>NC_088846.1:17695740-18986990 GCF_904066995.2 Poecilia reticulata | reverse complement strand
AAAGATCAGAAGCGCTTTGAGTCTGTAAAAAAACATGATATGAGTTGCATGGAGCTACAGTAATTAGCTTAAAGGCACATTTAGCCTTTTAGGAAAACCTTTCAAAAGAAAGCAAGAACAAGAAGAAGGCAGACCCCAATCAAAAAATTAATTAATGAATAGGTGATGTCATGAACACAGTTTCTCTCTGATAATTATCTGAGTGCTATTTCAACTTTTTGACAGAGGAATTTTGGATCATGCATCTTCTGCACAAACACATCTTTGAACTATTTGCACAACATGCCAACTACCTTATGAATAAAGCTCTCCACATAAAATACCTGAGAATCAATTCACACCCCTGAATGAGAAAAAAGATGATGAAACTGTCCACAGATGACATGAGGACATTGAACAGACTAAATACATGCAAAGATGATGGACCTAAAGATATTTTGGGTCATACATTGAAATCTTCTTCTGCCGAGTAAGCAAAAGCTGCAAATATCTTTGCCATCTCTCACCAGCACAGTTTGTCCTGCTTTTTAAAGAAAGTGAATTTAACAACTTGTCATGAGCCACATTAAGCTCGCCTAACACCTTCTCTGACCTTCTACTTTTGCATATCAGCACACAGTGTACTAAAACCGAGACACACAGCAACACAGTCAATCAAATTAAAACAGGCATCCCTCAGGGGTACTTAGTCTGTGCTTTCCAAATATGTTACTAAACTCAATGATTCAGTACAAAACATCTTTTAAAGTTTCTAATGACACAGTTGGAGCTCAGCTACAAACACTAAAACACATTTTAGAGGTTGGCAATTGGATTAAAGAGCCAACAAAAGAAAAAGCAGCTTGGGCACTTCAGGAAAAAAAACAAGTCATCCTCACAATTTTCCTGTTGGACTGAGATTTCTGAACTGGCTAAGCCCCTCCAGGATAGTACTGTTTTTCTCAGTCAGATTTCTCAGATCCTCCTTTACATTTGTAAAATATAATGTGCATTTCTCATGAAACAATTCATAGAAAAAGTAAATCACAATGCATTACCTACAAAAGCCAGTCTCTTTCACAAAATTTTTGTGAAAACAAAAACCTCCAGAGTAAATGAACATGTCAGTGTCATTCGAATGACAAATCATTGTGTCATTGTGAACAGATAAGACAGTCAATTTGCTTAGTCATGTTCTTAATATAACAGCGTGCTATTCAGGGATATTTTGATTAAATCTGCGGCTAAAGTTTTGATGACAATTATGGCAAGTTGTAATAGTGAGAGATTATGTATTGGCAAGATTTATATTTACCCTTTTAATGTGTGTACTGTACTGTAAAAGACAGCAGTGTAGAGCTAAAAAGAATAAATAAATAATATGAATACAAGAGATTGGAAAAAATGCCATTTATTGTTTCTTTTGTTATTCAGTTATTTTCTGAAAATAAAATAATTCTATTGTGGCTCTGGATGTATGTCAGGTCGTCATCTACCTCAGTTATATCTTTTACAGCTTTTGATACATTTTTGATTTGATATTTTGATTATTCATTTTTACCTGCATTTATCTTTCCATGAGCTCTGACTGGTCTTCATTACAGAAAAGAATGCCCCCAGGATGATGCTGCCACTGCCATTGTGGGAATGGTGACAAGCGCACAGCATTTTGCAAAGTTCTCTTCTGACCAGAGCACCTCTATATAATCCTTCTTAAAAGCACACTCTGGTTTTTCAAGCTATAATTTCTAGCCCAAAATCAAACAGTTTACAAACTCGTCAGTTTATGACAGTTTTGGTTCTACATGGTGGAGGACAGATCTAACAGCCATGTTCTCGCTCTGTTTTAGGACAATGGATCAAACAGTTCACAAAAGTTCTCTGTTGCTCTTCTGTGGAGCATTTATACCCTTCCTATATTTGCTAAGAGTTTACATACTACTGCCATTTAATAATTTGTATGTATTATAAATGAAGTAGGCTGTACTGGATTTTATTAAAGGGTATAAGAATAAAAGAAGATGATTACATATTCCTACCACACTTTTTTAGAATTGTATTTCACTTATGAAACAGACTGAATTAAGGTTAAGTTTGGCCAACTGAACTTTCCACAATTGCATTGTGCTGTAACAAGCGACGAGGGTGACTTTAAATTATTAAAAGTAAATAACTTTTTTTATTTACTTCACAAACTTAAAATGTTGTTACAGTCCTTTCACCCATTAGAATTCACCATCGTATGGCGCTTCATCCGCCGCATTATGTTACTGTAACCCAATCCAACTGGATGCAACTTTTGAGAGACTGCAGGGGGAAAAAGCGGTTTGGCAACGGCCCTGCGATCTGTTGAATGTGGAGTTTGTTTTAGGAGTGAGAAAATATGTCATTTGGGGAGTCGTGGTTTATTCCAACGTAAGAGCGAGCGCACCAATAAGCGGCTTTCACGCTCCACCCTACCTGCCTCCTTCCAGCCCCCACCCTGCTTCCCCTTTTCCATCCACATACTCACTACTGAGCACGACCTGCCGCTTTGCCACATCTGGACTGGAGACGCTTCCCAACACGAGAAACTTCAACTTTTTTTTTTTTTTTCTGCTTTTGATTTGACTCTGCGCAAAAAAACAAAACAAAAAAGAAAACCCATAACAATCACTCAGGCGTTTTTGCGAATTATCAGTCCGTTAAGGTGATTTCTTTTCTCTCTCGATAGTAAGTAAAGATTGTTGAGTCTAAGCTGGCGTTTCTGTCTCGTCTTAGGTAAATAGAGTCTCATTTGGGAGTTTCATACATTCAGTTTTCTGTTAGATTGCCACGCTTTTATTTAGTGCGCTACACGTTTTCAGCCAGTGACACATGATCTGCGGCATTTTGGTGGGGAAGAAATGAAGAAAAGCGAAACTCTATCTATGAAGTCTAAACACGCAGATTAAACACATTTATATTAGCAGTTGTAAATTTCACTCTCCGCTCTTGTCATAATATTGTTAATATTTACTTTTAAATGTGAAAAGTGAAGCCTGTCCGTGATCAGTGCGCTGAATGAATGCGTTGATGGTGACATGAGTCAAACGGAGTGAAGTTGTGAAATTTAGCAGACTCTGGTGATGGAGTGAGACAATTTGAGGTTTTATTTTATGTTATTTTATTTTATTATTTTTTTAAAGAATCATATTTATTTATTTATATTTGTGTCTGATTCGGGAAGGGAAACTGGAAGAAACCAGTAGGCACAGAGCTCCATACTGAAGTGTTTAAGTTAGTCTGCGGGGAAATTTAAAAAGACCTAAAAATACAGCGTTGGTTTCTTCCCTACAAAGAATCATTTGAACTTCCCACCGCAGAGAGAGAGAGCGACATAAATAGTTCTGACATGTGGATGTAATTTCAGAAGTGAAAAAAAGCAAAGGAAAAAAAAAAAAAAAAGACAGATGCGCAGAAATAAAGCGAGCGGGCTGAACCGGACCGTATAGTAGATTATAGGAAATTAAATCGAGGGCAGAGCGGGCGATTAGAGTTATGATTTCACAAGCCGCCAGGAGCGTCGTAGGGCCAGATGGAGTGAAAACACGCATCACGCTCCACTTTGAAGAGAGTTAAGTCGATTAAATAATTGCTTTCTGAGCTCCATCAGTTGTGTGTTTGAATGACTCTTGGAGGTAGAGTTGCCTCAGGGTCAGGGATGGGATCTTCTCTGCAACTCCATAATCTGGACTTTCTTCTCATCTCACTCCTCAGCAGCCTTTGCCTGGTAAGTCATTCATTTACTGTATGCAGCGTAATTAGCGTCGTTTTGCTGTGATGTTGCACATGTGAAGCGTGGAGGTCCAGATGTGCTTCCTCTGCGCAGTGACAGCTTGTCAAACACAGAAAAGGCAAAAGCATCAGCAATTGCGAGTCTCTCCGCATGTGTTTTGCATTGGGGATATTGAGGAGCATTTAACTAGATTTTAGGGAAGGGTTAATTAGGCAACCCTAAGCACTGCTGGTGTTGTCATTGGTCTTAATTTCTAATAAATCTCCCCATTATGAATAGGAGTCTAGTAAAACTTTTTCCTCCAAAATTAGAAAAATAGGAAATTGACTTTTTGCTCAAATGACTTCAGTGTCATTTACTAAGTCTGTGCTGCATGTCATTGTAGTTACAATGGACATTCACTTCACACTTATGTACCATTTTTTACCAGTGTCCAGGTGTGGGTTTTAGTGACTGGGGACTAAAACTGTATTATACAAATTTCTCTCACCAATGCAAATTGCAATGGAATAATAGTATGGATCAAGGTTAGGGTTTATAGGCCTTCTGCTTGTGAAAAACTATTTTCCCAGAGCACCCTTGGATTTGTATAAAACATCACTTTGAAAAATATAGTCACCCATACAAAGCAACGCACAAAATGTAAAGGTGTGCCAGCTATGTGTGTCGCGATGTAACACAGACAGGGAAATACACCATAAATAAAGAAAGCACGGAGGAAATGGTTAAAACGTGCTGTTGTTTTATTTATTGTTTTTAGATAGATGCCTGTTCGTAATTTATATGAAAATCAAACACATTAAAACACAGTCCTGTATGCAATAATGTGTTTTCTTTTCAAATAAGATGCAGAATGAAAATGTTTAATTATTGCACTTGCAAATGTCCAGCCAAGCCACGTATGAGCTTATCTTCATTTTTCTTTTTAAAAAAAAAATAAATTGTGGGAGTACTTGTTTAGGATATTCTGAAATCTCATGTGTACTTTAATTCAGTTGCATGTTTTTTTTTTTCCTGAAAACTTACTACTACTCAACTCAACTTTTATTTTGTTTAAGCATTTTTCAAGCTCATGGCAACCCAAAAGGTTTTAATAGACGTGCAGTAAAACTGGACCGTTTTACACTTGCCAACTTTTTCTTGCTCATCAACTTTCAGGACAAAATGTTCACTTGCTGACTAATATTTCCCACCTACTAACAGTTGGGATGATGAGTAGATAATCCATATTAGCCTCTTAACCCACACTGCTTTGAAACCACTGTGGGGAAGCTGCAAGCAGCATGTCTGGCTGCAGGCTAGCTATCTGAGTAGATAGCCTGACTAATTAAACCAGCTAAGATTGTGGTATTTTGTGCTATTAGCACTACATCAACATTTAGGTTTAGTGGCTGTTTATGCTTTGTTTTTTATGAAGCATTAGATTCAAAACAACATAAAGAAAGACAATATGGGTAAGGTTTTCTTATTTTTACGAGTATAATGAACACGTTGCATTATTTTAACAGGAGTTGGAAAAACATGTTTTTTTATTTAATTAAAGCAAATAATTTAATTATTTGCTTTAATTAAAAAGCAAATAAGAATTTTTTCTTCAAAAAAATTTTTTTTAAAGAAAAATAATTTCTTTTTAAGGACGATGACAGAGTGAAACTGTAATATATTTACTCAAGATTAATAGACAGTACTTGCCTGTGACTGGTGATCACAGTCTTGTTCCACTTTGTGTGGTTTCTTCCTCTAGCAATAAGTGAAGGAGTCTCAAGCTCCTATTATTGGCACAAAATCGTTTTGAAGCTCTCACCTGCCTCAATTGGGATTGTCAAAGTGCTTCATTTCTGCAGTCTAAGTTCCCATTTGTGTAGTTTACTTTAACACAGGATACCGTGACTTATAAATGCCTTTTTAAATATTGCCATAGCTGTATCTATAAAGTCTGATGCACGCACACACACACACACACACACACACACACACACACACACACACACACACACACACACACACACAGCGTAGGCAGAGCAACACACTATGTTGGTTTTGTGTGTTTTGGCTAAAGCTGTTGTGCATTCAACAGGCAGTTTGCCCAGGCTCTGAGGTACAGTGCATTTTCCCAGTGATGTGGTTCATCACTGCGCCACAGTGGACCTCTGAGCTCAGTGGCATAGATGGCACAAGAAAACAATTAAAATGAAACTGTATTTATAGCTGGTTCAACATTTAGCTGCTAAAAGGCTCTGTCTGTGAATGATGTTTACCCATTTTTATGTTAGGTGTTTGCTCAGTCTTTCCCTCCGCCCTAAAAAAAATAAGTTGCGGGCATCTAAACTTAGAGTGGAAAGTCTGGCTTTTGAAAGCTGAAATGAGACTTTTTGAGCTGAAACATCCACTTGTCAAATTGCAGGATTATGCCTTCCAGGGTCTCTGTATCGAAGTGAGAAAAATCTGGAGATTACAAGAGGAAATCTAAACGTCGGAAAACACTTTGACATTGGCGTCTTCACAGCGTATTTATCTAAATTAACCGACACAAGTCGTGCAGTAACCATTGTTGCGTTTTACATCTCAGCAGTCAAGTGGCAGTGACAGCCAACAGACGAAGCATTAGCTCACAGCACCTTTGTTCGCTGTGACAGGCTGCCTCACTCTATTATTACATTTATTAGGAGGAAGCAGGGCTTTCAGGAAACCTTGGTGGGGATTTAATTTCTACCTCATGACTGTGTTTTCCTCCGTGATGACTTGCATGTGTCTGGATACTCGGAGTGGATTTGAATCTGCTTGCTGCAAGTTTTGTGTAAGGGCTAGATGGACAATATGTAATAGCAAAGAATGTCAGCTTTTGCTATGATCTGGCCAAAATTAATCTAATTTATTCATTGTTCATAAAAACAGGCTTAGAAACCATGATAAAGAAGTTAAATTGGAATTATATTGTTAAACTCCCACAATACTTATTATATTAATACTTCAAATGATTATTAAATCAAATAATAGTTAAAGGAAAATATTTGCTTTCCCAGATAAAAGCAGAGTAGATGCTGGACAACATGATACGTTTTACTCCTTGGGATTATGTTTGAATTTTGCAGCTTTGTCAAAATGAATCCAACAGAACAATGGTACACATATAACTTTTTTTTGTTATAAATCAGCCATGTAAAAGCTGCTAAAATGCATACTTCTATGCCCAGCATAATAACATTTCCTTAAGCTTTATTCATCTCTGTTAAATTTTCCCCAACATAATTTTAGAATGCAGATTACAGTGCTGTATAATCTCTTTTCAATCTGTCTCTGGTAATTAGACTCAGCAGATATTTTCTCACTAATTTGAAATGAACTGGGGGTGTATTTGTAAAATGGGCTTTCATATTAAAATTCCTTTTTGCATGCCTTTTGACTGATATCCAATATGACTTATGCTAATTTTTTCCCACTTGTGTGTGTTTGTATGCAATGCGCGAGTGTGTCTGAAAGAGTAAGGCATGAAATATCCTCATTAATGTATTCCCCAAGTCTGTTTTTCACTCAGTGATGTTGATGAAACAGCTGAGACTGCAGTCTGTCTGATTGCTTCTTTTGATTTGTCCTGGTTGTTAGCTTTCAGTACAATTACTCAACAGGAAGGAAAAAAAAAAAAGTCTGAATGCGTTTTATGTCATTTATTCTTAATTCAAATTATATTAATTGTAATTTATTAATTTGCATGCAGTTATAAAATTTTCAGACAGATTTCTTTCTATTAAATGTTAACTTATTTAAGATTTCAAAGTGATGATGTAGCTTTACAACTTAGAATTATGTTATGACAACTTGACATTAACCAAGAAATCATTACTGATATAAATTTGTTCTAAAAGTATTACTGATTGCACTTTAAAAATTAGGTAACTTTATGTTATTAAAGGTAAAGTTGAAACACTAATGATTTCTTGGTTGTCATAACAAAGACATTTTGAATAATGTCAACTTTGTATTAAAAGTGTCATAATTTACCGAATGACACTTTATGACAACAGTCATAAATATTCATGAAGGCTTATTCATGTTCATGACATGTGTTATGTCAAGTTCATGAAAGTGTCATGACAGTCTTATTCACTCCCCTTCAAATAAAGTGTTACCGAGATTTCAAAAAGTTTTGAAAATGATTCACAAGTGGAAGTCTGAACATCTAAGCAAGTTCATCCTGAGAGCAGGCCACAAGATGCTCAAAGTAGTCTCCAAACACTCTAAAATATCCACTGGAGACCTACTGAAGGCTCTTGTAAATATTATTAGGAAATGACATGTCTTCAGAAATCATAGAGATTCCACAAGTGTAACACTCATGGGAGGTGGGTACAGAAGAAGTGCAGTGGTTTTAGTGGGATCCTAAACCACAACACTACACCAAGACACAAGTATTAGAGAGTACTTGAGGAAAATGTGAGACAATCCATAAAAAACTGAGGCTGAGGCAGGACTGGATCCTGCAATATGACAATGACCTAAACCCATACCATAGCTGAGAATTAAGAAATGGAAAGTCCTGGGCTGAGTCAAAGTCAATACCTTCATCCCACTGAGACGCTGTGAGGTGACTTGGAATAAGGCAATGCATGTAAGAAACTGTTGCAAAATCTCACAGCTGAAAGTCAAGAAGCAGGCTAACTTTCCCCAGACTGATGTAAGAGTAGTAAATCTTAATGAGTGTGTCACTAAAAGTATATAAGCCAAAAGTAGTTATATGAGCTATAGGGTGTCTAAACTTGTTCCTTAATCAAAAAATGTTTCTGTATCTTGTTTAAAGAGGAAATAAGATGTTTTGTCATTAAAATGTAAGTAAATAACTCTATTTTCAAGAAATAAGAGATAATTAGACATTAATTTGTGATAATTTCTTAATAAAAGACAGAATACACATTTCATATGGTGGAGGTAAAGCAAAGCCAAAGCTGCTTAATTTAATTATTTCATCCAATATATTATTACACGATAAATGCAGTGATAATTTCTTATAAGTAATTCTGTTTCTAAGCCTATTGTATCAAACCCCTGACTAGCGTGAAGCTTTTCTTCATCGCTGGTTCAGCCCTTTTAAATCTGATTTCAGCCATTACCGTGTAGTTTTTGCAAATTAAGTTGGTGACAGCAGTTGACATCTTGCTTAGGATACGTTTTGCCAATTGGCAATATAAATTACAATTTGACAGGATTGTATTATAGACGGGAAAAATGCACAGTGTATGTAATTAATTCCAGACTGTCAATTTGATTGCATTTATTGTTGATGTAACAGGTTTTTCTTTGTTATTATTTCTGGATATAAATGTGACTTGTGAATTAGGGAATTTCTTATTTAATTTATAAATACTGATCATGGTATATGCCCTAAAGGGGCTTGTGGATTACTGACCCCTTGAAAGCTAACTTTTTATATGCACATGTGCACACACATCCAGACATAACATAATCTGACCAAGACTAAGCCATAGGCCCACATCATGACATTACATTGGGCCAAAATGATCTGTTATTCCACAGACTCCACTCTAGCAATTGTGAACATGCGATGTTTATTTGCTGTTACACTAAACAATTTATTGACCCTCTTATTATAATCAAGCCAGTGCAGACAGGGTTTGTCATGAGGCTTGTTTGGCCTTTAAGCTGTTTTTGCACAGTTGAAAACCAACAGTAGTGGTGAAAAAAAGTACCAAAAAAAATGAAAGGTGCTGTTTTCTTACATTTCATTCATTGGACATTTCCGATAACCCTACAGCAAAAAATAAAAAATAAAAAATCTAAATAAATTCACGTTGTCCACATATATAATTTTGTTTGTGAGGGAGTAAAGATGCAAGTCACGTCTTTCTCCACTAGTTAAGAAACCGAGTATAGCTTAGATAAATGGTTCTAGACAATGGTTTACTTTTTAAAGTTGTTTCAAAACAAACGTCTGTCAGAAAATGTAAACAATGGATTCTGTTTGGCCGTGATAATAATAACGTGCCCCAAACTCAATGGCAAAACACTTCTCTGTGGTCCACGCTTGACGAGATCATGATTGGGCAACTTCTGACTGCTGGTTTGTGCTGAGTCAGTGCCAAGAAGATTGTGAGGGTATTTACACAAGAGGCAATTACAATATGGAACCAGTATCATCAAAATAAAGAGTCCCAATTTTAACAATGGACAAGTCTGATCTTAAGTTTTACTTTTTACCTCATGCGGCAATGACAAGATTTGATTGCCTTTAATTTTAGTCAGTATATTAACATATATGTGATTTATGTATTAACAGATTCTAATATAGGTGGATGGTAACTCAAGAAGAAATGTTCCCATTTTCTAAAATCGGTGTTGATGTGTTTCTATGCAGCATCCAGCTCCTTAACAAGGAGCTGCTGTGTATTAAACTACACCACCCACAAGAAATGATGGATGGACAAAAAGGTTCCCTGTTCTGCAAGGATCACATGCCTCTGCTTAGAGCAGAAGGAGATTATAGATTCAGGCCATTAAAATGGTGCACTGGGGATCTAGTGGTCCTAAAGACATGGGAGTACCACTGAGAGTAAATGATTACATAAGTCCCAGTATTTGTGTCACTGCCTTTTCACTGAGAATCTCAGTGGGATCTGTTTATATTGGCCTTTGTGGCTGCAGGGATGTGGTATTTCTCTCAGCTACAAAGACCTAATTTATTAATGCAATTAAGTAGGAGTCAAAGCCCCCTGGGTTTTTATTGTAATCGATTCCATTCACTGTCCCAGAGCCAGTTAGTTTTTAGCTTGCTTAAGGCGTAAGGTAGCCTTTTTTGCCCTATAAAAAAAAAAAAAAAACAGGTTTGTAACCAGCATTTTAGGTTCAAATAATTTACACACAGATTAAAAGATTGATTGCTGATATTGTACTTTCCAGTCCTTCAAGTGCATCTTAATGAATTAGAATATTATCAAAAAGTCAGTTTACTATTGCAGTTAAATTCAAAAAGTAAAGCTGATATAGAGTGCATTTATCTTGTGTTTTTTTTCGTTTTTTTTTTAGTTTGTATCATGTTACAATGTTATTCGCTCACCAAACCGTACCTGGTGTGTTACTTAGATTCTTCTAAGCATGTTTGAGACACACAGTGCTGCCCATTTCCACAGAGTTCCTCCTCAGAGCTGCAGGTTCCAGCTCAGCTTCCCCCTCTGACAACTGACTTTCCCCACTCAGCTCCCCCAGACTAGCGGCAGGAGCAATTAGTAAACACCTGATGGAACTGTGAGTCTGCTCAACTCATTACACCAGCCTCTCCTCAGTCCAATGCTCCTAAGAATGTCGGACTGAGAATGGCTGTGGACATTGTTGTGATGACATACTGAAAGTGGAGTATTGGGAAGAGCAGGAGTTTCCTAAAGGGACACATTCCAATTTCTTTTCAGTTATGTTTGATATATGCAACATTTTTATAACAACTGAAAGTAATATAGTTACCTAATTATGCTATATAGGTAGTGTCTGAAAAGTACATAATACCACCCCTTTCATATTGATGTTGATGGTTTACAATTAATGAGAAGCTAAAATGCAGTTTTTCAGAAAATTAGAAATAGACTACAATTCAAAGAAGTCGTTATGCAGGAAACGTGTAAATAAAAAACAAACAAAAAAGAAAACGGAATTATGCACTTAGGTTTTTCTACTTCTGACCTACCATTGCTCAAAGAAATATGACGAAAGTCATCATGTCAATAGCATATCCTAGCTATTTCCTATACATCAACCTCTGAAGGCAGTTTCTTTCAAGTTGTCCAAATGTCCGGTGTGAACTTTATGCTGCTCCTCTAGTTGTTTATTTCTGCCTGGAGGCTTGTTCATTAAAGTTGGAGTTTATTTAGCCCACACAGCGAGGGACCATTTTAGATAACTACAAAGTCTTTATGCAAATTAATCTGCACACCAAGAAAGCTATACAAACATGTATGCATGTTAATTTGACACAAGCTTTACTTCAATCCAAGCAGGAGAAGATCCATTTTAGGGTGTAGGAGGTGTGTCAGTAGAAGTGCAACGGTTTGAGCCCAGGCTTACCAGAACGAATCACCTGCATTCACAGCTCATCAAAATGTTTTAAAATGTGCAGTGTTGTTTTGCTGCCTTAAGAACATATTCTCTGTGTTCTAATTTCATTTGGAAATGTTTTTCTTCTCTCTACCGTGCAATGTTCATTAAACAACAAAAACAAAAACACTCAGGCAGGATGTAAGACCAGCCTGTAGTGTTTGCATGATATATCCTGCTTGATAATTTTCATTGGTCTTTCATAAGTCTCCTTGAGCTAAGGAGCTATGGTGCAGGCTGTTAATTATTATAAAGCTTTACAAAATCACATCAAGAGAAACTGAAGACCAGACCATCTGGCTATATCAATCTTATCTGAGAGAATATATTAATTGGATGATTGAGCATATGGCCTCAGACTACTCGGCTTTGTGAGTTAAACTGAACTGAACTGAAAACCAGTTGTGCCATTCTTGGGACATTTTGAATCAAGATGGGATGAAAATAGACACATTGACAACACATTGTGAATGTACAGTAACATTTTTAGTGAAACTCTTCATGCCAACAGGGTTACTAGAAGACTGATATTTTTTTATAATACAATACACTGTCACAATTACATACCTGCTAATAAATCTTTTTTTTATTTTTTACCAACCAGAAAGAGATAAATTATTTTGAACTTTTACCTGATGTCAGTTCACTCAACCTTCTGGAGGAACCAGTCTGGCACCTATTTGACTCTCGCAGTGTGCTCATTTTGTCTGTCTGCTATCAAAGGTCACCTGCAGAGGTCTAATAGAGTCCATGTATGTGTGGGTCAGAGCCATTTAAAAAGCAGAAGAAGGCCAAAACATATTAAGCTTTAAATGTTAATGCTGGGCCAGTATTACAGTCAAGATCATATGTTTTGATCCCCAAAAGGAGCTTCTAGTAATCATCCACTAAATCTATTTGGTTATAAAATCACCAACCATATACATAGCTCAGCAATGTAAGCCAACATTTCACTTTACTTTTGTACATGATTGCTACTTACACACACAATACTCTGCTGCTATTATCTCAGTTATGTTAAACCACTGTTATATTTTTAACACTCTACAAAGTGTGTAGGGAAAGTACAAGATTTTATGTTGTTATTTGTACATAGCTGAATTTGGTTCTTGATTCTTTACAATGCACCTTGCTTTTCATACTGTAACTTAAACATATTTATAGAATCATGTTCCACATGCATTCAGGTTTGAGCTAGCTGGTTAGAGTGGACCCATCTGGCCATTCTGCTTGCTGGTAACTTAGCACTTGTGTTAGATGATGGGGTTGTTTTGCAGCTCCCAGTCAGATTTATAGTTCGTACTTGAAAATCAAATCTACCCATTTAAGTCCACCCTGGGTCTCTTTGTGAACTGCTTCCATTCATTATTTGTAACCAGTTTACCAGGAACTCTATGCAATATTCCCAACATATGGTTCAGAGGTTGTTCTGCTGCTGTACAGAATAGAAGTAAAGTAACTAAAGATCAAATGTAAATTAAAAACAGTAATTAACTTCCAAAATCACATTAGTCGTACTTGACAATACTCCTTTCAGTATACTGACCTTCTATGACAGATAAGCCACATAAACGAAAAGTTAGTTCTGTTGCGAGGTTAAATTTTACAAATGAATAGCAACAAACACAAACCAGAATGTTTGCAAAAATACGTTGGGCATTACTGATATATTTTGTTATCTGATGAAAAACTTAAAATTGATGCGCTTCTCATTTAATTCTGAAAGTAAATTTGCTGAATTAACTTGATTTCATCTCCATTGCAAGTAAATAAGGAAAGAATACGTTGAACTTTAAAAAAAAACAAAAACAATTGAACATAAAAACAAGATGTATGGTGAAAAAAATATTTTTCTTAAGTCAGCCATGCACAGGGTGCTCAAGTTTTGATGGGCCGATTTGTCACATTTTACTGGCGTGTTCCTCTTTTCCTTCTCAGACTCATCTGACTCAGTTGGCATTAGACAGCTCTGTTGGCAGCTCATGTCATCAGGCCAAATTAAGTTGAGTCAAGAATTTTAGGAGACTTGACACGCATTGAGATCTGACATGCATCTAAATAAACAGTTTCTTGGTTGTATAACTGAAGGGTTATGATCATTGTATAATTTTACGCTCCCAGGAATATCTTCTATAAGACATTAGGTTATTTTAATACCAGCTAAAGTCATGATAAAGGCCTTTTTCAAATATATTGGTCAGATTAATGAAATATATGTCAAAAGTTAGACTCCTTTAGGATTCGTGTGACGAAATGGCCTTGACAATCTCAGTCCATAAAAAACAAAGCTATGATACCAAAGTGGAGGATGTCATTTACTTGTCAGACATGGGTACCACTGTGTTTTAGTTCATTGCAAAGTTTTTATCTTGGCTGAGATTTCACTTTAAACAGAAGAAAATTTGTTTATGAAATTGTCTAGTTGAGACCCTATTGAGGTTAGAAAGTTGTTGACTTTTTAGTGTTTTTACTGTCTTCATCATCAATAATGTAAAATATTGATGTTGTGTAATGTAAAAGTCTGTAAATGTATGGCTCGCGAGGCATGAGAATGTTTTATACATAGGAATGGATCCCTGTAGGTGTTGGAAGTAATAGAGATTGATGGGGCCTGGAGCAGCATTGCTGTCTTTAGGTGTGTTTGACTGGACACCTGTCAGTGGACCTGCACCAATTATGCCATTTCTTGAAATCTCAGTTCTGCTACCGATACTGCTGCCCCTTTTCTGTCCTCTTCCAGCTACCAGCATAGACCTGATGTTGGCTTGAGGAGATTTTTTTTCTCCTTCCATTCTCATGTCAAACCTTTTCCGTTTCATATTAGTCAGTGAACTTTCAAATGTTGATGGCATTTGCAGCATTACAAGTGATTTGCCATAGCTGTGACACGAGCACTGTAGTTTTGCTCGTATGTTCCAGTACTCCAGGCCAAATTTATTTTAGGTTAACCTAAATGTTTGCCAGTTTCAATAACAGTCACCCAGTAGGCCTACAGTTCATTTAGAAATTTGGGCCAATGCCAGTCTTCATATAGTGCTTAGAGGACCTTCCCTATGCTAATAACAAGGGGTGTCACAATATGATGCACAATATTAGGGTCAAACAAAAAATGGATTTCATAAACAGATGTGCAGTGATCCCTCGTTTTTTTGGGGGGTTTGCGTTCTGAAAATAACCCTCGATAAGTGAAATCAGCAAAGTAGTTACCTTTATTTTTTTAATTACAGAGCATAATTAAATACTCTACATTGAAACCAAAGAACAAAACCTGTTTTCAGGTCAGCGGATGTGCGTGTGCGTCAATCACGGCATTAATGTCATCCGGAGTCGTGTCATTAAAGCATCTCCTCCAACCTGCTTTGCGAGATTCACAGCTGTATCTACGGCAGAACCTCCGGCCACAGTTTTTTTCAGCAGGCATTCAAAGTTTCAGTTTCCATATCCTGAATGGCCAATCTGTATTACGTATATTTTAGCCAATCAGGACGCAGAACACAATGCACTGTGAAAAAAACTGCACACAAAAAAATCTGACTGCGAAAGGTGAACTGCGATATAGCCAGGGATCACTGTAAATAAAATTAGCTTAGTGGAGAATTGACCAGTTAAAGTTTGATTAGTAGCTACATGTATTTTATGTGTTTTAACTAGAGGTTACCAAGCACAGTAAACCTAGAAATAGCCCCTTTAGTTTAATTAGCTAAGCAGCTCAAAAACAGATACCAACTTTAGCATTGCTATTGGCTGGTAGTCAGCCAAAGTACTCACTGTGATTTATGTGCTTGTATCTTGTGTATATCTGTGATGGACCAAGCAATAAAAGACCATTTTTGGTTTAAAGCCAAAAAAAATTTTTTTTACCCAAAAGACAAACTTGAGTAAATGATAAAAAAATTAGAATATTGGGCCCATAAAAGAGGTCCAGGAAACTGAACTCAACTCAAACAAACAGACTTGCCCAAATGAGACAAAACACAACAAGGGGAACGCTAGCTGGAGATAGGCACCAGCAACCCTCCCGACCCCATTGAGGGACAAGGGTGTAAGACAATGGATGGATGGATGGACAACAAGGGGAGAACATACAAAAATCTAACTGAAACTAACATAAGAAAATCCCATTTCCTCCCCCATGATCCCATGTTGTGGTATGAACCAATCTGCAGGTCTATACATGCTTGCTCCACCACTTTTCCACCTCTTTGATTCTCTCTGAAGAACTGGAGCAGCTGGCACTGAGGTAACCCCCCCAAAAAGAGATTAACACTTAGTGTAAACTAAAATGTGTGCACTTCTATAAGAATAGTGCTTTGCTTGTGTAAAACTCTAAACAAACATTAATTGTTACTCTGTAAATTAATCCTATATTTAAAGAAACAAAACAAATGTGTTTTGTATGATTGTAGCAGTGAGCATTACCACGTTTGTGTGACTGTAACTGCAGCCATCACACTGTCACTTTCCTTATTTTAAACTTATGCCAAGTTAAAAGGTGATTTACACTACTTCAGTGCCTATAATCAAGTGTTGCCAACTGCACCTGGTTAGCTTTTAGCCAGGTACAGTTAGCCACAGTTAGCATCTGCCAGAGGCCTTCAAACCAGGGCTAAGCTAAACAGCTGGTTAACAGCTTTAAATGACTTTAGACTATATTCATCACTGCTGTTTGAAAATATGTTCAAGTTAAAAATATAAAATACTGAGATTGATAAAATTGGAGCTGAATAGCTTTGCAGTGTAGAGAAACTCTTTTAAACATATTGTGATTTATTTGCTTGATTTACATCAAGCACTCAAGTCACTGTTTTTTTTAAAGCTGATACTCTTGGACACTTGAGGTGAAAAATTAAATAATAATTTTATATTTTGAGACATTATGTATGTTGTATGTGCTGAATGCAAGATTCTTTTCTTGTAATACACTTGTCTTTCTAGAGAATGGACCAGATTAAAAAAAAGAAAAAAGCAATTTTTGTGAGATACAATAAACCTTAAATTTTTTTAGTCTGTAAGAGTGATTCAAATTCATTCAACTACAACAAGTTGGTACCAGAAACTATTTTTCTGGAGGAGAATACTGTTTGAGATATTGATAGTGTTTATAAAGTTAGAGGAAGCTCACTGCAAATATTTTTCTGCAGTCTGTGGTTAGGTGAAAGGTCACGTCTGGAAGTCGTCGAAAAACAACTGAAATTATATGTTTGCAGTCTACGGCTTTGAGAGCTTTGTGTGATTGTGCAGGATAGTTTGAGAGAAAATGGAAATCAATTGAGGCAAAGAAAATGGAGAGATTTAAAAGGGTCAGCTTTTCTGCACAGATGGTAATAATACTTATCACAATACAAGTATGTGGCTTTTGTGGTTCGCTGCAGTATGTTGTAGATTTTCAGATGTGAACAGTCATGTTCCTATGTGAACACTCATGTCGCTGTGGACTGTGAGTTACTTACTGTCTTCACAGGTCATTTTACATGTTTGCTTGAATTTTCCCCAGATAAGCGCAGGACTCAGCTCACAGATGCAACCTGTGGGAAAACGCCTTTTATACACACTGCAGAGCTTTACAAAAGTCTACCTGCGATTATCACCGGTTTCTCATTTTTTATTCATACACATTTCTCTGCTCATTTTTGTATTGAGTGACATGGCACTCGGTTTTCATAGGACCTGTGTGTCCAACTTGTAGTTACTTGTGTTAGTAAAGGGAGGCTCCAGTTTCACTTGCATGCTAAGGTTATACCTATGCTGTGTTTGACTCAGGAAGAATTTGTTTTCTTAACTTACCATGACCTCTGCTGCTTTTTTCTCTTAACTTTTCCACTAAAAGAATGTGTAACTCAACGCCACTGGACCTCACTTAAAAAAAAAAAACGGATGATAGGCCTGTACCTCTACAACATCAACAGTTAATATGCTGGCTGGCTGCGTTTCAAGCATTTTTTTTCTCTCTTTTGCCATTTATGCTTTTGATTTTTTGATCTTGACACTTCTATTTTGCATAAAAATAGTTTATATTGATTCAGTGATCCCTTTGAATTCTTCATCATCCAACATGACAAAGGATCCAGGTTTTACTAAATCCCATTTCAATCATAAACCTCCTCTAAAGCGTTTCATTTTCTTCATAATAATCAGGACATATTTTAATTGAGTGGCACTGGCTAATCTATTTTTTTCACAATAAAAACAAAACTCATTTCTTCCACAGTGAGTCTTTAATAGTCTGAAGTTGTGCCTTTTGATGTATTTAGTGCTATAAATTTGTGGGGTAATAAAGTGTTTTAGTGTGTGGAACAAGTGGATTACATCAACAAAAGTCTTGAGTCTTTTGTGGGATAGAAAATTGTCAATATTGTGCTGAGACCTTCATTTTGGGCAATATGTTTGAAATTCCAGACTGGCTCTGTTCAAGTTGACATGTGAAAATTCTCTGCAATGCAAAGGTTTTTCCCATAGACGGACAGTCCAGCTCAGGCCCAACCCCCAGCCCCACTGTAAAATGATAGATTATATTTCAGGTATTCATACTTAGCACCTTTCAGTTTGCCTTTAGATTTTTTTTAAATACAACAGGAATACAATTTTAGACAGCATTCTGAATGAATCCCTTAATTATTACAACCAGAAAGAGTAGTATTTCACACATGTGACCCAGTTGTTTACATTATTTGGACCCAGCTCAAACTCTGACCAGGACTGCTCCCCAGTTGCATTGCTTATGCCGGAGAGGAAGCTGGATTTCTTAATAAGACCCTTCTTAGTTTCACTGAAAAACTCTGAGGCTTATGGGGTTTAAGGATGAATTTCACAAACTTCCAAGTAATACAGGAGAAATATTTAGTCCAATGGAAATCTCTGCCAGTTTTCACTCAAATTATGGCACCAATGTTAACTTGACTACATTTAAACCTCAAACCAAAAATCTTAATATGTTGATTGTTCCAACTGAGGGGAGATTACAGATGTGCGTTTCAGACATAGCATTGATTCAGACTGACATTTAGTAATATGATTTGGATTTATTTGAAATGTTTTGCATGTTGTGCATAAGAAAATTATGATTTTCTTATGCACAAGAAGACTGACGCGAGTGTGTTGCTTCAGTCTTCAGTTACAGCTGTTAGTGCAGTGTGATGGAAAGACAGCCTTAAATAGTTAGTTTAATTACTAAAACACATAAAAAATGTGTCAATATGTTGACTGAGCTGGTTCAGTCTAGTGTATTCTTAATATTTAGAAATCAAAAAGTTACCATCTTACAGAGACGTTTTATTTAGTGGTGCATTGGTTCAGTTATGGAGTTTCAGATCATCAGATTGTACAATGATTAATGTGTGCAACAAGGCAAACTAAGCAAAGTCAGAGTCAGAGATATGTCCTATTTAAATGTAACACATCATTATATAGTTCTAAGAAGGTTTTGAATGTTGGTTTTAATGAATAATACATTTATCCCATTTTTACAATCTTTAATGTGATGTTGCTCTCCAATTGGAGCATGCATGCAAAACAAAAAAAACTGCTGCCTATTTTCAGATTGTTCCTAATTAAAGAGAGACCATTCGCGGTTCTATTTTCTACATTTTAATTAAGAGCTAGTGGTTAATTTGCTACATTTAAATTGAAATTTCACTTCAGAGAATGTGACAGATTAGATATAAGAGACAGATTTTATTTGAGTGAAATCTAAACACAGTCATTACACAAAGGATAGTAAAGATCACCAATATCAGATTTCTATCTAATACATGTTTTATGACAGCATGTTACAAAAACTACAAAAATCTTATAGTCCTGGTAAGATGTGCACTAAAAATATTTTGTTTTCAAAAAATAAAATTCAATTGTTGTGCAGAAATGTTAGACTATGTCTGTATTATTATTGGGGTTCATGAAGTTTGTTTTGCTCTTGTTTTGTTTTAATCCCGTTTTGGTGTTAATCCTGTTTAAACATGCAGCACCCACTGCCCTGCATATTTTAGGTGTTTCCCTGACTCCACTCGCCTGACTTAAATAGGTGATTAAACACAAACATGAAAGACATGGGCTCTGAGGACCAACACTGAAAACCTGTGCTATGAAAATATTGAAAAATATTCATATTAAGATGTATTTAGTGTTTTGCTACAATTTAACCGGTAATATTTCTCTGTTGTGCACATCATTTTCTTCCTTTTACCTGAGATTTTGAGCAATTTTCAGTCAAACGGAAACGTGATGTAAGCACAGACGCACCAGTGACCTTGTTGCATGGGAAATTGAAAGCTAGTGCTGACAGACCAACTGCAGTCTTCTCAGTTGGAGCGCACTGTGTTCAGTACATCTTATGTCTCTTTGTGTTTCCTTAACACACAAAAATGCCTGAGCATCTTTATCCTTGTCTATTTACATCAACATTTATCTAATTAAGTCTTGAAATGCACTTAATGATCTATCATACATTTTGCCTGGGCTATGATCCAGAAATATCTTAGCATATCATTTTGGAGCATTTCATACTGCATGTTTTGACAGATAAATGTTCTTGTGTATTAAGGAGGTCTGCTAGCTTTGTTGGATAATTCATTTCATTTTCACTGTTTTTTTTTTTTACATTAATTTAATTGAGACAAAAAGGTCTTAAGATTAAGCAAACATTTTTTGTTTTGGGGAAACAAAAGATTTCATCCCAAAGAGAAATCCAAAGAGAAATAACTGCACAGAAATATTTTACATGTTTTTCATAAGACAGAAAAAACGTACACAAGAGAAATAGTAACATAAATGCAAACTTGGCATGTCTGTAGTGCAAAAAGCATGTTTATTATTCTAAGAAATTATTATGTAAAACAGCTCTCTATTCTGGGTGCTATGAAAAAAAAATATTTTAAAGCTGCTCAATTGCAGATGTGTTTCTAAGGTAAAGGAATTGAGCAGTTCAGTCCATTGGGAGCAATAAAAGAGAAAATGCTTATTCGAGCTCTGAGTGCACCCCGGAGATGTTTAACATTCATATGTTACCACTGCTGTTGTGATAGGATACAATGCAAGAGGTATAGTCTGCGTTGGTTGGTTACCTAGGTAATGAATTCATTTAGTTATTTTCTGTGATATAGAAGGAAACTGAATCTGAAAATTGCCACCTGTGACCCTGGATTGGCAAAAAATCACAATGTGACTTATTTTACTGATTTTCCCCACAGTTTTTATAGATATGCAGGGAAATACATCTTAGTTGCATCACCTAAATGTATACACAGATCCATATAGACTTATAATATTTCAAGTTTTCAATAAACAACCAAGTTTATGTAGATTAAAAGTGCATAAGCCTCTGTGTGACTCGCCTCAGAACACATTCAACTTGATAATGCATGCAAGGGTTATTTACTGATGTCAGGAAACCTTAAAATCTAACATAAAACTGTTCATGTGGTTTAAAAGCCTTTTATTGGGATACCCAAGAAAGTGCCAGATTGAACACAGTTGTTCTGTCTCTTGTCAACATGTTGCTTTGCAAAGCTGACTGGTGAAACAGAAATGCACTTTTTATTTGCAAGAAAGAAAAAAATCATTATCTGGAGTCATTTCCATCTAAAAAATCAGATAATCTTTTTCTGAAATCTACATGAGCATAATTCTCCACACTTATTTAAGGTAATTTATTAAATTTTTTTAATATATATATTTTTTTCATTTTATTGGCAAGTCTTTTTGGCAGTTGACAACAGTCCAGATATCGAGGCAGATAGTCTGAATAACCCAGTGAATATAAGCCTTTTGTGCTCGTGTTGCTTTATGTTGCAAGTAGCAGAGAAGAATAAAAGTGAGTAAAAGCTACTTCAAAAACTTTTTTATTTTATTTTAATCATCTAATAAATAAATGATATACTTTTATTACAATATGTTAACTGCAATAGGAATTATTGTTGCTTTGTACTTTAACTGGAAGCAATTATATACTCATGTTTTATTTTTATTTTATTTTTTTAATGCTGTTACAGTGGTAATTTTGCAGGTTTATCTTACTGCCTGCTCCTCATGTGAGGGATGTTTAAGTATATGGTTTTGTATTTGTTTTGTTTTGTTTATCTCTTTTGTTATAATTTTAATGGAAGCCATATTATATTTATTTTCCCATGTTTTGCTTGATTTTTACATATTTTTTATGATGTTCGATTGTTGTTTGGTTTCAACTCATGTTCTTTGGTTTCAACTTATCTTTACTTGCATATATAATTATTCTTTTCTGTTTGATTTCCAAGACAAGTTTATTTTTTATATTTTGATTTTATCATCCTCTCAGTTTGTTGTTGCCCATTTCTGCTATTTTGCTTCCTACTTTTTCAATGAAAATATCTTCCTGCCATCTCCGTTAGTCTGCACCTGGGTCCCTCCCTGCATCCAGCTGTAATACATAGGTCTGGTCTCGCAGCAGGTACTTAGTGTCTCTCTGGGCAGGAGATTAGTTTTGAGTGTACAATATATTTATGTGTGTCAAAATAAGAACATATTATATACCAGTAACTGGCATGAGCCATAACATCTTAGAAAAGTATCTGCAGGTAGTAATTCATTGACTAATTGCCAAGTTTATGGATTACTTGCCAGCCCATTCCACAATACTTCTAAAATGTTTTTTTCGTTCTCTTCATGTAGCAAATAACTCAACATAACACATTATTGTTGGGGAACATCAGTGTTATGACTTAGTAGCATAATTTTTTACTTTAAAATGTAACAAGGTTGTTTTCTACTGATTTATTTTAAAATGGAAGTAGTTTCAAAGGAATAAGTCTAGATTTGATTAAAAAAAACTTTTTAAAATGAATTTTCAGATACAACAAATGCACAATTGTCCAATTGAGAATAAGATTATTTGTCTTAGCCATAATAAATCAATAAATAGTTAAAATTCTGAAAACAGTGGAATAATTGTTAATTACAAGGTTTTTCTTTGTTATCTTGTATTTGTGGTTTTCATGTATCTATTCTGATCAGTTATATACTCATGTTGTGATATATTAACATCCTTCTTTGACTGTGCCTCAGTCCATCTTCTCTGTTATGGTTAACATCTACTTTGTATTTGTTTTGCTTGCCTCCTGCCTGTTCTTGGATCCTATATCGTCTAGTAAATCCTTAGGTAGATCGTTCTTTAAAGATTGAAATATTGCCATTAAATGCTGATCCATAACTGATCCAGTTATGATTCAGTTATAAATCCATAGCTGATGTTCATATAGTAATATATATATAGTAATATATATATATATATATATATATATATATTTATCCTGGTCAGCTTTAACTGCAGTTTTTTAGCACTGGAATAATATTGCAAACAAAAAAAGTAAAAGAAAAGTATAAAACCAAGCAATTTGTTAAACTCCTTAACTGGTGTCCTCATGGACACATTGACTTAAAGGTCAGCATTTTGATGGTGACAGTTAAGGAGTTGATTTAAAAAAAATAACTGAACTGAAACTCAAAACAATAAAGCATAATGGGCACAACTGCCATCCACACATTAACCTTTAAACAAATCCACAGCTTTCTTTAACTCCATCCATCCATCCATTTTCTTTACACCCTTGTCCTTCAGTGGGGTCATGAGGGTTGCTGGTGCCTATCTCCAGCTAACATTCCGGGCAAGAGGTGGGGTCACCCTGGTCGCCAGTCTGTCACAGGGCAACACAGAGACACACAGGACAAACAACCATGCACACACACACTCACACTCACACAATTTAGACAGACCAATTAACCTAACAGTCATGTTTTTGGACTGTGGGATGAAACTGGAGTACCAGGAGAAAACCCACGCATGCACAGGGAGAACATGCAAACTCCATTCAGAAAGACCGGGGCTGGGAATCGAACCCAGAACCTTCTTGCTGCAAGGCAACAGCTCTACCAACTGCGCCACTGTGCTGCCCTTTCTTTAACTCATTATGGTAAATTATTTTACAAACACTATTCAAGCAAAACAGTGCTACATATGGCTTTACAAATTCTTAGTTGTCCAGTTCTATTATCCTTTCTGTGTAGCACTAGTTGGTGTCTGAAGCTCAGTGGAGGACCTTAGTACCCTCTTGATCTTCTCAGTATGCTTACCATCTTAAGTGTCAATTATTAATCTTCCCTGTCTTGGTTTAGAAAACTTTTTCATCACAGTCTACTTGTTCATAACATTACCTGTCACTAGGACACTGGAGTCCTCATGGACCCATTGACATACATGTATGGGTTTTAAGGGTGACAGTTAAGGGGTTAACTAAATTTGTCATGAGGACACTGAAATGTCTTTTCTCACAAGCGCTATAGTCAAGGTGACCATCTGTACAACACTGAGCTTCAGCATGCAAAACAGAGGGGTGCAGTATTATCAACGAGTAAGAAACACCTTGAATAATTATGTGGTGCCTAATTAGTCTAGAATGGAGTTGCTTTATTTAGTAGGCAGTCACAATCAGGGGGTGTTGTAGAAAGAGTGTCCTTGTCCTAGTTTTAACAGACTGCGGGAGACTTGATTCCTTTGCCTCACAGAGGAGAAATTGTTGATTGGAGTGGTGCCCTCTACATGTTTCACCTTTTAATGTTTAAACGTTTTCATCGCTGATTGCAATGCTGAGCTCAACTCTCATCATTTACAGCTGATGGTGCAATAGTTGAGTTTTATCACTTCCTGAAAGAGTTCCTCTAACTTTGTTGCTATGGCATCAAATTACATTTGGTAAAACACTTTGTTTTAGTTTCTCTCAGTCAGTTACACTTTGTCACATTAGGGTTAATTAACACAGTGTACACACAATGCAGTACAAGGGCTGAATCGGCCGAAAGATTTGTATGCAGAATGGACTCGATATCGGTTCGCATTCAATTGTCATCAGTACCTCTTCTTTTTTTTCATGTCAAAATAAAATATGACGCTGAGATAGTCTATGCGGGGAAGGAGTTGCTTTGCTGACTGTGTGTCAGGATTGTAAATCACATGGCTTTGCCTTTACAAGAGCTTAATAAAAATGTTCAGTGACGGTAGGGAGTTGATAAAAGTGAACGTAAAAACAGCAGACAGCTCACCACAAAGTTCACCTTCATCAAAACAGTTTATATTTTATGTAATGGATCAAACAAAAAAAAAAAAGAAAAGAAATAATGAAAAATTATATGTGGTTTGCATGTGTTTACTGAAATAAATCTCAAAAGCATGGCATGCATTTCACCTTTTCTGAGCCAACACTTTGTAGATCCATTCACAGATATTCCAGCTGCCCTAATGTTCAGGATATATTCTGCCAGTTTTGCAAATCTAAAGTGAATTTTTTGTCCATTCGTCTTTGGAAAATAATTCAAACTATGGCAGATTAGATGGAAAACATCTGTCAAGAGAAATATTTCTCGTCTTATTACAGATTATGTATTGGATTTTTGCGTGAACTTTGAATGGGACATTTTAACAAATGAATATGTTTTGCATTACCATGGTCCTCTTGTTCTCCTTTCCTGGCAGTTTAGTTGGGCAGTCCTGTTTTGTTTGGCAGACAATTTCAGGGCAACATGTAATTGCAAACATGGCAATATTTATTGCAGTTAATCCTAAATTTTGTTATTCTGTTGTTTCTTTTGCCTTGTCATATTTTTCCCACCAATCTTGTTGAAGATTGGCATTTTGACCAATACAAAATAGACATCAAGTCAGTGAAAGTCTATTAATTATGCAAAGAATGTTATTGACATAAGTAATTTACCTGCAAGGCACTCAAGGCACCACAGGCACTTAGTAGTATTTGGTAATATCTTACACCATACTACTACTTTTCAATTCTGAGATTGTATTACAAAATTTATATTACAGCAACGATTGTGATTTAACATGCAGTCCAGCTCTGGTTGGAACTTGTGCCATATTTTTTTTATTTTTGAATTAGGAAAGAGATTGAAAGATGTTGAAAGGTTAGGGATTCTCAGAACTAATTGGATGTTTAAAATTTGGCAATACTGTTTTATGAGCTATTGTTTTCTCCACAGCTTTACCTCTGACCAGCATGTTGTGTTCCTTGGTCTTTATGGTGTTGTTTGTTCACTAATTTTCTCTATCAAATCTTTGAAACCTTCACTGAATAACTGTTTATACTGAGAATAAATTGCAAACGGATGGAATCTATTTACTAATTAGGTGAATTCTGAAGGCGGCTGGTGGTGGTGACTTTATTTACAGTATCAGAGTAATAGAGGACTAAACACTAATGCATGCCACATTTTTCTGGTATTTATTTGTTAAAAAATTTAAAAACATGTATCCTTTCAACTAAAATGTAAAGTTCAAGTTAAAGACATTGAAGTTTTTGGTTGTGATGTGATAAAATGTGAAAATATTCATGGGGTGTGAATACTTCTGCAAGGCACTGTATTTCACATAAGCACTGGCATTTATTGAAACTCATGGTCCTAACATTAGAACCACCTAACCCCTAACTACTATCCGTATTTTTAGTTGGCTTGGTATGGTCGTTAATATATATATTTTTTAAATGTCCAAAGCATCTGAATGTTACATAACATGTTGTAGTTTTAAGCTTTTGATGAAAATTGAAATGTTGCATTTGATCTGCTGCACAGGAGCGACAGCCCTTACTTGCTTACATAATGCAACAATTATCCTCTTATAATTTTAGGGAACGGTGCAGTCAAAGCTACGTGCTTTGTCTGTTTAAACACACACACTCACACACGCACACTAATGCACACATCCTTGTACTTCTATACAAACTGAGGACCTTGTATTGACTTCCATTCATTTTAGCAACTGTATTTATGCCTAACCCAAGCATTTTTCCCAACCCTAATCATTACTAGTCTATTCCTAATCCTAACCAAAACTTAATTCACACCATACCCTTAACTGATAGAGCACAGTAGAAGTGCAAAGAAAAAGAGAGAAAAAAAAGAAAGAAGTGAGGATTGGGGAAACGTCATTTACTTTCCACATATGACCTCCCTTTGTTGGTAAATATTGTGAAAGTGGACCTCTATAAGTCGCATATACAAGTACACGCAAACACATGCACCCACACACACTCACACAATGTTTCCATCTGGGACAAAAGTGCTGTTCTTTAGGCTTACGACCAAAGCAGGGTATAATTAGGAGCTAAATGCTGCTTCAAGTCTGAATGTGGTTTGGAGGCATTTCCAAAGGACAACCAGTCTTGTGGTTTGTGGTTTTTATCATCAAATGTAAATTGCACAGTTGAAGAGGAGTGGCACTGACTCATAGAGTTTAGAATATCCAGGGACCTCATCCGCTAAAACATTCATGTGGTACAATATGTCAGAAGTAACATATTCATGTTTTTTCCAGATAGTGGGACAGACGGGTAAAAAGTAGTTTCAGCACAGTTGTAATTTACTAGTCCCAACAATTTTCTGAAGAAAAAATAAAACGTAGTTCTAGGTGGAAAGTCCAATACCCCTTGGGACAGGATTTTGAATGCATGCCAACAACAAGGAAGTGAATGTTAGCCTATGGTGTAAAGAATGGCAGATGACCAAAACAAGTACATAAAACAAACATTCAGCTGTATTTGCATAAAAGAAGCTCTTCATGGCAACCAGAGTAAATATTATTAGAGCATTATTTATCATCCATGTGATGAGGTGTGATCTGGAAAATAAAGTTTCAACCTTATAGCTAAGTTTTCCGTAATAACTTATTCCCACTGAACAATCAGTGAACAGAGAGGTTTCTTATTCTAGGACTTTTTTGAAATATAGACGTTAATATGAGCTGTGTTTCTAGTCACACCGTTGTGATCTAAGAGTTTACGCTTTCAGAACAAGAAAACAATAAAGTACAGCAATGTGTGTGTTCATTCATTGTGTCTTAATAATCATTACCTACAAGACAATTCATGAATTGCTTGATCACAGAGTGAAGTTTGTCTTGAAATGGAAACCAGTCATTAGAAATCCACTGCAATATTCCCCTAGTAAACACAGCCATTCAGAAAAAAAAGAAAAAAGAAAAGCCTTAACTTTTACATTTTGAAACCAAGTTATTACTTTAGAATTACTGATTCCTTAGGGTGCCTTCACCAACCCTGAGCCATATTGCAATTGCTCCCTCTGGGTCAGAGTGGGGTCTCAAGTAGAGGAGTTCAAATATATCAATTACTTGTTCATAAGTAGTGATAGGATAGCATACTAGATGGATAGACATCCTTGCCTCTAGTGAACTCTGCTCTGATCTCCTTAGTAAAGAAAGATCAGTCTGTTTACTGGCCACTGGGATTAGCTAGAAAGAACAGAAAATGTCAGAGGCGAGATTGTTGTCTATGTTTATGCTTAATCCTATGTTGAATAAATGGATAGATGGACGGACGGACGGATGCCTTCACATTGGAGGAAATCCTTGCTACAGAATGTAGTTGCTCTTTGCAGCTTTGTAACCTTTTTGTCACTATTGATTGAGCGTTTAGAAAACTTTGTGCATGGACAAAACCTCCAATATGCACATAACAAAAAATGTGTCCCAAATGTGTTCAAACACAGCCATATTCTGACAGCTACTGCAAGTCATTTAATAGTGGGGTCGTCATGCTGTATAAAAACCTCCTTAAATAGGATTTAGAAAGACTGACCTACATCAAAGTCTTGTTTTCAGTCAGAAAGGGTAATGATGTGTTCCTCCAGACTGCTGTGCCTTTTGTTCCACATTAAGAGGAACCAAGAGTTGACTGTTGACTGTAGGTAATTATTTCAGAACTGTGTGGTTTTTGTGGTCTGTTTTAACTTCCTGCCTTATCTAGATTTTGTTTTGTGCTCTCTACAAATAATCTACCTCACAAAGCATTTAACTCTCTGATTCACTGCTCAGCATTTCAGGAAATGACTCTGGTTAACCAGGACTTTTTATTAAAAAAAAAAGAAAAGAAGAAGAAAAGAAAAGAAAAGCAAAAGTCAATCCACAATGAGGGTTTTCTAGCAATGTAGCAGAAACCCAACGTCTGCTCTGCGTTTGAATGGCGCCTATCCATATGACTTCATTTTTGGTGTTCAACAAGTTAAAAGAAAATCTTCTTTCATCCTTTTTTTTCCCCAACTTCTTTTGAAATTAACACACGCAGATTGAAGCTGTTCACTTTACATTCACTCTACAAACCACCCGAAGTGATCAAATGCCCAAGCAAACTGAAATCCAAATGTAGCTTCATTTATTTTTTAAATTAGTTATTAAACTTAAGGGGCACGACACTGACAGAGCAGCCTGAACACATTTCTGCCTTCTGCCTCATATTCTTGCAGAGCATTGCAGCTGCAGTCGTCATGCTGCAGTTTGCATAGAGAAATAAACTTGTGGTTTATATTCGAGACTGGTGATGGAAAACACACAGATATATGATGTATATTTTTTCAGTTTTTTATACTGGCACAGACCCAAAAGTGGTCAACAAAAAGAGACTGTGTTTTGAATCAAATACAGTAAATAAGAATGTTCATGTTTCTCCCAGTGAAAGTTGTGTTTGCCTTGGAGGTTTGGACTCTGGCCAGCGCAGGAGGAATAGTTTTCAGAAATAATCTGAGGGCATACTTATTACCCGGGATTCTCCTCCTGAATTTGCAAATGATACTCTTCTTCCTCATGGTTGAGGGTAAATTAGAAAAACATATCTATTTTTGTTGTTTTTACAAAAAAAAAGATAATGTAAATGTTTTCACAGTTTCTGATTGGACGTTCAGCTTTATTCCCAACAAGCGTTCCATCTGATAGTTGTAAAATATTTATTACAATCATTCTTGCTGTTTGAATCATTTCACTATCCGTTGCTGGTCATTAATTGACTGAACTTTGACCTAAAGCACCATTGGGAAGTTACTGAGGTGAAAATTGAGGTAATGTCTCAGGAGCTGTCAGTGGAATATTCTATATTGGCATAGTTATTCCAGTAAACAGGTTGTATCTATCCTTATTCGCCTGTGGTCAGATGTTGTTCCATCTGTGGTTGTTTACCATGCAAAGCCATAAACGTCTTCATTCTGTAGCCTTATTCAGTTCCCAGACTGGATATCCTTATTTCTGCACAGAAAGCAAATGAAAATATTGATGGATTGAGGTATTGTGGGTTTGTATGGAGAAAACCCACAAGAGCTTGGTATTTTTGCAGTTTATGTAAAGATTGCAGAAATCAGAGACTTGCTTTAAAAGCAATTCATGCCAGTCCTTGTTCCCAAATTGTCAAAGATTTAATTTTTGCAGAATATAGATAGATATTCCAGAGTTCTTGCATTTTACATCCAAATCAGGATATTTGGATATGAAGGGTGAGAGTGATGTTCAATTTATGTACTTAGGATTCCACCGCATTTAATGTATTTATTTTGGCAATCTGAAGGACAGAATACAAACAGAAATTTACCAATGCCAACTTTTTTTTATATCTTCTACACATACAGTGTCTTCTAATTCTACCGCTTCAACTTCTCCACCTTTTATTCTGTTGCCCAGAACTTTCTGTGTATTTTATTTGTAATGCGTGTTCAGGAGTAAGAAAAAGCAGCACATAATGTTGTTTTTGGTGGAATCAAAATGATAGTTGCAGGTGTCAAGGAACACCAAGGCTTTAAAGCTTTCTAGTTTCAAAAACCAATACAATTTTCAATCATTCTTTTCTTGGCTTATGGTTTAAAAACCTCTTTGTGAATTTCCTGAGAAAATGCTGGAACGACTGGAGGATTTTCTGTTTTATTCTGTTGATGCAAACAATCACATTGGTGTAAAGCTATATTTCTATCATAAAATAGAAGCAATTTATTGTGTTTTTAGTGAAATGTTATCGGCATTCTGGCCTCGACCTAATAAAGACAAAACAAAACCACACTAGTTAGGAAAATTGCAAAGTAAAAAGCTTACTTAGGTTACAAAACAATCACATAGTGCATGGAGCACCATTCAATTAACCAGCCAAAAACTGAAAGTCTTGGCCAAACTGAAAACCTCCCAATACATGGCTATCAGTGTAAATTGATAAACTGGCCAAGGAGATCAGTTATGTAAGGAGTAGCCTAGAGGTCTACGGCAACTCTGGAGGAGCTGTGTAGCTCCATAACTGGGTTGGGAGAGAATCAATTCACACGGCAGCTATTAGTAAATGCACTTCAAATCTGTCCTCAGTAGCAAAAAGAAAGACATCCTTGAAAGAAAGCCATAAGCCATATTTCTATAACCCATGTGAGAAACTCTGCAAACATGTAGAAGATGAAAACCAGAAACTTGTATTAGAGACAATTACGTAAGCATTTGTTTCCAGTAGCTTTGGTCAAATACTAAAAGACTAAAAGTTTACATTTTGGTCCACATGCAAATCTCTATGTAGTGGAAAACTAGTACTGCCAATTACCTGGACACACAATTCTCACTCCAGAACGGGTTGGTGGGAGCATCGTGCTGTGGGGAGGTTTTGTTCGGAAATTGGTCAGAGTTGATGGTGAAATACCTGAAGCTTATTCCTGGTTAATGTTTACAGCTGCCCACCATCCTGTACGGGTTTGACCTATTATGCAGAAAAGAAAGGACAAAAAGTTCAGTCTCAGTCTCTAGATCATCAACGCTGGTAAAGGTTGTCAAGGTAGACCCCTAAAGACTTCCAGGTCTAATTCAAAGAAGAGATGGTTTTAGAATGTGTTGGTACAGGAGTGATGAGTGTTAATGTATGCTCACCATATTTTATTTTTATTTGTAAAACATTTTGAAAGCTAAGAATAATTTTCCTTCCACTTACTTAAGCTATATTACTTTGTGTTGCTCTATCAGTTTAACTGGTAATCATGCTTTTGAATGACACTATGGCTTCAGTGTATTTAGTTTAACCTACACAATTTTAAACTAATTTGACTTTAATGCATCTGGAATATACATTTTATCCCTCTTCATTTTTCTAAATAAATACTTTTCCTATTCTTATTTTAGCTATGTCTTAAATATAAATTCTCTTTATCTTTTTAAGGACGAATTTTCTCTAAACTATTTTAAACAATTTCCCCAGAGTTTGGATGCAACACAGAGGTTCTTATTTCCATTGCTCTGTGTGGAAACGTTACTTTAGCCCTCCAAACAAAATGAAAAATGTCTCGAAACAGCAATATTAAAAAGTATACTCATTTGTCCTTTTCTGTCCTTTAATCTTCAGCACCCGGTGAGCATATTTATGTTTTTATTTCAACCTTTCTTGTCACGCTCTGTTGGAAATGAATGTTGCTGACTACAAAGCAGTCACATTTGTCACTGCCTACAAGTGATCCGCGAGCAAACAGCAAGTCAGTCAGTGTAACCCATTAGAATGAAAAATGTTTCCTTGACTGGAAAACCGCACCTGAGGCTCCACGTCAATCGTCATTACATAGCTCAAAAGCTCAAAATGCATAACTGTGAAAAAGCTTTTAGGAATACATGTTGTCAGTTTTGACTTTCATCATGCACACACAGAAACAGTGGACACAGCAACCACAACACAAACTGCAGCTATAAACGGCATGTGGACACTGTTTATCCAAGAGGAAGAGTCTGTCTGATAGGACATTTTCATATTTATTCTACATGGCATCAAAGACAGAGATAAATACAGCACTGGACTCCCAGATGCTTTCACATGACCTCCTATGTGGTCACTGTAATCTGGCCTTCAGGAGACGGAGGAGGCTGTCAAACATCTGGTCACCACGTGTTAATATAAAGTATATTGACATTTAATTTGTCCCCTTATGGACCAAATTGTAGGGAAACAACTGTAAAAAAACACTTCCAACAATCGCAATCTTACTTTTTTTGGGTTAGTAAATATTATCAGTCAGTTTACTGTTAGAAAGGCAACTCATAATTCTTATTCCAATGGCATGTTTTCTGATCAATGATAAACTATATTGCCCATCCCTACTATAGATCCTTTCTTAGCAGGACAAACTGTCAGCCTAACTCTCCAGCAGCGATTCGTTCTTCCTGTTTTGGTCACTTAAATTCAAAGGTTCTTGGTTCTGATTTGGTTTGTAGCAAGGGTGGTTGTGATTTGGACTGACTTGCTGCAGAGCCAAGAAAGAGAATATGAAAGAAATGCATAAATAACTGACTGTAGTTAAAAATTTGCACCTGCTCCCATTCAAGGTTTCTTGCAATTATCAGATTAATAAAATGCCTCACTCACTTTAATATTAGTTGGTGTTTTAAGGTAATTCAACATGGATTATTTAGAAACATTTGGTGAATTTGTAAAATATAAACATCACTAGTTTAAATGTACAGATTTTTGGTCTCCTGTTATCTTTGTGTGTTTTTTTTATATTTCAAAATAATCTTTGTTTCTTGTAGAAGCTATTTTCCACAAGATTTTGCACCTGATTGACACTCTGTCTTTTATACACCAATAGTACTTAGTGTTAGAGTTCTTCCTTTTCTAAGTCCTCTTCATTGCTCTCTTTTGCAGGTTTATGCAGATGATGTGCTGACAAGAGAGGAGCAGATTGGCCTGTTGGTCGAAGCTAAGAAAAAATGTGAAGATAACATCAAGTCAAGGGGTAAGATACCCGGTGAGTAGAGTCCTGCTCTTTGCTCTTGGGTTTCTGTTCCTTCAGTTAGTATCTTCATTTTGTCAAACCTCAATATGCTTTTGGGTTCAGATGCATTTTTCTATATTTAAATATCTCCTGATGCTATTTTTTTTTCTTATCCAAAAATGAAATACAAAGCATTGCTCTTTTCTTATGTTGTTGTTCAATCTATTTTGAATACGCTATGTAGCCACTGTTAGCTGTGCTGTTGCACTTTATGACAATACGTTCATCTGTATGTATAGTTACATACAGATGAACGTATTGTTCATCTGTATGAACAATACGTGCAATTACTAAGAATGATAATTTCATGTAATTTATCTCCATGCCAACTCCAGACCAGGAAAAATCTCCTGTAATGTTCCGTATTACAACAAATTTGAAGAAGCTTCCAGCAGAATAAACTCTATCATGAAGAGGACGCTCAGGATTGTTCATCATTTTCTTGATTTATGTAAAATCCTTTGTTGCCCCTGCATCTGAAGAGGTTCAACAATAGTCCCCAGAACCAGCAGCCTTCTTTAATTCAGCTAAAATTCAATTCAATTCAAAAATTCATCATTGATCTGGATAGAGCACTGACTCTCTTTCTGGGAGAAGTGAAACAAGTGACCAATATCCAAATCCAAAAGTCATCTTAGAATTTGCCCAGCAGTTATATGGTTTATAAATGATATCCCCTTGTTTGCATTTCTCCCCTCTGCCTTTCCTGAAACTGAAATTGAAGTCGACCCTCTAGTGTATTTGTGTTTATGGCCATCCAGAGAAGAACATTTTCCACCAGACCCCATCTTCTGCTGCATCGGTGGTTGCTGTATTATTATCATCTGATTGTTCAGCAAAGACTAAGGGTTTTACAACCAACTCATTTGTAATACTATATTTGAAACCTCAGAATAATGAGGTCGGCATTAAATTCTTTGACCCTCAAAACGATACTCTTTGTAAATGAAACATATAATTAAAAACATACCATTCTCAAAAAAAAAAGCTATTGTTGACTCTCTCCAGTGGTCACATTCCTTTCGGGTTATTACCCAACATTTCATGGTTTTCATAAAAGCCCATGAATCTTATATTAGATTTAAAACGTCATGCTAACACTGAGAACTTTAGCAACTGAACAGCATCTTTTGTTTAGTCAAGAATCCTCCACACTTTTTGAGCTGATGTGTATATATAGTCTTAAAACCAATAAATCTTGCATTAGTTACATAAACTTAAAAACATAAAATAAAAAAGTTAACCTCAAATCCATTTCTAACCTATAGAATAAAGTGTATATATTGGTAGTCTTATGTGTTTTAATAGGCATTTTATTATTTATTATTTTATCATCTGTTGGTTTTGAAGTTGTTTTTTCTTTTAGAAAAAAATGACATAATTTCTTTCTAAAAATAATGTAGGGATGTAATGAAATTGATGTAAAATGTTCATTAATTTTGAACATTACTTTCAAAATTGATGAAAGTAATGTTTACTCTTAATTATTATGAGATTTTACCCTCTTCTGATCCCAGTGGAGCCAGTAGACATATAAAATTCAACATTATAATAACCAATATTTTAGACAAAGTTGGAGGATGTCATAAAAAAAAGAAATATGTGACAATGCATCAATTTTAAAAATTGTCAAGAAAAAAAAATAGAAAGAAAAAAACTCTTACTGGCTTCACATTGGTTGCTTAACTGCAGTCAACTATCTATATTTTTTGTAGTAGACTATGACTAGTGTATAAAAGTTAACTTAAGTTATTTGACGTGAAATGTGTATATGTATGTTGAATGTTTAAATATCATATTCATCAAAGGAGCACAATCCTTTGATGAACTGTTTTGCACTGACCTTTATTAGTAATGCTGAAAGTTGTGGAGAGCTTTTTCCAAGTATTCAAAGATGCACACGTAGTCTGTCAAATGTAAACATCCTTTGATCAATGTGTTTATCATATGAATGCCAATGTTCTTAATCTATTTTGGCATTTCAAGTGATGTTTGTCTGTTACCAGCCTCCAGCATATACCATTTTAAAAACAAGCTTCCAGGTAGCATTACATTTTGTTCAATCTTGACAAAGATTGCATATGTCAGTTTATTTAACCAGTCAAGTACAGATAAACTTTTAGTTTTCTTCCAAAGAATATGCAAGAGAATACCTGTGTGCTAAACAGAGACCTGAATTAATAAATGCAAAAAACCAAAAGGGTAAAGATGTTTTAAATCTCTGTCTGGTGTCTTTCTGCAAGAAGTTTGCATATGTGGCGTCTCTGGGTATTTATGGCCTGGATCACAAGGCTAAATTTTTAAATTGTCTGCAAATGACTGATTGCAGGAGCAACACATTCCACTTAAACCAATTTCACTCACCAACATTCAGACAAAACCTCTTGAGGTCAAACATAAATTCAGAGTTAACAAACATGACTGACAGGAAATAAGTAATGGTGATAGTCTGTGACCTATATTTAAAAGAGAAAAAAATAGAAAGACTATACCGTCTGTTGTGCGATGGTGATTACTTATTTTCTGTGTGTTTCTGTCACCTCGCTTTCTCATTGGTTACACATCAAGTTCAACAGGCTGCATTCTTGTTTATCGACAGGGGAACACTCCGACACTCTGCAATATTGGGCCAAGACAATCAAACATGTCGAATTTCCCCAATTTTAGATCAGAGCCGTCCCAATGTCCCTCAGAGTGGATCAGATCACTCTTAGCACACAGCAGAAATATGTTGAGATATTCCAACAGATAATTGCCTAAGATTATTTGAAGAGCTATTCTGACAATTAAGGCATTTTTAAGATTGTTGGGAATCTTGCTGTGTGAGCCAGGCATAAGCTTGTTCCCAGTCCAAGGATCTGCATGTTATTAGTTCAATTTATCTCTCAAAATGTCCCTTTGGAGTTAGTGTGTGTGAATGGTTGTTCGACTTGTGTTCTTTGAAGGACTAGTGATCTGTCCAGGATGTACCCTCCTCTTACCCTCTGACTGAGGGACATAGGCTCCAGCTCCTCTGTAAACCTTCAAGCATAAGCTGGTAGACCATGGCTAGATGGATTATTTTTACATACCAGGCTTGGCTTACCATCGCTCTCTAAATAGATGTGGTTATTAGAGTACAAAAGACAATCTAGTTTAAAAGACATATAAGTGCAATCCATTATACTACTTAGTGTTGTAGGTGAAGCAGTTTACTGCACAGTAGTGACTCATGGCTGGTAGATTATATCAAAGCTTTAACCATATCCCCTTCGTCGGGAAAAAATAGTTCTGAATCTAACGACTTCAAATCTGACCATAGCACAAGAAAAATGCTTAAATGGTAAATGAACCAAATTTTAATCCATACTGATGTGACAGCATCACACAGCAGTTTCTGCAGATTTGTCGATTGCACATCAATGATGCAAATCTGCAAATCTTCTGTTCCATAAAGTCCTGGAAGTGCTTTATTGGATTGCGCTACGTGACATGATATCCTGCTGGAGGCAGACAATATAGGATGCGGACACTGTGGTCATAAAGAGAGGAACATGGTCAGCAGCAATACTCTGGCAGGCTGCAGCATTTGAACAATGCTCAATTTGTTCTAAGCAGCGAAAAGTGTTCAAAGTAAAAATTGCACCACATGCTATTAAACCGTTACTAACATTCTGAACCGAAGATACGAATAGTTTAATGAAGTTTACATCAAATTCTTGGTATCTGAAATGTAAAGCTAAAATTGAACAGAAATGTTTGTTGGACCTGCGTGAGCTGTGTACTCTTAGTTTCCTGCTCGTACCTGTATGAACTTTTGCTTCTGTAGCCCATTTGCTTTAGGTTTTGACATGTTGGGTTTTTATGTTGTGTCCCTCGGTTGTTATAACTGGTTATTTGAGCTGCAGTTTTGTTTCTATCATCTTTAACCTGCATGCTCATTCTCCTCTGACTTCTGACACCAACAAAGCATTTTTGCCCCCATTTTTTCCTTCTTGAACCATTTTCCATAAACCTGCGAGCTGCATGTGAAAATCCCTGATCAGCCCTCGGATGATGCCATTTGACAGGCATCTCGGTAACAGCCTTTGAGCACTAGTTTTCGACTTCTAATAACATGGCCTATTTTAAAGAAAATTGGAAATAATTGTTAGTGTCATGGGTTGTGGTGGAAGAAACAAAAGCAGGCAGGAGGAAGGTTCAGCACTCAATAAATGGACAGGGAACCTGTAGTGTCTCTGTTATAAATTAGAATATGTGTTCTGATTGGGCTTTTTTTTTGGTCATATTAAACATATATTTTAAAAATAACAACCTTTTAGAAACTATTAACATACATTATATTTAGCTGACACTGCTGTGTTATTAACAGTTTATTTAGTTGTCCGATATGATCTTCTAAACTTCTAGAAAATTAGATATCATGTTTTCATTAACTCTAAGCCTAAAAGCATAATTAATAGAAAGGAAGGTTTGAGTATGATTAATACACATAATGCATAAAACATAATACACTCCTTTCACATAGTGAAATAAGTAAACTTTGCAGTAATATCCTGACAGAAGCTTTGTTTAATGCTGGAGGCTCTGGTTTAAGGGTACATCAGAGCATCGGTATAAGACAGCTGACCCTGCATACCCAATGATTCTGTCCTACACTGTTTGTGATTCATCTGGCATGTATGTGTCTGCTTTCTGACCTCTTTTGGAAGGTTGAACATGTTGGTTTAAAAACAAAACAACAGAAGAAATTAGACTAAGCATGTTTCCTTAATGACCAGAAAAACATTTCTCTGACGAGCTTGTGGCATATGCCTGGATGAACACAAACTACATGCTTGCTTGATTGGATTTTTTATTTTTATTTTTTTGTTTTTCTCCCAAGATAATGGTTTATGAATTGCTCTGACTTAGCTTCATTTGATTTTAAAAGCAACATCTAGCATTTTCTAGTTATTTAAAGTGAAAAGCAGGAAAGAATTTCTGCTCTAATTTTATAGTACAAAGTTATGTAGACTTGTAAGATCTTCTGATAAATTCCTGTAAAAACATTGCTTTTTCTTTCTGATGTCCTGGCTAAGTGCTAGCACTCAACATTTGGAAATGATTCCCTCTCTTGAACCTCAGTGATCAAGTTTACCAGATCACTGGGAAACTTGAGGGCTATGCTCGTCATCCAAAGGTTTTTCCCTAGGAGCAGAGATCTCTAATAATGTTCTTGGGTTCTGCACATTTATGTACCAAGGTCATTGCCTCCATCGCGTCTATTAGTACAACTTTTTCCAATCCACTTTAAGGATTTCTTAATATCAGCCAGTTCATTAATCTGTTGGTGGTACATGAAGTGCAGAGGGTTATCTAGTTATGGTTCTTTGTGGCCCTTCTGCTCCCTGCGGCTTTCATATAGGATGCGTCTGTCTGAATTTTTCATCTTTAATCCCTGATAGAGACTATCGCTAGTTTCCGATATTTCAACTTATGTTTATTGCCTTGCAAAAGGGTTTTATACTGTTAGAATTTTTTCACATATGACCACAATCTTTAATGTATTTTATTGGCATTGTATAGAATAACAGACGTGAAATGAGACGGAAAGAAAACAGCACATGGCTTTTAAAATGTTCCCGCTATGAAAATCCAAAACCTGTGGCATACAGCTGTGGTCAAAATCTTTTGCATTCATACCTCTACATAAAATTAAGTACAACCAATTGCCTCCCAGTCTATCTAATTATTCCACTTGTGTAATCTGTTCTCTATGTAAATCCAGCTGTTTTATGAAGACCTGAAAGATTTGTTAGAGAATGTCTCACGCAAACTGGTTAAAGTGGTTCCACTTCCAATAGGACGACCTCAAACACACAACCTAAGCAACAGTGGATGAAAGGGTAGCCCTGTGGGTTTGATGGTAGTTGTTAAATTAGAATAAATGAATAAGTAAATATATATTGTTCAGTACCATATTTATTTTCATTTCTTATCACTGGTTTGTTTTAATTTTGTCATATGAAATTCCGGTTTGTGGATGCAATGTGAACATAACTGAGTAGGAGTGCTTTCACAAATCGCCGTATATTATATATACATTTGACCTTTTTCTTCGTTTTTTCTGCAATGTTTTGATGGTGTTTCATTTGATTTGGATTCTTTAAATAGACAAAAGTCATCATTACATTGCTGAGACAATGTTTTCCTTGAGGGGGAGCACTGAGGTTTGCCTGGAGAGGACAGTGGAGGGATGTGGGATCAAATCCCCAGACCTTGCCAGTGTGAAAATAGCTCAGCCCTGAAGCTTGTGGTTTTGGGTGTAGAACAACACCGGGGATCATTATAAAAGACCGTATGTATGAGGAGAAAATGCAAAATGTGTTTTGACATCTGCAGCTTGGAATCAAATGGGCGAGGGGGGGGGAAAGAAAACTTTCTAAAACCCCCAGTGACATCACTAATACCCAAACTCCTTCGTAGTCACGTTTATATTTAAATCGTGGTCAAGAAATTTACGGGAAATTGCACACTTGTGTGTGTGTGTGTTTTTTTGGTGTTTAATTTAAGCCTGTAAGTAGGTGGTCTTTATGGTAATAACATCTATGGCAAAAGGAAAGCAGCTTTTCTACTTTTACTTCCAGGATGTGTGGTCAGCGTGATTTTTGAAACTAAACTATGTTTTTCTCCCACCAAAGATCTACAGGAATCAGTCAGCTCCACCAAGTCTACCCTTTAATTTCATGCTCTCAGTGACAAACGAATAAAATGCAAGTCGCTGTAGCGTCACATGGTTCTTTGCAACTCACTCAAGGAATGAGAAAATAATGGATCTGCTGCAAAGACGGGATCATTTAAGTTTTATGTACAGCTACTTATTAGTGGTCAGAGTGGTCAGATGTTTTCAATAAGACAACATAAATGCCAAGCCTTGAGAGGGAATTTTGCCATGATTTTGTGGAGAAAAGAATGCTACTCCCACTATTACATCCTGGGATCAACAGGCTTTCTATTTATCAGACTATCTCTCAATAGTTGGATAAATGGATAGACCTAGAAGTAACCTATGTCACACAGTAATTTAATTTATCCATAATAGTCCACTTAGAGTGCTATTATGCAGCCAGTTTTGCAGAAAAAAGTTTATAAATGAGATCCATGCTGAAACCATTTATTTACAATAGAAAACTTGTATGATTCTCAAAACAATAAAGCACTCATGGAAACTTGGCGCAACTGATAAACCCTTAACAAACACACTCGACTCAATTGGCACCTTGTTGTCAACATACTGGGAACACGTTGATTATGTCGCAACAAATGGGAAGTAGTGTGAGAGTGTGTGTTTCATTGAATGACCCCTACTTTCCTTTGACTCGACAGAAAAAAAAAAAAAGGTCTTATTTACTGTCAGACTCACCGCAAATTACACGGTCGCTTCTAATTTACATAAACACACAAGTCGAGCGACTGGCCTACTTTTTAAAATGAAAACACAACCCTTAAAAAAAACAAACAGCGCTGCTGCTCTTCTGTATGTTAGTTGAGGTTTGTTATAATGCTGCCATCATAAGAGAGCAGAGCTTTGTGGTCTTTTTTTTTTTTTTTAAGTCAATGTTGTTTTTGTCCTCAGATGGCTTTTGTTCACCAGAGTGGGATGGCATTGTGTGTTGGCCTGAAGGACATCCTGGAGACCTTGTGTTCACATTGTGTCCAGACTACATTCATGACTTCAATCACAAAGGTAGGACTTGGCCTGCAGAGTTGTGACTTTTTTCATTCGATAGGAAACCCTTTTCTTAATTTACATGTAAATTGGACCTTTTATATATTGAACTTGGTCTCCATTTACCAATTCAGTCTAATCAGCTCCTCATTATTCATTGGGGATTCTGGATTTAAACTTGTGCCGTCTCTGATTTTACATTTATGAGAATTAATGTGAACAAATTCAAGGTGGTTTGGAGTCTTTAAATCCTTTTACCAGATTCATGAGCTCATTTTGAGCCAGCAGGATACCAAATTAAATGTAAGTGATTTAACATTGGTATGCTTCTTTCAGACTGCTTTTCCTCATTAAAAAAGGCATTTTTGCCCTTTACAAAAGTAATTGAAAATGACGTTTTCATAGTTCATTTATAGTACTTGAATTTTTCAATGTTGATACATTTTATATAAGATATCTATATGTCTAACAATTTGAAAAACTCACAGGCAATCATAGTGTCCCGCTTTTCACATGACTGTACGTGATTTTCTGCAGGTTTTATTGTATGTATCCATTGTCCTAAACATAAATAATAATACAAAATGCTTGCTTGTAAAACATGCTGCACTTTAATTGTGATTTTTAGGATAGTGTACTGATGTTTCACATATTTCTCCTGTGAGACTTGGTTGATTATGCAGCTTGAATCTATAATTAAAACCTAATGGGTTTTTTTTTCTTCTCATCCTTCTGGTATGTAGGACTGGCATACCGTCGCTGTGACAGCAATGGAACGTGGGAGCTCGTCTCAGTCAACAAAACATGGGCCAATTATAGTGAATGTTCTAAATTCCTCCACATTAACAACTATATCCATGAAAAGGTGGGACCCTTCTCTTTTCTGCTTACATGTCCAAGTTGCACAGCATCCCTAATTTTAATTATGAGCACCAGCCATGCACCAGCAGGGCCAACTGTCATGCTCAAGACATTACAGCCATTCTCAGTTTCACAACGAAAACATGTAATTAGAATTCCTGTGAAATGAGTAACACATTACAGTATGCCTTTTCATTAATGCACAGCGTTAATAAACTATTATGTTATGAGCTTAATGAGAGGGTGGCAGTGTGGTTGCTCTTTGAAAATGCATCTAATTAGCTAAATTCCTGCTCAAATATGCAGCATTGTCTTCTTTCTTTGTTTTTATGATATGATATACGACTTAAACTGCTCAAATAGAAGTTGGTGTTGAAACTTTATATCTCCTCTCTTTAAACCAGTTTTGGGGTTTGAGAGAGAGAACGGGAAAGAGAGAGAGAGAACAGTCTTTAGGCTAAAAACGTCTTACTGATGTTTACCCCAAATGATTGGTAAGACGACATGGCTGCAGCTCATTCTAGGTGTCCTGGAGGTGTTTGATGGAGTTTCTGTCAGGGGTCTGCACAGGCTTGTTCAAAGTCCTGTTCACACTTTTATCAAAACTGAGATTTTCTGAGCCATTTGCACCTTTCGTCCACACTCAAAAGATTTGGTTTCTTTTAATCACAGTTTCTGTTGTACATAACTGGACACACAGAGATCTTTAAAAACAAATTTCTTTTTGGTTTGTAACGTTTATTTTTTTAGGTCTCATTGAGATTAAAAATAACTTATTCTAGGGGTTTCCTGGTCAAAAGCAGCACCAGTATAAAAGCCAAGTTTGCACATGATCGCATTTCCTTTCGATGCTAGAAATCACAACCACAACGGAATAGGGTTTTTATATAGGTTTATCACTTTCTCCTGCCTGTGTTTCCAATAAGCTACAAATGTAACCTGAACAAATGAATGCCTGAGAGGAAAGGTGATCAGTGTCAGAAAAACACAAGCTACAATTACAATTTTTGGGAGTCATTAGCCTAGCACTGCTTTAGACATGCTGTTAATCTTTTAAAATTTGATGTAGCTAATGCTAATATGTATGACATCATTTTAATTGGAATCCCAATGTAGATGCATGTTTAAATGACAAAAACTATCAGTTTAATACAGTATGAGAAGCTGTGACCTAGATCTGAAAGTCCTGTGGCTCTTACATTGGCCATGGAGATATTGGCTAAATCTTTAAAATTATTGTTATTGTTATGTCATTACTAATCTTCTTCCAATGCAGTTAGATAAGAGTATTAGCAGAGTAAGTCCACAGATGTAGTTTTGTCCATGTTGAAGTGATTTTTTTTCCCCTAATGAAAATTTGAGACCTCATGTTTTCTTGACATGAGTTTTTTTTTGTTTGGTTTTTTAGCTTTTTCTGTCTTAATGGTTGGAGAAAAAACAATAATTACACAATTGGGGCCAATGTTGAGATAATGTTTAACACTAGGTGCTGAAATGACTATTTTTAATGCATCATAAAAGTATGTTATAGTCCTCATGTTGTAATGAGGACATGGAGCAATAAATATGCAATAGCATATATTTGGCACAATAAAACTCGCAAAAAAAAAGAGAATAACACATTATTATTATTGTAAATTCTTTGTTCTTACCTTTTCCATTAGTCCATTTTCCCACTTAGATGCTAAAGTATCTTTATTGAAGATGCATTTAGTATTAGTTGTGTTTCTATTTATGACTCATTTAAAGTACAACCTTCAAACCTTAAAATCAAAGGCACTTTTCAAATAGCATTAAGCTGTCCTAAACTTTGATTCTCACTCCTTTTTGCTTAGAAACAGCGCTGTACAGCTGTCCCCTTAATGTCTTCAGGAGTTGACTTTTTCCCCAAGGAGCACTTCCAGTAGTTAATCAGAAATAAATATGCACAGAGTGAAGCATGCACAGAAAAAACTGCCATACCACAGACCCTTGCCACAACTGAGAGACACGTTTTTCCTGGCTCGAGATCCTGACGCTAAATGATAACAGCAGCACAGCTTTCAAGAGGTTCATTGGCTTCTGAGCATATTGACGTAGAGAGGTTTTGGTAGAGGATCAGTTTACCTGCCAAGCAACTGCTGCATGATCAAGCTGTTAAATTGTGTGGCTGTCTTTCACATTTCAAAACTTGACATTTTTCTTTGACCGGGTAGAAATAAATTGATGGAGGTTTTAAGAACAAACTTTGATTACAATGATGCAAATGCTTGTTATACAAAATGTATTAATTAAATTTGACTGTGGTTCTCAAACTGTGATAAATACAGGTGTGAAACTCATGTTCTTTTTTTACTATATTTTCATAGGAAAAATGTACAAGTTGAATAATATTATTTCATAAAATTGTGAGGATATTTTTTCCGTTTTATATGATTATACTTCATGTTTTTATGCTTTAATGCAATGCTTCGTTCCTGCTTTTTATGCATTTGAGTATTTATCTATGCTCCTTTATTTAAGCACTTTGATCTACCCTGTGTATAAAAGGTGCTTTACAAATAAATCTGCCAAGTCACATAGTGTGTTGACTCTGGAGCTGTAGCACACATTTGTTTTGGTCTCTGGCGTGTTAAAGATGTGATGTTTATGCTTCATTGATTCTCTATAGATCAAAAATAATCTGTGGCAGAGTTTTATGGTGATCCAACTGTTAAAAGAAACAAAAAACCACAATATTCTAAAAAAAAAAAAAAAAAAAAAGAAAATCTGGGTTTATTTTAATGCTACTTAAAAATCATATCCGGATTGGTTGTACAGCATAAAACGTTTGAGTTCCTTATCATTATGTATTTACTAAAAGACGGAGAGTTTTTACACAATTATATAATGACAAAAAAAAAACTGTTTCATAACAAGAAAAATTATTTGATTCCCCTAATTAATGCTGGGAATATGCAAAGGCTATTTAGATATAGAGATCCTAAAATGAACTCAGTCGTACTTCTGTTCATTATGACTTGCACTATTTCATTACTTACTTACTTCAGTTATCAATGATGTGTCAACTTCTTATATTTACCTCACAGAATGGGTTGTCCTATTATTTCTTAATAGAAAATACTTTTTTTTTTAAATCTTCCTAATAGAACATGAGGGATTGGGGTCACAACCTGCCATAAACCAACATTTTAAAAGAAACAAACATGTCTCAAATAGTGTGCTTTATATTACTTTTAACCTAGAAAAGGATTTAGAACAAACTTAGAATTGTGGAGTACTCACTTTAACCCAGAAAAGGAATCAGATCAGTCACTCTTTAGCTTATTTTATCAGAAACCACAGAGTACTCCCTATTTAGAAATGGCATTAGATACTTAGCAACCCTGAACAGGAGCACTTAATTTACATCCTTTGGAACAACATTAGATTAGTTTTCTTTCCTCTTTTTTTCTTTCCTTTGGTTTGTTATTTTGTTTGTATTTCCTTTTAACTCATGTAAAGCACTTTGAATTGTCTTGTTGCTGAAAATGTGCTATATAAATAAAATTACCTTACCGTACCTTTATCCATTTGGCGCTGTGCTGACAGTTTTACATATTTATCTTTCACAGGAGGTTTTCCACCGTTTGTACATCATCTATACCGTTGGATACTCCATCTCTTTGGGCTCAATTATGGTGGCTGTTGTCATCCTGGGATATTTTCGGTGAGTCTACTCAGTCGCCTTCTTTTATCCTTCTAACCTCAGATGTTCCCAAGGGACAGATTTTGACACCAGGTGAGAAGCTAAGGCTGGATCATCAGGAAGTCTTGATGTTTAATAATAGTGAGTGGATTTTTTTAGTCATGCACGGAGCACATAAATGTCAAGATGATTGTTAAACCGAGCTGTATCCTTAAAAAAAACACTATTTTCCATTTATAGGAATTAACGTAATACAGCATATGTTGCATCATAATGACGGCGTCACATATGCAAACTGTTTTAAACACTGTGTTTGATTTTCACTGTGACTTTAAGCAGAATGTGATCTGACTACCTCTGAAGCACTGACTACCTCCTGGCTTGCATTAACGCAGACCTCATTGCCTGACATTTACAGCCTGTTTTATGTTCATGCTGGGTTCTGATGTTTAGACTTTGTATGTGTGCTAAGAAAAAAAGTCATCATTACAAAGAAACAATTGAAAATAAAATGTTGCTTCTAAAAGTTTGCTTTTGGAATAAAAAAAACTTTCAAACTGGTGCCGACAGTGCGGTGCAAGAGTACTCACAGCCCTCGAATTTTATTACATTTTGTCCCATTCCGTGGGATAAAATGTAATGTTTTACGTTAATTTTCTGTGATAATATAACTTGGATTCAGGTGTTTCCTTTTACAAATAAAAATCCCAAAATGATTGCATGCAGTTTCAAAGTCCACCTGAATCGATACTTTGCACAGTCATCTTTCAATGTAATGACAGACATAATCGCATCTTAAGTTTGAAATTTGTTACCAATTCTTGTTCTGAATCCTACATGGCCTTGTGTGAAAGAGTAATTGCCCCCTAAACCTAATAACTGGTTGAGCCACCCTCATTAGCAAAGACTGCAATCAAGCATTTGTGATAACTTGCAATGAATCTTTTACTGTGCTGTGGGAGACTTCTGGCCCTCTCATCTTTGCAGAATTGTTGTAATTCAGTGACATAGGAGGGCTTTTGAGGTCATGACACAGCATCTTAATAGGATTTGCGGTGGTGGTGGAAGGGCGTGGCATGTAGGTTTGGATTTTTTTTATCCCTTAATAATAAACGCCTTCCTTTAAGTAGTGCATTTTGTGTTTACTTGTGGTGCCTTTAACTAATATTTAAAGTGTTTTGACGTTCTGAAACACTTCAGAATGACAAATATATGAAGAAAAAAAAAGGAAATCGGGAAGAGGGCAAACACTTTTTCACACCATGCTTAACGAGGGCTGCCCAAGTCCAATCCTCGAAAGCTATCCTCCAACTGTGAGATTCATCCCTGCTCCAACACACCCGACTTACATCTCAGAATTACCTCCTTGACATCTCATGCAGCTCTGCAGAGACCTGGTAATGAGCCATTGATTAGATTCAGGTGTTGAACACAAGGAAAAAATGTTATAGTAGGAGTAGCTAAATTGCTACTCTTACTATTAGGAGTAGTATAGTAGCTCTCAAAGACTGGACTTGGTCAGCCTCCATCTAAACCATTCCATTGTATCTCTGGCAGAAGGCTTTGAGTTTTTGTCCTCTTAGAAAGGGAACCTCCACTTCACTGGCAATTGGTTACACTTCACTTAATTTAGGAGTATCAAAGTAAAGTGGCCTATTAGAGATTTTTAGTTTTTTTCAAACCAATCAATTAAAAAAAAAAAAAAAAATCTTCCAGTTAAAAATTATGTACTGCGTTTTTGGTCTCTTGATAAAAAACCCTGTAGTGAAACAGTTTAAGGGATGTGAATACTTTTCCTAGGCTTTATAGTTTTTTTTTTACTCATTTTGCCTAAAATCTTACTACTGAAATGGAGAAAAAAAATCTGTAACAAGGTTGAATTTAGACCATTTTGTTTCACGCTGAGCAGATTGGTCAGTATTTGCTTATTTTGTGGGGCACAGGGAGTATCAAGAATCGATGTAAAGGCCCTGTTTACTAATGTTCCAACTGACGTAACTTACAGTACACACAGTCAGTCAGAAAGGTTTTAGGAATGCTTCCAACTGGCACCAGGAAATATACGTGCCAAATGAGTTTAATAAGTTATCCCAGGGGCCCATCTGACATTCTGGCACCAGACTGCGAAGTGCAACAGCCATGTCCCCCCTTCAACACATCAGCTTTTAGAAAGGAGAGCTCATAAACGTTTTCCAGAGGGAGCAAAGGGATATTTTACATTAGCACTTGCTTTCAGGGTTTTTTTTTTTCACCTGGGATGTGTGCTAGATTGGTTTTTCCTGAATCAATAGTTCTCTGAGGGCACCTTGTCAGTTCATTAATGAGATTTAGTGAAAGAAATTGTGGACAGAGCTGATGGGGGATACAGCAGTTTCATTTCTGTCTCTGGTAGATGTGAAGTCTTAAAATTTTTGGCACCAATAAATAGTCAGCAAATATTTCCTTTGCCATTTTTTTTACTGTAATAACTTAACCTTTAAGTCTATTGACCCAGCAAATTGAGCCCAGCGGATCGTGACGCCAAAGGTCAAGCCGCAGGGAATGTTTAGGATGTTCTGGAAGTGTTTGGGACTGATAAAATTTGCATACTTCTCCAACTGCTGCACACATGCTTGCAGTTTGTTTTACACTTTAATTTGAGCATGGCGATCTGATAACCGTGTTTTTCCTAAAACTGAAGAATGTGTTATAGTCGGCTTAGAATTCAGCTGGCTCTTATTAGGATGAGCGTAGTTCATATGCAATGTGGTGTTGGCCGTTCAGATGCTATTGCACACTTTTATAAAACTTTTCAAACTGTTTGAAAACATTGTTTTAGTAAATAACCTTGCTGATGTTTTTTTTTTTTTTATTCCCAGGCGGCTGCACTGCACCAGAAACTACATCCACATGCACTTATTTGTGTCCTACATGCTACGAGCTGTAAGCATATTTGTGAAAGATATAGTTCTCTACCCTGGATCTGCTTTGGAGAATATGGAGGGAGTCACAATGGAGGACTTCAAGTCCATTACTGAAGCCCCACCTGCCAGCAAAACACAGTTTGTAAGTTAATCCCATGACTCCTTGGCCTTTAGTAAATGCAGGGACATACAAACCGTTTTCATGTGTGGTGAAAGGCATGCCATTTCATACACGATCAACTGTGAGATCTATTTGCACACACAGATTATTTGAGTATCAATGTTCACTACAGAATAGCATTTTGGTTCCAAGGCGGAAGTGATGCATGTGCTGAAACGCACCAACTTTTCCTGCATTGGAGAAAATGAACTGCCCTGCCTTTCACCCTGCCAGGTTTTCACTAAGCCAGCACTCGGCTTCCCCTTTCAGAGTAGAGCTAGAAAATGGGAAATGACTGTTTACCTTTCACAGTTGCTTTAAAATACAAACATTTGTGTAATATATTCTTACAGGTCACAACTTTTCTTGCGTTTAACTAAATCAACCAAAAACAAACTACAGAAGCTTTTAAAGTTTTTTTTTTTTTTTATGCATGTATTTTGGCTTGCTGTATTAATTAATTCAAACCGTCATTTAAGTTAATGGAAAAAAGTAAATATCCAAATGAACACAGAAACTGGTCTTTTCCATATCATAATGCTTCTAAATCACAAATAAAAGCTAAAAAATAAACAAATTTTGTAATACATGTAAAAAACTACATTATGAACTATATTATAAACTAAATCCTTTAAAAAGCATATCAATGATAAATCACAAAGGGATGTGCTAAAAAAAGGTACCAATGACACGATGGCAGCAGGGAAAGATTACATTGGATTCACAGCTATTAATGACGACACACCAGCGCAGCAGCAACAGCTGCAGCCGTGTGCAGGTTTGACCTCACTTTGAGTCAAATCAATCGATGGCTAAATCAGTCTTGTCATCTGTGATGCATCCACATGATGTCAGAACACCGCAATGCGTCTGTGTTGACATAAAACAAGTTTAATTTATTATCAGAAGTGTACATTTTTTCAAGGTATTTGTGGATTTTTACTTTAAACTGAGGAAGATATTTATCTTTTCAGCAATATATTTATTTCTAGATTAATGTTCATTCATTTTTTTTTTCAAATTATGTAGAATCCCTTGTTCTTGCTACAAGGCATCTACGTAAAAGCATTAAAACCAAAATATCAGCTTTCCTACCAAATACAGACCCATCATTTGTGAAATACATTATTTGCTGTTTTTCCTTTTTTAGCTACAAGTAAAACCTGCAGACATGCACTTCTCCTACTATAAGTTTCTCTGTGATAATTAACTCAAAGCTTTCATGTATTTCATGTAAATGAAAAATAATAGAAATTTTCCAATAAAGTTGATGTAGAAAAAGCTTTGTCTTTCACAATTAATTGAGGCTCTGGATTGGAGAAATATAACTAAAAGGCTGTGTCAAAACAACATTCCTTTAAAATGTATGCATTTCGTGATGGAGCTCTGAAGAAACTGGGGTGGCTGTATCAAAAAGATTTTAAAACATTAAAATGATTAAAAGTAAAAACACATTGTTTAAAGTTGCTTTTAAATGAAGGGTTTGCTAGTCCAGTTTTAATTTTTGCAGTATGACACATCCACAACACAAATTATTTCAATGACAAGGATCTGAACTCAGAAAATAATCCGCTATTATAAAATTTTGAGAGCAAGAACTACAATTGAAAAATGCAGTCAGATCATGTTTGTGATCAGTGAACAATACCCCAATGAATAATATGGGGTTAGAAAAGGCTGGGTAGAAAACATCCATCCATATTCTAAAATGTTTATCCTTTCTGGGGGGGTTAGAGCCTATCTCCAGTAGTCAAAGGGCGAGAAGCGGGGTACATCCAGTCTGTCGCTAGGCAACATAGAGACATCAGGACAAATTACCATATAGACACACATTCACAACTAAGAAAAATTATAGAGAGACCAATGAACCTAACAGTAGTATTTGTTTTTTTACTGTGAGAAGCCAGAGTAGGGTAAAAAATAAACATACATTTTAAAATCAAATACACCTTATAGACTTAATAAGGCTGCTTTGATTTTATTTGTAGTACTAAAGTCTAAGCAGGGTACGAAGACATGAATTAAAAATACTTAGACAAGTTGAGTATGTTGGAAGAACAGCCCATGTGTTTGGTTAATTAGTACAAAAATAATTGTAGTCTGGTTCAAATAACATGACTGATGAGCGCTAATTGAAAGAATGCCCCTATAAATATGTATATCCAGACAAGATGTAAATAATGCACGAGGTTAGGGAAGCAATGATAAATAAAGCATGTAAAGAAAAAAGGAAGCAAAGAGAATAGACGTTCTAGGAGTTTAAATGAGGAAAACAAAACAATTCTGGCAATAAAAACATTTTTTATTTTGTAGTCTCTGCAACAACTCATGGAACTAAGAGTTTCTTAATTAGAAATAATGCTACAGTGTGCCATGTTTGTCTTTAACCATGAGGAAATCTGACAGAAATTCTGAGAAATCTTGACTGGTCATAAGCATTAGGCATTAGGCAAAAAATTAATTCTGATAATTATTCAGTGCATTTTAAGTTGGTTATGGTTGTGTTTTAATTCAGTTCATTTAAACTGATTCATGTTTGTTGCTAGGATGCGCCAGTCAAGAATCATGACGGTTACTTGTAGCTGCATAATTAAGTTGACACTGTTATTGCATTTCAAGTGATATTTGAGTGTTAGACTCTAGAGTTTAACTAAGTTCTTAGCAGACCTAGACAAAATTAGAATTGGTAAACATAATAGCAAACCAAGGACATGAAAACAATTCACATGGGTGGTTCTTCATTATGAGTGCTGATTAATTTGCTCTGCTGTGTCTGCTTTTTTTATTTTTATATAGATTACCTGCAAGGTGGTGGTGACCTTGTTCATGTACTTTCTGGCGACCAATTACTACTGGATTCTTGTGGAGGGTCTTTACCTGCACAGTCTCATTTTTATGACTTTTTTCTCAGACAAAAAGTATCTTTGGGGATTTACACTGATTGGATGGGGTGAGTTCTGATTCTTTTATTTTGCACTTATGGGACTGACCAAACACTAAGTAGTGAATAATTGTGAAGTGGAAAAGGAAAAAGAAATGACTTTCAAGATATTTTACAAATAAAAAAATCTAAGTCTAAGAAATAAAAAGCATGGTATGTATTTGTATTCATATACCCTGAGTCAATACTTTCTAGATTATTCTTACAGAACAGCTGGGAGAAAAAAAATCTCATGCATGAAGGCCACTAATTGCAAAATATTTTTATTTTGATGTAAAAGAGTAAAGGGGACTGGATAGAAATGTTTGCCAGACTTTTTAGATTTTTACATGGTAAAAATTTAGGAATCCATGTAAATCAATGAGAAGTGTAAGTGCCCACATAATCGGTGCTTATGCCTTGAAGATTGTTGTAACATGAAAAAGAAAATTAAAACATTTTTTGCAAGATACTGCATGAACATTGTTACTAGTTCCAGACAGTAAACTTTTGATGAAAAAAACTTTATTAGGTACAAAATTGAGTTATTTATTTAATTTTTTCACATTTATGAAAGAAAGTTAAAAGCTATAGGAAGCATTGCTGCACCGATCGATGATATTGATTTATGAAGAAAAGTAAAAGCAGCGAATAATAGCTCTGTCTGAACGTGGGTTTTACAGTCCCTGCATTGTACACACTGTGCGTATAGATCACATAAGCACAGCGCATACAATGTGGATGCTGTCCTATCCAATTTCTACTCATACAGGATTGTCAAACATAGCAATTTGGACACTTTTCAGAATATGCTTACATGAAAGCAAATTTGAATTGTTTGTATTTAATTTCCTAGGAGTACCAGCTGTGATTGTGACCATCTGGGCCACTGTGAGAGCCACGCTTGCTGACACAGAGTAAGTGATCTGCATAATTAATATCGCTATTATTCTTGTCAAATTTTTATACGGTAAGGCTGATGTTCATAGTTAATTGAAGCTGATGATTAATGATGTTGAATCAAGCCTCTGTTTATAGTTAAAGTATTTTTAAGTTTCTACATGTTCTATAGTCTAGTCAGCACTTTGGAGGCCAATGTTTATCTTGAACCTTACTTAATAGGGTAAATCTTAAAAGGTAAAAAAATTATTCACTTTTCACTAAAGATACAGTACAACATATAATTAGAAAATTGCTTATGATTTACATTAATTGTGCATTGCACATACCTTTTACATTGATTTGCCCATTATCATGAGCATTTGCAATATTTACTGAAAAGTGATGTCGTCGGTATTCCTAGCAATTATTTTTGTATGCCAAGGTCCAAACATGGTTCATAAGGGCATCCGGTTAATTTGGCATATAAATGTGTAATTTTGTCATGCCACAAATCTGGATTTACTATCAGAAAAGCTTGGGACGTTAATTAAGAAATCTTTGGCTGAATACCAAAACCTTTTGCTAAAAGAGTTTCATGCTGCAACCCCCCACTTTTTGTTAAATAGATGAATGATTCTCAAACCCACTGATTTAGTTGGTGCAGGAAAATGTTTGTTTTTGTTCAAATTGCCTTGCTTAGATAGTATCTTAAAAATGTTTGAGATGATTGACATCCAAAAAATTATTAAAAGAAATAAATCAGTAAATGAAACGTATTAATTTATCTCTTAATTACAAACTGTTCTGGAGAACAAAGACTGTTTCGTTGATACTCTTTAAGGTCTGGTGTTGTGAAATAAAACTTTTTCGGTCAAAATAATGAACTTTGCAAATCACATATTAGCCATTGGCCAGTCACTGGTGTCAAGTTACATTAAGACTTTAAAAAAGGTTACTGTTTGAATGTTTGACATTTTCCATCATCAGCCTTTTAAAAGGCTATTAAAAGCCTTTTAAAAGCGACTCCAGCTAACATTGTGGACAAGAAAGTAATATATTACTACCCGCTGTTCAGCTGTCTGAAAGAAGGTTATAATTTTTTTCTTTCTTATATTTCAATAAAAAAAGAAAAGAAAAAAGAATTAGTCATTGACTAAAATTCACTTATTTTGGTCTCAACCCCTGCTGACCCCTACCTGAACCTGAAAAGTGACATTTAAAGTCAAGCTTTGAAGCTGACATGAAATAAATGGAGATAAATTATGATCCACTCTTAAAAAGTCCAACTCATCAGGAAAAAAATTACGATGGCAAGGTAACACATCAAACCCCTCTGATAATTACCACCACCTTCAGTGTCTGCTTTGAGCTGCGTTAGGACCGACTGACTCTCTGTTCAGCACCTGCTGAGTGGAACTAGACCACATATTTTTCTTCTAACTGGGTTGGAGTCCCAAAGATCTTTTCTGTTTTATGTTCCAGGTCTATTTGGGCAGAACAATAAAACGCCCCACCATGACATTTATAACTTAATCATTGCCCTGAAGCTGTAAATCAGCACAGAGGCAGTATTGTGCCTAGATCAAGACACACCAGTATCAAGCTGAAAGGAGCGGATTCAGAATCAATATATAAAATATTCAGTGATTTTAATTCCCAGTATGGGCAAACTAGCAAATTCCTTAGCCCTTTGAATGACACAGAACAGGTTAGAGAGATGTACCTGAATCTCAGGAGGAATAAATCAGTTCAAGGGGGATTAAAGTCAGAACTCTAATATGAGTGCTTTGAAAAATATAATTAGTTTTCATATAACACTTGTGTCTAGAGGTGTTATAAATCTAGAGAGGATGGGGGACAAAAACAATGTCCTATCGAATTTCTATCTCATTCCTCTTATGTTGTGAAACAATGTCAGATATCATTTATGGCACTAAAGTGGAGCAGAGAGATTCTGAATCTGCTTACCCACTTAACCCTTCTTTAGCTTATTCCTGAACCCTTACCTACTCATCTTGTTGTTTATTTCTGCAGGTGTTGGGACTTAAGTGCAGGCAATTTGAAATGGATATATCAAGTGCCTATTTTGGTGGCGGTGGTGGTAAGTACATGCTTCCAGTTTGTGCTTAATCCCCATGGTGTGCAGGAAATTACACCACTTGACTGCACCTGTGGCCTAACAACTGTTGAATGAGAAAGAGCTTATTATGTTTCCAATTATACCTAATCCTAACATTATGTTTCTACTGTCTCTTCAGATTAATTTTATTTTATTTTTGAACATCATCAGAGTCTTGGCAACTAAACTACTAGAAACCAATGCTGGGAGATGTGACACCAGACAACAGTACAGGTATGGACAAGTCTTAGAAACATTTGATTCAGAATTCCCGAAGGTGTCCTTCTCGATTGGTTTATCATGACTTGTTTGCCAACATTAAGCCTTTTTCAATGGGAATAGATGGAATTTCATTCATTGTATTCTTTACTATGCCTAAAATTGAATCAAACATGTTTAAAAATGCAATTTCAATGCTATTTTTCTTTTAGAATATGTTGGTAATTGCAAATATCACATCAGGATTACAGGATTACACATCAGGATTACTTTAGAAGGGCAAAGAGGAGGAGCCCCACGGTGAACTTATGGCAACAATAAAACATTTTGCTTCAAATAGTTGGAATATCTGGCCATATCTGGGATTTTGGTCATTTAATAGACATAACAATGTCTTTAAATGTCTTTCTTCATGTTTCGACCCACTTATGTTTCATGTTCAGATATGACAATAAATGTAGTGGGGTAAGTAGCTATCATTACAAAGTTTGCATTGTTTTTTTTTTTTTTTAGCCTTCACTTGTTTTTGCTATTTTTAATAGCAAAAACAAGTGCTATTAATTATTTAAATTATTAAATAATTTTAATAATTTAATAATTTTAAAAATATTATTTCTTTTTAAAATAATCTTCAGACTGTGAAATGTTCTGTTGCAGAAAGCTCTTGAAGTCCACGCTGGTGCTGATGCCACTGTTCGGCGTCCACTACATTATATTTCATGCCATGCCGTACACAGAGGTCTCCGGGATACCATGGTTGATACAGATGCACTACGAGATGCTTTTCAACTCCTTCCAGGTAAAAAATAAAAGACATTGGTGTAGAAATTCTGGAAATGTCATTTCATCACTTTGGGAGCCTTTATTTGTCTTTTCATGCTAAAGAAATCAATTTGACCTGACTGGGATTTGTCCGCAAGGTTTATGTTATCATCATTCAACAGCTACAGATTGTCAAACTGTTTTTCATTGTTTGGTTACTGATTTCTTAGAAGATCCTAATTAAGATAAAGAAAATGGCAGGGATAACTGATGACTGTGAATATCAAAGAAAATGTCAAATTACACAGCTTAAATGCCATATTAAGCATGTGCTCATTGCTTGATTTTGTATAGTGTCCCTAAAACCATTTTTTTCTCTCTCTTTTAGGGTTTTTTAGTTGCAATCATATACTGTTTTTGCAATGGGGAGGTAAGAACTCCAAGAATTGTGCTTTGAAACATTCTTTTCAATGTCCATGACTGCAAACTTATATAAATAAATCAATTATCCTTTAAGGTGCAAGCTGAGATCAAAAAGTCATGGAGCAGAAGAACCTTGGCCCTTGACTTCAAGAGAAAAGCTAGAAGCGGGAGTAATACTTACAGCTATGGACCAATGGTATCACACACCAGCGTAACCAATGTCACTGCCAGAGGACCCCTGGCCGTCCATCTCACCACAAGGCTAGGGCCAGTGCCTGTAAACGGCCACAGGAACCTTCCTGGGTATGTCAAGAACGGCTCAGTCTCAGAGAACTCTGTGCCTTCCTCAGGACAGGAACTTCACATACCTGAAGAGGAGCAGTCCGCGCAAACACGGCCTATTGTGGAAGAGAAACCCACTCCTGTTGTAGAGGAGGAGAGGGAGACGGTCATGTGACCTCTAGAGGACAGCATATATAGCGATGAGAAGAGGAAAGACAAATTGTGAACACTCTGTGGATGATCTGATGATTTGAAGGAGGAAATTGCATGAACCAAAAATATTGGCTCTTTTCCTCCTGTAAACTGAGCCAGCACACTGCAAACTGAGGAGGCTCAAGGGAACAAAAGAGTGTCTTGATTTCTCAAGCTTGGCTGAGAGATGAAGGCGGCAAGTTCGTAAAGGCAGATAGTTTTTGTCCTTCCACCATCTGCCAAAGAGAATGTGTGAAAGCCTAAATCAGGGTGAAGTTTCTGACTTTGACTTCACTGCCATGACTGTTTATGTAGTTTTCTGGAAGGAAAATGTGTATAAATTAAGCATAAGGTTGATAAGACATCAGCCTTACTCATTTACTGTACATCAAAGGTGGGAAACTTTTCTCAGCAAGGTTTAATATGAATAGAAAACGTCAAATGCTACAATTTGAAAAGCATCAGTTCTACTTTGTGGCATGGTCACATTTGTTCTCCACTGACTCACATCTGTGTCAGTGTAAAAGGAAAGCTACTCAGGTAATTGAAGTCCTTTGTTGTCACAAACTTATTTTCATACTTTTCATGTCTTTTTGGATGTTTTTTTTTTTTTTTTTTTTTACAGCTTCAGGTTTTTTTTCAATACAAATTTCAGTCTAATTAGAATAAATATGAAGGATTGAAGCGAATCTACAAATTCCCTAATTTTCTGTTCAAAACCTATGGTTGCACTAGATCATGGAGCGAGTACTATCTAGGAACTTTCATTGAAATGTCTTGGTATTTTCCTTGAACTGACATTTTCAGGCCTTTTCCTGCTGAGTAGTTTCTGGAATCAAGCTTTAATACAAGGCTGACTAATCTTTGGGTGCTTTCTGGGGACTTGCCAAGAACCTCCATGGACCTTACGTATAATGGTTTTCTTTTAAATCTCCTAGAATTTACTTGTAAGTAAATATAAACAATATGTAACTTTCATAGTAGTTACCAACTACTTTCCGCTACTTACAAGATCTGTGCCATGTTATAAATTGATGTACAATTTAATAAGATTTTAAATGAAATTATTGAGTATTTTTAGGAGCTTGACTGTATCGTGAGTTGACTCATAATGAGTACTTTCCTGACTTCAATGAATTTTCACAAACTGTAGCAGTGTATGTATATATTTTGGCATTATGAAAGAATGTTACTTGTCACAAATATGTTTCTTGAAAAGTCGATGAAAGCTTTATAAAATCTCCATAAGAGTTTCAGAAAACCATCTGATAAGTTCCATGAAATTTACATTAAATTCACCTGTAACCTCAATAAGAGCACCGTTTACATTGGGAACATCTAACAAATGATTGTAGGAATATCAAAGTGAGAATATTTTAAGTGGATTTTGGAGTAAAAGTAGGATATGAACAGAAATGGGTTGATTTGTTGTCATAAGGTTTTTATAAAATTAGACCCAAATCAAAACCACAGATGGATTCAGAAAACCTTAATTTCCAGTGGAGTGAAAATTAAATCCATGAGATTATATTCCCTCAGAATTCAAAGAGAGGCATTTATGCTGGATACAAAAGGCCCATTAATGTGCTGCTTCATTTCGTTCACATTTAAGTTGCAGTGTTTACAGATCAAAAGTACATTCTAATTAAGAGCTAAATGTTGTTCCAAACATACAGTATATGTTTTGTAGCTGTTGTGTCGTATTTTCGCTAAACTGTTCGTTAAATGAATGTCAGAACTATACGTAGACTCTAAACAGAGGTGGTAAATTTATTAAAATGTGACGGATATTCATGGAGTCAGTTACTGACACATGCCACAATACATTAAACTCGGTAATTAACTTGCATGGCTGACAGTGTAGGGCATATGATTTAGTATTGTATCAAAGAAAAAAGACATTAAAAATTTAAAACTTCAACATATCTTTGTATTTATGCCCAATATTTATTTCAATTTGCCAAATCCTCCTAAAAATAGTGAAATGATGAAACACACATGTGCCATTTATGTTAAAGATATTGTTTTGAACTTAGAATCTGAAATCCATGATTTTACCTCTAAAATAAATTCTTGTAATGAGGGTTCAGGATACACCATCATTACAACCATATTTTAAACTGCAAACTCAAATTAGAACCTAATTTTATATCTTAATTTCTTAGTTTTTCATTACTTTTGTCGGTAAGTCTGATCATAATTAATAAAAGAGGTTAATTTATTTCAGTTCCTTTTGTTCATCTATTAAGAGACTTCTGTACTTCAGTCGTCGTTTTAGAAGGAACCAAAAACTGCAAAGTCTTACAAAGTCTGTAACTTTTTTTTTTAAATAAAGCCTTAATCTTAAAATAATGGCAATGCACAACGGTAGCCAATTTAACAATAATTCAAAAGGACAAAATAAAAAAAGAAACATTGAAAAAGTGTTCTTTTTGCAGTATTTTTTAGATGCACATTGTTTTTGGGTGAAGGGGAGTCAAAACATATGTATTTTTACACCAAATGTGTTAAAATGCCTTATGATAAAATGTCTTATTGAGAGAAACATAATTTTCTTGGATTTTACAGAAGTATACACAACACCACTGGCATTGCAGAAATTTAGAAATAACTCCACGTCACTTCCTTAATCCAGACATCTTGCACCTGTCTACTTACTTTATCTGTCTCAACTACAACACAAGATTTAGGAAATTCAATACACCTGAAGCAATGGGACAAAACATATAAGCTCCTATGTTAGTGAATATATCTTGCAGAAAATATGTTCAGTATAAACTTTTTGAATATTGTTTAAATGCCTTATGTAATAAGGTCAGCCAGAATCTGAGTACTTTTACAAAGAAATGCTTGCAATTTTTATTTTAGCACTTTATTCTCCCTTTTATTTTTATTTTTTGCAATTCTGTTCTGATTTTTTTCCATGCAAAGATTGTGTTTCAGAATTTTGAGGCCAATTTTCATAGAGCTAATGTTGTAAGTGTTTATATACGTCTTCTGGAAGTAAGTGTTTTATGTCATTTATTTATGTTGAAATGTACTCAGTGGAAGTGGTATTTAGTCTCAAGGCCTTGTGTAAAACCGTTGTATATTGGCAGTATTTGGTTGAATACATCTCTCCCTCTCTTCAGTGCTCTGTAATTAAGGCATTTGTAGATGTCAGTGTAAATATTCTAAAAGATGGTTTCTAATCTCTTATGTTCATCAATCAGTAAATTGTAAGACAATAAATCTGTAATTTCATTATTTTTTTGCTGCTTTTCCTTGATTTCCACTCAAAAAAATAAGACACTGTCTGACATGGATTTAACTCCACTTTTAATAGAATGTACAAACTTTATTTTAGAAAAGTATAGTTTTTTGCTGAGTGAAATATAAAACGGTTATCTTTTTAAGAGGGATTACAGTTCACTTTTGTGATTTTCTGCCTCCCCCTTTAGCACCTCCTTTGCCTCCTTTTTCATCCTTCTCTCCTTTGTCGCTCTTCTTGCCTTTTCCTTCACCACCTTCTTTCTTGGACGCTCCTTTTTCCCCCTTTTCTCCCTTTTCACTCTTCTCTCCCTTTTCCCCCTTCTTTTTTGTAGAAGCCTCATTGTCATCCCCTTTCCCTTCTTTGGCACTCTTGTCTTTCTTTCCCTCCTTGCTCTTCTTTTCTCCTTTTTCACCATCCACTTTCCCGGACACTGTTGGAACCTCAGTTTTTTCTTCTGGTTTTGCAGCTGCAAAAAGTAAGAGAAAAGGGTCAGGACTTCAAAGCAGCAATTGGCTCTTCCTGGATATTTCTAGAAATGGTTGTATTGACACCTTTCTTGAAGAACAGACACAAAATGCCTTACATGGCTCTATCCAAAAATGCATTAAAAAAATCACCTGTCCATATCATATCACAGAAGACTTCTCTTGGACTAATAACACAGCATTTCTGTGTACATTTTTACTTCTTCTCCAGTCCAAGAAAAGCCAGAACACTATCTTCTAACCAGCCTGTCCATCTTCTTAAGAGGCACAATCAAGAGAATCCTGACCAGCTGTATCACTGTATAGTCCCCTGTGTTTTGCAGCAAGACCCTCTAAGCAGGTGGAAGGTCTTGCGGAGGCTTTTCACATGAGCTGGAAAGCCTTTAGTATTGTAGGAGATGCTACTGTCCTCACTGGTTTTCACTCTGCTGCCGTCTGGAAAAAGACTGCAGTTTCTGGGCCAAAGAGGATGTACAAAGGACAATTATTTTTTTAAATGTGCAAGATTCCCCCCTCTGAATACATTTTTTCTGCATTCTCTGTGTATCTTTGTTCTGGTGCAGTAAACAGAGGATCCGGCAAGTGTGCCAACAAGTGAAAATGGCAAATTAGAAGATAAATAGCTAAATAAGAAAATCACAAATTAGTGATCATTTTGTTAAAATATTTAAACTTAAAGTTTTGGAACAACATTGCCGGGCCTTTCTACTAATATGTTCTAAAATAAAAATATGTTTTAAAGATTGTTGCATTAAAATAATGTAATTTTTGTAATTTTTTGCCTTTATCAAAACCTAAAATATGAATCTTCCAACATGTAAAGGATCAATTCATCAGAATTATTAAAAGAGGAATCTGCCAAAGAGCTGAATCTGTTCAGGCGTTTTGTGTGACATTAGGGAATTTCATCTATATTTTAGCTACAAAAGGTAGCTAAAATAAATGTCTGTCTTTAAAATCTAATCTCCTTTTGTTTCCCTGACTTAGGTGTTATAGTGCGGCAAATATATCTGCATAAACAAGATGTTAAGTGCTATGTACAGATCACCATGAAAAGAAGATCCAATCAGATATCCAGATCCGATTTAGTGAAGAAATATTAGTAGTATAGCTTAAAGGAAGGAGCTTTACTCATGCAGCTATGGTGATAAATTCCACTTGATCAGTCCAAAGGTTCACAGGAAATAATTTTGTTACTCAGCAACAGCTTTTAAAAACTTTGACTGCTACTCTAATTGGGGGATATTTTAAGCCTGACATTTTCTCTTTCTTTTGTAAACTGTCAGTCTATTTTTTTGGCATCTCATTGGTTAATACCTGCTTGACTTTGTGTTAAATTGAGGCAGAAATGAAACCTTGATTTTTTTTTCTACTAATTTGCCATTACAAAATGACACTACTGTCTGGAATAAATCATCACATATAATACAGTGGTGTCTCCATATTTATATGGAATTACACACCTTCTACTTGGAAATAAGCAGGTATAAGTGGAGGTGAAAGTAGAGAAATGAAGAATACACACACAAAACTCTATATATAAAGTTCTTTTTTATTCAGTGGGGAACATTTTGGATAAGGAGGGAAGATGGAAGGTAGTTAAAGACTAAGCCTTGTGACTTCCAGCATTTTTATACTCACTGACTGTATATGTAAGATATAATGTCTCTGAAAGAGGAGAAGCTCATTATTTTTCTTACTTGACTCTACTGTCCCAGATATATTTCTCCTCTTGGCACGTTTGAATATATGGCGGTATAGAGATCTTCAACATGAGAAAGTTTTGAGATCAATGTTCCAGACCAGTTTATGCTCTTCACGACATCTAGGCCCAGTATTCATACAAATATACATTCCTCTTAACTTTTTCTTAGAAAAGCAGTCAGGAGGCCCATGGTAAAATCATGGTAAAGATAAATAATTTCAAGGCTTTAGAGATGCCAACTCCTCAGTTTTCAACACCAACAAGAACTCTTAGTTCTTCGGTCTGAAAATTAAAAATGAGATGCTCTCAAAAAGCCAATAGAACTCTAGGATTACATCAAACTATTTTGAAATTCTTTATAAGTGTTAGTATACTTGCCAAAAAGAGATTGGGTAGTTCTTTGTCATTCTCAAAAAATGACCAGAAAAAAAACATATACAATTTTCTTTTTCATTATAGAATCTATGGCATGGCCAAAATTTTGGCAACCTGTGTTTATTTATTTTAAATAATAAAAAAAAAAAAGTCTGTGAAACATAATCACGAATTTCTTCTCACTGTGAGATAGATACTGCTTCACATTCAGTGACGCTATTTTCAGCATGCATTACGAGTTCTTCTGGGATGTCAGATGCTGTTACCGATTTAATGTCAGACACACCATCATCTTGACATAATCCGGAAGGAGATGCATAAATTTACATATTTATTTAGCTTTTTTCATTCAGAGGCAAACATTGGAGCAAAGTTTATCATACAGAACAAGTGATAACTCCATGTTCATTTTCAACATTTCATTATGGTTACTGTACCTCCTCTTATCCCAGTGACATGGTTAATTAGCTGCATAGTGCCACGGATGAGTATCCACATGCTGACATCAGAAACTAAAGCAATGTGGAGCAACAGTAACTTCACTATGTTCTTTTTATTCTCTGATGCCAATATTATTTCAGACATGCATCATGGGAAAAACACTTAAGCGTGTAATTGCTCTATATCAATTACACATTACTCAACGAACGCATTTCCGTGACTACAAAGAAGATGGACCAGAAGCAGCAGAGAGGATAAGATTCTTCTGACACATTAAAAGTAACAAATAGAAATGGCACCTGAACTAAAAAACAGATTAAGAGAACAGTCAGAGTCCAAACTATTTATTGTATTCAAATCTAATCCCACAGTTAGGAATATTGATGGGGGAGATACAAACAAACAGGAGGAGGAACAAACACCATCCTACAACATTTAACACAAGGCATGCCGCATACGTGGCAAATCAATCAGGTTCTTTTCATAGCATTTTTGCTATGCAGGCTATTTCAAAATTCATGTACAAAAATATCATGCAAACATTCAAAAAATTTCACAACTCAACCTAGAGGTGCTTTGTGAGATGCTCTACAGGGCGGCAAAAACTGGGGTATTTTGTCCCCCAGGCTATTGGGGATTTAGACATGCTTAGATGTGTAAATCAAGTGGGATACTTTACTTGCTGTTGCTGCTGAAGTTGGAATTTCATTAGCAACTTCAGGTATGGTGCTAATTTAAATAGCTTTTTTGTGTTCTTTTGGAAACCTTTGACACATTTGATGATATTTCATAAAAAATCTGAAATACCGTGAATATAAGTTCATTTCATTCAACACAGAAAGCAATGAACAGAGATCATTTTAAAACACACTTTGAGAATATGCAACCTTTATAATAATAAAAAAAACACTGAAGAAGCATTTTGAATACTTTTTTGGCATTGAGAAAAATATCAATAGCACAATTTTGGCCAGTCAGATCTAGACCTAATTATTCTACACTAATTACAGATTGAAACACAGCATATGTAACGTTTTATCCATAAGTTGGAGAAGAATGGACGTTTACATTTCTAAAAAATTCTGCTGAAATATCTGTCAATATACAGTGATGTGGAAATGGATTTACCACCTTTCAAATTTATTCTGTTTTTGCTTTGTTGTCAATATATTTTCATTAAAACAAGTTTTATTATTACAAGAACCAGTATTTGAATGATTTCCGTTGTAATTAAAGAACAAAGACTATTCAAATCAACCTATTCTTGTTCAAGAAAGTTAAACCCTCTTTTCTAAATTACAACTACATGAGCTCTAATTACTGCCACCCCTTCAGAAACGAGAAATCACCTAAATCCTATCTGACAAGTTGAAGACCTCCAACATCAACACAACATTTAACAAGTTTAGAAAGATGTGAAAAAATAAAGCCATTGGTATCCATTGGTTTGGAAAGGATTACAAATTATTTTTTGAGACTTTGAGAATGACCTAATCAAAGTCTAAAGTACAATCCAAATGGAATGCTGCAACCAATCAGAATTGGTTGTTTATGCTTGAAAAACCACTGTGGCTTGGTTAAAACCAATTTGCAAAAAAAGAGTTGGCAAAAAATGTTTCTACAGTAATGTAAAAAACTCTGTTATCTTAAATACCTTATGGCAGTCGTTAACACACAGAATGGCAGGAACGTGTCATTAGTATTATATGTTATGAGGGTAATTACTTTTTACATAGGGTCATATTGGCTTATTTAGCTTCTTCCTTTAATGAATGAAACCATTTCCAAACCGCAATTTGTCTGTACCAGAGTCACATTCGCCTTAGGTTAAAGAGTGGTAGGAGGGTTTTTTTTTTATTTACCACCTTGTACATATACAACATACACACTCCCAAATACACACCAAGTATGGTGAAATCTACAACTGTCAAGCTGTTCTAACCAAATCTTATTGTAAAAGCAGCACCATGTGTACTTAGTAGTTTCATTAAAGTTCCATTAAAGAAGACATCACTACTGAGCAAAGCCTGAAAATTTTCAGCAAAGCCTGAAGATTTTATGCTTTTTCTTTTCTGGCAGCATTTTGGAAGTGATACTTTAGTCAAGCTAAACAAGGGATTGATTTAGCTTTTGCCACCAGCAGTTTTTAACAAAGATTCAGCAAGGGCTGAGTTGAGAGCAAAATAAAAGCATTTTGGATAGATGAATGAAGGGTGCTTTTAGAGTGGCTCCTACTGTAAACACTGCACTTTGCAAAACAATTGAGCCAAAGAGGAATGGCTGAAGGAAGATTAGAGCAGAAGAGCAGCAGAAAAAAAAAAAAAAACATCATCCCAGCTCTGGCAAAGACAGAGAGCTAGGGTGGTCCTCGTTGACAATAACCCCAGAGAGAGGGCTGCTGTTAGGGTTTTGAGTCTGGACCTGCTCAGACACTGTCTGCAATGCAGAGGAATCTGGGGTCGCTGGAGGAAAAGGAGGAAGAGAAGAAAAGAGAAAAGGAGAGGAAAAGTGGAGATTATAGGAGCAGAATTTTACGAGACAAATATAAAAATGAAGAAAAAAAAATCTGATTTAAGAGGACACCGTGAAATAAAATAGTTGTTAATCAGAAAGTGTGTTTGAGACAATAATGAGTTTTCTGGATTTTACTTTAAATTTAGTGTTCACTACTATTCTCTGTAAATTGCAGATACACTGAAATAAATCAATTTCAGTCATGAACTGTTACACTGAATAAAAAGCACTGCGGATACAGATGTACAAACAGCCTCTGAGAAAGGCTGTTTCTCCCATCTGTTTTTCTCCCATGTCAGAAGGAGCTGAATTTTTAGCTTAAGGAGTATGGCACAGAAGGGAAATTAAACTGCAAAGGTCAACTTCAGAGCTAAAGACTGCTGTGGCTTTTATTACCAAAGCTCTTCTGTCATGTGAAGATTCAAATGATATTACAGAGAGGTACTTACATCCTGGGATCTCAGTCAGCTCATTCAGCGGTGGCACTGTCTCTAATGTGTTGGCATATTTTTTGGCAGCTAGTCTTTGTGCATGCCGTGCCTCAATTTCCTTTTTTGTCCGTGGGATACGGCATTTGAAAATACAGCACAGAGTAATAACTGAAAGAAAGACGAAAAAAAAAAAAAAAAAGGACATGGTGAGTTTAAATTATTAAAACCTCTTATTCATCAGGAAAGTGCAACACGTTGCACTTAGGAGTACGTTAGCTATTACACATCCGAGAGAGATGTGAGTTATGACTTCTACATTTTGAACACCCTAAAGAGAATATGTGTGCTTTCTATGGAAGCTGAACTACAATGAGCAACAGGAGCAAATGCACAGGAAAGAGCAAGATGCTAACTCCAAAACACACATAACACAACAAATGTGACAATCACAGAACACAGAAGCAAAAACCTACCACCAACAAAATAAATGCAAAAAACTGATCCAATCACAATTCACTCCACAAAGTAGAACAGCTTCAGACCACCAGGAGGAGTCTGTAGTAAGTAGTATTATTAAATATGTTGCTGTTATAATATTGCAAAAGACTGTGTGTTTGAAAAAAGACAAAGTACAATGCAGCTTTTCTACTTTCTTCCAACTTTTTTCTGGACATCCCGTTAAATCATGACATCTTTTCTTTACTGAGAGTCCAGTCGCATATGACTTGGTGGTCAACTCTCACTAGTGGTCTGGAACACTTGGAGCGAGTTTGCATCCTTTGTTTTTTCTATTTGCAGCATTTTTCCTTTTGCTTCTATTTCTTGTGGTTGCAGAAATGTGTCTATTTTTTTTTCTTTTCCATTTGATTTAGTGGTTTTAGACTTTTGCTTCTCTTTTCTGTGTTTGTAGCATATTTGCAGCATTTGTTTTTTGTGTTTGTGTGTTTTGGGGTTTGCAATATTTATGTGTTTGCAGAAGGTTTTCCCATTTGCCGGCCGTTTGCACGAAAGATAACTAGTCTATCTAGTTATCTTCCCGGTCTTCTTCAGACAGACTGCCTCCTCAAGAATTTGATTTCAGCTGTTAACAGTTTCCTCTATTTGTTTTGACTTTTAAACCTGGAAACTGTGCTTCCGATCATCTCTCCAAGACTGTGTTTTTTTTTCTTCTCGTTTTTGCATGCTTTTTCCTGTTTGTGCAAATCAACAATCTGTTCTCTGAACTCTTGCATAGTTTTTGTGTGATAAGGGGAATCTTTCTATCTCAGCCACACAAAAGAAACTCTCATTTGGTCACAGCAGGTGAACTTGAGACCTTACAACCTTCTCAGATACTTTGCTTTTATAAAGAATTTCATTGTATAAGTTTCAGACTGTAGTCACTGAAAGTTGAATTTGGATAAAATCCTTGCATTTTTCCTTGTGCTTAACTATTAAAGCAATTTTTTTAGTCAACATATGAACAATTCTGAGTTTCCCCAATAAATCAAATTTGCAGGAGAGGTTACATAATAGTAGATGTCTTGTGGTCATACCCGTAAGAAACTGAATTGACAAAGGCATACTTACCAACAGCCAACACAAACACTGAAAAGATTCCAATGACCTGCCATAATCTCAGCCCCCAGAAAACGACAGTTTCTGAGTTAACTGGGTCCGGCTTCTTCGGGGGCGGTGTGGGTAAAAGCTAAAAGCAAATGACAAAACAAACACATTTTTCACACAAACCAGAATTTTGCCAATATAATGTGTAGTATTATATATGTCTCTAATAAAGATCTCTGGTAATAGTACTTTGCTGCTAGGCAATTTTCTACAGATGTGTGTAGAAGGTATTTTGAAACATTTATTTCACCACTGACCTCTATAACTGGAGCTTGGGAAAGAATAATTACACGTTCTCCCAAAAGGATATGTTGTCGGTGCTACCAAACCCCGCAGAGCATCGCCCCCTCTGATAAAATCATCAAGAGAAGGTTTCCCTGGCTGCTGTTTATTGATCACTTGACTGGATGGGGAAACTCTACACTTTAATCTATGAGGCACCAAGTAATTGATCTAAAAATAGGCTATTGTTCTGTTTGCTACAATTACTGAAAACACTGCAAGGCAATAAAAAAACTAAGAAAAGAGAAGCTGGATGTGAACATAGAATTAAAACAACACATTAGAGCTTTTTTCTTGTTAAAACCAAATTATTTCAGATCTTTATCTTTTGTAAGTTCCACCTAGGTTTAATGTAAATTCCAAAGTAGAGTTAATAAGTTCACTGAACTATGTTGTTCCCATCAGTAGTATCTGTCAGAACACCAGGTTTTGGTGTGTTGCCACAAAAGTCTGACAGAGTTACACATTTTCACAGGTTTTAAATATTTCATATCTTCAAAGCTGCTTGTTGCTTTAAATTGCAATTGCTGTAACTCAGTCAGTGGAAACACTTCACTGCAGAGCGGTGTTTTTCTCTACAATGCAGATGCAGATGTGACACACACATCACATTTAAAACCCCAGTCCCAGGTCAGACTTGAATATGTTTTCTTCCAGGATCACCCGGTGCTCAGATTCATTTATCTTTCCATCAACTCCCCCCATTGTTGCCTGTCCCTGCTCAGCATCAGCCCAGAGCATGATGCTGTCACTACCATGTTCCACTGGAACATGGAATGTATGCTATGCAATGATAGATTCCTTACCACAGAAAGCTTTCTATGTTGACCAAAAAGTAACATTTTGGGTATCAACCTGGTTGGTAAATCTTCAATAATAACTTTCTTTATGTCATAAGTGGTGTGTATGACGCGAGACAACTGGGTATGCATTTGAAAACTCTGCCAGTTTTCATTCCTCTTCTTCATGTACATTTTAGGCTACTGTGCAACAAGTAGCCTATACTTGTAGCTTTTATATGGTGTAAAAGCTAAGTAAGATTTTACACCATATATTTATTAAGCATTTCAAGTATTTTATGACTCAAGCCTGAGCTTTAGTCATTTCACTTTCAAAGCTCAAAAGGCAGCATGTGAGCAGCCACAGGGACTCCCTCTAGAGATTTCTGCCGTTTTCTCTTATCTTTGATGAAAAACCTGTTCACGTCACATTAAACTTGAACTGTTATGCATAACATAACAGTTCAAGGCATAGCCTTTTGATAAATGAAAATATGTTATATGTGGCATTTTTTGTACATGAAAAAAGAGTGCGTTCCTCCAACAAAAAAGTATTTCTCCAACAGAAAAGGCAAGAATACTTTTCTGTTGGAAAAGTATTCTCGCCTTTATTGAGGAATCCTCACTTTATTGAGGAATTTAAAGGTGCTAACCTCATGGAATACAAAAATAAGAAATGATACACAAACTCCATTCTCTCTGCTCATAGATAAACAGGAAGACATTTAATGCACATCTGCGGATTCACACATCACATTTTCATCGTCTCATTTTCATCGTCTCAGAAATCCAAAATGAGACGATGAAACATGTATATGAACATATAAACCTTACCTTTTAATCTAGTTTCTAATACTTGAGTCCTAGTTGTTTTTATTTCCCATGGAGAACCTTTTTGGTAATTACAACATCTGACTTGTCTTAGATGCTATAACCCTGCTTTTGTCTGTGAAGTAGCTCATTCCCTTTTATGTTTGTGCAGATTTTACACAAACTGCTCAGTTTCTAAATCATTTCTTACCACCTTTCAGCTTTTTTTTTTTTATGTCAGACAAGAATGAAAATCAACTTATCTCTCTTCTATTCAACCTGAGCACCAAAGTAACAGTTAAAACCAATACTTGTCACAACAACTCTGCTTAGCTTTTCACACCGGCTCATGCAGTCATGCTTTTCTATTTTCCCTCAAAACCAGCCAATCTCAGTAAGAAGACAAACAACAAGTCGGGCACCCAATCAAGTGACATAAATTACGTTTATGGATGCTGTTACGCAACTAAACACCTGCGCCTATATCTGTGAAGACTAGGTTGGAGGACATGGCGTGCCTTCAAGCTCTTACCTCAGGATCCGGGACCTGGGAGAGCACAGAGGACAGGCACTGAGACAGCAGCAGCGTTCTCCATCCCCACAGGAGGAGCTGAGGTGGGCATCCAGACTGTTCCCCGACCATTCTCTCCCCCTGGTTCTCCCTGCAGCCAGCCTGCCCCCTCTTCCCCCTTCTTCCTTCTGTTCTCTCTTCTTCTTTCTCTGTCTGCCTGCCTGCTTACACTGGCGCCGTTTACAGGACGGGACCACAATGGCCCTTTAGTGATTGATAGTGAAAATGATACTGATGGCCATCCACTGCTGTTTCTTTTGGCTTTCCACCACAACACAATCCGAACCAAAAAACACAGAGTGATCCCCTCTGCAGCCAGCTGAAAACTACTCCAGTACAATGGAGGGAGCCAGTCTTGCAGTTAAGGGACATTAATTAATTAGCAGAGCTGGTGTAGTTTACAGCCAGCTCACCCAACTGAGCACAGGCAGTTAACTAAGAGAGGGGGATGGGTTGTGCAGTTGGCCATGATGAGATCGACCTATTCAGGTACAGCGAAGCGAATGGCTGTGAGTCATCACTTTTACGGCCTCAGAAGGTTGTAGAGTGAAAATCCCCAGCGCCTCATCCTTTCAGAGTGGCAAAGTATGATAAGCTGAGCTGCTGCTGACTCCAATGTTTTCAACAGGCGCTTGTCCAAGGAAAGTAAAAAGAAATGAAGAGTAACTGCTACAACATTGGCATAGACTGCAGTGACTTTTTTTTTTGTTTTTTTTTTTTCAGTTTAGTGAAAATGTTTTTGCCTGGCTGACTCTTATGCTTTTTTTATTATTATTATTACAAGTACAAGAATCGATTTCATTAATGAAAAAATCCTCAAATGAAGTGAATTTAATGTTTTTGACAACATTTTCGGCTTTTGTTTGAAAATATATTGAAAATACATTGGTGATTTAATGATGTTGGCAGTCGTTGCTTGAGACGTTTGTTTTTATTATTATATAGCATACAGGACAACAATGGCTGCAAGTTTTTATTCATAAAAATGGCAACAACTAATACACTGACCTGCAAAATTATTACTGGCATACATACTTTGCCCAATATGCCACGTTGCTACTTAAAAAGCTTAGGCCTTTTGGGGGATTTGATGTGACAAACCAACATAAAATCATGCATATCAAAATGTTGTATGCTTTTCAAATTGCCCCGCATATAAAAATATAAAATGTGTTACATATATTTGTATTTAATGCCCATTTACTGTTATGTCTCTAAATTAAAGCAAATGTAACCAGCTGACTGTCATCAGGACAACTCCCATTTGCACACTTCATAAATCTGATTTTTATGAAAAGAAGAAAGTCCCTGGTGAAAGAAAGTTTTTGGATAATTGTTGTTTTGCTGTTTACCAAAAAACATGCACAGAAGAACATAGCAAAAATAAGGTATTGTTGTAAAATTGAACTTTTGGGCCTGCAAGTAATACTTAATATCTCTACCATGCAATGAAACATGGTGGTAGCGATATAATGCTTGGGGATTTTTTTCAGCACAGGCTGGGCAGTTGATCATAGCTTTTGTGAAAATGGTTGCACTGACATTCAGAATAATCTTGGAAGAAAACCTGTCCAGGTTTCAGTCTCAGTCTTAAACTTTACTAACATTTATTTTACTAGCCAAAAAGTCTTTTTTATAATATTTGTTTTTATAGCATTATATTTTCTCCAATTTAAAGAATCCAAGAAACTTGAGATTGGGACAGAACTTCACTTTCAAGTCGGACAACGACCGTGAAAAATCCTTCAGAGCCAAAATAAAATTGTTGAGATCAGAGCTGGTCAGAGATAAATTAGAGAAAATATGATGTTATAAAACAAATATCATAAGAAGATTTTTTTGGCCAATAAGAAAATTGTCAGTAAAGTTTGGAACTGACTCCCGAAACCTGAATGGAGTACTGCAAGATTAAAGGACCTCATTGTCACAAATTCAGAAGTTGCTAGAGTTTAAGGTGGCATTCTTCTTTAAACTATTTCTTAATCCAGTGACATAAATATGGGCATGTAAGCCTGAATCAAAGTGTGTACCTGAGTTTAGGTCTGGTGACCGCAACGATCACAGCCCATGATTGACGTCTTTTTCATGTTCATCAAAAGAATCTTTGACCTTTTAATTCCAAAGGATGAAGGTATTGTCATCCTGAAAGAGGCCATATCCATCAAGGAAAAAATGTTTCATAACAGGATTACAGTAGTGATCCAAATTTTCAGTGACTTTTTCCGCTGAGGGGGCAAGCGGATCAAAACCAGTTCTGCAACACAGAGTTATCCTCAGAGCCACCAGCTCCTTTTTTGCTTCTGATATTTTATTAAAACTGACACACCCTCTATATTATATTCAGAAGAGCGGTGGGTTTCACTCATGGCCACACTATACATTTAAAAGGGCTAGTTATAACATTATAAAATGTGGTTCAAGTAAAATGATATAAATAACTCTATAATGATCACATGACTAAAGTCAAATGATCATACATGTTGTTAGTAAACATTAAGTTATTCCTTAAAAACTTTAAATTGTTTCCTCAATGTTGTACAATGAGTGCTAAACATTAGATTGTGCATCAATGAACTAGAGAAATATTTAGTTGTTATATTTATATCACTTAGTTTGAACATCATCATTTGGATGTGTCCTCTGTGGCAGCCATCTTGTAATGCCAACTTAAATACAGCTCTTTTATTGGACTTGAGCTGGCACAAGTAGGAGTTTGATTGGTTGATCATTTGTAGAAATGTTGTAGAAAGAAGTGAAATATAAACTGGATATATTTTTGTTGATAAATAAAGTTTGGATTATTTATGTGAAACATAATCTTTTCCCTCCATGGAAGGATGATGTGATGGACCAGTTTGAATTAGGAATGTTTGGCTTCAAAGTATAAGGAAGTGGACTGCTGGACGGGTTGCCAGTTTGGACGCTGTTGTTTTGGATAATGACTAGAACAAGTTAAACTGACTTCTTTTGCTCTTCAGTTATTCAGTGGCGGATCCTCTTTTCCACACTACACCCCCCTGTGTAACAAATAAATAACTTCCACAGCAGGTCAAAGTCTACAAAGCCAAGATCCATGTCTCATAGGAGGTGAGGAAATAATAATAACAACAACAACAACAAAGTATTCACCTAAACCAATATTTTTGTGAATAAATTACTGTGTAGTGAACACAAGCTCCCAGATTTGACCTTTCACAAACATTGAATTGTCTTCTACCAAAACATTGAATGATTTTGTGTAGTGTGACGTGGATTGTGATGTGTCTTCCTTTGCTGAAAGAATGTTTGCACAATTTATTTTTGACCAAATCAGTCAAAAAATTTTAATTGCTTCAAGTGATTTTGTGTGTTATACAATTTCTATTACCAAATCAAATTTCTGTTAGTTTGTCCTCTGCTTCTTCATGGACTCAATCACTTTGTGACTTTCTACACAGTCAGAGCATTTTCCTGAACTCACCAACATCCAGAAAAAGCCTCCACTTTACTGATGCTTTCCAATCACGAGAAACATTTTGTTCAATATTTATTGAATTATCCAATACAGGTAAGATTTTACCCGTTCATTATCTTTCCAGAGAGCACCAGTTTATAGATCCCGAACCATCACTTTTGAGTGCAGTGTTACGCTTTTTTGTCACTGCTATTTTGGCCCACCAAATCTTGAGAACAAAATCAGTCCACAGTTGTTGCTCTGTTTTCAGTGACTGTATGTGCAGAAGGTCTCAAACTGTGTCGGTGGGAAATTTGCTGCTGAGCCCACAGTGTGAGGTTGATTTGTTGCTTTCACTGCAAGCACATTCCTCCTGAGTGTTGACACTAGACACAGAGAGGAGATGAGAAAATAAAGATGGTAAAAGCCCCTGCAGGACACAGGCAGAAGCAATGTTAAATATTGATTAAAAGTCAACTTTTTATGAGCCACAAACATGATTATTCTAAAATATAATATATTCCGGCATAGTTTAAACACACGTTCTCTTATGTATTTTCTTTTTTTTAAAGGAATGTTGTACAGTGTTGTACAATCAATTACAACACAGGAGGACATTTTACTTGCAGATCGCTGAGATTGCTTACTCACATAACTATACATAACTCATTTTCCAAAGGTTATCCTGTCAAAGGCAATGCAAAGTAGATTCAAGATGACAACACAAACACCTTAAAGATGCACAGTTAATACTCAAAAAACCTCTGAGTAAGTGCTTTATCTCAGCCTGTAAATGCTTACTGTAGCCAGTTGAGTTACTTTTTTCATGATGTGTGACTTTTTATGTTGCAGATTATGGGTATTTTTAGTTTTTTAGTTTACTGTTTTTTTTCCTGATTTTTTTTTTCTATTTTACGATGTTGTAACATTATTGTCTTTCTTTCACACCATTTTATTTCCATATTTTGTTCCTCCTGCTTTTAGTTGTCACAAATATTAAACAAACTCTGGCTTTCTTTTCTTAGGCCCCTCTTGTTAGTGTTTATTTCCATGTTGAATTTTGTTCATTTTTCTGTCAGCTATCGCATTATTCTGTCTTACTCTTTTATCTTTATTTGTGTAAAAAAAAAGTTTATTTGCTCCACATTCTTGCCAAACTCTGTCATCCTACTTGGAGGTTTGCATCCCCACCTTCTGAGATGCTCAAAGTAAATGAATAGACTTTTTGCTGTATTCTTGGCTTTCTAGCATGTGTTACCTTCTCAGTATTCCTCTTCATATTTTCCTATAATATCTTGGTCGGGAAGTGACAAAGTTAGAGCAAAACTTCTGTCCTTTTATGTTATTTTTATTGTTCACTGTGGAGCTTCAGCTGTGTTCAAGGTTTTTACTATATTTTTAGAATTTAATTTTATTCATTTGATGTAATAAAATGGAAGTCAACATATTGTCACCAATAAAGTAAAGTGGTGCCAGCTTATATTTTCTTGATTAATTTATGGTTTCAAGGAATTTTTTTTTATTGTCATGCCACCTTGCTTGTTTGTGGTACAAAATCCTGAGTCATGGAATATGTACAGTTGCTCTATTGTTTAGAATTTCTGAATTTTCATAAAATGTTTTGGGTTAGTTTTTTGAGAATGATTTGATTCGATGCTGATTTTAAATAGTTTAAAATTTAGATTTAGGATTTCAAAGAATAGGCAAGTTTACTTTGTAAAAGTGAGATGTTTTTCTTTACTGTCTAACATTTTAGTTCCAGCCAGCTTTGCTTGCTATGCTTTTGTGTATCTGCATCAAAAATAATCCTATGCATCTATGAAAATTACTGTATTGAAAGGTTGGTGATTCAGTTCAGAGGGAGGAACCATGCCAATCCAACTCCTCTGCCAGGGGAAAGCAGCTTTTACCTTCCTGGAACGACAACATTCAAACGTGCAAATATTCAGCTTCCTCTGAGCTAATGCAAAGTTCAGAACTGCAGACCCTGACACCTAGTTTATTTCAACACAATGAAAAGAAACTGAGCAGTTTCTTTAAGAGCGTTCTCTGGCGTCCAAACCTGTTTGACCTCAAAGGCTTTTCCTTCTTTAAATTTACCTTTCTGTACTAGTTTGCACACTCCCTCAGATTTGAGTATTTAAGCTCCAAAGCAAAGAGAGAGAGAGAAAACGAGACACTGATAGATACTTTTGACTTTTGATTAGCAAATATTGCTATTAAGGTTCAATCTCAATTCCGTGCATAAAAGTTACAACTTTATGTTTACCTGTTAAAATTAAGTTCTTGTGTTAACATTGTAAAACTAAGAATAAATATATTTTCGTTATATAATCATATCCTTCTCTAAAAATGTACACATTGAGTGACAGCTAGTTGTTTTTTAGAACTGATTTGAGACAAATTAAAAATGTTATCACTTATTAATGAGAATTCTGATTTAATGAGTTTTTATTATAGTTAATAATAAATGTTCCTTGAATTTTTACTTTGAAAGACTCTTTCATTAATGCATTTCTAAAGAAGTACAATACACTGATCTTCCTTTTCTCCTACTTTGGCTGGTTCTTGGAAAAATCAGCACTGCAGCTGACCATCACTATTATCATTCTCTCTCAAACCAAACCTCTACACATCTTTTCCATGGTCTCCGAGTGAGAAAGGTGTGAGAAGAGGTTATTCTTCAGAGCTGGGCGGCTCCATGGGCAATTCAAGTTTTTCTCTAACATGCATTAAATAATCAAAACAAAACTGTATGTTTTGTGATGAGAGAAGGACGTTATAAAATTACATTAAGCTCAAAAAAAGTAAAGTTTAAATCACATCCCCTCCCTCCCTTTAAGCTCACTTCAACAGTTATTTCTTATATCTTTATTGGACAGCTCTTCGGCTTTATCTCTTTATTTTTATCCCTCAAGCATCATCTCACTCCCAAAGAATATTTTACAACCCAATGGAACCTAATCATTCCTGTTTCTGCTTATTAAAACATGTAATGTGTATCAGGGACCAAAGCCGAAGGGATTTTAGGAATAATTATTAAACCCTTGTCTCAGACTGACAGAAACGGCTCCTGGCTACGTAGTTGTGATTCTTCATATTCTTCGTAATGCAACAGTAATTTTAAAAAGTCAGTAAAGGTGTGTATTACATGTATTTATAAGTAACAGAGAAATCTTTGTAATGTTTTAAAAGACAAGTCAGACATGTAAAATACATGACCAGTGCTGCTCCTGGTGTTCTCACTAAAACTAGAAAAGAGAACATCACTCTGATTCTAAAGTCCTTACACTGGCTCCCAATAGATCAGCACACAGAATATATACACAGAATAGAAAACATTGTTGCTAGTTTAAAAGCCACTGAATGGTAAGCATCAAAATACATGAAAGCTTGCACTTTATATCCCCAGAATCAGAACTAAACATGGGGAGCAGCATTCAGTTGTTATTCTCCTCTTATCTGGAAATAACTTCTAGAAAACTGCAAAAATCCTGAAATGGAGTTCCTTTAAAGTTAGGCTTTTGTCATTTTGTCTAGAGCTGCCTTTGATTAGCAATAACAAGAACATCATTAATTGTGGTCTGCATTGCAACTTGTCCTTACTTTCCTTTAGTTTGCCACTGCTATGTAATGTTTCTTGCTGGTTTGATGTTTTGGGTTTTCATCATGTAAAGCACTTTTGAATTCTCTTCTTCTTCTTCTTCTACAAACACACATGCACTGCTTTATACTGGAAACTTTTAAAACTGTAATGAAGTAGTAAAATACTAAACCAGCTTGTATAAGTATGGATCTACATTAATAAGTCATGAACTAATTTGAGATGTTGAAAAAATCTTGCAAAAGAAAGAAGAGTGAACTAAGCCACTGCCCAGGGTTAGCATTTGACCCAAACTCCTGATTTATACAGGAAATACATTATAACCTTTTGCAAGAAAGGAGTTGATAAAGAATTAGCTTGCTTCTAAACTTGCCCATACAGTTTCTGAATACTGAATTCAATAGAATTTCAATTTGCTTCAATTTTACAACTGCAGTAAAATTCAAAAGAACAGATGAAAGTCGCCACTAAAACAGATTTACTTCTTGAGGTGTTGGAAATTTTAAGGTGCCTAGTAATTTGGTACCAATCCTGTAATTCTGTCTCTTCACATCTTTCTGTTGGAGCAACAGCATCGGGGTAGTGATTCAAAGAAACTATCTCTGTAGGGAGCCCCCTGGAAGCCTCTTGAGTTGATTGTGATGGGAAAATTGTTCTGCAAGTTTCTCTACCTGATTGTCTCCTTTTTCTCTCTCTGCCTAAAGGCCAGCAACATTCTCTGTCTGTGCAATTTGAGCATTGATTTAAGTGTAAGATGTGTCCACTCCAAATAAAAAACAAATAGTCTTTGTACCAAGTGCTTATTTAATAAATTCACTTGTGTGGTTGAAAAGGGTTTCTCCCAACGTTCTTTGTTAAGTGATTTTTTATTTTTAGTCAAAATTACATTGAAATGACTGTTTCATCTCTGAGGTTACAATACAAAAAGTCAACCTGCTTGTCCATTTTCTAATATAGGAAGGTAGAAGTCGTTTGCGTGTATGACAGTTCCGGTCTACATGTCAGTCTGCTGAGCTAGATTCTGTACACCAAATACTACTGGGAATCAGCAAGGAGGGGACGAGGAAGGAAGCAAAATTTCCACTAATAGACTGGAAAGCAGAGAGGGAGAGACTTCCAAAATTAGATATCATCCTACACCATATATTCACTGTGGAGCCATATATTGGTAAGTTTAAAGTTATGCTACACTGTTTCATTTTTTAAATGTTAGCTTGAACAATTAAATGATCACAACTTAATAATATTCCAACTTTTCCACCGATGTTCCTGATGTGTTTCTAGATTTTATAATGATCGCTGTTTATGTTTTTAAAAAAAAAACAACAACAAACTCTGAGGCTTTCAAAGAACAACTCTGAATCAAATTTTGCCCTACTAAGATAAAATTACACACAGGCTGCTTGTGTTGGTGTGTCTCATAAAATCCCAATAAATTGAATTTGGCTGTATGACGTGGGGGGAAAAAAAGGAAAAGTCCAACTGGCTGTAAATGCTTTTCCAAGTCACTTTACTCTTTCGTTTATGTTGCATTTATAATTTTTACATTTGTATTGACTTACACACAATATATATGTGTCAGGAATCAGGTTGATATGAGGTACTTTAGAGTCACATCTTGAGTTTAATGGATTTTAAACTTTTAAATTGGGTTGTACATTGTCTTTGGCTGGACTCCACCTTTACTTTGCAGTTCAAGAATGAACTCGCTGGGACACATTGTGGACCAGTTGACTACAATTAGTGGATTCATCTGTTGTGCTATAACAAACATTCACACATTGATGTTCATGTAACGTACAAGGACATTATTTCTGTGAACAATATAAGCAGTCTGTTGGGGTTTCGTGGTGCACCAGCTTGTGTCTCTCCTAATTAATTTCTCCCTTTCACCATGGCAAACTGTCAAATGACTGAAAAACTAGAGCCAAGCCAGCAGTCTGTGTTATCAGTGGAGCTGATGCAAATATTTCCAGAATGTGGATCTTATTGCATTTATGAGTAAAATGTCATTGCCATTTTGCCAGGACACGCTGAGGGACTTATTAAACAACTGCAATAATGAAAAACCATACCTTCATGGAAACAATCCTCTTTTCTTTGTAGATTCCTTCCTGTTCACCCAGTGAATAAAAATGAATTACTTTCTCTAAATGCAAAAACAGAGCATTTTTATTTTCCAAGTGTAGTTGCCACTGGGTTTGTGGCAACTACACAAACCCAATTATATATTCAGCACAAATGTTGGAGATGTTCCTAAAGAAATTGATTATTTGACAAAAGGTGTGAGCAGTTACTGTAGATCTGAGAAAAGTCTTTAAGGGATGAAACAAGTGAGAGCCACGAGTTAAAAGTAGCAATCACATTACAAAGATGACAAGCAGAGAATAGCAGCTTTTAGTGATAGGGGAGCTGTACTTTGTTGATTTCAGCTTTACAAAAAATTCTGTTTCCCTTGCCGAATCACTTTGTTTTGTCATCACCTTTTGCTCTGTGCTCCTGCAGTGCTGCTCTGCAAAGTGTCTTAAAAGCAAAAATGCAGCTGATATGCTGAGTAGTGCTGCATACTCATGTTCTGGTGCTTTAGGAATGATGCATTTCTATTTCACTGTGTTAAAGAAAAAATATATGTATTCAATCCAAAAGAAAAAAAAAAATCCCTCTGAACTGCATTTAGTATATTTTCACTTACTCAAAAAAGAACCCTACATGCCGTTTTTATCATTATCTTGGTTATTTGGTTCAAGGACGGACAAAAGATTTGCTCAATGTCAAATGAAACTGTGGATAGGACATTCATGAAAGACAAACCTTTTCATATCTTTATCAAAAGCGGGCCCAATGCCAAATAATGACCCTTCTCCTCTGCATGTTAGTCTGGCATGTGGTTCAGACTTGAGAGAGACTGATTGCTTTGTCCCAAGCTAGTATGATTTCCACAGAGAGGCCAGCATGTTCAGCTGCTGTCAGACTGATGAAAACGACAGCATGCCCAGAAGGGTTTTTTTTGTCTCTACATCCTTAGTGGTGTTTGCCTCAGATAATTTAGTACCATTTTTGTAGACCTTCTTTTTTTAACCTGTGTTTGTTAAGGCTCTAGTAATCTGCTTCCACCCTAACTAATGAACGTAATCTATTATACATTACACAGTTTTTGCTTTTCAATAATTTTAAAGGTTTTCTCCAAGTCAGTGCAGTTTTTCAGCATGACACAAGATCTTAAAAACAGCTTTAAAATGTATTTTGATTTAAACTCTTTTCATAAGAAGCCTTTTCATTGTGCTTCAGTGCAAAACTTATAAATCCGACTTGTTGAATAGTCTTAGGATAATGCATCTGCTATGTCAGCCATGTTTGATTATTTAATATTAGAGATTAGAGTTTAATGTAGTGTATGTTAAAATGCCTTGCAAAATTTTTCAGACCACTTACACTTTTATAAATACATAACTACAAACAAAAGGGATTTTATTTGGATTTAAACCAACATTAAGGTTTGAAGAAAAACAAAAAGAAATTGTGCATTTAGGCCGCTAGTTCCCTTCAGAAGTCACTTAATAAATAAACAAAGTTTATACATGTGTAATTTAATCTAAGAATGAGTACAGTTGTTCTGTGAAGGCATCAGAGGTTTGTTAGAGAACATTAGTGAACAAAAAACATCATAAAATCCAGGAAAGACAGAAGTTGTGGAGAGGTTTATTGCAGTGTTAGGTTGTAAAACATTATTCCAAGATATTCAAACAAATGCAAGTGGAAAAAGTACGATACAGCTGCAAACCTACCGAAAGAGAAGCTGCCCACCTGAAGAATGACATTAAGAGAAGTACAGAAGTCTGTGGTAAATCGGGAGGAGCTGTAGCGATAGAAGCAAATCAAGTCTTAGAAGGGCCTACTCAAAGTCTAGACCTCATCCCAATTTAGAATCTTTGCTAAGATTGACAAGTGCAGGCACTGTAGACTGACGTGTCGAGGTGATTGAATTTTGTCCAAAAAAGAAAAAAAAAGGTATAAAATTCCAGTGTCTACACATGCAAAGCTATTCGACACATCAAAATACTTGTGGCTGTAAGTGGGGATTTCCCTCTAGTTCCTCATGCACACAGCACTTTTGAGATTTTTATAGTAAAAAAAAAACAACAAAAAAACGCCTCTGTTAAATAAGTTAAAGTCTCTGGTTGTAACGTGACAAATTGCTGAAAAAAGTTCAAGGGGTCTGAAGATTTTTGCAAGGCATGGTACTTATTGTAGAAGTAGTGATTTTTTTTCTCCACTTCTTTTCAATATGTGACATTTTAAAATAATAATAAAAAAAACATATTTTCTTGAAATTGTGAGTCACTGTGTTTTTCCTACAAGAACTTATATTTTGTGGAAACAGTTTTAGAACACTTATGGCTTTAAATCACGTGGTACCACTCAATGTCAAAACAGCTTCTTAATCTTAGGTACATCCCAGCACATAAGCAACAGTACTGCCATCTAGTGATACCACGCCTAATTAGACCCTGAAGAAAACTTAAAGTGATGATCCAGTGAACATTAATGTGACCAATAAGAGTCTAATCATTACTTCACTTGTGTACAAGTTAAGTTGTTACTTAAGTTCTAATTACTGTAAATGAGCACATTAGAACTGTTCTGTTTATTTTCTTTCCATTACATGTAAATGAGAGCCGCGGGGCGATGAATAAACTCACAGAGGAGTAAACCGTTTTTCTGGCCTGAGGAAAGTTCACAGATCCCTCGTACACTGATTGCTAACTTTAACCTCTGCGTTCACAGCTGCACTGTTTACTTTAGTTTCTGGATGCAGTCAATGGTCTGCAGGAAGCATTGGTCCAGAACGAGGGAATACCTCTGAGGAGAACGATGGAGAAAGGAGTCATTCAAAGCTGGAATGACAAATAGCCGAGGCTGTTTACGTACGCTGTGTTTACATAAGTTTGTGTTTGGTTTGGTGGCTTATTGGGCATTTTGGAATAAATCTACACCTTTCTGCGTAATACAGCTACATAAAACAAGAATAAAATTGTTTGCCAAAGTGTAATTTATTTGAAGGTGATGACACTCCGAAATAACTGAAGTCAACAAGAGCAGACGCATTAAGCTGTGAAATTAGCTTACCTGAAATTACACTATAACCTCAGTAGGAAACAGTAGGAAGCTTTATAAAAAAAAATAAAAAATAAAAAGCTTACTGAAATATTGGAAGTGCTTGACTAGTTCCTATCAGTTAGTGTTTACACATACACATGGTGTGCTCAAAAGCATTTAGCATCTTCCAGGAATCACATGGAACAAAAAAACACAATTTGCTCCAAATCAATTCAGATCCCATTGTATCTAACCTGCTCATGCACTGCCACCAACTCACTGTCACCTAAAAAGGTTCCTCACCCTTCAACCAGGAGGTGCTCAACACAAGATGTTTTTTGTTACCGTGAGCATAAAGGCTGTCTTCATCATGTCCAAACTCTGATATTTTTGTCTTGTGGCTCTTTCTCACCAGGTCCAAATGGGACCTGCCAATCTCCCACAGGGTGCTGGAAGACATAGTGCAGTATTTGAATCAGCACACTAAGTCAGCCATGGTTTTAAATTAAGCGTGATGTGGAGAGGGCAGAGACGACAGGCGGGGCAGGTTTTATTTTTTATTTGTTTTTCGCTGAAACACCTTCAGATACATTAAAATAACTCAGATGTACGCATGTATGTAAATGCTACATCCATCAGCAGACCTGAGACGTTTGGATTGAAAGTCTAAGAGGCTTTCTAAAGATTTTATTCCAGACATATTTAGCAGAGTTTTCCGTTTTTGCACATTTCTAAAGTACATCTGCTCAATGCAGACAGGAAGAAAGGACAGACAAAAGCAAAGCAAGAAGGTATGAAAAATGGGAAGATGGAGGAAATGATGGAGAATGAAAAAAAAAGAAATAAGGAAGGACAAAAGGTTATGTGGAGGGAAGAATAGGAAAGAAGGAATGACAAATGTAGAAGGAAAAAGGAAAGAGGGGTAGCAGGATGAATGAAGGACAAATACAAAGAATGAAGAAAGGAAAGAAAGACTGAAAAAAATAAATAAGGAAGAAAAAACTGTTAACTGCATTAACCGTTCAAACAATGTTGCTGAGAATAAAGCCTGAAAACAATCAAATTTTCCACATATTACCCTCTTTTTTTTCAAAATTCATTCAAACCCAGTAAATTCATAAAATAAATTCTCTACTTTTTCCAAACGCTTCCCAGGACGTCTTGGATCGCTGATAACAGACTTTATTCTGTAAATGTGTGATATGCTCTGGGAAATGAATTACAGTCCGTCTGTGTAGCTTTAGTTTGCATTCACTTCTAACCACTATTCCCACACATCTGGTTTCAAGTCAGAAATTATTAGTGTGGATATTTAACAGGAATATCAACTTTAGGAGGAACCTAACAGAGGTTAATGCAACTTTGCACTTTTATTTGCAACCATTCACATCCAAAATGACTAAAAACAGGAAAAAAATACAGGTAAGCCATAAAAAAAAAAATAATTAAAAAAAACTTAAAAAGAACTTAAGTTTGTTTCAAAAAATGAAATTGATTTACCTGAGACAAATAGAAAACTTACAAGCATATATATATATATATTTTTTTTTTTTTTACAAAATAAAAGTGTCAATTTACATTTATGAAATGACTATCAGAGACAACATGACACCAGGGGGGGAACAGATTAAGGTCAAGCCATTCCCTAATCAGCAGGAACAACTGTCTGCTGCTATCAAGGAAGCTGTTCCACAAAAGTTCCTCCATAGTCCTTAACCTTAAGTCACCTGGTCTGCATTACAAATCATTCCAAACTGAAGTGAGAGTAAGATATCCGCACGATTTGTGTGTGCGTGCGAATGCGTGTGTGTGTGTGGGGGGGGGTGCGTGCGTGTGTGTGTGTGGCTAAGGAGGGAACTTGTTTCCTGCAGGCTGTGGTTTGTCACATGTGACAAGAGAAGGTAGGGCTGAGCAGCAAGAGAACTTGAGCAGGGAGCAGCCAGTTCTCCTGGTTAGTGTCTTGTCAGTGCTGTCACAGAGCCTCCAGGAAAAAAAAAAAACGTGCTCGACTTGTCTCGTCACGTCACCATAAAGCTGTACGCCGTGATGGAGAGTGCTCTTTTGGGATGCCCTCAGAGACTGCGTTTCCTCCAGCTGAATGACCAGACAGGAGACAGCAAACAAGAGCAACATAAACAACCAAAAGATGATGGGCAGAAGCTAACCCTGTGCATGAGAGCTGAGACTATTGCCACACATCATTAAGTTTGCTGTGTGGTTACATTTTCATGGGATGAAGAGAAAAAAAAACACTGTCATGTTTAAAATCAGGAGAAGCTCACAACACAATTACAAGGTAAAATGTATTCACATTCCAGAGTTTGATCAGTTTGTCTGTTTCGTTTTGTCTTTTTATTTCTGCCTTGTAGCTCCTGCCCTATTTCTCCCGAGGAACAGCCATGGCAGCCATGAGTGAGACAGCCAAGGTAGAAATCCCTGGGAACCCTTGGAGTTGAACCCTTGGAAAACAGTTTTTTTAGCAGAACGTCCACCTGGTCACACTGGTCCTTATCCTTTCCGTGATCGACGCAGAGTCCTTTACTTTGAATCTGTTAATGCCCTTTCTAACTGCTGCTCCAACATCAAGGTTTTACGGCGCTCCTCGTGGTACTTCTTCTCTGCCTCCAAACACATTTGTTTCATGTCTTTCTCTCTGGAAGATAAACATTTAATTTTTTGTCTCAGATAAAATAATTTAATAATTTCTTAATACACACACTTCATTGCTTTCTCTTTGGACATCTAAAGCAACAATAAAATTATTGTCTATGGGAATCATCTGAAGCACTTCAATCCAATGTAATGGATAGTGATTCTGTCTATCATTTAGGCTATTAAACCTTAGACCATAAATTTACTATTACAACCTGAAAGATATGAAAATGACCCATAACATTCTGGCTAATGTTTGAATGGATCTCAGCCAAGATTTGGATTAAAATCAATTTTAAAAAAAATTAAGAGTCGAGTCCACATTGATTTGGTTTGTTCCTTGTAGAAGCACGTTCTATCCATGTCAATGATGTAAGAGAGCCGGGAGCAGGGGCGGATCTTCTGGCGTGGCATGGGGTGGCAGTTGCAACCCCAAATGAGAGTCTTGCCACCAGTGGCGCAACTACACATTATTCAGGTGGATGCGAAAACATAGATCGGCGCCCCCCCTCCCCCCGACCGAGGGAAGGAACGTCACGTTAGGGTGAAGGAGCGACGCTCACTCAGCCCCTTTGATGCTTCGTTGCCGTTAGCACCCGGCGGAATGTAAACAATGGTGACAAACACTGCAGTAAACTCCGGAGGCCGATTGTATGGCTGACAGGTTTTAACCAGTCCACACCAACCTTCACTCACTTACATACATTGTCCTCCATACATTGTCCTCCTCCCCATGTTTTTCCTGACCGTTGGTCTGCTTGGAATAACTGAAGACCATTGATCTGGAAAGCTAAGTATGGCATGTTGCTGTTAAGCCAGGTTTCCGTTAGGCAAAGAACGCCACAGTTCTTCATCTCTGCAGAAACTCTTAGCCTCAGATCTAACAAATCCACTTTCTTAGCCAGTGAGCGGACATTGTCCAGAAAGAGAGTCGGAATTGATGGTTTCCTAGGCACCAGCTGGGTCAACACGCCCACCCGTTTCTTTTTGACAGTTGGTCCTCGCACCCTGCTGTCCAGTACATTGTCCTCAAGAGCCGCTGTCTCCCAATTGCAGATTTCAGCCTTGGTGATATTACCAGTCGAATTGTCTCCAATGGCCATCAGCTAAGCCGAGCTACATTCAGCCGTAAAGTTTGTTTTAATACAAACTTCAGTAGTTTTCTAGTTGTTCTGCTGAGGCAGTGACATCAATTTGTGACATCATGCAAATTGATGCCACAAAGAGAATTGATGACATCACAAAGGTTCAAAGCCATTGGAGAGCAAGTAGAAGGATTGTCTCCTAACAAGAGAGTTAGTGCGAAAGTTGTACAAGACACAAAGGAGTTTTTGAGGAGTTTTTGGATTTATCTAAAGAAAGAAGATTAACAATGAATCAGAACAGTCAGGCGTCGACTTCTGATTCGCAATGTGAAGAAACACAACGAACTTTAGTTAGAGAGACGCGGAAGCTCGAAGATGTCTTGAAGAAAGTCAACATGATGACTACTGAAAGACAGATTCTTCTGAAAGAAAATGAGGAGCTCAAGATTCAAGTAATCAATTTAGAAAAAGCTGTACTTGAAAAAGACAAGCTGATTAGAAAAAAAGACGAGGATTTTGAACATCTGTCCAAAGGATACCAAATTTTAAAGGACGATATCACCCTGGAGAAGAAAAACGCTGCCTTGGAGCAGAAAAACACAGCGCTGGAGAAGGAAAAAAACACTCTAAAGCAGAAAAGCACTGTCCTGGAGAAGGAAACAATCTCCTTCAAGTTGATGAGCAGTGTCCTGGAGCAGGAGATCATCAGCCTGGGGGAGAAATGCACCGTCCTGGATCAGAAAAACATCTCCCTGGAGGAGAAAAAGGCATTCCTAGAGAAGGAAAAGACCACCCAGGAGCAGAAAAACACCACCCTGGTGCAGGAGAACATTGCCCTGGAGAAGAAAAACACAGATTTGGAGAAGAGAAACAACATCTTGGAGAAGAAAAACAACACCCTGGAGAAGGAGAACACCGCCCTGAAGCTGGAAAACACTGCTCTGAAGCATAAAAATACCACCGTGGAGCAGTACAACGCCATCTTGAAGCAGGAGAATACTGCATATGAGTGGATAAACGCTAACCTGGAGATGAAGAACACCAGCCTGGATCATAAATGGAAAATCCTGGAGGAGAAAAAAAGCATCTGGGAGGAGAAAAACAGCACCCTGCAGTATGAGAACGGCACACTGAAGAAGAAAAGCACAGCTCTGGAGCAGGATAAAACCACCCTGGAGCAGAAAATGGGATTCCTAGAGAAGGAAAAGACCACCCTGGAACAGGAGAACACCGCCCTGAAGCTGAAGCAGGAAAGCACCGCTCTGGATAACTCCACCTTGAAGCTGGTAAACGCCGCCCTGGAGCAGGAGAACACCATCTTAGAGCAGGAGAACACCAGCCTGGAGCAGGAGAACACTGCCCTGAAGCTGAAAAGCACCACTCTAGAGCAGAAAATCACTGTCTTGGAGCAAATAAACACTACCTTGGAGCAGATAAACACAGCCTTGGAGCAGAAAAGCACCACCCTGGTGCAAAAAAGCACCGTCCTGGAGCAGAACAACACCGTCTTGGAGCAGAACAACACCGTCTTGGAGCAGAACAACACTGTCTTGGAGCAGACAAAAACTGAACTGGAGGAGGGTTACACCTCCCTGCAGGAGGAAAACGACATCCGCAGCCAGATAAACACCATCTTGGAGAAACAAAACAAAGATCTGAAGCTGAATCGCATTGCCCTGGCGCTGACAAGCACTGCCTACATTCAGGAAAACAAAATGTTGCAGCTTTCAGTGGAACAGCAGAACAATAGACTAAGGGTCTTAGAGGAACAGCTATCTGTAGAGGAAACCGATGAAGACAGCCAGTCAGCTTCAGGCCAGTCAGCAGGAGCAGGAGTATTCAGACGTGTGGTCAGAGGCTTCACCAATACACTTCTGAAAATGTGCAAAACCACCTGAGGTACTGGGTTCAAGCATGATACTTATAAATAGAGAAGTGTCATGAGGGCTCCAAGCTTCATGTTTGATTGTTGATGGTAGAAAACCTTGAGGACAACAGGACTGCAGTGTCAGGGGAGCTTGACACTTGGGGGCTGATGACGGAAGAGTTAATCGCTTGAAAGATGTTGGCAGGAGAGCTTGCACCTGGCCAATCTCCAGGGCTTCGTAGCGAGGCCCATTGGTCTCCCGGCTGACCTCCAGGGCTTTGTGCCGAGTCTCTTTGGTCTCTCGGCCAATCTCCAGGACTTCATAGCAAGTCCTGCTGGTCTCCAGGGCTTTGTGTGGAGTCCTTTAGGTCTCCCGGCTGACCTCAAGGGCTTTGTGCTGAGTCCCTTTGGTCTCTCAGGCGACCTCCAGAGTTTCATTGCGTGTCCTGTCGGCCTCCGGAGCCTCGTCTTGGGTCCCATTGGCCTCCCGGTTCCTGTTCTGCCGCCGGCAGGTACTTGCTCCACTGCTAGTGTCGCAGGTCCCATTGACCTCCAAGCCAGGCTCAGGAGATTGGCTGGGAGGTCGACAGAACCTGCGACAATGCTCAGGAGGTCGGTCAGGACTTGACACATCCCCAGCATCCCCAAGGTTCCCACTCTGTCGCCAACACCCACCAAGGTACGTGCTCTGCTGTAAGCGTCCTCCAAGGCTGCTGTTCGCCGGCGTCCTCCTCAGATTCTTTTGGTGTTCCTTAGTTGTTTCCATTTAATTCTGCCTTGTTTTCCACATCTGTTCTTCATTGGTGATTCTAATTATGTTTATTTCTTGTTTCTAGTTATTTTCCTTTGTTCTAGTTTAATTAGGTTCCTTTAGTTTCCTTACTCCTTTGTGTTTGTATTTTGGTTGTTTCCCCTTGTGTAATCTTCCCCCCTTTCCTTTGCCACTTTCTCTATCCCTTCACAGTCTACTTCCACTCCCTCCACTCACACCTGCTCATCAGCCCAGGTCCTGCACAGTGGTGCACTTGATAGCACTGTTGCCTTGCAGCAAGAAGGTCCTGGCTTCAATTCGCAGCATGGAGTTCACATGTTCTCCCAATGCATGCGTAGGTTCTCTCCGGGTACTCCGGCTTCCTCCCAAAGTCCAAAAGCATGACTGTTGGGTTAATTGATTTCTGTACCCATCCTTAACTATGGATGTGTGCATGCATGGTTGTTTTGTCCTGCCTGTGTGTTGCTGGCGATCTGTCCAAGGTGTACCCCGCCTTCTGCTAGAGATAGGCACCAGCATCTCTCCTGACCCCACTGGGACAATGGTGTAAGAAAATGGATCGATGGATCATCCACCCCAGGTCTTTTCTGAAGCTCACAACCTCCAGTATTTAAGCACCTCATTGTTAGTCACTAGTTGCCGGTTCGTCTTGTCACTTTTCTCATTTCTTCCTGGTTTCCTTGTGATCTTCCTGTGTCTCCAATTTGTCTTTGTTTTGCATTTATTTTGTTCCCTGGAAATTTTTTTTTTATTGTTTGTAAGTTTGCTTATTCGTTTTTCCATTAAATATTCTTAAATTAACTACGTCTCTCACCTGGTGCACTTGGGTCCACTTACAATCAGGGGTGAAAGTAAGGGGGTACGTCAGGGTAGTACTGCGTACCCCTAAAAGATTTAGCGGGGGAAGCGGTACCTGCAAGAGAGGGGAGCGGCTGTCTGCTGTAAAACATCAATGGGTTCACTGTGCAGCCGTGAGTTCACCCACTAATCAGCCGTGACTGATTAGTTTTTCAAGAACAATCTAAAACACGACTTAATCAGTTAATGACTACCTTTTTTCTCATTTCATATTGTTTCTGAACTGTTCGTGCTTTGCTAGAGCAGCGGTGCAATACGTCGATCGCGGAAGGTTTTGAGTCGATCTCGGCATTAGGAGACAAACTGAACGCAGCCAGGATGCTGAGACCAGCACGTCCTCCTCTGGCTCGCTTAAAACGTTCGTAACTTTATGAAAGAACAACAAAAAAAATCAACAAAACATGTTCAAATTAATGACCCAACGAACAATCTCAGTAATTATATTACTGTGCGTTTCGGTTCCATTATCAAAATAAATAGCAGAGCAGGAGTTTAAAATTAACTAATCAACCAACTCTTTGTTCATGAGAGGTTTATTAATGATCGCAAAATAAATATCAAGCCTGCAAACCTAATATCGTAACGGACTGAATGTTGTGTTTCTACATAATCTCTGGTCGGCTTGTGGAGCGCAGGAGGTTGCCATGGCAACGGGTGTGCTTAAATGACAGAGAGAGACGGAGAGTAAAAAGGTGCGAGTGGTTTAGAGTTGATCACCTCTTCAGGTGATCAACTCTAAGGTAAAAACCTTTGCTGTGACTCATCACATAACTTTTAATAAGTTAATAACTTTTTTCCCCATTTCATATTGTTTCTGAACTGTTCGTGCTTTGCTAGAGCAGCAGGGCGATATGTCGATCGCGGAAGGTTTTGAGTCGATCTCGGCATTAGGAGACAAACTGAACGCCGCCAGGACGCTGAGACCAGCACGTCCTCCTCTGGCTCGCTTAAAACGTTTGTAACTTTATTAAAGAACAACAACAACAAAGTCAACAAAACATGTTCAAATTAATGACACAACAAAAATAATAATCTCAGTAATTATTGTTTCAACAAGGTGTTGCGCAATTCTGTGCGTTTCGGTTCCATTACCAAAATAAATAGCAGAGCAGGAGTTTAAAATTAACTAATCAACCACCTCTGTGTTCATGAGAGGCTTATTAATGATCGCAAAATAAGTATCAAGTTTGCAAACCTAATACTGTAACGAACTAAATGTTATATTTTTAACGTAATCTCTGGTCGGCTTGTGGAGCGCAGGAGGTTGCCATGACAGAGAGAGAGAGTAAAAGGGTGCAAGTGGTTTAGAGTTGATCACCTGTTCGGGTTACCTTTGCTTACCTTTGACCTTTACAGCCGCTGTAGTTTCTGAACGTTCAATAAACGACAAACTTGGACTAAATACCTCGTTCTTTGTGACTAACAAACATCAAACACGGTATATATTTTTCATTAAGTATTTAACCAACAAATGGCTTCTTCCGCGATAATTATGTGAAATTAAATTAATTGGACATAATTAATAATTATCTAATATAAAAAATAGTTTGGTGCGGTCGAGCTCAGAATCTGAGAGGCTTGTCCTTTATCAAACAATTTAGTTTTTTTGCTTCTTATTTAGTGGAAATATAGATGTTGATGAGACTTTCTCCAAAATAATAACCTTTTTCAACCTTTATAGCTCCACTGTTGAAAATGAGGCTCTAACATTCACAAATGACACTGAAATAAAATCCAGTCCAACATCTGGTTTGAGGTGATTCCTCTGGAACCTGTTGGAGGAAAAATATTCCAACTTCAGAAGATGAGCTTTAACCTAACAGAGCTCTGTGGTTCCTCCTGTCAGTATGAGAGTCAGGGTGAGGAGGCGCCATGTTAGGAAGAGAAGTGGAAGCTGCAAGATCTTCTGAACAAACAGGTCATGATGCTGGGCTACTGATTATCCATCTGTATGGACACAGGATCAATATAACCAGTTTAAAAGATAAATGAATGGTTATATGCCAGACATGGAAAACTAGGGTCACTCCATGCCATGATGTTCAGGATTTAGGTCTCATGGCATCTCAAGGTGTCAACATTGCAGCCAGTAGGCTGAGAGAAATACAGCTTTATTTTGTAGCAATTCAAGAGCTACCAGCTTTTATTGCTTCGCAAAAAAATAATCAGCACAGAAACTCCAAAGCGCATAGAAGTAATATGTATGTATATATATTTCTTTGTCATAGTACCCCCAAGAATTTAAAACTACTTTCACCCCTGTATATATATATAGCAAACAGTTTTCTGTTTGCCAGAAAACTGTTTGCCAGTTTTCTGGCAAACAGAAAGATTTGTAGAGTGTGTATTACTTGATCTGTAGAAGCTTAACCAGCTCCAGGAGGCGGTCCTTCTCCACGCTGAGGACTTTATACACACTGCTCTGGGTGATCAGTGCACTCACATCAGCAGAACAACCCGGACACTTTGAATGACTTTGGATAACATCAAAAACAATCAAACAGTTCATAGTTTTGATTAATTTACATTGATGCAATTATAATTGATATTTAAAAATAAGATGAATCATGTAAATATATATAATACAGCTCACTTACTTTAATTCCATCTCACCTCCCACAGTTGCAATTACCAATTTATGGCCTAATTTAGAGACTGAACTGAAACAGATAAAAAAAGAGAAATCATAAAATGTTTTACTCTTCTTACTTCTTCCGTCATTGACCTCTTCCAGTCAGTTATTAGTTATCCTTTGTAAAACAAGTTATCTTAGTTCCTAGTAGAGTTTACCAAAACATGCACTTTATACCACAAAACAAAATTGATTTTGTTTCAGAGGTTAGTTTTTATGATTCTCTTAATAAATAAATCAAATGACAATATAAAGAATCAAATAATTCAGATATGTCCGAAAACATACTCGGGTGTAATTCTTGTGACACTGTCTCCATCTTCTGGGTAGATTCCTGAACTGCAGCTTTTTATTTTAGGGCTTAATTGTCTGTCCATACTCTCTTCCTTCAGTTTCTGTGAAAACATATTTTTATTTCCAGCAGGCAGATTTGTTTTACAGTGGTTGCTACAGCACTAAATATTTCCGCTTTTTTTTTTTTTTTTTTTACCTTATTGGAAAGCTGTTGCCTTTCCCGCAGCTCTTTTATCATGGCGTCTTTCTCTGCTACCATGAGCTTCAGTTTCTGGATAAGACCGTTGTTCTCTGGGGGCCCACTGTCCAGCTGTTGTCTCGGGCTGTGTTTGTGGCTCTTGGTCTGTGCGCTCTGCTGTTGGCCGAGTTGCTTCAGCGTCGTCTGCATCTGGCTCTGCTGTTTCTGCCAGGGGTTAACAAAACAAGGTTGTGGGAAAGGAAGAGCCCAGAATATTTCTCTCTTTCCCACTTGTATCTTATCTAAGGACTTACCAGCAGGGCATCCACAAGTCCGGTGTCATGTTTCCCCTTCTCTAATAAGGAGGAAATCTGCATTTTCAGAGTTTTGATTTCCTCGGACTGAGTTCTGCTCCTGGCTTTGGAGGCTTCTAGCTTTTTCTTCACTTCCTCGTGTTCTTTCAAGAGGCCCTCATGATCAGCTGAGATCCTCTTTAGATTTGCAACAAGCAAAAAAATAATAATTTGTACCTTAATATTTAATTTTGTTTTTAAACTGAGTTATTGTTTAAGTACCTCAAATGCCTCCCTCTTTTCCTTCTCTATGGTACGGATGTAGTTGAGGTTTCTATTTTGGGCAGGGGGTTTATGATGGGCCGCAGTGCCAGAAAAATCCTGTTCCACACTCTGGACATCTACTTGTCTTTGCTGGGACAGCTGCTGCTCTAGCTCCCGTACCTGTTGTATGAATTCAGCATTTTCTGTGACATAACTTTCAGGTGCATCAAACTGAAATTGGAATATCATCAAAATCAAATTCAGTTAGTTTCAGGAATTCAGTTCAAAAACCCAGAAACCCAGATATAGACTAATTACACGCAGAGTAACATATCTCGACTGTTTATTTCTATTGATTGTAGTAGTTACAGCTTTCGCACAACCAACATACAACTGTCATATTTCTTTTTTGAAGACACTCCTGAATCAGAAACCTCTCAGTGATGTTCTGTTTTGATAGAGAGGCACCTGCACAATCATAATCCTGAAAACCAACCAACTTCTTTAAATAAGTTTTCATAATGAATGATGGACATTATAAAGGACATCCAGTCACCACCTAAGTTTTCCAGCTTACCCTTGTTTGAAGAGCAAGAATCTGCTGCGACCGGCCTCTAAAATTCCCAGGGTTGTTGAGCATCTGCTGAAGGTTGACCTCCTCTCCAACTTCACTCAACAAAACCTGCAGTAGTTCATTATTTTAAGAGTAGACATAGACATGCTCTATTATCATTAAACTTTTAATGAGAAAAATTGTGTTGCCTCCAATAATAAAATAAATAAATAAATAATAATAAAAAGGGTAATCATAAATATATAGAATAAAAAGAGCTCAATCAACATGTCATTAAAAATGCATAATGTTGATGAGGTATAAAGTAAATAAAGTGTACATTATGGACATTATGGTTTACCTTTTTGTTTTGTTTTTAAACTGTGTGTTATTTCTGTAGGGCAGTAAGAGGGGTGTGTATTTAACAAGGAAACTAAGTAAGAAAACCAAACTATGCTACTGGAATCAAATAATCTATATACCACTAATGACAGTAAATATGGAGGTTGCTGTATCAGTCGTATCCAGGACATCCTTATAAATTTAAAGACTTCATCTCAAAAATATAATTTCCAGGTTATGTGTAATGGTCTTGAAGGTTATTTTTATTCGTCTCACTTTTCAAACTTATCTTCGAAATGCAGCTTGTGTGGTAAGAAAATACACACAGTCCTATTTCTGATAGCCAGAGAATATCGGGCCTTCAGCTGAAAGGCCCTAAAATCAAATTAAGAAGTCATAAATAAGCATAATTAGAGCTCTGTCAGGTGGAAACGAAATAATGAGATTACCTTTTGAGCAACCTTCAGCTCCTGTTTTGCAGACTGAACCTGGTTTCGATATTCTGTCACTTTGAGCTGGGCAGCTGCTAGTTTTTCTTGCAGAGACTTGACCAGCGGGTTTTCCTGTTGCTCAGTAGAAAAATGTATGTGATTAAAAATGAAATGCTATCATGTCAGGTTTCAAATCAAGAGAATGGCATTACTCAGTTTCTGTTTACCTCATGGTCTCCAGACAAGCTCTTATCCAGGGTTTTTTGTGTGGTTTTCTGTCCAGGTACAACATTCTCCAAAGCACACTGCAGCTAAACAAAATGTTGCTTTCTGTGGGTTTTGACCTGTAACTTCAACTTTTCATCCAATAAATCAAACAAACAGTGCTTTACCTCTTTCTCGAGCTCTTTGATCCTATTGCTGCTTTGCTTGGATCTAATCTTCTCTTTTTCAATTTCTGCATTTAGCTCTCTAGTCTTCTTGGAAAGCTCAACAATCTTGGTGGCAGCTACAGCTCCTGCTAAGCCTGATGAACCTAAAGGGATGATTCACAAGATGACAGTGAAGCCCCATTGACTCTTGTATGTAAAATACATCCAACTTGTCTGCTTGTACCTGTTAAGGCCAGTCTTTCTTCTTCTCTTTTCTTCTTCAGATGTTTGATCTCAAAGTCCTTTTCACTCAGAAGTTTGAAGAGCCTCCCATTTTCATCCCTGAGCTCTCGAATTTGGTCTAACAGGATCTCATCCTGCTCCTTTAACAGACTTTGAATGACAGACGACACACCACCATCATCATGTTATGACTATTTATTTATGTACTTATGTATTACTTAAGCTTTGAGTTAAACAATACAGTTTTATTCAAACCGAGACCAAGTGAAACCACTTACCTTTCTTCAGGACTGTCTTCCTGAATGACTTGTTTCAACAGATTCAAATCATCCTGAGTACCTGTCACACTTAAATCACTGGGTTCTTTCTTCTTCTTCCCTTCCAGTTTTCTTTTTTCCTGCTGTTTTTGCAACGTTTGGAACTGAAGCCGCAAGTCATTCAAATGTTCATCACTCTCCATGATAAACAAGGTAGTGGAAATAAGAAGCTACTGAAAGAAGACAAAATGATTGTGTTAGCTTTGATTACCTGATCAAAGCTTGATTGTGTTGATTTTGTTTACATTTGTACACTTTACTCATTTCCACTTCAGTAACTGATCATTATAGCTTAAATTTGGCCTACAACTACAAGGCACAACACGGATGTGGCCTCTGACATGGACAGTATCAACAGCAGATTCTTCAAGTCCTGGAAGTTGTGAGGTTGGCCCTCCATTAATCTCACACATGTTCAATTTGTCTTAGATCTTTGCAGATCCAGTCAACTGTTCAAACTGGTTTCTGTGGTCCCCAAGTCATTCCTAAGCCATTTTAGCACAACATTGCCCAAATAGCCACACTGCTGATTGAGATTTTTACACATAAAACAGAATCACCAATGTGATTTTTAGAGTTACTAACTGAAAACTAAATGAAATGGGTTATCACCAGAATGCTGCATTTGTCAGGTGCTGTCAATGTTGAAATTATGTTAAAGAATTTAAGAAGTCGGTAACATCGGTCTGCAACAGAACGGACATAGTAATCAGGTACCTATTGATAAATGTATCTTTAAAATTCGAACAGAAATCTTTAAAGGTCACAGGACATCTAAAACTGTAAAAGCGAGATTATAACCTACCTGTAATATATACAAGAGTTAAGATGTTAGACTATTTAACTGCATGTTTTGTTAACTTTGAAAATGAATACGTAGTTTCCTGAAGGGGACGCTACTGTCGCTATAACAACGCAGGTTCTGTGACTTTCAACGCGATCTCGCGTGAACAGGGAAGGCGCATGCTCTTGTTAAAATGCACCATGACAGCGGCCATGTTGCCCAGGGTTTCCAACGTCTGTTATTGATAGTTCACAACATATAAACCTGCTTGTTAGGCGTCTTTCTGCTGTTTTTTTTTCTTTTTTTTAATTTACCAGCTAAATAATATTCCAATTATTTGTCTATGCTGTAAGACTGCCCGTTCATACTGCAAGAATGAACGGGCATATCTGTAAACATTTTGGACCGAGATTTTGTCTTAATTAAGTATTAAAACAAATAGTAAAAAATAAAATTTTATTAAATTAAACCATAAGTTAACGAGAGGACGATCGAGTTCCTAAATGTGCGCAGTCATGCTGACTCTGCTACTCCGGTGTTAAGCATACAGGAGAAACGTGACATCCGTGCTGGAAATGGTGAAACTTGATATGCAGCAGCTGTACACGTTGATCTGTTTTCTTTACTAAAAAAGAGTAACCTTCATAACGTGCTGTCAAAGACACAGTGGCACAATGTAAGGATTACGGTGCTATATAATCTTAAAGCATCCAGTGCCTGTCAAAGAGTAGCAAGCCATAGAGCAGAATAGAGCAGAGGCTGGATTGGAAAGGTAAAGGTAAAAGCAAGACCTTTTTTTTTTTTTTGACCACAAATGACTAACAGAAAGATAGCTACAGCACCAAAACAACAGCAGTATTTAAATCCAGTATCCAATAAAAATAATTTTCCTATTGTTTTCTTTAAATAGAACGTTCAGTTATCCATATACAAAGTTGAATAAATATATATATATATTTGAAATCTTTTTCAAATATATGGAGTATGATTGAATGGAAAGTAAAACAGAGGTTTCATCAACAAGTTGCAACAAGCGAGTGAGTGTCACAATGACTATCAAATTCTGAATGAATGCACGGGGCGGGACATTAGAGGCTTCTCAGCAGATTAGCCACACCTTTTTATTGCATTGATAGGAGTGTTTCCCATGTTTCGAACTGGAGTAAAACCAACATATTATTTCACAGTGTTGTTTATGGGGAGGAGAGACTACTCTAGGCAGCCTTTATCACGCTGTGTTTGAGCAGTTATTGTTATGGTTAAACACATAAAATACCACATACTGGAATTAGAAAGAACAAAGAAAATCCAGCAAACATAGTTTTATGATACGTTTGTTTAAAGTTAATGTTTGCAGTCAAAAGTGACAAGTTCAGTTGTTTCTGAATATGACAATACAAATACAAATAATATTTGTTAATGAAATGCTATATTGACATTACAGTGTGTGTTCAAAAAGTGTGTAGTGTGTGTAGGAATTCTGTTGAATTAACATTCAGTATTATCACTGATAGCTCACAAAATAGTTCAATAATTCATTTTGGTAGATTTAAGTTGTAATAACTTACAGTTAATAAACAAATTCTAGCTTGAATAATATTACATGAAGAAAATAATTTATTATAAAAACATTATTGCCCACACTGCTAGACTGATGACTTATCTTTTGTCCAGCAGACAGTTAACACTCTCCAGAAAAACATAATTAAAGAGGGCTTTTCACATAGTCCTGCATGGAAAGTTGAGTGGAAAAATTAAAAAGTGCAATCTATACATACACCACTGTACAGTATGTCACAAAAATAAATGGGATGAAATACTGATTCACCAACCTCAATTAAAAAAAAATCCTTAGCATGTCTAATTTTCCTCCTGTTGTCCACAATAAAAAAAATTGCATACATTTGATTGAGCAACTTATTACACTAGTACAAACATAATGTGTTGTATTAAGAGGACCAGCAACTTACTTTAATTTGGGGGTGAGGAGGTTAAAATGCTCAAATTTAAGAGAGCCACACACATTTAACTGGATTCTTCATAATATCAGTTCAGTTGGTTTGAATATAAGCTCATATTGAAACTGTTCACTCTATGTTGAGTGAACAGTGTTTAGAAAGCTGGAAGATTTGCCGAGTCATGCTGACAAATAAACCCCAGAGGTATTTTGACGTTGGAATGCCATCCATGCTCGGTGATGCTGACAGTACTTGCCCTTCCTGCATGTCAGGTAGATAGTTCATGTTGCCAAATGAAAACATTTTTATAGCAGCCCTTAACACACTGCCTTCATCAGAGGCATATTGCAATGTCAATAAAGAAATTCACTAAATGTTACGTGTGTTTCAAATACAAAATATTTTTTTAGTTACAGGAAGTAGGAGATTTAATGAATGAAGAAAGGAAACAATTTTGAAAACAGTAGCTACCAAAAGTGAGTTGAACAACTTGAGGTGCATATTATCATATATGAAACTAAGAACTGCTCCAGGTAAAGCACACAATATAAGTGTACACACAGCAGAGATTCAAAACTATTTCAGGAAATGAAGGTGGCTTTCACAAATAGCCTGGTACATACAATAATAATCAGCCCTGGAAATACCTTAGGAACCAATTAATGTTTGCCACTAAAACAGGCTACATTGTGTTTGACAAGCTACACCACAGTTTATATATATATAAACCTCACATCATTTTTTGTGTCATTAATATCTCATTGCAAAAATATATGAAGAAAATACTGAGAAATAAAAAAAAATGGTTACAGTAGAATACAGAGAATCTCAATGAATACAAATCAGCATTTTAGTAGAAGTACTTATAACAAAAAACTATTTTTTCTTGTGACAGTGTGCAAACATCTGTTAAAGCTTTTGTCAGGAGAGGTGAAAAGTTAGAAAAAACAAAACAAAAAAAGATTAATATGGAAATGCTTTTAATTTGGCTAAAACCCAAATTACCACATAAAAACATAGCTGACTTTCAACAGGACAATGATAAATAAATATGAAATCCAGAACTTTCTGTTTGTGGTCATAACTAGACTCAGATTTATCCTGGTCATAAATATTGTCAAATTTATCTGCAACTAATTTTGTTTTATATACTACACTGAAACATTAGAAAAAAATACATCAGTGTTGCCATCCTTCTCACAAGCTTCCACCCCAGTTACGTTTGCAGTGGCAAGCAATTTCTGTAGAAGGGTACACCATCAGTTGGATTTTAGTCATTTGTTAGCCTGTGAATGTACATCTATAAACGTGAGAGTATTAAAGACACAAAAATCTCATTGTAAGAGTCTCTGTTCAATTGTGTTTTCCAGTGTTCTGCTTTTCTTTTGGGTGCCTAATGTACTCATTGTACATTGAATACAGGACTCCTAAAAAAAGAAAAGAAAAAAGAAAAAGGCGAGTTAGAGAATGAAAACTTGAAGACTGAAACAAATCAAAAATGTTGCAGCACAAAGTTGTGATAAATGAAATTCAAAGTCATCACTGTTTGATAAAGCAAGAAACACAATAAGGCAAACGTGTGTAGTTCTCATCTATAGATAACTAAAGGGAACAATGAAATTCCACAATAAATCAAGGATAATCCTTACCACAATAGGAAATTGTGCAGTACAAGCAATACTGAAATACTCAGATGGAATATTTAGAAATTACATTTAAAGAATATTAAAATTCTATGTGCTAATATTCTAACAGATTAACAGACTTTCACTAGCCTTTGTACAACAACTGATCTAGGCTTTAGATCACTTTTCCTGTAAAAGCACAAGAAAAGTGATGGGAACACTTAATGTAAAAAAATGCAATTTCCCCCAAGTTTCATAGCATCAAACTAGCACATTACACACCACAGCCAATTGTTATCAATTGGGTAAAATTTTAAGAGTAAACACGTATAGCAAGCAATCATTTCTCATTAGCCAAGGGTCCAGGCCCTCTGTATGAAGCAAAGTGTACAACAAAGGACCATTTATTTATTTTATTTTTTTTACCAGGCTAGGAAAATTGTGGGAAACATCCAAGACTGGGAAAAGCCTTAAAATAGACATAAGCTCTATTGAAGTTCTGCTGTGCGCACATTTCAACTTTACATGCATGTCGAAGATGAGGTTTGAAGAATCATACCCTACTTTCATCCTAACTGTCACCAGTGTAACATCTCCCAGGGAAACCAATGAGATCAAAAAGGGAATGTAGATATCGTCCTTCTCACAACCATTGATGTCTTTATCTCGTATAGACATGTAAATACATTCTTATGTAAATTAAATGAAAGACATTGCTAATATAAAAGCAACCAAGATAGGAAACAAGATAATAAATGATACATACCTACTGTCATGGCTCCAACCACAAAGCCTTGCGCAGCTACACGCATGTGAATCAAGTGCACCGACATTTTTGTGTCCCCTCGATTTTTCATTTTGTACAGTTGGTATCCAACGATGCCAACAAATCCAGCCAATCCTGCAAAACAACTAGGGATTATATACAGCTCATTTTCAAAACTGCATACAGCAACTACGAACATGAGACTTCATAATTCAACTAGGAGTTTTTTACTCTATTATCATGGAACAAAACATACTCACCCAATGGAACAAAGGGATTCTCCTTCACTTTCCGCATTAACTTTGAATCATTTCCTTCTTCGTAAGAGGACATCTTGACTATGGTGCACACAAAACAGCAGATTTTTAAAATATTTTTACAGTAATTTTTAGAACTTTGACAGTTAAGTAAGTCCAGAAAAAAAAGCTTATTATAAAGTTGGTTTACTGAATCTTATCTCTAGATATATTTAAACACATTCTAAAGTGGCGGTTTCAACTTAGTTGGGCTTATCATGACCTGTTAGAAGGTGACATGAAGGGCAAGGAAGATACATTTTTAAAGTAGGGAACAATTTCCCCATGTATAGACAGTTATAGCAGACATAATTTTTTGTTTTGTTTTTCTGTTTAAAAAAGAACGTTGTTTTAATCTTTTGAAACAGGCTGAACGTCAATTCAGGGCCTAAGCAGCCAGGGAAACATGAGACTATAAAAACAAAACGTTCATTATCGGCTGTTTAAAAACTAGCGTCGCAGTTGAGTGGAAAAGATTTTACCTGCGTTGCTTTGGAGAAGCTTTGCAAAGAGAAAGTCAGATGAGCTTCGTGAGCGCTTCTTACGACCACAGTTTACGCGGAAGTAATATTCGTAACCCCGCACCGGCAAGGCTCTGATATAACTGTCTCTGACGCCGGGCTGACATCACGCTCCCACGTGATTAGTTCAATGTTAGAAAGAAAAAATTGGAAGTACAACTATCGCAGTTCGAGATGACAGCAATTTTATGATGTAGCAAGTTCCGCTTATGCTAAATGCAAGTAGAAAATTAAAAATAAAAAAACTAGTAGCGCTACCGTCTTATAAAAACGTTTGAAAGTTTTGTTAATTTAATTGTACTCTATTTTAATTTGTAATGTAATGTGTAATTTAAATTAAAATAGTAGCATGCATTAATGTTTTTCCGAATGTGACAAAAATCACATTTACTCAATTGCAGCAGACAGTTATAGACATAGACACAATAGAGAGTGAAAATGCGCCAAGAGTACAGAGAATTCCGTGATGTATTTAATGCAACACTAGCTTGCGTGCTAGGACAGCGAATGGCTCCACCCCCAGCCAGAATTTTAGTAGAGTCATCCCTGTAGGTGTGGCCTCCCTTTCAGGACATAATGTGAAATAGTGAAGTCAAATTATCTTTTTGTTTTTTTTTTTTCTCATGACCTAAATTAGCTGGCATTGTGAAAATATAATGTGACGTGTTATTTCAAAACAATCAATGGCAAATACTTGCAAGAAATGTATATTCCACTGCAGCAACAATGTATGCTAAACAAACAAATTTCACCAAAATATTGTATTTTGTTCCTAGAGTTATTGTCTTATCGTCTGCATTTTAAAAGAGACTAGAGTCTCTTCCAAAATCCTAAACTTTGAATTTTGAGTCTTAAACCAAGTATTATACTTGGTAGCACATGGCTTAATTACCTTTTTCTTTTAGAACTGCTTTAGTTCTTTATGGCGTATTAAACAAGGTCCTAGACTTTGGTACTTACTGAGATGATAGCATTCTGAAAATGGAAAGAAAAGTGCAGGATCAATAAAGCATTAACTTTTTTTTTTCTTGTATAAAAAATACACTTAAAGCAACTACCGTAAGCAGTTTCTGTTTATTCCTAGAGATTTATAATTATTTTATGATATGTCCTGCATTGTGTTCATCTTTGTTGAGAGAAGACATCAAAAAACAGATCTGAACCCTAATGAGCCTGTGGCATTTCCTTTATATAATTACAAGATCAGATATGAGTGAACAAGAAACCAGATGTACACTGTAGAATGTAAATTAAAGCTGAGAGGTGAAAGAGAAGTTGCCAAATCTCCCTAACCTTCACAAAGAACAGTTAAATAGATATTTTCCTTTGTTTCAACTTTTTTTTTTTGTAAAATGCTGTTCTGCCATTTATGCATTTATCTCACATCATTAACATTACATTCATATTTTTTATCACCTGAAATTATAAATATCAAGTACAAAAAGCTGTCCTATCACACTTAGATTTGCACATGGCCTTCTTAAAAGAGACAAATATCTCAGAGCGTAACCTTTTCAAAATAAAATCCACTGTAGTCAAACGGTGGAAAAGATTGAGGTGATAATATTCAAAAAGGAGCACAGCTCCACTTAGTGGTCTATTACTGAAAGTGCACTAAATTGAAAGTAGTGCGAGTTCAAATTTATATGAAATACAGTCCTCTGCATTCTTTGAAAGTTGTTTGTATTATCGTTAATCTCAAACGTACATGTATTTTAATGGAATTTTATGTAGACCAGAAGAACAGTAGTGAATAAATATTAGGGCAATAATACAAGGTTGGGCTGCACAGTGGTGCAGTTGGTAGCACTGTTGCCTTGCAGCAAGAAGGTTCTGGGTTCAATTCTGGGCCTGGGGTCGTTCTGCATGGAGTTTGCATGTTCTCCCTGTGCATGCGTGGATTCTCTCAGGGTACTCTGGATTCCTCTCACAGTTCAAAAACATGACCCTTGGGTAAATTGGTCTCTCTAAATTCTCCACAGGTGTGTGTGTGCATGGTTGTTTGTCCTGTCTGTCTCTGTGTTGCCTCTTGCCTGAAATGTTTGCTGGAGATAGGCACCAGCACCCCTCCTGACCCCACCAGGGACAAGGGTGCACAGAAAATGGATGGATAGATAATGCATGGTTTTTAACATTTTCAGCTAATATAAATGTTTGACAGGTTTTTAAAAATTATATATGTGTAGCATATTAGTTGTGTACATTTCACTAACAGCCAATCACATCAACAAAAATCTTAACAATGCTTTCTGACATAAACCAGTAGGTGGCCCTATATGTCTGCTGATCAAACACAAGGGCAGCTGGGTCCTTGTTCTTAGTGTAGACCATGCAGGCGCCATTGGCTTTTAATATCACAGCATTTTCTTATTTTTAAAAGATTAAGATAAAATGATGGCCTGTTTAGAACATACTGCATTTTCACAAGTTTCCTGTCTAGGCACTAACCGGAGAGTGTAAATGTTCTTGATGAAAAACAATCCTAGCATTTGTAACCTCTCTCTACCACATTTCACAACATTCTGCCTGTCATTTTGGACTGCAATGCTAAAGGACAAACAAAACACAGAAATAGACATGCCTCTGCTGCAGTCTAAAGTACACATTGCTCTCTCATGCAATAAAGCTTGCATCATTGTTGCAATTTAGTTCATGGCCATCATGATAGCATAAAATACATTTCCCTCGTGGACCCATTTTTAAGCAAGACCAGTATTACTGTTTGCACGTTCAACTGTATAAAGATTAATCTTGAACAGATGATAGGGTTGTGAGCGAAATGAAGGTCAGTGGACTGTTTCATCAGTAGTTCAAGGTCTAAATTCTTTCAAGGTTTTCTAGTTTCTGTTGAGCTTACTTTGTAACCAGAACATATAGTGTAATTATAACAGAGTACCAATATAACATTGATGTCACTTGATTGGCTGCTTTTAATGTATGCACTCAATACATGCTGAAAAAAAAGCCCTTTCGGTTTGGTTTGGAAATTCTAACTTTCTGACCAGAACAATTTTTTATTTTATTTTTTTGCTTAAATTTTTTGTTTATACTGTAACTTCATTTATTCCTTTCAAGTGTGATTAAAGCTTTTTCCAGTCAATGTCCTAAAAAAATGTCACTATTTCATCCCTTTTTTTCCAGGCTTCTGTAAATCTTTTGAATCTTTTCTGTGCAGGGTAAAGATGTAGTAGGCAATCTTAAAAGTTCAGACAACATGACACGACTCTAATCTCAATATCTTTTGAAATTTTATGTTGGTTTTATGATTGATCTCACATTCTGTTTCCTATCAATTTCAGTGTAACTTGCAAAGCTCCAGATGATTGGTGTCACACTCCATCAGCCAGTTTATCTTAGATGTTCTTCTTATCCACATTAAGACATGAAGGTAATCTGCTGCAGAAGCATCAAACCCATTGAGAAAAATTCCTCACACTATTACTCAAACAGTAAAAAAAACAAAAACAACAGTAATTATTTGCATCACTCCTTGATGTTTGTGCTTTTGTAAATTTATTCCACTTTATTGCCTCTTCTTCCCCCCATTTGCATGTTCTTGTTCTGTGGGAGAGTCCTGGAGAACCTGGATAAAATCCAGGCATAAAATGGGAGAACATGCAAATTCCACTCAAAATGGCTCCACATGAGATTTGTTTTGAAAGATTTCTGTTAAGTTAACCACCACTTTATTACTCGGCTTCATGTGTTTTCCATCTGCTGCTCTTTAACTTTTTGTCATATGGTGTTAGTTTAATTTCTTTGAAGCTTAACACTGACATTCCACTCAAAAGTGAACGTCTCCATTTCAGATTCTAACAGCAAAAAAGAACACTTGTTGCATGTTTTTTAAAAAAGATTTGATTCAGATTCTGCATAGTATTTTAGGATTTGCAGTACTTTTTAATCCATGACTAGATCATAACTCATTCTCTGTCATTTTGATATAACACTTAAAATAGACTTGCACTTTTTAACATTCCAGTTAATCTCTTTAACAATCTACAAAGCCTTAAGATGGCGGAAGTATGTTCTAATCTAGAGTGAGATGACTCATTGACGTTGGCTGACAGGTCACCAGAGAGGAAGTCGTTTTTCCAGAAGCAGCAGAAAACACAAATTTCTGCGTGTCAAGCTATTTAATCATTTAATTTATGAAACGTTGCAGTTTTTCTGTTTAAGTTGCCCTGATGCAACTTAAACAATGTTTGGCTATGAAGACCACTGAACATTTGGAGCAAAAGAGGGAAAGGTTACAAGCCCGAGACAATTCGAATTGTTAAGTACTGGGGTGAAAGCCCCCCTCCAACTAATAACAAAACAATTTTATTTTCAAAATTATTAGAAGTGATGCTCTTTTGTGTGTGTTTTTTTTATATTCTTTATTTGAGAAAAGTAAATCTGTTCTTTCCCAAGACATAAAGGTTTCCTCGAGAGTCATTTTATTCTTTTCACACACTCTCCATGTAAGGATAAAAGCCCCTTAATTTGTTCTGTGACACTGAGTTCCAAATACCATTTTCTTATTTTCAGAACAGAATAAAAAATAAACTTCAATCTAGATCAAACTTGAAGTGAATATTTTCATCGCTCCGTTTCTGCTGAAGAATTTGATCTCCTTTCCCGGAAATCTGTAACCCATTATGAATGGGAGGAGCAACGTGCTGCTTATAACTCTGAACTTGGACTTCATCTCCACACTGCTCTGTGGCTGCCAACAGAAACAGTCATGGCACTGCTTCTGCCTGTCCTCCTCAGCTGCTTGGTTGCTCTGCTTGGAGGGCTGTACCTTCTCGGAGTTTTCCGAAAGAGGCGCCCAGGAGAACCCCCTCTTGACAAAGGTCTCATTCCTTGGCTGGGCCATGTCTTGGAGTTTCGCAGAGACAGTTTTAAGTTTCTGGAGAGAATGAAGAAAAAGCATGGTGATGTTTTTACGGTGCAGCTCGGAGGATATTACTTTACATTTCTGCAGGACCCCCTCTCCTTTGGGGCTTTTGTTAAGGAGAGTCGAGAGAAGCTGGACTTTAATAGTTTCGCCGAGCAGCTTGTTAACAGGGTTTTTGGCTACAAAGCTGTCCAGAATGATCACCATGTCCTGCAGAATGCCAGCAATAAGCACTTGAAGGGGGAAGGGCTGGAAGTAATGACACAAGCCATGATGAGTAACTTGCAAAACCTTATGTTGCACAGCGTGGGTTCAGGCACAGGTCAGAACCCCTGGAAGGAAGATGGACTGTTCATCTACAGCTACAACATTGTTTTCCGAGCCGGCTATTTGGCTTTATTTGGAAATGTGCCACACAAGACTGACGGAGGTGAGGAGAAAGCCAAAGAGAAGGACAGAACTCATTCAGAAGCTCTGTTTTATGAATTTCGTAAATACGACCAGCTCTTCCCCAACTTGGCATATGGAGTCCTTCCACCAAAGCAGAAGTGGGAAGCTGACAGGCTGCAGTCCTACTTCTGGGATGCTGTCTCTGTGCAGAACATGAAGGCCAAGGACAACATCAGTCGCTGGGTGTGGGACATGCAGCAGTCCAAAGAAGAGGTGGGCATGAACGAGTCAATGATCAACAGGTACATGTTTGTGCTTCTCTGGGCCTCTCAGGGCAACACTGGACCCTCTTCGTTCTGGCTTCTCCTCTTCCTCCTGAAACACCCCGAGGCCATGAAAGCAGTGAGGGAAGAGGTTGATAAAGTTTTGAAGGAGACGGGGCAGGAAGTCAAACGCGGTGGCCCCTTGGTAGACCTGACCCGTGAAATGCTCATGAAAACGCCAGTGCTAGACAGCGCAGTGGAAGAGACCCTGCGGCTCACTGCTGCACCCCTCCTTACCAGGGCTGTGCTTCAAGACATGACTCTCAAGATGGCCGACGGGCGTGAATACTTCATCCGCAAAGGTGACAGGATGTCAATCTTTCCTTACAGCGCGGTCCACCTTGACCCACAGATCCATCCTGACCCGCATGCATTCAAATACAATCGCTTTCTGAACCCAGACGGCAGCAAGAAAACTGACTTTTTCAAAGATGGGAAGAAAGTGAAGTACTACAACATGCCCTGGGGGGCGGGAGTCTCCATGTGTCCTGGGCGATTCTTTGCCACCAATGAGCTGAAACAGTTTGTGTTCCTCATGTTGGTGTATTTTGAGTTTGAGCTGAAGAACCCTGATGAGGAAATTCCTGAAATTGACTTCAGACGTTGGGGCTTCGGATCGATGCAGCCCATCAGAGATGTTCAGTTTAGATACAGACTCAGGTTTTAAAGACATCTTACAAAACATGCTATAGTTATTCTGTGAGTATTATTCTGTGACTATTGATTGATTAAATAGCCTTACACTAATCGCATGGGCATCTTGTAAAAGCTAAACAAGAATAATGAAAATATATTGTGTATTGCTGTAATACCAATTCCGTAAATGTTATCAAGAATATTTTTTTCTGTATGTTTCAATATCTTTTTACATGCCATTTTCTTTTTTCGCCAGAAACGCCAGAAAATAGAAATTTATTCTATTAACACATTTTGTAGACCTCTTTTCTATTCAGAATAAGATGTCAGAATTAAACAAGTTAATCAGCATTCAACAGTGTTGGAGTTGGTTTACCATTAACACTTTATTTAAAAAAGAACTCTTGCTTTAAGAATGTTTTCTTCTTCTAAATTATTTTTTTAAGTATCATTTCCTGGGCTAAGATGTAATTATCCCACTCCAGTAAACTGTTTTTTTTTCTAAACAGTTTTCATACGGTTTTATGTTGTTTTATTGTCAGCTCTAAAACTGTGAACAGTCTATAGAATAAGAAGTGAAGCAAGCTCCTCCTTCATTAGTTTCCCTATTAAATCCAAATGAACTTTTATGTTGTGTTTCTTTTGTATTCTTATTTTTATTTTTATTTTGCTTCATTGTTTCTTTTCACACACAACTTTAACCCTTCTCTGTGTCATAAATGCTGTGGTTGGTAAATCTAATATGTTTTTGTTTATTAAGAAGAGGATTTCTTGACAAGAGTTTTGGAAGATGATTGACATTATTAAAAAATGGATCTGTGACCTAAATATTACCCTTTTTCTTCCTTTCAACTTACCAAAAGCATGAGTCCGTTTCTTGTTTATACAAGGAAAGCTAACATGAACACTCAAGTTTTTCTGGCATTTTTAACATCATAAAATATAATCAATTGTCATTTTGCTTTAAATTTTGTAATTTTAAGCTAAAATCACTTACTCACATCAGCTGGTAAATTAGTTTCTCTGTCTATCACTCTGGTTTCTTTTGGATCAGTTCAAAAATTAAAATGTTAATTTATTCAGCCACAAAGTCAAATGTAAAAATGTGTTAAAGTTTTCATTGTCTTGTCATCATTTTACATCCTCAGATAATTAACTAAGACTTTCCTTTCAAAAAGAGTTTAGACAAATACATAAAAAATTGCCTTTTTATTATAAGTTATATAGCAAATGTTCTATCACAGGCAGTATCTGATAATTTCCCAATACACATACAAAAGATTGCACTTCTAACCAAATTAAGACTTTGTGTTTACCTCCATTTATTTTAGTTAGCCCATTTGTGCCACAGCTTGACAATTACTCTAACTTTAGCTATTACAAGTGCATTCTTAACCCTACTTAACCTTAACCTTGTCTTTGTTATAGCAACACAAAACAGGAACGACATCAGCTGTGATCTTGCTTATGAGATAAAGTCCTTCATTTATCTGCGAAAAGATCTAGTAAACATCTGCTTCGGAACGAATGGCACAACAAGAAAGACTACATCAAAGACTGTATCACCACATGGCACACATATTTTGTTAGCCATAGCTTGTCAAGCAACCACAAAAAATTTAAGCATTGCTTGTTTGAAAGCATTGTGAAAAGAAAAAGCATTTTTCACTATGAAGGATATATCAGTTGATATTTTCTTTGCTCCTCCTTTGTTGCCTTGGTTACACATCGTTTGTTATTGTCATGCAAGAAAACACATGCAGTGCTCTGGCTAAGGTTAAAAGGTACTCTGTTCATCACCCCCCCCCAATGTGTTGCAATCTACCAAGAAACACACCAAAATCATAATTCTATTGCCTTTTTAGTTTATTCCTTGTGCTAGTTCACTTATTTTCATTGTTTGTGTTTTGGACTTGTTCCCTAAGCACAAACACTTACTGTTTATGCTAGCTTCAATTTTTCCTTTCATCAAAGGTTTTTGTGTGACAGCTTTGTTCTTTCTCCTTTCCTCAGCTTACCAGAATACCTCCCTTTCCAGATCTTCTCCAGCTGCCTCTATTTACCTCTAATTAGTCCCCTGGTTCCTGTAGCAGTCTCTTCTCTCCCTCTGTGTATTTAAGATTTGCATTGTTTTCTATGGTTTCTCTGTCTGGCTTTCATAGTTCTCAGTTGTTCCCACTGGGTTCCTTTGTTCATTTTAAGTTTCTTTTTGTTCATTTTTTCATTAAGAGTTATCCATAGCTCTCTGCACTTGGGTCCTCCTTAACCCCCAACCATGACACTTTGTAGAGGTCTAGGGTTTCGCTTACGTAAAGGTTAGTAAATAGGGACAGGAGCTGATCTGTTAAGCTTTATTAAGCTTTGTTAAGCTGTTTTCTTGACAAAGCTCAGGTCAGTTATGAAGTTGAAATTTATTCTCTCTCCCATTATGGTCTGACAATTTTTTTTATTCAAATACTTTCTTATATTGTGGTTACAATGATTTTCTCTGGGGTTTTTGTTGTTTTGTTTTTTTTACACAATCTGAAACCGCTGTATTTAGAGAAAGATGAGTTACCCTCTGGGGTCTCTCTAATTTAACATGTAAAATTTAAGTAAAGGTTCAAAAATTGTGAACCGTATGAACCAAGTCAGTCATTTTAAATTTTTTCCCTTCCAATAGTATGTTTGGATTTGACTTGAAAATAATCTCCATTTGTATTTGTCTTTTAAACCTAGCCAGGTTAATGGACTTTACCCAGCTGAGAGCAGTCCCAAGTATTTCCAGGAACTAACTTGCCAACTAAAGACAGTACAGGAAGGCCAACAAAAAATCTATCAATACAAGTTAAATTACAGAGGGTAAATTGCATTTCAAAAACTTAATTTTAAATATTTTAGAAAATTTACATTTGAAAATATGACTGCAGTGTACATAAAAAAATGCAATCTTTTGTTTAAGATTTTGCAGTTTAATATTAATGTTTGAATTATGAAGTAGCAAAATTGAACTGTTTTGCTGGAAGAAAAGGTAAACGTGTTTTGCCTACCTTGATTTGTGTTGGAATAAATGTATATAAGTTATCTCATCTTTATAAGTGTGTGTGTATTTAGAATTTCTTGTGTAGACTATGCTGTTTTACAGAAACTGACTGCGCGTGACTTAAGGAGATAACTGACAGCAACAAACTGCTCGTGACTGGAGGAGACAACTGTCAGTATTGATCGCACCCTCAAGTGAATTTGCTACAGCGCTGAAAAGGAGAAATGCAGAGGGGGTCGCTTCCCCTCTGACCCCTCAGACCGTTTCCTATAGAATATTATGTTAGGAGTTCATTGTGCGATATGAAGCAAGCTTGAATTGGTTTCAGTTGGTGTGTTTCCCCCTACCCCCTTTAGTAACTGAACCTCATGTAACTAGGGCGTTCCTAAACTAAATAAAAAGCCTGGAGAGCGGAGACTGCTTCAGAGTTGGGTTGGAGGATTGTAACTGAGCAGTCTCCGAGCAACTCTCCTTGCAAGTATACAGCTCATATTTGTCTGTGTCTCTTTATTGCAGATTGGTGAACAAATGTAAGGTTTTAGACCTAACAATTTGTTTGTGGTTAACAGGTTATATAAATATAAAATATAAAAAATATATAAATATCATATGAAATATGTAATAATATAATTTTATTTAAATGGTTGATCCCACAGTAGTTTTGCCATACAGTATGTTCTATGCTGTTTTTTTTTTTGCCACAGTGAAGAGAATACATTTTATATCAGTAGCTGATACCTTAACTCTATGACACTTTATTTCTGGGTGAATGAATGTGGTTGTAACGGTTGTGATGGTGCCATCAATAAATAAACAGTTTTTCAGTCACGGTCATGTAGCCGGATGAGCTGCAGAACAATGGGCCTTTTGGTGGCATGCTGGTCTTCTGAGAGATCTGCCTGTACTGGGTGGAGAGGGGTTTTGATGAAAAATAACCCATTGTCGTTCTCATCCTGCAACTGAGCCAGTACACTGAAACGATTCCTTTGGATGTCAGCAAGGATATTCATCCATTAAGTGTAGAAAGAGGTTAATTTTTTCCACATGTGGACAGGTAGGTAACCTCTTATTGTCCTCCCTCTTACCTCTCCCACACACACCTTCTGTTCCTCCTGCCCCTCTTCCCGTCTTAAGATGTAGGTTATTTCGATCTAATAATCTAAAACAAAAGGTTGAATTTGAACCAGTACTCGTGTTTCACTGCATACACAAGTTGATGCAATAAGTTTAAATAACAGAAAATCAAGGCAGCAACAACGAAGAAACCACAAACAGCAACATGATTTATGCAGCATTATTTTGAGATTGTTGGATAGTGGTTTGAAAGCAATTTGAAATCATTTAAACAATGTGTGTCTAGAACAGATTAACTGTGTGATCCCCACTTCTGTGAGTGCAGTGGAGAGACAAAATAAGTTTTTGAGTATAAATACGAGTACTTTGTTTGGTTTTTGCATAGTTTCTCGAGATGACTTTGATTGATAGTTGATGCTGTACTAATGATTGGATTGACCAAAATTATGGCAAACTGGGATGTATCATCTAAATCTGCAGTGACCAGATCACCAAATGCTTAGAAATACCTCAACCTTGAACTCTTATTGTTTGCTGATATTTATTTTGAAGGCCACAGCAACAACGCTGTTATCATTTCACCTTGTCAGTAGCAAAGTCTGGATAGGCCATTCACCTGTTTGTGATAGTGCCTGAGATTATCAAACGTTTCAAAATGGATGTAAAACGAATTGAAAAAAGACATGACTGCCATCTAGTGGGCATTTTTTAGGATCAAGCTAATGAATGGAGTCCTCTATAGAGTTGAGTTTTTTTGTTGTCGTTATAGTTACTGTATTTGTGAATAAGCAAGAGCTTCTGTGTTGCATCTCTGACTCTACTACCAATGATTCTAACCAGGTCTGTTGTTCCTTCAGCTGCTACTTTTTAGAATGACTGAACAGTTAAGAGGGTGATGTTAAAGTTTAAATTTTTGTAGTTTTGTGACCTAAGGTATCTGATTTTTTTTACTTGGATCAGTGTTGATTTTTGCTGCCATGCAGTTTGAGTAAATATCTTGGAAAAAACTTGCACATGCAGCATATTTCCCTTTCTTATTTGCAGTAAACATTAAGTTCAGACAGACTAGATGGAGAGAGTATTTATAAACAGTAACTTTCAAGTGTTGCCATGGATTAAAAATTACCTCTTGAGTGTTTCATGATGAGAAAAGCAGGGCAAGGCAAAAAAAAAAAAAAAAAAAAGAATAGAAACAGCAGGACATCTGTTAATTCCCCAAAACAGATATTTCCATCTTTAGTAAACTTTTTTTCTCCACCTCTATGAATTAGCCAATAGAAACAGAGACAGGTATCAACAATAAAACATTTCTCCCTGGTAGGTACAATTTAAACCCAGCACAGGACATCTTGGAGCAGGGTTGTGTAGTGAGTGTGTTTTATTTTTTTAGGTAAAGTGTACCACTAGCAAACTTGGTGTTATTATAAGTTGGGCCAGGTGTCAGAAGATATAAGTAAGTCTCCGTGAGAGGCGGTACTTGAGAAAAAAAAAAAAAAAGCAAAGATTCACTGATTGAATTGTTGGTCGATAGCCAGCATATATTTGAATTTGTGCAACAAACATTGAAAGAAAAGAAAAAAAACATATAAAACCTGAATGGCCATTCAGTTTGATAAATATTTACACAGAGCATCATTCAATAAATCGATAGAAATCCAAGTGCTCAGATGAAAACATAAAATCTAAATAAATAATATAAATTGTATTAAATATTTTAATACAGACTTATGGTTGACATTGATCATTTATATGTTTTAGAAATGGAATCTTAACAACTACAGGTGTGCTGTATTTTGTTAGTGAACACACTTAAGCGTGTAAGACAATGGATGGAGGCAAAGAATCATTAGGGCCAAGAAAACATACAGCGTATAAGTCAGAGAAAAAAGTTGTAGATAATTTTAAAGGAAACAAAACAATTTACCATGTTGGAGCAACTCTTGGAGTGTGGTTGTGCAGTGTAAAAACAAAACAAAACAAACTTTCAACTTTGGGGAAAGTTGGGGAAACTTATAGATTCAGGGTTTTTGTTGTTGTTGTTGTTGATTGAATGAAGGAAATCACAAACGCTACTTAAAATGTGTTGTACTTTAATTCCCTAAGAGTACCCACACTGAACACCAGTGCCATCGAGCCTCCCCTTTGTGAATGTGTTGTGCTTTAAATCGTTCACAAACAGATGTCCTGTGCTGGGTTTAAATTGTCCCTACCAGAGAAGTGTTTTATTGCTGATACCTGTCTCTGTTTCTATTGGCTAATTCATAGAGGCGGTGGGAAAAAAGTTTACCAAAGATGGAAATGTTTATTTTTATATATTAACATGTGTGAAAGGAATGCTTATGTATGCACTTATGTATTTTTAGATTAACAGGTGTGGGGTGGGGTGGAAATTAATGATTAGGGTCATAAATCACTCTATCGATTAAATTTTGTCATAAGGGTGTCCATATGTCTCTCTGTTATGAGTTTGCTGCAGACTACATTGCCATCTGGTGGCTAGACAAGTTTAGTAGATGTGCAACTCACCTGCAAAATGGTTCAGTTATTGCTGCCTTACATCAGAAAAGGTCCCAAGTTCTTCTCTTGGGGATGGTGAGTGTGGAGTTCCTCTTCTATGAATTACTGGGTTTTCTCCAGAAACTCTATTTTGCTCCTACCGTCAGTCATTTTAAATTGCATATTGAGATAATTAGTGGTTTGAAATTGTCCTAAGGTATGAGTGTGTGTGCTCATGTCTGTTTGTCGTGTAATAGGTGGGAGACCTGTCCAGGGTATCAAACATTGATCACTCCAGTTAGTCGGTTTTCATTAATCAGAATGAGGGAGTAAATTTGGACAGATAAAAGTATTTCTAGCTTAAAGGTTTTGTGGGATTATTATGGAATCACACAAAGTATTTTATTTTTTAATGTGCTACACATTTCCTGACCACATTCTCTAATGTTATTCTCTTTATGGCAATCACAAATCCTTGACCTTGAAGGTTAATATATGAAACTGATTACCTTCTGTTACGTCCTTTTTAATAAAAAGCTAATGAACAACACATCACTTAGTGTATGCAGAGTTGTGGTCCAAGCTTTTTGCACCAGAGTGCATCAAACACAAAGGCTATACTGCAGCAATCTGAGGAAATCCTGTGGCGTTGCTAGCAGTGTTATCAGTGTCTGGAGTTCACTGAGTTATAGAGGAAGGCAACAGCACTGAGAAGGAGCCGCAATAATGCATCACTGATAGTTGGAATGACCCTGACTAGGTCTGCTGTGCCTTTAGTCTTGCCTCAACTCCATCACTGACATGGTCAGTTAAGACAAGATGATGCTAAAGATTAAAGCTCTGCAATTCTGCAAACAACGCTTTGATGTTTTGATCACTACTATTATATTTTATATGTTGGACTCTGATTCCTTAAAGGAAAATCTCTGCAGCATGTGTACAAATTACCTAAAAATGTTTCAATCATATTTTTTTCCCCTAAAAACATTAAATACTGCTAAAAATGCTGAATCATGTAGTATTTTCTAATTGACATAATTTTGTCATTATTTAGCAATTTTATTTCTCTTCAGATGTCATTAAATAGTAAAATATATATATATATATATATTTCAACTGCTTTCTGACTGCTCTTTAATTTCCACTCATAGCGAGTTGCTTCATTGAAACGTGGGAGGCCCAGGCTGAGGAAAGTTGTTGACATCCTCCTCAAGGCTTTTCATCTTAGTTGTTTCAGCGTTGTCCAGCCTTAGCAAAACTGGCACGGGACGCACTCGACCCCAGGGTAGGAGATGCTCGGCTGAGAAACCAGGAGAAAAAAAAAAAGTGAACAAATGCGATGGGACTGCCACCACTCACAGGCTGCCTGTGGGATAGTCCCTCACAGCCTGGTGAGGGTGCTTTAATGATAGCGTTGGGAGAGGATGAGAGAGGAGGAGTCCAAGCACTAAGCTGAATATTTCTTTCATTTTCTTATTTATTTATTTGTTTATTTATTTATTTATTTTTATTTATTTTTTCACTTTGGTGTCTTGTGTCACTCTTTTCTGTGAGGGGTAGAGGAAGAGGACGATAAAGGGGGCCATCCAAATCACAGACGAGAGCTTGATTTGTTACATAAACATGGACCTTCACTGCCCCCAGTCTGCTCACATCAAATTTGTTCTGTAAATATATGTGGATGAAACTCTTGGTATGACATTGGTGGTGGCCAAGGAGAGTTGTCGAGATGTTCACTCCCACTCCCCAGTGCTGCATCACTTCACCTCACAGCTCACAGAAACCTCTCAAGGCAAATCTGCTTGTAAATAAAACCATGACTTTTTTCTTCTTAAATTATTTTCATCATCTCTTAAAACAATAAAAAATATATTTAATATATATAAATATATATATATATATATATATATATATATGTGTTGTTAGTAAATTATTAAAAGCAACTCTAACCTTATGAATATTTACAACATTTTTGGGCTATCACGTAATAAGAGTCCTTGTAACAGGAGCAATGTCAAATAATGTCTTGCAGGGGAACTCTGTTATATTTTCCTGGCTATGGGCTGTCCAATCAATATTTATCAGCTCCAACAACCGTTTCCCAAAGCTAAAACAGCCTGACTCGTTCGAGGACAAAGGGACAGATCTTCCTTTTTTTAAGTTAAACAGTTTCTGGGCTGGTGTTGTGCTTTGACGTGTGTTTCAAATATTATAAGACACTTCCAGGAAAACAAAATGCTAGTTTCCTAATTACCTAATTTCAGATTTCAGATTATTATCACAACATGTACGTAGCTAAAGCTACAGAGAAGATTTTACAGGCTCTCAAAATAAAAATAGTTTTGACCTTACAAAAAACACAAAATAATGCTAAAGAATATGCCCGTGTAAATGGACAGCTTGTTTGAAAATGAATATTATATTTTTCATAACTATCCTACAGTGTTTAAATCCCTACTCTGCTTGCTTCAAGGCAATCTGAAGCAGAAAAAATATTAATTTATCTTATGGGATTTGACAATATTTGGCCTCTCTACTTGCAAAATTCCCCCGATTTTTTTTGTCTTTTATAAATCCACTTTGAATTCAGGCAAGATCTTTCCAAAACCTTATTTTTTTTACTGTGAATTGTTTTGCTGATTTTGATGCATGGCTGATCTAACTATGATGATAAAAAAGTAAAAATCTTTCTTTATGTTCTGCTTTCTGACAAAAGTGACTTGTATTTGGAATTTTTTTTATTTATTTCATCCACTGTTACAAAAAAATCTCAGTTACACATGAACAAAATTAAATCCGAGACATGGTGCTACCAGCACCCTATTTGATTGTGGATGTGCTTGCCTCTTGGTGATATGCAGCATTTTTTGAGCTTTACTTATCTTTTGAAAATGTGGCCCCGGCTATAGCATATCCTTTGGCAGATTTTAGACACGCCTGGATATTTTCTTTTCACATTGTAAGCACATTTCGTTTTATTTAGACAGATAGAAGCACCAACCTTTCGGAGTCCAGTCTTGGAATTTTCTTTAAAGGCAGGCAACATAAGTTGGGTCATTCAGCTGTTTAAAAAGCAACTTTAGCCTCTAAAACAGTGTGCACAAACGTACAGCCGATGCATAAAAATTTTATTTGTTATTTTAATTATGTGGCAACTCAAAAGCAAAATGATCAACATATGGTTGCGGTCGGATGCATTGCTTGTCCATCACATTTCAGATGCTGTGAAATGGCGCAGAAATTATAGCAAAACATGATTTAACTTGACATGTTGATGTGGTAACTGAGTGTTACCACATCAACATTAACAACATTAAAAAGAAAAACTAAATTTCCATTTCTTCACTAAATAAACCATCTGCTTTTTGTAGGTTATTTTTGAAAGATGCCGAATGTGTTGCAACTAAAAAACACGTGCCTGTTGTTCCCTAGGGCTTATCACATGTCAAAACTCCAAATGCTGCGGTCAATCCAACAGCCTTTCTCTTTCTCATTTTCTTGCTGCATCAGTTCTCTTAGATGAAGAGTCTTGCCTCTGAGGTGAGGCCCCAGGTCAAGGGGTTCTTGCAGGCTCTGGGGTTCTATTTAGACCAATATTCACTCAAACAAGTGATTTAGAGGGAAATATTTATAATAATACTTGCAAGTGCTGCTTCCTTTCTGTTCTTGTGCTAAATGGTAAATGGCTGTGTGATTTGGACGCCAGCCAATTTGTCAAGTTGTAACCAATAGGGAAAGGCATCTGCAGTAGAGACCATTCAACCCAAAAGGCACTGAGACGCTTTGAGAAGATGTAAGACGTAAAACATTGAGGGATTTGAGAAATTTGCATGAAAATGTCAAAGGTTGCACAGTACATGAAGATAGAACAGAAGCGCCCCATGCTCAACAGAAATGAATTCATTTGACTTTTATCTTTGTTATCCGCATTATCTTCTCCTTTACATTGGAGATTGTGGCTGGATGGGACAAAATGTATAAAAAGTTCAAGATTCATGATTACTTTTACAAGGCACTGTAACAAATTTTGTTACTGTTGAAGCTACAATCTTATTAATGTAAGCAAGGTAGAATTGTTGAGCATTACTCTTTGCTTTATAACCATATAAATATCACAGCAAAAGATTACCAATGGCCATGTAAAATAAACACTGTAAAACAATCAGTGACAATAACCAGGCTTGTGTCATTAATGCAAACCAGACACCAAGCCATTTATCTGTCCTCTGTTCAAAAATAATTTCTCGTTCCAAATTCTGACAGCAAGTTCTGGCAAACAGAATAAAGTCAGGGAGGAATTACTTTCCAGTTTTAATTTTCCATGAATCACACCCCAGTCTCCTCCCCCCTTCCGTTCTTTGTTGTGTCGTTACTGACTAAAAGAAACAACTGACTATCTGTGTGTGAGAGCATTTGATAAAGAAACTCCACCACGTATGTGAGAAAAACTCAAATATATTTAATAATGTTAGCCATTGGGTTGCAGCAGAGCAAGGTGACAGCTAAAAGTTTAAACCCAAAGTTGGAAAGGACATGTTGCGGGAATACAGAGCGTGATCTGTTCGGTTTTCTGTTATCTGGCTATCTGCCGGGATGAAAGATCTAAATATTATGACACTTGACATGACTGAACGTACCTGCTGGTTACGTTCTAGCTGATCTGCACCAAGGCAAGGTGGCTTATGTCTTGGTGACACTTCTGTCCTAAAAGTCCCTGTCTTTGTCTCCCTAAAGTTGTTTCTTCATAACTGTCACCCTGTGTAAACTCTTATGTAATCGACAAACAATAAAGACGTTGCAAATCCGCAACTGTGGTAGCCGACTGTGAAACCCTACGTGACTGAATCGGAAAGAAATCGATGTAAACATATCGCAGGACCCATTTGTGAAGTCTTAAAATTGCATATCCATTTACTCAGTGAGCTATTGCCGTGTATACATCTTTGGAGGCATGATAACATAAAACCAAGACACAGATGGAAAAACAGAAGCACAGAGAGCAAGACAAAGTAAGAGAAAAAGCGAGAGAGGGAGACTCATCATCTGTTGCAAATAGGGTGAAGGGATGGTGGTGGGGAAAGGGGCGTTAGACTGTGTTGCGAATAACACGTTCCCTCAACTGGGTGTTCGTTTCAATCTGCAGTACAATATCCTCAAGTCTGAACCCTTGGATGAGGGTCATTTGCCAGAGGAGGATTTTTTTCTTTTTTTTTTTTTTGCGTCTCAGTTTTTTTTTATACTTCCTTCTTGGGCAGAAGACTGGTGTAATAGAAACCAGACACAAGCCAGCATGTGAGGCTTCCATCCACTATAGCGAGACCTCATTTCTTTGCAGACTAGGCTAACAGGACAAGAAGGAAATTCTCAACGAGGAAATTAAGCCTCCACTTTAGTTTTTAGTTTACTGGATGTTAATATGAGGGAAAAAAACAAGCTTAGGGATGGAATTGTCCCATAATGAGTCAGGCTGTGCAGAAATAACTAGGGAGGACAAGTGAGGACTCCAGAATGGGAAATTCATGTGCAAATTTTTCAGGTGAGTTAATTCTGTTAAATTTTGTTTCCCAAAATGCATTCTGTGAAATTCTACTGGTAACTCTTTGCTCATGCTTTTTATTGATATGAATATATAGTATGTTTTATTATATATGTATTTCTTGAAGGTCCAGATTTAAAAATCTAAATTTGAATACTTGTTTATTTAAATATCATCATTTGATTCAAAACTATTAATAATGCTGATCTTTTTTCCTACTTTTTCAATATACATATATTTTTATACACTTTATGTATTGATACAGTTTTTGATATAATGTAATGTAATGCTTAGAATAAAAAGAAAAAAGAAATTAAACTATTTTGGTAATATATCAACAAATCTATAAGAAATAAATAAAACAAACTTTGATCTCAGTTTGAATTTTACAAAAAGCTGAAATTTATATACAGTGAATAAAAGTTTTGTATGCATTTTCTGTGTGTCTTTTTCAGTGGATTTTCTTCTTGTTAGTTTCAAAGCCTTACATTTTTGCTCAACCATGCAAACTATTTTGACTGAACTTTTGTTTTTGGGTTTGATCTAAGAGTGGAAAGAAATAGTGTGCAACAAAAATCCGTCTTATATAAATGTACTGTAGTTGGCCAAAATGCAATTTTATATCAGTGTTTAATGATTTGTTGCTTAAATAAATTTTCAAAATCAACATAATGTAGGATCATAACAATACAAAAAAATAAAAGAATGAAATGAGAGGAAAAAATGTGTACAAAAAAGCATGACTCATAATTAATTTGATTTAAAAAAAAAGATGAATGTGTGTTAATGTTGATGGTAAAGATGAAGTGGGTTGCGGTGTATTATTTATTTACTTTTCTTAGCATGTTGATTATTAATATTTTGAGTTTGTTTTTTCTTGACTTTGAATTTTTTTTCCTCAATATGGGCACATCAATATCTATAGAGCAAGTAAACACAGCTTTTCCTTTCAAATACCAGAGTTTTTTTTTGTTTGTTTTTTTGTTCGGTTGTTTTTTTTTTTTTGTTAATAATTAGTACAGTTTAAATTTGCAACAAATCATACTTGCAGGCAATTTTTTATTTATATTTTGCCTGCAAAATATAAATTTAAAAAAAAAAAATTTATTATCCCACAGTGGGGAAGTTTTGGTGCAACAGCAGCAAAGTGACAGGCTATCAAAGCAAGTAGGTTTGTAAATGTAATAAATGAAACAAAAGATATGTGTTTATTGAAAGAACAAATAGACACTGAGAAAGTAGTGGAAAGCCGGCTTGCAACAAGACTTCTCTGTTGTTGACACCATAACCGTTCTTGCCCAGGTCTCTCTTGAAAAATAGAGTTTTAATCTCAATGAGACAATAAAGATTACAAACAAACAATAAGGTACATTTAAATATAAGTAACTGAACTGAACACGGCTGTTGTAGTGCCATTCTGGAGCAGACATTTTCAACTCGTCATATTTTCAACTCTCTCCTGCACCGGGAGTCCTGGTGGAAGAGGGGAGACTTTCTAGGGTAACAAGCCTCTACTGTTCTCTCAGATGGTTGGGTGGTTGGCATATCACACAAGGCAGTACAGTATCAGAGTCGTGAGATCAACATACAGACTGTAGTTCTGTAGAGTGAATGAAAGTGCTAAGCTGTCTCCTCTTCACAGCTCTGATTGCCTCACAGTATCAGCAGTGATGTTGGCCGTGAGGAGCGTATGACCCTGTGCAGTCTTATGTCATCCTCTTCTTTTTTTTTTTTGCTTTTTGCTCTGGTGCCTAACTATCAGGATGTTGTGCTAAAGCACTCTGACAAGATCAAACTTTAAACAGTGAATGGTCTTTTCACCAATCCACATGGTTGCAATTTTATTTCCAGCCTTTTGTGCAGCTGTAGGGGTGTGGTGATCATGGGTCAGATTCATTTCTGACAATGACTACTAATTGTAGTGCCTGATGAAGGACTTTGTCTTTTAATCTATTCTCCTCGATTTTGTGCAATTTTCTTCAGTTTTAACAGGCATTCACTTGAAAGCAGTCCTATCTAGAACAGAATCCCACTGTGGTGAAAATCTTTGTATCCCATATGTTTGACATTCTGTTTGGATTGTGATCAAAATAAGATCAAGAAACAATAGAAATTGTTTGTAATGTATTGACTGATTGGTATTGTGTGTGTGTGTGGTTTTTTTTTTTCTTTTACAGGTATTTCGTTAGAGCAAAGAGACACTAATGAAAAACTGAATGACACAAAAAAATCAAAATAAAAAGGAAAGGGGTAAATTTGTGTCAGATTTTATATGTTCCTTCCTATAAAGGGTCTGGAATACAAAATGAATAAATACATAGCTTTCTTTTTCATTTTATGAGATTACCATGTATATTTCATCATTTAGGTGTCAACAAATGTTTGACTGTAATCCTTTTAAACTTCAAGAGTAAGATTAAGGGCTCTGGGTTGGTTTGCCCCCTTGTCTGGATTGGTTTCCCCCCTTGTCAAATCACACCCATTATTTCATACCTAAAATTGCCATTCATACCATTCTTACTTCTCTTTTGTACCTACAGATAAACCTTTTCATGGTTTTACGTAAGCCGTTGAATATAATTTTACTTTTCAGTCTAGTTAAGTCATTTCATAAATTAAGGTGATAAATGTTCACAGGGCTGCTCAAATCTCAGTGTTATTTTGGTTCAATAGTAAACTATAATATATTTTTGTAATATGTTTTTAAACCATTTATTTTGGTTATAATTTCCTTTTGACCTTTTTTTTGAAATCTTTTGAAATCAGAAAAGTTTGACAAACTAAATAACTCTGATAGACATTGAATTTATTGGATTCGTTTAACAACATTTCTTTACAGGAAACTACCAGGATAATTTAAAAAAATTATTGAAATAAATTCAAAGTTGGGATGAAATGTTCCCCTGATGGGTATATTTTAATACATGTTACAAAGTGGTTTGAATGATCGCTTCAGGTTGTTATTCCACTTTAGAATATAATTAAAAGACCCTAAAACAACATAAATAAAATCAGCCTAATCTTTGATTTGTTGTATTATGTGGCGGTATGATTTCTTAGTTTGTTTTAAATTTTTTTCATAGGGTTTTAGTTGAAGAAACAATCACCAAGAGTCACAACAAACATAAGTTTCTGCTCCAGAAATTAAACTGTGGTTTGGCACCAGAAATCATGAGTTCAATGTCTATCAGTATGTTGGTATTATATCTAATTTTGTCTTTTGTTTTGCAGATTGTAGTTAAAAGCTTGTAGGAGCAACATGAGCTGGAGTTTTCTCACCCGCCTTCTGGAAGAGATTCACAATCACTCCACATTTGTGGGGAAAGTGTGGCTCACTGTGCTCATCATCTTTCGCATCGTACTGACAGCTGTTGGAGGTGAATCCATCTACTCTGATGAACAAACCAAATTCACCTGCAACACCAAGCAGCCAGGCTGTGACAATGTATGCTACGACGCCTTTGCCCCCCTCTCGCATGTTCGTTTCTGGGTCTTTCAGATAATCATGATTTCCACTCCCTCCATCATGTACATGGGTTATGCCATTCACAAGATAGCTCGATCTTCTGAGGATGATCGCAGGAAGCACCAAAGACTCCGCAAGAGGCCGCCTCCTCACACAAGATGGAGAGAAAGTCAGCCTCTTGAGGGCGTCCTGGAGGAGGAGGAAGATGATGACGCTGAACCAATGATCTACGAGGATGCACTGGATGTCCAGGAGACCAAGGTAGATCCTGTGAGCAGCATTGGCAAAGACCCACCAAAACATGATGGCCGCAGAAAAATCATGCAACAAGGCCTGATGAGAATCTATGTTCTCCAGCTCATGTCACGAGCTATTTTTGAAATTGCTTTCCTAGCTGGACAATATCTACTGTATGGATTTCGAGTTAGTCCCTCTTACGTGTGCAACAGGGTACCTTGTCCACACAGAGTGGACTGTTTTATTTCCAGACCTACAGAGAAAACAATCTTCCTCCTTATTATGTATGTGGTGAGCTGTCTCTGTCTTGTGCTAAATGTGTGCGAAATGCTTCACTTGGGAATTGGCACGTTTCGGGACACTCTTCACATGAAGAAGAACCGCGGCCGACGTTCCACATCCTATGGTTACCCGTTTTCACGCAACATCACATCCTCCCCTCCTGGGTACAATCTTGTGATGAAAACAGACAAACCCAGCAGGATCCCCAACAGCCTCATCCCCCATGAGCAGAACATGGCCAACGTAGCCCAGGAGCAGCAATGTACTAGCCCAGACGAGAACATCCCCTCCGACCTTGCAAGCCTGCATCGACACCTGAGGGTCGCTCAGGAGCAATTGGATATGGCCTTTCAAACCTATCAGACCAAAAACACCCAGCAGACCTCCAGAACAAGCAGCCCTGTTTCCGGGGGCACCGTGGCAGAACAAAATCGATGCAATACAGTCCAAGAGAAGCAAGGAGCGAGGTCAAGATCAGCCACGGACAAGGCAGCAACCATCGTGAAAAATGTAAAGACCTCTGTATGGATATAGAGATTCATCTATTCTAGGAAACTGACGTTAAAATGAAAGTATCCAGAATTCGAGACCTGTAAAGGATGAAGAGAGTTATTTATGGACAGCAACAACCTAGATTTGAATCACACTAAGTCTAAGTCTAGTTTTGGATAGAAATAAAAAAAGAACACATAGACTTCAAAGTCAATATCATAAATCTTTACTGTAGTAGTAGATGTTGGTTATGGATAATATGTACCTGCTTAGTTTAGCATCTTTAATTCCAGCTACATTTCATTGCAAACTTTTATTCTAACGTATCATCACAGGAAACTGAAAGGGATGCACTTGGAGCAACTGAGTTTTGCAATTAGCAATTGTGGTGGAAAATGGAATTGAAGCACTTGAATTGCACTATGAATCTTTTTTTTTTTACATAGACTATTATTTATAGAAAGATGCATGTTTTACATTTAGATGAATATTTTTGGATGATAAGCAATTTAAATAGAACTATTTTAATAACAGCAAAGAAGAAGTAAGGACATTTCTGGGAAACATTTGCACAGTTTGGTGATCTTCAGACTCAAGAGTGTGCAAAGCCCTAATCTGTGTGTCATAATAAAAAAAAAGCTTTGTATTGTCATAAAAAACGTAGTGAATAAATACAAACTGTAACAATTCTCTCTACTAAGGAGTAATATCTTTTGAGTAGACTATCCACTACTTAAAGTTGTAAACTTGAGCGAGTTCAGACTATAGTAGAAATCCTGTTCCCGTTTTGCCATTTAGAAAACTCATCCTAAATTCAGATTGATTCAAATGGTCATTTTTTCTCTGTTACTAAAATAAATTCATAACAGGGAATACTTCCTTCACTATGTTCAAATCTCAAAGTGCCTCAAACTCCTAAAGACTGTTTTAGCATTCTCTTCATGGTTAAATTAAATCATTTGAAATTTCAGATCTTCTTGCTGTGCAGCAGATCTTTGATTCAGTGACTTATTGCCCAAATAATGGTGTGTCCCTTGGAACACAAGTTTTCTACGCTAAACTTAGAAACTTTGACAACAGCTATGCAGTGACAATGCTGTTCAAGTAAAAACTAAAAAAGTCCAAGCTTAGACATCTTAGAAAACTTTAATAAAGTAATTTAGCTGAAAATAATGATATCACATAATCGTATAAAAACAGTTTTCCATAACTGGCGAAGCATTGGACCCATGTTAATTCAACATAGTAACTCAAATAACTTCTGAGCTTCTTATCGCAAGCAATAAATCTAGCAAGAATGACACTTCATACTGACAACTTCAAATTATGACATCTTATTTCACATATAATTACTTTGATTTACTCACCTAAGGTTAATAATGTCTGCAGTCCAAAAGACCTCTTTCTGTGTGTGGTCAGTGGGACTTCAAAAAGAGGAGGTTTTTATCCATTCTTCAGAGAATTAAGTAGTGTAAAATTATGATGATTTCCCTTTTTATACAAGATAAATAAAGGGATTGAAATATTGGGTGTGTAGAATTATTTCTTTTTCCTTTTTTTTTTAAGCATCTGTGATCTACGAATGATGCGTCTTGGAATTCCATTTGCTTACACATGTACAAACCTTAAATGTTGCACATCAACAACTATGTTACAAGTACTGAGACTAAAAAATGTGTGTCCCTTCACAAATAAATAAAATAACTTGAGAGGCAAGCAATTAGGCCTTATAGCCATAGCGTTGTAATTTATATTAATAGGACTATAGGTCACAGTACACTTGTAAAAAAAAACGCAGCAATATGTCTTATTTCTAAAGGATGATCTGAGTTTTAAAAGATTGTTTTAGTGCTGTGTAAAAGTATTCAGACCATTTGAACAGTTTCACGTTTTGTCACATTATTCAACCACAAACCTCAGTGTACAGGATCAAGATTTATTTTATTTGAACACATGGATATGCTAAGATTGCTCAAGCTCAGCTCAGTCTTGAATTGAGAGTCTGTAGATGGGAATTCTTATGTTGTGTTTTCTGCAACAGCTTTCTATATGCCACTCTTCCAGTTTTGTGGAATGAACAAATAATAGTAAATATGTTAGATTTTCAGCTGAGTGGTAGCCTGTGCAACTCTTCCATATGATGGACCTCTTGAGTGCCAAGTCTCTATTTAATGCCTGACCTGTCAGTTTAGTTGGACAACTGTGTCTTTCAGAACTGCACTTATCCCATATTGCTTTCATTTTCAGATGATAGATTGAGTTTTGGCTTCTGAGAAGTTCAAATCTTAACTAAAATCATATTACAAAAAGTTGAACTCTATTTACTAATTAGGCAAATTTTGAAGGCAAAGAGTTGTACTTGATTTTATTTAGCGCTGTTGGATTAAAGTTGGCTGAATCCAAATGCACACCACATTTCTTTAATTATTATTTTGATGAAATGTTCAGACCTATGTATTCTTTTTGATACACTTGACAGTTACAGGTTTCTTTATGTCTTTAACATAACATCAAATAAATGAAAGACATTGATGATTTGTGATTAATGTGATAAAGTGTGAGACGGCTGAATGGGTGTGAAAAATGTTCAAAGGCACTGCAAATGAAATGCTATCAAATGTAACAGAAGAGAAAACACACTTCAATCAAAATGTAGTGGATGTTAAAGCAGCAAAATGGAAATACAACATAAAACAGGTTTGCCAAAACTGTTTCAGAGAAGCTATTACTTTGGTAAATGTAACTGTTATTAGTATTTCTGCATACAGTCTTCATTTGTTTACATTAAACAAACAATCTAGCTAACAAAAACTGTGCAAAGTTAGGAGGAACTTCAAAAGGCTGCTGTGAACATAATTATACTCTTGTTCAAACAACAGGTATCCCGACAAATTTCAAATTACATTTATTTTAGAATTAAAACTTAAGAGCCACAGCCAAAGTGCAAAGTTTTTCACAACAAAAAAATGGATAGGCTATACCCTGTATTGCTAAGGAAAGACTTAGCTCAGTTTGCAGGCTTCTTTGACTAAGTGATGTATTGATTTTTAAACTTGGCCCTGGTTTTACTTTGTTGTGGCTAAATGCTCGCTGAAAGTACTGATGTCATTAATCTAATCATACAGGCTAGCAAGTCTAGTGGAATTAAAAAACTAAGATTCCCCTACTACAATCATGATGATTCATTCCATTGTTAATTTGACATTTATGTTTCATTGTTGAGCAAAATAAAACTAATCTGTTAGAGCAAAAAAAAAAGTAGCAAATAAAGTATCTTCAATAACCTGATTTGACAGTCTGGAAACCCTTAAGCTAAAACCCTTTTGAAACAACTTTTAATTCAGTTCTTGTCTTCTGTCTGCATGGTTGTACACATACATAAGACAAATCAAATTACTGTGAATTGATCTATAGTTTGTAGACAGAATAACAGTCGTCAATACTAGAAGAAAACATGAATCAACAGTGCTATTACTAAACATGCGCATTTCTCTTTCATTTTTTTTCTTAAAAGACTAGAATGAAACATGCCAAGAACCTCTTCAGCTTTTGAGTTTTTACTGTTTGTGGTCTATGAGTGACAACAATCTGTGTTCTCTATATAAGGAGTAAGGTTTCATGACAGAAACAACACATCTCTGAAAGAAAGCTACATAAACAGTGAAATGTGGTAGTTACAGCATCATGATCTGGGGTTACTTTTATTCAGATGGGACCAAATTTTTTCTCAAGGTGGAGGGAATCGTGAACATGTTACTATAAATATCAGAGAGTTTTGACAAAAAGCTTTATAAGGGACAGGGATAAATATTGCCAAGTCGAAATGTGAATTGCTTGCAGACTAAATCCAAGAAGACTTGACATCAGAACAGAATCAAAACCAGTACAAAAAAAGTACAGCAGGTAAAAGAAAGTATTAAACAATTCAACCTGTTATTAGTACAAATATTTCTATTATTTCCATTGACATGAGATTAACACCTATGAACACTCAAATAAGCCACACATGCAGAAATAAATTCAAACAATTTAGTCCACAAATGAATGCTACGTGTTTGGCCTATGAAAAGATATTCATTGCCACAGTATTGGTAGGATTGGTAAAACCAAGGATGCATTCACACAAAACTTTGTTTTAAATCATTATTATTGCATTGATTCTATGCATTTCTAAACTTCTGAATGTTCCAGTGATCATCGTTGGTGCCACAATCTGGACATGGAAAGGAAGAAGATGTATTCTGGAAGTGGGAAGGAACCATAACCTGGGAATGTGAAAGACATCATTTCACCATAAACGAGCCACAGTCACTCCCCTATAAAGATTTCTGAAAAGTGATGCTTTCAGGTGGGAACATCATGATGTGGGCAATATTATAAAATATGGACCAGGATATTTTTGGTAAGACTCTGAAGATGTAAAGCATAGAGTGAATTACCAAGTAGGAAAATATTTCCAAAGACACAGACAAATAATCTCTTTATTGGTGTGTTCATTATGCTCTGTGTCATTCCAACATTTTTATGGTAACTTTATTTGTGGACAAGTCTGTTTTGATTTCTTTACATGTGTGAATTGTTGGGGTTATTACTGGTGTGAATTTCACATCAATAGAAGCTTTAGAAAAATATTTTCACTACAATGTTCAATATCTAATTTACCCACTGTCTAAATGTATAGGTTATAATCTCCATACAAATTATGGCTTTTGCTAAAAAATAAAAATAAAAAAATAAAAAAGGAGGGCAAGCAAAGTAATTGTGAGACACAAACATGTTTTTGGAGCCTTTTTTATACTTCACCCATTAACAGATTTGTTTGCTTTTAAGTTGAATTGTACAGCATAAATACAATAAAGATGAAAAGGTTATGAAATTATTTATCATGGTGTCATTTTTGAATCCCAAAAATGTGGCATTTTATGTTTAGTTTATCATCTCCATTCTCTAGTTGTCTCAAATGTCTCTCTTCGATAGCAGGTTGCCTGCCTAGTAAAAGCAACATTCCACCTTCATCCAGTCTTCCTTGCTCCCCTATTTTGAACAGTATTTAAATTCTGCACGTTTTCACACACACTGGACTAAATATCAGTGTGCTTTAATTTAAAAACTACAACTAACTGAAAAACAGTTCAAGAAAGAAAAACTTTATTGTTTCTGATTATATGAGCCAAATAAGCTGGATCACAAAAGAGAACCACAATTCCCGTTAGTACTGAAAAAAAAAAAAAAAAACACTGATCTCGTGCTGCGCTATTTTGGAGCAATGCATTTTGGGACACCAAGATGGCGTCTTCTGTGTTGCAGTAAGATGTTGTGTTCTCAGTGATGCTGATTGATTACGTTATAATTATAAGAGTTTAATAACTATTACACTGCTATGTCACCATTTAATATGGTCCGTTTTAATTTTATCCGGGGAGCGTTCACTAGTCTCTGTGTTAAAATCGGAAAACACAGCGGTTTGTCCGAGACGCTTCTCTGGGGAGCTGCAACTTCAGTAAGGATCCGGGTCCGAAGCTACACTCAAGAGTCCGGTAAAGATGGCCACGGCCAGTTTATTTGTTACCAGCTTCCGCATAGGACCCTGTTGAAGATTCAAGGACCGGACACAAGCCCGTTTCTCCAGGGGATTATAACCAATGACATGAGGCTACTAGAGGAGCCTGGGTGCACTGCCATGTATTCACACATGCTGAATGTGCAGGGACGAACCCTGTATGACATCTTGTTGTACAGGTGAGAAAGCTTTTCTCACATTTGCTCAATATTTATTATTTGCTCACCTTTAACCAACTATAAAGTGACACATCTTTGCTGACAGTTCTGAAGCTTGTCGTAAGTGAGAGAAAGAGCCATGTATAGAAAGTCAAAAACATGCAAACAAGGTCTTGCAAAAGTAAACACTCCGGGTAGATGCTGAAATGTTTCACCATTCTTCTTTCCAAAGAAGCTCAAGCTCAGTCAGACTTGACAAAGAGCGTCTTAACATCTCATTCTTAACTGAATATAGGTCAGACTGATCCATTTTAACACTTCATATGCTTTCATTTAAACTATTCCACTGCAGCTTTGCCTGCATTTATGTGAACATTTTTCAAAACTGTTAGCCCTTCTATTAACAAATGCTTCACTTTCTGTTGATCTATGGCTTAACGGTTTAAGAGATATAAATACTTTGATACAACAAAATAGAACACATACAGTCTAAATTTAAAATCAGAATCATTGAGAATTTTCCAATTTTAACCTAGAAGTTATTTAAAATCTTTTCTCGCTATTCTCTATTGTCTTCAGTCACAGACACACAGGTTGAACCATAGCTGACACTAGATAAGGCACAGGGTGCAACCCTGCACAAGTTATCAGTTGGACACAGAAACACGAGGCGGGAAAAAAAACAAAAAAACTTGCACACCAAATAGACATTTCACACAGGCATAGCTAGACTATGCAAACAGCATTCAATCTATTTGGCCTGGTTAGCTTGTTTCCACTAATGCCTGTCATGCACACAGCTTATACAGCCAGGTTATCATTCATTGATCTAAAAATAATCAACATGGGATGTTAAGTTCTCCATCATAGAATATTTTATAGTATATCAACCAAACGGTGATCCAAACACAGCAGCAAATCTTCATCAGAATGACTGAACAAGAAAAGAATCAATTCGGGACCTTCAAATGGTTGTATATAGATATACTTGCAAAGCCAAAACTGGTGAGTGGAGTTTAGTGTTACAGGAAATGAGGGAGACTCGAGGTCCAATTAGCATAAAAATAACTATTTTTTAAAGGGAATCCCATAACTGTCACAATTTTCAGATCCTCATGCAGGCCAGTTGGCATATAATTTATGATTGTTGCATTATAAAGCCTGTACATACTTGCTGTATTTTCCCCCAGTTTGAAAGAAGCAGAAGGAGGACATTGTGTTTTCTTGGAGTGTGACAGCACAGTTGAGAACTCAATCCTGAAACACTTGAAGGTGTACAAGATCCGTAGGAAAGTGAGCATCAGCCTCTGTCCGGAGCTGTCTGTGTGGGCAGTACTTTCACAGCAATGCAACCCAGAACAAGAGGCCAGGAAACCGGAGCTGTCTGCCCCTGAAAAAGCTGTGGTATGGGAGGCTGATCCCCGAGCTGCGCGGATGGGATGGAGACTGGTGTTGCAAAATCAGTTTAACCCCTTGGAAATCATTGCATCTTGTCAAAAAGGAGACACAGTGGATTACCACAAACATCGCTACTCAATAGGTACGATCAACAACTAAGAAGATAGTTTTTGTCAAATGATAATAATAAACAGTTTGAGTGGTCTTAGTGTATGCCCTTGATAATCTGTGACAACTTTTTTTTTTTCTCTGCTTCCATGCAGGACTTCCTGAGGGAGCAGACGATCTTCCCCCTGGAGTCGCACTCCCACTGGAGTCTAACCTCGTCTACATGCAGGGTATCAGCTTCAGCAAGGGTTGCTACATCGGTCAGGAGCTCACGGCCAGGACTCATCACACTGGGGTGATTCGGAAACGCCTCATGCCAGTGCGCTTCTCGTCTCCGGTCCAACAACTCGAGGAAGGAACCGCACTCCAGACGCAGTCGGGCAAGCCAGCTGGTAAACACCGATCGGGCGTCGGGGAGCTGGGCCTCAGCCTAATCCGCACTGCTCACGCCAAAGAAGTGTTGACGCTGAAGTCTTCCGACGACACCTTAGTGACACTTGAAGTCTCCGTGCCAGACTGGTGGCCTAAAGACGTGAAAATTAACTGAAGAGGAGGTCGTTTTGTTGCTCCTTGAAATGTGACGTGGATCGCGTTTGACAGATTTATGACCGACAAAACCCTCAAGTAGTTTGTTACACTGCCTTTGCTTTAAACATGTTTTGTCTGAACCAAAACCTGCTTATTTATCTCAAATATATTCTTTATCATTTATAGAATTGTATATCTAAAAGATGATGCCGTATTGGCGCCTACTAAAAAAACCTGAAAATAAAAGCAACACAAACACTATTATTTCTGCTTTTTATATTTCAGTGCAAAAACAAAATTCAGACAGACAAAAGCATGACTTTAGACAGCAACGAACGTCACTGCTTTATGACAACATTTTTCATACTTTATGTGGCACTTGTTTAGATGTTGGGCACATTATTCCTGATAAAGGAGATGCTGCCCTCTAGTGGACTGTATAGTGTCTCTGATCTGCTGTAACAGGGTTTCAGGTTGCAAAGTCGAGGTTGAATGATCAAGCCGCTTAAAGTCCTCGTTGCACAGTAGGCATTCAATAATGTGGGCCACTCTCTGTAGGTCGAAGGCAGCGTGGTAAGGTCCAAGAGCGGTGAGGGTCTCTGAGAGATGCCGGGAGTAATCAGAGGAATCGCCAGAGGAGCACGCATTCAGAAAGGCCATCCGATTTTCAGCAACAATTTTCAGAAAGGAAGCAAATTCACTGTAGTCAATGCCAGAGCAGGCTTTCATAATGACCTGAAGGAAACATCAAGGATAATCACTGCCACATTTTAAGTATTTCTTGCATATTTCCAAATGATTGAATAACCTCATGCACACAGTACCTGGCAATGCTGATGCCATGAATCCATTGTGTTTCTCCACTCCTCTATCTCTTTCTGAACAGAAGACAGCTCATTCTGTAGGAACTGCCACATGATGTCAATATTGCAGCCATTAAGCCAATTATGATTAATGGAGATGGTGTCCTCCTATTAAAGAAAATAACACATATAAACAAAAACTAAATTGTATACTTTGTTTCATGTTTGATGTCATAAAATAAGTCAATTTATTTCTGTAATTTGGTTCAAGATGTGAAACTAAGATTCTTAGTGAAATATTACCAGTGTATTATTCACTTTTTGAAGAAACATGCTCCTAAAGTTAAAAATATGAATTTACACCAAAATCTGCAAGTAGTGCGATTTATTTTGGTAAAGAAGAGAATTGCATTTTATCTGGTGTTCAGATAATAATTATATTCATTATATAATTATATAATGAATATAATTCTTCACTCTGCCTCTAGTGTCTGGAGGCAGAGTGAAGAATAGCAGAATTCAAGTTGGTTCAGATCCAATGTCACACTTCTACAGTCACTGATGATTTGGGGAGCCATGTGGTCTGCTGGTGTCAGTCTACTGGCTTCTATCAATTCAAATGCCAGCGTGGGAATATACCAGGATATCTTGGAGCTCTCTTGACAAGCTTTACATACAGTAGATGCATATTTGTACATTCATGGGTGTGTTAGCTAGACACCTGGCCAAAAGTATCAATACCTGGTTAATGACACTGCTTCACTGGTCAGAACACTGGCCAGACCTCAACCCTTCAAAGAATCTAAACAGTATTGTCAAGAGGAAGAAAATGATGAAAGGCAGCATAACAAGCAACTCAGATGAGTCAAAGGAAACTATTTAAAGCAACCCATGCTTCCTTTAACGCCTCAGTAGAGTCGCATGCAGAGCTGCATTGGTGCAATTACGCAAAAAGGGGCAGAAATGTATGACTGTCATGAGCCGATCACTTTCACTTTTGAATGAAACTACTCTTTAAATATATATATATATATATATATTTTTTTAAAGGTTTTATCGGCTCTAGTGGCCTTTATTTGATAGTTAAGAGGAAAGTGGGTAATGAGAGAAGGGGAAGACATGCGGCAAAGGTCGCCAGGCCGGGAATCGAACCTGCGACAGCCACGTCGAGGACTGAGGCCTCCATATGTGGACTGTGCTTAACCCCTGCGCCACCACAGCACACCACTTTGAATATATTCTAACTGTATTCTAATTAACCCAGATGCATCTTTATACAAATAATGTATATATTTTCTTTCACTTCTCACCAGATTATACACTTGGTGGTGCCAGCCACTTGGCACAAAAATAATTTCGCCAGCCTCTTGAATAATTTCAAGAGGTTGGCAAGCTTCTTCAAACTGTGGGAAAAGGCCTCTGTCTTGCAGTTCAGCTGAAGTAACATCATAAGGGAGGTTTCCATGGGTGTCTCGGAGAAAGTCCTCCTGACCCGGAGGATACAGCAGCCACTTTTTCCTGCCACAGATATTTGCAGACCAACTGTACGAGCGGAACACATCAGCATGGAACGGGGTCCTGGAGACAACAAGTACAATGGAGTTTTCTCCAAAAGAAGGAAAAAAGTAACCCCTGTGCTATGATGTCAATATATTTTGGATCATACATTAAGATTTTTATACCATGAGCCTTTTGGTCCCATGTAGACAAACCGGTAGTCATCCACTTCAAGTGAGTCCCAGTATTCATTAAGCCAATCAGAAGAAAAGAAGACTGGTGTAGTGTAAACATTATGCTCTGGAAAATCCCTGTAGAATAACATAAATATGAAAGTTGTTAGTGAACAGAATTAGCAAGCTAACTTGGAGTAGGTGTGGGACAGTATGAGATTTTCAAATTAAGTTAAAAAATAAAACAGCACAGCTTCATTTTATATTTACTCAAAAATATAACAAGACATTGCTATTATTTCAAGTAGAGAAACAAAAACTAGTGCTACTGTAATAGATTTATTATTTTCATTTTGATGCACTTGACAGCTAAATTAAGCAGTAACTTAATATAGCTACTTGACAGCTTAGCAGTAGCTATAATATTGCAGTTTAAATAATTTCAGACAAAAAATAAAATAAAAAAAAGCATAATTGCTATCTCATCCACTTTCTTCATTTTTCAAAATGGCTATGACTTATTGTGGAAGTTTTAATCAGATGCAATCTTGTTTCGTACCTTACACATGCAATACATGCATATATACAAGACACATTATATTCTTCTGAATAATCCTTGTACCTTGACATATGCCAATCTTTAAGATAGAGGCATCCTTTGGGTGATGAGTGCCCATTCTGGATGTACTCCTTCCAGTAATGTATAAATTCCTTCAGTGGCATTACTTGTTTGGGGTTGGCATTGTATTCCTTCGCATTGCAGTTTGCAACTGGGACAGGAGTCTCATCTATATAAAAAAAAGGGCAAGAAAATACAATAATAATAGTCAGTTAATATGACGATATCGGTTGCAGCTGTGGATGAATAAATAGGCTCGTTATTTACCAAACTCTTGCAGCAGTTTCTGAAAATTAGGTTTGCCCTCTTCTGTCACCCACTGTTTTCTACATTTCCAGTCTTCTGTGAATCTTCTTGAGAACATGCACGGGTGGTTAGGCAGCAAGTACTTCCTGAAAAACTTAGAGTAGCTCAGCTCTTTGTCAATGTAGTCAACAAAATGCGAAGACCAAAACTGCTCATATGACTGTCGCGGCATTTTGACAAGGCTGCTGCAGTTGTGATACGCGTCTCTGTCCATGGTGGTAAACAAGAACCCGGCTAACAGGCTACCAAGCTTAGCCAACTGCTACACCGACAAGCGCGTGAACAAATTAGAATACGTCCGCCATCTGTTTTATTGGAAATTTAAATACATTTTAACGGGTTTTGTATCTCTTTTTTTCACTACGACAACAGGTCGCCATATGACTAATATTTCTTAACGACGCAAACATAACACCGACACCTTTTCTGCTTATGTCAGTAACATTGACATTTAGTTTCTTTATCGCTAATGCTGTCGTCACTCCGATGTATCCATTAAAATGACCGTCGTAGTCATTACCCGTTCTTGAACCCCCTACCACAAAAATAGTGACATTTAACTGTATAGTGCGGACCTAGGCATAGAACAAACGCCGTATGTGAGTGCATGACCTCACGTTAACGGTACCGCCACGTTGTGGGTGGCATGTAGGAAAATCAGCGTGACTCTAGCATTTGCATTCTATTTTATTTAATATTTTATGGAAATGTTGTATTTAATATAAACAAATAACATCATGCAAACTGCTAATCCCCTTTTTGGATTTTTTGTTTTTTCTTACCAAACAGCACTCCATATACATATCTACAGTGTGATAAAGGTATTGCCCTAATATATTTCAGAAAAATAAATAAATAAATAAATAAATAAAATATGTGTGAGGGGGGAGAGGGGGGGCTAAGAAGATAAAAATATTTAAACTGAAAATAATTTGGCTGACTTCTCTTCACTAATTACACGGAATTGCTTTTTTATTGCTTACCGTACTTGTGGAATGTTATTCCTAACATGCAGCTGCAATAGCAATAACGTTATGATCATTTGTGTTATTGATTACCACTTGAATACGAGTAAGAATTGTATATCTGCCATTTATTATTTTATGACAAGGAAAAATGGTTTAATCATTAAATGACTTAGACGTTTTGTAACGGATAGTAAACTATTTAAAATAAATTGCGTGAATGATTTAAAATTGTAAACTATTTAAGGTGAATTTATAATTATTGAAAGTGAATTTTCTAAATTAGGAATTAATGTTGCAGATTGTTTATAGATGTTTGTCTGTTTTGATTAACATTGTTGATGGTTTAATTTTGTTTTGTTTAGTGGTATTTGTACTTTGTAATGTTTATTTGTTTGTTTTGTACGTACCTGATAACAGTTTTAGTCGTCTAAACTTAAACGAATAATTCAAAATTGGATAACCATAAACTGATGTTTTACTTCGAAAAAAGTTTCCACCTATACTTGTGCTGCTTTACAAATTTAGCTTGCCACTCGAAATACGGCGGACACGCTCACGCGTGTGTAATAGGTAACAAAAATCTGGAAGTGTTTTCAAGTCGGAAAGTTAACGCGTCCGTACCCGGATGTGACGTCACTTCCGCGATAAACAACGTTACTAGGAAGAATACAACGTCATGCTCAGGCTGGTGTTTTCGCTGTATATGTTACGTTGAAAAGACATTTAGCCAAGAGAAAGCAAGGTAATTCAATTACAATGGCATTTTGTGGTGCGGATGACAAAACGGAATGTTTCTGATCGGGCGCCTAATCCGAATTCATTGGTTTGCTGGCTTTACTTTGAGAAAAGTATGTTCCTAACCAGGACACACGTAGATCACCCAGCAAAGCAGACTCATAATATAACTGTGTAGATTAACCCTAGCAGCAACGTATGTATGTTGGCACTGAAACTTATCTGCCTTTCACCTAGGTGAACTTGCTTCCCTGCTTTCAAGATGAGCCGGGATGCTCCCATCCACAGCTGGCCTGGCTCTTATTACATCAACGGTGAGAAGAGGTGGGAGAGCGGAACCCTGTCCCTCACCAGAACCATGGTGCGCTTCATCTCAAGCCAGAGCAAGGAGTGTCTCGCCAGCTTCCGCCTGTCCAGTGTCATGGAGATGAAGATGGAGTCATCTAGTTTCATCTTCAGCACCCTCACAGTGCTGGAGGAGGGAAACATCAAGCACTGGTTTGGTTCTCTTAAGCCCAACCGGGTGGTGGTTTTTAACGTGCTTGAGCATTTCTGGAGGGAGCGGCTTCTTTCACCCACCTCAGAGGCTCGGGGGGCCGAGGGCCAACCTTCAAAGGGAAGGGAGCTGATTAGCCTTGTGGCGGGAGCTCAGAGAAGACTGGAGGACACTGGCAAAGTCCTCAGCCACCAGGGAGAGCAGTTTGACAACATGATGCAAGGATTGGAGAAGATTGACTCTGATCTGGGTGTTGCTGATAAGTAATTATCAATTTTCTTAATTGAGCTACTTTTACCACATTTTGTCTACCAAAGTTGAAAAAAGTAAGTGTAATTAGTCACATGCAGATCACTAAAAAATGAGCACAAAGTAGTGAATCTCTATGATGTGGAACAAAAATGATACATGGTTTGCAATTTTTTTATTTTATTTTTTTCAGATATCTTAGAATCTTAGAAGTGTTGGATGCACATGTATTCATCCCATTCCTGGACCAGTTGGTTAAGTCTTGCCCCCAGAGTCCTAGTTGGTTTTCAGTAGAAACCTGGTTTAGACTTTGACTTATGGATATGCTTTGCTCCAAACCAGTTTTATCTTGCACTAACATTTTAGGTTTGATGTCCTGCTGCATGCATGATTTCTTATGACTTTTTTAAACAGTGGCTTTAGTCTTGCTACTCTTCTGTTGAGGAAGAGTAGTGATCTTGTTGCTGCTTGTGTTTCAGGAAAGGGCTGGGTTTGGCCATGTGATATTTGTACGGTCACTTAACAGGTGATGGTTATGCCTAATATTTTGCATCTATTGTTATTATGGTTTGTTGAACTTAAGCAGAGAAACAATATGGGTGGTATGGACGGTTTTATATGTCGAAATTGTAGGGAAATGTGATATATAATGATTATCGCCCATATCAGCAGTGTTAATATTGGATATTATATCAGTTTGTCCTTAGTTTGAGTAACCACTCAGACTTTTCTGGCAAGTTGTTTGGTCTTCATGATGTTGTTTGCTCTCTAATGTCTGGTTCTTGTTTTCAAACTTGGAGACTTCTGAAGGCAATTGGTCAGGCTGGATTTCATTTAGGGCGTCAGAGTAAAAGGGGACTGAAAAGAAATCAACTTCTTGTAAAAATGTTATTTGTGCAAATGTTTATTAATAGAAAACACATTTTCTCCCTTTAACTTCAGTTATGCATTGTTTTGAGTTGATTACCGGTAGTTGTATCAGATCTCAATAAAATATATTTAAGTTTGTGACTGTAACATAAAAGAGCATGAAACAAAAAAAAAAAAAGCACAAAGGTTACAGGTACTTTTACATGGCTCTTTTACATTATCTGTGTCTCTTCAGACTTCTTTCGGAACTTGAGTCTCCATCATGGTGGCCTTTCGGTAAACTCCCCTGGAAGACTCAGCAAGAGGCCAAAGCTGAGGACGCCTCCAAGGCTGCAGCTGCCATCTCCGCGGGCAAGGTGTCCAGCAGAAGCAAGGTGATCGCGAGTATCCCCACAGTGGTGTCCAAAGGCGGAGACTCGGACTTGAAGCCTGGTTGTTTGCTGGTGCTAGTGTCCTCGCTGGAGGTGCGAGACACCAACTGCCACCTCCTCCACCGATTTGAACGCAACGAAATCGACGAAATCAGGGTACACAGCCCCTACGAGATCACAGTCAGGCAGCGGTTCATAGGAAAACCAGATATATGTTACAGGTTCCTGTCAGCCAAGATGCCAGAGGCCATGTCTGTGTTAGAGATGCAGTACAAAAAGAAGATGGAGTTTACAAGTGAATACGTAGCCTTCAAAGCAACTCCGCTTTCATCTCCTGACAAAGAAGGAACGATCTGGAACGATGGTAAAGCAAATGTTTTTTTTGTTCTTTTGCCATGCTGGATATATATTTGACCACTGAGTGGCAGCAAAGATCCATGTTCTCAGCCTGAAGCATTCAGAAGTGCATCCACATTCAAAAACATTTCACCACCGCTATTGGTGTTTCTTTGTGACAAAAATATATTCGGATGAGTCAATTCACCCTGATTGCCTCAGTTGCTGCACTCAGAGTTTGCTGTCTGGTTTTCTTATAAACAACATATTGTATTCACTCTGCACTTTTTCTCCACCTCCACCCAACGGAAGCAGGTTTGATGCAGAAGTGCCAAGACACAGAGCTCCCAGTGGAGGTCCCGGCAGGAGAGCTGTCCCAGCTGCAGGTGCAAGCCCTACAGCCGTCTGTCAGTCAGGCTGAGGCCCAGGAACTCAAGCAGGTGAGAAAGCTGGATTTCCATTCCCTGTATAAAAAAAAAGAATATAGCTGCAATATGGAGGTCTTAAGCAGTTTCCATATTTGTATAAACAAGACAGGTGGCTGAGCTGAAAAAGCCCACATGTAGTCTGCATAGTGTCTCAAAATGACGTTTGCTGTTATTGTAAATAATCTTACAGTTACAGCAACATGTATTTTCATGTTTCCATTCCAAGCCACAATTTTCTGCTATGATTTTTTTATTTTTTATCCCATGTATTTAAATGTTATTTGGTGAGCCCACAAACCAAAAGTCCATCCTGGGTTTAAGAGAGGAAAAGAAGTACGGTCAGTTATTTGGTCAGTGCCTTTTCCATTCAGTACCTCACAGCGCTGAGAGCTGTTACAGACATGGTCTGTGGTGGCAAGAGCTAAACAGTGACGCAAATTCAGGCGCATTACGCTGACATTTTTTTTTTCTTATGTTTGTGACTCACTGCTTGAGGTTGCTGAGATCTTGAAATTACATGTGAAACTTACCCATTTTCGCTTTGTTCCATAAGTTTGAACCAAGTAAGACTGAAATAAATGAATGACTGTAAGATTTACCTACTACATACACTCACTGGCCGCTGCTTTAGGTACACTTGTTCAGTTGCTTGAAGTCAGTCAATTATATGGCAACCATCTGGTGTATCTAGGCATCTACGTACAGGGAAGTTTAAAGGAAGCAATAGAATGTGGAAGAAAGTACATTGCACTGATGTTGGGGCCAGATGAAATGTACTGGGTATTTCAGAAACAGTTGATCTGCAGGGTTATCAGGCACATTCATCTCTGAGATTTATAGAAAACGGTGTAAATACAAACAACAAAGTATTCAAGGAGGGCCAGGTGTGTTAGCAAAAAAGGCCTTGATGGTAGCTGAGGGGAATGTGCAGATTAGTTTGAGATGATAGAAAGACAACAGCAGTTCCAGTTTAACAATTGTTTGGACAAAGTTGTTTAGAACACCGTCTCTGAACACAACGTGTCCAACCTTGAAGCTGATGGGGTATGTTGGCAGGAGAACGGATTAGGTGCCACTAAAAATTGCAAACATGGACTACAGCTCACACCAAACGTGGACAATAATATTGCTTGATTTAATGAGTCTTAATTTCAGCTGTGACCATGATATAGTAGAGACAGAATTCAGTTTAAGCATGAAAGCATTGAATCCCTCCTGTCTTTTATTTATAGTTTAGGCTGATCCTGGTAATGTGCAGGAGTAGGAAATTTCAGTTATCAAGCTTTCTGCCATTAGTACCAACTGAGCATTTTTTTAAAAACTCCACAGTCTACTTATAGTGCTGTTGCGAACCATTTATGTCCTATTGTGACCACAGTGCATCTTCTAATGGCTACTTATAGCAGCATAACAGTATCAGATAATCTCAAAAGAGTCAGTGAGTTTTAACTCCACTCTAGTCGTCTCCTTGGTTACCAGATCTCAATTCTGTAATTTAGAACAACTTTGGGATGTTGTGGAATGGCATACTAGCATCATGGATGTGCAGTCAATAAATCCGCAGTGACTGGAGGGTGCCATCATGTCAATATAAATCACAATCTCTGAGAAATGTTTCTGACACCTTGTTGATTCTATGCCATGAAAATTTAAGGCGGTCCTGAATGCAAAAGGGGAATCAACAATGTACTAGCAAAGTGTACCTAATAAAAAGGCACATCGGTTAACGACTCTACTACTCAGTCCAAAGTCATATGATAGCTTGTGTGATTCCAGAGCAGCCAGAAAGCTGAAGTCCCCAAAGCTCCTTGGGCCACCCATTTCTCAAAGCCTCAAAGGTTTGACAAGTCTAAAAGAGTTCCTGATGGTGCTACAGTATTCTTTGAACGCGCTTCATGACTATTCACCTATCCATGTGATTCACTGTTATGACCCTTCACTATAAATTTAGTTAAATATTACACAGTGCTTCGCTGCTGCTTTGACGTAAAAGCGATGTCTTAAATAAACGTTTGAAAGCATTACCAGCACTGGGCCGGTCGTAAACCTCAGCTTGGCCATCGTGCTTTCAAATGTTTTATTGTCCTCTGCTGATAAGGGTTCACAGGCTGCCAGCTCTAGGACTCTATGCAGTACTAGTGCACACACCACGCTCCTAACATAATTCAAGATGACAATCTAGTCTTAGAAAAGCTGTCTTAGACAGTGTATTTAGATTCGCTGTTCTGAGGCCTGATTTAAGTGCAGATACCTATACTGCATCCCCGTCCACTGCCATGTCTAAAATAATGACCCTGAGTTTGTAGCTAGACTTAATACAATGGCTTAGATCATTAAACCTTATTTACCAGGCTGAATGGAAAACACAATGCGAACAAGAAAATACATGACGGTGGAATTACAAGGCATTAGTAAAAGAATGAAGAATATCTATTTGGTTCAACACTAGACTGGAAAAAGATAAATATTGTTGCCTCTCTGATATGGTAGAACGTAAATCAGAATAGGTTATTTGTTTAAATGTTGCTTTTGCAAGAAGGACAACACCACTCTCTTCACTTTTTCCCTCACTACTTCTGCACTTCATCTGCAAAAAGTCAGTAAACTAGCAATCGGGTCGTAGATCAGTACAAAACGGAACTTTTGATTCTGAACCATGTTTGAATGTCGAACATTTACTAAGAAATAAATGTGATGAACTATAAAAACCGTTGAGACACAAAAATATTTTGTGCCCTGTGACGTGTTGAAGTTCTTATTCGTTTTTTTTTTTTTTTTTCTGTTTTTCATGTGTAAACCACCTTAACAATGCGCTGTACTGTTTTTGTAATTTCCACTCATATTATTCTGTGAGCTGTAGCCTAAATGTTTGATTTTTGAGGTTTTTTCATCATTTATAATCTCACTATTGTGTAAGCAGTGACTGAAAATACTGCAAGGTATGATGCCGTCATGTCATTTTAGTTTAGAGTGTGAAGTCACAGACCTGAGTGAGTGAACACACGTGTTTCTTGGAGTGTATTGACATTATCTGCTTTCAAATCCATTGCCTGTGGCTGTTTTCATGCCCATGTGAAATGTCCACAGAAAGCAGCTGGTGAGACCTGACATCATGTCAGCTGCTACATGAGCATGGTTTGTGTGAGTGTGTATAAAATAATACAAGTTTAGACACGAGCTCGGTAGAGTTTGAAGTGAGTGTTTATTGGGTTTTGCGTGGCAGAGTGCAGTATATTTAAACTGTCCCATTAATCATCACAAACATGGTTTTTAGACCGTGGACATGTAGTCACAATATTCCCTAAACTCACAGAAAGTAGAACATAAACAACATTGTTTAGCAACGCTCCCCTGAGAGAAGATAGCACTTCTTTCTTGCTGTATTGGCAGCAGTGGTGGGAAGTACTTCGTTACTGTACTTAAGTACAATTTTCGTGTATCTGTACTTTACTTAAGTAGATTTAATAATGGATACTTTCTACTTTTACTCCACTACATTTTACAGTAAGTATCTGTACTTTCTACTTCACTACATTTCTACAAAACTGTCGCGTTACTCGTTACATCCAAGTCGCGTTGCTCTTTTTTTCCGTTAAAATGTGAAGTTCAGGGACTTAAGGTGGCGCCGTAAAATCCGAGCAATATCGTAACTTACGTGTCTGTTGTCACCCATCGCCTCCACCTTTACTCGCACGCGAAGCTCCAGACATGCGCAGTGGTTTCCTCTGAGCGAGTCTAATCGTCAGTAATATAATGGCGCTGCATAAATTGGTATGGCGGTAAAATCAGCAGCGCTTCGCTTTCACAGACGGTGGGGACTTCGTCCAACTTTTAGCGTCACTTGGAAGGAAAGCTTAAAGAAAAGTAAGATCTGTGGACGTGATGCTAGCAAAGCTAGCTGTACTGACGTAGACACACATGTTGCATCTGCGATGAAAAAAAGTTGTCATTCATGCCCTGAATTATTGTGTGGAGGTGTTGACTGAGGTGTTGCAAATATGGGACAACGCTGGTACATTCAGGAACGATCCGATTCTTCTGGACGGATCTTTACTGATTGCATTTATTTAAGCTCTTAAGTATTTAATAACTAGTTTTTTATGGGAATGTGGATCTTTCAGATCAATTTGAGAAGCAATTTTGATAAGTAAAAGTTAATTTTTTTGTGTCACGTAGCGCGGGGTGCTGGTCTTGACTTGGTCTTGGGTCGGTGACCTTGACTACAACTCTGCTACTGGCTCCTTGGTTGCCTGTCCTCTCCCACCCACCTTCTTTCCATCCACTTTCTGTTGGATTTCTTTAAAAATAAAAGCCACTAGTAGCAAAAAAAAAAGTGAAGTTCATGTTATGTTAGGACAGGAGACAAGATGTTTCCATCCCTGAAAGTATGATGCATAGAATCACATAGTAAGTAATCACATACTGTAAACATAATAAAAACATGCTTTATCTGTGGCATTGTTCATTAAAATGGCACATTTCTAATGTATTAAAATTAAATACGATCGGGACACTTAATGATATTAGCGATTAGGTAATCCATTCAGCAAGCACTTTTACTTTTAATACTTAAGTATTTTTAAAAGCCAGTACTTTTTTTACTTTTACTTAAGTACAAATGCTAATGTGGTAGTTTTACTTTTACTTGAGTACATTTTTGTCTGTGTATTTGTACTTTTACTTAAGTACATTTTTTGAGTACTTTCTCCACCACTGGTTAAAATAAACTTGAGGGTTATTCTCACCTCAAGTAAATTAGCACACGGGAGACGCAGTCTGTTACTCCAATTTCTCTCAGCTTATGAGAAACTGCAGAGCAACTGGCAGCTCAGAGTTCCCATGCACCACATACCGGTGAAACACCGTTACTGCACCCATCATCTTTAACCCCTGTTAACAAGTAAAATATTATTATTATTATTATTATTATTATTATTATTATTATCATAACCCCATAAACATTTAAATGCTCCTTTTTTTACTTTTTTTTCACACACCAGTGGGCATCACAAGAGGTTTGTTTGACTCATAGACCGGCCCAGGTCATGTTGTGGTTCCACTGACATTTGCTCTATGCCTGTTAGGAGATGGAACCCAAATAACAAATAAAAATGGGTGGGCGGTAAGTGGAGGGGCCAATGGTTCCCTGGCCCCTCCTGTTAAGCTGCGCAAATCACTGCCAGTTCAGACTTGCGGGAATAATGCATTTAGTGGCCACAGATTAATTTTTTTTTCATAGCGCATGCTCACTGCGTGCTATTTTTACCCTTAGCAACAGTTGCCATGCTGCTGAAAATGATATCAGCATGACGTCAAATGATGTATGTGTCATGAGGCCCTTCTGAGGATGACTTTATGATGTCATAGAGTCCATGACATCACCAACTGATCAGTTAATTCTCTGATCAGTTGCCACAAATCAGTTAACAAGTCAGTCAACTCGAGATTCATTTGGACGTTTTAGCTCAGCACAATAAAGATGAACGACGAAAGCCCACAGAGAGAAATGGATGTGAAACCTAAGGTTTCTTTTTGGACGAAAGTGAAAAAGACATTGTCCAGCAAAGTTCATCCTGGTCAAAGAAGCCCAGATTACAAAAAGAGAAACTTTCTCAGTGAACTTTTGTGGGAAGTGATTGAAAAGGCTGCAGATGGACCAACTCTGCATCTTGTCCGACAAGTCTTTGAGGAACAACATAGCAAAATTTTGATCTTACTTTTGAGAAAAACTGGAGATATAAATGTGAACGTACTCTCGGAGGTTTCAGAAGAGCTTGGTGAAAGGATTTTCCAGAGTCTTGCGAGAGATGCATTCCACTTTGCCAGTGGACTGCATTTAATCGCACTACTGGATCACCCAGAAGGACACCAAGTCATCGTGGAAAAATTCAAAAAGCACCTGGAGAATCCTGTTCCTCCAAAGAAAATGTTAGCGTCTACCAAAAGAAAGATCCGAAAGACTTTTTTTCCAACTGAAGACTTGTACGCAGATGAAAACTGCCTGAGTGAAGATTATACTCAGGAAACCATGGACCCTGAACAATTTTTGAGGGACGCAAACAGGATGGGATTCAGACATGGAACAGAAGAAGAAAGGAGAGTTATGGTTCAAAATATTCTTTGGAGATTGATTTACAAGTCCAGTTACAGATCTAGCTATGGGCATTACAAAAGGAAGGACACCGAACCGGTCCAGAGAAAGCTTGCTCCAAAAATATGGAAAGAAGTCAAGGATATAGATTTTGTCTTTTATGACAAAATGGAAAAAAAAGCCTGCCGAGACATCCTGCAACTTCTCTGGGGCAATGAAGACGCAGTTAGAGAACTGCTCTTCAAAATGATCAAAAGCAACAACCCACAGTGATTTACAAGGTTGTGGAATGCTTTAAAAGAACCCTTGCACGACCACGAAAAATCAATCTCAAAGACACCTTTCTTCAAAAGGCATGGGGCCTCATCAAAAAGGCTGCGGGTTGTGGAGACAATCCAGACGAAGAAGAGAGGCAAGAGCCCACCAAGAGTGGATCAAATGTGTTTAGTCCACACTTAGCTGGGCCTCTAAATTTGGTCAACTCAGAGGTTGGTACTGACTTGGAGGAGTCAGGGCCGAACTCAGAGTCAGGGCCCGCCTCAGAGTTAGGACCCGTCCGATCCGTCCGAGTCAGGACAGACTCTGAGACGGGACCCGTCTCAGAGTCAGGACCCGTCTCCGAGTCAGGATCCGCCTCAGAGTCTGGACCCGCCTCAGCGTTAGGACCCGCCTCAGCGTAGGACCCGCCTCAGCGTCAGGACCCGCCTCAGAGTCAGGACCCGTCCCGAGTCAGGACCCGTCCCCAGTCAGGACCGCTCGAGTCAGGACCGCCTCAGCGTCAGGACCAGCCTCAGTGTCAGGACCTGCCTCAGAGTCAGGGCCTGTCACCGAGTCAGGACAGAACTCTGAGACGGGACCGACCTCTGAGACGGGACCTGCCTCTGAGACGGGACCTGCCTCTGAGATGGGACCCGTCCCGAGTCAGGACCCGTCCCGGACCGTCTCCGAGTCAGGACCCGCCTCAGAGTCAGGACCCGCCTCAGCGTCAGGACCCGTCTCAGCGTCGGACCGATCTCTGAGACGGGACCGACCTCTGAGACGGGACCGGCCTCTGAGACGGGACCGGCCTCTGAGACGGGACCTGCCTCTGAGTCGGGACCCGTCCCCGAGACGGGACCGGCCTCTGAGACGGGACCGGCCTCTGAGACGGGACCTGCCTCTGAGACGGGACCTGCCTCTGAGTCGGGACCCGTCCTCGAGACGGGACCGACCTCTGAGACGGGACCTGCCTCAGAGTCGGGACCTGCCTCAGAGTTATGACCTGTCTCTTGAGTCAGGACCTGTCTCCGACTCACGACAGACCTCTGAGTCCTCATGCCTAATCTCACCAACGTAGTGACACCTTGTCAGAAGTGTCAAAACTGTTCCTCAGCAGAACTTCGCAACTTACCAGAGCGGATGATTATGGCCTTAAAGATTGCTTGCAAGTTTTCAATCTGAGAATACCGGAAACCTTTAATCATCCGTTGTTACAGTGAGAGCAAGACCCGAAGAATCAGAATTGGAGGCCGAGGGAACGATGGCCCACTGGGAGGCTAGAAGGGGTTCGAAGAAGGAGAGAAGATGGGGGGCTGACGTATCGTTAGAGAGGTGGGGGATGGGGGAAGCAAAGGATTGAACGAAGAGGGACATGAGGGGGGTAGTGTACCATGAAGGTACACTACCCCCTCATTAGAGAGATGTAAGGGGTCAAAGGGGTGGGCCGGTCAGCGTACCGTTGAGTGCTGGGGGCGGATAACGCAAATTCAAAAGGGGAGGAGGTTTGGCTGTAGAAGGAGGGGCGAGGAGAGACATTGGGGGGGTTAGTGACCATGAAGGTAACTAGCCCCCTCATGTAGAGGTAGATGTGAGGGGTTGAAAAGGGTGGGGCAATCTAGCGAACCATTAATGCTGGGGGGGCAACGGACGGCCAATTGCACGAAGGGGGAGGAGGTCTGGCTGTATGTAGAAAGAGGGGGCGAAAGGAGAGACATTCGGGGGCTAGTGTACCAGGAGAGGTACACTAGTCCCCTCAATGTAGAGGTAGATGTGAGGGGTCAAAGAGGGTGGGCCGGTCTAGCGTACCGTTGATGCTGGTGGTGGGGGGCGGACAGCGAATTGCAAGAAGGGGAGGAGGTCTGGTGTAGAAGGAGGGGGGTGAAGGAGAGAATTAATCCCCCCGATCACTAAAATGCTATTTATTATATAATTAGGGCTATGTAAGCAAAATTTAGTATCACGTAATCTATCGATTATTACTATTAGTAATCATATAAAAAAACTGACAAATAACGAATTGGTAATCTGGCATAACAGCAGTGTTACTATCGGATATCAATATCAGTCCAATTTTCATTTTGAGCTTCCTAACAGATACTTTTTTGTTGTTTAGAAAACTAACCTGTAATATAACTCGTTTTCTAAGTTATCTGGAAAAGTCATACAAAAATTAAAAATTTCAATTAATAAAAAGAGGCAGGCTCACAAATACTTATTAAAAATATCTATGATCCAGCTTTAGTTTATGTAGTCAGTCAGTAGATGAGCTCTCACGTTGCCCCATACATGTCAAGCTTTGAGTTTGAGAATATGGGAAATGTCACCTGAAGTGGTGGTGGGCCATAATTAACAGTTATGTAAATTAGGGGAAAAAACTTAAATTAGGAAAAATTCTGCTGAAATTCCATAAAAAACGAGAAAGTGTACTGACAGAATTACCAGGACATTTCCCTGTTTTTTATGGAAAACTTTGAAATAAATACTGTTAAATTACGGGAAACTCTGATGGAAATTCTGTAAAAAACACTGAAAATATCATGGCAGAGAATTACCAGGACATTTCTGTATTTTTTTTTTTTTCAGAAATTTCCATCAAAAAAATTTCCATAATTAACAGTTTTATGTCAAATTTACCAATATTTAGTTAACCCAAAACTGAAATTCTCTTTTTACTCTGTCTTTTGTGATGCATCACAAACTTTTTTTAAAACAACCTTGGACATTTCCAAATACTTTTTGTCCTCCAAACATGAGGTCTGTATCTATACCATATGTAATTAGTATGTAAAATATATAAAGTTGATGTATTAATATATTCTTAACATAATTTTGAAACAAAATTAAATTCTAAGTCCACAGGAATGTAGTTGTAGAACACAAAACATTAGTTTGAAAGTAGCTCATGCAAGTGCTGTAAAAATGAAACCATCTACAATCATTTGCAGACTTTATTTGCAATTTAAGACATAATTGACATGTCACTAGTCTTATAACTAACCTTTACTATAATATTAGAGCAAACATATTCTTGAGCTGCTAATGTTTATCTCTGTACATCACAACTAATTTATTGCATTTACTAACAAATTTTCAACGATAAATAAATGTAAAGCATTTTGACTCTAGTCTTTGAAGTCAAATAAACAGTTTGTTAAGTTATTACTAAAGAGGAACATAAAAAATTGCTTTTGAACATGAAATCATAGTTAAACAGGATCAACATACTTCAAAATAAATGCCGGAAAGTCTACCATTATTTTTATGAATACAGGTATAAATATTTGTTAAAAATCAAATGCTACATAAACCTAGCCGGTAACACTTTATTGAAGGCAGGTGAATAAGACTGAATGACACAGTCATAAACATCTGTCATGGACATGAATAAGTCTTCAAATATTTATGACTGTTGTCATAAAGCGTCATTCAGTAATCATGACACTTAATACAAAGTTGACATTATTGAAAATGCTGTTTTGACAACTTGACATAATCTAGACAAAATGATTAATGATTGATTAATAGTATTCAGCAGGTTGTTTTCTAATGTATTAAAATTAAATATGATCGGGACACCTAATAATATTAGCGATTAGGTAATCCTTCAGCAAGCACTTTTACTTTTAATACTTAAGTATTTTTAAAAGCCAGTACTTTTTTACTTAAGTACAAATGCTAATGTGGTAGTTTTACTTTTACTTGAGTACATTTTTGTCTGTGTATTTGTACTTTTACTTAAGTACATTTTTTTGAGTACTTTCTCCACCACTGATTGGCAGGTTGTGGCAGCTGAATGCCCTTTAGATCCTCAGCATTAGCTTATTGCATCATAGATCCACAGACATTAAACATCAAAACATATTCCCTGAGAGCAAAAGCAAAAAAAAAAAAAACATGAAAGTGCTCTAAATGAAGACTGATGCCCAATGTATTTGCAGACATTTTAACACCCAGATGAGAATGTTATGTCTATAAAAAAGTATCCATACCCATACAAGGTTTTCAAACATTTTTCCCATAATGACCACACATTTCAAATGATTTTATTGGAATTTCATAGACCAACACGAAACACATGTACAATGTAAAACAGAAAGAAATTATTTTGGGGTCTAGGGACTGCAGTTTTAGCCCATTCCTTTTTTTTTTTTAAAAAAATACCCAAAACTCAGTCAGATTGGCCAAAGAATATGCTGTGATTCAAATCAACTCTATCTCTGGCTTAACGTAAAGGTTTTAGGTAAAATAATCAAGCAAAGCTCGACCTTGTAGAATGTGAGATTCTTCCACTTTCTGTGCCACAGGCTTTGGATGTTTGATAAAACAGTGGTCTGTTGGTTGTCAAATGCTTGGGGATGTTGTTGTAACCCATATGGGTGTAAGGCAATATTCACACTGGATGACTGCTTTATAAAACTGTTATTACCTTGGTTTCTACTCATTTATGCACTTTCCTTTGGAGAACTGTAAGCCGTTTTGCCTCAAATGGCATTTTGTATCTCTTTGCTCCTGATGTCCAAACGAAATAGATAAAGATTTCATTTTATCTGTCCCTTCTACATACAAATATGAACTAAAGTTGTCAAAACGTGCTTGAGTGAAAGCCCTCTGCTCCATCTAAACAAACTGGCAACGGAAATCCTTTAAATTGTACGTTAAATCTGAAATAGATACTGTTGCTAAATTATAAATTGTTTCTATAACAATAACTGTTTTTTTTTTGTTTGTCACTTAGCTTGTGTTTTATATTTGTGATGCTTGTTTTGGACTTTGTCTGTCTTGTCTACTATGACATTTGCTGCTGTCTTTGCCAGGTCAACCTTGTGAAAGAGGGCCTTAATCTTAATGGGTCTTTCACTCTAAAACACCTTAAGACTGCTCTATTGTTTAGTGATTTTGAAATAATCATCCCGTTATGTTGTTACTTGGTTACCCGTGCTCTCAGGAGGCTGACATGTTGTGAAAATATTGACCCAACTGAATATATCCTCCTGTGCGGTGTTATGTTTGTAAGCAGATGCTGATGCAGCTAAAGAACCTCGCACTGGAGGCAGAGACGGAGCTGGAGCGCCAGGACGAGGTCCTGGACGTCCTGACGAGCTCAACAGACCGAGCCACCATGCACATTGGGAAGCACACGTGTCGCATGAAAAGACTGCTTTAGAGAAAAGACTGTTGAAGAAAAGAAAAAAGCACGTCACTCCGTGATGTGCCTTAGATGGCCTTCTGCTCGAAGTAAGCATTAAAAACTGACACATGGTCTTGATAGTTCTTAAGATTTAGTGCTACTTGAAGACGTAACTGGATGGATCTCTGATTTGTAGGGCGGTCCTGAGGTGTTCCCACAAATCTAGTTGAAATATTACTTGCTGTAAAAATAGAACTTCTTTTCTTCAAAGCAATTAGGCAACACATACCTTCCAAAGTTTGCAATACTTCTTTAACAGAAAAGACTGTTTTTAAGGTTTACTCATTTAGCTGTTTAAAATGTACTTTCTTTTAAAGTATGAGCTTCAGTTTGCCAAATCAGTGTTTAGCATTTTTAAAAACATCACCTCAAGCCTTGTAATCTCGTTTTTTTTTTTGTTTTTTTTTTATGATTTAGAAGGATACAGTTAATTTCTCTCTTCCCAGTGATGCATTTGTCCTAGATAATGTATTGTAACAATTATTTTTTATGTTTCTCAGGTTATATGTTTCACTTATCCTTTTTGAAAAGGTGTCTCTGTCTCTTTCTTATGCATGTGTCATTATGAGTTATTTTACAGAAATAAGGGAAAATGTTATTTAAAAATAAAAATCATTATATAGTTGAACACTAATAAAACTTTGGACATTCTATGAAAAGGGAGAAATTACGCATTTATCTTTAGGACTAATTTATCTAGTGTGTATTACAAGCTCATATGTTACCATTATATATCCTTTGTTCGTTTTTTAAACTCCAAACTTTTACGTTTACAATTTTTATTTGCTCCGAGTGTTTTTTTGTTGTTGTTATTGTGAAAGAAAATGCGAGAGAGGTACAGGTTATGTGTGTCATGAGGTAAAGATTTGACCTGGAGATGATTTGCGACTAAACTGGAGCATGTCAAAGTAACTAGGTGTATTACTGTACATTTGATGCATCTATATACCAACCTTTGAAATGATCTGCATCTATTTCTATTTCTACTGTTAACTTAATTTGTCATTGGATGTAAGTAATTAGCTTCGAATATCAGTAGGATTCACCTCATTTTTCCTTCTATTGTATGCACTGAATGAGTCCGTGTAGCATAACATGTGCAATAAAATTGAAATAAGCTCAGCAAATATATATATTTTTAACTTTTTGTGGAACCTCAAATTAGCATATTGAATGGTTTGTTAAAATGACTGTCGGTTACTTTATGACTCATTGCAGTTGCCGTTTGCAGAACTTTCCTTTTTTTCTCCCTTTTTTTTACTGCCCATTGTTTTTCTTCACTCCTCTTGCCTTCTTCTTTTGACATAAAACTGCTTAATGTCATTTTAATTATTTTATTATTTAATAACACTAACATGTTTTACTGGTCTTAATTGCTTTTCATTTTTACCAACCACACTAAAAAAGCAACTTAAACAGCAAAAATATATTGTCAAGCCATAAGAAAAACATTTATTCCAGATCAATCTCGTTTTGATAGAGTCAAAATATGCTGTTTTTTCATGCACATATTGCTCAAAATTATTTTATACTGAAATTTATTTTGAATTCAAACCCCATGATTCATTGCCTGGACTAGATGTATGTTGAGAGCAGCAAAAACCACAAAGATTGCCATATTTTGAGTCAGAAATAATAAGAAAACACATTTTTTAGTATCACGATTAATGACTTTGAGCCTGCTGATTAGCAACAAAGTTGCCATTCACTGCTGTGTTGAATAACAGGCAGATGGATCTCCCAAAAAGTGCTTTAAAATATGAGGGTAGTTGCTGGTTTATAAGGTTACTAGAGTTCTCTTTGCTGGGTAAATTGCCTTGTAAGTTTTCACTTTATGAACTCGCATTCAAACTTCATTGCCTTGGGCCACCATTTTCTTCAGCACCGATGCCCAAAAGAAACATTTTATGTCATTGCCATTCCTCTGCAAGTTTCCACTGCCTGGTCAATAAAAATAGTTATTTGTATTTTTTCAGAGATAAAAAATAAAAATAACTATTGTGAGCCACAAATCGGAACAAAATTAAAAAGAAGAAGTCATCAAATTGATATATTCCCACCAAATTAGTGTAGCCAATACCCTAATGCCAAAGTGTTCTACAAGTTTACATTTGTTTCACAATGTTTTACATTTATAAATCACAGTATGAAGTATGTATATTTTGCATGTAAACATGTATTTTCCATGAGCAGTGAGGTCTGAAAACTAACCCAGATGGTCTGTGCTTGCTATTGCTACCAGCTGTAGGAATACTAATGGTAAAGTTTCAAACTTGTTAGCCAAAAAGTTCTATTTACAAAGAGGAAATTACCATAATCGTGCTTTTAACTTCTTTGTGAACAGATTTTGTCAACAAGTTAACATGCTAATTACAAAACATTTAGTGGAAGTTGACATCATATAAAAGGTATGATTTGATTTGTGTAAATCATGGTCTTAGGCATCTTCCATTATGCGGCTGTTGTTTAGTTTTTAAGTGATGAAAAACTATTAAAGCAGTTAAATTTTTGTAATGACATTTTGACCTAAACATGCTCAACATTTTATGCCGTAGAACTTGGTATTAAAAGAGGGGTATTGAAAAGAAGGCAGACAGCCTCATTCCAGTCTGGTCCCAGTGAGCGTAAACGTATCACTGCCATGAAAAATTGGATCATGAAAACACTTAGCACAACACAGAGCTCTTACTCTTGTGTGACACTATAAATATTCTTGCCCAGATGAGAGTGATTTAATTGTGGGCCATTTATTTTGTTGATTCCACTGATAAACAGTGAAATGTTTGGAAGTTCTGAACTTCAGAAGCACGGCACATGGTTTCTTGAATTCCAACCCTTTAAAAAAAAAAAAAAAAAAAGCTTAAGGAAACAGACTACACGCTGGCGTGGTTTTGAAGCAGCACTCGCAATACGAGGAAGTGGCGGCGGTCTCGTCTGACCACAGATACATGAGATCCGGCTTTGCCTTCTAAACGGATGGTATGGAGACACAAGGGATTTTCTTGGCCTTGACTTCCAAGCCTGTTTACATGATAGCCCTGTGGTAAGAGCTTTCATTCAAAGAGGCATGTCTCTACTGAAGGCACATCACTCAGTGCTTACAAGGAAGAAAAAAAAAAAAAAACAGCTCGAGACTGTGGGCAACGAGGGCACGAGGGTTGCGCTGCTCTCCAAGTGATGAAGTCATATTTCTCTTCAATGGGGTTTTCAGTGTTTAGAAAAATAAAAAAAAAATCTGCTCTTTTGCTCAATTTCCATTTAGCATTGAAGAGTCACTTCGGTTTCAATACATCAATTATTAAAGTTAATATTACACATCTGAAAGTATGAATTATGTGTTTATTAAGCCAGACCCAAACACATCAGTGAATTACAACAGAAAATCTCAGTTTTAGTCTGTTTGGCTTTATCTGAGTATAACATCCTGATTCTTGACTCACATCCTGGACAGACCCTCACTATTGCAGGTGTTGCTACGTTTTCTTTTGCTGTGGGAGTTTCTGGTTTCAGGAAACAAGGTCCTGTGCTTAACATTAGAACTGGGAGAATACATTCCTGGAAAGAAGGAGCCTGAGCAATACCAGGGGGTCAATGTGCTCTCTCAAATAGAAAGTGGTATGACTCTTTACATCGACACTTTCTGTATTCCTCTTACTATAAGACTTTTTTTTTTCTTTTTTTTGGGGGGCAAAGTTATGCATCATATAGAGATTAGCATGTGGATTATATTTAACCTTGACTTCATTTAATATCCATTCGTGCAAATATGTTGTTTTAATTTGATTCTATCTATGGTTTCTATCTACTCATGAATTTGCTCAGCCTGGCTGTTATGGTACTTTCCCAGATGCTGAGCTGCATGCTGAAATCATGTGCTGTTGCTCATTGTAATGTTTTTGTTGATCTTTCAGTGGCTTGATTCTTGGTTTTCTGGCCTTTCCCATTTCTGCGCAACATGGATAACATCGACAGGGCCAAACCAAACTTGGCCGCTGTTTGCTGCAGCAGTGTCAGTCTCAAATTCACTCCAGGTGAAATCTGACATTACAGCTAACCTGATGTCCGTTTAGCTACTTCAATGTGAACAATGTATTGTTTGCTGATTTTACTACTGTTGCTTAGGGTGTTATGCCTCCACCACAGGCATTGGTACTCGCATACTGTTATATTCCACAACTCTTGGAGGAAAAAGTTAGAAGAAATATTGTACTAGGACAGTAGTTTGGAGACCTACCAAACTGGTACCCATGCAGGCTTTTTAAAGGAGCTTACTTTGCCCATAACTGACTACAGTGATGATTTTACAAATTGCATTTTTCTCTACATACTCAGATTCTGCCTTACTTGTGAAGGTAAAACTGCATTATAGCAACGCAGGAATCAAAATGTTATTTAGAGAACCTTTTGGAAAAAAATCTGACTTTTTCTTCAAATTTGATCAAGATCCATACTCATGTGCACAGGTATATCTTAGATTTCTTTGCAGTACTTCTATACGGTGCTTATGCAAGCCTTCATTTACTCCCAACTACTCATTTTGTGTCTTACCTGTGATGGCAAATGTGCACTACAGCAACACAGCTATCAACATGTTATTTAGAGAACAGTGTCTGTCACTCCACCCAAACTCTTGTAAGTCCATCTGTAGTTAGTTCATCTACAAAAAGTCAATTCAGTTTGATGCTATGTGGTGGATGGATGCAAATTAAAATACTGAAATACAATCACACTGCAGCTGCATTCAAACTCTCTTAATTTGGCTCAGATGAGAAAAAAAACTGAAGCTGATTTTTGTGGCTAAACATGTAGAGGGAACATATGGAGGGAGCTGTGCTTGATTTACTGCAATCTGTAGACATAAGCAGATATTTTGTACTCACAGAAGTAAAAAAAAAGGAAAGTATAAAATGGACAAACAACAGCTACTTTTACCCAGGTGGTCTGGGTGATAACTCTAATCAAGCTAGTCAAAGCTACAGTATCAAGTGTGTTGTGCACTCTTCCCTCAAGACTTGGGTTCTTGCTTACCTTAAATCAAAGATTTAAATTGGACAATCCTGAGTGATAGCCGTTCCTTCTCACCTTTATCTGCATCAATTAACGATGTGGAAAAATGGTGTTTGTGCTTGAAATAAGTGTTTTCAGCAGGCAAACTATTAAGTCTTTACTTTATCCATTTCACGTGAATCAAAACAGGCAAATGTGGCTTCTTGAAGTGAAAGGTAATGGGTGTTTTGCTTTTTTCCTCTAAAAAACATGTTGAATCCTTCTGTTTTGTTTAGTTCCAGTTCTGAACCCCAGTTGAGCTTTATCGAATTTGACTCCCTTTTTGATGACAAGATTGTGCACTCATCTAAAGCCCATCTATGTGCACCTCCCCCAAGCAGGTTGTCAGGGCATCGACCAGTTCACACAGCATTGGTGCTTTTACAAGTCGGCCCCCCAGAAACCCTTAGCGAGTGTGTTTTTAGTGGCTCTTACTGCAAATGGAAACACTTAACTCCCACAATAAATTACCCACCAGACTGTTGCCACACTGCAGAACCCCAGCGTTTGGAACTATGGATTTATATTTCATTAGAGTGTATTTAAATCTGCTATGTTGTAATGACTTTGGTTAAAATGAACTGATAAAAGGGCTGGAAATAAATGAGTCAAGTAAAGGTTGTTGCACCAGCCAGCAGGGCTGGATGTCTGATTAAAGCTAAGGATGTGTTCTCCAGTCACCTCATTGTTGGCTGACACTGGGGTCATTTTAGGATAAAAATACACTTTCTTGGTTACTTATTTTCTGTAGTAAGTAAACAGTCATTAGTATGGCAGGCCATTGATCTCAAGGACAACACTGGCATTAAATCTAAACTATTGTTTATGCTGTGTCAGGGTAATTAAGAGGGACAATCATACAGCCTGTGCTGTTTAATAGTGGATCCATAACAAAAACAGTAATAACAGCACAACTCCTTGGGGTCAAGGTCTGGACACCACTTAAACATGCAGAAAAGCATAGCTTGTCTTGAATCGCTGTATTGGATGTCAACGTTTGTTAGGAAATAAGGACCTCATCTAGGTTCCTTGCTAGCTGGGAACCTGTTAAAAATCCTAATTATCATTCCAGCAAACACATGTATTTGACCACCGAGTGATGTCATCACAGCTGACCAAACAGATTGTTGTTGAAATATTGCCCTGCTGTTATAGGTACGATGTGACGGCGTTGTGTGTTCACCAAGAGCTGCCGCAAGAATAACAAACACAGCTGAATTTGGGGTTTGCGTTTCAGCAGGATGGCGGCACATGCAGCGTCTGGGTGGGACAAAGGATAGTAGCCATGGACAGCATGCGTTGGCTCTTTGCCTTTGTGGTAAAACTTGTCAGTATGATTTGGGAGGTTAATGTAAACATCCACCAATTTCTGAATACACAAGTTTGTGAAAACCCCTAAACGTTTGTGTCCATTTTTTGTGGCAAAGAATGGCGAAAGGAAAAAAAAAATATTATTAAAATAAAACCATAGGAAAAGCATTTTTGTGAAGGAATGTGCTTTGGTAAGCTAAGCAAAACCAAAATTCTATAGATATGGAAAACTAATTCTGGAGACTGACCAGAATACACACACACACCTTGCTGAAACATCACATTGTGCGTAGTCACTTTTTTACATGGGGCAGATTAACTGGATGGAGCTAAATGCAAAGCAATCCTGGAAGACGCCAGCTACATACACCTGCTAGAAGACACATGAAAGTTCACTTTAGATAGGACAATGACATTATTGCTACAGAATGCTTTTTATTAAAGCATATATGTGGAATGGTCCAATCAAAGAGCAGACCTAAATCCAATTGAGAATCTCTGGACACATTCAGGTACTTCCCTTACAATCTGACTGAGTTTGACCTATTTTGCAAAGAATAATTATGGATTAATTCCCAAAACACAACTGTAATTTGAGTGAAAGGATGTTGTAAGAAACTATCCACTTGTTTTAGCTGAATGCAAGCACATGTCCCTATTTGTATAAAGGATCAAAATCAATCCATTATTTTCTTTCCTACTCACAGGTACTACTACTTTGAGTTGGACTATCACAAAAAAAAAAAGAAATTTAAATTATTTAGGTTTGTGGCTGTAGCATAACAACATTTGAAAAAGTTCAAAGAGTACTTTTGCAAGACTCTTAACATGTTCTGAATGATCTCTCCAAAAAGTGGTTCAAAAGTTATGCTGGGACAATAGACTGCATCTCTAATGAGGGTGTGGACCATCAGCTTCAGGCTGAAATCATTTTCTTTTAATAACTTCCAAAGTGAAGCCGGCAGCTTAATGTCATGGGCTGGAACGTTTGAAGTCAGTGAAACCACAAATCAAGAGAATAATTGTAATCATTTTTGGTTTGGGAGTGGGTTTAAAGGAAAAACAAAGTAAAAGTTCTGGTGTGATCTTGGATCAGAAATCTGTCCTCGAGTTTCAGAGCAACTAAAAACATATTTTTTCAGGTTGTCTTCATATTTTTTTTAAAAAGGAAATTAGCAACAAAAGAAAAACATATTTCTATATATACGAGGTGTTATGTTCTTGAGCCTATTTCGGTTTGTTTTTTCATCCTTACAGCTCTTTTTATATTTTCTCTTTTAGTTACTTTGTTTCCATAACTGCACAGATTTTTTGAACAACACCTATTTTGTAAAGGCCTTCTGCAATCCCAAATGGTTTGTTCTTGTAACCTCAGTTGAGCAGCCAGCAACTATGTAATTGGAGAAGATGGAGTACACACAGCAAAACCATAGCCTGGTGAGCTCCTGAGAAACTGAAACAAAGATTACCAGATGTTTACCCTGCCCTTCCATCTGTGAAGGGAAAGATGAACTTACCCACCGACTGCAAGAGGCAGACTGGATGAGTGACTACTACTGGTAAGAGGAGCTACGATACGGCTTGAGCATGAAACCAGTGCAAAACAATGACGTGTTACCTTGTTTGGTTTTCCTCTAAAAGTGTTCCTCAGGATATTACTCAGGAATCCCCTTCGACTGATGGAAACCATGGAGCCGTCCCAAAAAAAAAAACGCCATAATTCAGCTGTCTGGTTTCAATTAAAGGATATTAAATATCAAAGACAATCACTCCCATTTTTAAGAGCAATTTTTATGGGTTCCTGGTTTATTTTGATTGGAAATTTGTGGGTGGAGCACATGCTAATAGATATGGAAAACTTGCACCTGTGGTATAGCAACGTTTTGAGTGTCAGAAACACTGACTGTTTGCATACTTTTCTTCTGAGAGGGAGCCTGGCTTTATCCAAGGAACAATTCCAGACTGGGCCTGACCTGTGGGATTGTCTGGAATAAAAGTCTGCACAGTATTTGTAAGATTGTAAGCTTTGACTTGCTGTGTGTAATTTATGTCATCAATCATTGTTATTGACTAGCCTCGTCAATAACAAAGCAGCAGATTCTTTGGTAAAAATAGTACCCATGCATGGAATTAGAATTTTATTTTTATTTTCCTGACGTGAAACACTAAAATCACGTCAGACATCAGACTTTAAAAATTGAGTTTCACAGCAACGACCACGCAGCAGTCCAACTTTACAGATTTTTTAAGTATCATAGCTCCAAAGTAAAACCTATGGAGAGATTCAAAATATGTCAAATACAATTAAGTAAGATTGATTTTTCCCACGTTGTTCACTATCATATAAAATAAGTGCACCTGCTCCTGGTTATTAGCTAAAACTAATGACTTTTATTTTTGATGGGTTTAAAACAGGACGGAATAACACAACATCTTTGTGTTATTCTGTCCTGTTTTAAACACATTATTGTTTGAATATAATCAGTTCAGGCTACAGAAAACAAGAACTATAAAGTCAAGCTTAGTCTGTTGGCACTTTAAAATTGCTACTATGAATTGTATTATTGTTTTTTTTTTTCTTTATAAATTTATGAATAATTAATGTTAACTTAAAAAAAAAACAACTTGTGATTTATGACTTTAATTAGCACAGGAATATCAACTGAAAACTGCCCATGTCATTATGTCCATGTTGTTTCTTTGTGCGTATCCATGTGTGTCTGGCGGATCTTTTACATCCCATTCATTCTGGTGATTGAGAAGTGGAATCACCATGTCTATATGTAAACACAAAAAAATTGAGTTTTTCTCCACCCTCCTCTGTGGTTTTCAGGGTTTGCAGGGGATCTGCATTATGTGTAGTCTTCTTTCATTAGTGGTAAGCTTTGATCTTGAGATTAGAGAGCGCGTGATTGAATATTGCTTGTGTATGAAAACAGGAAGACATATAATGACATATTCCCTTTTATTAAAAAAAGTTGCCTGTGTTGTGACAAAAGAATGCACACATACCCTAGAATTACCTTGTTTTCAGCAATAACTGGTAAAAGAAATATCTTCAACAAGCAATTATCGTCTACTCGTTCATTCCTTATATACTTGTAGATTTATTACCTTGTCAAATTTTCTCTTCAAGTCCCTACTATAAAGGAGCATAAGACATAGATTTCTTCTTAATTTCAGAATTACTTGATGGTGCACTGAGCTGTAATTGCATAGTTTAATACTTGATTACGAGGATTAATCATGTTGTAACTATACCACGCAACAGTGTCTTTAAGGACGTGAACTTTGCATCGTTTGTTACTGGTCATAAAAATTAGAGTTAAAAAAATGTGATTCTTGGTATAAAATGCCTGAAAGCAGAGGATCCAGAGAAAAACATGTCAAAGGAAGCAGGAAACGGCAAAACAGTAGTTAATAATGTGCTTGCAAATATGTTGAGTTACTTATTTTTACTAGAATTATTAACAGAGAAGGCAGATGATAACTGTCAGAAAAAAAGAAAAATCTGATTTGTGGTGCCTGGAGATGAGATGTACAACATCTAACAGCTGAATTAGAATTGCAGGTATGTGTTCAGATGTTTCTCTGGCCAGAGTGAGGGTTGCATAAATTCAAAAATGGAACACAGATTTGAGCAGGCAGCCACAGTCTCAGGCAGATGCTAACCTTGTATTTTCAAACATGAAGTAAGAGATCACAGTCATGCTTCCTAGGCTTATAAATTTGTTTTATTTGCGGACATCTGCTGTATCTGTGCAACTGCTTCCAGCGACTGGATTTATGGTTTCTACAGCAAATAACTCACTTCATTTGATGGTAGTTTGGTGTAAAACACAAACTTTCAAATCCCTGCACTCTATTCAAAACGTCCTTTAATGTCCAAATGAGAGACACACCTGGATTATCCTGCTGACATCTATTGAAATTTTGAATTTAAATGTAAAATTGTAAGATTTTTTTTTTTTACTTTGAAATAAGCTAATTTCAGACGAGGATCACAATCCATATTTCTGGATCATAGATGAGGCTCTGTACATAAACAGTGCAGTAGATTAAGACTCTTTTTTTCGGCTTTGTTCTTTCTTCCCTTTAAGCGACCAAAATGACCGTGATATTCCAGGTGAGGCCCAAATCCATCTACTCATCTCCTTCTCCATCCACTTTGTGTGACCTGCAAATAAGGCATTCCATTAGAAAAGGAGTCAAATGACAGTTAAACCATTTTGGACTCCAAAAACCATTTTTCTTTATGTCTATAGGTCACATTAGCCTCCTTGTATGATTCTTTTAGTTTTATAGGTCCACTGTGCAATATTATTACATTTTTTCCAGGTGTTATTTGAAGTGATTTCATATAAAAAGTCATTTGCTGTGAAATTGTTATGGTTTTTATACACACACACCTGCAGTTGATATGTTCTCCTTCAGGTCTGTGGGGAGGTAATAACCACCATCGATTTAATGAATTCTTAGGACACATACTGCATTTTTACAGTCCATTGAAAAGGTTCTGAGAGCCTGTTACCCTTCTGACGCAGTAAATGATCTTATAACAATGTCACCATGACAATTTGTGTTATTTTCTTCATGTCTCAGTTTGCGTTTTTAGAACCGTTTGAGACCAAGAGCCCTTTTTTTTCCTCTTGCACATTTTTGTAAGTAACTGTGACCATCAGATTTTATGCTTTGAGTAGATTTTCCTACTTGGATGCAACCCAGCTTTTTTTTTCCCTCTTGTTGATCCAGGGATTCACTCTACCATGTGCTTTTAAAGAAGCACAGAAGACTGCCTCTTTTGAAGAGTTCGAATGATGAAGTCCCTTTTCATTAAACCGCAGCTACATCTGAGGTCATTTCTCCACAGTTATCAAGGTATGACTTGCAAATTACACGTGAAACTTGGGTCTTTTTGCTGGGGTTTTTATTTTGGCTGTTTATGGAAAGCTGACATGGAAGAGTTTGGAAGTACCTTTTCAGGTGGGTGTACTAGGCCCACCAGCAAAGTAAGTACAAGTGTTTCCTCTCCACCAAAAAAAAATAGACATGGTATATCCAGAAACTTTGAAAAGGAACAGACTATTTTAAAAAGTGAAGTGTTTGAAATTAACCTTTTTTTTTTCTTTGTACAACAATGGATAAGAATTACAGTACACATGCTTCATGTGGACCATATTTCCTCAGTTGTCATGAGGACACTGGTGTCTTCATGGACCCCATTATCTGACATATAAGTGTGAGATAATGGTGCTTATCTGAGGTGACAGTTAAGGGGTTAAACAGTCTTTCCCAACCTCAACTAATTCATATTTTTGCTCTTCTTTTACTCCTAAATTCTCATTCAACTTGTGTGGTTCTTGTTCCTTTAGACAGGACAAGAAACTATCATGAGCATGAAAAATCAGAAAAGCACCTTGGATGGCTGATCTGAAGTGACTTCACTCCAGATCAGTCTTGCACACCAAGACTCCCGGTTGTGGATGACTATCAACATAGCTTCCACTGTGCAAACATTCTTGGTGTGTGTCTGCTTTGACATATCTCCATTCTTCATCATACCGAAAGAAAAAAAAGACAACAGTTTTAAATAATATTTGTCTTGTAATGAGATTCTCTGCAGGGACCAGGGGGGTTACAGAACACACTTACAGACGAGTCATGACATGACTCACCCCACCAAACAGCATCAACAAATATGTGCCTAATGTTAATGACACCATGTCTCGAACATTAAAAGTGCAGACATCCGTGAGAAAATATCAGGCACTGATTAAGCATTTCCTCTGAGATATGGAAATTCTGAAAATGTATTTTGAGATAGACCAGCAGTTACTGAGAGATTTTAAAACGATAAACGGCAAACCTCATCACTTGTTGTATCTATGAAAGCTACACAAATTCGAAGCATGAAAAATAGCCTCAACACTGAATAGGTTATTTCAAAGTACTTTTGACAACAATAGTGTTTGTTGCCATGCCATGGATGATGAAATGCCATCTAGATCTAACCGTCTAATATGCTCTTTTAACTAGAATAATGTCAAATTGATGTACAGCGCTTACATAAAAGACAACAGGGCCTCTTTTGTTTCTTGAAGGTGTTTCGTTACCCCGCCCCCAAAAGGCTACTTATAAGTGACAATGTTCGACATGTATCTGGAAATGGCAATGTCAAACACCAGGCATGATTGTCTGGTTGATGAAAAAATGTTTGTTAATGGCAGAACATTTATTCCACTGTGGAGGACCCGCAGGAGGATGTGCTGGAACAATTCAGCCAAAGCGCCTGGCTGAGATTCAACAGAGCTGTGTGTAGATAATTGGTCGAGCAGCAGAGGAATGACCTTAAGTTTAGATTCAGGCAGTTAGGAGACCTTGGAGACTGCCTGTATCCCCAGGCTTTCCCTCACATGGTTCTGCACGAGTTTGTGCATGTAAAGTCTGCCACTGGAGAAAACCACATTGAGCACCAGGATAACACAAGGTTGCGTATTACATAAGTGTTGCAATATTAACTTTATGCATTCTCTATGCCTTCCCTCTTAAATACATGTGAACATCAACACATGGACAGTATGAGACTCTTAATGATAAACAGTGCAGTGTCCAGTGTCATACCTTACTGTTTCCAGCCAACAAGAAACTTAGTGCCAGTGCCAGTCTTACTCTCAAAAACCCTGAACATACAAGTCTAGAGTGACTCTAAGCTCAGGGAGCCCCTCATTGATCAGTAGTACAACAGATTCCAGATCCAGCCAGCTGGGGCAATTAGCTGGGGAAGCCATGTTCTCTGGACTGCAGTGAGGTAATACTTCAGACATCTGCAGGAGGTTCTAATTATGCCAGAACAGCTTGGTGTCTGGCTGCTTTTTTGGCAAGATGATCAGCCAGCACAAGCCCTCATAGTCTTTGGGCATATGGCATGCAGGCCAAGGGGATGCCCTCTCTCTGCTTGGTTTATACATGGAGGCTGTTATGTAATTTTGTTACTGCCTTTGTATTTTGAAAGATAAAACAGCTATCTCACAGTCTTTTTGCCTTTTCAGCCTTAGAAAACTCAACTTCAATGTTCACAGTTGCAAAATGGAAATTAATGGATACATACAAAGGTTGCTAGAGGCCAATGGTAGCTCTGAGGAAACTCGAGTGGGAACATCTGTTGACAGAACAACTATTAGTTTGCCACGGGCTATGTAGGAGACAGTTCAAAAATCAAGTGGAAGGTGCTGTGGTCAGATGATGAAATAAAATTTTTAGTCTACTCGCAAAACACTACGTGTAGCAGAAAACTAATACATCATCTTGAATAGACCGTGGAACCGCTGTTAAAAATGGTAGTTGCATCATGAGGATGCTTTTCTGCAGCTGAGAAAAGAAAGCTTGTCAGGGATGATGGGAACATGGATGGACAGCGCTTACATAAAAGGCAACGGGGCCTCTGAAATTCTGGGGGAGAATCCCTGGACTGGAGTGGAGGTTCAATGGGACAACAACCCCAAACATACAGCTACAATGGAATAGTTCAAATCAAACCATATTCACGTGTCAGAATGATCTGTTTACAGAGGTGCTCCATCAGTCTGATAGAGCTTGACTTATTTTACAAACAATTGGGAAATCTGGTCAGAATTAAAGCTGTAAGGTTGTACATGTAAGTAAGTACATACATTTTTATAGGTATTTAAAAGGTATTTAAAAGTTTTTAGCTACATAGTGTTGGTCTGTGACATAAATGAGAAAAAAGTATGTTTTAATTTGTGAGCGTTTAAGATACTAAATAGGATTCTCTGCTTCTCTCTAACTGTCTTAGTTGTACTCAAAGTGACATTGTATTTCCTCGAGAACGTTATCTATTAGACTCCAGCCTCTTCCTGACTGTTTAACCTCTGGCTATGCCATAACACAAGGTGGTGCTACTGTATCTTTCTGCCCTGTTCTTAGGTAGCTGGGTGTTTGCTGACAAGGTAAGAGCCATGTGTTTAAGGCCTTGACTGTTTTGTAATTTTTACATTCATTTTCATGTTCTCCACATGAGGTTTGAGCCAATGTGTCATGTAAGGGGAAACAGAGCAACTCTTACATTACAGAGCTGTATGATTTTGTTCATTTTGCTCTCATAATTAAATAGCTATTTCCTTCCATGTGACAAAATGATAGGCTTATCAACAGCATCCCAGGCTTAAAATAAGAGGGTAACGAGGGTAAAACAGCACGTTGCACTGAAACCCTTTATTTGCGTAAACTGTAAACACCAAGTTAACAGAGATCAACACAAAAACATTGGTTCCTATAGTAACATGCCTCGTTAAGCAGGCATACCTGATACTTAAGTGCGCGTTGCTTTACTCTGTTTTGCGTTGCATTGCAATGAGACACAGCTATAAAACTAACTATTTAGATCTGAGCAGATATTCTGTAAATCGCTAACCAAGTTGAATAAAAACACCGGACATCGTGGGATGTCCTGTGGAATTTGAAACCAGTGAATTGTGTATTTGTTACAGAAAGGTGCGTCTGTGGAATTAGCTTATTACTGGGCAAGACACCTTAATTAAATTAAAATCTGAATTTTTTGGACCTTTTTGCTGATCATAAGCAATTGTTTTTTGTTGTTTGTTTTTTTTACAAAGAAATGTCTAAAGTAAAACTTTGTAGAAACACTATCCTCTGCAATTACAAGTGCAAGTCTTTTGGGGTATGTTTTCACTAGTTTTACATTTTTCCAGACTTTTACAGGAGTACAAGTCAATGCTTCTCTGATTAGTACTGCATTTCATCAGTTTAGGGGTGGCGGCCACATTTTTGTATGCTTGCAGCTGTGCCTTATGATTTCCAATTTTAGATTATGGACAGAGCTATGCTTTGTGAAATGTTAAATGATTTTAACCCAAACCTGCTTTATAGTGTTTTAAGACATTGTTCTTGGTCTACATAATCCTGCTCGTTTACTGATACTCACTTTCCAAAAATGTGTTTATACTGAGAGAAAATTGCATAGATTTGAGCTATGTTTGTTCTATTAGCATAAAAATGATAAAAACTAACTAAAAATCACTGTCAAAATGGTACTTTTTTGTATTTCACTATCACTGCATCTTATAGGGCCCAAAGTCCATACTCAATAAGAAAAAGAGCTGTTTTTGGGTTATGTATTAGCTTTAGGACTAAGGTGCGGATTGAGTTTCAGGTTGGTTTCAGGGTGAGTTGTGTAATGGTTACGCTATAGTAATGACTGGAAAATGAATGGAAGTTAATGCAAAGTCCTTGTAAAGAAAAAGAGGTACCATGTGTGCATGTGCGTGCGTGTGTATCCGTATGCATTCGCAGTAATAAATCATGAACCTCTGAGAATTGGAACATTTTGAGTTTGTTTTTGATGGTAGATAGCTGGAATCGACTTTGGGTCAGCAGACAGCTTGTTCCAGAAAGCGAAACCACAGTTTTGTAAAGTTGCACACCCATCACACTTCCAATTGCTTCTAGTAACAGCCGAAAGACATCTGATAACCTGAGATCCGATCAGCCCATAGACAGTGAACAATGTTCAAATGTACCGGGAAGCTGATCCAATAATTTCTTTGTGGTTTATATATTCGATTTTCAAAGGTTTTTCTAATGTGCAGAGGGCAATGCAGATTTATCTTTACTAAAGAGGTAATATATTTACATTTCTTACATTACATATCTTCTGGTTTAAAAGGTTGATGTCCTTCTAACTGTTTTGATAATGTTTAAAATTACAAAGGTATAAACCACTTTTCCTGAATCAAAGTGAAATAGGAGATTTATTTTTGTATTTTTAATTTGGTGAAATATAAAAGCTTGTATAACTGCTATGAGATATCCCAATGCTTGCTTTTTTATGCTATAGAGATGGCTGTGACATTTTACTGATTTTCTATCTGAGACAACTAAAAGTATTAGTATTATCTCCACGTGTCTTTTAAAGTTTCTGAAGTGGTAACTGCTGCTGGGGAGGGAAAACTTTTTGAGTCTCCTCATACAGAAATAAGAGTGGTGACAGTTTAATGGCCTATAGCGATTTATTCCAGATATAGAGTTGACCAATTTTTTTCCAGAAGTCAGGTTGTCACAGCAAAGAGAAATGTGTGGCCATATATATATATATATATATATATATATATATATATATATATATATATATATATATATATATATATATATAAAAAAAAATAATTTTATTTATTTATTTTTGATGAAGGCTTAGACAAATAAAAATTTAAACGAAGTTGACTAAGAGGTGGACTTTCAACTTGTGGAATCCCAGCAGAACTGCTCCAGTTTAATGTTTTTTTTTCCATAAATAATTTTAAAAATACAGAATTTGGCCTTTCATACCAAAGAACTCATGGGACCTTTTATTTATTTTAAATGTCAACATTAGCAGATTTGAATGCAGAGTAATGATCTCAGAAAATGAAAAGCGAATCACACTGAAATATATTGTTCATCTTAAGGTATCTTAAGGAGTGCTCTCCGTACTACAAACTAAACCTACAAGCACACTTAAAAAAAATAAATAAAATTGGTAACCCTTTTGGTAATTTGTTGAAGATTAACAAGACCTGCAACATAATTCTTAGTTAGAATTCTATCCATAGCATTGTGGCCAACAATACTCAAATCTCCCAGTTGCTGGAACTACATGGGATGAGAGAAAACATTCTTCAACTCCTCATACAGAAATAGAGTGGTGACAGTTTAATGGTCGCTGAGCTCGACTCACCAAACCCTTGCCACTCTGCAGTATATAAAAGACCCCAGTACCACTCCAGCTTGTGACGTCATGTGCTAGAACCTGCTCTGCAGAAGTTGTGGTTAATCAACAGAAGTGTACATTCTCCGAAGTGACGATACTGCAATGTAAGACCACAAATGGAAAACAGTTTTTCCTTAGACCAGTTATAGGAGTCCAAATGCTAGCAGTTAATAATTATTTATTTATTCTAATCAATAACAAATGGATTTTTTCTCGTTTTTAGATGATTTGCTACATTGACATGGCCAAGTGATGAAAAAGCTGGAAGGACCAATGGATTTTATAGTGCTTTGGGAATTCATTCTCTGTTGAAACAAATTCTCAAAGCCTGCCTTCGTCCTTTGTCTACTCTTAATATTCATTAATTTTCCCCCTTCAAGACTTGTTTTTTTTCTCAAAGTTAACCACATTTTCCTGCACTTAATGAGCCATTCGTGTGAGGAATAACAACTTACAGACTTTCTGTCTCTCTGAACCCCTACTTCACAACAAGGGGACTTGATTTAGACAACTGCTGAAAGTTAGCTTGGGCCACAAGAGCCTCCCAGGCTTGACAGACAGTGTTTTTCTGTGAGACTCTCCAGATGGGATCCTACACTTTGAGCTGTCCTAACAACCAGTGGTACTGCCAGAATCATAACTGAAAACCTCTGATGTGACAGAGAAGGAAGGAGCATCATTAATAAACATAATGAGGCAGATGGGTGCTCTAATGGGTGGCTGGAGTACACACTGCAGAGTCAGTCGGAGGTTACGGCATCGGGTTCCCTTATCGGGAGAGGCTCGGATGTAGAAACCGGATGCTTTGGTGTTTATGACACCGAATGAGCAAAATAAACATGCCAGCCAGCTTTCTCAGAGATCAGCAAGTGAATATGACTTTTATCACTATTTGAGGCCACAAAAAGAGTTTCCCACCTGCAACATGACAAGCAGTGAAAACAAATTAAGAGAGAACAACATTGCTTAACTCCGCATTCCTCCAGCAGTGCTGGACTGACAACTGAAACTGAAGCAGGAGAAACAGAGACGTTGTCTTTGTTTTTACACACATTCCTCTCCTTGTCAACACCTTCCACCTACGAGGTTCGCAGAGGAATTTGATTCTGTTTAGTCGTCTCTGCTGATGTGTCTTGTGATCACAATCAGAAAAAGGAAATATATCGTGTCTTTTCCCAAGCTATGCATATATATATATATATATGCTTAGACCTTTGAAAGAAAACTTAAATTTGTTATCCATACCACAAGATTTGTTCAGTATTTTCTTTTTTGTTTTGTTGTGCTTTCCATTCAATGCTGTTAAAACTTTTTTAGTTTTTAGTTGATCTTTTGTAGTTTATTTCATTGCCTTGCAATCATGGGTTTGATTCCAACTTCCTCTACCCTCTGAGTGAATACTTTCCAGCTTGCCAGGTCAGGTAAGCGTCTAGGGTGCATTCACATCAGTCCTGTTTAGTCCACTTTAATCAAGCTCTAGTCCGTTTGTCTAAAAACTCCACTTTATATGAGGAGGGGTTAATGTGTAATCAACCTCTCATGTAGACTTAAAAAAAAAGCGAACTCTGGTCCTCTTAGGTCTCAGTTTGTTAAAGTGAACTCTGGCGCGGTTCGAATGCATATCAGAGTTTAGCACAAGTAAAATTACCAAAGACAAAATAGAAATCCTACAACCGACAAAATTCCAAAGCCATGGGGGAGAGGTGTATTTGGTTGGAGGTGGGAAAAGGTTTTTCAGTTTGTTTGGATTGTTTGACTGCGCAGTGGGAAAGCGAACCACGGCAGCTGAAGATTTAACAAATGTTGCGATTTTGGTCACTAATTGAATCAAGTCTGTCAGACCACCTAGTGTGAAAACACTAGAGTTGACTGGACAGTGGATTGAGCTGCAAATGATTGGAGGCTGGGGTGGGGGTCAATTTCCAGCAAGAAAACAAGCCCCAAAATGCAGCCAGGGTTCACCTCAAACTGTTTTGATAATTATGCGTTTGCTACAATGGCCTTGTCAGAGTCCAGAACTAGCTCCAAGATGACTGCAGATGCTCCTCATTCAATCTGACTGTGCATGAGTAAATATTTCAGTTTCAGCAGGTTTCTGCACAGCTAGAACAAGTTTTTTGGATTTTTATTTGTACCACTTTCCTTCCGTTTGACAGTTTAATGCACTACATTGTGGTAGGATTTTTCAAAAAATATTTGGCTATAATTAACAAATATACAAATGTGAATAACCTTAATTGGGTGCAAACATTTTTGCAAGTACTTTATCTCACCAAAAATACTTAATAGAATCGAACAATATTCATGATAATAAAATGCTGGGTAGTTTAAAGAGAGAAAACGCTGAACAAATGGCCTTCAGAAACATTTCTACCCAGAAAAAAGCTTTTTGGAGACCAATCCTATGTTCTCTGTGTGTAAGAAGTGATAAATTCTCACATGACAAGATCAAAAGCATGGCCTCTGAGAGACTATGAGGACAAACCTTACTGCCTTTGGGCTCTCATCCCAACTGGCTTCAATACAAACTGAACTGGCGTCGCTGCTCTTACTTAGCTGATGTATTTGAGTATTTGAGTCTGTTTATGATAGACAGTAATAGACAGTTTTTACTTCCAAGTATTTTTGAATGTGCCAGTCCTTTTCAGTTTCCACACATGATTTACCAGATGGTTCTGTGTAAAACTTTATCTTTGTTGTTCAGTTTTCATGCTTTAAGCAAAAACGGCAGCGTTCTGCAACATCACTTAACCACTTCCCATGATGTAGAAGGTTTGATCCAACATCCTCACCTCCTGACACCTTGTTTTATTTAAACTATGTAAAGTACTATTCTTCTAACATTGTGTTGGTGAAAAACTTAAAGAAGCTAACATCTGACATATTGGTGTTGGGCTCTTAATTGCTGTGAGTCAGATCAATACAGTTAGATATGCTCTGCTCCAATACCATGTGCTTTTCATTGGTCAGCGATGCAGTGAGTGCACTGAGCTTCAGAGTGTCACCCCACTTTCTGCAAAAGTAATTAGTTACTGTAAAATGCTCTGATGGAATCTGCCAAATGTTGTTGCTCATGAGTTTGTGGTTTGGAAGTATTTTGAAACAGAAACTAAACACATTTTAGTCACTACAAGCAAATCACAAGCTGTGGTGAAAGTGCAATATCCCTGAGTAAAAGTTCACTCCTAGGTAAAGTTGAACAACATGCCATATAACAGAAACTACAAAGAATATGTACATTTTTGAGGTGACACCTACAAAAACTGCAACACCATCAAAGCCATTGGTCTGTTGGATAATATGGGTTTGCGTTGGCTTGTGCATCACCTGAAGTACTTGTGCATGCTCACACGTCGACACAAATAAAATATATTTCCCACCTTTTACTCATCATATTGCATGCCATCTGATCTGATTGCCATTAGGTTTGCTAAACATAAAAAGAGTAAATTATTTAATGATCTGACACAACTTATAGGTACTGTATTGACACTCGGTATGTGTAAATTCTCAGACTCAGATTGGCATAAGTACAAAAGAAATCATTAGGAGATTTCTAGCTGAAACAAATAGTGCATTAAATTTTGAGATATTTATGTTAAAAAACTTGTTCAACAAGTGAATTCACAATTTTATCCCTAAGGCCAGAAGATAGAGCCCCCTGAGAAGGGAAGCAGCATGTTGATACGCCCTGTGGTAGTGGAAAAAAGGGCCTGTGTGAACTGTCAGCACCAGATGGACACAGAAGCAGCTAATCTGCTCCCAGGCCAGCTCTCACTTGCATGTGCCACTTGCACTTTTGCTGACTGACTTCCTCCGTGTGCATGCTGAATGAAGACGCGAGTCTGGGTGTACCCACAGGTGGAAATCCTGAGAGTAGATAGACATGCATGAGGAGACATTTACCAAACATGAGACACAACAAAATTCTGGGAAACACACATCCCAGCGAGCAACTCCCCCTCGGAGGAGGCACTCTGAAAGCAGACATATGTGTGGGCTGTTCACAGATTCAAGACACAATGACATCTGAACAGAACTGTATTAGCTCATTCTTAAACTGGGGGAGGTGTTGACATGCAGCATATGCTTTAATTAAATCTACTATTTTCCAGACAATGTATAATGGATCATTTAATCAGCCACTCCTTGCTGAATGAGAAGGGCAAATAAAGGATTGTTTGCTCAGTGACTAAAGATCTGGAGAAGCAGAGATGGATAACTTACAAAGGAGACCAAACCCCATGATATCATGCCCCTGAATGTAAATCTTCTCCCTGAACCTTGGTTCACGATTCATTTGTGCTGAACAGGGTCTGTCTTGTCATTAAGACCGTTTAAATCCTTTGATTGCTGTTGAGTGAGAACCAAGAGGCGGTTTGCATGAAAAGAGAGGTTGTCACGACATTGAACATCAGAGGAACCATGTTACTGTAACATGTTTTGGGATAACCTGTGCAGCAAGACTACTCTCCACCTGCTGTTATTCCACTGTGTGGAGAACGTGCCTTTATCCAAACAAGTGCTGTCCGAAACTTTGCAGCTGCCAGAGTGACCCTGCGACTAAACTGCCTTCAAGGCAGTCCGGTGGCTGCCCTGCAGACAGATCAAAGTAGAAATCATGGCCCACCAATAGAGATAAATGCACACTTCCTCCCGTCCCTTTCACACTGGTTTTTCCCACACTGTGGCACACCGTTGCGCTGAAGCAAGACCAACTCAGGGGAAATGACGGACCACATCAAGAGGCCTGCTGCTGCTCTGGCATGACGTCTAGTACTGGCCTTCAGGACAGAGGGAGATGTTTTTTTCTTGTGGAATGAAATATATTATTGTACCTCCAGAAAATATAAATTGTAGGTTTTTTTCATAAACTGTGAAATATGCAATACTGTGAGAAATTCAGTAAAAAAAAAAAGGCTATTACAGCAATACAAATTCTTTTCTTATGTTGGTATTTGGCAAGACCCAAGTATGTGAGATCTGAACTCAGGTCTCAAGTATTTGAAGAGTAAGAGCGAGCTAAGTCTCAAGTCTGACAGGAAACTTTTCAACTCATATTTTAAGGGACAAGTCCAAGAAAAATCTCACGCTTGTAATTCTCTATCCCTTGTCAAGTCTCAAGTTTTTTGCTCTCCTTGTCAAAGTGATATGACTTCAAGTTAACTCAAAGTGTGTAATAAATGAAAATAGCATGCTCTCATTGGTTACCTGTCACTTAACCTTCCTGCATAAATGCTCCACGTTATAAATTAAAATCAACACTTAGTTGATTTGAATTTTAGATAATTTGACGTAAAAGAAAAATGTTCACAGCTGTTTAAGAGGTCAGTATTATCTAAAATTAACTTTTTTGAAGTTTACATTATGTTATAATGTTATTTCCTCTGCAAAAACATACCTAGAATAATGGCTTGATTCTTGTTTTAGAAATCCTTGAATCATCCTTAGTAGCCATTTCAACCTAACTAGCAGTTTAACCAAACAGTGACTGATACAAGCAATTAAAAATAGAAGTAAAAACTTGATAGGAGTTTCCAGTCAACTTAAAATCACAATTTATGGTGTTTTGCAGTAAGCAGTAACGTATCACAGAAAGAAGATGGAGGGTTCACATCTTGGCTGTAGCCTTTCAATGTGGATTTTGAATGTTCTCCTCAGTGTTTTGTTTCTGGTTCCTCCGATTTCCAGAGACAAACATGCATGACAGATTGACAATAAATGACCATTAGGTGAGAGGGTGTGTCGATAAGCATCGATGGATTGGCAACATGCAGATAGTGAGCTTCTCAGCTGTTGAATGCAAAGGGTTCATGCCCCCTTGAAACTCTTAGCAAGATTAGGTGAGTTTTGAAAATTATTTTTGTAGGATTTTCTTGCCTTACCTTCTTGCCAACCAGTAAAAGGGCACTGTTCAGTCAGACATATTAAACTGCTAATTCAACCCTACTTTCAAAAACATCTATTAACCATGTCTCCAGAGTAGCTGACTGATGGACATCATCCCACTCAGTGACATATAACAGACAAATACCCTCTTAAATGCATTTGTGATTAATGGAGATACATTTTACACTCGGTTTGGCTGCTGGTCGTTGCTGAGCACTGCAGTGTAACACAGCAAAGTCTGTTTATATAACATGTAAATTAGCCATATGATCTCATCTGAACTTTATATCGCAATAGCCCTCAGTGAAAATTTGAAATAAGTCCCAAACAAATACCTTTTTAATTTTTTTAGTGTTCCAGTATCCGTCATCATAAATTAGTGCTCAGAAGATATATTTTCTTTCCCTGGCACCAGAAAACAGTAGTCAAGAAACAGGTTGGTTTGGGGTTTGGCTTTAATGCTTACCTGTTTCCTCGATCTACGCTTCCTAACAAAAAGGCCTCTCATTTTGAAGAGTGCACAGAGTAAATCAACTCTGCCTTTAGCCAGAGCTTCATTAATATGATCCTTCTGAGACATGTACTTGTGATGGCAAAACATGACGGCTGCAAGGAAAATCCTCTCTTAAAGCAATGAATTATGTTTAGGAATTCCCTGAACAGCTGCTGCTTATATTTTCATAGGGGGGGATACGCAAGGCCACCCAAAATAAAATTGTGTCATGTTACTACACGAGAAAACACCAGATCCTCGTAACAGGGCTGTGCCATTTTTCCAGCTTTCTTCTGTGTTTTCTGCTCCTCCACAGGAAATACACCCATGCACATAAGCTTCCCCACCTGTTTGGAAACATCTTTTGAATCGTTTCTGGTCGCTGTAACGGATCATAAGCGATGCCTTTAATGAGCAAATAAAGTCTGGCAATGCCTCGCACCCAAAACTGGAGAGAGTGAATCATCCTGCAGATTCATCCTCAGCAACACCTAATATTGTTTGTGATTCATGTAGAAATGTCAGACAAGAACCTGTGGGAGAATTGGAAACTTAAACTAAATGTCCTAGAGCTTGATCCAGCTTTATTAAACCTAATTGAGCTTTTTATATTGAAATGTGCAGTTACGTGCTGTTGACAGCTAGGAAATGTTCTTTGTGCTGATAATACTGTTAATATTGGCAATATTCAGAGGAAACCTGTCCAGAATTAATGGACCTATTTCACAGAAGTCATCTTCAGTTACATACACAATTCAAAACACAGAGTTATTATTTTCAATAGACAATAACTCTTGGTTTAAAGTGGGATAAACTGTTTATCAGGTCATTGTGACAGTTGAGTTTTTTGCATGTTAGAAGCTTGAATAGAAAATTTAAGGCAGCGAGTGAATGAAATATGTAAAACTGGACTTTTAAAAACATACCTCCTCTCAAGATAAATTAAAGTTATGGTTAACACCAGGCATGGGCCTGTTACCAGTGTCAAAGTATACCAAGGTTTTAAAAAGTTATGGTGCCAAAGCCGTAAAAATTTTCCATTATATTGTTTTTACAGTTTAAAGCAATTTTATGAGATGCCAGAAAAAGTCGAGGAGCATAAGCTAATGTAGTATTTCCACCCCTCTGCTGTTGTTGGGCATCGCAGGTCAGTTGGCCCAAAAAAGTGTGCTACACTTTTACAAAAGCAAAAATCTGACTGTTTCATATGTTTCTGGTTATGCAAGAACACAGATCAGCACCCATCATGCTTATTAAGGTAACCATGAAGTCACCTAAAAACCTCCCTATTCCAGGTAAAGTGATTTTTAATCTTGAGCTTCTTTGAAAAAGCTTATTCTAGGGTGTTTGAGAAGAGGTTCTCGCAGTGGGTTTACAACATTGGACAAGATCTTTACCCTTGCAGAGTTGCTCATGGAGCATATGACGTTTGGTTGTTCAATGCATATGTGGTTTGTGAATCTTGGGAAATCCTAATGATGATCCCTCAAGTAATCTTTTGGCAGGTGTTGCTGGATTATGGGGAGCCAGGGATGCTTTGACAAAGTCAAGCTTGTTTATCAAATCGGCTGGACTTTACCATAGCTGCTACTTTTTACTGATCCTGTCGGTGGTGTTCATGCAAAATGTCTCAAGTTGTCATGGAAAAGACAACTGGCATTTCAGATGATGTGCTACTTGTGCATACATGTGATGGTGGTCAGTAGGAGAGCCAGCTCCTCTTAGTCTGAGATTATGATTCTCAACCATGAAAAGGTGGATTGTTTTTTTTCTGGGTTTGGGCTCTGTCTCTGACAATTTAAGTGGAATAAATGCTTGATATGGAATGGTTTAATGAAGGGTTACCAAACATTGACAAAGACATTCTATATTTACATTCAGCACTGAATGTAACTTAAATAGAATTTAAAATTCTCCTTCTAACATATGAAACCCTTAGTCATCAAATTCCATCATACATCACAGATCTGACTGTTCCATGTATTCCTAAAAGAGCACTTCGCTCTGAGAATGCAGTTTTAATGGTGATTCCTATAGTCTGTAGTTATCAGCAATGCTTTAAGTGGAAAAATAAGGGTTACATGTACTCCAATTAACGTCATAAAATATAATAGAAACACACATAATGTTTTTATAAATATCTATCAATCGATAGATTAGTAGTCTTTTTTGCAGAAAAATGAAAAAGAACAAAGCCAGTTCTAAGTTAAATTCATATGAGTCCAACTCAGTGTCTTGGAGCGGAAAGTAACTAAATATTTTTACTCAGTCACATTAGCTTGAGTAACTTTTTTGGGGAAAAAAAACAACTTTTAGGAGAAGATTTATAACACGCTTTTTACTTTAGTAATGTTACTATGAAGTATCACCACTCTAGCTTGATTAAAACTTTTGGATAATCTACTAGCTGTACACAAACATCCTTCACAAATTGAAGGACAAAGATGATTTTACTAAAAATGCACCAGATACAGACACACAGCTCCAGTTTATGTCTTGTCATTTGCTGTTCGCACCTGAATTAATTATTCCTCAAAAGCTACTCTCATCCAGGTCTGCTCCTTTGTATTTAGTTGCTAAGCTTATTCTTGCATTTTGTTCTTTATGCATTCAATTTAGTTTTCTTAGCTTACTGTTAGCCTTTCTCTTTAGTTTCTCTCACATTTTTCTCCCTCCCTTTTTCATTGTATTCATGCTGACCAGTAATCACTCGTTCCATTCACCTGCAATGCATCATCATCTTCATGTGTTTCAACCGATCTGCCCCTCAGGCTCCTTATTTTTACTGTTCAGCTCTGAATTATCGTTTTTCATGCTCTGATTCACATCTTTGTTTCGTTATGTGTCCTTAAAACAGGCTCAGGCTGAGTATGCACATGTAACCAGCTCTCAGCTTTAGTCTGCAAGGCAAACGCCTTATCTACTTTTAAGACTAGGCTATTAAAGTTCCTTTTCGATAAAGCTTATAGTTAGGCTGGCTTTGGTTATCTTGAGCTCTCTCTGAAGTTATGCTGCTCTAACTAAAAGCATTATTTGTTGTTTTTTCAACCATTAATTATTATTTTTGTCCAATTGTGTCTCTCCATAGAAGCTACATTTAGGCTGGTGTTCCATTTAGCTATGGTACCTTCTGGGAGTCGGGCATCGGCTAAAATAATCCTGGTATCACTTAATCGTTCTTCCTCTTCTTCTGTTATTAAGTGTTTACATTTCATGATAATCCTACATCTGTTCAGTTGTTTCCTTTTATTGTCTTCTCTGTCTTGTCAAACCCCCAGTCGGTCGCGGCACATGGTCACCGGTACTGAGCCAGGTTCTGCAGGAGATTGATTTCTGTTATCTGGGATTTTTTCTCTCCACTGTCGCTACATACATGCTGAAGGACTGCTGCAAAGTCAGGAACACAATACAAATGATGGCCTATTGTTGTTATATGCTCATCCAGAATGAATGAATGCTGCAAGTCAATGACTGCTGCAATCTGCTGGGTTTTCTTAGATTGAAACTTTTAAACTAATTTGAATAATTAACTGAGCTTGATGTACTTGGTGAACTGTTTGATTATTTTGTGATTAAACTGAAATGACTTTTTTGTGTAAATGCCTTGCATTGAATTTGCCATTAAAAAGCAATAGAACAGCAGCAAAATATCTGTAAAGACAAGTATTACTTGCTGTGGGAAAGACATGATGACAGGTATTTTAGTAAATTGAGTAAATTTACTATTTAATAAATGGTTGTACAAATATCCTAGATCCACATATTTAGTACATGATAATAGCTTCAGAGCCACAGTGCAAAAGAAAGGATCAGATACCACTGATCCTCACTATTATTCATCACTCCCTGCAATCGCAACTCAGTGACCTAATGGGTCTTACGTTGTGTCACTGCTTTTTATCAAAGGATATCAAGAAAACCAGAGAGGATCCTTTCTACTATAACCGTCAGAGTCAACAAATTGACAGAAGGAGAAAAAAGAAAGCGCTGAGGCTTTTTAGTAATCTGTTTGTTTATTCTCTTTTAGTTCATTTGTGGCTCTTTTAAAGCTTTTGGCACCAAGGTATTCCGCATGGCAACCCTTTCCTCTCTACCACACACCTTCCCTCTTGCCATCCGTAATTACCACACTGTTTGAGCCCTCGCCTGTCCAAAAGCCACTGCAGGTTTGATGTTTTTGGCTTGGCTCCTCACTGACATGCCTGGGAAGGGCAAGGAAAGGAAATGGGTGGACCGGCCGCTCTCTGTTCCCCCGAAGTAGGCCTGGGAGAAGCCAGCCCAGTGTTTTTGACTCTGCTGAGCTTGTAAGGCAACACAGCCCATCTGGTTCTAATAAATCCTCTGTGGAGCTTAGCAACTGGAATTGCTTGACCTGTAAGGCGACATGAACATCAACACCATCATTTTGGAAAACAACAAGATACGAGTTTTAGAGCAAAATATCAGATTTATGATTCATTTTTAATAGACTAAAGAAACTAAGCATAAATTGCTAAAACTTAAAGTAATTGGTGCTAGATGGTTTCTATAATGGTCACCATACTGTTACAAGGGATTCCTGCCAAAAGTGGGCAGTGTCTTACCATTGGTTGAGATGTGACTTTATCAAACAAAGTCATGGTGAGAATAACTCTCCTTTTCTCCTAATGAGTCTCAAGTATTCAATTCACCAGTTTGTAGAGCTATCACTGCCAAGAATGTTTTAGCTTGAATGCAAAGACTTGAAATATTTATTTTCTAGGAAACAAAGTGTATCTTTCTACTCTCTTTTTAATCTCCTTTGGTGGAAATTTTACTAAACATTAAAAGCAATATTTTCAGTTCAGCTGGAAATGACCATGCCCTTTTTTATTGGTATCACATTTCTTCTATTGCACTAAAACACTAAATCTATTTTGCATGAAGAAACTGTAATATGGGCACACCGAGACAGCGCGCTACACCATGTAAAGCCTGCCAGATCATTAGGTCATGCACTGCTATGTTGGTAATGTCTGCCTCCAGATCCCAGGCACATATTTATGACCCGTTGGCTGCAGAAGCCCTGCTGACTTGTGTGAATGAAGTCAAAGCCATCACAGTGACCTCACTAGCAGACAAGCAGAACATCTGTCCTCCTCTTTTGACACCTTCAGTGGTGGGGTTTCCTCAGACCTCCCTGCTCCTCCCTGGGCTTACTGACTTCTGACTGAAAACACTTTTTAATTCAATACTGGGATCAAAGAAGACAGAATTTCCGGCCAAATGAAGTGAAACAGGGAAGAGTTTGGAATAGTGTGCGTAAACTCACGACACAGTGGTTCATCTTTTTCCCGGTATTAAATTCACACTGACAATACAAAAAAAACTTGAGTGGATAATGGGATGTATGATTTAAAAAAAAAAAAAAGATGCAATTTTTAAAGAGCACACAGAAGAAAGAAACTGCTCCTTCTGCATTGTCTATGCTGATATTGGTAACATCACAAGTATTTGACAAAGTTCAACACAGTCTCTGATGTATTTAAGTTGCGAAGAATTTACCATTACATGTTTGAGCCAGAGTTTTACCTCCAACTGATGGGGAAGATGAAGCAACAATGACATTGTTTTCAGAATTTTAAGTGATATAAACAATTGGATATGGCTGCACAGTGGCAGTAAAAACTTTGTAGCAAGAGGTTCCAGTGTTTAAATCCTGGCCTGAGGTGTTTTTGCATGGCGTTTCCATGTTCTCCCTGGGCTTGTATGGGTTCTTGTATCCAAAAAACATGAATTTTGGGTTAATTGGTCTAGGGCTAGGCAACAAAGCAATAGCAGCATATTTGGAATGGTGGGACTGAAACCTGCATGGTGGAGTTTCATGGTAGGATTCAATTGACACGTTAGTTTATCTGGCAATTTTCAGAGAAAGTAGCCGGTGATGAATCTGAGCTGCAGGAAGCATTGCAACAACATGAAAATGATCGAATGCATCACCAGGATGATTTGGTTTTAATAACACCTCAGCTAATTGTCATGGATGAGGATATTTAAAATGGAAATGCAGCCATTAGTATATTTTTGTGCTCTTAACAAAACTGCTTCCATGTGTTTTGTTATTGCCAAAATTACCTGGAAACTAGATAGATTTCTTCCCTAAAAGATCTTGCTGCAGTTTTACAGAACTGAATAGAGAGCTTTGACGGAGGCATTTGATTTAAATAAAAATAAAATTACAATATGTATGTATTTAGTAGAGCTCATATCAGCTGCTATATGTGATGTCACCAGAGGCATTTTGAAGCCTGTTTCTCAGATGGTTCTTTTTTTTTGTTTAAAAAAGGATTTTGCAAAAAAAAAAAAAAAAAAAAGCAAAACAAATAGAAAAACTGATCATGACATGTTTTACAGGTGGGAGATTATATTTCAAGTGAGTTTGACACATAACTACAATGGATCAGCGGCTCAAATTTAGCATCTACTTTCTTAAGAAACTTCATTGGGTGAATTGCTGATATATTTTATATATATTTGGTGAAAAGGCATCACAAAAGAAAAAGCATGTGATTCTAATGTAAATCATTTGCTTATTAATAATATTAGAAACAATAATGATCCAATATCCCACAGGTATTATCCTGTAATTAAAATGGGTAGTAATAGGATTTAGGCAGGGTTTTGCAGCAGGAGACCACACATGGGGTATGCTTGTATTGTACATGCTTAATCTGATTAAAACTTTAAATGTGATTATGAAAAAGAGTGACACATACTTCACAGGAATGCTGACATAAACCGAGTTTGCTAGTACAGTCACTTTTAACAAGACGGGACATTTTGTTTGACTAAAACTCTCCTATCAGACATTTCTGGGAGGATTTAAACTCCAGTGCGCCAAGACAAACCAAAAGTGTTGCTCATACAAAGCTGCATATTTGGTACAAAATGAGAGAGACAAAATAATGGTAAAAGATTCCGTATGACTTTTATTTTTTTAAATAATTTTTGTTTTCTTTAGAAAAAGTATTTAAATACATTTCTAGATTAACTTTCCTTTGATTAACATGAACTATTTCATAATAATGTTTAAGTTTGAACTTTCAAATAGCTGATGTTGTGAATGATTATGACCGCCTCAACCATCTCTGGTCTTTTTGAGTAACTGTACATCTATAGTTTACAAAGTATTTTGTGGCACACCAGCTTCTCTTTGTATTTTTTCTATTTGATCTTCTACACAAGGTGTCTCCTTGTGTTTTATACTGTCTTTACATTTGCTGGCATTTGTTTGCAAAATTAAGAAAAATTAGGAAAGCAAGATCTACCCTGACTGGATTGCAAAGTTTTGCTACAGACATGAGCATAATCCTGATCAGCTCATGCTGGAGCATTTTAAAACTACAAAGACAATTCACATTTGTTCTTCAGTTAACATCAAAACCCATCACTGTGACAGTGTTAAATACACCGCCATGACAAATTCAAAACAGAGGCTAGCAGAACAATGACCCACATTTTCCATACATTTTTGTCAAGTGATGCTGCCCAACTCTGTGGTTCTAAAAGAGACACCATCAGTTCTACCTGACAGGGAGTGAAAACATCCATTCACTCCTCCCATCTTATCTGCTCACCATACTACGTGATGTACAGAGAGAAAATACTTTGCCTTTTTGCCTCATTTTGTCTAACGCACAGTCTGCCTGTCCAGCATATTACAGAATATGAAGCAGGCCGATTCATGATACTATTTTTCCTCTCTTGTTGTCCTGAAACTCCATCATAATCAATTTTCTGTGATAATAACAGGAACATCTGATGACCTCATGGGAAGCAACAGACTTCTTCACTTCTTAGACAAAGAAATGAAAATGTATTTTTGCCAAAGGATAGTTTGGCTCAGTTTTAAGGGGAAAGTCTCTTGTGTAGTATGGCACTATGCATTTTCCCCTTTTCTCCCTGGAATGAACTCATTATCTTTTGAAGGCAATGTGAAAGTAATACCACCTGGCATGGATCAGTAAATTGAAGGGACGAAAGGGAAAGCCATATGTCCACCTTCAGTTTTCAAAGCAGCTTCCATGTGTATCCAAGTGCATTTAAAGACGAAAGCAATCCAAACGGGAAATTTATCATTGAACTTAAATTTCTGGGGTTTTAAGGATTTACTTTCATAAACATTGCTTGTTAATGTTTTATAGTTCAAGCTTATGCCATTTGAGCTCAGGCTTATAGAACTCACAGGATATCTTGAGTGCATTTGCCAAGACCATTCATGTGTATCGGTACTGATTTCGGCCAGGCCATATTTACCATATCTGTCTTTAGCTGCACCAAAATGATCTGGATATCCCATTGTGCAGACTGTAGCCCACAGGCAATCATTTATTTCTCCTCAAGAGTGCATCCAAACCATTAAAGGAATTGTTTGACATTTTGGGAAATAGTTTTTATTTCAATCATTTGCCTTTTGATGGGTGATAGTCTGTTTAAAAGCCTGGGAACAATTGGCAAAAATAATATTTAACCGTTTACAAATGCGGTGGAGGAATCAGAGTCCAGACATTAAGTTGTGAATCAGAGTTGTGCCATCAACTAAATTGTTGATGGCACAATCAGTGGAACAAAACAAACAAACATACAAGCAACAACAACAAGATGAAAAGTCAACAACATTCCATGGCTGATAAAACCAACAGCAAAACAGAATCAAATATGTATGATGAAAAACTTTCAAGAACTCTTGTATGAACTTTCTGCAAATATTGGATGTTTGAAAGGTATATATTGTATTGTTGAAAGTATTTGTTCACCACTTCAAATTATTGATTTCAGGTGTTTTTGTCATCTCTACACCTTAAAACCTCTCAATGTATTGAGTGTCTAAAAGTCAAAGAGGAAGTAGTGCTGTGTTTAAGCAGCGGGGAGAGGAGTTCAAGAGGGAGTGAGTATTGATATCTTGGAAACTGACAGGCTTCGGCAACATGGTGTGAAGATCTAACATCAATAAAGATGCATATCTTCTTTTTCTGATGTTAAATTAATCTATAAAAAAGACCTCATACAAATTTAACATCTGTTGTCCATCGAGATTACATTTCTTGACACATTTTCTCTGCCACATAGATGTTGAGTATCTCTTTCACTATCTCTTTTAAACTCAGAAGCAGCATTGCATAAATTATTTAAATAGCTATAATAATAATAATAAAAAACAAATATAAATGTGTTTTTCAGTGTCCAGGAACGTTCTGATCTAGTGCCATGTGGGACTCAACATAAAAAATAAAAATCATAATTGGAATATGTTATTTTATAACCAAACTCTGCTTTTACAACTTGATTTCTGACCTGTTTGATGTGCTCCTTAGTCTTGATGATGCTGTTTCTTCACTTATGATCTCTGAAGCCTTCATAGGTTAACTTTCTATGGAGTTAGAAAGTTAACCTAACTTTCTAACTCCATGGAGTTAGAAATCCACCTAATTTATAATTAGGTGGATTCTGAATTAATGATGATATCAAAACAGAGATGTCAAAAGCTGCACAGTTGAGATTTTGAAATTTATACATAATTTTCATTCCATTTCACAAATATACATTACTTTTTCTAAGTCCAACTGAAATCCCAAGAAAATGCATAAAGGTTTGTGACTGTGTTGGGACAGAATGAACGGCGTGTGACCACTTTTTCAACGCACTGCACGGTACCAGACAAGCACATAAAAAAATAGTCACAATAAATCACGTGAGCAGGTTTTAAGAAGAAAGAGACAGGTTATTAAACAATAGTCTATATTTTAGTGTGACACTTTTTACTGAATACACTCAGCTCATCCACAGTTGAAATGTGAAATATGGTCTTTTTTTAATTTGAAATGAATCCCAAGTTAGATCACAAAACAAATATTCACTCAAAGCTTCATGTTTTTAATATTATTTTAATTTGTGTTATCATTGTGACATTTCAAATGGATCTTTGGCTTATAAATAATATGAAATTGCTCAGTTTGCTCAGTTCATCTGCAGTTCCATGTTGCGCTATGTCACTGCTGCATACATGACTGCAAGAGACTAGTGGAACATCACAGTTACAACATGTGTAGATACTGCCACACTGACAGATTGATGTGGCTGTTTTATATCTGCAAATATCTCCATTGAGCATTGGGGGTTTATTGAGCAGATTCTGAGATTTATTAGGTTTCTGGTTCATTCTGTTCCCTGTCTTCATGCTGAGCTGACTTTTCTTGGTGACTCTTTAGTTTCCGTCTGTTTGTGCACCAAATGCGATACGTTGTTGATAGCAGTTTTAATGGTTTTCCTGTGTCTCAGGGTCTGTTGCCATGAATCATGCCCACCGCAGTATGCTCTCTAGACACTGAGGTGTCATTTCATAATAAATAACATGTGCTCGAGTGGGGGAGGAGGATGATAAGTGAGCATAGAGAATCATCATTTACTCTGCTGGGGAAAACAAATACATATGGTGGTTAGATAAACTTCAAACAGGAACAGACATCCTCCGAGTAGAGCTGTTTTGCATGTCTCTTTGGACTCTAGAGGGAAGAGAGATTTGGCTGTGTTTAGAAATCAGAAGGCCCTCGCGATAAGACAAATGTGAGATGTCTAAACAGAGATAAGCATATTTGTTGTTTTTTGCAACTGTGGAAGACGCACTTCTTCTCCATCTTTTGAAAATCACTGTTGCAATTTAAATATTTACCATGGTGCATTTGCAGTCATTTTCAGGTTTATTTGTACACTTTCAAAGACTTGGTTGTTTTTTTTCAAGTTTCAAAATGTGTGCCAAGATATGGTGTGGCCACTAACAATTTTATAACGTTCTTTTTCTAAATTCATGAGACTATTTCATGTGGAATTTTATGCTTTTTAAGTAGTGTATAAACAAAAGTACAGAAAAGAAACAACAATTCAAAACAATCTTCATGTAGACACTCAGAAAGGAAAAAGCATTTAGTTGGAAAAGGATTACAAAAAACAAACAGATTACAATTTGAAAACGCACCCAGGGACCAAGTTCATATTTCTGTATACATGTAAATTCTCAAAGGGGAAGTGTATAAAATCGACATTTCTGAACTTTATATCATGCTATAATGTTATTCACAGTGGTGCAGTTGGTAGAGCTGTTGCCTTGCAGGAAGAAGGTTCTGGGTTCGATTCCCAGCCCAGGTCTTTCTGCATGGAGTTTGCATGTTCTCCCTGTGCATGCGTGGGTTTTCTCCGGGCACTCCGGTTTCCTCCCACAATCCAAAAACATGACTGTCAGGTTAATTGGCCTCTCCAAATTGCCCTTAGGTGTGTGTGTGTGTGTGTGCGCGCATGATTGTTTGTCCTGTGTGTCTCTGTGTTGCCCTGCGACAGACTGGCGACCTGACCAGGGTGTCCCCGCCTCTCGCCCGGAACGTTAGCTGGAAATAGGCACCGGCATCCCTCCCGACCCCACTGAGGGACAAAGGTGTAAAGAAAATGGATCAAAAACATACTTGAAGTGAATCTTTTGTGGCAGCCATTGGGGGGGTGCATAAATGTTTGCTTTCACAAAGCAACACAATATGTGGTTTCAACTGGTAACCATATGCAATTTGTTAGATACAAGAATACAATATATATTTTTTCTCATAAAAACATTTTATATTGAATTGATGAATAAGCCCAAGTGAATAGACTCGCATTGTTTCAGTACCATTTGAAGTCAAGATTGAATGCAAAAGAAAGCATTTCATGCTTAGCAGAGTACAACTTTAGTTAAGATTCAGCAGCTTCAGTGCAGGACTGCATTCATGAAAATAGTGCCTGAATTTCAAAGTGTCTGGCTTTCTTTTGAGACGACACCCACAGAGCTACATGTACTTCACAAGTTCAAACAAAACCTGAGAATCCTTGTTTCCCCAGCATGATCCAGCATTGTTCCAAGGTTCCTCTTTTGATATCAGGAATGTTTTGTTTTCGCAGTCAAAGTTCTCTGTTCGGTACAGTTCAGGTCAGATCTCGGCAAATGAAACTATTTTGGAGTCAGATCAACAAATGTTTCCTTCAAATGTTAGGCATCTTTTTAACCTGAAAAAAAAAAAGCTAAAAGTTGTGGTATTGGGAATCCCATGAACTCTACTTGGTCATAGTAGAGTTCTGAAAAACACTGGCGAAGGACATTATTAAAGTTTTGATTTGTCCAACCTTTGGTGTTCATTTCTGAAGAAATTGATTCAGGACCTTTAATGGAAGTATTTGTACTAACAGTGGTCACTCAAACTGCTGTCTCCACCTGGTAAGATATTGACAGATGATAACTCCTTGGCCTCCAACAAAAGAAAAAAAAAATCAAGACTTTATGGAAACTTTCTAAGCACAGTAAACATTACCCTACACCAAATAATGCAAATACTAAATGCAAAATAAATACATTTGTTTAGAAGGTTACAGAAAAAAAGAAAATAAATTTAATCAGCTCTGTAGATTAATTCATCTTTTAGATTCATATTATTGGTTGTAGTTCAGGCAGCACAAAAAAGCCAAAATTGGTTAAACAAACAAACAGCTAATGGTTGGGGCCTATAAACTCCTCATTCAACTCCTCAGGTTTGTGTTTTCATTTTGAGTCATATTTTATCTCCTGCAGCACAATTTGTGCAACTGCCTCCAAATGTGGTTCTTCACCCTCATAGGGACCTGCAGTCTACAAAAGTGGCACCTGTCAAGTTTACACCAGCAGATAGCATCATTTAACCCTCAGAAGATGCCTAATAAGAATGCTATTTATCCCGTATTACTTTGCAGCAGCAGAGAACTTGAGAGCCCAGCAGACAGAGGGACTTTCCCTGGTGTTTTCACCAGAGAGCTGCATGTTTGTCTGGTACCTGCACAATGAAAACAAACCAGAAACACACAGTAGCTTTACAAATGGAAAAAAAAAAAAATGGTGGAAAGCTCACAGAACATAGGATCGCTGCAAGGTCGCCATGGTAACATGATAAACATCATCAACGTCAGAATAAAGCAAATAAAATGAGTCACTGATCCTCGTTTTTCATCCCTCAATCCACCTTGCATCAGCAACATATATGCTAAAGAAAACAAGTGGGCCTGAGAGCACTGGGTGGGTTTGTTCTTCAGTTTCAACTTTGGCTTTGAGGTTGTGAAAAAGCTGGTTGGGGGAAAATGTGAGCTGAGGAGGCACCAGCCAGCATCAGGTGAGTCATTTCATGTGTCACTTCAGGTTGCAGTAGGTCTGAACCACCCGCGTCTTTTCGTGGTCAGTATAGGTTAAACGTTGTTGAGAGGGAGAAGGGAAAAATCCCGGTGCAAATAAACTTCTCCTTGTCTGCTGCAGGTATGTTTTTTTGTTTTTATTTGTTTAGTTTACACAAACCCCTTCTTTTGCAGGACAGGAGGCCTGCAGTACCACTGCCAAATGACTGCATGTGCCACTTAGGTGCTTTCCAGGCCTTTTTGCCCCGTGACACAGGCCAGACCAAAGTCTAGACTCAGATCCACATATGAACCAAACGGCAGGTCAATCCCACTTCACACCTTTGTAGGGCATGTTCTGATGTAGCTCAAATGACAATCATGTGGAAGAGACCTGATCACAGCTTAACTTGCAAAAGGGTGACTAGCACACCATATGGAACGTTGTAATAATATTATGCTAGATCAGTTTATCTTTGAGTTTTTGGGGAATTTATACCACATGGTTGCTTCATAAACACTGAATGCAGTATTATTTTTCTGTTCTATTTTCTAAATTGCAGTTTATTTTATTTATTTTTTTTCTTTTGTAGGGTTTTTATATTACTGTTGTTGTAATAGATCGGGTTTGTTGTTTTGCCCAACACTTTTGTGCTATGCTCCTTGGAGCACTGCCGTAAAGTAAAGGAAATCAACAATTTGGTGACATAATCCTCTGGGTACTGGAAATGTTTACATAATTTTGGGGAAATCCATTTACTTGTGGGGACTGTTGTTCTCTCAAGCTCAGAAGTGCATAATGCAAAAACCAACAAACTTTTGACATTATTATTGTCGCTGCACTGTAAGTAAGATTAAAATCGTAAATTATCACTAACAGCACATCTGCAAACAAGTGATCTCAGCATAACAGCATTCCTGTATTGCCACAATTGATTTCCTACAGTTGCAGGAAATATGCACGAAGGAGTCCGAGAAATGACTTGAGGTTATTGAGAGCTGTTACTGGAAACCAAATGGCAGCCATCTTTGAAGAAGCAGAAAGAAGACATGCTAAAGAGGAGGTGATTTTCCATCCAGATGTTTTTATTTTTAGACAATTGTATTTAGAATCCAGTGGTTGACCTTTTCTGCGCCTTTCCCCTTTCCCTGCCTCTCCAATATTGTTTAAGCCTTTAATCAAAAGGGCATCTGGATTGCATTGAGCGTTGCAGAAAAAGGCCTGATTGCTGTTTAGCAGACCACGCGATGATGTCACTTTTCATTAATAAAGACGCTGCCCACAGCCGAAGCATTTATCTTCTGTGTCACAAGATTCAGAAACTTCCAGCTGTGGGACATGACAGCGCCTCTTCGACCACTTTCGTCAACAATCGAGAAAACATGCAGATGCTTTCAAAACAGCTCTGTGCTCTGATTTATGACAGAACCCTACCAATAAGAAGAATGTTTAAAACAAAGAACTGCTAAATAAACAGGTTAAAAATTTATCGATGAGTACCCCAACATGTTTAAACAGTCTAATTTTGTCACAGCTTGTTTTGTCCTGATCTTACAGTCTATGGAGCAGTTTCATCTTTAAAACCTTTCTGAATTGTTTCAAGATTTTCACTTACACACACACACACAAAAAAAATACTACTTAACTGCTCTGTTGTACTTACAAGCAATAAATTACAAGATGTTTTTATGTCTTTGTTTCCATGCCATAATAATGGAAAACTACTCATGCCTGCTTTCTGCCTAAAAAGGTTGACATCTGTACAACCAAACAAACCTGACGACCCAACAGAGCTGTCCTTGATGAAGAGCTCTTCAATGAACTTGTCAAGCCTTTTCTCTCTCTGTGTATTCAAACCTCATCCAGTTCTGACAGTGAGGGGAGGGCTTGGTTTAAGACCATTGTTTCCACGAATCTAATCTGTTACTGTTGAGTCTACACCCTTTTCCCAGACTGTGTCATGACTGACTTGTATTCTGCATAACAGTGTCAAAGCAGATAAAAATCAAATTAGATGATAGAAAAGGAAAAAGTCCCCCCCCCCAAATAGGAAGCACGGCATCTTCAGTTTTCCTCAAGCTTTTGTCTCTGCCTGCAGGTTTTAGTCAAAGAGGTGATTTGAAAAAGCTTGTGTCCTCATAATAATTATTAATGCCTTTTTAAAATGTAGACAACTTGTGTAGCATTAATGGTGAACTTTTATGTCCTTATGGGCCCGGTTTAGCTCTTTCTGGCCAATTAAACTACAGTCTCACTTGAAATGTAGTGGTTTAAGTTTATTTAATAGCTCTAGCTTAAAACAGAAAAAAAAATCCTATACTGCATTAAAATTATATATTTTTGTATTTGTAACACTGTGCAGTAATTAGTTAAATAATTATAGCCTTAGTTGTTCTGTGCTTTTTAAAGATGCAAAACTGTAACAAGATGACATTAGCTCGCCTGCTGTCAGCTGCTTCACAGCATGGACAATCTTAGAATGTGTTACTTCAATTAACAGTGATCAATGTCTCTCTTTTAGCTTCCACAATTTGACCACCCTCAGTTTTAGTGACTGGAAATGTTGTCCAACACCTGAACTTGTCTCTCTTGCAAAAAAGGAAAACATTGTGGGAACAGCAACAGACCATCCCAAGTCTTACTTCCAGACAGAGAAAACACTGGCCTTTTCTTTCACATCTTTTTAAAATGACTAGCTTACGATATGACTTAAAATGGTAATGATTTTGAAACTATAACTTTTTTAAATTTGTGGCATACCTTAATAGGGGAAGATGGTTTCAGTCTAGCTTGGACTTCATGGATTTTTCTCCCATTTTTGCTAATTGACCCCTGTAGTAAGAGAAAAAACTTTGGCTAAGATGCTGCTATTGCTGTTTGCTTCTGGCTTATATTGAGTGTGATCCCATTGCCAGAGTTATGTTCAATTAAAGGAAAACAGACACTAAAAAAACTCTGTTGGTTCATCCTTGTTTGCTTGATTTTAAAATAGAAGCTTTCAAAATATTATATGGTTAGAAGTGGTCTGCTTGAATCTGCTTATTGTACTCATCTGTTGCTAGCTTGATATTTAACATGTGGATGGTCTTTGCATTTTGGCGGAAAGCATCCAAACTACCACCAGTTTCTCTTTTACAACCTTTAGAAAACCCTGGCCACTTATTTGTTGTTCTGAGTGAACTGTCAGAAAAGGATCTTCAATAATGTTACCCAGGAGCAAATATTCTCAACATTTTCACAGAAGTCAAATCTTTTGCAAAGTTGTCTTTATGTTAAATGAAAGGAGTTTAAAATTGTTATTATTTGAGGGAAATAAAACTGCAGCGTTTTGTGACATGCCAGTCATGAACTGTTTTACACTAAAATTGGATCTAGAGTGCATTTTCTAGCCAACTACGAATTTGTTATGTCACACAAAATCTTAGATTTTAAATATGCTGCATTCTGGTTATAAAATGCAAGATGAAAAGAAAAGTTGTTTTCTAATTCAGTGCACAGATAAGCAAGTTCTGCATTTAGTTTGGTTGACTTAACCCTTGTGTCTAGAAATGGGGTCCAACCGAGCACACATGAGTAAAACTTGTATCATTTGCTACAGTCCTCTATAGCAAATGACAGTCCTCACATGCACAAGGGTTAAACAACAGGGGTCCTCATGTTAAGTGCTATACATTTTACACTAGCTGATGATTTCCAATGATAAAATTTTTAATCTCTTTAAATGAAGTTTTCTGGGTGTTTTCCACACCTAATGGGGCGAGACAGTAAAGAAAAATGAGAGACATCAATGTAGGTACAAAACCAAAAACTTTCATGAATTTGAAATACTTAGAAACAAATCAGTATTTAAAGATTCCCATCAGTGAAAGAGGAGCTGAGGTCTCCAAATTTGGTCACTCGCTCAGTGTTTTAAGACATTCCTTTGCCATCTGCTTTTAATAGTCATCAAACTCTGCTTTCAATCAACGTTACGTCTTGTTGCTTTGGATTATCTGTTGTGGGACTTAAAAAAAAAAGACAATTTAAAAAGATTATTTTCTTAATTAAAAAAATATGACATATTGTGACTAAGCCGAAAAACATGTGGCTTCGACACAATGTATTTTTTTCTTACTTTTTTGTCAATTGTGGCCACTCAAAAACAACTGTTAAGATGACAAGATATCTATCAAAGCCCTTTTTCTTCTGAACTGTAGTGCGTCTTGCTTGAAAGTCCTGTTGGAGCATGGACTATGTCCAAATTAACCTGGGTGCAAACAAGAATGCACTGCTTCAATGTATGAGAGTCCATTAATGAAAGCACAACGCTTGAAAGAGTTTCACTGATTGCGTCTCTCATCCCAGTGAGGAGTGGGACCTTTCAAAAGAGGAAACCATTTATCTGTGGAGGGACTGCAGAGCTTGCCTGGAGAGCCTCACTGTGATGCTCTTATCATGAAATACTTGAGGAGATTCAGTTTGTAAAGGCACTCATTTGATCTCAATGGGTTGTTGGACTGTCCACCGTCAACTGCTGACCTTATCAGTTTTATATATCCAGGGTATTTCACCATCTCCCCAGTATGATTAACTGGGCCATTATTATTTTGCAACATGCACGCTCAGCCATGACAACAGCATGCAGATTTAAGGTTGAGGACTCACTTGGCTTGCTATAAAGAATCTGTATTTGTGTGAAAGGTTTTCACCCAGTAAATATTTCCATGAAAGCCTCTCCAGATTTGGCTAATACTGTTGCTTGAGAAGCAACAGCGCACTGTGATCATACACAGGTTTCTTTCTGTGGAGACTTATTCCCACAGCTAGACTTGTGAAAAAAAAAAAGAAAGACCACATCTGGACTGGCAAGGTGGCCCTTAGCAGGTCCACTGCACCATTGCATGCTATCTGCTCGATCTTCTGAAACCTCAAGGTGAAGGGGATGAACAAAAACACATGCAACTTGCTAGCAATTTCACACTGCAGAGGCAGGTCAGGTCGGGCTCCTTCCCTGTTTGTTTCAGGATATTTCTTTGAACCTTGAGGCCAGAAGTCTGCTAAGTCCATCATAAACACAACATGAATCTTTCTGCCTTCTCCGGTATGTGACCACAACTAACACTCTGAGATTTATGGTGCTCAAAGATGTTAATACAGCATGTAAAAATAGCTAAAGTTTTAGCTGTTCATACACAATAATCACAGCGGATGTGAAAAGTCTTAAAACCCGTTAAAGTGTCAGATTTTTTGTGATGTAAGAAACATACCGTCATAAATCTTTCAATTTTTTTATTTATTTCGTCTTTAATGTGATGTACTTAGTGTACAGTTTTACTGGAAAACAAATACATCTGATGGAGAGAAAAAACATAAAAAATGAAAGAGCTGCTACTTGGTTGCCTAAGTGTCCAAACTTTTAAACCACATTCTGATTCTGTTTCAACATTCAAAATTGTTGGTGGTTGTTTGCCAGCATCTTACATCTTGATTTGGCAATGTTTGCCTAATATACCTTACAAAAGTCCCTTACCTATCAGAAAATGAAACCTCTTGCAACTGCAGAGACTAATACTGTCACCACTACCTTTTGGTATCCTTGTGGTGTTCTATTGCTGAGACACAGGATATTTTTTTGCTCCAAATTTAACTTGTTAAATTGCTTCAAACGGTTTAGTTTAGTTTCATCTGATCAAATGCATAATTCCACATGGTTTTGGAAGTTTTTAGCCAGACCTTGGATTTTTCTTTAAAGGAAAAGGTCTCTGTCTTTGAAAACGTGGTCTGGAGTACAAAGAAATGGGAAATACGAGAGACAGTTGTCCTAAGTAGAGAACCACCAACACTAAAAATAAATTCCTGCAACTCTTCAGTGTTCTCTTTAGGATCTGTGCAATCTCCCTGGCTAGTTTTGGTTTTATATTTTAAAACATAAAATGTTTTGGAGGATGTTCTTATACCCTACTGCTGGCAGATACGCTTGCTCAACAAGAACATGTTTAGGCTTTGTGACCTCCTTGAAAGCATTAACTCTAGCTAAGGGTCCTCTATAATTGATGGCAGGTGTGAAAAAAGAAGATGAAATGTTTGAACCGAATTAAAAAAGATTGGTTTGTTTTTCAGATATAGAAAATAAATTTTTCTGAAATAAGAATACGTTGTGAAATTACTTATTTTGGCCTTGTTTTGTATCACAAAAATTGGCATTTCATCATGGATTTGAAGACTTTTGAAAGTCACAGTAAGGCTAACTAGTTGAAACAATGGATCAGATTTCTAGTTGGTGCAGCCTTAAATTTGACTGAAAGTGATGTTAAATATAATATGGTGGTATCTCACCACATTTGGTGGTGAAATATGATGTAGAAAAAAAGCAATAGACATATTTCAAAGACATATTTTACCAAACATCCTTTGAAAGGGAAGTCTGGTTTCCCCTGCTTAGGGTGCTGCCAGACAATGGATGGATGGAAGGATGTAGCTGACAGCCAAAAAAGACTGAAATGATCAGCCAAGCCAGTTTGGAGCAATCGCCAGACCATTTTATAAAGTGAAAGTTTTGACAAAATTATTATTAAAACAGCTCTTTGTTTAACAAGAGAACAAAAACCAAGACCAATTAAAAACAAACAGACAAAAAACAAACAAATGAAGTGTGACAGAAAACCAAAACAAACAATTGTTCCAACTGTAAGCCCTTTCTTATTTAAGTCAATGCTTAATTAATGTATTTTTGCATATTGTAACATTTAGATGAATGTTTCAAATCAGTACATTGCAGAAAATCGCTTTTTATTAGCATACCTCCTAATTCCTATAAAAGAAATTAAACTTCAGACAAAAAAGCTAAGTCTATGCTTTATAAAAAAAAAACATAATAGTAAAAATCTAATTTGTTTCTATTATTGTTTTTATTACCTTATTTTAAGCTGTGATGGCATATTAGAATGTTAAGTAATCTCAAACTGTTGTAGTATATATATTGAATGAGTAATGTTCAGCCTGTTTAATATGATTAACAGAAGAACTGATTTTCTGTTTATTAGAAGTCAATATTTTTTATATCACAAAAGTAACAATATCATAAAGATAAACATTGTAAGTCCAAACACTGGACAAGTACACGGTTTGAAATTTTCCTTTCATAAATTACTCCAGTGATTAATGTAATGTGTTTAGGAAAATGGTGATTTGAGACTCAGTTGGCTCTGTCCGTTCATATCTCTATTGCTGGCCTCCAGCATCTCAGATATTACTTGCTTTCGCCCACTGTATGTAATCGTGTTATCTGTGTGGAGCCCTTCCCCTCCCAGCTGGTTGGCAGAAGCCAACTTCTAACTGTTGGATGAAAGGCATCCAATTAGGAAGAGACATGTAGGTCGTAATGTGAAGATTTTTCCTGACAACGCTGGTGGTCATCAAGGCCGTTTATACAGCAAACTCTCACACTGTGGGAAGTGTACATGTCCTCCTTTGAGATGAGGACTTGACTCAGAATTGATTCCAGTTTAGACTTTAATGGCATTTTACACCAAGCCTTTCGTATATTATTTTAATAGGGAAGCAGAGCTGACGTAAGGAGGGAGCACTGTTCTGATGGCTCTAAAGGGAGGGGAAACCAAACGGTTTTCCATTGTCTCAAATTAAGTTGGCAGTAAAAGTGGTTTACTTGGATTCTCACTGCATGCTGTAATTTGTGAGCATTACATTGATAACCTGCATTCAGCCTCGCTCGTGTGTTTTGTCTGTTCTCTGCTGTAATAAGAAATGATGGCATAACTGAGTGAAGCCAAAGGGAATACGATTTCAGCCAGACGCTTAAGTGAATCACCAACTGTGTTGCATGTGAAGTGTACATTTGCGTGACTTGCTGTTTATTGCCCACATTCAACTTCGTGACTATCCTCAATATCTGTGCCAAGTCTGAGGCCACGTTCCTAAATCTCTTCTCTTTGTTGGTTGGGAAAGTGGCTTGTGTTCCTTCCCTGGCCCTTTCTGTTCTGCTTCACAGTCACTTCATGTCGTGGGATGTAACATGTGGATGCACTGTATTCACTTATCTTCTGTCATTTTTTTTTTATGTCTGCACAATATATTCATGAAGCTTTATAATAAAAGCTCTGAAATTATCCTTTGGAGCCTTTGTGCTCGTTCATCTGTGTTACAAGTTGTTTTTTTTTTTCTTCATTGTTTTTGCTGCTCGTTCTCAAAACCCAGAAATGACAAGATGTCAGAGCTTGTCTGAGACATGTCACAGATGAATACCAGACAGGCTCTGTTCCCTCTTTGCTCCAAAACAGTGGGTTCATCCCAGTAAGCTCCAAGTTATCTCTCAACTCTGTGAGAACCATGCAAAACCATCTGGAAAACAGACCATTTTTTATTATTATTAAATGAGACAGGAAATTATTGAGTCTATTGTAAAAATATGGAGCAAAGGTATCAGTCAAGCAGCAAAAACTGACACAAAGCAACAAGAAATTTGTTATAAAAACAAGTAGCACTTATTTTGGAGTGCCTTTCATGTTCTATTTCATGGTATTGAGTAAGTTGGACATTGCAACCTTTTGGCTGTGTCACAACATCAAATGGGTTTAATGTTTTCTGGGGAAAAAATATTGTCTTTCCCATCACACAACATACACAGAGCAAGACATACAGAATAAGATATGGGATTTTTCAGGACTTTCTATATTTTTCCTGTGATTGCAATGCTTTTTTCCCCCCTTTTTTTTCCTCCTGCACTGAAAAAACACTTGATACAATATTCATTGCGCTGGACACTTTGTACAATAGTCAGTGTACATTGTTGTCGCACCCTTTATTTATCAATTTGTCCTGTAATTGAAGGAAGCTCCCCCTATCTGCCTTCCTCTTTTTCTTTTCCATTTTTTTACATCTCCTTAAACAAATTGTAATACACTTCTTTAATATTCACTCTTAATTGTCTATTGCTTCATCTTCTCAGTATTTTTAAAAGTTTATTCTTTTTATGATCAAAGCCAGATGCTTTGATTTTCACTCTCTTGTTTAGTAATTATACATTCTTGCATGCTTGGGCAACGTCAGCGGCTGGCACTGAGTACATGAGGTCAAACAAAGTTCAGTAATATTTTTAATAATGCTTCCAGGAACTGAAGGCTGTTTCCAGGATCATTCTTCAACAGACCCATCACTAGCTGTTTGGAAACTCAAAGATTCATCCTGTAGATGCAAAATACTGCATTATATTCAGGAGGGTTTCTAAAACTACAGCCAGAAAAGATACAATGCTGCAAAATGCTTTGTAAAAGGGACCTATTCTCTGACATGCAAAGAAATGCCTTCTATTCATTTAGGCTAAATCGAGTAAAGTCAAATTGCTTTGTTTTATTCTTTTGAGCTTTCAACATTTATAAGTCATAGAACAGCTGGACTTGGAAAACTTGACAAGTCTTAGAAAATAGGAGAGTAAAGGATTTATATTTGCATGGGAAACCAGCCCCCTGGTTTACGCTTTACTTTGTACAGAGGTTTGGGCTCTCAGCTATTGACAAACAATTTCTTACTGATAGGTTGGACTCTGCAGAAGGTTGAAATTTTACCCAGTTGCTAATGTTTAGATGTGACGTATATAATCAGTTCAACACTTATGAATCTTACCGGAAATTGCATGAGATCTAAACAACCAACCTCCACTACAGCGAGAAGTGTTGAGCCAAACAAGATGGATGTTAATGTCAGTTATTATGAGGTAATGGTGGCAAAGGTGGAAGGCGTTTGTCTCGTAATTGGTGGGTTGCTGGTTCAAGTCGTGTTTCTATCATTGTGTCCTTAGTCGATTAGCTTCATCCACCTTGTCTGATGGTGGTGGTCAAAGGACCTGGTGGTGACAGTCTTGCTTCTGTCAGACTGCTCCAGGACAGCTTTGGCTACAATCCAGTAGCTTGCCTACGGGGTGTGAATGTGTGCATAGATCTAATGTGATGATAAAGTGCTACATTTGATCTACACTCTTCTTTTTTTTAACTATAAACAATAAACAAAGGTGATACAAGATAAAATGGAATAATTCAAATTTGGCATTCCAGTAGCTATTGTAACCTAAAAAAATATGTTGTCTGAGAAAATATTTGCACTTGTTAGGAGATTTGCAAGCACAGATCCTTGTCAAAAACTGTTCCGTCATTTCAAAATTTGACTGTGAACCTTGTTCTATTTTTTTAGTAATCAAGTTAATAAAATAGGGTGACATTGATTCAGGCCGCAAGATGCGTCCTTGGTCAGGACACTTCACTTGCCTGCTAGTGGTGCATTGAGTGGCAGCCTTACGTCTGTCAGGCTGCCATAGGGCAGCTCTGGCTACAATGTAACTTACCAGCATACATGTGTATATGGGTGTGAATGACTGGTTGAAGTGTAAAAGCCATTTTGAGTCTTCAGGCTTGATAAAGTGCAACACAAATAAAAGGCTTCTTACCATTTTTGAAATCCTTTCATCTAATTCTCTGCTCCTGAACTGATTCACTTTTATCTGTCTGGATCTGATGTACTTGAGGGCTCTCAGTAATTTCTCTTTCAGAACAAAGCCCCTATTGCACTTTATGACCCTAATCACATCTATGACGTACGGGTGATACTCTGCAGTCTGTTAGCTTTCTAATATCTGGAGTCGACACAGCACATCAGCAGACTGCTACTAGCGTCAGGAGGTTTCAGCCGACAGCGTCTGTAAAACTGGGAGGAGGTGTTCAGACAGCAACAATTAAGAGTCCCATCTGAAGAGGGATCATCATTTCAGTGCCACTTTTATATACTTTCCCACAGCCTGTCCCAAGTCCACAGGGACGGCTGATCTTATCGACGTCCAAATGTGTTTACCTAACATGTTAAAAGCAAAACATCTTGAAGAAAATGAAGTGATGTTAACCACATGAAACAGAAACCACCAACTATGCCACTATTGACATGCTATTTGGAAAATATCAGTTGTATTTTTGGGTTTTCCAAAGTCACAGGAGACAGCTAATCCCCCTCAAAAGTTCATATTATCTAAAACTGATACAAGTGGAGCTAATCCAAACACTGGCCCACCCTGTGATTGAATTTAATTACATGTGGCCTTCCTGACATCTTATTCACTCAAGAAGGTTTTGCATCACTTTTTACAACCAAAAAGTGTAAAGCAGCATCTATGCGTGTCTTATAAACCCCATGACTTTAGCTCTAATTTATAAACTCCCTTTATAGTCATTACAGTATTGTTTGTCAATCCGGCTTGACCACGGTTATGAGGTGAGGCTGGGTTCAGCACAGATCAAGGGGTCATATCCTTCAGTATTTGTCAAGTTGAAATATTGCTGGCAGGATAATTGAAAGGCACGGGGTTGTCAAACTGGCGGCACAGGCACTTTAGAGAACGTTGTTTTCCTTGGGAGCACAGTGGATCTCAGACTGCTGCTTTCTCTTTTTCCTGTATGGATTTCACATTTGCATGGAAAAATCTTTCTTGTGTGTTTGGATTTCCATTGTGTGGACAATATAAAGGGCGCTGGGATGGGATGTGGGAAAAGGGAGTGTGCAGTTTTCTTAAGTGCATGTTTTGATGTCTGCATGACAGCCTTGGTCAGTGGCTGATGTCAGTGCATGCACAAAGTTAACTCAATCTTCTTTCCTGCTCTAAAATCCACCAAGGAAAACCAATGAAAGTCTGCTCCGGCACATATCCCACAAAACATTAAAAAAAAAGCTAAACACTTTCATTTTTTATAATAATTGGTCATTATGCAAAACCTGGAGCAGTTTAAGCAGATGTAAAATCAAACATTTGTGGTTGCAAAAGATCTAAAATTGATGGAAAGCTACAAATTGATCAGGAATTTTTGTTATGTGAACTGTAAACGGACCTGCCCTTTCATTTAAAAATAAGGGCTGATTTTTATATGCCCGTGGTTCCTTAAACACTGTTTTGAAAGGAAGTATCTCAGTCTGATGATTTGTCCTGACAAATTGTGGTCCCTGACCAATTGAGGGGAAACTATCCACGAGCATTTTCTTTTACCAAAGTATTTACCAAACCTGGAAATAGATTTTTCCTTGAGAACTATTCAGTTTTTTGTTTTCCCCCTAGGCTAATTATTATTTGCAAGATAATGAAAAATAAAATAATAATTTTTAAAAAATGGTCATATCTGCTATTATTGAAAATAAATCAGAATATGTACATTAATTTGAGGCGACGTTTGTGACGTGGCTCTGAAGTTTTGATAAAATTTTGTCATGACTAAATTTGAATCAAAAACAGATTTGCTGCTTCATTGCCTGAGCATTTCATCATTTCTGCTCCGTGGCCTTATATGAAGTCTTTGACCTGCAGCGGGTGTTTTCTCCAGATAAAACTTCCGTAAAATCCAGCACCCTTGCTTTCCCTATTCTTCTCCGGGTTCCCATTTTCATTGCTTTTCCGTCTATTTTTCCCCTGGTGGTTCAAGTGCCTCTATGACCAAGAGGTGTTTAATAAGTGTAGACATTTCCTTTGTTAGAGGAAACAATAAATCGCAGTTCATTATTTTAATAAACAAAATGTACTACAATCTTTAAACTGCTAATGACAGAAAAGTGTGTTTGGCACATGCATGTAACAATGAAACACTAGGCACTGTTATCCTGTGAAAAACATGGGGACCATAATTTTAGCTGAATATTTGCAGAACAACATTTGATTTTTTATTAGATTGGATATAAAAGGACCTGACCTGATGGTCATCACTCAAAAACTTGAACATGAAGTAAACATCTGTAGCTAAAAATAAAAACACACATAAATAATGTCAAGTCAGTGAAGGTCTGACAATGTCAAAGGTATATGAAGCCCTTTGGCATTGGGTACTGGAATACCTTTCACTTTGCCCTGACTGATGTCACCTCCGCAGGCTAAATAAAACCGCCCTGGATCTGGTTACACGTGCAAGTGATCTCAAAGATTAAACTGTCAACTGCTCCCTAAAGTGAGACAAACACCACAGGGCAGCTTGAAGTATTCAAAGTACATCAAAAGGTGCAAAGCATTGCACCTCTTGTAAAATTTGAGCCCTTCTCCCAAATGAATTATGAAGTCAAAAATGTTCAGGACTAAGCCAGCCCTGAGTGAAACCAATATGATTACCAGCTACGATACAGAGATCTAACTAAAGGGACAATAACTAACGTCAAGTGAACGTGCTTGATTCTGCAGTTGATGAAAATACAACTCTTGGAGCAGAAGCATAGTTGTTTGCTTATGTCCTTTCATTGTGAAGCAGAGTTCACAAATCTTTGAATTATTCCCTTGCTAAAAGGAACAGGAGATGGGACAGGTTACTTTAACACTGCTGATGATGTATGGCTGCAATGGTCCAGAAAAAGAGTTTCACTATACAGCCCCTAGAATCTATAGGGCAAAGAGTGTGGCTATAAACTACAATACTTGAGATTAAACATCCAATGAAATAGGACACACCAAACCTGAGGAAATCTGCAACACGGTATATGGAAAAGGAACAATTTAAGAATTTTTGTGACCCTGTAACAAGATTACATTTTGGTCATTTAATATAAAAGTAGTTTCACACTAGGCTAATACTGAAACCTGCTAAACAAGATTTTTATGATTATGTACAAGATGCAAGTAGATGGCTTGCATGGAAGAGCAACAACTTTGTAATTATTTGTAGTTTTAAAACTTGATATTAGACCAGGTCTAAACATTTTACTTCTTGAAAACTGTCACAGAAAAGAGACAGAAAAAAAAACAGTTTAAAAGCACAATTAAAGGTAAACATTTAAATCCTATGAAACCACTCCAATACACAATAGCTTTAAACACAAAGCAATTTAAAACTCGATCGTGAGCCAGCGCCAGAGCTTACGGCTGGATTTTCCAGTTGAAAGACAGCTATCCCATCACTTGTTGTGTAAGCCGTCTGACCACAGTAACTCTGGCAGCAGGAGTGCCAACACGGGATGGAAAGATAATCCAAGATCAAAATACAAAAGAAAATGAAAAATATGACATGGAAATATCTCAACTGTCTGGTTTTCCATCTCTGCACACTAAAAGCCAAACCAGCAAGGCGGATCTTTGAACCCAGGGGTTTTCTCTTTGTTGAGGGAACTGCCACTCATTCTTTATTTTCCCATTTGCGTGATCAGGGTGACCACGGTTAGGATTCCCCTCTATTCTTCAAAGTGGAAAATTACAGTTTGTCTCGACAACAACGTCCAGCCTCACAGAATACCCTGAAACTTAGAGGGGAAAAAAGGAATTTCCATAAGGCTTGATAAAAACATAACTGTTTCGCTCAAAACCAATGATGGCTAGATGTGATCATGTTAGATCAGTGGAAAAAATAAAAGAGCAGCCAAAACATTTGAAAACAGCGTAATGAAAAAGCAATCATCCTCAGTTTTCTTCTGTTTTTGTGTTTCTCTCACTATGAAAATTTTAAAGTTGCCAAACAAAGCTTAGCGGAGTAAATACAACATTCCGTTTTCAAATTATAATTTCATGTATTGATGGAGAGACAAAAAGCAACAACAAGCAGACCCAAAGCTTCCACTGTGTAACTCAGAAGCTTCTAATTTTTGAGTTATTTACTTTTGCAAAAAGAAAAAAAAAGACTGGCATTTTTTTTTCTCCCAGCTTGGACCTGATTTGTAGAACATGGGTCCAGTTCAAGTAGCTTAGGCCACTGGTGGCACCTGTCTCCTCGTCAGCGCCAGGCTGGGGAGACCGCCTTGCTACTCTTGATCCCTCCATTAATTATTTTCAAAGCAGCAGGGATTTGTATCACTCTCATGCAGGCGCCTCTGGTGCAGCAGCTCCCTTAGGAAGCAGATTGGCTTTTTTTCTCCCTCGTGCCTCGTGGAAAGAGAGTGCTACGGTGGACGAGAGCAACGCAGCACCAGACACCCAAACAGATCCACCAACCTGCAGCTTTAGTAATTGATGGTGTCACAAACAGTTTTGTTGTTAGAGACTATGTAACTCAGCTCTTTCTTGGAAAAAAAATATATTTTTCTTAACATTTTTGTTTCACAGATATCAACTGACCTGAAGAGTTAATTTCAATGCACTTATCACTTCATTAGGTCTCCTGATGCATTGCTCAGTGCAGCATAGGAGGTGATCAGAGAAGTAGTAAAAGCTGAGATTTCTGATGGCTTTGAAGGAAGCATGAGGTGCTTTAAAATTTTGTGGTAGTCAGCCGCTTTGATTATTGATTTCAGAAAATAGCATTAAGAAATGGCATGGAACGCAGCAGGCAGGGCCAGTGATCATACTCCTTACCTTGAACACACCATTCCTGTTGTGACGGCTGCATTATGCTGAGGGAGCACTTTTCTCCAGTCGGGACTGGGAAGACAGATGGAGCCATGCAGAGCGACACTAGAATTAAAACTGATGTTAAGAGACGCCTTTCATCCAGTCTGATTGAGTTTGAGCTGTTTTGCATTGTATGTTTGTTGACAGAGATAACTGCACAGCAAAAAAGTAATACTAAATAGTTGCAAATAGTCTCAATAATTTATCATTCAATTTACAAGATTTTCTATTCAAGAAGTTTTAAAAAGGGTTTAAAAGAACATGATATGAAAGTCACAAATTTCTGGTTTTCTGAAGATAGATCACTATATAAAACACACATCAGCCATTTAAAATGCTTTCTAAATAAATTTGACTGTATTTTGACTTTGTTCATTTTTTTATGTAGTTATTTTTAATAACTACAAGGAATTACATTGTAAAGGTTGTTAAGATAACAAACACTTTTAATGTTGCTAAAATAAACTTCAGTGAATATTAAAAGATTACACCATAAAAAAACCAACTATTTCCCCAGTCTCCACAGAAACATTGAGAGGAAGAAATTTAAAGTGTCAGGACAAAATGGATTTCAAGTCTTTCAATAATTAACTTGGTGAGCCAATATAAAATCAAAGTCATCTCTGTTCTCTTGGCTCTTGCTCAGATTTCTATGAGTCCATCTCCTCGTCCAGGATGTAAAAACCTATCCGCTTTGAAACAGGTGAAATGTTGTGGTTCAGCAGACCATAAAACACACAGGAACTTGATCTGTGACCTTTTCCATACAGTGGCCTATTTTCTGTGTTCTTTGTTTTACATAGAAGTCATTCCAGATCATTAATTTTAATGGCCATGAACTTCTTTCTTCTTTTCTGATACAAAGCACTTAACATTCCACATGTATTTCTTTATTTTTTAGTCCTTAACCAGAAATGTCTGACAAATACATTGTCGCACTCACTGCATTGTTATCAAGATGCTGAGTAAAGCAAGAAGGCATCATTCTTGGTCTGTATTTGTTCTGTATTTTGTAATGTCACTGATAATATAATTCCAAGTTAGCTTATTCACTTTCAGCCAGACCAGCAAAATGTTGTAGATGTGTCAGAAAAGATTTCAATCCTAACGTCTACTCGAGTAAGTCGCTCATTTAGACTACATTGAGTGACTTAAGGTTATTTCTTATGTTCTTCAAGCTCCTCCTGTGGTGTTTCTAGTTTTTGAGTTTGTCACTTTAAGTTTATGTTACACTTTTTTGTCTGAATCTATGTCCATCTTTCTTTAGTGATTCTAGTTAGGTTATTTCTTTGTTTAGTCCTAGTTACTCTAGCTCTTTGTTCTTTAATTCTTATCTTTAGATCATCCTTATTTCTATTTTGGTTTCCTCATAGTTTCCCCTCATGTCCTTTTCACTAGTTATCTTATTGTCTCCATCTTAGTGTCCCTCAGTATTAGAAATACTCCTAGATCCCCCATGTTACCTCCCTCGCTCTTTTGTGTTCCCCTGTAGATCCTTATAGTTCCCCTGTGCCGTTTCCTCCCTGTGCCTCACCTAGCTCCTGCTCCAACTGCTCCCACCTGCAATCAGTTATCTCATTAAGCCAGCTCCTTCGTGTCCACTCTCAACTTCACATTATTTAACCTTCTCATTTTCACCCACAACTTGCTGGATCCTCATCTTATGTTGTGTCATTGTTTCTCACCGGTGCTACCAGTGTTCGAGTCTTGTGCCATTATTCACCTGTGACTTTGGACTTTGTATTTTCTATTTATTTGTTAAATCTACAAACTCAGCTTCTGCCTCTCTGCAACTGGGGCCACATCTCAACTACCAATCATGACCCTAACATTAACAATAGTTTAAAATCCGAAAATATCTTGGCCCTCCTGGATCTCTGTACCTTTTTTTTTATTTTTTGTATTTTGGGACATGGGGAGGAGAATTTGCCAGGAGAGTCGTACTTGGTAGGCCAGAACCCGTTAATAACTTTGGCTGCTTGTCAAAATGTTATGAAATTAGATGAGTGTTTTGTCAAAGGATGCCTATTTGTCATATTTTTTCCTCAAGTTTTCCTTGGCTCTGCCTCTCTTATCCCTCATTTTAAGGGGGAAGGTTATGTTGAGCTTGCTTTCTCTGTAGTCACAATGATATTGGCTTAGGCTTCCAAAGGACAAACAGAGATTTTTTTCTCATTCACTGATCTCAGATTTGCATTATTCGCCAGTTTTTCCAACTGTTAACTTTATGTGGCCTCTCCGTCTTTCTCTTTTCAATTTAAAGGCATTTGAAATAAATGCCCTTAAATGTATTTAAGGGCATCTAAATAAATTTAAATGCCCTTAAAGTAACATATGAACTTAATTGTTCTATTTGTTCTAGCACTTCTATTAACTTTATTAATTAATGAAGTAAAGACATATGATAAGCTAACACCTATTCTGAAATGATCATCATTATCAGCAGACTACACCTTCCAATTCATGAGGTAGAAAAGGAAATGCATGTCACTAGCTGACTAACGGCAGGGGTGCTGTTCCTTTTTATTACCTACAGGTAAAAGGCCTTAAAGTTATCCCCTCTGCATCCCAAGGGGATTCTAGGAAAACAAACCACCATGTTTGACCTTTGCAGAGACTCTTGTAGCAACAGGCTCCTCTTACAGCTCATATCGGCTTGCAGTGAAGTACAAACAAGGCTCAGAAATAGTAACTAAATAGACAAGCTGAGCAGTCTGACATCTGCTGGGAAATGTGAACGCAATCCAAATGCAGACTGTAAATCAGTAAAAAGGGAAATGTTTTGTGTTTTTTTTGATGCACCAATAATTTTTTTTTATATAAAAATAAATGTATGCACTTAAGTTAAAACAATGAAAACATTAAAAGTCAAAGTTTTTCAACTTATATTCACATTGACACAGGAGGCGATGGTACTGCCAGGAGAGCACCCCATTACTACTGATTTTATAAATATTCAGGCTTAGCCACATTAAGCTGATTTTGGTACTTTACTCTGCTGGTCTGCTGTGAACACTTGAGTCTAAATCAGCTTAATTTGTTCTGTGCCACTCTGCGCAAGCTTTGCAATTCTCCCAAGATATTATTATTGTGTGAATTCGCAGTTAAGTCATCATGAATTTTGTCTCGTTTCACAAATAATTTATGGTTGTAATGTGGGGTTTTTTACTTCACCACAGAAGACGGTTTATTTGAATTTGGTCTGGTGTGTTTTAAGCCTCTGAATACAAAAAAAAAAAAAAAACTTCCCTCGTCAGCTGGGAAAATCTCTGCAAATCTGTGATAATTTATTTGGGAAGGAAAGACCCTCAGAATCCTGGCAGATGTGAGTTATGGGTGGTGAAGTATCCAGGACCAGGTTATTGTGGCGAGACAAGCGGAGATATTGTGGTCAAGGAATAGGCTAAACTCTCACGGCGAAGCATAGTGATCCCTGTGGCTGGCTGAAAGAACAATTACAGGAAGATTAAAAGGACTTTGAGAACAAACACGATCATCATTATTACGAGAAAGAAATAGAGATATTTGTTTTTCCACCAAATGCTCTCCGCCACTTTGGATTTTAGACATTTTTGTGGAGTTTAGGATGCCAAGCAGAAGTCTGGGATTCATCTCTGACCCCTGCTCTTAAGGTGCTGCTTTGAGCATGCTGTGAGAAGGAAATCTGATTCTTCTTTAAAACAGACTGAAAAGGGTGTGTGTGTGTGTGTGTTTCCTATTAAGACCTTACCATCAATTACAACTAATGTTGAAACTTTACACGATAAGTGACAACGTGTTCCTGCTCTGGTACTGAAGAAGGAAAAATTACCAAAATCATTATAAGTCTAGAGTCCATGGAATGAATATTTACTCATAATTTAAAGTGGATGGGTTTCAGTATAATTAATATGCTTGAAGTAAAAGACTCAGACTGATGGTCTCACATCAGCTTGGCTTTCATGAAAAGTTGTGTGGCAGAAAAATAACACTACACATCACCCAATATAAATTCTCTACAATGAAATATAGTGGTGGCGACACCTTACTTTAGCAGAAAAGAGAAGCTAGTCAGAGATGAAGGCAGCTGTATTAGACTTGAAACTGGTCTGGAGGTTTATGGATAATTAACATTATAAACATTCTGAGCTACAATGGAAATTTAAATCAAGTGTGCCCAAGTTCAGTCCTCAAGAGACACCACCCAGTAATTTTTTAATGTATCCCTTCTCTAACACACCTGGATCAAATGAACGACTCATTACCAGGCCTCTGCAGAGTTCAGATACAGCTGGTGAGGGAATTCAGGCTTTTTGAGTCAGGTGTGTTAGAGCAGGGATGTATCTAAAAAAATGACAGGACTTCGATCAAAGGAAATTCATGTTGATTTTTAATTTTTTTGTTTAGTTTAAATGTACTTTGTTGGAGAAAAAAAGACTATTCCTTTGTGTTTAGCCACAAATTTACCAATTTAAGAATATATTAACTTTCCATTAAAAAAAACGAAACTCATACCCTAAAAAAAAATTCTGAAAGTGTTCATTTGCATCATCTTTCAACTATTGGCATGCTAAATTTGTACCATTCATAAACTGAGGTTGGTGCCACACTAAATTTTTCCAAGGGCAGGAAATGACCTGGCTGCACTTTGGACATCCAACACATTAAATACTAATAAAATACATAGTGAAGTTTGTGGTCGTAACATAACAAAAAAATAATAATTTTTGCAAGTTCCTCTGTGTAAAATAAGTGGAAGCATTTCAGTTTAAAAATTTGGAAAATTTGACTCGGACTGATGGAACAAATCATAAGTAGCAATTAGTTGTTGCAGGTTTCTGTTTCTGCTAAAAAGCTATCAAAATATTTATAACGATGGCTATCAAGAGCTCCTCCTTCTGCACCAGCACTGTGATTCAATCTCCCGAAAGCCTATTACCCTCGTTAGCCTCTCCCTCACTATCTTGGGCAAAATTCTTAACGCAGCCAATGACATGCTGGTCACACAAGTATTATGTTTTATGTTTTCCCCATTGCTGTCTAATGTTTCACATTGAGGTTGGGACCATCAAGCAAACTACAGCTCACAAAAGAATGGGCCCATTGATTCTCTGAGGAATAATTTTAGAGGAGGGAGTATTTAGCACGGGCTCAGCTAGAGAGAGCTATTAGCTGCTTCTCCAGCTCTGTGATCCATGACTGCGGAGGCTCAGTGTGTGGAGAGAAAGAGGACCCTCGCTTGGCACTGCATCCTGAGTTCATTCACCATTCAGTTTGTGAGCTGAAGTCATGTTTTGAGCGAGTGAATGCAGATCTTCTTTATCAGACGTCTCATTTGAAGCTCACAGTTTACATTTTTAGCTATTTCAAAGCAAAGCAGATCCCAAATTTATCGCTGCAGACAAATGTCAGTTTTGGGTTTCAAAGAAACAAGTGCATTTGCCTCTGCCAATAAAACAGGACCCACTGAGATTGGGTCGAAACTCTTAATTTTAAGGAGAAACCAGAGTGGTCCATCATTACCTCCTCACCCCCCCCCCCTTGTTTCCCATTTCAGCACCACACCGAGCTAAGATATCAGCTAACACATTATCCTCTTAGCCCTGGAGAATGATAGTCAGCGAGGGCTCCGAGCCAGCAGCAGTCGCACAGGTCAGGGAATAAAACTGGCATTGCAGTTACCGCAGCAGTAAATTTAACACAGATCAGATATTGCTCACTTGTTGATCTGTTGAGCTGTTGCACAACACAGAGGGTTGCTCACGCACTTTTCTCCATTTCACGTAACTTCATACATCAATAGGCACTAAACTTGGAATATAAATCTTAAATAATTGCTTTTATATCTTTATAAGGTTGTAAATATTTAAAACATTGTCTGATCGGACTATAAATTCAAAATGGACATATGCTGCCAAAATAGCCCCGTTGTAAGGTTACGCTAACATGACCATTTATGAAAGAGTAACGTTAAACCATTATCCCAATATCACTGACTATCAGGTGACATTATTCTGTCGGTGTTGCCCACCACGGCTGGCTTTTTCAAGAACATTTGATTATGTTTCTTGGATCGGGCCACTCTGAATCAACAGAGGAAGCCAAACCCACCAGGTTTTTATGATTAAGTACACAAAGTCTGGAGGGTTTGATTCCAGAATGCTTGCCAAGTCATTTTATGTTGCTTTGACAAGCCAAAAGCTGAACTGTTCAAATTGCATTATTAGCTGTCAATGAAAAATAAACAAGTCTGTTAGAGTCGAGAGATTATTTGCAAGCAAATCTGGCCTTCTCTCAGCACAGTGCTTTAATCAAAGACATTTCATGTAACGACTCCTGAATGTGACATGTCGGTGTCTAAAAGCACAGCAGTACGCCAATGCCCTGGTTGTAGTCCAAGATGCACCTGTGCTGCAAATTGCTCAACTTTGCAGTGCTTGTCTAGACACCCAGCACCTGCTGCACATTAGTCTGTAATTGTCTCCGCTGTCGGATATTCCTATTTAACAAGACAACATCTGATTACTTCACTTTTTCCCCATCTGATTTTTAGAGCATTCTCCACAACCCGTCTTGCAGAGGCAACTACGTTCAGGTCAGCCTATAACCAACTAACGTTTGTCACAAAGTGTGTGGTTTGGGGCTCCGGGGGAGAACCAGGAAGGTGGCATATCCGCTTCACATTAGTTTTGCCGTTCTGGCAGCGGCATTGTCAACTTGGATGAAATCGAACACCTCCACACTGCTTTAGTGGAAGGTTACAGTGTTTTCTGGAAGCAGTCCATGCAGTCCTGGTCTTCGCCAGCCACTTTCTAGACCAGCCGCACAGTGATGTCATTATTGCCTGTGGCTACAACTCAGAGCAGGGTACAAATTGAAAAGTAATCACAGTTTGAACAGCATGACCATATTTTGATAACCACTACATTTCAACATCATTGAGCATGGCCCGTGTTTGCTTTTACTCACGTGGTGCAAATGATCTGAAATAAACAGGTAAACACTTGATGGTAATAAGAGCCATCAAGTGTTTATAATAACTAGTGACAGGTCTTTCCATTTCTGTGGAGGAATGTTGGCCGACTCTTCTTTGTAGACTGTTTTTCAATTCAGTCGTATTGGAGGATTTAAGGTCGGGCCATGGCTTAAATCTACTAGATTTAAGTTTAGACTTTGACTGAGCATCTCCAAAACTTTATATTACCATTTTGAAGTGGACCAGCAGGTTTGATTTGGATCACTGTCCTTCTGCATAACCCAAAAGTGTATAAACACAAAAATGATATTTTTCTTCAAACCTTTCTGGTCAAGAGCTAGAATTCATGCTTGTATCCTTAAGGAAAGTTATTTGCATCGCAAAACAACAAAGCAGCTTTAAGTTTAAGAAAACAATGTTTGCGACTCAATTTTTCAAATAAAATCCATCTAACCACTATTGCAGAGACAAGGAAGTTCTCCCAGTCTGGAGTAACATCAACCTGCAGCCGTTAACTTCCCAAGAGAGGAAAAGCTCTGGGACAGCTGTGCACCCTTAGCAGGACTCAATTCATTTCTAACAGTGGAATGAGACTCATATGTACTCTTTTCTTAAATGTCATAGGTTACAGAAAACACAGCTGTTAAATAATTAACTGTATATTTTGGCAGGACTAGCAGGAGGTGCAGCCAGACTTTGCAACATCAGCATAATGCTTCAAAGTTGGTACAAAGTGACCAACTGATTATTTTGCTCAGTGAATTTTTCTCCTAATGTGAATTACCCTCTGAAATTTCTGAAAAATATTGATAAAGCCAACAAACTAAAAAAAAAAAGTTAACAAATATATAAATATATATTTTTTAATTTGAGTAAGTCGTAATATATTCAGGTCAATTTATTTGACTGTCAGAGCTAATCATTTCTCTTTTATTTTCTACGCAGCTTGGATGAAATGTTCCAACATTGGTATCAGGCCTGATACTGACAGCAATCTTGGATCAGATGACAGGCTAAAGGTCGCTCATTAAAATGTACGAAGTGTTCGCTATGTGCTGCTACATGACTCTGATGATATTATTTTCAACAAATGATCTCATTGTTTTAACATAAAACAGAAAAGTAACAGCCATTCCCACTGCTGCTAAACTAAAATAGTGACATAACAGTTCTAAAATGTAGTTCACATTTTGAATATGGCACCTAGAGTTTGGAATAGCATATACAAAAAAAAAAAGACAATGAAGTAAATTATTTGTTAGGGAAAAGAATAGTAGCTGCTGGCATTTAACTTTAAAGACAGGGACAGAAACTTTAAGGAAAAACGATTCTCTAACAGTTTTAAGACCTTAGAGGTAAAGTAGTGATTTTACTCAAAGCAGTTTTTCAGCCAAATTTCAACTAAACGATGATGTGAATATGAAACTAATGTTTAACGACCACAGTTCAAGAGTTTTGTTGCTTTTTTTTTCTGTATCTTAACTTAATACTCCAACCATCTTTCCCTGAACTCGTTGCATTTCCAAATGAAGTCAAGGAAACATACCTAGGAAAAACGGAGGTAATGTTTTTGAAAATTTGACAGAACCAAGACATGTAACTAAAGGTAGGTGGTCTGTAAAAATATGAAAACATTCTGGATATATTTTTAGCAGGTTTTTTTACAAGCCAAATCTGTCATCGTTATACAAGACTGATCAAAAAACAGATGTTTTCCTAAATACTTTTTTTTTTCTTTTGGTAAACTTAGCTGTTATTTTCCAATCAGTTTCACCTGCCACTACTGGTAGAAGTTTCCTCCAATGGGTTCCAAGATCTGCGCCCAAGTCTTTTGTCAGCAGCTAGAGGAGAAGTTTGTGACTAAAGTGTGAGAGCATTTACAAGAACACTGGAATCTCTTGAGGCCATTGAGACATAAAGGTCAGGTTGCTTTACACAACATGCAAAACAAAACTATAACAAAGTTCCACAGATGAAGGAAACTGGAAAAAAAAAGCGTAATTTTCCCCCAGGACAAAATAAAAAAGCATTACTGAGTAAAAGCAGCTTATGACCCAAAACACAGTCTTATCTGTGAGAAATTATGCAATTTATTCAGTTTCCTCGGTGTGTGTAGATGATTACTGACACAATATAGATTTCACATCTGACAAAAGCAACAACATGGAGGCTAAGGTTTTAAAAGCATATTCAGCCAAATGAATCAAGCCACTAGACACATTATGAGGCACATGGTTAAAGCAAGCAGAGAGCTTTTCGCGATCTAGAGGTGAAATATTTACAGCATCAATCACCTGATCTCAATCTGACACAGCTGCAGCCTATTAGACCCCACAGTGAGCAGGGCTGGAGGTAACTGCCTTGTATGCCTTTGGAGAGCAACGCCACACCAGAGCTGCAGCTGCTTGGAGGTCAAATAGAGAACCATGGCTAGACCTTAAAAGTAAGGGTATTGTGCAAAAGTTGTTAAATAGAATTTTGTAGAGAACCCCATAATGTTCAAAAAAAACTTATTTCATAAACTTCTCAGACAATGTCGTCTGAAAAAGGTCTAAAGTTGTGGTAAGGTTTGGGTGGTTAATGTGTGCCCATCTTGACATTTGTAGCAGGCAGTTTTTTAATATCAAAGTGGGAGCAAATGCATAAAATAACTAAGATGATCTGCAATTTAATGGGAGTCATGTCTTGTCTAAAACAAACATTTTTGCTACATTTACTGTCAGGACAGCAACATAAAACTGTTAGTTCTCCAAAAGCCAATTTATAAAACAATCCAATTCAATCACACATGCATGTGGACAAACATGTAGTGACTGTGGACATTTGTTACACTGTGTCTGACTTTGCCACAGTTCTTCATACCAAGCTTGCATGTCACGGCAGTTGAGAGAAAAACTCCCCTTTTGCAGAATGAAACCTCCAGCAGAACCTGGCTCTGTCTCAGCAGCCATCAAGCATTTGAAAATACAGAGCAAACACACAAAAAAGAAAGAAAAGCATTGATCTTGAAGTACTTCCTATGTTGGTAAATGGGGAAAAATATTTGAAAAAATGAACTCTTCTAGATTTGAGACCAGTAATAATATGTTGAAAGTTGATGGGTTTTTTCCTTCGTTTAATCATTTGGTTCGATATAGACAACAACCCAGCCAGTGGCAGCTCCCAGACTATGGAGTGATGAACATCTGTTGTTCTATCTGCTGTTCAGGGAGGCCTGGGTTGCCTGAGAAGGAACCCCCGGTGTCACCGACTGCTCATCGAGAAATTTATCTCTAGTCACTTTTCTGCAAGAGTTGCTTGAAGGACTTGAATACATGCTAGACATATAAAAATGGTTAGACATACTGTGTCATCAGTAAGTTTTGTCTTACTGATGAGGGCACTCATTTATTTATATTAGGAGCAGAGGTGACATTTTGAATCTGACAAAGCAGATTATTAAAAATAAGAAAAAAAAGAAATCAAATGGCTACGGAGAAGGCTTCTTTTACTGTTTTTAGCATTTTAGATATTTCATCCTAAAATCTTAAGATTTCTTTGGAGAGCAAAAAAATCACTCTCGCTCTTTTGCAACCTGAATGGGCTGCAGGCCTGCCTCAACATGTCATGTCTGATTCCACTAAGCTCAGGGTCACCACACTGAAAATGAATGAAAATAACAATGATTCGCTCAGTAGCAGGATCCACACTAAAGAGTGTTGTGGTTAGCATGCATGACCTGATAGTAATTAGATATGTTGCACTCACTGATCAGAAAAGATCCCATAATTTGCTAAAAGCTATGAAAATGTGTTTTTCTTTAATTTAATATCTTTGACACAATGCAAACTCTGTAGAATCAACCAATATAGTTTGGGGTTCTTTGCTAAACTTAGCTTATAAATATGTGCCCACATATTTATAGGCTGTCATTTGCCCTATGTCTTGAGAACCTAAGTGAGACTTGGGGTCACTGAGAAGTAAAACTGCAAGGTGCACTCATCCACCCCAGCTGGCTGCAGCCAAGGAATGAAACTCGCTCTGACAGCTGCAGCTCTGTGGCGAATAAAGCGAATGTAAAGAAAGGCAGAGGGAAGGAGGCAGTTGCTCAACCTGTCGACAGCTTCTCCAATATTCAATAAGTCAAGGTGCAGAGCCATTCCTGCGAGGCTACAGCAGCTCCGTAAATAGCTGTCTTGCATGATGAGTGTGTTTTTTTTTCTTCCATGGTAATCTTGCTCATCTCTCTCAACAAGCCTTCTAGCCTAATTGAAAACAGACGTGAAAAAAAAAAAAAAACGACATTCAAGTATCACTGACACAAGGAATGTCTCTTTGTACTGGATGGTTGTGCTTTTACTGTCCTGTTTTAACATGTTTCAAGAAGTTAAGAATCTGTCTGTAGGTCAGCATGTTTCCAAAGTCACGCCTTGTTTCATTATTTCTAAAACCAAATAAAGTTTTGTGCTTCAGGAAGTTCCCCATGTTTACATCACAAAAAGAACAGATTGCTTGTTGTGATTCAAATAGTATAATCTCTATGTCTCTTTTTTAAACCCTAATCTATTAATTACTTAAAGTGTTAATTATTTTTAATGCAAGACTTATCTACAGATCATTTTCAAACATTAGAAACCCACATCACATAATTTAGAATAGTTTAGCACTTTTCAATAAGCCCACCAGCAGCATTTCAACTTTCCCACCATCTTCTTTCAATTATATCTACCCCACTCCAATTGTGACTTAAGTATTTGTTGGATCCCAGGCAACATGTTAATTCCAGTTAAATCAATGGATTAACAATTTCACCCAACCCTGCCACACACACACACACACACACACCGTCAACACCGCTAATCTTGGGAAGCTGGCCTTGGCCATCAAATGATCAGATTCGCACAAAATAAAGACGAGCCCCCACTGACAATGTAGTTTTTCCCTTTTGTCCTGTTCTCACGAGAGACTCCCATTGAATCAACCAGCCAAACTTGTTGAGATTGCAGTAACAGACCCTCAAGCACCGCTCTGTTAAACGAAACCCCACTAACCCTGCAGGATTCAATTCAGTAGGCAAATTCCGGCAACAAAAACGGCGAGGGTGGGAATCTGGCTAAAGCAAACTATCGTGCATTTGCAGACGGGATTACTATCTCCTTAACGTGTGTTCCCACACCAAATTTGTCACTAATACCGTTATGGTAGAAGTGGTGAGTGAACGTGTGAGTTGCTTTTCCATATGCCTTGAAGATTTATTCTGTTTGTGTTACACTTTCTTAGTTTATGGGCACCAGCAGTAGTTTCACTGCCTCCTGTTATTAGGCAGCCCTAGATGTGACCCATGAGCTCAGCGTTACTTTTGAACCCCTGCCACGTTGTCTGGTACAGTCAGCGGGGCAATGTGCAGCTGTGCAAAAACTTTGGGCTGCAGGGCCACTTACACAGACACACAAAACATGTTGTCACACTGTTTGCCATTCCACTTGTCAGTCATTCTTACTTCTCCCAGAGCAGCAAGAGCACATTTTCGCAAGAGAGAATGCAGGAGGAAAAGCACTGCCTTTTCCTGTGTTAACATCAGCCTTTCCCATATTTTAAAGTTTTTTCCAAGCTGTCAAGAGAATAAAAAAATCTTCCAACATTCAAATTATCTTTAAATGGAGGAGCATTTTCTCACACTGATTTTGTTTTTTATTTGAAAATTCTAACTTTTGATTATAACAATTTTTATTGATACATTGTATTAGTATTATTCAATTAGTGATCCATGTGAAGATGACTTGCAGCAAAGATACATTTCCCCCAATAAAATGTATTTATTTATTTATAAATATCTAATTTGATAAATATGTCTATATTTACAGCAAAATCAAATAGCTTTGAACAAATGTAACTGTAAAAACCAATGCAGGGGGACGACTCGAAGAAAGTCTTCTCTGCCACCATGTTCGAGCAAAATATGAAGTGCATTTTTTGTTTGAACTCTATTATAGCTGATGCAAAATATTCTGTATTTTTTTTCACTCCTTACGATGATTTCTACAGTGAGAGACAGAAAAGTACTATTATTAATTTAATGACATTTAAAACAAGCAGGAGAACACATTTTTTTCTGTAGGTATTATCCAAACAACAATATTTTGAGCTAAATTATTAACAAGTATTATCAAAACTCAAAAGAAGCATATTAAGGTTAGCCTGGCGCTAAGACAAACTGCAGAGCATGAAAGCCACGGGAGCAAGACTTGAGTTAATTGAAAACAGCATCTCTGTGTGTCCAGTCAGATAAAATGTGATGTGTTGTCAAAACCTTATAGCAGCTTTTTAAACCATTTAACCAGAGTTAAGTGTAATTCAGATTGGATGTGCATCACTAGAGTTCTCAGTCATGTAAATAAGCTTTGATTTTATTAACTCTAATGAATTACTGGCTAGGACTTATTTCCAAATGGCTTGGATTGATAGAGGGGAGAAAAACATTAGGTTTGAAGAAACATTGGTATTCTTTTATGAAGTTCTATTAATCATAAACTCAAGGAAATCAATAGAACTGGAAAAAATGTGCTTTGGTAAGTTTATATTCTTGCCGGGAGACAATATGATGATATGTCTTTTTAGTTTAGTTTAGTTTTTTGTTTTGCAGTTTTCAATCACTAATATGAATATTTGTTGCTGTGTAAAATGTGAAACAGAATCACAATAAAAATAATAAATAAATAAATAAATAACCAAAGTGTTTCATATTGTGTTCACAGAAACCCTCTCCAGCTACTGGTAATAAAAATAAAACCGTGCAGCAAAAGCTTACTTTACCATCTTAAGATCTCTGAATAGGCTTATCCTTTATGCTTGAGAGCAATACCCATCCATCCTTTTTCCTCTCTTTTCATGTCATTCTGCATTCTTTGGGTCAGAGGCGCCTGGTCTAGTCGCGGTGCCGTGTATCCTGATCACATAAGCACAGGAGATAATCCTCAGGACAGCTGGGGAATCTTTACTGCACAATTGAAGCATGAGCTGGATAGCAGCTTCACAGTCCATCTCTGTAAAACCCCCACGCTTTCATCAGCCTGCCATGGTAGCACTCCTCCCGGCAACGCACACACGATTACCACAGCTACAACTAATTTTCACCATGCCAGCACACACACACACACGCAAACACACACGCACACTATGGCTGCAGGTCAGCACAGCTGCAAAGAGAAACTTCCACCAGTGTACAGCGTTCCCTCATGTACTTTTATAATAGGAACATTTGGAGGAAAACTAGACCCACAACTTGTCCCTGCTGTCAATATTTCATGCAAACTTGATGCATGAAACAGGTGGTGTCCTAGCTGAATGAAATTTCCCAATCTAAGATGGCTTTTCTTCTTTTCAATTCTGTGTTGCATTGAATAACCACTGAGCGATCTTCAAAGAACTTCCTGTCAAAATGAATCGATTGACTGAGGAGGACATGCCTGTCGTACATGTCCTCCTGGTGATAGATCAAAACAGTCTCTGGTCTAAGACATCTACTCTGATAAACGGTTTTCCGAAGAATAGTTTCTGCTAGAAGACTTAGTGCCTTTATCTCCTTAGAGATTCTGATGAACAATAGTGTGTTCGGAAGAATTCAATCAAGAATTTAGGGTTTTTAACGTCTGCCGAGAGGCAATCCAATCCTTCTGGTGAAGTTTTTTGATACAGAAAAACATTCAAAACCCCTGCTCCTGGCCCAACATCCTCCACCCCTTACCCAGAAATCCCACTATAGGGTCTCTGGGGCTTTTCCTGATACTCAACCATGTTTTTCGAAGAAGGAAGCAAATGTCCTAATATTATTTATCTCATCATTAATTGTTTTATTGTTCCTTTTCTTTCCAGAAGGAGAACACCAACTCGGGTCCTCTTGGAAATTGTAAAATTTATGACCCATGCAAAATGATTCATTTTAACTGGAGCAGTTCCTGAAAAATGAGCTTTGTCTTGTGTGGCTGACATTTTTATGATTTTGAGCAAGTGTTGAAAAGCTCTGAGCTGGCTATCATCATCATCCCAAGCATTCTGGTGAGAGGCCTCAGTCATGCTCGATGAGCTCTGTCCCTGTAGTCACTGGGAAAATGTGCAGGGACCTGGATCCTGGAGAGAAAAAAATCACTGATAGCTTTTACAGCTCATCGTATCATGAGCCATATTTAAGATATATTACAAGCCAGTGCTCATCCTGGTGTTTAATGATTTAAACAGCTTGTTCTGTTATTCTTCTGAAGTGTTTATTGAATATTATTCGCCACATCATGTATAAATAAAAACGTGCTCCTCAAACAGCTGCATTACACTTTCCACTTGTTCTAACTGAGGAGATTATCCATCAGTTTTGGAGTCAACCTACACAGAACTTGATATGTATGTACATACACTAGATTGTTTTCCTTGATGGAATGTTTTTTTTTTTTTTTTTTTTACTTTAGTCCTGTTTTTAAATGTGCTCTTGTGCTTTTTAAGCTAGCTCTTAACCGAGCTTGATCAGTGATCTAAAAGATGCGTGCACAGGTCAGGGTGTAGGCAGAAAAGGCACACATAATAGATCTTCAGCAGACTTTCCTAAGAACTTGGAGTTAATCATCATTACCACCTTCCATGTTTCTAGAGAGTAAACATACATATTTATGCAAGCAGGAATAAATAAACTGCAGAAAGGGTCAAAGTACCATGACAGGCCACTCAACTGCAAAGTAGAGTATGCATTATCTCTGAGAATATGTTTGTGATTCAGTCAAAAGAGTTTTAATAAAACATGATAGTTTCTTCTTTAATACAACTTTAGTTGTTGCTAAAGGCCACTGGTCATGAAGTTAGGGCCCATCAGGCCTAACTTATTGATCAGTAATGCCTAAAGTGAATAACTCATCACCCTGGTATCTGAGTGGATGGGATAAACAACACAAGTGAATATTTTCATTTCAAAACTGATGTTTAGCAGCAGGGATAATGGACAATAGTGAGGATTGCAGTGAATTTGACAAATAAACTCCAAAACAGCAGCTGTTCCCAGTCTGCCCTTGTCAGAGATTATTAAAAGTGATCTGATGAAGAAACAGTGGTGAATTGATGACAGGGTCAAGGGCGTCCAAGACTCGATGAGACGTGGAGATAGGAGTGGGATCCAACAGACAAGTTTACACGGCTCGACTGCTTAAGAAGTCAGTGATGGTTCTGATAGAAAAGTTTTGCGATATTTAATAATTCAACAATGTTGGTATAATTTATGAAAGCCTTTTAGTTTCTCCTTCAACAATAGAGAAGCCCCAAAGCAAGAACAGCTGACATCAAGAGGGTCTTGCTCCTGGACTTCTGATTTACTAACATGTGTCAAGTATATTCTAGGATTTTCCAATGATGTTTCAAGCATTAGAAGAGATGCAGTCATAACTGCGCTGTGTTTTTCCAATTGGAGAAGAAGCTGCCACTCTCAGACTAGGATAACAAATTCTATTTTCTCTTGGATTAATGGGGCTTTGAGGCTTCACAATGAGGCCTCAAGATATTTGCAGGACTGTTGACAGAGAAAACTCTGAAACCTTCTCACCCTTATCTACTGAGGCGAGAGACCGTGTTGAAATGTGCCGTGTCTGACTACAGGAAAGCCAACACCAAAATATTATGTCATTGTCAGATTAATTTGTTTTTGATAAATTAGTATTACACAGATTTAAAAACGCCCATGCTTCTGTAATATACAGAGCACTGTAGTTGTATTTTTGATTTGTTTGTACCAAATCAATAAAACATGTCGAAGCAAAGTTAGTTTGATGCTGTGTAATATTGCAAAGGTCCTTAAATTTGTATCTGATTCCTATTAACACCTAGTTTCAACAAAGACGTCCTGTTTCATAGCATGAAACCATTTTGGCTTGGCCGATGCTCTTCCGTAAAAAAGGTGGGTCTCAGTTTTAACGGCAGCCCAGGGATTTGAGATACAGAGCCTTTTAGCCACACCCTGCAGCCCTTGCATCATGCTACAAACTGTAGCATTGTGGGAAAATCATTGATGGTATGTACTATTTATTTGTTTTCTCATGAAAACAACTTTTGGTGATAGAGACAAAAGTCCATGGTGCATTATGGAAGAGTCAGTTTTTCAGGGGAAGACTAAGTAGTTTACCTGCATCTCAAGAAAAATGAGATTTTGACAAAATGTGGAAAATCTTAAGGAATATCAAAACTTTTATAAGTCAATGTATTTAAGCAATAGGACACTAGCTGAGAAGGTAGTACATGTTTTGTATGAACTACTGAACTACTTCATATGTTACCAAAGACATCAAATGATGAAAGTACAAAAGTTAAAATTTTAAAAATTCATTTATTATTTCAGATTTTTTTTTTCGCCTTTGTTATACAAAGATGTTAAATAACTTAAATACATTCTTACCAGTCATTTGCGATCTGTTTATGCCTACAAGCTATACACATGAGGTAGAGGGAAAATAACTTAGAGTTCCCATAAGACAAGAATAGGTGGACATGGACAAAACTCAGTTGGTGTAATAGTTTCACAAAAATAAAATACACAGTTGATGGGTGTTATGTTTCTGGAAAGCACAGCATAAATCCTATCAAAATGCAAACAGAGTAGGATATAAATCAATTCATACAGACGGGGGCTTTTTTTTTTACACTGTAGGAGAATATATATGGTTGGTCAGCTACAATAAAAATTAAAAAGATGCTTAACAAAAAAGGCAATTATGTGATCAGATCTAAATCAATAAAAAAAAAATCTGGATGACCGAAATCATCTTCAATAACTATAGGTGCATTAATTAATTAATTTATTTTTTTAGGATTTATTAGTGCTTGGATATTAATTTTGACTTTACATGATACAAGATTGAAAAATATATTGCTTTGTGAAACCTCAACCCCAAAAAGGCACAGACACCCATAAGAGGGGAAAAAAGCATTATAAAATCCAGGATATAAAATCAATTTAAACTTTTTATATATTTATATATTTACACTAAACACATGCTCATAATATTTTCAAAAATAATTTATCTCTTAATCTTTTCTACAAAATAAAATTTTATACATGATCCACTGAATACTAAACAGTGCAGAGCTTTGTTTTTGAGAACAGAGATGACAGTGAAATCGAAATATGCATCATGCTCCTCTTTTTCCTTGACAGCTTGTAGGCCTATGTACAAACCAAGAACACACCAAAGAATGCGTTCTGTGTGAATTTAGTATATCTGTCATATCCGTTGCAAATCCATTTAATTTAATAGCAGAGAGCCACACAGCGCTTGGACCAAAATAATGTGGAAGAAAAAAAACATATAACACCACCGGAAGCTGTGGGGAGCAGGCATTTATCCTACGAGTCTCAGCATAGCTATTATGGTCACCATGTAGCGTGCAAAGTTCTGTGTATGTGTTTTGACCAGTCTTTATTTGGAGTGCCATCTCCTATCAAAATGTTTGGAATTTAGCACCTCTGAACAAATAAGCCAAGTGATGTTTGCATCCTAAAGCATGAATTTAATGCCAAAGTGAGGCGAATGAATTAAATGTACTGATTGGCTAATTATCACACTAAAATAATTCTCAATTTTGCAGGTTTGAAACAGTGATAATGCTGAACTAAATCATTTGTTTTGTGGGAGGTCCCCAAAAGGTTTGATTCAAATTGTTGTGAGAGCTAAACATGTGCCTCAGTTTTGTCTCTATACCACAGGAGAAGAAACCATTGCTATTTACATTAACAGAAAAAAAAATTAAATAGAAACGATCTGCACTTTATTGTGTCTATAAATACAGATGTAAAATACTTTAAAGGGAATTGGGCTTCAGTGCGCGAATGTTGCTATAATACAGAAAGGGGTCCCTCACTCAGTAGTTAATTCTCACCAGAATAATGTGAAGTGTTGTTTGCACTGTATTCCTAAATATGTAAGACACCAAAAAATATTTTCTGTTCTAGCAAAGGAGCATTCTTTTGTTGAAGTAGCATAATTTGACTAAAAATGCTAATAAATAAGTCTAAGATTCTGACAGTGACTGCAGCTCTTTCGTTTTGTTTGTTTTAGTACAAGATTATGCTACTGCAAAACAAGAGGAATGCATTTAATATATTTTATTTGAAACTTTTCTAGGTGTGCTGGTAATATTCAAGGGAGTTGCACATTGATAGTTTTGAGGGATTGTACTTATACACTTTTTGTCGAGTTTCACCCTTGTCTCTCTAGCATTAAGCAGCTGGTTAGCATAGCTTATCCCAGCACTCTGTCAGCCTATAAAAACCAGGTGTAAATCTTTCACACAGACATCACAGAGGTTATTCTCCTAAATCAGGCTTAAGAAAGCAAGAAAGCGGAATTCATAAAATGCCGAACTTTTGCTATGACATGTCACTGTCGCTGCAATTTGTATTGTAGAGTCCTATTAAGACCCAATGTGTTGACTGAGTCACATGTAGAAAGGAAGAAAGGTGGTCTAACTTGTGTATAAATAAATCTTCACTGGCTTCCCGCAGACTTCAGTGGTGAAAGTCTAGCTTTACGTGTAGGCATCAGTTTGTGGAACATCACATAAACATCGGCCTTATCAAAAATATATTTATGCCAGCTACAAGGCATAAACATACATATTCACTAGAGCAAATCTGCACACTGTCAGGTTAGATTTCAGTTTCAATTGCCCCACGCTGTTTAAACTTCTACTGCACACACTGCAATATGGCTCAATCAAATTGTGGCAGCTGAAGAGAAGAGGCAAATATGGAAATGGTAGGGAGTTACATTCCTACAGTTCTCCACAGTTTTCTTTACAACAAAGTATAAAAAGAAAAACCAATAAAAAAAAAATATGAAGCTCCACAGAGCTCCATAAAGTCTGATCAGAGTCGCATGCCACGTGTCTGCTGTTTAAATGATAAGCTGCTGCAACAACGCAGGCTTGAACCACTGGTATCTCTAATTTGAAATTGTCTGCATGTTTTTCATATTACTTTATCCTCATAGATATAGTGGTTTAAGTTATTCCCTGAACACTGGTTCGCTCAAGGCTAGGAATAGCCTAAACTGATTGGTTTAGTTGTTTTCTGTTAATTCATTTACAAACAGTTTCATTTTACATTACTGAAAATAAAGAAAAGAAAATCCTCCTGGTAAAGGAGTAGTCCCAAAGGATCTATAAATTATCCACAAGACATCAAATACAAGAGTGTTGCTTTCCAAAGGCACTTGCCAAAATGGATTAAAACAAAGAGAGAAAAACAACACAAACAACAAAATGTTTGTGTATTTAGTGGTTTGATTTTACATAGTTACATAAGTGGCTTGTATAATATCACAAAATCATAACTGGTTTTATTTACATACATATGCAAACACACAATGTGTGTGAGTGTAAATATGTGCGTGTAAAGTTAATCTTACACCCAGTCTTTTTTTTTTCTTTTTTTTGAAGAGTCTCAGAATATGATTTTAACTGGAATAAAAAATATTGTCACTCAAACTTTTGCCAGAGTGCAAAGACACACAAGATGCATACACACACACACACACACATATTTAGCACACTCACACACTCTGTTGTTCTTTGGGCAAAGCCCATAAGAAATTGGTTTGTGGAGCCATCAGTGTATGTATTCTACAACTGGATTATTAATTTTCTTGGAAAATGTTGTCATTGGATTTATGAAACAGGTAAAAAAAAAAAAAAGCTTTTTTCCTCAAGGCAATGCTGTGATTAAAAAGCTTGAGATGGTAACCCAGTTGTCTGAATATTCTGCAGGACCTCTGAAGCCCACATTAATCCATCAAAGTGCTTTTTTGCTTTTTTTTTGGTTTGCTTCTCAACTTTCTGCAGACAATAGCAGCACAACCTCAGATGAGAACAAACCAACCAGTCTTCTTCATCACAAAGACCTGAATCACAAAGACCAACCATCTTTGACTTGCTCCACTGATTCTGAGGCACCCGGCAGCTGACGCTTTACCCCTTGCAGGTGTAGACTTCTTCTCTTTGCGTGCACTGCTTGCATTCGACGTAGCAGCACCATCGCACCTGACACTGGCAGGGCCCGGTCACCTCCCTACTTTGTGTATTGTGGCCTCGCCCACAACAGATAGCATCACAGTTCTGGTCTTTGTAGCACTTGCGTGCTGCGGTGCCTGCTGAGTATTTGCTGGGTTTACAGAAGCTGGGCGAGTCCTCGATGTGTAGGAGATCCATAGTGCGAGGGATTTGATCGCTCAGACCAGGCAGGGAGTGATGCTGCTGCTGCTGTTGGTTGCGGCCCGTCGAGATGTCTCCCTCTCCAGTGGCCTCATTGGTAGAGCTGCCGACCTTGACAGAAGTCTCGTAGCGCAGCTTCAGTCGGTTGCCAATCTCATGAAAGGGCAGGAGCTGCCTCCAGCAGGTCTGGACAGTGCAGGAGCCAGAGACACCGTGGCATTTACAAGTAGTCTCTACTCCAGCCTTGATTACCTGAAGCAGAAACAAAAGATCCTTGTTAACGACTATAAAGCATTACAGGCATAAAAGCTATGTAATTTAACAACCCTTTGTTTAATAAGCGAAACTTGGAGGAGTTGAATTATTCCCTCAATTATTTCAAAAAGGTGAAGCAGAGTTGCTTCAGATTGGATAACTATTATATTCATTGCTTGTTTTCATAAAATGGCCAATTAGAGGGTTTGCTTACAGCTTGTAACACAAAGGAGAGCATTATAATACTGCATCAAGACTTTAATAATGATAATTAGTGTGTGGGAAACCTGATAATGGTGAAAATCTTGGACACGAGTTTTAATTTAACAATTTTACAGGTATTGTCATAGTTCAGGGTAAATTATTGCAAGCAAAATCCCACAAACAGAATTCATTGATAAAGTTTTACATATTTGAACATGTGAACAACACACTTGCCGTTTGATGTGTTTTATAAATCGTGGTTTAAACCATGTACCACGTATATTTGGAGAAAATCATCTCCAAAAAATCTCTGCTCTTGTCCATTCTTGAATCTTTATCAGTGCATTCTGGTTAGATTCGCGTGTGCTGCCGTTACTGTGTTAATAGTACCAATGGAAATGATTACCTTAATTAAAAAGAGAACATTTAAATTGATATTTGTGGCAAATATTACACTTCTGTCAAAAAAGTTGGATTGCCTTAAGTGGAATTGAATGCTTCTAGACAGTCTCATTTAAAAGTTTCCATGCAGTTTGAACTTTTTCAGTCCTGTCATGTTACAACCACACATTTCTATACATGTTATTGGTGTTTTACATGGCAGACTAACAACCACTGCATGGTTAAAATGACACAATAATTTCTTTTTTTTTTCATTTTTTCATATTAAATCTTAAAACGTATGACTTTCATATCTATTTGGTCCCCTTGCATTAATATTTAAAGTCAAGATTTTATTTTATTTATTTTTGCAAAACCGATCAGCCTCAGTCACATTGGATGGAAATCATCTACTAAATTTTATATTGGATTTAGGTCTGAACTTTGGCACGTTCTAAGACATGAAAATTATTTTATCAAAATCATTGCACTGAAATAGTTCTGAGTCCACGTTTAGAGTAATTGCCCCACTGAAAGGTCAACGTCCACTCCAGTATTTTGCAACCTCAACTTTTTTCATGAAAGTCCCAGTATTTCACCAATTTATTTTCCCCATTGCTTCTTAAAGTACCAAAATATAACTTTATAAAATAGTTACATTAAATTGCTGAAATACCTTTCAATTCACCAGTGCGATAAAGGGCTATTTTCATTTTTTCATGAATAGAAAAAAAATAAAATTTCATAATTTTCTGTCAGAAGTTGTCTGTGTCCTCAAATTCCTGTTGCCAAATATGTCAAGTGAAGAACCAATGGTTGTCTTGTGAACTGATTCTCCCACCTGAGCTGCAGATCTTTATAATATGACAACATGTGGAAAAATTTGAGGGGTTTGAGTACTTTGGCAACTTAACGCTTTTACCACAAATGATTTTATCTTCTCTTAACTTAGCAGTCATCCAAAGTTCATTACAATTTTAAAAGGCAGAGGAAAATAAGATCAAAACTCTGCGTCTTAAGTGTGGTTTAGAGAGAATCATTTTTTTTCTTCTTTTCTCCGGCTGTGAAAGAGATCAGGGAACAGGAAGTGCATATTCATCACACCAGCAGGTCAAGAAAATTTGACTGGTCAGCTTTTAAAATGTTTGGTGCAGAGGTTAGCACATTCCAGTTTTCTCCTCAGTGTGGGAATTTATTTGGAACAAATGTGGTAGGCCTTATACCTCCTAATGTACACATTACAGTTCCACTCACTCAAAAAAATAGCAAAAAATAATCACAAAAACTGTGCAAAAGTGAGATCCTATCAAAGAATTGTGTTTGCTAACATTTCCGAACCACACTTCTACAATAAGTGATTTTGAAAATGAGTGAAAACAGCATGTCCCAGACTCCAACTTTGCTTTGACAAATTACAGTCATTCTTTACTTTTTATACTGCTTTTAAATATAGGCTTCCAAGATAAAAGCCCTGTATTTGCTCTCCACAAACAATTGGTTGGCAGTGCTAGAGCACAAATGAGGGTTGCTCCCCATCTAATCTGAAGGAAGAAAACAAATCTGAACTAACAAGCAGTTTCAGAATTTACCATATTTACAATAGCAGTTACTTTAATCATTCAAATTATTTTATTAGCCATGTTTTAAGCTAAACTTTTCTGTGAGTTTACCCTCCAAAAGTTTCTTTCTCTATGCAGTTTTTTTTTTTTGATAGCCCTTAATAATTTAGGCTCTCAGATAAATTTGAATTCCTAAATAGAAAAGCAAAATGTTTTATTGCACTTGGGGCTTACATAGCTAACATATCTATTCAATATTATTTATATCTCCAAATAATCTCTGCTCTTGTCCATTCTTGAGTCTTTATCAGTGTATTCTGGTTAGATTCATGTGTGCTGTAGTTACTAACTGTGTTAATATTACCAGTGAAAATTATTACTTTAATGAAAAAGAAAATTTAAATTGACATTTGTGGCAAATATAATGCTATAAAATTCCTGAGTAATAAATTTGCTTTCTTATAAAGCTACTCCCTAAAATGGATTTTAATGGGTCTCAGATGTTCATAAATAAAAGTTTGCACAAGATTAGAGGAACTTTCAAAAATTGACGATGTGAGTGGAAAGATACCCTAATCTTTTTACCTTGAAGAAAAAAAAAAAAGAGAAACTACTTTACCTTCATCCCCACATTTGTGTTGTGCGTGTCCACTCGTGCACGCAGGTCCTTGTTGGAGCGTTTGCCCAGAAATTCCTTGACAAATTTATTGGCATATTTCAGGTTGTCTCCACAGCCTCCCCACTGCCAGGCCTTGCGGTTCTCCAGGTCTGGGGCTTCGTCACACGTGCAGCGCTCCATACGTCCTGCGCTGCACGCTTTGGCTAGGGCGTGTGTTAGGCCCGCTGAGGAGATGGCATACAAGAAGGCTGTCTCTTTGAATCCTGGGGAAGTATTTTTAAAATAGAAATTATAGAATGTAGATTCATTTATTAATAGTCAGAAATAAAGACAGTATTAATTTTTAGAAAGTTTGTTAATTTCTCCATGTATGTGTTTAGAATTCAAGAAGGGTGCAATCTTTGGGTTGGTGTAATCATGATCTAGTAACTTTCAGATTTATTAAAAGTCTACAGACTTCTCAAACGCTAAGTAAGGAGTATGAAGTAATTTAATCTCTACTTCATTTTAAACCATTTTGCAATCAGTTTCTTTTTTTCCTTTTTCTTTTTCTTTTTTTTTTTTTTTTTGCAGTGGCACATTAGTATTAAAGGAATAGCCATGAAATGTCTGGATCTTAACATCTGTCATCCCAATGTGGTTGATGCAATGCAGAATTCTGGTAAAAGCAATAATGTAATCCAGATCACAGTTGGTACAATGTACTGTAGATAATGTCCAGATTGGCTGTCAAACCTTTTTCTTCAATAATTTGCGACGTCAGGGTCTTAAGTGCTGCTTAAACTCCTACATCTGATGAAGCATTCTACTCAGCAATACAAGCCATCAGCAATCCCTCTTAGTATTTTATGCGACCAAAGTGGTAATATTTGCACAATAAAAATTGTGAAGTACTAAAAATGAGCAATAAAATTGTTATTCTAACAAACAAACTAGAAGTGGATAAAACCCGGTTTAGATTTGAGTTGCTGGGTTAACAATAATGAAATAAAATACGCTTTTTTGAGAAAAGTTTGCTTTTATAAGTTAATCTCAGATCGTTTTCACAAATCAAAACTTGTTTAATCAGCCCTGACTTGACTCATCAATTGAAGTTTTCACAAACAAAACTGTTAAACTGTCTCAAAGAATCTCTATTCGGTGTAGAGTTACCCAGTTCAAGTTTAATCAGTGTAACAGATTTAGATTGGCAGCTATTGGTTAGCCACTTATGGTAACCAACGGTTGTCAGCCAGCCGAGAAATCAATTTAAGCCAACTCTGTCAACAGAGCAACTAAGGAGTTAGTTACTTTTTTACTTCAAAGTGAGAGTCTCAAACATTGACACTACAAGGTGTCATTTTAAATAATGTACCTTCAGAATCAGGGCCTGTAGTAATAACTCATATTTATTTCATCAGACGAAGCCACATGCTGACAGCAACTAAATTACATTTAAAAAAAGACCTCATGGCTGCAGATCTCTTTACACACCTAACACACAAGAGTATTTGATCACGACATGCTCTCATTTTGATACAAGGACCATTCAAGAAACCTCAGAGGATTTCATTTGTAGATGTCGAATGCATTTTCTTTTTCTTTACTTCTTTGGCAATTGGAACTGCAAAATTTCAGTGTCCTATTTCAATGGGAACTGACCATAACTGGAGTATCAGTCAGATATGGTGTGAAAATTTGTTCAAGTGCCATTGCACATTATGCCGATTTGCACAATAATGAAGACCCACACTAATAATAGTTTCTGGTTCTGACAAAGAGTATTCAGTGAAACCAAATTGCAGAATCAGGACATTGACCAGTTTTCAGTCACTTAAATTGATACATGGACAAGCCTGTCCATGTCATTACATCTTTAACTTTAAATATCTCCTATGTTGCAATGGGGTTTAATTTTGACTCCCCTTGACTGCAAGTAGGAATTTGTATGTATAGATAATAAGAAAATAGTATGTTATAATTTGCTCTTACCTCTTTTTAATATGTTGGCGCGATGCCGCCCCTCTAATGTGCAATTCCACCTCTCAAAGCGAAACTGATGCTGGCATTCTAAGGCACTCATAATTATAGCCTCCCTCAAGGTATCCGCCACGCCCGGGTCTCGTCTGCACATCCTGCGCTGCTTCTTTTCCAGTTTGAGACGGTCACAAAGCTTGTAGTGGGCCCTACCCGTGCTCTCTTCTGGTAGAGAATTCAGTGGCAGAACAGACAACGGTTCATTACCGGTCAACCTGTAGGAAAAACACATTGCAGAGGGAAAAGTGAGGGAATGCAGCAGCCACCTCAGATAAAGTTGAAAAGCCATACTGCAGAAACAGAACAGGAAGCATAGCTGGGAAACGTAATGCTCAAAGCTTAGTTAATGTTCAGGTAAAGTCAACTAGAACAAAGTTAATGTTCAGGGAAATTCATCATTTGTTAGAGGCTTAAATAAATCCTGATACAGGATTGTCTGAGTAGGACAGCAGAGCAGGAAATGTTCAGTTTTTTTAATGAAGTTCTAGAAATTGGTCTCATTTGAAGTAATTGAAAAACACAAATACATTAAGGTAATTATCTTAGAAATTAGAGATTTTTGAGAGATTTGATGTTAATCATTCAGTGACACGTCCGGAATGTGACAGACATGTCATATACGTGCAATACGTCATGTCATCCACAGATGTATTGTGCAAATTAAACATAACACGGCAGGATTTGCATATTTATTGTAGAGGTCTTAGCATTTTAAAATTGACATTCCTCTAGCCCAGAATGTCTTCATTAAGTTTACATTTACTTACATCAATGAGTTTAACTGAAAATCTAAATTACCATCAACCAAGTGGAATGACATTAAGTGGTTTTTCAGTGGCCTACATACACATTTGAGTGTGTATGCATTTCTATTTAGCTTCCTTTAAACCTCCCACAGTTCTAAGACAGTGGGAGGTTTAAAGGTCCCTGCTTTTATTAGGTTTTCAGGAAAAGATGGGCTGACAGGACACCCACTTCCCGTTTCCTGACCGTGACATCTGCTGTGCTCTTCCTAAGAGTCGCACTAAGATTGTGGGAACTGATGCCCAAAGGAAAATTCAGTGCCACCCACTCCCTTAAGAAATCTGTAAAGAGAACTAATTTAATATAAGTTTAATCTTAATTTGAAACCGTTTGGTTTCAGGATCATAATTGAACTTCTGGGTTTTTCTGGAAAGCTCGTCAGAGTTTATGGGTAAGTGAATGGAGATAAATACAGGGCAATCCTGGAGGAAAAAAACTGTTAAAGGATTTGGTGACTTGAGACAGGCAGAAGTTTACTGTTCAGCAGGGTAGTAACCCACACATAAAACTTGAGCAACAATTAAATGATTTAGATCACAGTATATTAATTGTGTTTTTTGAATGGCCCACTCAAATTCCTGACCTAAATGGTAATTAGACTGAACTTACATAGCATTTTTCCAGTTATACTGACAGGTCAAAGCACTTTGTACAAGAGCCACATTCACCCATTCACACTCACAAATCATAGGTAACTTGGGGCTAATGCCGTGCTGAAGATTAGAGGAGGAAGATAGAAATGAACCAACAACCTTTTGATTGGAAGCAGCTACACTGATGTCACCAACAGCTACACTGATGTAACTACTCACTGATTTTGACAAATGCTAAAAAAGAAGAATAGCTATTAAATTCAGTCTGCAAAGTTGGTAAAGACACACCCCAAAATGGCAATACAAAATACAAAAATACAATGCAAAAAAATATGCTACACTTTTAGGATTTGTATAAGCAAACATGTTTATAAAATCTTGTAAGAATTTTGTTCCACTAACTGAAAATTCAGAAATTTTTGTTGGTGTATTACATACAATCCGAATAAAATCCACTAACATTTGTGACTCTGAAATGACAAACTGACAAAAACATTTAAGGTGAATGAGTCCTTTTGCAAAGCACTGTCTAACAGGCAAATGTTTAAAAATTCAAAGTATGGAATGAGAACATGTGGTAAACTTGTATGTCTTTTGTCAGTTTATATAAAGGGAGCCATCAGCACATTTTAATCCACTGCCGCACAGCTGGCCAAACCTATGACCAGTCATCTGAGATTGTGATAGGAAAAGCAGAGTGTTACTTTTGTAAACACACATGGGGTACATGACCGTCAGCCTGTGACCAGTTTGGTCACATCGCCTTTCAAATCTGGCACAGTAGTTGCTCATTATGTGTCTTTTCTGGCCTCCTTCATAGTCAAAGCTGAAACTGAAGAATACACAGATTTAAAAGCAGTGGAGGTGTGTCTTTCTGCAGCCTTATTTTTACTTTTTAAAACTATGGTACATGTATTTGCGTAGCGGCACCACATTCAGTTGATTATAGATACACATATGAAATATCACGATGTTATTTTTATCATGATTTATTTTCTTGAAACAACTCCAACTTCAGAGATGTCATAACTATTAATGTGAAATCATTTCACTATTACATCGTGCAATTAAACTGACTGGAAACATTTTACATATTCCATTCTCAGCATGTTCCTATCTACCTTTCCATTGTAATAATCACTGGCTTCTTTGTAAAAAAAAATTCCCGTTGGAAATCTACAAAAGGTTTAGAGGTTTACGTGAATGCTACATTTTGAACCTTTAACTCTTTGTCTGCAATTGTCGGTTATTTACACAGAAGCAGATTGGTATTTACAATGGAAATGCAGGTAGAGAATGTTGTACCATCAATGATCCCTGCAGACTGAAGTAAACTTTTATGGCATTTAAAGTGAATAATGCCATTTAATTGAGCTTAATTTTGACTTTGTTTTCTGTTAAGTAGTCCCTCTGACTGGAAATGCTTAAAATGTTTCACTGCAGTAAGCGGGTCAAGCAAAAAGATAATCAATTATGCATTACTTCCTATCTCCATTTTCTGTGAAAGCATTAGTCAGTTCTGTGTAAATAATTTCCCAATGGAAATGTAAAAATTGTTTGAAGTGTCATAAAACAGAGTTTAGAAAAACACTTTGCTGTTTTGGGGTTTACAATTATTTTTATATAGTGGAAATCCACTTTGTTCTTAGCTATTAAGGGTAAAATTATTTTAATTAGTAATAGTGTTTGAACAGATCCTCACTCGAAACAAACTTAACTATCCTTTAGAATTTTATAATGATCGGTAAACTGGTTAAGAGATTAGGTAAACAACCTTCCAGACTCTTCACTCTTGAGGAAGCATTTGTTTCTTGCGAAACAAATGCTTCCTCATTTTCGCATCTTAAGGCAAACAAATAATCTTCATTTCTTCTACCAACCCATCTTTTACAAGTTCTACACACAAAAATCATTCATTATCACAGAGGAGTTATCACAGCAAATGGAAATACGGCCACAAACTGTATTAAAATAAAACTATTATTTCTAAGGTGTCAAGCACTTGCCAAGTATTCACGCCAGGCCAGGTAGCAATCCAGACCCAGGACTGGTAAATGGAAATCTGTATTGCTTCCCCTCTAAGCATTGTATTGCTTGTCAGAGAGAAATCTGTCACTGCTCACTTTCAGTGCAGCCTGTAACATAAGGCCACAGGAGTTCCTCAGCAAGAGATTTGTTTTATTAAGTCCAATAACTGACTGAACAGGCTGAAATGTTTCCCCTTTAGTCCTCAGTGCCACATCGTTGGACTTTAATGGATCACAGATGCTTCAGTTTGGGATTTGTTTGAACGGTGCTCAGCATGTTCATCAGTTAGAGCAGTCAACTTTGAGATGAGTCAAAAAGTCTTGCTAAAACATGACATGAAATGATTCTTTTTTTTTAAGTGCATTTGCCTTCTTTTACATCTCCTCTAACCACAATTAATTTAACCTTTTCAAAAGATTATCATTTTGTAGAAAATAAAACTGAAAATGCTATAATATTGCCCCAAAATTGTAAACAAAAATCAAAATCACATAAAAACAGAAAAATGTCATGTCAAAAGATAAGAACATCTCTCTCTCTCTAAACAGTAACTTGTGATTTGTTAAAAGGACAAATTAACATGAAAAGATACAGAAGAACACAAAAGAACGTCCAAGTACACAAATAGTAGTAAGACATCACAGATGAAACAAACACATAACAAAATATTTTTAAAAAATACAACAATAGCAATTAAATACATATGAAATGATTATAAATTTGTACTATATACAGGTGAAAAAGAAAATTCTAGTAACAGGCAGTAGTCTTTATGAACTACAATATTATTACCTAACCAAAGCAAATTTTTCTCAAAAATAGCATCTATTGTAATATGTTTTGTTTTTGTAACATGCATTGTTACAAAAACAAATAAAAAAACTGACACTGAGTGGATTCAACTGTCGTATTGATTCTTGTTTGAAGCAAAAAGATGGACTTAAAGCTCAAGAAAGTTTATTAATGGTATGATTTTACTACTGTCTACCGTCTCTTTTGATAAAAAACATACTTTAGGCAAAAATGGCATGAGGGCAAAGGGTCCTGGAAGAGGGAACAGTTGTTAATATCTCTAGAGAAGAAAGTACTGGCCAGCTTCCTCACTTTTGCAAGGTTTCCGCTCTGTGATTGTAGTCGAATAATATCACAGACACACTGGTGCAGTTCCCTCAAATGTTCGGACACAAACCAAGCTAAAACACAGCTTTACTATACTGACACAAAGCATTACTAAAAGTAAAGCTTGCATCTTGAGTGAAAATGGAAAACTGCTGAAAATTAAAGATAATATTTTCTCTAGGAGTAGGACCGCAACTCCTGCTGTCACACAAAAAGGTCAGACATTCCAACAAGATGATGTACCGAAAGAGTATCAATCTGTTGTTTTCAATGAGGAAGGAACTCACTCAACTCACTTTGGGGACAACAGAATTGCAAAAATATTTAGTAGCTGATTCACCAATATCTAATCAGATTTCAGAGAAAAGGGAATCCTTGGTGACTTTAGATCCTTTTAATTAACTGGAGATTAAGTCATAAAGTCTCATATATGATGGGATGAAAAAAAAGGAAAAAACAATCAATGCCTGCTTGAAAACTAATCAGTCACTCAGATAATACGGTTCAAAACATTAATCATGTGAGAGGGGTAGAAATTACTTTCAAAACTAGAACTTGAAACAACATGGTTCTTCCTCCCGAGAGCCTGTCGGTTTTTATCCACTGAGCCCTAACGTGAGTATTTCCTAAAGTTCAGCTGCTGCCTGTATGACAGTTAACCCAGATCCAAGATTCAATAGATCATTGCTTAAACCAATTGCACAAACAAAATGAAAAAAGTAGGATAGTCATCGCCCATTTCTCAATCCAGGGAAATGGTCAACATATACCATGTTCTGCATGGAATTTGCATGCCATCTCTCTGCATGTAAGGGCTCTTTCTGGGTCCTCCTGCTTACCTCCACATCCAAAAAGTAGCGTGCAACTGGTCACTAGTTTCCATTGGATCTGCCTGTGTGTGCATAGTTCATTTCATTGTAAAAGACTGGTGAACTGTCCAGGTTATACCTCAACTTTGTTCCATTGATCACTAGAGATGGGTACCATGAAAATTAATTCCCTCTTTAGGAAGCTGAAAGCCCATCAAATTGGCATCTTAACAGCCACAGGTTTGCCACTTATACTAAATGAAATACATATATTTGACTAGACCTTTTGATGAACAAAGAGTTGTTTACCTTAAAATATTCCATTTGGTGTATAGTGTAGCTTGTTCCCCTCTACATACTTAAAAAAAAGTAAGACCTTTATGTTTTTTTTTGCCTTGAACACAATATTATAAAGAGCCAAATCATAAAGATGCTAGTCAAAATAGATTTATCCAATATGTGTTGCTCTAAATGGCTGTTATTTTGGCACACTACCATAAAGACTTAAGTGCAAGTGTTCTTTGTATTGGAAAAAAAAAATAAAAATGCTCAAAATGACAAAGAGAAGCTGAGCTAATACCCATCGAGACATCAAATAAAATATTTGACTTTCAATTTAGCTTTCAGCTGTGATATACCATCATGTTTAAGTGGGATGAGCTAGAATGGTAAATTTGCTTGTTGTATTAACTAAATGTTTTCTTTTGATTCTTTAGAAAGTTCACATGACCCAGTATATCTGTGTCTTGGTTAATCTATTTTTTTCCCTGGAAAATACCATACACTGAGCCATAGCAGCCTCTGGCTTTGTGTTCTTGTCTTTTCTTTTGGCAAAGAATACATCAGGTTCAGAGATTTCAATTTAACTTTGGCATCATGAAGTCCATGACAAAGCCATTCCTGTATTCATTTTGCCTCTCTTCCCAATAGAAAGTACCCCCGACTCAATGCTTCTTTCCCCTTGCAGTCCCCCTTTTTTCTTCCAATGATAAGTTATTGGGTCATTTCTGTAATGAAGCACATTAATCTTTGATTTTATTTCGCATGGAACACGACTGATTCAGTGCTTCAGTGTTTAGCTGTGTCTCCTTTGGCGAAGCCATATCTGCCATTGACCACATGTACTTGTTTTGTTCTTTATTAGAAAATACTTCTTGTCCTCTCAACCCCCAGCTCTTCATGTCTGATGGTCAGATATGCGAAGCCTGGTTCAGATGGACTTTTGTTCCTTTTAAAAAATCCTTCAACTGTCATCACATGCCTGTTAAGGAAGAGACTATCTTTTTTTCAAATAATATTACATAATCAACTGAATTTGTGCTGTATTAAAATTACAATTGATCTGGACCGTACAGAACCGAATATGTCACCCAGCACAGGAAGACAATTGATATGAATTGAATTTGATACTACTATCAAATAAATTAGACAGACCCTTTTCACATCCTCCTCACTTTCAGTAGCCAAGCTGTAACAGCACACAACTTCTAGGCAAAAAGAGGGGTTCTGCCTATGAAAGGCACTTCACTGTATGATACATCAAATATTAGATCGAGGCAAAACAAACTTGACCTGACACACTGATTTCTGATGGTTAGAACACAACAAGCGAAATATATCAAGACACGTATCAACTTTAGAGAAACCAATAAATATAAATGTCATAATATATGACGGGCACCAGCAACTCTCCCGACCCCACTGAGGGACAAGAGTGTCAAGAAAATGGATGGGTGGATGGATAATATATGACATGTATGCACATTAGGAAACATAACTAATTATAGAACAAAGTTGGTTGCATTAGAAGTTCAACAAACAACAAAAACTACTTTTTTTCCAGGATGAACATGTTGAATTAAAGAATGTGTTTTCATCTCATGCACCGTTTTCTGAAGGTGTTTTTGTTTGAGGTGTTGGCACAGCAACAGTGGCTACCCATGGAACATAACACCAACATATAAAACTCATTATAATCCTATGTGAAGTTCTCACTGATGTTTGCTCAGCTTTGCTTTTTCCACTCACACACATGCTTCTCTATACACTTCTCACAGACATTGCTGACATACTCTCACGGTGCACCTCCTCCACTGTCTTTTCACTTAGTAACACAGGAGTTTGTTTAGTCCCTTCTCTCTACCTGTCAGCACCTCCCATTGCCCGTGACATATTTACTTTATATACGTTTTCCATTGCAGCCAGTTCGAAAAACAGCTCATTTCACATAGCGGAGCCTCAAAGTCAGTCCCTCGAGGAAATTATTGACCAGCTCTCTGAATTTCACCATCATCGCTCCCTCTTATGGCTTCACACTACAGTCCTACAAGTGACCCTCAGCTGGTCCTGCTGCATATTCTTCATTAGTCATGTAAATAGAACAGAAAGTATACTAAACATTGCAGATCACTAATATAGTGCAGTTTTCTGTGTGCGCATTAAATTCAAAGGTTTGGAGCAATGCAAGTTGAATCTTCAGGTCTTAAAACAGAGATTTTGTCATTTATACAGAGTACCACTGAGAAATTCAAATCAGATTATTTGTAAAACAAGATCTTTCTTAGGATATTTCAGGGATTTGTCTTTTTTTGTTTTGTTTTTTGTTTTTTGTTTTTTGCAGCTCGCATCCAGTGTCTATTTATGCAGCAGTAATGCTGCCTTCACTTTTTGTGCACATGCATTAGGGCTCCAATGACCTTAAGTCAACACATATACGAGTCTGTAGTGTCTGAACGCGCCCAGACAGAAAAAGCACAAAAGCCACAATTTCTCCATCAGTCTGAACTTGCAGGTTGTGTGGTCTTATGTCTCCAACATCATAACCAACCCCCTCCCGCTCCTTAAGCTTCCCCCCCTACTTTCCAAACTTCCTCTATTCCCACTGGTCAATATCTCTAAACGGATGTCAATCACTCGGCCCAGCTGTTTGCTTAAAACGAAGCGTCCTCTGGACAAAACCACTGCTGTACGAGAACATAACCCACAGAAGACAGTGACAGACACGGGCATGTGTACTGGAATAGTCTAACTGTCATGAAGACAAACTACCCTGCTCACTTGAGGCTAATCTGTGCGCAATAAATACAAGAGACATCAATCATTAAATTATATACTGAGGTCTGTAGAAAGTTTATCTTGTTAGGACAGATATATTTTTTCCTTGCTTTAACTTTTTCTTCCTGCCGTCTCAGCCGTTAAAGTGCCCCATTTTTTTTTTTTTTTTTTTGTGGCAAGGTTACATACTTTTCCTCAGAACTCTTGGATGAACTTCAGACCACCCGGTCCAACTCCCATCTGGTATATCACAGCCCAGGCCATGCCAAAGGTAGGAGCAGTGTGAGCGTGTGTGGCGTTTTCCCACTGGCCCACTCTATTCTCTGGCTGACAAAGTGCTCCATAGCTTAGACCTAAATAATTGGAGAAACCATGAATCAGTGTCGAATGACTCTCTGGGTCAAGCAGTCTCAAGACTATTGTCCACCTCCATGAAGTTTATGTAAGAATAAATCCTACCCTAGCCACTTCTCTCCATGGTGATATTGATCATTTTTCTAATTGTTAAAAAAATAGGAAAAATATACATAAGGCTAGAATTAGATTAGTCCCTGGCTGACATTACTAGATATTGTGATGAGACCCAAGAAGCAGGGGGTCGCACACTGCTGTGACATAATGAAAAAGACTTTCAAAATTTAGTAATGCTGGTATTGGAATTATGAATTTGTAATTGGTTGAGTAATGACTCCTTCTGTGCAAATGTCATGAAATACTTAGGGAGCCCTGATTTTCCAGTGTTTGAAGGGGAAGTTGATTATCTTCTATGACTTAACAAGATATGACCTAAAGTGGTGTCATTTCGTCCTGTCAGGTCATTTACACAGAGACAAATAAAGTGTGTTGGAAAACGCCCACACACTGACTGACAGGCCTTTGGTTCATGAACGTGTCTTCTAAAACGATTTTTAATTTGAAAATGAGATGCCTAATATTCATAAAATGCCTTGTGGTGGCCCAACAGTTGGACAACAGAGGTTGGGTTTGGGAATGGGAGTGGGACTATGGAGCATGATAAGAGGTTTAACTGCTATGTGAGAACTCAATGCGGCTAAGGTCAGCAGCTCAGTTGCAGTCACTGTGTGACTGGCACAGATTGGGTGTGCGGCAGTGTCCGCATGACTCCCCTGATCTAGCCCACGGCATGGCACAGAGCAGCCCTGTACCAGCGCACCAACACCCCAAACACCTTCAGGCACACAAACTTGGCTCCGGCATGAGCACAGATTGCAGGTGTTTGGTAAGAACAATACTAAGACTAGAAATAGCATACTTGCTCCATTATTTTCAAAACTGAACAAAATATTACAATTATTGGAATAAATTAAGATCCCAACTTTTTGATTTCACTATAATGTCCTTGTAGTGCAGTCTTTCTATTGTAGTTTGTAGTTTTGATTACTGAATTTTAACTGAACAGCTAACATATAATTTTGTTATTTCCAAACAAGCAGTTGGATGGTTTGAAAATTACCTCCTAGGTAGTATAGTTAGAGTTGGGGACATATTACTAGTTGATAAGGACGTTCTACAAAGTTTAACTCTCAGCCCATAGTTGCTTCTTAAATACAGATCAAGCACACTTTTTTTATTTTAATGGTTTAATACTTAGTGCCTACTGATTCAAAGGCTTTGGGGGCTCTCCAATACTGTACAAGAACAGCTCTGTCTCCTACAACTTGTTTTAAATGCAGAAAAAACTTTTTTTTCTTTTTTTATTTATTTTACAAATTCAAAGAGCAAGGTTGGCACCGTCTGAGAATATATATATATATATATATATATATATATATATATATATATATATATATATATATATATATATATATATTCTTATAAGATATGGTCAACAGTCAGTGTCTACTTCTAATTATTTTTTTATTTTTAATTAATAAAAACTTGTCTTTAAAGACCTTCTATTCATCAACTCAAGTATTTATTAGGAATGTATGAAAAGAACCAAGTCCTGATTTCCATTTAAAGTAAAATAAAAACTAGCTGAGTCAATCCTTCTGCCCATCACCAACTATGGAAGTACTGCAAGTAAATGCATCTTGTTTGCATATTAGAAAGCATATATTACAGGTCAATGAGCTTGGTATTCTCGTGACTGAACATTATATTAACATTATATAGACTGATAAAGTACTGGTATTAATTTACATGCAAACTGAAAGAGCAGTTCATACTCAAAATATCACTTTTGTGCTTATTGTACCATAATATATAACTTGTTAAAGAAATAACCCTGATAAGAAAATATGTAAATAATCAAAAACCCCTAATACCATTTCAGTTTTGTTAATAAATTAACCTTGATCCAGCAAGTCAATAAGGGTTTCTGTAAGATTTAGTTCTTGGTCCAATACCGTTTTATAGATACATTCTTAAATAAATAAATAAATAAATATCAACGGCAAAGCTTCCCATACTCATGAATTTTCTACAGTCATTTAGCAAGTTTGTAAAATAGTTCCACTGGGCCCAGTTCTTGGTCCAGTTTTTCTGTTTACATAAATAAACTGGGAGAGAGCATACTTAACTTCTCTTTTTTGGTCAATCAATAAACCTCAATGCATGTTACATGTGTATTCAATTACCACAGACTACAAATGAAAAGACTGAGAAAAACCTCACCTGTGGTTAGGTGATGGAAAACACCGGACATAGTGGCCACTCTAACAAGCATCATTTAATCAATGTCTTACCACTAAGTGTGTCTTGAATCTATTAGTATTCCAGCTGCAAAGGTGATTTGATTTTTGTTTTACGACCAGTAAGTTTCCTTCACTTCTCTTTTGAACTATCAACTAATACAGCAGGCTTTTGTCGCCAGGCTAGAACAGCCATCTTTTTATAATCAGATATACATTATAGCTGCGGTCTCTTCTGCATTCCGATGGGACTGGAGCTGTAGGATGTGAGCATGCCAAACACAATTTAAAACCCTGGTCAAACCATGTAATCTTCAAAAATACCCTATGCATCCATGTTATTTTACACTGAAAGTCCCTTAGCAAATCACTATAAAGAACACTGAAGCCTTTATAATAAAAGGTGTAGCAACTTGTTGTCATTTACTTTGTTTTATTAGATGTAACGAGCCAGCTTGCTGTCATCTATGGCCATATTTCTTCTCAAATCCATCTAGGAAAATGCTCCTGACTGGGGATCCTCCTGTATACTAAGACTTATCATGGGTGTAGCAGAATTTTCCATGTGGATGAACAACGGGATTCAAAAGAAATTATGGCTTGGCTCAAATCTGAATGTTTTAAAACAGAAGTAAAACAGGGAGCTTTGCTTTCTTTGCAAGAAAGCATATGATCATTTATCCAAGCTTGGAGGTTTGCATAACCTCACTTCCACTGCCAAAGCATGGGTGTAAAGAGAATCCTATTGACTTGGCTCTCTCTAAAGTGATACCGTTAGAGGTGTGGCTGTGGCCACAGGATATCCTATGAAGTTGGGAAATCCCTCTATCCATGCTCTTGCTGCACAGCAGGGCTAATCAGTTTTTAGGGCTTGGCTATGAGACGCCTGCCACCGCTCTCGGCCAGGCAATGGCAGCCTGGACCCACACCAGTTCTGCTGCTTCTAATAAGAGGTAATCACACAGGAGCGCTCCATAAAAATACTGCAGGGATGGTGGTTACAGCAAGACACTTTAAAATGAATTCTAAGATTTCTGAGCCATGCCAAAGAGGTTTCTTTAAAAATATGCACCACTTGATCCACAGCAGGATCCAGTAGAAGATCCAGAGATGAGAAACAGTACTGACTGAAGTATGCATAGTGCTTTTCAAAGCATGTCCGTGAAAAGGTTTTACATTTTTGACACATTATAACCAAAATTGTACGTGAATTTTATTTAAATTGTAAGTGTCAGACTAACTAAAAGTAGTGAAGAACTGTGAAGTGGTTGAAAAACGATGGTTTCAAAATAATACAAAAAATAATAAATTCTAAAAAGTGCAATGACCTTCTGAAAACACAGAATCAGTAAATTGCATTCTCTTGTGTGCAGCCTGGTAAAAACCAGCCCATTTTTTTCTGCACTTTGCTTCATATTCTCTTAAGAAATGATTGCTTGGTGTGTGTATGGATTCTGTTAAAATGTCAATTTAACCCAATCTCTAATATTTGTCCATGACTTATGTAATGCACCAGTTCAACACTATGAAGCTTACCAGAAATTGCCTGCATTGAAAACAACCATCAACCACAGTGAAGACGGAAGTGCCGAGCTGAACGAGATGACTGTTACTGTTAATTCAATATTTGCTAGCCTGGCCAAAATGGACTGAATGGCTTCGATCACTTCACCCACTGCCGTTACTAAGACTATAGGCAGACTACAATTCAAATTCAACTCATGAAAATCAACGTCATTGATTACAACATCTGTCTCTTCACCAATTTCCCAGGTTGAAATTCTACCAGAGAAATGGGTGGGCTAACTTGTGTGTGATTTAATTTCAGAATAAATCCAACTGTTCTGTGAAGGCTTCAAATGTAGGCTAGAGGATAGCTTTAAAAAAAGTTACACAATAAAATCCTAAGCTGTGGGCCTTACTTAAGTCATTCAAAATAGAAATAACAAGGCACAAATACAAACCTACCAAGAGATTGCGGTCCAACTAAAGTGACAGGATGGGATATAAGATCAACAAGAAAAATCAAGCAAGATTTCCATTGTCACTCTGGAGGAGCTGCAGACACCTACAGCTCTAGTGAAACAATCTGCCAATACAACTACTACCTATCTTGCACTGTAGAAATCTAATCTTTATGGAAGTGTTCCAGGAAGTAAGTTATTGTCAAACGAGCTATGGACAGGGAAAAAAAAAATTACACTTTTGGATCTTGAGGCAAATCACTATGCGCAGTGAAAAACTAACATTGCACATCACCCTGAACGCATCAATCTCACTTTCACCCATAGTGGTGGCAGCATCATGCCATGGTGATATCTTATTAACCAGAGACTGGGAAGTTGATCAGTATTGATGGGTAGATTTATTGACAGAAATATTGATTTAGCTTTTGTTGGAGGTTGCAAAAAAAAAAAAAAACTTGATTCTATAAACCATAGGTTCAGGTTCCACCAGAACAAAGGCTCTAGACAGTTAGATGAAGTAGCAATGTTTTACAATTTGCAAGCTACAGTACTAAACTGGAACTAATTGAGAATATGTGGGAAGGCTTTAAAAATGCTGTACCCTGACACTTTCCATGCAATCTGACAGAGCTTGAGCTGTTTTGTAAAGAATGATCAAATATGTTGGTCTTAAAAGTACAAATATGGAGGAGACATACCCTAAAAATCTTGAAACACTAACTGAATCAAAAGGTGGAACTACAAAGGAATGAATACACTTTCTCCATACAAATGGAGAAAGTTTTGAGATTTTTATTTGAAAACATTCTTTCCATTTCACAATTATGCAGTCACCAAAATCTCAATTAATTCAAGATTCAAGTAAAATGTGGAAAAGTTCAACAGATATCAGTAATTTTGAAAACCAATGTAGAAAAAAAAGCTCAATAAATTGGTACTCAACTCATTTGTTCTGTTATTTTTGTGCTTCTTGCTTCTCACTTTTATTGGCCTACTGCAAAAATAAAACGGTTTGTCCTAAAGCACAACAATGAAGCTTGAGTAGCAAACTGATAACAGATATGGTAGCAATTTAACATCAACTACTACGCTTGCATCTTTCCGGATGGCGGGGTGTCTAATTGGTGGATTCCAGTTGCATGACTGTGGGCAGGCTTCCTGTATATGTCGCACATGACAAACTAAATTAAACAGAAAAAAAGGGAAAAAAATTCTTGACTCAGTTTGAGGACCCACATTCAGCAGAGTTAACAAGACCACAGAATTACATGCCTTATACAAACACTCAGATTTAAGCCAACAGAGGTACCTCAGGGAGCAGACATGAGTCTAAAATTTAAGAAAATAACTCATCAATGTCATGTAATTTTCAGCTGAATGAGTTTCTTTAACTTTTCCCATTCAATCTGTGACGATAACTGAGCAGTAGATGGTCACCTGCCACTACAGGCTGAGGAAACACACAGAAAAAAGGGTTTGCATTCTTGTGGCAAAGAATGACAATTTATGTGGGTGCTCGACTACGCCAGGAATCCCACCCCGCCCTCGGGTGAGTGCACTATGGGCAGGAGAGATTGTGTTTATGTTACACTTATGCTCCACCGCACTCTGGAAATTGGGTATGCAACATTGACTATTTTCAGTAAATCAGTACCCAGGAGGCCCTAGGAAGACTCACACTCATGGAATATTTATTTGAACAGGTTTGTGTTTGCGTGCGTCCTCCCAAGTTAAGGCCCGTAACATCGCCGGTGTCAGGTTTCTGAGAACCTTGCCACGAGGCAGTCACACTTTGAATCTGAGTCACCTGTTCAGGCAGTTTCGGTATGTTTGGCAGTACTCGATCGTATTCTCCTCTGATGGGGCTGCGTAATAATAAATCTGAAATATGATAACACCACATCCCCTCCCCCCCACATCACAGAGAACAGAGCTAGAAGCAAGTGCTAATTGAATGAGTCAACATTCATTGTCATTATGATCATCAGGGCTGATGCAGATGCCACTTTGGCACATCAGTTTTAAAACACATCACCTGCCAACGTCAACAGTGGCAACAGTAAGGAAGTCAGGAACAGAAAGCAGAGTTGCATTTGTTTCTTCTAATGTGATACAGATGCAAACTGAACCTAAACACCAAATCAGAGACAGGAAAAGCAATCGATGTACAATACAGACATGCTTTTCCTTAGGGGTTCCTCCCATCATAGAGACTTTATTGTAGTTTACAATAACTTGGAAGTTGTTATAAACACTACGAGTGGCAATATTTCAATTTAATTTTTATGTTTAAATTTGGATTTAAAGGAATCATGCAAAAAAGAAAATCAAACATTTAAAAGGTAGATTTTCCCCTCTGCAAAATTATTTTATGGAAAGACAAAACCCCACTTCAGCTGGCGAAAATGTCTCACATTTGAGGCTTACAGTCCCTTAGGGGGTAATTTTTTGTGGTCTCTTGCAGATTCACCACAGTTCACAGACCACCTAATACCTCTGGATCCTGCACATCCATACCTACCATAAATTTGACTATGCTGGAAATGCCTCAGGTGTCATCACTCTGCTGTCTGTAACCATTTGTCTCCGTATCTGGAGAGCACTAACGACACCCTGGAGGAATTTTTGCCAAGAGAAACAAAACAAAACAGGCAGGTAGCTCTTGCTTCGTTACAGTCCAAAATCTTTTCGGATTAGTTACAGGTGAAACATGACAATTGGCCAAGTGGACCTCATTTTAATGGCCTTATCAGAACCCCAGTTAGTCTGAGGAATAAGTGAACTTAAGTCCTTATGGGCTGGAGTCCTGCAATTTTTTTGTTTGATTCAAGTGTGATCCAACACACTTGAATCAAATGGCTGATTTACCTGCTTAGTACACACACAAGTTCTCCAGAGTCCTGCTAATGTCCTCATTATTTCACTGAGGTGTGTTGAAGTGGAGGCACATCTAAAAGTTGCAGGACAGCGGCCCTCAATGACTGGAGCTGAAGACCCCTGGTCTAACGTATTGCACTGCTCACTCTCAAATCGCTTTCCTCATGACTAAAAAGGAAGAAGGAAAAAAAAAGAAGTCTTGCTTCCTTGAAAATATGCTCTGTCCTCACGTAAAACTATATTTATACACTGAGTTTGAACACCTCTTGCACAAGTAATCTCTTTTTCTGTTTGGATTCTTCTCCTCTAACTTAAACTTCCTTGTTCATGAGACAAACTTGCTTGCACCGATTTGTCCTCTCTGATAGTGGTTTCTTTTTGCTTGTGCTAATCAGATGGGTATGACAGTGTGCAACCATGACATCATTGTCTTCTTTAGCGGTGAGTTCATGAGATTCAGAGAGTTCATTCTAAATTATGACAAAATGTCTTAATTTAACTATACACTGAAATAAGGACTTCTGACTATACAGTTAAACACAGTGCAAACCAAAAGGAGAAAAAAAATCTTCTCCCTATTGAATGCTGTATTGACCCCACCTGACATATGACTGAAAACAAATGACAAGTGGAAGAGTGTCTGGTCAGGTTTTAGTTTAGAAAAACATTAGATGGAGCTATGTTCCTGGCTCTCCAATAGGATAATGCTGTAAGTCACCAAGCTGTTTTGGATCATTAGCGCTATTGAGATTGCATTTCTAAGCCACCTGGGATCAATGTTTCTAAGAAAATAGTAATAATAATAACAAAAAAAAAAAAAGAAAGACACTACTCAAGTTCAAATGCAGGACACATTTATCTAGAAATCTGATGTTGGTTAAGTAACAACTCATCAACTTGTGTTAAATATTCACTGCTCTAAGCAATTAGGGATGAACAGTATAAAAGGGATGTTAGAGGTGCTGAAGTGGTGTGTGGGTGTGCTCTCATTATTTTGTACCGTTGTCATTTTTGGTTATTTTATACCACTGTTTTCAGGTACAAAGGGAGCCGTCTGCTGTGGGATATTTCATACCAGCCATGAATGAAGATGTACCCACCAAGGGGACATTATGTACCTGCAAACAATCAACAAATTTAATTTCTCATAGTCTACTGTATGAAAATGTAATAGTGTAATGGTGTAATAGTGTTCACCAACTTAAGGACACTTTGACTGTTTTTGGTTGGTTCAGGGGTCCTTAAGACCTTAGAATTTTTCATGATTTATAAAAAGTACTTAATTTACAATAAAAAATTACCAATTGTAATGAAATGATTGCATGTTCTGACATGCATCATGAAAATATAGAAAGGCCACTATATAGATAGGGATGGTGGCTGATGGGCATATCTCAATGTGACCCCCCCACCCGCAAGTCTTTTTCTGCCCAGGGCTCTATAAAATATTGATTCAGCCCTGTCCGAAAGTAAACATTAAGATACTGAAATTGTAAAAAATGAGCTTTAATTACATTGAAGTAAAAGTTGTGAGTTACACCTAAAACCCAAGGCATTCCCATGAGAATATTCATCCTTTACCCCTCAACCCCCTTCTAAATTAAACATTATTGTAGGCATCACATGAGTCATGAAATGTCCAGAATTGCACATTAATACCCCAACACGTGTTCCAAATGTTGTTTAAATTTGACCGGGGCAGTAGAGGAAAAAGCAGGGGGTTGTGGTGGTGCGGGAGGTAGGTGGGGGGAGACGAAGGGGGGGAGATCTCGCCATAGCTCTGCGATGTTTATGCTGGACTGGGGGGAAATTTCTGTGCAAGCTGAGCAGACGATTCGGCCACCGGTTCAGTTCAGTCAGATTGCTTTATTGTTACCAGCTGTTGGGTCCGAGGCGCACACAACTCACCTTTCGCTCCGCGCGGCTGCGTTTCGGAGTCGACTCAGGATGTGATTTTACAAACGCTTCAGCAAAACAATCAGCTGACCGCTACCTGCTGACGCTCAAAGAGTAACTTTACAGTGGGTGCTGGCTCAATTGTCGGGGAGCGAGGAGGGGGGGAAGAATGGGGGTGAACTATATCCTCAGCCAACATTACTCCGAGGTTGCGTGTCGACCTTTAATAGACGCTGCGGTGCTGATAGTTGCCCCCTGCTCCCTGAAACAGCAGACAACCTGCTGCAGACACCAGCTGCGAGGCCTCAAAGTGACACTTCTCTGGCCCTTCATGCTCTTAGAATCGCAACAAATCACTGTCATGTATACAGTGCAATTTCTAAACTGCGCAAACCGTTGTTAACAAAAGGTAAAAAAATAAAATAAAATAAAAAATTACCTGCTTTGTTATTCAGGAAGCAAAGAAATCAATGAAAGCAGCATCACAGCCCTACACTGTTTGTGTGTGTGTGTGTGCATCAGTTCTTACCCGAAGTAAGCTGTGGTTGGTCCAGGCAAGCTGAGAAGATGCACTATAACTGTGAACGATAACCATCCCAGGAGTAGGTGTCCATCCAGCATTTTGCTGCGGCTCCAGGGCAGATCATTTCGTTTCTCCTGAGTAGCTGTGTAAAATCCCTTGTTGTAAGCTCAACACTTCTTATACAGAGAGGCGCTGCGCTCCTCCCATGAACATAGAGAGAGAGAAAGAGGGGGGAGAGAGGAGAGAGAGGCATGGCAATACTGCACTGATTCACAATTCCCTCTCAGGTTTCGCTGAGATTATTCATCTCTCGGTTTGACTTAATGTATGATTAGTGCGACAGCTTCCTCTCTGTGGGACTTTTTAAACTCTGCTCAGTTGAGTTTGATGACTTATGTCAGGCTGAGATTAACTGGACTGTTTGATAAATTGCTTTCAGTCAGTGACAGTTTGTTTCCAGGGAAGTGTAAACCGGTACAAACAGATGTACTGCTGTTAAAGCATATAAGCTAGTTTTGTTGTTGTTTTTGGGCAGATACAGAGAAAATTAGTGTAGCTCCTTTTTTTTTTGTCTGTGATTTTCCATTTTCCATTTGTTCCATTTTACTAGAATTACTCAAATATTGAACAATGCTTTTCTTTATATCAGATTAAATTAACTTTGTATTTAAAGCACACATTGAAATTGAAGCTGCCCTCACTTAAAGCCATCACACGAGGTAGCTGTATCTTCATTTATCTCATGCATAATACAGAGTAAAATAGTAGTCTAAGCCATAGTTGTATGTTCATAAAAGTAAGAACTAAAATATTTTATATGTAGAAATTACAATAAATGAAAAGTTAGTACTAAAGTCAAAATAGATCTGGAACGTACCACAGAGCAGAAATAAAGAAGATCACTGATATTACCTTCAGCTGTAGTGCTAAGACTGTTTCCTCTGCACATACATATTAAGGTTTATTTGGTGTCAGAAGTATTAAAACAGCCTGGGGCTTCACTGTACTTTGCAGAAATGTTGCAGTTACAACATTTCTACCAGTTTAGCACATTTGGAAATTTCAGTGCTAATTCTTCTTTGCACCGTTGTTTAAGTTCAGTCGGTCTGGATGGAGAGTGTCTGTGAACTCCAGTTCTCTGAGAATCTCAAATAGCTTTAGACCTAAACTTTGACTGAGCCTTTCTAAAACATAAGAATGCTTTGTCTAAACCTCTTACATCATATTTCTGGCTGTATGTTCAGGGTTGTGTTCTCGCTTAAATGCTGACCTCTCAACCAGTTGTACATCTTTGCATCCTCCTACAGTTTTTCTTTAAATATTGCCTTCTATTTAACTCCATCCATCTTCTCCAACCAATGTTGCTGTCCTTGCTAAAGAAAAGCATTCCCACTGCATGATGCTGCTACTGCCACATTTCATGTTGTTGGTGGAGGGTTCAGGAATATTAGGATATTGTTATTTAGCAAATTCTTTCGTTCAACCTCTCGTCTACTTTGTCCCTGGCACATCTGTTGTCTTCTTTGGTCTTCAGTATTCTGCTTTGAGACCTCCAAGGAGCAACTGTATTTATACTGAGCTTAATTTTCACACGTCAGGTCAAATCAGATGGTTGTATATGATTTTATTTAGAAGTACAACAGTAAAAAAAAAGGAGCAGGGGAGGGAGTGCATTGCTCTTTTCCAAAATCCCAGTAAAATAATTATGATTTGTTGCTTGTATTGTGACAAACTGTGAAACATTCAAGAGCTTTTGCAAGTTGTCAATTAGTTGATTTACTTTCTTCAAAAGCCAGAAAATGTTTCAGAAAAGTCTTTAGATTATGTACATCTAAGCACAAGCACAAGAGATTGTGTGGGAGTTCCCACACAAAATAGAAAGCCGGTTCATAATAAGGTAAATTTTCTTAAGAATAACTGCAGGCAGTTTCTCAAGAAATCTGAATGAAATTAAGATTAAAAACCTTTAATCACTTCTCATAAAAAGCGCACATTGAGCAACATATTGGCAAACTATCAGTTCTCAAGGCAAATATTCTGAACTCTTTGGCAAGTCAGCTCCTGAACTTCCTACGCATTTGATTGCATAAGATTTAGAGATTACCAAAACCTGCATTTATTGTCACAGTCAGAAAACCGTAATATGTAAGTTCTGCTGGCTCACTTAGATTTGTTTTCAATTAAAAGCTAATATTTTCAGTTAGTATAATATCAGGAAGCAGAACCAAAGCAAGGCACATTTACATAGTTTAGAAATTGTATTTTATATGAAGATGAAACTGACCACATTATTTCCAGGTAACATATCTTGCTAAAAATGTATTTTGTCTATAGCTCTTCTTGAGTATTGCGTAAATACATTTCAGTTAGTTACTTAACATGATTTTTGTTGGTACACACCTGGAGTACCAACAAAGTCGAGTTTTGCCATGAAAACACAGAGAGGTATCTGAAGTTGTGTAGAATCCAAGTTTTTTCAGTCACACTTGGTGAGCTTAATCACATTTTTCAAGGTTAAACCACATGTTGATGATGTTAAACTTTATTTTGATGGTTCAGCATGGTAAAAGTTTTTCTTAAAATTTTAAATTAAATACATTTATTTAGTCCCATTTTGTTTGCCACTTTGAAATCATTTTCAATTCTTCTTCTGTGTGCAGCTGTCATTATGAGTATAAGGTGTGTAAGTCTTGCCCCAAATTTACACCCACAAAACCACTCTTGGTTGTCCACACAACACTTGGAATTTGTGTCCAAGTGAACCGTGAATTGGCAGTTTGTTTGGGGTAGTAAGGTTGGTTGTATGAGAGCTTTATTTGGTAAATTTTTGTTTTTGTATTCTCTGCTGGTTCTTCTAATTTTCTGCTGAGTTTCCATTTGAATAATGTCATGTCTGTGCAATTTTGCTTCCACTTATCCACGCCATGTTTAAAGGAATAACACATTTATTTCTGCCAAAGCACTTTGCCACTGTCATGCAAAACCTTTAATTTCAGTCATTTTTTTCTATGACTATCAAGAAGTCACCTTTCACATCTGCCCATGGTTCCCCAAATAAGTATCAAGTGAAACATATAAAAAGTCCATGTGACTCGTGTTCATAATTTGTTCAAAAAGATTTCATTAAATGCGTCAAAAAATAGCTATTTTGTAATGTATCTGAATTCATGACATTTATATGAAGAAGGCCGTACATATTTAAATGTACTGCCTTCTTCCATCTCCACACACGATAACGTCTATAGTTTTGCTGGAGATTAGTGAAATAAAAACAGCTAAGCTTTTAGATCCCACAAAGACGCTTTTTGCATGATTTTGCGTGTTCAGCTCATGCTCAGCATCCATTTAAAAGCCCCTACAGGTGAACACATGAAAGCCCAGGAATGTTTTGTTTTTCACCATTATAAGCTTGTCAGTCATTCCCAAAGGGCAGTTATTCAAAAGCCCCACAGGCCCTCAGTAAGAGTTGTGCTTCTTAATAACACCTGGTGTTAAGGAGATCAGCGGGAGGGTTAGTCAGTACATGACAAGAATGGACACTAATCCCGAGCAATACCCACTGGTCCTGCATGTCTCTCGAGTGGGATAATTGATTCCCACACCCTTCTTAAAACAAGCTCGCCTCCTCTTCTCAGGCCCAGCAACCTAGAAAACAGTACTTGTTATCATTTGGTGTCGGGGGGAGCACAGTTGCAAGGACAGCAGTGAATCGTTTGTAGTGAATGTGGTTGAAATTTGTTAGGTAATAGACACTAATCTCTTTCAGTTGTCAGGGATTTCCCCTCACTGTTTTTGGAGATCTTACCTCTTTTTTTTTCTCGTTTTTCCTGCTTCTCTGACCCCCTGTCAGGCTAATATAACTACCAGAGAAACCCACCCATCATTATGAAAGTTGGAAAGTCAGTTCTCGTTCAGCTGCAAAAGAGGCCTGAATACTTGCCTCAGATTAATGCCCGATTGCTGCAAGGTTTCTCTGAGCCCAGAGGTTAGCCCATGCTCTAGTCATTGAAGTGAGATGGACTTGACTAAAGAGCAAATATGAGGTTTTAGGTGTTTTCTTGGAAAGAATAATCACCTTAAATGAAATTCAAAACATTTCAGTGGTATGACAGGCTATATAGTTTGACAACCGTAGTATACATAAAATATTCTCTTTGTCGCTACAGATTAGACAAGTACGAGGATTTGAAAAGATGCAGATTATTATTGCAAGACAGTGTGTATCTTGTACAAATTGATTCATCATGTGGATTTCACAAAAATTATAGTATTGTGTTGTAGATCAAACATCTTTATGAGCAAGGAGCAATGATCAAATTCCGTCTCCCGCTCGTCTCCTCGTGCTCTCTTGTATTAGCCTTGGTCTGACCTTGTCTTGATATCACTTCCCTGGAGAGGAATGCAAACCGTATCCGTCCAAACCCAGTTACCACCAAACTCCTCATTCTCACCATCTCTACTCCAGTGAAGGGCGATATGATCTTTTCCATGTACCAGACATAATTTGTGGCTTAGGTTTGGAGGCTGACGGTGCGTCTGCGCCGCTCTGCTGTTTCAGGCGTCGAGGCGCAGCATCCACTGCAGTTCACAGGCTGAAGAGAAAAAAAGAGTTACTGGAGAGGAACTGAAGTTGTTGTTTCTGAAACTATACCACAGATCTCCACCTTTGGACGGTCTCCAAGATGATTACTTATGATATAATACTTGCCTTATTCATACAGCATTTCTGGTGTAAAGCCGCCTACAGTGCCTTGCGAAAGTATTCATAGCAGTTGCAAATATTTTTCATGGTACAGCCTCACTTATTTTGTTGAATTTTTCTGTGATAGTTCAGCAAAATGTACCACATTATTGTGAAATGGAAGATTTTTTGTTTTGTTTTGTTTGTTTTTTTATAAACCTGCATTTGAATTTAATCCATTGTAATTAATACTTTGTGGAACCAACTTTTTCTGCCCTATCAGAAACAAATATTTTGGGGTATGTATCAACCAGATGTTCACACTGGAAGACTGACACAGGTCTTCTTCCAGGATTGCCATGTGTTTAGCTCCATCGATCTTCTCAATATGTCCTGCTTCTGTGACACTGGTAAAAAAAAGTAGCATGATGCTACTTGGTTTATAACATTGAAGATCACTGTTACACATGGAGCTTTGCACATAAGCTAAAAGGTTCAGCTTTGGTCTCATCTGAACAGAATATCTTGGTGAACTACAATTCTTCAGTGGAAAGAGTAGTCATCTTCCAATTGGAAAGTGATGGCTTATATTTTAACTTCCTCCTCAGCTATATGTTGCTGGTGCCCAAGGCAAGCCACTTAACACCAAGCTGTGTACCAATCTCTGTATCTATGGGTGACTGTGAGTGACAACTATGTATCATTTTTATTCCACTTTATAACAATTTTCAACTTAAATCTGTTTGTTACCTAAAATCTAAAGAAAACATGGCAGTTTGTGACTGCAATGTGAAAAAGTTCAAGGGACATGAGCACTATTTGCAAAGCACTGTCAAAAACAGTAATTGAACTTAATCCTAAGATGCATTTGTAGCAGAGATAACCTTTTGTGCATGCACATTTTCTTGTGAAGTGTTGACACAAATTGTATTCAAGCATGTAGAGACTTGCTGGTTATTAAACCAACCAACCAGGAGCCACATTTAAGTTGCTGCTGCGGCTCTGTAATTGGAATAAATCTGAATCATAGTAAAATAGAGATTCTGTTGTTTTTTTTTAAATGCCTTCTGATTTGTTTTATGAAGAAAGGTAGTGAGTGGGCAACATTTTACAAATACAATCTCACATTTCTTTTGCTTTCTCGTAAACAATTACATTAATATAAAACCACTGTGGGTTAGGTATTGTCCTGCCACAGCTGCGTGATACAATCCTGTCATGGTTTCTGAACAACCTGTGAAACACCCTGCCTGAGGGCTGTTTGCAGAATTGCACTTTTCTCTTTGGCCTTGAACAAACACAGCCGCTCTTTCGCAGCGTCTCTCTGGCGAGAGCATCCACAGTGACACAACACAGTCTCAACAGCACCGTCAGCGGTCTGTGCAGGGAAACCTCAGGTAGATATAAAGTGAACATGTTGTGGTCTCGACCAGGTGCTGTTGATGGAGTGGTATGATCTGCTTTACGTAGCATTAATGAAACAAGACAGGGTCCGGCTGAGCAGCTGCACCCTGCACAGCCACCCTTTTTGTTGATTGTAACCTGGGATGACCCAGAAGAGACTGCGACTGCAGGAACAAGAGAAGAAGAGAACAGAAAGAAATACTTTCTCACTGTTCACCACCGTCGTAAAAACTGTACGTGTGATCTTTTCCCTGAAGCTCAATAAAGTTAACTCTAACCTTCCAAGAACTAAAAGAAACATCCTGTCCATTTCAAGATAAACCAGTTACTATAGGATTCAAAGGTAAACATGCTGCTACAACATGGCTAGAGATTTCTACAATGTTCAGTGTACTTTATTAGGATTCTGTGTGAAAAATTAACAAAAAAATAGCACATAACTGTGAATTTTGAGAACTAAGAGGTCAGTTTTAGAAGCATTATAAAGACATAACAAATCAGAATCAAAATAATTTTATTGTCATTGTCAGAAAGACAATGTAATTGCAGTTCCAGATTAGTCATGAATAAAATTGTGGACCATTTAGATGACAAAACAAAGTAGCGTTAGTCAATCCATCAATTGGAAATGGAAAGAATATGTCTCAACCACAAGTTTGATGACCTGGATGAAGGCCACAAGCTGAAACTCATTGGTCTACTGATGAAGTTGTTCAAGTGTTGCTATAGTCAATTCGCAAATCTACCAAAACATGGTCGTCCACCTAAAGTGAAAGGCAGGACAAAGAGACTATTGTGTTTGTTTTCAGAATGAAAACTAACACAAGTTTAAATTGTTTTGCCAATAACTCTTTGTGCGGTCAGGTCCGTCTTATTCTTGTATTTCTGCTAAAATCTGATAAAACATGGGTTATAATCGACATTCTTTAGTCTTCTTGTGAAGATCTCTGACAAATCTGTTAATTTGCAATTTACTCTCAAGATAATTTAAGATTGTGCACATGACGCACTCTATGCGTGTTTTAGTGGTCAAACCCAACAAATGTGATGTCAGACCTTTCCAGGGAATCAAGATTTGAAATGGTCCACCACAATTTTCCTCCTTATCTGAAACCTTTCAGGCGGTATTACCAAGAGGCCAGATAGGGATGTCGACGCCTGTGGTAATGCCCATCCTGCAGATAAAGTGGACACAGAGGCAGAGTATTTGCTTCTTTTCCCATGCCTATGGGCTATAGAGGGGAGAGTGATGAGTTGTTTCCAGGTGTGACCTCACAGCCAACGGAGGCCAAACTGTCACCATATGAGAGGTTTATTTTATTTTCTCAACGATCTGAAGCTGCAACACAACACATGAGATGGCAGATCAGAAGAGCCCATCCTGATGCAAAAACTCCACTCTGCTCTTGACCAAACCACTAAACACCATGAAATTTGTATTATTGTTTTGATGATAAAGTCTAAAAGGATAAATGTCTAATTTTACTAGATATTCAGAGGGATTTTATTTACATTTCCCTCCAGATGTGTTCCTTATTCATTTCTGGCCATACCTGAAAGACTAGATTGTGATTTGTGGCTGAAGATTATATTAGAATTACCTTAATGTATCAGAGAAAGCTGCTACAAATTCGAACGATAGTCTGCACCTGTTTCCCATTTAGTTGTTTTTTTTTTATTATTTCAAAGCTAATAAGTGACGATGAGTCTTACTAGAGCTACTACAATGCTGACATCTAGTGGTGCAGTCACATTTACGCACAAGCCTTGCAGAACACAGTTCAGTTTTTCCCTAGAATCCTTCTCCCCCCCCAACTCATAAACACATCCCAGTGCACAGAGGAGTATTAACAGCTTACTAACACGTCAGGAAATTATTCATGGAGAACCGAGTGAAGTAATGAAAATGTAATTTGTTCGATATTTTTGTACCGCATGATGTTATTGTGGCTGTTTAATGTCAAACAGAGGGCGTCTCACTGAGAGCAATGGTGCAGTGAAATGACAAGACGTGCTGGTTGGCCACCACCAAATGACATCAGTGTCCCCGTGAGGTCATGTGGCCACACAGAGGAGACTTGATGTTCTCCTGTTTTCTCAGTGAAGGTGAGCTGAAAGGACGGCATGCAGGGAGCGAGGTGTGAAAGAAAGGTTGTTTTTTAAATGAATAAATTTCTAAAACCTGCTAATTCGGTAACTAAATATGACAAAAAGGGGTGGCGGAAAATCCAACTTCTTATATCCCATAGGAATGTGCAGTAAATTCTGCACGAGATTATTCTTATTCGATTTGATTTGCCCTTGGGAGTGTTTAAATGGAATAAAAACACACTTAGTTGAGGTACTCACTTTCTGATTTGCACCCATCACTATTTCTCATAGACCCTGATTATGTAGCAGTTTCATTTCCACCAACAGTTTCTTGCAAAATAATGTCTATGCCTTCAACTTTTTTTTTTCTATTCTGTCATAGAATATAAAAAAATGTTAAAACCACAAATGTCAGTGTCTTTTATTGAAATTTAATGTGACAGACCAGCACAAAGAAGTGCCTGATTATAAAATGAAAACCAAGATTGGAAAACACTCCATCCGTCTTCCCATCAACTCTCTGCTGATGGGACTTCAGGAGTGGAATGGTGCAACTCCAATGCAAAAAATCAGCAGTCTGCACAAACCAATGATGTTTGCATGTAAAACATACCTATACCCTTAAAAAACTGTTTTGCTATGTGTAGGATTGCCCACCAGATGGCAGTAGCATTCAGACTCACACCACCTGTTGAGACGTCTGGACATCTGTGGGCCTGACCAGGACTTTCCTCTCCCAGGCGAATCAATATCAAGACTTTTTTTAATGAAAACTTCTGTTAAATTAGATAGTAGTTGAATAGTCCAAATACGACTTAGTGGAACAAATATAGAATCAACAATTAAAGGAAATGAGTAGTTGTTGTTTTTTGTTTGTTTTTTTTCGGTGCCTCAAATAGAATAAACTTGACCAGTTTGCTGACTGTGACAAACATACCGTGAGGGCATCAAAACATGCATGTACTGTAAATCTTAAAGAAAACAGTTCAGATAAATTTTACAGCGCATTAAAACTTGGTTTGCTGCTCAACTGAGAAGTAAAAAAACAAGCAGTGCAAATTAAACAAATTACAAAATAATAATAATTTTTTAAAAACCAGGTCGATGACAGATGACCACTTATCCGTGCTATAAGGCAAAAAAATAAATCAATCAATCAATAAAAGCCCGACTGTGACAATATGACTGCCCACGTATTGTGCAAAGTTTGAGCCTTTAACTCTAGATGCGGATCAAATAAAGTTTAACTAGTGTAACAAACAGATATTTAATCTAATCAGGTTATTATTATTATTATTATTATTATTATTATTATTATTATTATTATTATTATTATTATTCATTTATTTTTTTTATTTATTCATTGATTTTGTAAAACAAAAAGATATATTTCCCTGAAATTCCAAAATAATACTGGTTCAAACCTTAATTATCCAGAATCAATCAGTTCTGAGAATTTCCCCAACATAAACTTTTAAAAGAATGTTTCGTTTTTCACTTAACATATTTCAGATAAACTGTTAAAGCTATCATCAATATATGGGCACATTACCATTATGTCTTTGCTCAAATAAAAAGTTATCTAAGACGCGTTAAAAATACAGGCACAGTAATAAAATTATATTTTCTTCGATCTATTAAATCTGTACATTCCCTTCTGTTGCGTAATAGGACATTAATTTTAATATGAAGAAAAGCACCAGCACCTACAAAGAAGAGACCAGCCCGCCTATCATTAAATCATTCATCAGTCTATAAACGCATGTCTGCACCGATTTAAATTCAACAACTTTTCCGAACATTTCTGCTAATTAAACTGAAAAAATAAGACAATAAAAAGGGAATAATAGTGTGTGTCCCGTTTCACATATCAATCATAAAGATGACAATGCCTCTTGAATAAATGAGAAGGGGGCATTGGGGAAAACCTTGAAAAAGTTCTCAACTTCTCATTTTACATTCATGACAAACAGGCACAATTAGAGGACTGGGGCTCCCTAATAATGACTCCTGAGCAATTCACACATATTTATTTCTGCATTTTAGAAGCTTCAAGCCAGGGAGTGAAATCCGGACAGGTTGTTATAGCTACGCAATCCACAGGGGTTCCGATGTCTATTTAAAATCCAGAGGACCCTCCCTCTCTCCTTTAAACAACATTATATATCACACACACACTGCATGCTAATGCCAGCAATTCTCAGTGAGCACTAAAACACATCTTAAAATTAGCTCATTCCGGCTGACAAGGCAACAGAAGGAACATATCATCAGAATTTCCCCTTTGGCAATACCTGCTGATTGGGTCCTTAACAAAAAAGCAAGCGGCTTTTAACTTTTAATATTTGGCTCCTCAGTTCTGCCACCAGCACTCGCGATAGATTGAAAGACTTTTTTTTTTTTTCCTCCCTGCGGTTGTTTCAAGATTGAAATAAAAATCCACCAGCTAGTAGTTATTTTCTAGTTTTTAATTTTTTTAAAAAATTTTTTGCTTCATTCTTCAGTTCAGTTCTGGTGCGCGGATGAGCGCGCATGTTGGCGTTCTGCTGGAGAGGTTTTGCGAAACTTTAAGGATGATATACCTTGGATGTTTCCTGCTGCTGTGTGGGCTTACGCATGTCATAGCAAGCTATCCCATCTGGTGGTAAGCTTTATCTTCACTTTTTTTTTTTTTTTTTACACCTTAAACTAACGACGACGTGATTTTGTTGTTGTTGTTGTTGTTGAAATGCTGAGAAGCGTCTGATGGTCCTCGATCCATGTGCGACAGTTTGAGCGGTTGTAGTTTCAGTTTGTTTTCTGACAGCAGCCGGACTCTTACGCACAGTAATGATCCGTCAGCTTCACCTTAAGCAGATTTAAATTGTCCGCAATGAATGCTCTTGTTGACTTTGTTCTTCGTAATTATTTGTTAATTTTGTTTATTTTATCATTATTATTTATTTATTTTTATCTAACTCATCGTGGAAATGTGTTGAAACTAACCAGGTGCGTGTCCAGAAAGTTTTAAAACTGGGGCAGGCAGATGGTGGTTCATTGGCACACCAAAACAAAAGCCCAGAACAACATTTTGGGAGTTTGAATATGCTGTCAATAAAGATGTGGTGCAGAGCAAGTAGTGAGTGAACAACAACTAGCAAATACATGTATGCATATAAATAAATTAATTAATAAATAAAAAAATAAATGTTACAACTCATAGACTTGTCCTCTTGTGTCCTGCATGAAGATATACTTCTATTAAAAAAAAAATATTAATTAAACAAATGCAAATGAAAAACTGTCCTGGCAAATAGGTTTCAGTGTATGGGGCCTGCAAAATATAGCGCTGGCCTTTGCCCACTTTGACAAAAGTGTACATTTCTATTGACATTTCCAATCAATTCTATTTCTGAAAACAGTGGCCTGTATTTGTGTGAGAATTAGATTGTGAGAGAACAACATGGGTTTATGTTTATCCAGTTTTTATTTTTGGGGGTGGGGGTGAGGAGGAGGTCATTAATGTGTGACAGGCAGACATTGAATCCCCTGCTTAAATCTGGGTCTCTATTCAAACGTACACGAACATGGGTTGTTCTCCCTACAAAACATGTAATTAACCACTATTTAATCAGGATAAAGTCTATGCTTCTAAAAAACAAACTTATACACAGAGCTGTGTGTATCAGGTGGTTTCACAGAAGAGAGTTTTTAAGTCCATCTTTTGGCATTTTCTTGTTGTCTTTATTCCTTTTTTTAAAATGATTCCAACTGTAAAATCAATTCTCATCGCCTCAATTGCACAGTTGCAGTGCTTCATTAGATGTGAAACCAATTGATGGCTTTGAGGGACTTTTGTCAATTTGTCAACAGTAAAACAAGAGACGCACCAATCATCCAATCAATCAATCAGTCAATCAAATTTCTCTTAATAGTCTCTGTTTGGTGATGGGCATGCCAAATACTGAAAACATTGTTTTACCCTATTTATTTAATGCATCAAACTCAATCATTTCCACTAAATTAGGTTTATAAGCATGTTAACCAACATCATGTTAGCAGGACAGAACAGAACACAACATAATAGAATAGAATAGAATAGAATAGAATAGAATGTTTCATTGAGTTTCATACAAGACATTGCTGTAAAGACACTACAATTCTTTTGTAGTAAATATACAGACAGTTTGTAGTTATGTAAAAATAACCATATTTCACATAAATAATAGTAAAATATACAAAGATTTGACACTACATAAATAAAACAGTGTTAATGCTTCTTAGTCCATTTCGAAGATGTTGTCTGTATGTTTATGATGCTGATATCATTGGGAGGTCACTTACCTGTCATGTGATCCAGTTTCACTGTGTAGCCTGTAATGTCTCACAGTCAAGGTAATTTTTCAGGATATAATGACTCACTCATGCAGTTTAAAGTTAAAATAAGTGATTCAGTAGTCTGACATATGACAGACTGAAAATTTGACCTGCATTTGAGTTACTGCAGGTGAATTTATAAAGCAGGATTGAAACTTCAAAGATGCATCTGTTTAGACTAATTAAGATTTCTTGCTGCAAATAATTTTAGGCATTTATTGATTTTCTCACTTCTTTAAATTACCGTTTAACCACTAGTAGTGCTTAAAGCAGTGGTGCTTTCTGTTCTGTCTCACCACACTGGTTCAAGAGTGGCATTGTCTATGAAATCAAGAAAATAAAACCAAATCCTCTGTGAGTATGAACTAAATCAGAATTTTAAAAAAAGAAACAAAGAAACAACCAATTTGAAGCATTTATTTACAAAAAAAATGCAAAGGATGGTGGGGAAAGGTTTATGCTTTCTGGTATGTCTGGCAAGTATAGGTGTTTCAGGAGAAGAGGCTTGTCCAGGGCTCCATTTGTGCAAGAACTATTACTCCAACTGATAATGATGTATAATTAGGTGATTAGGATCTTGGATAAGAAGGTCATCAGGTTCCATCATGCTCAGGAAAAAAATATATATATTACAATAAACTTTCACATAATACTTGAATTCCAAACATATTTTTGAATGCTCACATGGCACTTTTAAAGTAACTAAAAAATAATCCTTCTCTCAACATGTGGATATGCAGACAGGTTATGTAAAATAGCAAAGGATTTCTTTGAGAAAGAACAATTACATTATCCTGAATCCTGTGCAAATTCTGTAGTTAATGTGAAGGTTTTGTGCTTTTATTTTTTACTTATTTTGTTTCACATAGTTGGGTCTTAGTGTATTTGCATTTTTAGCCCTGTAAAATATTATTTATGTATTATGCAGATATAAATCTATCTAAATTTGTGCCATTAACTGGTAAGAAGATAAGGCAAGGCTTTAAAAAGTTTCAAAGCAACAAAAAAAAAAAAAACTGCTGCAAACTGTTTCTACTGTTTAGAGTCCTTTTATTGAAATGCCAGAGAAAGGGCTGGAGTCCTCACTGTTAGAATCAGTGTCAGTTTGTTGCTTTCCCTCCCCCACCTGTTGCTGAGCACTGCTGATCAGCTGAATTAGAAAAGCCTAATTCACCTGATAAAAAAACAGAGAGTCACCGTGTGGAAATTGAGAAACTGTTGCCAGTCACTGACATTAAGGTGACAGTTCTCAAACTATTAGCATGTTTTATTTATATTTTTGTTATGAATCTCTGTGAAACCATGAAATTTTAATCAAACTCAGTGTACGATGAAAATATTCTTCCTAGGAACAGGTTTGCCATTTAGCTTAAACTGTGTACCATATCCTAAACACCCCACTTCGGCATAACATTTTCCACTCTATTTATTTTTATGCCATCAGGCTTTGAGAGCTAATGTCACGTTTGTTAAAATACGTCCATCAATCATAGCAGGTTTTGTACAGTAGAACAAAAATAACAAAAGATGTCCAGGTTTCAATAAATCATTTAATATTTGGCAAGGCTTTAAAACTGGGTGGACCCCTAATCTACTTCCATTAATGGGTCCCCTGGTGTTAAGGCTGATGAGAAACTAATTACACACTCAGCTGGAAGGAAATCCTGATATAACACTGAGCCCACTGGGTGGATAGATGGGGAAAAAGGGAGGAATGCTCTAATCATTCCTTTCTTTCCAGCATATTTGATTGTGATCAAATTTGTCATCTAATTTTTTGTAATAATTTCTTTAAGTCATTTTTTCCATTCCCTACTTTGAAAGAAGAAGAAAAAAAAAACTTGGAAGGCAGGTTTCCACTCTGTTACAGTTGAAATCGTGCTGTAAGTGGAAAAATCCGTGTGTAAATTTGGAGTTTGGAGAAAGCAACTGCAAAAGCAACACCGAGCCAAGCAAACACATGATCTGATTGGCTGAGTTGCTCCCACCAAAATAAACAAAACTCTGACTTAGTGACAAAGGAGCACGTGCAGTAATTCTCTAAAACTTTTTCTTTTTTATCTTTTCTTTTTCTCTACGTTAGCCTCAGCTGAAATAACTCAGTTCCTTTTGACTCACATTTTCTCTCCGTTTGCAAACAAACATGCAAGATATGTGAAAGCCATGTCTTCAACTTAGGGTTAAAGGGGGATTTATTGCTGGCAGACGCTGCAGAATTTTCAAGTGGTCTTCAGACACAGCCTCTGTGCCCGTGGTAGTATGTGGCGTTGCAGATCTGCACTAAGGCGGGTTCATGTCTGCCTATTCCCGACCTGCCATGACATAGCCTGGCTGCACCCGCCGCCCTCCCACCATCCTTCTCTAGTCCACCCCACCTTAGAAGATAAATACCTGGAGGTGAAAGCTTGCCACACATTCCTTCTCCCAAACATATTCTCTTGATGTCAAAGTCGACTCCAAGGCCCCAGGGCCCACGAGTAAAGTGGTAATTCTGAGGCACCTTGCTTGGGCTTGCTGAAATATGCATTAAACATGCGCTGGTTACACTTAGATTAAAGGGGAAAATCTATTCAGAGTGGAAAAAAATACATCCCTTATATATGTTTTTCTTTAAGCTAAACAGTTTTTCGTACGTGGCTTTTTTTTTTTTACTCAGTACACTGAAAGTCTTGCTCTCTGCACAACAGCAGCTCCCGACAAGATAAATTGACTTTTTTTTCCCCTGAGGAATTAGAGAGATTAAAGTAAAGACCACACAATAAATACCAAAAATCCACACAACACACAGAAGAGCAGCAGTTAGCCTTAAGTGGTTGTTGGAGATGGTCTCCAACAACACTGCTCTTTATGCAACAGTTTCTGCAAAACGAAAAAAAAAATCATAAATCATCTCTACTGAAACATGCCCTGCCTCCTCTCGTAAGCCGTTTCCTAACACAGGAAGGGATGGCACCAACTCACTCTGCTCCACTGAGACAGAAACACATCACATTGAGTCATGGTGAGTTTGTGTGTAATTGTTTAAGATCCGGCAGAGGCTCATGCACAATGGCCTCTTAAAGTACAGATTGAAGGGTTATTAGTTCCTTAAATCAAAGTCGATCACATGTTGCATCAAAACAGTGTCTGAGGTGCCGGTAAGTTTGTGCACAATGATAAAAAAAAAGATTCGTTTTCTGCAATTCTTGTGAGAGGGAACCCAAGTAGGTGGTTTCTGCAGGTCTCTGCTGGAAACTATCAGCTGCAGGGTAGACAGATTCACAAAGGCAAAAAAGAGTTCACACAGCAGGAGCGTCTTGTTTACTGATGCTTGCAGCAGACAAAGGTGATTTTGTCTAGAATAAATATCAACTTGCCATTGCTCACTGACTTACTGTATGTCTCAACGATTATTACATAGACATGTTCCTTCTTCAGAAAGAAGGAAATGTTCTTCTTCAAGAAAGAGCATTTGTAAAAGGCCTGTTTGCACAGGCATTCTGACATGGTTGTTGGAACCAATGAGATGCTTGGATTTACCTGATTTTTATATGGGCTACATTTTTGTTCTTTATTCGTTATTATTTACAATTTCTCAAAAATAGAAAGACAACTTTAAATTGTTTTGTGAAGTTGACCTGAGATTAGTCACAGAATTCTTGGGAGAAGATCTGTTCAGCATTTGTAGTTCGAAGAAAAATAACTCTGCCTGCAGGCCTGTGTCAGGAACCCGGTAATCTTGTGATCAGTTATTAATCCCTGAACAACACTCAGCAGGTTAGCAGAAAATGAGCAGCTAAGTACTGCTTTGGGGATACATTCGTAGAAGAGACGCAAATCCATGTTACTGAGGAGACAGAGATCTTATTTGGCCTGCCCAGGTAAGGTCTTACCAAGGTCACCAAGGGCAATGACCCTTGTGAAAGACAGTGAAAACCTGCCCTGTTTAGAAAACAAATCTGCGTCCTGAAAAAGTAAGAAAAAAGTGAAAATATGAATGCAAACACTTCAAATGTGATTTAGTTTGCAGTGATTCAAGCTACAACTTTATTCACATTTCATAAAAGACTCAATCAAGTCAATTTAATCAGATAGAAAAACAGAAATCAGATATTTAAAGGAGGCTGCACAGTGGCGCAGTTGGTAGAGCTGTTGCCTTGCAGCAAGAAGGTTCTGGGTTCAATTCTCGGCCCTGGTCTTTCTGCATGGAGTTTGCATGTTCTCCCTGTGCGTGCGTGGGTTTTCTCCAGGTACTCCAGTTTCCTCCCACAGTCCAAAAACATGACTGTCAGGTTAATTGGCCTCTCCAAATTGTCCCTAGGTGTGAGTGTGTGTGTGCATGGTTGTTTGTCCTGTGTGTCTCTGTGTTGTCCTGCGACAGACTGGCAACCTGTCCAGGGTGTCCCCCGCCTCTTGCCCAGAATGTTAGCTGGAGATGGGCACCAGCAACCCTCCCGACCCCACTGAGGGACAAGGGTGTAAAGAAAATGGATGGATGGATGGATGGATGGATGGATGGAGGTATTTAAAGGGTTTTTCAACAAATAATCGACATCAATGATGTCGACCTTTCATTCACTGGACATTCAATGACATTCAGTTTGGTCAAAAGTTATTCATACCCAAGTTGCTAAAATAGTTTTCATTGAACCATCAGCTTTCTTTCTGATAGAAAATGAGACAGGAATCTCTCAAAAGACAACAATGCAATAGGACAGAACACCAGTTTTGTTAAAAATAACTGTGATTTAGAATAGATTGTTATTTTGTATTTAATTTTTAAAAAAACAGTGCTACAGTTTTCAAACCCTTTTCATTGCTGACCAGCCTACTGCTTGTCCCCACTGGTATTAGGAGGATTTAGCTGATGATGACCTCCAAGCCTTTGAGTACCATCACCCTAATCTTTAGCTCCCTCTACAGATCCTACACTAGATCCATGTCAGGATTCTCATTGGGCCTCTTCAATATATTTCCAAATTAAAAGATTAATTCAAGCCTAATTTTGCTAGGGGTATGCACAATTTTGAGGTCATATGTATTTTTTGATGGCTGATTAAGGTTGGCTGTCTGTAGTCTTTTACTAGCCCTAGAAAACATGTTGAAATTAACTTTTTTTTTTTTTTGAGAGGTCCAATTCAAGCTAGGTCAGCCCCAAGCATGAATTGGTTTTGAAACCACATTTAGACAACTGTGGGTGTATTTTCAACATACATTCTTTTAACCTTGCACTTTTTTTATTTTATTTTTTCTACACATTGTTCATACAAGTGGCAGCTTCATCATTTCTTTGTATGTTTAGCAAAAATGTGTGCAAAATCCCCCATGGCTTCAGGGCTCATCATTGTGTACTAAAAAAATTAATAAGAAGAATAAGCGTGTTCTCCAGCAATATTAAAATGTGTAGCAAGGCTAATAAGTTAATTTCTGTAAAAAAAAAAAAGAGTGTTCAAGGTATCCATTATACAGTGGTACACCTTACTTCTCAGTGCTTTAAATGCTGAGTGAGTAATAGAAATAAATAGACACTAATAATAAAGATTGAGGGAATTATAAAGGTGTAAAGGCACAGAGATGTAATCAGTGAGCCAAGTTTACACTTGTTTCTTAAAGCATCTTCCTCAAAGAGAAAAACTACGAGTGGGGGTGGGGGGGTCCGCGTCGCTCTTAATACAGTCTCTGAAGTTTCATTGTAGGGTTTACACTCTTATTACCCTAAGCTGACAGCCTGTTAAGTGTGCGGACAGCTAATAACAAGGTGTAGTTTTTCCAAGTTGTCAGCTTAAGGTCTATGAAGACCTCTGGATACGTTGCAGACTTTCATCTTAAACAGAAACAATGCGGTGGCAGGGCTACAATTTCAATACACATGAAGGGCAGGTGTCTTTGGAAAGGGTGGTTGAAGGGATAAAGGATAGAAACCTAAAGGTAGCACTTGATATGACAAATAAACACACACAATCAGATAAACTCAGACATAAGATTACACTGCACAAAGAGGAAAATTACCTCCCACTTCAGTAGTGAGACATCGATTCAGACAAATAGGATACGAGGATATAATTATGAAAATGCGCTGACACTGTGACTTCCTCTCTGCCTGTAGGTCACTAGCAGTGGGCCACCAGTATTCATCAATAGGTACCCAACCTATCCTTTGTGCCAGCATACCAGGTCTGGTGCCCAAGCAGCTGCGCTTCTGCAGGAACTACGTTGAGATCATGCCCAGTGTGGCCGAGGGGGTAAAGATCGGCATCCAAGAGTGCCAGCACCAGTTCAGAGGCCGGCGCTGGAACTGCACAACAGTCAATGACAACTTGGCCATCTTTGGGCCAGTTTTGGACAAAGGTAAACTGTACAGCATGCGTATGTGAATTCAGATCCATGGGCTTACGTTCACTGAAGTTTCATGGTCTCATACATAACTCAGATATGTACTTTTAGGCTTATGGTTGGTAATGTTGGGTTAAGGTTGTAACTAATTTGTGGTCTAGAAGCACACAGTTTACAAACATTAAAAGAAAAACCACTTGCAACTATCAACATTGGGATTTGTAGTATTACAACATGCTTCTTCAAAAGGTAAACTCTGAATCTTTCAGAAATGTTCTTTAAAATATAGTTATGTAGACAGAAAGATAGATATAATAACCTTCAGAGGAAGATTTTTTTGTATCTTTGCCCAACTTTCACGAGCCCAATGACACACTTAAATATAAGAGAGCCAGAAAAAGACAGTTTGTCATTATTTTACCCACAACATAAATAGGCTTCCATTGTCAGTTAATAAAGAATACATTTAAATAATAACTTAATCAAAAATTCAAAGTATCAAGGATTTTTTATAATGTGTAATTATGAGTGAGCTTGTAGATGTGGAGTATTCCAAAACATTAATGATGTTCAACTTCAGTGGCTTCAGTTTGTGTTTCAGTATGTTGCACTCTTTGCAAAGTTGATATAAAAGTCTTTAGTTCTCCAAACTACTTTAAAAAAAGGAAAAGAAAAGTGACTTATGGTCTTTTTGAGCTGATTAACTCTTTCATTAACTGTTCTGTTTTCTCTTTGTCTTATATTTGCAGTAGAAAAGCTGCATTCCCTGCGTGCATCATTCATTATGTTGATTCAAATCCTTGTTTAAATAGTCTTGAGACAGAACAAGCTCCGAGGGGCCTATATGCATGAAATGATGTACACAATTAGCCCAAGGCAAGTTAGTTCTGTCTCGTCTGAGTTTTCTTTGGGAGGGGATCTCCTGCAATTGCCGTATTTTCCTTAAAAGACACCTACATGAGATTCTGAACCAAGCTGAATAATGCAGTTTTTCTAAAATACATTTTCACTTCAGAATATGCATATACTTGCATAGAACTGTCTATTCAGGAAATGAGATCACAGGCTTTAAGGCATTCTGACAAACAAAAACATCAAGGAATAAGTGAAAAAGGTCAAGAAAACATGATGTATTATTGAATACACATGTAAAAATAAACTTTAAATGATATATTTCTTCCATTAGCCTAATTTCACCCTGAAAATATGGTCATTTTCTGTAGTTCTTTTTTTTCACAATGAGCTTTACAGGGCATTACAAAACTAATCATGCCCCTTGAACTTGAACTTACACCCACAAACTTCAATGATTTTAAGTGATACACCAACAAGGGAGTGGAAGGAAAATAATTCACAGCTTTCAAAATATTGAAAAAAATAAATAAATAAAATCTGGGCCCTAAAAAGGCTCAACAAACTAATAAAGAAGCCTGGTTTTGTTATTAAATGTTGTTTAATTAAATAGGTTTCAATTTAATTTGAAAACAGTGTCATGCAGATGTGTTCACCCTCTGTGAAGAGAAATTTAACAGAACTGCCATTCACTGAAATGAAATCTGAAAGACTTTTGGTGTATATCTCTATCATTTTTGCAAGTCTGCAGCCTAAAATCTCCCCCACTTTTCTTAACAAAATAGCTGGCACAGATTTTCAATAAAATTGGGCCAATTATAAGTTTTGTTTCGGCTCGTGGACCTTTCCCACAGCCTCAAATATTTCGCAGGTACTCGACTCCATAAATAGCTTCATCATCTCTGACCAGTTTTTCTGCAACTGCTGAAAAAGAGCAATCCCATAGCATGACAGTGCCACCACCATGTATCACTGTGGATGTAGTCTGTTCCCTTAGATAACTTTTAGTGCCATTTAACCAAAGCATCTTTTTTGGCGTGCTTGCTGTTCTTCCATTGCTTGTGGCAGTTTAAAAAAATTAAACTTCACAAAGAATTAACTTCAGTGTCTTTGAGCATAGTTTCAGACAGAAATTTTACGGCTCACAGTTTTTATCCCCATCTCGGAGCTGAGCGTTGAAAACAAGTGGTAGTTTTCCATTTAGCAAATTCACACATACAAGAGAGGATGCGAAAACATTTGATAATCATTTCTGACAGCATGTACTTATGTTTGACTTATACTTGGACAATCAGCAATGCAAGATACTTGCTGACATGGAATAATAATTATGGCTTACCAAAATGAAATAAATTCCTGAACAACTTTTTTTTTTTCCATCTATGCCCAAGGGGATATAACTTGGTTCTATGTTATTGCACAAAGCTTAGTTTCCAGTAAGCAACTATTTTCTGCTTTCTTACAGGTAACTTACACCTCATCTGTTAGTTGATGCTTTGCCTGATGTTGTTACAAATGCTGCTTGACATGTTGTTTTCAAGAAACATTTCTAAATTTAAATTCAAATTTGCTTTGTATCTTCCTAGCTGCGCTGGAGGAGTTTATGTTCTTTCCCTTCTTGTGCTTTCTAAAATAAGATTAAAAAATGAGACCGGATGGTGTGCAATGTGGACGAGGGTGGGAGATCTAAACTTGGCAGCTAGTTTGCTGAAGACTGATGCAAATGTGGCCGCTTGGAGGTCACTTAGGGCAATTGCTTTTAATAAACTCTTGAGTCAGTTGATAGAAGAGGCTTGAGCTCAAGTAGGTGGCTAACGATAGGGGTTCTCAATCCCAGCCCCATTGTGGTGCAAAATGCCACCACGTCGTTCCCATTGCCCTCCCCTCCCAATTCTAAATTGCAGGGGTACTGACTGGAAAGAGAAGGCCGCTACAGGGCTTTAGTAAATCATTTTGATTGGATTAAGGTCACCCGGGCCCGTAATAATGTGAGAGGTCAAAGTGGCTGGATTAAGTGCCTTTGTCTGAAGATGAGGAGAGTGGCTCAGGGGCTCACAGGCCTTTGATAGGTTTTAGTCAGAGTGGGCTTCCATTTCATTGGATTTGATTGATGCTGGTGTTTGTCTGTGGAGTGAAGCCATTGTCCCCACTGGTGTCTGTTTGTCTGCAATTCAGACTGTTGTCTTTCAGTTTCCTCTTGGCCTTTTTTTTGTGAGGAAGAGTATGCACCTTATTTACTTCAAAAACTTAGTTACATCCCATCACTGGTAGTGTTGACCTCATCGTCATGATGAGCATTTGAGTTAGTTTAACATGTCTATGAAGGAAGCTTGTATTTAAAGGAAGATTGTTTTTGAAGTTAGAGCAAAAACATTAAAATGGAAAACAATTACTTAAAACTTAAAGCAACAAGATCCTACCCAGTGTGAGCACAACTTTCTGTTACCGCACACACTCACATGAATGAAAAGGAAAGCAACTCCTGCCTTTAAATAAGACACATTCTTGTTAGAACTCTCTCTCAGACGTGGCCTAAACCTCAAAGATTTTATCCATAGCCACACCCCACATCACAAGGCCTCCCTCCAGGCTATGTCTGCGTCAGCACTCATTAATTTACATTAACTAAAGTGTCAAAACATGCACTGCTGGAATCTGCCTGTGATGAAAGGTAATAGAAAGCTGTGCAGGTGTTCTCGGTCTCTGCAACCAATCCCAGAGCTTTTGTGACCTTTCTTGCTGTATGGGCATATGCACACTTCTGTTTGTGAGTCATATGATGGAATTAGGGAGTCCAACTGTGCCTCAAAATGTGGATGGTAACTATATCGCAGGTGTTGAGACCTATGCAAACAGAAACTGCATTTTACAAAAGTATTTAAGCCCATTAAGCTTCTTCACATAATGTCACCATACAACCAGAAACTTAGTTGTGTTTTGTTGGGATTTTATTTGAAAAGACACAAACTACAACATAGATGCGAAGTGAAAGGAAATGCTTTCTAAATCCATCTGTTGCCAGAATTATGAATACAAAGTCATCAGAGTACAACGATAGCCACAGGGCTCTAGAGACTAGAGTCTGTAGCGCTGTTGGCTAGCTTTCTTGCGAAAAAAAAGTCAAGCTCAGTCAATTTGGATAGAACAGCAAATATTGCCACAGATTTCCCATACGATTTAGATGTGGAATTTGGCTAGAAGATTCTAACTATACACAATAAGTTATAGTACTACATCCCGTTGTACCTACTGTTATATCCTAACACAGGGTAAACCTGTCCTGTCCTCTAACAGATTTCTTCCTTGACTGCTTTGCTTTTCACTCCATCCATCTTCTCCTTCAACTCCTCCAGCTTCCCTGCTCCTGCTGCAAAAAGTGTTCCACCAGCATCATGCTGCCACCATCATTGTGGATGGAAGTGCTACTATTTTTTTTTCTGTTTGTCATAGATAATGTTTTGCATGTTAGCTAAAATGTTACATTTTGGTCTCAAGTGAAGAGATAACCTTCTTATCTGTTTGCTGTGTTGGCATGCACAAACTTTATCTCTGCAGTTCCTGCAGAATTACCATGGGAGGTCTTGGCTTCCTCACAGTGTTGAAAACTACAGCTTCTGCATATGGCGTGCACATTCTACCAGCTGTGCAGGCCATACTTTTTCATTTTCAGATGAGCCTCAAAGCTTTGACCTTGTCCAGCAACATATCCTTGTCCTGTCTGCTGTGTTCTTGGGTCGTCATGATCCTGTTTCCTCTCTAGTATTTTCTAGCAAACGTCTGATGCCTTCGCAGAGCATCTGGATTCATGATGATATTGTATCACTCACAATATCATTGTGATATTTAATTGTTTATTAATTTCTGAATGCACTCAATTGCATGGGATCTTATTTATGGGTGTCAGCATACAGGACGCAAAACTGAAACTGACCCAATATTTTTCAGATTTGTTAGCAGTTTTGCAAGTTATAAATCATGTTTCTTCCACATCAAAATGATGTGGTAGTTTTTGTGGGTCTATCATATTTAATCCCAATATAAATTATGTTTGTAGAAAAAGTTCAAGGGGTATGCTTTTTTTCTTTTTATTTCTTTTTAGCTTGGCAATATTCAAGCCAGGAAGTATAAGTGAAATCAATAAATCCCTCCTAAATTAACTAGGAGGATGTCAGGAGATACGGGTTATGACCTATGACCTGAGGATGAGAAAGTGTAACTATTTAGGATGAGCTAAAAGGTCTTAGCTTTTCACAGAACGTATGTCTCATCAAGCTGGGGGAGGGAAGCGAGCACATCAGTATATCATTAACTCTGGGCAAGAAAGAAAGAAGGGGTGTGGTAAATGGAGTTGATGGGGGGACCTTAGCCCTGCTCCCCGCTGGGTGCTGCCCAGAGCACAATATCTTCTCAACCATGAGATTAAGCAGGAGAAAAAGTGCTTTTCCCCATTCACACGCCCTTTAGATTGTTTTATTAAACCATGTGAATAGGGATTTCCCTGTCTGCCGACAAGCGGGGTCCAGCCAATGCATAGTTCTCTGTTGCTATGACTTAACTTAGTCCCCACTAATCACTAGCCAGGGCAAATTTCATATAAAATATCTGGGTCCATTGTGGGACTAACACAGCGTGACTGTGACAGCACAATAGGGGATTGAACCCCCCAGCAGGTTGTAGGGACCATTTGGCCTGCCGGTATCTGGCAAAGTTTGGTTGAAAAGCATTGTCCAAGAAAAAGTGTCCTTAAATTGGTCGTAAAAGGGAGAGAAGCCGTTGAACTTATGTAAGAGAGGACATCTCCCAGCAAAGTAAGCGCTACAACAGGATGTGCAATTGGCTTCGAGACTTACTACAGCACCAGAAAGGTAGCATGATACCAAATATGACACCTCTTAAAAATATAGCTTGGAGTAGGATGCTTTATTTTTTATTTTTGCTTTAATAGTATAAAGCCCTAGAGCAAACATAGTGTCAGGATTTAATGATCACCTCAGAAGCATTTACCAGCATCACATTTTAAATATATTATATTTATATTACTGACGTTTTTAGAATCAAACTTATTCATGTTTGTTGTCTTTATATTATAATTAAGAAGCTCATAAAAGAATGTCTGACTCTGGACACAAACTATAAACATCTTTTTAGACTCTATACTTACTGAGAGATTCTGAGACAACTTGTTAACATCTACACCTTAAAAAAGTAAAACAAAAATAAACATCTGTAATTTACAATAAAATACATGCAGCTGTGGTTGCCAGAATTTTACCATATAAATACGTTAAAATTTTGGCAATCACAACTGCCTGTATTAAATATATGTTTCTCTTTTTTTTTACAGTGTATACATTTTTTCATTTCACTCCAAGTCTGTTAAATGTGTACAAATCCACATTTCCCCAGATTTATCCCTGTAAGCCTCTAATAAAATGGTTTCCCAACATTTTGGCATTAATGGAGTATTGCAATGTGACTCTGTCAGGTGGTTCCTGTTCGTTAATGATTTGAATTTGTATTTCTGATTAAAAAACATGTCATTAGTAACTTGTCTTAGATTTGGTGAAAGACAGCTTTCAGTCGGTGATATTATTAAATGACATCCCTCTCCTAAGCTGTCAATATACTCCACCACCTTAATGAAAATATTTTAAGCACAAAAATTGTTTGTCGAGTTCAGTTAAGGTTGTTTCACAGCAATAAATTTCAAATGTGAAAGATTTAATGAGAAGCACAGTTTCTTTTTGTTTTTTTTGTTTTACTGCCACTGTCATCAAATGTTGGATACATTGAAATTTTGAGGCTATATGTTTGGTGAGAAACTTGTGACCTTCAAAATTTTTTGAAAATTGAGTTTATGAGTAGAGCTGGAACACATCACTCCATGGCATGCTTGAACTAAAGCAGCGCCAATATACAGCATAGAAACCAAAGTGTCAGAATGGTTGTAGCTGCAAAGCTCATTATTTACTGAGGTTGAACTTGTTATAAAAAGTTTTAGCATGACTGCTCTAGTCACACCTTTTCCGGTTACTTTCTGGAGAAAAGCTTGGTGGTAAAAAAAAAAAAAAAAAACGTAAACAACTCTGAGCCTCAGAAAAGTATTGGTTTGATAGCTTATTATAGTGCCCTTGTTACTCTGTTGGATTAAACGATGGGAGCTACCTCTGCACTTAGTTTTTGCTTAATTCATTTTGAAGTGTTTGTTATTAAAATAAAAACGCTTGTTGATGTTTAGTAACCTTGGATGCATTTCACTGAAGTATGAAATGGCTGGTGGAGGATTCAAGAAGACCATTTCTCTTGCATCACTGTTTTAATGCCCCTTAGTCCTCAAACTGGTTGGAACCTGCTGCACGGGAGGAGCTCCTACTGCTTTTAGCTACGTGCGCCTTCCTTTTTTTCTTTTCTTCCTTTCGTTTGTTCTCCCTCTCTTTCTTAAAATATGCTCTGGCTCTCTCACACAGTCAAACATGTCAGCATAAACTGTCTTATATGACGCCTACTGCTCGACATCCAATTTACTTACGCTTTTTGGTTTTCATCCCCTTTTCAAGTTTTACCTCATTTTCATGCACTCTATTAGGCGAATGAATTAAGCATCTGGTCAATAAAGACTCAACTCCATGTTGTACATTGTCCCTTCAGTGCAAGGTTGTTTCCTAACCTCTCAAAAGCTTAATTGAGTCTCTTAATTATAGGTCTGTCAGGCCTGTCTTTTCCTCTCATCTCTGTGGAAGATCCTGATCCCTCTGACTCATCAGTTAGCTATGTCAAACACAGACATGGAGGACTTTCCAGCCTTATTTAGAGACAGCACGATTGATGTCTGGGCTGAACAAAGTCACACAGCGGTATACAGATGACAAACAGATGAATCCGACAACAATAAAGGATTCCTAATATGCAGTTTATTTAATGTTGACATTAGTAGAAACAAAATGAACCCATGTCTGTGGACAAGAGGGTAACCAATACTGTTAATTATAGCTCATTCCTGAACATAATCACATTAATCAAGAGACCATTTTCAGCTTTTTATTTTGCAGTTTGTGTTCAAGAGTTTTTCCTACCCATCCTAAACGCATCCTTGAAATTCTCTTTGTAGCTACTCGAGAGTCTGCTTTTGTCCATGCCATTGCCTCGGCGGGGGTTGCCTTTGCTGTGACCCGGGCTTGCGCTGATGGTTCAGCCACCATCTGCGGCTGCGACACACGTCACAAGGGCCCCCCAGGAGAGGGATGGAAGTGGGGTGGCTGCAGTGAGGATGTGGAATTTGGAAGCATGGTGTCCCGCGAGTTTGCAGACGCGAGGGAGAACCGCCCAGATGCACGCTCGGCAATGAATCGCCACAACAATGAGGCAGGAAGAACGGTCAGTTATTCTTTAGATTCTGTTGTTGTTCTTCTGCTCTACTGTCAGGTGTTGTTAACATTTTTATAAATATACCTTACAGTCCCTCAACGACAACATGTTCCTGAAGTGCAAGTGCCACGGTCTCTCAGGAAGCTGCGAAGTCAAGACATGCTGGTGGTCACAGCCGGACTTTCGAGTCATCGGCGACTACATGAAGGACAAGTATGACAGCGCATCTGAGATGGTGGTGGAGAAACACAAGGAGTCCCGCGGTTGGGTAGAGACGCTGAGACCCAAGTACAACTACTTCAAACCACCCACAGAGCGTGATTTGGTTTACTATGAAAGTTCACCCAATTTCTGCGATCCCAACCCAGAGACAGGCTCCTTTGGCACCCGGGATCGCATCTGCAACCTAACATCCCACGGCATAGACGGCTGTGACCTGCTGTGCTGCGGCAGGGGTCACAACACCAGAACTGAGAAGAGAAAGGAGAAGTGTCACTGTATTTTCCACTGGTGCTGCTACGTCAGCTGTCAAGAGTGTGTGAGAGTCTACGATGTGCACACTTGCAAATAGACTTGTAGAGGTTCTCAAGAATCTGAGAATTTGTTTTGCAGGTTTCTACCTGTGAAACCTGTCATTTGTGTGCGTAAACACGCACAAATGGCTGTGTGTTCTATTCGGGGATGCTACGCAGAGCTAGTCTCTGCCCAAATCAGCTGAAAGTGTTGAACATGTATCCATACTGAGAGCATCCTTCATGAACTACCATGCTTGTATCTATGTTCTAAAAGGTTTTCATGCTGAAGTAGGAACAAAGGACTGCTGACGAATTAACAAACACCATATTGGTGTTTCTCTTTCATGTCAATAGTAGGTATTTCTGTTAAGAATTAAACAGCAATGCCATTGTTACCCTCAATGTTTAATCATCTTTTGATTTTGACAAAAAACAAACAAACAAAAAAAAATAGAACTTTACGTTACAAGATGCTCAACTGCATGCATTCCCCTCTTTGGTTTTTTATATGTATGTTTCTGCCTATAGGCGAACTAACATGATCATAGTTTCATAGTGTTACTGATGTTTAGGTAAGAATGCACTTGCACCTCAGTGAATGTAGCTATTTGCTGTAACATGTTTACACATCCTCACAACCTTAAGCTAATGTGTTAATATCTCTTTTAAATGACAAGCATTATCTGAGAGTAGCCAGAGTAGCTACATACTGCTGAAACCAGAGCATTTCACCCATTATATGTAGTTTTATGTAGTTTAGGATGTTTTAAGTAAAGTTTTGTGAAACGGCTATAAGGAGGTAATTTCTTACCTGCAGTACATAACTCTTTTTGGCATCTATATGTAGCCCAAATCCACATTAGATGCTGCAGAAGGCTAAATCTAATGATCCCTCCAAAAGGGGAAAATAAAGCAAACTTCTACCATCTTAAAACAACTCCAATTTTAAAAACGTTGCTGTGGGTCATGAAATGCTGCGGTTTGCACCTTTAAACCAAGAACGTCCAAAGTTTCACGCAGTGAATATTTGTAGCAAACAACGTCCTCTGTAAACCAAAAATTTTTCAAAAAAATGGCATTGCATATCAAGTGAGTACAATTCAATTTATCAATACTGTACAAATTCCCCAAATGCAGCAATCTCTGTTATTGAGTAACCATGTGGCAACAATTCCTTGCATCCGGTTGTCAACCTAGCAGCTATCCTTAATCCTGAGCAAATATTTTGTGACAGTGGAAAATAACAACTTTCTCTTTACAGAACATTCTGAAGCATGTACATTCTGGTCCATAAAGCTATGGTTTTTCAGACTTAAGTTGTTTTAAGATGATAGATGCCAATTATTTGTCTTGCCCCCTCTCACTTTAGCCATTAGCTGATAAACATGATGCAAGAATAATCTACTGCAGGAAAGACATTTATTTTAGCCAAACTCTAACCCAAGATATTCTTTTAAAGATTTCTCAGAAAAAGCTATACTTTCACATATATCCAAGGGGAAGAAATATTTATGAGATGGTCAGAGATCTATAGCTAAGACTGCAAGGTCAGCTGAGAAATATGAAGCTTTCTCTCCCTGGGTTTGACAATATTAGCAAAGTCTTTGATGTGGAAAAACACTGATATTTGTGAAAGGGTTCTGTCCTATTATGTAAAGTTCAGACTTAATTGTTGTTTTAATTTTCAATCAATCAGAAGGATACTCTCCTGCCATTTTAGGAAAAAAATAACAATAAAATGTTCATTACGAGCTATGTAAGTTCTGTTATGCAGTATATTTTACAGTTGTTGGAAAATAATGACCAAAACCTTTGTTTGTAATGATTCTGAGCAATGACTTCCTGTTCCCTACACTAAACAATGAGCAGCATCACTGAAGCTATCAATACTTCCATATTATTATGCTGCTAAGGTAACATGAGTTCATGTTTGTTTCATGTTTCTTTATTAACTTACACCGAATACATCTTCATCCCTGTGTGATTTGTGTATTCTTTGCATGTACTGATTCTTTCTGTGAAAGAAAACTGCTTATTGTAGTTTGGAAAAAAAAATGTGAAAAATGTGTTTTTATATATATAAATTCTTGCTTAAAGTAATACAAATTTAATTAAATAGGATAAGATAGAGCTTGTTTTTCTCATTGTCCGACAGTTAAGTGTCACACTAAATATTGGCTTAACAAGGTGGCACAGATGGAGGAAATCACAATCATGTAGGACTGAATTCAAATACTCAATAAAGAAACATTTAAAAAAAATAAATCAGCAAAGTAGAAGACATATAAGACAGGGCAACAAGTTCTGATCATTTTGCCCCTTTATCAATTCATACCTTTGTGAATGAATGCTTTTTAGTACCTTTCTTGCCAACATGTACTAATTTTGAAAGCTTAGAGTAATTTTCCATAATTTTCTTTTCTGACAGCAATAAATGTAGTATAGCAGCAGGAGGTCACTTAAAAGTTACACTGGTTTCATCAGGTGTCTTTATTTGTAATACTGCATAAATGTTATTTTAATTTTAATTAAATTATAAGTACAGTTTGTTCACTTCTACGATTATAGGGCTTCATCATTGTTTTTTTTAAATACATAACTTTTGAGGCAAACAAACTGTTAAATAATGACACACGGATATGAAATGGAAGTAATTGAAAAAAGGGGTAAATCGATCGAGAGCCACACCTTTCACAATTCTGTTTAAAACAAAAACAGTGTGTCAACACATTTCAGATCACACAACAAAATATTTCTTTCATTTTTTCGATTTGCTAAATTTTTGGCTTGCCTGTTTAGCTGTCTATTTAGTGCTATTGTCTCATTTCATCAAATGTGTTCTAAATACATTTTGCAAGATATTGTGTTTAATTTTTATTATTCCTAAAAGTATGTTTTTTTTCTGTTTGAGTTTTGTTGCAGTTTACTGTGTTTCACTACTCATGACTTTTATAAAGCAGATTAATAGAGACTATCTCCTTTGATTCAAGAAGAAATGCAGAATAATATTTATTTATCTGGGATGACCTTTGAATACCGAAATAAAAACCGGGACACACAGCTGGGTTGTTACTGTGCCACTGAATTTATTCTCTCTGCTGTGGTGAAAGGTGTAAAATCTATAGGAAATTATGTTTAACAAAACATGTTTACAGTGTAATACTACTGTTTGTCTCAGGCTTTTGTTCAGCCTGTGACCGAACTGAAAATATTAATAAACTGTTATAATAGGTTTTACTTTTGAATCATTCTTAATCAATTACAGAGCAGCCACCATCAGTGCATGTTCTGAAACTGATCATGACATTGATTACCATACACTCTGTATGTGGGCGACTGCTGTGTGGAGAATGTGGCTCTGTTCTAATTTTTTGAGTCTTAAATCCAAAGTTTTGTACAGACTAGTTCTCGGATTTTATGAATTTCTAAGATTTGATTTTTTTTTTATAATTATTTATTACATGCCTTGTACATATTAGTGAGTGAAAGTATATATTTGCAGAAATGTGTTTTTGAAGCAGTGTTGTGACTCTGTAGCCTTTTTACCTCATCTTTTTTTCCACTGACAGGTGTTGATCCTGGTGCCTGTAATAGATTTCTAAAAGCTAACTCTGTAACATAAAAATAAAAAAAGACTGAACTCTGTGACTTGTTTCTGAATATTGAGTCAATGTGGATAAAGATGAACCCCTCTTATGTTAGGTTTGTTTTGATTTCAGAAGTTGCTCAACTAAAGAATGATTTGTCCCTCAGCAATGAGTGCAAACATAAGTGTGCAAGCATGTTAGCAGATCTTAATACAGGAAACATTTAGTCTGCATTAAGGTCAGACACGGACCTTAAAAAAATTGTCTTTGTTACTTTTTTTAGTGTTGCAACTGTAGCATATTGTCGTATAATGACGTTTCTTTGCATTCTGATCTCCAGAAACTCACAAGACAGAAAGAAATCTTAACACCCACATCTCTCAAAAAACTCTATTGTTTTCTTCAGTTTAAATTTGTTTGTTGGATAAATTCATGCACTGAAGACACTAAATGGCTACAAGGAGCTGCTAATGATTCTCCTTGTAGCCATTCTCCTTGTAGGGTAAAGTGCATGAAGGTGACAGGAAATGTGAAAAAGAGACTAGAATTTTATAAAACAAGAAATCCCTGGCTTTTTGTGCTGGGCCATTTAAACAACTTGGCCCAGCACAAGCTTCTTACACTGTAACAAACAGAAGAGCTGTGAGTAGCAACCAGCTACTTCTCTAATAATCATGTCAACAAAAAACCATCAATAGGTTTAGGGTCTTGTAAAGCAGTCCAGTAGTTCAGACTGTAACATTAGTTTCAGCATGTTTACTTTTGGATTGATTTTAGGATGGCCTTCCACCTAAATTCTTTTCATCTTATTGTTCCTCCGGGTATCTTTGTTCTACACCTTTTGCAATATTTTATATATTCCCTCTTTTCTTTCTGCTGATGCCAAATGTTAACGTAGGAAGAAAACTGTTGATCATCAGAGATGAAGAAGAATCTCTTTATCAGAGATTCTTCTCTGGTAAAGAATCCAACAAACAATCCCTTGGAAGAGCAAGGGATTGAAAGAGCAATACCTTTGCTCTTCCAGCAAGGGAGATTCTCTTCCCTTGCTGGAATTCATACCACTCAAAAAGATTTTGACTGATTTTAAAAGACACTAAAATAATTGAAATGCATCTCCTTATAATTTAACCTCATCAGAAAAAAATATATAATGGTCATTATAGTTATTGTTACTATAAACGAGTCAATAGTTAGTCTTTGTTGAGATTTTATTAGCAAAAAAGACTTTTAAAACAGTGCAGCTATGGCTAGCAAAACAAGAGGGGGAAAAGTCATATAAGTTATAAGAGTTTAGAAAAAGATGGATATTTGTTCAAATGAGAGACCTGGTTGAGGTCTAACTATAAACAAAACCTATCAGTTCTCCAGCTCAGCCACTGGACCCCTGATAGTCTTTGAGCCCAGCAACAACGTCACCACGAAAGGCCAGGTGTCACTGCTACCTAACGCCATTGTCACACAGAAAACTTGATACACAAAATACTCCTCAGAAGTGGAAGTAGCAAAAAAGTGACACCTTTCCATTCTGATTCATGTTGACTTATTTGGCCACCCCCTACATAAATAGTGTTTAAAGTTGCCTGCCAGGGTATATCCTCACTTTGGCATTCCAGCACACTCACAAAAATGCTAAAACATTTACATCCTTCTTCATGTCAGAGACAAGTACGAAACTTTGAAAACTATTGCTGTGTGTGACTTACTGGAACACCGCCAGGATGAGGTTTGCTTCAGTGACTGGGAGGGTGACAACAGCTAATTCCACATTGTGACCTTTGACATTTTTTACACCACGTGAATGGGTGCAAACAAGTACAAAACACAAAAAAGATCACAGGACAGACAGAAACTCCGGCCCTGCAGCAACGCAGTATTTTGCTGAAGGAAATGGACCCTTCCCCTTTCGGTCAGACCCACCCGCTGCAGCTTTGTCACCCAAGTGAGATGAACCTTGTTAGCAGATAGTTGCCGGAGGAGGCTACGGCGGCTCCACTGGGAGAGGTGGCATCCTGACTGTGAGAACTTTGACGCCATCAGGCTGCAAGTGGCACAGCCCAATAACCATATAAATGGGAGACAATAGCTTTGATTGCAATTAGTTTCTCTATTTTATGTCCTGTGTTTAACCCTTAAATATGTCAGACCTCTGCTTGCATTTCAATAGAATAAGGTTGTCATGGGACTGGTGAGGGATGCATATATGGTGAAATGATGCAAAGAGGCCCACGCTCCCGAGACAATGCAAATGATTAGAAGTCACACAGTGGTTACAATCTGCTACTGCTTCTCTCAGAAATCCTTTTGAAGCCTCTGCAACACAATCCCTGGTATTAACATAAAAGATGATGATTCACATAAGATGGTTGACTTGACTTTTTTTGAAAACAAGTTGAAAGAAGGAATTGAATAAAAAATAAATACATAATATACTGGTCAAAGTTTAACAATCCACACATTACATGAAATGTTTTTATCTAGACTGTAGCCTTAAGAATGCGATACTCAAACCTCCTCATTGTAGGTCGTACACTCCAAAGGTGACAAGGCTTAACTGATCTACACAGACGAGAGCAGTGTGTGGGCACTTCATTATGTAACTGACTTTGAAGCCAGTCTTTTGATGTCAATGTGCTCTTCTGTCTAACATCAGAACATCCCCCTCCATTTCAAAGCTCCTTCAACTCTCTGAAAACACCAGATGTAGAACAGAACCAGAGCTCAGATGATTGATGAGTCCGAAACATTTTTAAATATTGTTTATCTTAAAAAATGTTGTAAATATTTTTATTCCACTGAATACATGAGCTAGTTGAGTTACGTTGAGCTCTGTGTTACTTGGAAGTGACAATGTTTCTCACATCTGTGTTCTAAATCAAAATAACTTAATATCCTTGACACCTTGAATAACACTTTAGCTATATATATATGCTTGTAGAAATATAAGGGTATACATATGTATATGCATATATGAAGAGATGATGAAATTTTATTTATACGTCTAAATAAAATGTTGCACAACCAGCTGAATAGCAAATTATCACTTTGTGTTGGTCTGTCACAGAAAGTTTCATTAATGTACAACAAAGCTTGTAGTTGTAATGTGACAAAATGTGTGAAACTAAATCAAGAGGAATGGTTTTATGTCAAAGCCATCGTAGTTCTCCTTTGAATATTTGTTTCCATTGAGTTAATTCCTAAAAACTGTAACATCTGCAGCAATGAAACACAGCTTTTTCTGCTTTACAGCCTACAGTGTGGATTGTGTTGAGCCTATCGCCTGTTGTGAAAAAGGATGACGGGTTATCCAAAAGAAGACGGAAAAGAACAGCCGTCATGAGTAAAGATGTGACACCTGTAAAGCCTTTTCCCTTTTGAAGTGCTTGTTTGTATTGTTGGGAGCAACAAAGGAATTTTACCACGTCTGTACTTACAAGAAAGCATTAGTCAAGCTGGGTAGATAACAAAGGAGGAGGGTGATATGGGAGGCATACTAATACGCTCCGCCCTCTACAGGTGTGTGTCAGCGCGGCACTAAATGCTCTTACTTTTCGTTTTAAAGTTCAGAGGAACCCCATGTGTTCAGGTATGCTGCTGTAAGATGAAGTCCCTCAGTGGTGGTGAAGGCAGCGGGGGGCGTTGGGTTGGGGGGTGGGGGCGTCTGGAAGGTTTTCAAAGGGTCATCCACCAGATTAATGCGGGTTGGCGTTGGAGAGGGGAGGATGAAGCAGACATGATCACTCATTAGTCACCCTTTCACCTCTATGTAGCTCCAAGCGGTTCAGCAGGAAGGATAAGAATGCATGCCTCTCCAGTGTCGGTTACTTTTCTTGCTTGTGGAGGTGTAAGGGTCACAGTTTAATCTTCATTTGCGCCAGTGTTAATCCTGTTTTTCTTTATCATTATCTTACAACTGTAGTTTTGTATTGCCTGTAGTGACAAGGCAAGCCTCATCGTCTTGAGGGTTGTGGTTATGATTTTATCGGGTGGGGGTTCATATGTTAAACCGCTTTGAGGAACGAAAACATTGAAATAACTTTTAAATAAATTTACATAATTTTGTGGTAGACTAAATATTACAAGCAGCTATATTCTCACCTGCTGTAGAATATTCGTTTGGCTTCTGCCTTAATTATAAATTGAGAATAGTTGGTCCAGGAGTCTAAAAACCAGAACCTGAGAGGAACCAAGTTCAAACCAGAGTTTTACCCTCTGAAAACAACTCCAATTTTAACTGCTGTAATAACTTTCTTAACGCTATCTGTTAATTTTTTTTTTAACCAGCATCACATTTACATTGGCTATTTACACAAAAGCAAACAGTAGGAAGTGCAGCACTAGTTATCTCTCTGCACTAAACAGACACTGAGAACAGAAGCTTTAAGGTCAGAGCAATTGTCTGATGTAAAATTATTGCATTGTACAAATGAATAAATAAACATGTTTTAAGTGAACAGTTACTGATTGATTTCTTACGACCGCTCATTTCTACTAAGTAGTAGAAAACACTTTAGATGGTCAGTGCCCAGTTAGTTTCACAGGAAGATGACAGGAGGCACAACGTCCCCTTCCTCCATTTACTATGTACACTATCATAGGCTTCTCTGTAAATAACTACTCAATACAAATGTGACAGATAGTGTAAAGGTAAGAAACATGGAGTTCATTAGAGTTGTTTGAAGCCTACAGAAGTCCACTGTGGTCTAGGGCTGTTTCCTAACATTTAGCTTTAGCCCCGGGACCATCTAATCTGAATTTAAGGTGCTGGAATTTGAGCAAGAGGTCCAGCAGTTTATCTCCACATAATAGTTTATCAATTACTTTTCTAAACATGTTCTTGTATATATCTGCTAATTAGCACTTAAAAATATAGCACGGATATAGCTTTCATAAACTTTCAGAAATCACGACGTACAAATTAAAAAATGGAAAGGCTGTCTACGTTAGCAAAAATACATCAAAGTATTGCACTGCCAAAAATTGTCATAAAAGAGAATGTGCCAAGTTAATGGTAAGGATTTATGTAATGTTGTAGGATGTCTTAAAGTCAGATGTTAGCTGTCTCCAAGATAGGGTTTGTTTTCTCCTCACAGCTTTTCTCTTCTGCAGTAACAGATCAGCAACATCTATTTTTTTTACCTTCTCATCACAATCCATTCAGAGATGCTGAGTTTTGCCTTCATTATAATCTGTTTATCTGAAATGTACTCGGACTCAGAGAGGGACGTTCTGTTTCTGTAACTTTTTTTATCTTTTTTATCAGCTGTAATGAACAAACAGTGAGTAAACTTTAACAGTTGTACTTTCCCAATTACAGCTATACCACAAACTAAGTTAAAAGCATGTTATTTTTTAACAAGTACTTTAAAAGATTTAACATGTAATGTTTTGTCCTTGCATGGCTTTGTATTATTTTTAATACAAAACATAAAACTCGTTTAATATTTTAGCTTTTTATAGCATTAAATTTGTAGGGTTTTTTATTTTCAGTTAATACTTATGTTTCTTTACAGTGAAACAGGTTGTGATAATATGATTGTTTTTTATGTGAGGTAGTGCTACTTCAGTGATTCATCAAAATAACAATAAGAAAGCCAATTTCAATGCAAGAAGTCTTTTGGAACACATCTGCCAGTAAACACATAGCTTAAGATCCTTCTGTCCAAACTGTGTTGTCACAAAAGTGTTTTGATGTGGTTGAAAAGAATTAAACTTGTGTAAGACCTTCCAGGAACAGTAACCAATACACTGAGCAATAATATATTTCCTAACTCCACAGGAACACAGTGTAAGTTAATATTAATTTTCCAAAGGCTTTCTTCGCTTTTTGTCATTGACCATTTAAAATGTTTCTGTATTCAATGCACACATTTTGTTTTAGTTTTTTGATTTACAAACTCAGCATAATGTCAAAAGGTGTCCACATCATCATGGACATCTCCTGAGTAATTGAGACCACGTATATCAATTACAAGGTGACTGGTAGGGGAGAGGAGAGGGGTTATCATTAGCAGAGGCTGGTGCTGGCCTTTGGTAGTTCCAGTAATTACCTCACAAAGGGTGGTGCTTGCCTTCCCACTGCTTTTCCCACACTGCACTGCAGGCTCAGAATTCCTGTCGGCCCCAGACCTGCAATCTCCTTGGTTTTAGACAGCAAATTACTGACAAGTCCCATTCTTCTCAGCACTGTAATTGCTTTTTAGTGCTGTTTTTATTGAGGCAACCCTAACCCTCTTGTCCTTCCCTCAATAAAGCCGAGTGAGGGAGGGGGCGAGGGGTTAATATAGATGACATTAGTCCCTAATTGGAAGGTCTAGAACCTACAGGATGTTTCAAACATCTCAGGCCATTTTCTAGGATTTTGGCTAATTTTTCCGCAGCGCATTCTATCAACTTCAACATTTAAAATGTATGATAAAGGACACCTAGACTCTTCAATATTCCATGAAAGGAGAGAGATTGAGGATTGGGATACTGTGATACAAGTCCCTATATATTAATCTTTCAATGTATTACTTTCTGGAAATAATTGGTCTTCTTGGCAACACAAACTGCAAGTGGAGAAAACAACTTGATATTTATACAGATCTTTAGCATCCTCACATACTGTATATTAAACTGTTTTTCCTTTTTCTTCATATGGTCACTTTCCTTTTGTTCACTGCAAGTATGAATTCTCAACGTTCCAGAGCCGGACAACCAAACAGTTACCGTTTGAAGTGAGGGGAGAAAAAGAAGAAAGAATGAAAAATGGCCAAGGGATTAAAGGATCTAACCAAGATAAAGGGATAGAAGGTTCTTGGTGTGATCCAGTTTGGTTGGAAAGATGCAAGGACTTAACAAGGATTTGGGACTTTAGGATGCATTGTGGCATTGTGTCCATGTTGTGCAGAATCAACTAAATTGTTTAGTATATTGTGTCTTTTACAGACCTATACATCGTTCATCCTGACTTTACAAGCAAGTTAACAAAGTCTTTTAATAAGCTTTTCTGTGAATGTAAGTGGTTCCATTCCCATTGACTTAAAAATGGCACAAATTGGAATTACAAAATTTAATTTTCTCATTAATTAAAAAAAAAAAAAAAAAGCTCATGTTTTTTTGATAAAAGGTTTTTGCACTAGTATGACGTGGTTTTTCGGCTGCATTGAAATTAGTGTATTTTGCAAAACTTCAATTTTCATATCACACGTATTCTTTGATCAACGACTGCATATTAGTAATGGCGGAAAATACAAAGAAGATGACAGGAAGTGATGAGAGGATGATGGCGCAGCATGTTTTTAAATAACTTATTGTGTGAACAAACTTATTCACAAGTGATTTTAACTGTGTTTCTTATGTAATAGAAACACAGCAAGTACAAAAATGTGTTCTGTGCATATTTGTAATGGAAATGCAGCTAGTGAATGTTGCATTCTGGATGATTTTAGCAATTAAAACAACTCCTATTCCAGACTCAGGAACAATCTCTTCTGGAAATGCAGTATTACTATCTACCAATATAGCCTAATATCTCAATGAAGTACATTTTGATGGATAGTTCAGAGTTTCTGAAATGAGTTTCTGTAAAAGTATCAATACCCAGACCTGTAAATGTCATAGTACTGTTAGTTTAGAAAAGGAATAAAAGTTAATCAGATGAGCCTTTTGTTTTAACTGATTTTAGCAATTTCTGAAAAGATGAAAATTGTCATATCTATAGGAATGTGACTGCATCCGTACTAAGCGCAGCAAAATACCTTGAAGCAACAACTTGCAATTGACTCGGGCAGTGACCTTATTCATCTTTGCCCGCGTGTGTCCATCTCACTGTCACTCCAAGCAGGTTTACACCTCTGACCCTGTCATGAGTGTCAAATAGCTTGTCCGAGGCCTTCAGTGAAGCATGATGACAGGCCCTCTAATGCATTGCAGCACAAGTGCCATATCTTCCCCGCCTCAGGGCAGACAGGTGCACAGTTGAATGAGACACACATGCCAAACACGCAAACAAACACCTTTATGCATACATTTGATCAAAACAAAGACTTGACAAATGATACATTTGTCATAGGAACTGCATGCTAATTAAATGTACATTTATTTTTATAAGTGAATAAATAGAAAGCAAAGGGCTTTGAGCTAAATATGTTTAGTATCAATGCAGTAATGTTTAAACACATCAGTTCATTAAGTATTTTTGATTACCAGGACAACTGAGTCATTTTGCCCCCTTGCCGATTCATAGCAACCATTTCATACCCACTCCTACTTTTATTTTTATTCTCTTTTCACTTCTCACATTTTTTTCAGCTAACTGTAGCTTTTATGCAGACATTTTTTTTCCATTCCTTGATTTTTATTATGTTTAAACGTATAAATGTTTTTTTTCTCTTTCTAATTAATTATTTTTGCATGTTGAATTATTCAAATAAATTATGATAAAATATGCAATTTAGGTGTGTTACTGTTTTTTTTGTTTTGAAAGCGAACAAAGATCTTTCCTGTCAACAGCCAACACTATCTACAATAACCTTTTGAAGAATATGATTTAATATGAATTACAACATTTAATTTCTCTTTAGGTTCAATAAAGTCTTTTTGTATGTATTGTATTGTGTTGTATTGGAAAATCTAGATTTTTGTCCTGTTTAAGCCAGTTGTCCCTCTCATCTTATGAAGTATGAAACATTATGACCCCTGCTAAAACTCAAATAACTAGGAATAAAACTATGGTTTAATAAAACCATAGTTATTAAACTCCTCTGGGGATTTCTCGGCTGGCCTGCGAAAGCCAGCCAAGAAATATAGTTTCTACAGCGTGTCATGGGTCTTCCTCTAGGTGTCTTCCTGGTGGGACATGCATGGTACACTTCACCAGGGAGGCCCTCTGGAATGATATCTAGAGTGTAAAGTGCACACTAGTTTTCTAGTTTGCGCATTTTTGGCCTCACTTATCATCTAATGGCACTTTTAATATGTAGTTGTTAACTTGTGCAGATTTTTTGCAAACCAAAAAAGTTCAACATCAAAGAGGAACACACTGACCTGGGCATGGCAGGGTTCAGTTGCCTCTGAACACTGCCTTCTCAAGCGGCCGTTTATAATCACTCTCTTAATTTCTTACATGTCTCGATGTTGCAGAAATAAGTTTAAATTGCAATACAAAGAATTCAGTTTCAACAGCAAAAGTAAAAACTCCGAAATCCTGAGATGGACGTGACTTTTTTCTTAAGGAGGCAATATGTTTTAGTGTAGTCGTATCTTCAAACGTGCAAGAGGTTCACACTATCTTTGAAGCCTCTTCCATTGGGATATGGATTAAAACAGAGAACATGGGAGGGACAACTCATAAAAACCTGTATGCATAACAAACATGAATCAACTTCAGTACAACCCTCTAAAAGAAAGAAGAAAGTCTTTCAAAGAAATACCTTTATCCTCTACTGTTTCATCTTGAAATGGCTCACCATCAGAGCCTTGGAGGTGAGATTCAAGAGTAGCATATGCAAACTCAGATTTTACACCAGTCAAAGTGGTACTCTTAGTTCATTGGCTGTGATGAAATATCCGGTTCAGTGAGGGTCATGAGAGGATGGTGGGAACCTTAAGAGCTGGACCCGGGTAACCTCACGAAGAACCAAGTCATCCTTCAGGAAATCCAGCACTCTGGCATGGACGATTTGTTCAATGTGTGCACTTACACCTTGCCAGTATACCCACATCCCCCAAGCCAGCGATTCCCAGTCCTAATACACTGTCCCTCCCTCACCAGAGGGCTCTGTGTTCATTCTGAAGAAATACGTCTTTTAGAAGCTTGTCTCAACCATCTGTCACGGATGTCCCAGGAAATCTACCCATCGATGTCCCAGGAAATCTACCCATCGACACCAATGGCTTGCATAAATAAAGTGCCAGTTGTGATTGGATAGATGAAAGGATTGCAAATGAAAAGTAATATTTCTGTCAAACCATAGCACAAAACTTGGAGCTCAAACTGAAATGATAGGTCTGTAAAAATTTTAATTTGACATACTAGATGGAGGAGACATATTTGATGTTAATGAAGGTGTTTTTTGTCAAATTTGATGGTCTCCAATCTCAGCCTTTTATTTCCATGCTATATTTTCACCTGTCAAACAATTTGACGATGCTCATACAACTAATTCCATTATTCTGTGTTGTCAAAATACTAGGCAACCTTCATGTCGTAACACAAAAGCAAACATTTCTGAACGTATCCAGGGCGGAGTGCAAAATTTTATGTAAATCCCCTTAACGACCTTTTCAGGGCGCCAACAATCACCATACAAAGGTGACTGGCAGGCGACACTGGTGCACATTTATCCTTTTGCCCCAGCCCGTCTTTCTCTACAGCGCCCCCTGCTGTGAGAGGCGTGGGGTAGGGTGCCCAATGGCACTTGTTGCCAATGGAAGAAGCCAGCATGGACCCTCTCATGGCAGCGATACAGGTCGTTGCAATAATGTTCGGTTTGTTTCCTGCTTCACACCACCTTTGGGATTTGGCCCGCCCGATAATCCAGTACATGAGACGCAGAGGGAGGTATCCCATGCTTGTCCATCCGAGTTCCAGCCTTGTTTAGCCCAAACCCACTCCTTTGTATGACTCACACAACTGTCTATTGGTTGTCGAAGGGGCCATTTCATAATACGCTTCCATTACCACAATTATTAAGATTACTTAAGCCATAAAATACAAACCCCAAATCCGAAATTGGTTGTTCAACTAAATGTAATAATTTATGAAACTACCAGAGAATATGTTACAGATGAATAAAACAACTTGTGCACAGACACACACTCTTTTTCTATGGCACTGTTTGACACAGACGCACACACACCAGCGTTCCCAAGCCCCTGACTGAGTGTTTTTATCCTTGCTAGGCCTTGTCTCAGAGGGGAGTCAGGCCCCTACTGAGACCTTATCCACTTCCTGCTGCAAAGCCTGTTTTGCCCCTTGGCAGCCCTCTTCCATTCAGAAACTTGTTTTAAGACCCATTAACCATAAATTATTTTGCTATAAGTAACTAAGAAATACTGAAAATACATTGTGGTTGATGATGTAGGTAACTTCCACATGGGCTGAAATGCGCATGAAAGATGATTTTTCTCTCAGAAGAGGGACACTACCATGAAAGAACTTCCAATAGTTTTACTGTAGCCGTCTCCCATGAGGATGTGCCCCCCAGGTGGGCATAAGAGTTCCAGGAGTGACATTTTACCAGAATAAAGAATAGGTTTAAAAAAATAAACCAAGAAAAAAGAAAGAACAGGGTGAACATGTCATTGTGCTTGCGTTTGTGTATGTGTTGGGGGAAAAAGTTGTTAGGCGTGTACCATCACCAGCGGTGCCATCAAAATTAGTTTGTGTGTGTGCTTTCAGAGGGGTGTGTGTGTGATATATACACCCCCCTACTGTCCTATTTCCAGTCGTCTGTCCACACATAACAACTGTCAGTATCCAGCGAGATATGAAGCCGAAAACAAGGATGACGAAGAGCAACGCTCAGTTGGATATTATCGTTGGGTTTGACATGGACTATGGTGGATTTAGCATCACCTTAAGGATCTAAACTGTACCTTCACATTTTCTATGGTAGGTGCATATGCTATGATGTTGTCCATCCAGTGAACTCAGTGGGTTGTCTTGTAAAACTTTGGGCTTTTTATATTTCATTGGAATTCAGCTTGCTCATCCAAGAATATAAGAATCTCTTATTGCAAGACAAGGTTTAAAAGCAATTTTGTTTTCAACTTGAATATATCTTTTATGGAGTTTTTTATTTATTTATTTTGCTAGGGAATACATATGTGAATTGATTACGGTCAGCAGCTAAAGATAGGACACTTTGAAATTAAGACTTGAGAAACAGAAAAATAAATAAGAGATGCATTTGTGTTGTTGCAACCCAACATGCAGTTGTACTGAACGCTTGCTTTTATATTTAATATGCCAGAGATATGTTTGCTTATCTGATGGGAATGGAACAGAGCATTGCCTATGTGAAACCAGACCACAGTGGAATTTGATAGGAACAGTGTAGCTTTTATACTCTCTCCATGAATAAACCTTTAATTCTTGAAGTGATACAGGTTATAATTTTTTTTTTACCTGAAACCTGTTTGATTATTCTAGCTTTTTCCTAACCCATCTATTCGTTTTCTATTCCCGCTTAACGCATGCTGTCACGGACTTCCACCAGTTGCGGGGTAAGAGGCAGAGCACAGGTCTTACGAAATCATGCCCACAGGGAAATTTTCTCATAACTAATGTAGTTCAAAATGCAGATACAGGGAAAAAGAGTGAGTGTTTTGTTATCTAAACCATAAGAAAGCTGTATAATTAAATTTATTTGACAAGACAAAAAAAATATTTGTTCTCAAAAAACTGATGAACCAAAATTAGTCAAACCACAAACTGAAACACTGTTGGATTCATCTGTAGGCGAGTAAACGTTTAGGAAGCAGATGAGCGGTTGGCCTTCATAATGTGAATTTGTTTGCACTGTAGAGTGGAAATATTACGTGAAGATTGTATTCCCTTTGGGGAGAAAGATAAAGTTGATGGGTCAAACATAGTGGTGTGGATCACTGAGACATGTCTGCAGATATGTTGTCCATTTGGGAAATTTAAACAAAAAAAAAGTTGTTGCATGAAATATGTGGGCCTTTTCTGACAGTACCCTTTCATTTGACACCTAATGCTGTCAAAGGAGGAGGGCATTTCAGCTTTGAACTCAAGTTAATCTTGTGGCGGATTTCAAGAATATAATCTGTGCCTTCACATATCAAACTTTTAATGTAAAAGCCTTTATGCTGGTTTTAACCCATTTCTCCTGTCTTTTTCATGACTTCCTAGAAGCCAGATATTGGTGAGATCTCAATCTGCATGTTTTGTCTACACTGAACTGTCTGTTATAAAGTCGTTAGTTGGCTCATAATGTCATTACCTTTCTGGTCTTTTACCATTTACCATTGCAAATACCAAAATGATCAGAAAAGTCAGGTGATCTATTGCACCTAGATTTACTGGAAAAGACCACAAGGTCATGCAGGAGCTTTACCAAAACCCTAAAATAGTTTTTCATTAGATCTTGAACTTGCAACACCTACTAGTCCCTTGTTGTGAATTTTTTATTATTATTATTTTGTGTCTAGGTTATTTTAGTTGTTTTTTTATTTGTTTTTGTGGGGTAGGTTATTTTCTGCATGTACAATACAAGGCTGTTTAAATAAATTTGACTTGAATCAGAAGTCATTCCTGCTTGAAGGTCACTCTGGGTAAGCCCCTCCTACCACCATGTTTACAATTCTTCAGTGTAAGGTGGCCTTCCAGTTCACCTTGGTGCATTTCTCAGATCAAAACTGAATTTCTCAGAGATACTTGCTCAATCATCAAGTCATTGTGTCATTTGTGCATATCAAAAAAACAGGTAGAAAATTCTTCTGCACATTCATGCAAGGCAAAAGAAAATAATTTGATCTATGGTGGTCTGCGAAACACACAGAGAAGGATTTAGGTTAAAATGTTTGAGCAAATTGCAATCTAGTTAGAAATACGCAAAGCAAAGAGAAGAAAAAACAGGAAAACCAACAAACCCTGCTGAATATGTGACTCTACAAGAAACTAAATTATTGTTGCAATAATTACCATCCACTCATTTAAAAGTACAGCAGGTGCTGAAAGCAATCTTTCAGCTATTCAGCAGTGCAAAACCACAAATTATTGTTGAAGAGTGAGATGGCATTATGCGCCTTCCCTGTGTGGTCCCTCAGCCTTCTCCCCTCCTGTTGCTCTCCTCGGGCCTTCTCCCCTCCTGCTGCCCCCTCTGCTGGGGTTAGTGGGCATAGTTGACCCTGGTTAAAATTCAACTTTCTCAACAATAACATGGTTAGTCATGTCCTTAGGGGCCTGGTTGTGCAGGAAAAGGATACTCAAGTTGCAAAATAATAATTAAAAAAAACATATCTTAAGTTACCCAAACAAGATTAAGAATCTCTCTCTTGAGGGTGTAAAAATAATTCTGACATTGAAATGAAATGTTGACTTTATTTAAGCAAACAAAGGGGAGCCATGAGAAATAGTTCAAACTGATGATTTTTAGTGACTGTACTATGCTGCCTAGTTTTATAAATAGCCATGAAGGCATTTGGGAGCTAAAGTGATCCATTTCTGTTGTTATCAAGTCGTCAGTTTCTATTGTTTCTTAGCTTGTATATTCAGTTGCTCATCATCTCAAGAGCTACTTTGTTGCCGAAATCTCTTAGTGCAGCAGGTCTGGACTGCAGAGACACCAGTACAGCATCCTTACCCTTTTACTGTAGAACCATAAAGTGAATAGCTTTTGGTTTGATACTGATTTACTCAAATTGGGGTCTTCCGTGATGTCATAATTTATTGATATTATTTTTTACATTTTCTTCAGCTTAATGAGAAACATCCAACACAATATATGTAACATACATGCCACCTGTATGCCACCAGTGCTAATAACAGAAAATTTGGCATTCTACAGTGGACTTTTGGGATTTCAAAAAACATTATTTCAAATGCTGGAAAAAGCTTTCTATACCTGGCATTTCTTTTGTTGCTCTCCATTTTACTGCTTTACTAATTAATTAATTAATTAATTAATTAATAGACACTGCACAATGTGTCTTCATGATCATGGAGAAGAACTCAAAAATAAATGAGTGTTCAATTGGCCTAAATCGGCCAATTGAACACTCAATTGGCCGATTGAGTTTATATATAATATAAATTATCATATATAAACTATATGATAATTTATAAGAATATCCAGTTGCTTGAAATCAAAATATAAAGAAATTCTTAGGATAATTTAAAAAGTTTGCATTGCATAGTATATATTATGTGACAGGTGATCAAATCATTGAAAGTAGCATAACTGTGCCTTCTTAAACATGCCACATTTCCATATAAAACACTCTATTACTCATCCATATTATTACAGATGGTGCATTTTCAATGAAGCACTTACAACAAGATTGAAAGGATCTTAAGAATGTAAAAGAATGAGTCTTTAGTTTATATCACATCAGTCCAAATAAAAATAGTGCGGGTTCAGAAAAGTATTGCGCTTTTTTCCCATCATTAATTTGCCATGACTATGTTGCAGTTTTGGGTACACCCAATCCAAAGCTTGAGAGTTTGTCTAGCTGCTGTGGAAGAATAAATGAATTAATTAATTAATGATGAAACCACTGTTAATGAGATGATGACAGAGTTTAGCAACCATAACATAATGACTTCCTGTCTAGTATTAAGTAAGAACCCATAGTCTCCATTCCGAAATCTGGAGGTGTCCTGTGGTTTCTGCAACCTTCACATTAGGAAATAATGGCATCATTGTGGATTAGGATCACTTCCTAAAAATGCAACCAAGAACAATATGTTTGGTATTCTAGGTCAGGTAATAACTTCATAATATTTTATATGAGTCATTCACAGGCATATGTTACAGAGGATCCTCAGCTATACATTTTGGACCTGACCACAAAAAAGTGGAGTATTATTGCAATATTGGAGGAATAAGTGAGTAATGGGGCCACAAACAATATTTTGAGTGGTGGCATCCTCTGAATTATTTTGCATCTGATATCCTCCATTTTTTTTTTGATGACATTTGGAGAGATGTGGCTGTTGGTGCCCCTGGAGGCACTGTGTGAGATGGAAGGTGTTGAATCTTTTACTAAATATTGAAAAATATATATAACCAAAAATAATAATAATAAGAAGAAAACAAAACCGAAGTTTGAAGTTTTTGATAACAATCACATAATTTTTTTCAATATCAATAATTGCAGGCTTTTATTAACTTACACCAGTTTAAACCTTTGGATTAACTGTAGCGTTGTCTTTTGTAATAGGCATCAAGACTTACTTAGTCACATTTTAAATGCTTTCGCAAAGGTCAGGAAGAAGAGACTGGATACGTTAAAGTCAGAGCCCTTAAAGAGAAACAGAAGCTAAAAACACAGAGGGGTACATTTCTGTCAATGTCTGAAGTCAATTTCCCCTGTTGTTTGGCTACTTCATGAACAGGTGTGCAAAATTTTCTGAAAATAAAATAGCATAAAATAAATAAATTCAATTATAACTCTACAGTACTGTTTGAATAACACTGGTCATTGAAAATATGATCTGTGGCATTCTAATTACTTTAATCAACTCATATTGAACCTGCTTAGGAAATAAAATAAAATAAAACAAAATAAGGATGTTCACATGATACTTAGTAAAAGATGGATTCCACTGAGATGCACAGAAAATCAGCTTTATAATATGGATAATTAGATGGTTCCTATGTCCACAAATATAATCTTGCACAAACACAATTTTGGTCAATATTTCTCAATTACAACAAGGCACCTTAAGCTTGAATTTGAATAATAAACCTTAGGTTTAGTTTTTCAGTTTTATCTTTAGTTCTTGATTGTTTTGTTTGTTTGTTTGTCTTGTTTTCATATTTCAAAGGTGCATTTAAATTTGGCAAATAAATCTACACAGTTTCAGTTTCCCTCTAGGAGAAAAGTATTCCGATTCAATTTCCGACCTGTAGCAGAAAACCTTTTTCCTCCCTTCAACATGTGCGTGCGATTCTCTCCTCGACCACAGGGGGCGATGTCTCCCGGTGTGTGAACGCTGAAGTTTTACAGGAACCTCTGACGTGTCAAATCATCGCCATTTTCCTGTACAGGAGGAAACGCCTTAAGGGAAGAAAACATATCGAGCGAGTGAGTTGAAACAATTTGGAACAAAACTAAATGTTTAATCTTCTGTAAAATCTTACTGTAGGCTGTAGTTATGCAGGCAGACATGTTTGTACAAGCTAAATAAAACTGCTTCAAGTGCTTGCGGTAACAACACATTCAGAAGCAGAGTAACTTAACTGCTAGGAGAGCTAGTTTTCTCGACGATGCTGTCCTTAGCTTCGTATCTTCCCCTCACATATTATATGCTAGGTTGTTAAAATATATAATAGCGTGAATTGTTTAAAATACCGTCTAGTTGGCGTGCTGCCTTTGGTGTTATTGTACCGCAGCATACTATTATGGGTGTTTGTTGAGGTAGGTGGGCAACTTTTCGCACCGCACCCTGAACAGTCAGCTGTAAAAGCTGCTGCAGCCTTCGTGGTTTCTTGGATGGGAAATTAAGGATCCATAAATGACCCCAGGAGACGCATAATCCCCACGAAGCAAATACTACTGGGAATGTTTTGGATTGTCAGCTTACAGCCATTTTAATCAATAAAATACATTGCATAGCTTTCTTTTTTTTAATCCTAACTATGTAGGACTATTTAAAGAGAAGTTAAAGCAAAGCATTCACTATATGTATAGTCTGTACAAAAACGTACTCTGAAAAAAATTAAGAAATTACTAACACCATTGGTGTAATTTAAAAAAAAATGTATTTGATGTGTCTGGGAATTTATTTACCACATTTATTAAAAATAAAATTGTTGAATTTGTTCCACAGAAGCTTCACTGCACTATTTGTTTATAGGTCTCATGAAGAAGTAGGATGTTCACATACAATGGCGTGAAAGTGTTTTTCCCCTTCCTGATTTCCTATTTTTTGGCTTGTTTGTCATACTTCAGTATTTCAGAACATCAAACCAATTTAAATATTAGTCAGAGAGAATACATGTCAACACAAAGTTCCGTTTTTCAATAAAGGTGTTTTATTATTAAAAGAGGAAAAAATACAAACCTACGTGGCTCTGTGTGGAAATGTGATTGCCCCCTAACCTAATAACTAGTTAGGGCACTCTTACCAGTAACAACTGCATTCATTTGATCTTGATAACTTGCAATGTGTCATTTCCAGTGCCATAGGGGATTTTTTGCCCACTCATCTTTGCAGAATTGTAATTTAGCCACATTGAACCATTTTTTGTGCATGGGTGACTGTTTTAAGGTCGTGCTACAGCATACCAATAGAATTTGGATCACAACTTTGACTAGGCCTGTGTGGTACACAGCAGTATTCATGATTTCATTTATCACAGCCAGTCTTCCTGGCCCTGAATCAACACAGCAGCCCCAGACAATCACACTTACCACCAACACATTTTACTCTTGACATGATATTCATTTTCTGAAATGAAGGTTTGGATATTTTTCTCCCTCAGTATTTAAGACTTTTACTTGAAAACAGAATGTTGTGTTTACTTGTATTATCCTTGACTTTATTACTGATGTGTGACAAACATACAAAAAAAAAAAGGGAAATCAGGAAGGGCATCAACACTTTTTCACACCAGAATAATACATTAAATTAAATGAGATTAAAGCAGTATTTCATTGTTTAGATGGCTGGAGATTGTCATTAGTTAAGAATTTCTATCCTTATCTTTTCCAGTGTGCAAAGGTTGTTTATCCAAGAGTCTAATAAAAAAGTATACTGTAAATGTTTTATGCCACTAACATGAATAAATAGAGTGTTGTAAATTACATTTATTTTGCTTGTTTTAAACTTTTTTATTTTGGGTATCTAATTGTTATTTTTTTATCTTAATATTTTCACTTAGTTTTACTTTTTTGTTTTCTTTTTCACTCAACAGTTTGTTTGGAAACAGTGACTTTAAGATTTCTGTCTGATAAAAGCACCAATTGGAGATTGGTGTTGCCAGCATTGCATTAGAGATATAGATTGCTGCATTTACTCTGTTCCAATGGGTGTGGGGAAAATGGTTGCAGTTTTACAGTGAATGGATACACAATCACCACAAGAGAAAAAATATTTCAGACATGTCAGCATTCGTAAACACAAAGCAAATCTTAAGAATTTAATTTCAATAAATCAAAATATTTTGTCCACATTATCAAAGCTTCTCATGGTACTAAATGGAGCAGCAATTTCTTGCTTCATTGCTCATCAGTTGTTTCTGTTTATCCTCAGATTTGGCGGATTTATCACACCGTTTTTGTCCTGAAGTGATTTTCTTTTCCCATCACCGGCAGCCATGGGGAATATGTTTGCGGGGCTCTTTAAAATGTTTGGGAAGAAGGAGATGAGGATACTAATGGTGGGCTTGGATGCTGCAGGAAAGACAACTATTTTGTACAAGCTTAAACTTGGAGAGATTGTGACAACCATTCCAACAATAGGTGGGTCAAACGTTGTGCTTAGCACATAGCTGGACAGGCAATTAGACAGATTTCTAATTGCCTGCTAAAACTTGTTGGTTAAGATGTCATTTTTATTTTTTGCTTTCTTCCTTAGGTTTCAATGTAGAGACAGTAGAGTATAAGAACATCAGTTTCACAGTTTGGGATGTTGGCGGTCAAGACAAAATCCGACCACTGTGGCGTCATTATTTTCAGAACACACAGGGTAATTTTTGATCACATTTATATTTCATTGTTAGACCAACTGCTGTGGAAAAATGTTCATCACTCTTTTCTTTTAAATATATATTTAGGTCTGATTTTTGTCGTGGATAGCAATGACAGGGAGCGATGTGCTGAGGCTCGGGAAGAGCTCTTGAGGATGTTGGCTGAAGACGAACTGCGTGATGCTGTGCTTTTAGTGTTTGCTAACAAACAAGTAAGTAACGAAAGCCTTAAAAACACATGAATGCCATTTTCTTTGTTAGCCCTCTTTTTTTTTCTATGTGCTAGCTTTTAAAATGTTCCTCCCTGATTTGATTGCAGGACCTTCCAAATGCCATGAATGCTGCAGAGTTGACTGACAAGTTGAACCTTCACTCCCTGCGTAACAGAAACTGGTACATCCAGGCAACCTGTGCCACTACTGGAGACGGTCTCTATGAAGGACTTGATTGGCTGTCTAATCAGCTCAAAAACCATTAATGGCTAGAGCATTTAAGAAATTACTCTGTTCCACCCAATCCCTCATGTTTTCTCCTTTCTAAGTAAAACTGAATCAACCCCATACTGGAAACCGTCCCTCTGCTCAGCTTTGATCTCCTATACATAGGCCAGTGGTGGGGTTTTTCTAATCTTGTAAAGCTTTTGTTGGTACACTTTATTTTGTGTAAATGTAAATAATTTTTGGTAATAGGGATCTTATTGCACTGACTTTTCTTGGCTGTTGGGTGGCTTTAACTTTGACAAAGAAATTAAGAGAAGAAATTTACCAGAATATTTTGGCCCCAGAAACTCAACACAATCAAAAGTAATGCAAGTACTGATCAGTGGGGAGGGAGAGCGTGTTGAAATAAACTGAATTATACTGATGCACTACTTGAAACTGCTGCAGTAACATGTAACAAATCTTGAATTTAAACAGAACACTGGCATTAACCCGTTTGTACTGACATTGCTCTCGTCTGTGAACACTCACCAGCTTTTTGTAAAAAACTTTGATGGAAGTGAACATACTGCAGTGATCGCACACTATCTGTATAATGGTGTCAGGTGGGCACTCTATCAGTTTTGATTTTTCTATTTAGGAGTCTCAGGTTGATCATATGTAGCTTTTTCAGAGCAAGCACGTCTACTGGGTGTTTATATCTTTACCCAGATGAGAAACTCCTTGCCTACTGAGTACTTATCCCATTAACTCTATAATCATTTATCTGTGAGTGTACTGTGTGAAATATATTTAGCTGTTTGGTGCCATAGTTTAAGGTTGTAGGCAGCTGATCGCATGCTTGATTCTTCTCGGTTTGGGGAAATAGCATTTTGAAAGCAATACCAAAATCAGCTGCATCAAAGTGCCACCATCTTTGATGTAAACAAAAAGCCAAACAAATGCCTTTATTTTTCCAAGATTTGTCTTACAAAATGTTGATGTTTCCTTCTGTTGTTGGTGCATTATGTTCTTTTTGATTTCTAATTGCCTAAATGTTCTAATATTGCAATAAGTCTGTCGATGTTGATGTTTGTCAAAATTTGTGGAGGGTTGGGGTCACACATTGCAATAAAAGTGACCGGCTACAAAATGATTGAGTTTTATTGTACTACACATTCAAAACTGAATTGTGAAGCTTTCAATAACCGTCACTTAAACAATTGCATATTCAGTCATTTTTAGTGTAATAGGATTCTTAGCTGAAAAGTATCCATTTTTATTTAGGTGGTATGAGTTACCCTGATTTCCTTAAAATCTAGTGAAACCAACTGACAAAGTCTTAGTTGTTAAATGGATTTAAGCAATGTATAATTTGATCTGGGCTTAAATACAGCTCTGTGAGTGCCTCGGTGGTTTGTTAGAATAATTTGGAAGTAAAGGCATCACGAAGACCAAGGAACATAAAAATGGATAGAAAGTGTGAACTTCAAACCTGCTGAGGCATGGACATCCGACTAAACTGAGGCCAGGCTTGAGTTGAGAATTCGTAAACATAACCAGTTGCAATGGAAAGGTTTAGATCAATATTCATGTTAGAATGGCTCATACAGTCAAAGCACCAACCCAAATCTAATTGAGTAACACAATACATTAACTGGTAGTGTGAAATCTTCAATGTGTATGAATATTTTTGCAAGGTACTTCAACAGATTCATTAAAAATCCTTGTAATATTAATCTTAACTGTTAATGCTTAAGAAAAAATTTGGAAAAACCTCAAAATGATCACGAAATGAGGAAATACAATTCCCATAAATGATGACCCACCCATTGTCGAGGTTAAGGCAGTAATGTGAAGAGCATACCCTGCTTCACTTTGTGTAAGGGTGGCAGTCCAGCATTCTTGCAGGTTGATTAGGCTGCCATGGTTAATGCAGCCAAGCCTATAAAACATGGCAGGAGAGCGTGGTAGTGGTGGAAGGCGTAGTAGTTTGAGCCTCAAGTCCCTCATAGGGTGGCTTTGTCTGGTCTCTGCTCCCGCTGCTTCATCAGCTTGGTTCGTGTGTGGCAGCAGAACGGTACTCTGTCATAAAAAAAGACCAGTCTGGTATTTGGCACTCTTCTTAATGAACATCTTGCTCTTTTGTGTGTGTGTGTGTGTGTGTGCACCCCCCAGGTATCAGCATGCAATATCTCCTCTTTCAAACCCATTCAAGGCAAATGCAAGCACTACACTCTCGAGTGAAGAGCATTCCACTAGTATCATACAGCGTCAAAAAGTATCAGTCGAAGCCATTTCAACTAAAAACCTAAAATTGGTTTATTAATTATATCCTAATACAATATGCTTTATAATTTATGAAATTAAAACTGCATCTACATTACAATACTATGTTTCAATGAGAAGGGAAAAGTGTCAGCTAATGTATGTTAGAAAAAATAAGACAAAAAGCTGAACTTTCGCCTCATAGGAATTTTTTGGGGAAAAATCAAAGCCAAAAAGGTTTTGGACAAAGAAGCAAAACAAATACACCCAGTTGTGAATTTAATGACAAACTGCTTTGGAAACAAGAAGAGCTCATCACCAAAATTCAATAGAAACACCAAACTCATCTTTCCCACATGAGGAACTAGTATGATATAAAGCTTAACGTAAGAAGCATCACAGTTTTCCTGGCGGTCCATGATCCAGGGGGTCCCAAAATGCTGCGTGTGCACTATGCAGCTCTGGTTTTGGTGGGGGAGCGCGGGACATTAGTCGTCCGAGTCTGTGTCGTGGCGTCTCCTGTGGCTTTGTGTGGCACCAGCGGGGGCCTTCTTGTGGAAGGCAGAGTTACTGCGGGTTGGAGACCCCCCGTCAGAAGAGTCTGTGTCGTGCCTCTGCCGTCGATGACGGGGGCGGGAAGGCTGCCGCTCGGCCTTTGCTCCCTCCCTTGAATGGCTGTCATGGGGTCTGGCTCCACTCTGACTATGGTATGATGGATTATGATGATGGTGGTCCTTTCTGTGTCTGAAAAGTAAAAGGAAACAATCAATGAGTGTGGGTGTGGTGGGGCATCCGATAAGACGGAGCACACACCACTGGGGCATCAGCGACTGCATGGGGTTTTATGGGGGACATGCACAAAAAGAAAAACGCTGCTTTAAAACCTTATATCAGTAGTTGTATTTGCACCTCTCAATCTGTAAGTGAATTGTATTTATACCTTTCACAGATAAAAATCACAAGGTGCTTCCCAGAAAATCTAAAAACAATGACATCCTCCATCTGAAGCTAATTCTATTGTCATCCTCACACATTACTTCCTACAACTCCCGTGGGCATCGTAAATCCTAAATATAAGAAAATACCAAAACTGAAAAAATTAATTTGCGAGGAAGCAAAATGTAGAACAGTGTCCCAGCGCCATCTAGTGGTGATCTACTATTTTGCATCACTGGTGTTAACTCGTATAGAAAACATGGAGACAGTACATGATGATATTGCACACAGTGAAATTGGATGATTTCACTGTGTAACCATTGTTTCTGATTTGATGATGTTCTGATTTGATATAATGTGTGGATTATTCGAGTACATCAAACCAGTTTGTCATTGGACAAACCTTTTCCTGTTATCCTCCGATGACGTGGACTCAGAGGCTGACGAATCTCGTCTTTTCCTTTTCTTCTTTTTTTCCTTCTTCTTCTTTTCCTTTTTGTTCTTTTTTTCTTTCTTTTTCTTTTTGCTCTCTTGCAAACTAAAATCAAACAAATGTTGACCTTCATTATCATGGCCCATTATATCCAGACTCCCATTTCATCATGTCCGCTTAATGCTGGATGTTTTGTAGATGTAAAGGGTTAGTAAAATTCACATTTACCCTTTTTCTGTCTCTTCTGGTTTTTCAACGCTCTCAGATGATATTGTTGCAGATGTTTCTTGACGACCTTCAGTCTTGTGGTGCTGCAAAACAAGAATGATTACAATTTTGCAGTAAGGCATAAAGATTATAGCAGGAAATAAATCTTAAGTAACCATTAACTGAACCTGCCGTCGTTACAAGGATTTCTCATCAGGTAATCTGCATTTAACAGTTGAAAAGGAAACTGAACTCACTGTGAAAATCGGCAGACCCATTTTAGCCGCTTCTTTCTCTTTTTGGGACAGCAATATCTTCCGTGACCCCACACTTCAAACACAAGCAGAGGAGAAAAACAAGCACTTTGTCAGCCAAGGCCATTTGTTTCGGTCGCACTATTTAACCAAAAGGTTATTCAGAGGACCCTTCAGGAAACTAAAGAACCAGAAATAAACAAATACTACATTTAAGGCCCACAACCATTCGTGACATTTTAAAATTGCTTTACACAGTTGGATTGTACGAGAATACTGAGATATGACTCGATTTGCTGGTGTTGGCCAGGACTCTGACCGCATGGATTATTTGGATCCTTTGGATAAGCTGCAGTTGCCTTTTTTCCCCCCACAGATACAATTACAAAAATCTAACTTAGAAAAAATAAAATCAGGAAACATTTTAATACGACAAAGTCTTCAAAATGGTAGCAAATTAATTTAGCAACATGGGAGCCTTGAAAAACCTCACCAGATCTTTGTTTGCTCAGATTTATAATTGGAAAATGAAACAAAGTTGTCCTATTAAGCCATATTATTTTATCATCTCAATTATTATTTGCAACCTGATTACAATACAGGGACTCACATTCCAGCTTGAAATGGAATCATTGCAAATTTTATATGACGCGAGTAATCACCTGGAGCTTCCCAAGCCTGATATACGATCCACGCTCCTCTCTTCACCATCAGCCTCTTCCCTTCTACAAACCTCTACAAGATCCTGTGAAAATTGAATAAAATTTAAACCATGTGATCTTAAGCAATTGAAGATACCCAGATGTATTCTGTTCACTAGCGAAACCACTTACCTCTTTGGTAAGACCAGTTGGTTGTCTCTTTATAACTTTGTGTCCTCTAAATTGAGAATGTAAATGGTTTGTCAAGCATTTTTGAAGCTCTAACGTTCTTGTGTTACATAAAAGTACACGTGAAGTCATACATACAGCGCAGCCATCAGCGCCTCCTCTTCTGCTGCTTTCACAGCAGCAAGTTCGTCCTCTTTGGATAACGGTTTGCCAGTTTTTTTGTCTTTTGCGTACCACGTCAGATCTTTACCTTTTTGCCATCGTCCAACCGGTGCCATCAAGGAGTTTCCTAAGAACAAAACAGAGCAAATGATTGGGCACAGTTTAAATATTGATGCCAAACAAATTTGGAAGGACATTTTTCCACCCGGTTTCTTACATTTTGATTTTGATTTCATTACAAATCTTAGTTTTGCTCGACTATGAGCAGTTAGGCAACAAGTAAAACACGGCTCAAATGTTAAATGACTCATGCGTTTTACGTTTGTATCACAACTTAAGCTTTGATTTTCAGTGAAAACACACCAGCTGGACTGTTTAGTTTTAATAAAGTTATTAATTTCCCAGTAAGCAGTGTCAATAGCATACACATACTGACAGTGCAGAGACACTCCTCCTGGCTCTGACTGGTTGTTTTTGCAGAAGGACCCGAGAGAGGAGGCAGGAGTGGGATTCTTTTCACAGACTGTCTCATATTATACTGTCACAACAAAGTGACAGTTTTATAAAAGTTACCTACTGCAGCTTTAACTGGTATACAGTGAAGAGATTTTAGGATGAGGACATGCACTCAAATCTTTTGATTTATGTAAATATCCTAACTAGCAGCATCTTATATCAATCAAAGGTTATTTATTAACTGGCAAATGAGGAAAAGGTGTGTTAAAAGACTGAGTCAATTTATTTTAGTCAGGTTGTGTTAAGAAAGATCCCGACTTTGGACATATTTCTAAATTAATAAATGCTATATGTCATATTTACAGATGTAGATCAACAAGTAAAAATTCAGTAATTCAATTCAAAAAGTGAAACTTGTTTATCTTATAAAACGTCAGAGAAATAGCCCATCTAAAATTAGGACCGCAGTGTGTGTGTGTGTGTTTTTACATGCTAAAATGTTTAACCGACACAATTTCGTAAATTGTTATCTTTGTTATCTTATTTGTTTACTACAGAGATACCCCAACATATAACTTGGCAAACAAGTTGTGCAAGGCTCCTTTAGCTCGCCTTTTATGTCACATCTGTGCTGCTACGTAGCTCCTCTTGTTTGGCATGCTGACTAGCTGGGCAGCGGTCAGGGCACCGACCGCTGAGAGGCTCTTTCTGCCTAAAGAGGAGGCAATGTGAAAGTGGAAACTAGCTGTGTTCGGGGAATAAAACACGCCTTCAAGAGCAAGCAAATCAAGCCGTCCAGATTCTATGTAATGAGGGACTCTACATCAAAAGGTATGAGACAGCCGTATGTGTTGGGGCAACATGCGTTTACAGCCTGCAGTTTGTAGCTATCTTCCCTCGTCGTTTGCTCGCTAGCCGTATGGTTAGCACTGATAAAAGCTACGTTTCTGAACTTACCCAGATAATTCTCTCTGTGTTTATCGACTTTCACGTCGTCCCAGTTGAACTGGTCCTGACCTCCGCGTAGGCCCCCAGATCTTGACGAGCCAAACATTTTAGGCAGAAAAAGTCCAGAGAGTTGAAAGAAAACCAGTAACACGCCGCTACCGCACGCAGCTAACGCTAGCAACCCAAACCGTGTGATTGGTCGGGCCTTCGGGACTCCTTCATCCGGGGAAGTTGTGCGGTGAGTTTTAACTTCCCACTATCGAAAGAGGGAGCAACGTGTTAACTGGTATGGTTTAATTTTGGAAAACGAACGCCATTTGAGGCGGATGTTTTTACATATAGCAAAAGAACTTGCAGCAGCGCTGCCTTTCAGCTAGCCTATTTCAAGTAGCTATGGTAACAGCGCGTCCTTAACGTGTTTATACAGCTATTACGAACTATTTGCAATAATATAAACATAATAAGTATATAAGTTCTTTACTGACGTTTTTCTAAAATGTTCGTGGCTAAAGTAAATTACGGAGAGAAAAAAAAACAACAGTTTCCTCGTTTTTCCGCGCGTGGTTTTGACGCTGAACGCTGATGTTTTGGTCCGCAGTGATGACGCAGGCAGCACAGTTTTTATCTAATGGCTCTCACAACGAAAGCTCAGGCCAGTAGAGGAAGAAAATCCTCCGGAAACGGTCTGGGGCTTGGAATAATCTAACCCTCGATGTACCTGAGACATATTACACGATTATTTACAGGTAGGAAGGGATACTGTTTATGTTTTATCGCCTCTTTTCATCCCGGATGTCTTTTATTGTCTGGGTGTGCCATTCATTCCTGGAGTTTGCTAGTTGACATGGTGTACCAGGAAAAGATGGAAATGAAATGCAGGGAGTTTTCAGTTGATTGATATATATTTTTCTATGCAACTTTTTACCTTTTTTAATTTGCAATTTATTTGGAGCTGTAGCAAGTACCCAAGGAAGCATTTTAATCAATATTATTCACGTTAAGACAGCATGATGGATCTGCAGCTTCTAGTAAGTTGTCAGTCACTCACCACTACTTCCACGTTGTATTTAATTAAATCTTTCTAAATCAAGTGGTGTTAATAATAGTTTAATTTTCTTTGTTTTGAATTATGGCAGTTTTAACAAGTAAGAATAATCGATCAGAAGTACATGCAGTCAAAACATTTAAAATGAGATTTGAGTCTGGGTGGTTACTCTACACAGATCGTAAACACTCATTACCCTACATGTGGTGATAGCACTGTTTAGCTTCTCTTTCTCTGCACTGTAAGAATTTCTGTATTTTAGTTCTATATACTTAAATTCAATCTCCTTAAGAAATCATTTAGGCTGAAAAATAGCAATAATTTCTTCTAACAAAAAAATCATATAACACTGGAAAAATAACGTGCCAAGCAGTTTTAAAGATTAAATGTATGTATTTATTTACATTTTAAAGAATATTTAAATGATTACTAAGGAAATGTTCCATCGAAGTCTTTTTAGTTTCAGTTCATACTTTTGTTCTCTGGCATTTATGGAACTCGTGTGATTTAACTTTATTCAAGGCAAATACTAGTCACATGAGTGGGAGTGCACGGGTTTTAAATGAGTTATGGCGCTGAATCCAATAAGTATCAGTTCCTGCTGGTTGTAGTACCATGTGATTTTTGTTTCCCTTCATGCATCTCTTTATTATCTGTTGCAGAGAATAAAAAAACAAAACAAAAAACAGAAGCTGGTTTATAGAGTTGCGTAGCCCTGCCCTGCCTCGCCCTCTTGCTTTCTCCACCCCTTTCTATTTCTGCTTTCGTTCTGTTTTGTCTCTATCAAACCCTCACCTCTCACTCCACCTCTTCACCTGCTTGAACTCTTGTCCATTAAAAGGTAAGGAGAAGCATTACAGGTGCCTCTCTAATCTTTGAGCATTTTGATGGAAGACATCAGTAGCGGATTAGATGTAGCATCAAAGTGTAGAAACGGTGGGAATATGTGAGTTGAAACAGACTCTTGGCTTGAGAGCTTTTTTTTTCCCCACAAGGAAGTTGTTGTATAATTGAGCTTTGAATGGTTTTAAAGGGCTGTTTGTGTGCTATCCAAAGCAGCCTTTCTTCTTTCACCTCTTGTATGACGTTGTTTTTTTTGATATCATGTTCAGGTTCAATAGTTTCTACTTGATGTCTTCCCTAGTGACTCTGGCTCCAAACTGGCAACTGTATCTGTTTTGTTTTTTTGTTTTTTTTCCTCAGTTAACCACAGGCCACATCGCTTGGTTATTTTTCTCCTCAGCATGACTCTTCTCAAAAACATTTACCCACCAATGCTGGAGTGTTAAAGAAAAACATTTTTTTTATACCTAGACCAATTTTTACTTTTATGAGTAAATCCTTACTGCCCCACCAAAACATTTTTCTAAATAACTCCTCTTCTGTTTCAGCAATGGCTGGACCCAGGCCTGTGGTGTTTAGTGGTCCGTCCGGGGCAGGAAAAAGCACCCTGCTGAAGAAACTTATCAAGGAACATGAAAATGTTTTTGGCTTCAGCGTCTCTCGTAAGTGCGTCATGCTGTAGCTTGAATAATAAAAAGTCTGTCTTGTGTTTTTTGGCATTTTGTGTTCATGATTTTGATCACTTACTCAAATAAGTGGACTTTGTTTTTCTTTATGGACATATAAACATATATTGTCATGTTTTATTAGGTTTCAGTTTTGTATTTTTGGGCGCTCAATACTTGGGGAAAAAAATATGAAAATTCAACAATGTGTGAAACACTTAGTGCACTTTGAAGAGTGTTGATAGGCAAAATGTATCTCTTATTAATCCCTTTTGTTCGATGCGTTATTTTGCCATTTGGAGAAGCAGAAGTTGAAATATAAACACATTCAGTTAACTTTGTTTTGCAAACCATATAATAATCAACAGATTGTCGAAATTGGTCTGTAAGTTGACCAAACGTCCATGTACTTACAGCTTTACTTCTGAATGGAGACGAGCAAAATTTAGCTTGTGTCAAAATGCAAATTAACTCAACAGTGGGAAGCACAAACCAATAGCAGTAGATCTGCTGATAAAGCAGGAAACCTCTGTTTGGTAATGGTAATGCTACGGGTTTAACTAGACTTGGGGATCAGGTTAAGGGTAAGTATTGTATAAGTTTCATACATACTCGTACTCTTTTACTTTTATGTAATACAGGGAGTTACCCTCTCTCCTGTTACATTAAATGGAAATTTGTGCATTAATTCTTTATCTTGGGCTAAAATATTTCAGGACACATTTACATTTAGAACTCATTTAGAACTGAATCCAATGTTTTTTGTCAAAACAATTCTTGGCAGATGTAGAACTAACTACTGGAGCAAGCAAAAAAAAAAAAAACTTTCCGGTGTCCTTTTGTTGTCCGGAGGATTTTGGTGATGAAGTGGGATGTAATTTTTCTTTTTCTTCTAGTGATCTGCTGGACAACGTTTCAAGATGTTGCATGTTGTTATTTGCAGCAAACTTGGTTATGTTTTATTGGTTTTCTTTGTGATTAGGATGTCTTCTACTCTTCCAATTTGCTCTATGAGTGTTATGATTTGTTTTAAAAGCTGAATAAATGCATAGTATAAAAGGAGAAAAGACATCTGTAAGTGCTGAAACTTTTGCAGCTCTGAGGTATCTAACACTCGTATCGTTTAATCTCCCAGATACAACAAGAAACCCTCGTCCAGGAGAAGAGAACGGCAGAGGTACAGCATGCGTCTCTGCTTTCAGTGTAATAACAGCAGTCCACGTGCTTTCTGGTTTTCTAAAAGCCCAATCCCTCCGTGTTCTGGTGTTGGATTTTTAGATTACCATTATGTTACGCGGGAGGCTATGCAGGCGGCCATAAACAACGGCGAGTTCATCGAGAACGCAGAGTTTTCTGGAAACCTGTACGGCACAAGCAAGGCCGCCGTCCAAGCCGTCCAGGCCAAGAATCTCATCTGTATCCTTGACATCGACATGCAGGGCGTGAAGAACATCAAGAAGACAGACCTCAATCCCATGTACATCTCCATCCAGCCGCCATCCATGGAAATCCTGGTGAGCACAATTGGAATTTGTGCAGCCAGTTTGGTTCTGTGAGTTTTCCTGCTAATAATCAGTCTCTTGTTGGGAGTTACAGGAGAAGCGATTAAGGGACAGGAATACCGAGTCGGAGGAGAGCCTTCGGAAGCGTTTACATGCAGCCAACGTGGACATGGAGTTAAGTAAGGAGTTATCATTTATTCCCAAACCTCTAGTAGAGCTAGAGTATGTTTAAGTAAGTATGCTTAAAATGAAACGTTCTCTTATGATCTCTCCCATTTAGGTAAAGAACCTGGCATGTTTGATGTCGTTATCGTCAATGACAATTTGGAGGATGCGTATAAGAATTTAAAACAAGCTCTTCTTGAGGTGAGCCACCTTTGAAGCTCTTGTATTCGCATCAAAGGAGCTAAAATTAGCTTAACCAGCTACTCTCAACAGTTCAGAGTAGCCGTGAGGACAGTCAGCTGTACTGTTTCAACTTTTGATGGAGGAGACAGAAGGTGCTGCTGTCGTTTGGAACCCAAGAATTAAATAATCAAAGCACACGTGTTTACAAGTGTGAAAACGCCTCTGGTGTGGAGGCAGTGGTGTTAATTGGTTTCCACTCATCCGAGCCTCAATAAGGGCGTGTAGAAACACGTAGACTCGCTGACAGCTGCAGAGCAAGCACAGATCATTAACACTGGAGCAGATGAGATGGTTGGCTTGCAGTATACTAAGAATATTGTATCTGTAAAGTCAACAGATGTCATCAGGAATTAAAGATTCCAATTAAAATGAATCTTTTGTTAAAGTTTCAACTTAAAATGGGCATATCAATTGAATTTTGCCATGTTTTATGACGTTATAGTCACAAACCTCAATGTATTTTACTGGGTTGTTGTAGATCAGCACAAAGTAGCATGCTTTTCTTTTTCTACGCCACGTAATGACAAAATGGTTTTCAGATTTTTAGCATGCTTTTGTAGTCACACCCTCTCTGTGGCCATTTTTCATAAAATTTTTGGAATACACAATAATAAAACCCAACTGTCTTATGTTCTAATATTTAAAACATCAAAAAACAGACAAAAATGGACAAATCTGAGCCTGAGGTATGAATTTTGAAATGTAAACACTGCAGGAACAATGCAGGGTTTATGTGTTTGATACATCTTGTAATGGGCTTGATTTTTCTGTCTGTAGGAAATTAACAAAGTCAAGAAAACCAAGACTTCTTCGTAGAAGACGGCACAGCCTGGCACCTCATCCATCCACTCCCTTATAACTCCAGACCTCCATTTGACATGTACATTCCCTCAGATGGTGGCCTGTGAAACTCAGACAGCTTACTTTAAGGAATCTACAAACATGTATTTAGATTAAGTTAACTTTGGTAAAAAAAAAAAAAAGTTTTATTTTTAATGAGCAGTTTTAGATTTGTTTTTTCTTTATTCTTTGTTTGGGGAAAAAAAAGCTACTCCAATGAATCTTACTTGAAGTCTGACTTGCACAAAACAGGAAGATTCCTGTTGTTACAAAGTCCTCTTCAGTCAGGACTGCCTTGTTCATGGTGCATGAAACAGGGAGCAGCGTGACCCATTCCATCAGTTGGACAAACCGGTTTTAGGATGTAAAGCCAGTAAAGCCACATGCTGGTTGTTGGCACCAAACTGTGCTCACCTGGTGGTGTCATTTAGTGGTAATAAAGTGGAAAAATCCAGAGTTGTGATATGTGGTGGTGGTTGGGCAGGGTTTAAAATTTATATTCATCTCTGGCTGTTTACAGGAGGTATATGCAAGTCAGGCATACTTTTGAAACATTACTTTTATTCCAGAGTTGGTAACGCAATTCATTTTAAAGCTGTTTTGTTGTTGTATATGTTAACAGTTTTATAAGTTTCATTTGGATTCTGTTGTGCTCAAGTGAGTTAAATCCAATCTTGCTTAGAGAAACAAATCCTTTGTCATCGTCACTTTTTTATGTTTTAAGCGGGGAATACAAAGTTGACTATTTTACAGGTGTGATTTTGTAAACTTTTATATGGTGTAACTTGCTCACATTGTAGCTTTATGTGTATAGTGAAATGACATTCATTGGGCTTTAAGGCATAAATAGACGGACATGTTTAAGGTTTTATATATTCCATAAAAGAAAAAAGCACAGCAAATCAAATTAAAGGGGCAGCATTATGTAAAGCAGGTATTTTGTTTTGAGTGTTGCATTGATTATTTTATGCACGTTTGAGAAATCTTAATCTTTTCTGGCAGCAATTTGAGTTTTCAAAACGCTTAATGGGACCGAGCGCTGCCTTTTCCACAAAGCTCCTCGGAGATGTAGTATCTAAGCAGAGTTTCTGCCTCACAGAGCAACCCTCGCCCACACATCCCTCATTACGCTCCTTCAGACTAGCAGCAGCAGCAATTGGCAAACACCTGGTAGAACTGCGCATCTGCTGAACTCATGTAAACTACTTCTCAGTGCAACACTCCTAAGAATGATGTTAAAAGCTTAATGGAGGAGCATTGTGATGACATGCTGAAGGTAGTAGTTACTTGATCGTGCTATTGTATTTATTTTTTTTATCACAATGTGCCTGACAAATACATACTGCTGCCCCTTTAAAGGTCGTCTATGATGTACTTGTTAACTAGCATCAATAATTTTTCCAGCAACTCTTACAAAGTAAAACTATTAATGGCCCTTTGTAAAAATCAATTCATCTGACCAAAAGTTATGTATTCCTGATATTGTTGTTCACTATTTGAGCTTATTCTTAATTACAGCAATAAGTCCTCTGGAATACTAAAACGTGTTACATGTTAAAATCTCAATAAAATGTTACAGCTACAAAGTGCATTATTTGTTTAGTCACACAAGTCTATGTCAGCACCATATGCTCAAAAACCTAGTTTAATTTTATATAAAAACTGAAATCAGTATGCATTTCTTAGAGGATTTCAAACATTTATCACCGTTACTTTTGATTATTAAAGCTTAGGGCTGATGAAAACCCAGAACTTAATTTATCAGATACTTTAAATAGACAAATGGAAAAAGCACTTAAAAAAACCCCTGGGAATCAAGGAAGTCATGAGAAAGACTAACATGACATTGGTCCATTAACATCCTCTACAAGGAGGGTAAGCCACAAAACAGAAGCCAGCAGTTCAGTGTTGTATCTAGGTAAATTAAAAGGTTACAAGAAAGTGTTGTGGAAAAAGGGACAATTGGTGCTGGAGCTGGTCCTCGTTGGATCTGGTGTCTCATCTTACTCAGCTCATAAGTGGCTTAATAAGGAGTAGTAAGCAATGATAGAAGAAACAGGTAATCTTAAGTATTTTCTGTACATTTATTTAACACTTGTGCTCAACCTCATTATTATCCACAACTCCACATGAACATTGCAAGCAATTACAATCTGCTAGACCTAAAACATCATAACATACATAGTCCATACCCAGTCGATGACACCTTATTATAGGAACACAAACACAGCAACGTCTTCCAAGAAAGTAGTGAAGTCCTGGAATTTCAGGTCTTTCAATGTTTTCACGTAAATACATGACAGTTCTGCTTAACATGTTTGGTTTACAAAGCAAATACATGCAGTCACTCATAAATATGTCACTGACACACAAAAGGACGCCCTTGTTAAACCCTGTGAGTTTGCGGGCAACTGCAAAACATCAAAAGGCCCAAATTTGTCAAAGAAGCTTTGTAAAAAAAGAAAAGCAAATGATAGAGTATGGATGTATGTTTCAGGTATCAACTACTACTTAGTCGATGGTACCTGGAAAAAAAAACTAAGCGATCTAAAGCTCACCAGGGAATCATTCATACATCTACACCAAAGTTTGTCTATAATTTAATTGCACACCAGTGATTAAACCTAAACAACAGCAAGCAGTGCAGAAGGTCAAAGTCTTCACTGTTCATTGTATTTTCAGTTTCAAAGCTGAAAGACGCTGTGAAACAAAAACATTTCTGAAAAGTACAAAAAAAAAAACCTGATGATATGACACTAATATGCATTTAATGACAATCCAGAAATAAAGTCAGAGGTGTTCAAAATGTCACTGGTTGGATGAGTTACTATTGCAGACATAATGATTTTATGACAGGACATCTATGAAAACGAACGTCCAACTCATGAACAGTAACATATATCCTTATCATCTGTCCACTTAATTCATGCTGCATGTCGTGCAGCAGTTCAAATGACAGAACGAGACTGAAACTTGCCTATAGAGACATACGTATCCCTACAATTTGCAGTTTCCACATTCCCTAGCCTAAAGAAAACTCTGAATCCCACAAAAACAACTGAGGATCAGACTATTTTCTGACTGGCTGCTTAAAGACGGAATGGTTTGTTAAATGTAGTAGATATTATTTTGTTAGATTATTTTAACCATGCAAGCAGAAATGTATCCATTTAAGACTAAGGATTTGTGTCACCAATTAGAATATGTTTACTGGCTTTGAAAGGGCTTTTCTTTAATTTGAAGAGTGACAGGCTTTCCGACTGATGTGTAGCCGTAGGTTTGAGTGGACACTTTGGTTTTAAAGCTCTGCTGCCCCCCCTCTACTCTCTGCACCTCGGAGCAGTAGGAGGGCTTCACCTCTAGCTTTGCGTGGCTCACTTGGATTGGGACTTGTCTCTCAGTTCGGGGGCGAGCTCCGCTTCCTTGCGGAGAGGCAGAGGGGAAAAGATTGTTGGAGAGATGCTCCCTGAAGCGGCCAAAGAAGCCGCCTCTCTGCCTTGGAACAATATCAGGGCGCCCCACGTTGAGAAGCACAGGCTGTCCCACTTGGGACCCCCCGATCTCCCTCTGAAGGACAGAAATCTCACAGGGTTTCTCATCAGAGACACGACAGGAGCCGTAGGTTTCACCTTCTCCTGGGATGTAATCCTCCAAGTCTTCCAGGTTCAAAATACGATCTCCTTGTCTCAGAACCACTGGTTCAGGCTCCTCAGTATCCTCATCCTCCGGTTCAAAGATAACAGTTTGCTGATCCTCCTGGTCATCAGCGTCTTCAGTAAGTGTTAGGACAGATGAAAGTTCACGCGGTTCTCTCGAAGCAGAGCCTGAGGCGATCTGAGGCTCGTCTTCCTCCCAGGAGACACTCTGGCTGCTGATGTCTCCCTTCAGATGCTCCTGCGCCTGCTCCACCTGCTTGTTGTTTGAGTTGTTGGCATTCAAGTTGTCCAGGGGGGACCTCTTAGGTCTGGAGGGGGTGGCTGCACGATCGGAGCCTGCAGGTGAGATTCCTCTTCTCCTGGGCAGCCTGGGAGACTTATTGACCTTATACTCGATGACCTCCTCCACTTCAACCCACCTGGGCCTGCTCTCCACTGCCCTGGCTCCAGCCCCCTCAGGCTCAGTAACATAGAGGGTTGGAATGGTGGTCTTTTTCGGGGTGGGCATCCTTCTTGGCCTGGTTGCAGGTGGCTCAGGGGTGGAGGTCTCAGAGCGGTGGGCTCCAAGAACAGTCAAGCCTGGAGATCTGTGTCTCCTCATGCGTGGGTTCTTCACAACAGTGGTAATCGTCTCCTCGCTGGAAAAAATGAATGAATACGTGAGCAGAGGTACTGGCGTATTTGCAAAAACACACGAGACTGAAAGGCTTTAAACAGCCACATCGTAATGTTAAAGATACACACAAGACCTTCTGTAAAATCAAGCTCACTGTAGATGTAGTTAATCACTTACAGGACAATGTATTACCGTCATCTTTTCTATGTTTTTCTACTTTGTAATTAAACTGTATTTAATTTAGATACTATTAATTGTCCCAAAAACAAGCCTCCATACCTACACATCACTGGTGAAGTCATACAAAACATAAAACAACTTATCAGAGTTCATTAAGTACATTTATTTGTGTTTGTTTTTCCAATCAATTTTGTAAAATGATGTGATTTTAATGAAATTCCGTTGCTCGTTCCTACAAAGGCGCTGTCTTATATTCTGTACGGCCGCAGCATAATTTTTAATTCATATGTGAGAACTCTCCATGGAAGTAGTTTGTTTGAAGGTCTGGAAAGAAATGGAGTAGATCTGGAATGGTTCAGACTCCATCGTAATCTGCCTAAACGTTTAATAACATCACCGACACAAATCCACAGCAGGCAATTCTGTGAAACTCTGCAGTGGACAACCACAATTCACCATCCAGATTTGTTTTTGTTAACAGTGTACCATTGTTAGATGAACTATAAATTGCTTGATAGTGTGTTTAGAAACATAATACAAGGAGTCTTGTGTATTTTTTTTTGCAAATTGTCCATTTTAGTACATTCTGTCCATTTTTCCTCTGCTCTACTGACATTCCTTCTTCCTCTAATAGGCATCATATAAATAGACCTAAAAGTTAACTTGAAGTTTTTTATCCAGTCTTGGAATTCATGCTTAGCAACAGGTTTCCCAGTTTGAAGGACCCCGCCAGTGGAAAAAGCCCCTCCTTTTATCATCCATATGATAGAATCCTTTAGCACACAGACTTTAAATACTACACAATCTATAGAAAGGCACACACACAGAAATGTGCTCTAAAATCTGGTTCTAAAAAAAAAAAACACTAGTTACATAAAACCTGTAGCTACCTCAGAATGCTTGTCCAGCAAATTCAAATGTTTTTGTCCCCAGAAGAAACGTATTTGCAAAACAAATTTGGTCATAAAAACAAACACAAACAAATTGTCTGGAGGATGGTTGTGTATCCTGCAGCACCAGAGCCACGTGTGGCTCTTTAACGACTCCATGATGACTCGTAATAACTTTAACCAAAATCACATAGAAATGAGCCAAGATTTGTATGTGTATTTTCTCACTCCTATCAACATTTCTAACGATTATCTAGATTTTGAAGCTTTTGACAAAAGTCAGAGCAAAACTAACTAACTTTCTGATTTGGTTTGACTGAGAACATGAGCAGCAAAAAGAAATTCCTTATGCATCATGTTAAAGACTCATCACACTCACATTATAATGGTCTTCTTTGGTAGTTTAGTCTCCTGTTCGGTAACTAAAACAAAAACAGAATTATAAAAATACATTTAAATGACAAAAAAAAAAAAAAAAAAATATATATATATATATATATAATGCAATAACTTGCATAAAATAATCACATATTAAAAATAAATACTAACTCTTGTTGTTAGACTTATTCAGAGAAATCCAAACACTGAAACTGTTAAACTAAAAGGCAGATAGAAAAGTCCTACCTTCGATGGTGATGGCGTGCTCTCCACTGCGGGCCACAGCGGAAGGAACAACTAAATCTGCAGCACACTTGGCACTGCCCAGGCGGTTTGACAGCTGGCAACAGCAGGAATATATTTTTAGAGTCCTAAATATGACTTTCTACTGCTAATTGGTAGCAACTAGCTTCAAATCAATTCTTAGGTGTAAAAATGAAAATAGGATCACAATCAAATCTGCCCTTAGACACCCCCAATGACTCAGCAAACCTAAACAAGAAGTCAATGAAGCTGTAAATCCAGCAAAACCTCCTGGCAAAGCACTTAAAAGGACACAGTGACTTATTGTTATTGCAAAATAAATAGTTTTAATAAACTGCAACATTTTCTGCTTGTTATAATAGGTTTTATAATAAACTGAAGAGGGAAAATGTAACTACATTTATTTGAAATACAATTATGCAATTTTCAACTATCCAGAAAAAACAAGACAGAGCTAAACATAAGAACAGAAGCGATGTCGTCTGATTTTACCTCACACTCATAGTGTCCCAGGTCTCTCTCAGTCAGATTTTTAATAACCAGAACCAGAACCCCACTACGGACCTCGCTGTAGGTCTGATACTTCTCCTGGTCAGTCAATAGTCGGCCATCTTTGAACCACCTTTAACAAGTACAGAAAGAAAGATAAATATGTTAAATTCAGACATATTAAGACACTCAAGCTTCTTCACATGTTGCCACATTACAACAACAAACTTCAATGTCTTTCAATGTTGTGATAAAACAACACAAAGTAGCACAAAAGTGTGAAGTATAAAGAAAATGATAAATACAGGTAGTATTAAAAAAATTTCAAACATAAAAATCTGAAAAGTTTGATGTGTTTCTAACTTCCCCTGTTACTCTGATGTCAGCCAACCACTGGAATTTAACATATATTTAGTGTGTAATTTAACATATAAATACCACTATTGTGTGGAGACCTCAGAGGTGTGTTATTGATTGTGAATAAACATCATAGTGAACGATGTAAAATTAAAAGCTCAAATATATGTCACAGTTTATAAATGTTCATTTGAAATAGTTGAAACATTTCCTTCCAAGTTAGAATTAGTTGAACGCTACTTTGGTTGACCTCTCATTTAGGTTTCTAATAAAATACAAGGAAGTGTGTGGTTATAATCCGACTAGATGTGATAAAGTAAAATGATTCCGAGTGCTTTTTGAAAGGAGCCACAAGTTTTAAAAGTCAAGAATGAGCAGCATTAGATGTACTTCAGACAGTCCTACCTTATTTTTGGGCTGGGGGCGCTTTGTATCACACAAGTGAACTGAGCGTCTTCACCAGCAACGAAGACAGCATTTCTCATTTTATTTACAAAGCGAGGAGGCACTGTGTCAAATACACAAACGGTACATGAGATGTTTAGGTGTTTGTGTCAAAAAATATACTTCATTTGCTTCCAATTAAGCAGCAAAATCTTGATAGACATAAGAGCAGTCCACAAAACACTTAAAACATGCTATTTTTAGCAGAAAGCAGAGGGCGCCAAATCCCTATTGACTGCACATTTACACAGGGCAGCTATATATTTTTAATCTGGTACTTGTGCAATATAAGATATTAGTGCCCTATCATATTTTGGGAAGGAGGAATAGGGGGTAGAAACATAATTGGTAATATGAAGGAATGGATGATAAAGTCTTCAACTTTGTATTCTCACTCACCTTGAACAGTGATTTTTCCAAGAGTACTTGCGTTTCCTGCTGGGCTTGTTGCAAAGCACATGTACTGGCCGGAATCATCTGCAGTCATGTTATCTAGGATCAGCGTGCAGGAGCCATCAGGGTCCTCAATGATGATGTGATGAGGATCTGCCTCTACTGTCCGTCCATCTAAAAACCAAGAGTTTAAATATTAACTGATTAAAAAAAAAGAAAAGTCATTCTAAAGATTATTTAATGCGTACAGTGTTTTGTAAAGCCAAGCAAATGAGCACAGATTATGTTGCAACTGTCTTACCTTTATACCAGGTGACTACAGGTTTAGGCACCCCAGTAACTTTGCAGGCGAGTTTAATTGTTTGACCCAACTCTGCTGTGCAGTTTGCCAAAATTTCTACAAAATCAGGTGAACCTGGAAGAATGTTTACATCATAAAAAGTTAACATTTAAAGCAACAGAGAAATAAGAACAAAGTTAAAGAGAATAAAAAAAAATGCTCTGACTCCATGCAGGCATGCTGTAGCGTTGCTGCAGCTCCCTGAGGTCTCGCAGCCAGGAGTTCTTGATGATGACCGTTCGGGCCTGTAAAGTGTATTTTCTCACAGAGTCCTCCCGTTCGTGCCAGATCTCAAAGGCCCGGTCGTCACCTTCCACCGTTTCGTTCACATCGATGTTATTCAGCTGCACCGAGATGAACAGTACAACAAGAATCATGCTGAGTCTGTGATGAAATATAAAACCGACAGGAAATTATTACTTACCTTCATCATGTTCTTAAAAACATATGCCTGCGTTTCAGTGTTGCTGTCTCTTTTGGGTTTGCAAATGATACAGTAGTTCCTAAAGAGGAAGACGTGGCGGTGGTGACCCCTAGAGGATGTTCTAATTCCGGGCGCTCCCTCCCACACTTGGAAAGGTCCCTTGAGCAAGGAAATAATAAGAAAAAATATGTAAAAAAAAAAAGAGAACAATCAAACACATAAAGCCACCACTGGCCTGTGTTGCATAGCTACTGATGAAGGTATTACCTGTCTGATTGGTTCTCCAAGAACTTCAAGGGTGGCAGGATAGTTCTCGATCAGAGAGACGTGGTGAGTGTTCTCTGAACGCTGAGGGAGTGCAGACACCATGGCGTACGCCTCTTCCAGGAGGCAGCAGTTCTGGCCGTTTCTTGCTTTGTTTCGGATGAGATCCTGCAGACAGCAGGCAAAGACATTTAGAAAGGCTGAATGATGATCAGATATCAAAATGGAAAATGATTTGCACATCTGAGTCACATCCTACATACCCATTTACAATATAAAGAAGGTATTAAACATAAAGGACTCTCTGTAGGCTGTTAAAACTGTCACCTTAAGGAAGGCCTTGTACTTCTGAATCCTCTCGAGGGGCTGCTGCAGGTAGGCATTTATGCTTCGAACTGGAGGATCCCCAGGGCCTGCAGTCACCTGCTCTTTCTCAGAGCACTGCTGTAAGAGTAAACAATTTATGACTTAATTTGAGCATTTTTCTGGGAAACAGTTTGGGTATTTTTGTGGCAGACCAACACAAAGTTGTATACAATTGTCAAGTGCAAGTAATAAATGTTTTTCAAAATTCCACACAAATAAAAAGCAGAAAATTGTGGCATGAAATTGCATTTGATTCTGGGTCAAGTCTACTCTATATCTCCAGAATAAGAATCAAACACGGAGAAGTGTTTTTCAGATTTTATGCTCTGAAACAAAAGTTTCTTTAGATCAAGACTTAAAAATCTGATTAGATTAATGATGACAGGAACACATTCATTGCATTGCTTGTTTTCGATGGACTGAGTTCTCCTTTTTTGTTTCCTTTATTATTTCATAAACTAACTCTGATATTAGATGGATTGGATTTCAATAAGGGACATCAGAGTAAAGCAGCTTGGATATAAAATTGATTTTTATTCCTAAAAAAAATGACAAACCACTTCATAATTGTGTGCCAATATATCCCATACGGTTGTAAAAAATATATCCCATGACGGTTGTAAAAAAGTCTAGGAGATTTGAATATTTTTCAAAGGCACTTTATTTATCTAGGAGTCACTTAAAAATAGGTACCTTAAAGAAACGATGGACAGCTTTGTCACTGACAGCAGATTCGGCTTGGCTCTGTCCTACAAGATACTGGAGGTAATGTTCAAATCCTTCCTTGCTTTTCAGGAAGCACATTGCTACATCATCATCTGTGTCACAGTCGTGCAACTTTGGAAGGAATGTCCTAGAAAAGAAAATGCGGGAGACGAGGTTCATGAATACAAAGCATTTATTTGATGCGGTTCTTGTTAAGGTCTAACAGATATTACTGGTAATTAAGATGTGGTCTTACTTGCTGTGGAAGGACTTGATGTCATCAACGTTTCTGAAGATGGTCTCTTTCTGGCTGCAGACGTCAGGTGGAGCATCCGGGCTGTCGGCGTGCTTCATGTGGTGAGAAGTGAAGAATTCCACCTCCTTGACAAACTCGGATTCTCCCTTTATCAGGTCCTGCATCAGCTGGCTGTTTGAATTAAATGTAATTTCGTCAGAGTGTCTTTAGTTTCACGGTTTTATAGTGACTTTAGATTGTGCTTCATTTACAATAACTTCCGCTTGTATTCTGCTTCAGAAACCTCTTCTACGCTTGTTTCTGGAAGATCTCCTGCATCCGCTGAGAGCTGGGACAAACATTTATAAATACGAAGTCATCAACAAGCTAAACTGCTGCAGAGAATAACAAGATAAAAAAAAAAATAATCCAAATATGTTGATCCGAAGACATACTTTAAGTTTTTTGTCCAAGTAGGCCGGTGACACCCAGCCTTGTCGTGATGGCGTTGTTTTGGTGGGTTTGGTCCGGACCAACCATTTAAGAGGATGAGCTGAGTCCAAGACCTCCACATACTGTCCCTCTTTGAGAGAGATGGAGTCTTTGCTTGCAAAGGTGGGATTGTAGTCCGCAGATGCCACATAAATGTCAAACATCTACAAAAACATGACAAGGCAGATGGACTCTCATCAGTGATGTAAATCAATAAAAATGACTTAGTTGCTCAATCTTATTTTTCTATTTTCATTCCAAGTTCAAACTTCTCCTATTGCAAATTAATACTTGCTTCAATCTTCTGCCTATTTGTTCCTGTTGTTAATGAAAACAATCTGATCTGTAATGTGTTGCAGAAAAGTCTTTTTTTCCTTTCAAGTTTTCGAAACATTTTCAATAAAATATTTACAGTGGCTGCTTGCTCACAGAACATTCCATTTTGAATGCTGTCATTTAAACTTCTCGAAGACAAATCGAAATTTGCAAAAATCAGCTTAGCAAAACCACAGATCAGATATTGTTGAAAAATTCTGATTGGTGCATCTTTAATTATTACTGCTGGTGTCAGATTAGTCATCGATGTGAATATATCTAATAACTTGTAGTCTGATTCTCAAAATGTAACTTTGTTTGAAGGTGGGTTCCCCCATTACTAATCGTGAAAATGAAATGTTTTTGTAAACTCCTCTAACACAACAAACAAAACAACTCAATTCCACAGCTTGTACCTCTCCTCTGGCATCTCCTTCATCTGACTCTGAGGAGGAATCTGCGATGAGGGAAGGTGGACGAGAGCGACCATGATGGGGAGATGGAGAAGGAGTTTTGGTCTCATCATCACTGTCCACACCTGGTACTCGCAGTGAAGCTTGAACGACAAGGTTAAGAAAGATGCTTGAAACAAAGGGGGAAATGTGCGCAGCATGTCCTCTCAGTGTTTTCTATTGTTTCAAAATTATTAAAGTTCTGTAGCAAAAGACATTTTGTCAAGGGAGTTGTATTATAAAGTCTTGTCTAAAACAGAATTTGTTGACTTTAACACTTGTGCCAGTTCTTAATACTTAGCTTAATAAGTTTAATAAAACTTGCAGTCAGTTCAACTTGGCAGTTTTACCAGTTACTCATTGTCAGAGTAGACGATGAGTAATTGGTTGTGATGATATTGTAGTGATAAGACCCCGGTGATGTTTTGAGAAATGACTACTTTGTTTAAGCTGAAATTCTGAAAAAGATCAGCAGGAAACAATTTCTACTTTTGCCAAACAATGCATTTCTGCTGCGTTAGTGGCAACATGCAGGTACATACATGCCTGTCAATGAGTTTGTACCCCAGCTGTAAGCTGACAGAGACAATAAATCTTGTTTGAATAGATGAAAGCATTTAGTAAGATTTCAGCTATGAAAGGTAAAGAAAAAAAATGAAGAAATCCATGTAGCAGCTGTGCTTTTGTTTGTGAGAAAAAAAAAAACTTCCTTAAATTCATCTAATGATATAAATATCTCTTAAAGAGAAAGAAAATTTGTCGCACAGTTGTGATGCTGATGCATTTGGTATACATACTGGCAGATTTGGGCCAAGATTTCATCCACTGGAGCACGTCGTGATTCTGTAAGCTGTCTGAATAACAAATTAATTATTGGGTGAACATTTAAATGGGGAAACTGATTAAAATAATGGGTGTTAAGAAAACGGGGTCTGTGTGAAGTTAAGAGAGTTGTTTTATGTGTTTAATAAAAAAACCAAAGCATGCAGTGAAACAGTAATAAAACACCTTTGTCAGGTTTGGTGTCAGTTCTAAATAATAATAAAGAAAAAAACACACATTTTAGTAGCTCATTAATATAACATTAAATTTCCACAAAATGTATGGATTGGCAGAGCAAAATGAGTGAAATCCACCAAACCTGACTGTAGGACTAAAGCGATTAGCAAGTAACAGCAGGAGGAGGAGAGGCATGCAAACATCAGATGGTGTTTTTCTATGCACAGAGAAAACTGGAACATTTTGCAGTTACATGATTTTCCTCCTGAATAATGTCTCAAGAAAAAAAAAAAAAAAAAGAAATCCAATTTTGAATAGCGCAGTAGATATTTTAGGAGTCATAGCACTCTGCCAACATTCCTCCTGGAAGCTTGTTGCATGCATAGTGACAATAAATTAAAATGCTGGTCTTGTGATAAAACAGCACACCACAATTTCATGAAAGGTGTACATGCAAGCTACGTCTACCTAATTACACATTCTGTTTTATTTTGTTGCTCACATTCTACACTAGCAGTGAAATTGTACTAGACACCACACAAACTAAAATTAAAAGTGAACATCCAAATACTTAATCAAAACTGCCTGGTGACAAATACTTACCTTGTGTGATCTTTGCTGAAACCATTTCGGTGATCTGAGAAGTGAGCTTCATGAGGAATTCCTCTGTGCCAACTTCACCTAAGTACGGCATTTTACCCTCTAATATATGGGTATGAACAAAAGTAAAAGAAAAAAAAAATTAATAAACAAACACCATGAATGCTGCAGTATTTTGTATTGCATGACAAAATGTAAAAACAATCAAGACGTATGGATACTTTTGCTTGACACTTTTTAATATGCAGTAAAAAAAAAGACAAACATTTGGTTAAAATACAAAATAAATCTTTGTATTTTATTGTATTTTTACCACTTCCTCTGCCAGCCTCTTCTTGTGGAGGACTAACTGTAATCCCGAGGATCCTAAAAATGAATCAAATTTTACATGTGCATCACATTTGTAGCACGATGAAATTAATTTGCATGTATATGTAAACTGCAGTACGTCTATTTATCGGCTTACTTACTCTGAAGCTGCAGTATTCTTCTTCAGGTGTGGTGCTGTCAAAAAGGAGAGCAGTATACACTTGTTTATAACTACAAAAACTTAGCAGACTTCAGCCAGGTCTGCTTGTTTTATTTATGCTGTGAAGATACCGCATATTCACAAGTCATTTTATTTTCATATAAAATGCAAAATACGAAATTTTCCTTACTGTCATCCACCTCAAGCTGAGCATTGCAGAGCGACTGCCCTGCTCTATTTGTAGCTATGCAGGTGTAGACGCCAGTATACTCTTTGTCTACGTCCATCAGTATGAGGCTATGTTGGCGACCAGAGCTGGCTATTTTGTATCCTTTAGTGTCAGGTTTAATCCACAAGACATCCTCTGATGATTTCTCCTTCAGCCAGGAGACCATGGGAGTAGGAGATCCTAATAGAGCATAAGTGGAGAACCTGCTAAAATCTGCAAGGAAGTTAAAGGGGGGAGGGTGTTTGAAGAAGTTTAAAAGGGGGATGTGAACTGACCTTCGACCTTGACAGAGAGAGTGATGCTTGCTCCTTGTTTCACCTTCCTATTGCTGAACCTCTCAATGAAGCGTGGAGGCACCAGCGGCTCCTTAGAATCTTTGTAAAAAAAATAATTTGTGCAAAGGAAGTTTAGAGATGCTCCTTGTTTACAGTCTAAATACCTGTTGCAATTTTATAGTATGAAAAGTAGTTTACCCTTTTTATCCTGTGGCATAATCTCCCCAGGACCTGTTCAAAATCCAAATGTTACAATGCGTGGTTAGATCTTGAGCTCAACGCCGAAGCTGTGTGCCTTACAGAAAATGGTGGATGTGCAGTTTAGGTCTATTTAGGTCTGTGCATACATACTCAGTACTATCAGCCGGGCGGAGGAATAAGCAGAACCGGCCGCATTGCTGATATAAGCAGAGTACTCTCCCATGTCCTCTCTCTTCACTTCCAGGATCTCCACAGCATGAAGATCTCTCTCTGCTAAAAGCTGAATCCTCTCTGACGGTCGGAGAGGCTGGCTATCTTTGAACCAGTACACTCTCGGTTTAGGAAACCCTAGAAGACAGAAATACGTAGAACGTGTTGCCCTCTTCATCCTCATTGATCTTATATTAAATTCATCCATTCAGTTCATTTATTCAGCCATCATCTTTGGAGAAACCTCTTTTATAAAACTTTGTGTCACTAAACACTTTAAACGAAAAACAGACTTCCCCACTCCCACTCCACTAAAAAATTCCTAAGGTTATATTTTAATAAACAAAATTGTTTATTGACAATTGTAAATTGTAATTTGACAGTTCAGGTTTATTGGTGGGCTCACCTTTTACTTTGAGTTGCAATTTAGCAATAGGCGAACCTGGACTGACATGAACATCGTGAAGTTCGTGCACAACCTGTGGAAGCTGATCGTCTTCACTTACGGATTCAAATGTTTCAGTTTCCCTACTGGAGGAAAGTATGCAGCGCAGTAACAAAAACTAGCATGAGAACTGAGAGGGTGAATGTCAAATATTCTAATTAATTTATCATAAAACACTTGTGCTTACCTGGACACATAACCTTTAGCACTGACATACGACGAGGTCTCAGTGGCATCTGCAGCAGTGTCATAATCTGAGCTGCACGACACTAATAGAGATGATAATATATCTTATTCAACAAAGTTTGTTGAAAAGGCATTCATTTTTTGGGGGAAAATTAAAATGTTTGCTTCATTTTCATATTCGTTTATTCACTTCTACTTACTGTCAACTCTAAGTTCAGCTTTAGTGGCGGCAATTCCACTGCTGTTTTCGGCTGTGCAGCGATAAACGCCCATGTCAGTGGGCAAGACGGAGGTGATGATGAGCTGGTGGCAGCCCTCTTGGTCCTCATTGATCATGTAATGATCATTTTCCTCCAGCAGCTTGCCATCCTTATACCAGCGAACAGTGGGAGGGGGCTTGCCAATCACAACGCAGTCAAAGCTGACTGGATAGCCGTCAGGAACATCCTGACTCTGTAGCTCCGTCAGGAATACTGGAGCAGCTGGGCAACAAGAACAACTGGATCAATAAATGAAAGAACACGGACTCCGAGGCTGAAAATATGCTTGGCATAATTATCAACTTTAAGTATTCTTTTTTTTTCTACATTTTGTCATTTAACAACTACCAACCTCCATGTTCAAATTTTTTATCTAAAACATAAACACCCAGTAGCACATATATCAGATGTGGAAGAAGAACTTTACATAGTTTGTCTCACTGTAAAAAATAGGACGCTGAAAAATGGCAAATTTGAATGTGAAATTGTTCAAGAAGTGTGAATTCCACAGTCGTAACCGTAATGCTTACCTGGAGCTCCAGTCAATAAAGCAGGAGGCTGTCGATCCTGTGTTGGGGTCTGTGTGCCATCCTGAATGTAGCCCATCTTTCTAATTCGCAGCTCTACTTTGTGAGTCCCCGCTGCTACGATGGCGGTTTCTACGGGTACGCCGTGGACCGTGAACATCTCCTGGAATCTTTTAGAGGCGATCTCAGCCTCTGATTGGGAATCAAAGCGAATGTAGATGTAATTTTCATCCTCCCGGTAAGAGTGAGGATCTGGGGCACGCAAGTCGCCCTCGTCTGCGCTGATAAATGGTTCCTCCTCAACGTCGGGTGGGAGTCGTGTGCGAAGAAGGCGCCTCAGGCGTCTGCTCGCCTGTCTCAGCGACTCATCCATCTCACTACCGGAAGAGCTCTCGGGTTCACTGTCGGCACTGTAACCTATTGTCAGAGGTCGTCGGCCTGACGACTCCCTCACCGTTCCCACTGTCACCTTAGCGCTGTGAGACGTCACTCCAAACTTGTTGGTGACCTCACAGGTGTAAACCCCAGTGTCTTTTGTGGTGATGGCAGTAATGACCAGAGCGCAGGTGCCGTCATTGTAGATATCAATATGATGATGTTTGCCGTCCATCAGCGGTTCACCGTCCTTCAGCCAGCGCACCTTTTCTGGTTTACCTTCTGACACACATTCGAGATGTATGGTGTCATTAGGTTCTTTGGTTTGGTCTTTAAAGACCTCCTTAAAGATGGGACGCATGTCCTTGCGAGCCTTGTAACCCTTAAAAGCAGCTTGAATCTTGATGGCAGCATCTGTCAGCTCGGGCTCCTCCTCTTTTGTAATCTCCATGATACTGGTCTCCTGAGTAGACAGGTGCTTTTCATCTGTTTTTTGGATTATTGTTGTTTTTGCTTCAGTCTGCTGCACTGTTTTCTGCTCTACCATTTGGAAATGAGCAAAGAACTTCTCTGCTGTCAGAGTCTCTGCCTCACTGGTTGCTGTTGCTTCAGTCTTGCTGCTCTTTTTCAGGTAAGACACAAGTGAAGAGCCGCCAGTGACAGTCTCATTCTCGGAGCTGATGGACTGAACGGATTCTGTCTGTTTCTTGGACACAACGACCTGCTCTTTCTCCGCTCCTGTGACTTCTACTTTTTCTGATGACACAGACTCTTTCTGCTGTTTTTTGCCGCCTTTGCTACTGTCTTCAGGCTGCTCTGAGATGGAGTCCAGAGTGGGCTCTCTGCTCATGCGACGTTTCTTTGCTGATGCATCCCACAGATCATGGAGTTCCCCTTCCTCAGCAGAGTCTGGAGGTAGACTCGGCTGTTCCATTACTTTTATCTGTTTTACATCTGAAGAAATGACCACAATATGGTTAAAGTTAGAGTACAGCAACATTTGATTTATTGGTTAAAATGATCTTATCCTCAATATCTTGTTTGTTATAATGACAACATAACAGTGTATTTTAGAGATTACAGCATAAATCTTCATGCCATGCAAAACAGTTATTTAGAAGCAATAAGCAAATAGCTATGTTTATTAATTGAGTGTGTAGTAATATTTTAGCCAAATGTATTTGTCTACTCACCAAGCTGCACTGTCAGAGGGAGCTCAACGGGCTCTCCAGGGCCAGCTTTGTTAATTGCTGCCACTCTGAACCTGTAGCCACTCCCAGGCACCAGTTTTTCCACAGCAAATTCTGTGTTGCAAACAGGCTCAGAATGACTTGGAAGCCAGAGGGCGCTGTCTACAAGTCGCATCTCCACTCTGTAGCCAATGATGGGACTCCCTCCATCGTGAAGAGGAGTAAACCAGGAGAGAGTGACAGACTCTGTGGTTTTACGGAGGACTTCTGGATCCTCTGGGGGGTCAGGTACAGCTGTTGGAGTGATACACAAAAGGTTGAAAACACACACAATCCCTTCCCCCCCAAAAAAACTACAGATTAATTGTCTCTTGTTTATTAAAGTCTTACTGATGATGGTAAGCTTGGCCAAAGAAAGTGCATCCCTAGCTGCAAAGGTAATTTCTTGTTGGGGCATGAGTGGGGCCTGCCTCAGGACAAGACGATAAGAACTGCCGTCAACCCTCATAGCCCAGAGGTCGCTGGGTTTTAGTTCAACTCCATTAGCGTACCACGTCACATCTGCTGCAGGAACAGGCTCAGTAAGCTTAACACAAAACTCAGCCTTCTCTCCTACAGCGGCCACTTTGTCCTCCAAACCCTGCACGATCTCCAGTTTCCAGCCTTAAAACAGAAATAAAAACACAAAGTTATGCTGAAAATCTTGGTGATTAAAGCTTACAATGCAGACAGTTTTATTCATGTAAAATTATTCACACATAGTACATGTATTATTTATGTAAAAATTAGTTTTGCAGACTCAATTCCATAGTTGTAAGTTCTCTAATTGATTCAGGAATGATGGAAGGAAAGAAGGAATAAACAAAGGAAAGAACGAAGGAACCATAAGTATCGAAAGACAGAGGAAAGACACCATGAGGAAAATAAGTAATGGCACAAGGGAAAAAAAGATCGAATGACATTAATATAGTAAGACAGAAGGTAAAAAAGAAGAAGGATAAAGAATGGATATATATGCCATTCTATACATTTTGTAAAACACTGAAATTAAATTGCAGACTTTTTCAGCCTGTTTAGAGATCCACAATTTAAGCAAATAGGAAGGCTCACCTTTGACAGTGAGCTGGGCAGAACTGGAAGCTGTTCCGGCTTTAAATGTTACTGTGCAACTGTCTTTGTCGTGCAGATCTTTCAGGAGCAGCAGATGACGTCGACCACTTTCAAAAGACACAATCTCTGCTTTAGGTGATTCCTTTACTGGTTTTCCATCAAGAAGCCAGTGACAGTCTTTGCTCTCAGGGCGAGAAAGGGCACACTCGAACAACGCTTCGCCCCCATCAAATGTTTCCACGTTTTCCAGGCCTTGGACAATGTTAATGGGTTTCCCTAGAGAAGTGGAAAGACAAAAATATAACATTAATAAAAGAAGACTCCTAAAATATATTTTTAACCAAAAATGCTGTAAAATTTAGATACATAAAGCTTTTGTTGAAAAGGGAATACATTTTGTAAAAGCGGCAAAAGATTTGCTTAGGAGTTCGACCAAAACGAGGAGATTTTTTTAAAGGCTGTTGCCTTTTCTATGTGGACGGAAGCTCACCTTCCACATGAAGTGAAGCGACCACAGAGGTACCCTCTGCCTCACAGGAATATGTTCCCATGTCGGCACCGGAAACACGGTTAATGTACAAGCGAGCAACAGTCCAGTCCTGCTCCACTACCACCCTTCGGCCATCAGGCTGCAAAAGCTGCCCATCTTTCCTCCACTGAGCTTTGACTGGCCTGGAGAACTGGCAGATGAACTCAGCCGGTTGGTTTTCAACCACCCAAAGGTCCTCCATATCGTTCACCACCTCAACCGTGGGATCTGTGGTCAGGGTGAGGGGTTTTGTGGGGAGTTGAAGGGAGGTGATATTGTCAGGACTTAGTCATGAATAATATGACTGGGGCATGCCAAATGATGTAAGGGCTTTGTAATCCCCCAAACAAGTTCTTATGTTATTATATTTTATAAGATTTTTTGGTTTTGCTTTTGTTCCACTAATGGACTTAAATAAATATGCTTTTTTATACAGATGGGGATTAAAAAGTCCAACAGTGCTGGCAGCAGATAAAAGAGAAAGGGGGTCACAAATGGACAGAGTGCCAATGCTGAACTCATGGGAGTTGCAGGAGAGTTAGAGGTTTTAGTGTTAGGACAGGGTATGTGAATGAGAGCATCTAGCCAGTCTGGATGGGTGGAGCAGCACTTTTTTGCTCTGTTCTCACCTGAAGTTCAAAATGTAATTCAAGCATACCACATTAAGAAGTAATTTGCTGGATCTAAACATCAAACAGGTATCACTCACTGTTTAGAAATTCATAGAGTTTGGGCTGCACCACTTACTACAGAAAACAGTAAGACAGAAAACAACTGGAATCCCCGCTGGATTCCAGTTGTTTATTTTTGCATACCAATCAGATTATTACTCTAAAAACTTTTCATCCACTATTTTACAACAAAATTGTTAGTAGTAAAGAGATTCCTTCTAAGGAAGAAATAACCTTAGATTAATTAGCAACTAAATAAAGATATCAGTGCAACAAGTAAATTACAATCACCTTTGTGAATAATATTGACTTCTCATGAGAGGATAGCTAGAAGAAAATATTTCCAATACACCGTTCTTACACCACTTAAAGTTCTTAAATGGTAATTCAAATTAGCTGAACATGAAATTGGCAGCTCAAAGCTTTACAAAGACTGGAGATCAAAAATTGGCCATAACATTCTGATCATGTCTGGATGAAATACGTTTGACTCAATCAAATCGATTTTGCATTTTTTAATTAATACAAATGTGTGGCACTGGTGGGTGATTAAAGGAAATAATGTAGTTGTATTCTGAAAAATCATATTCACAATCGTGATTATCAGTTTGTCATTTCAGCAGCCCAAAATACATCACTTATCCAAAACAAAATACAAATGTAAAGCAAAAGTTTATTTGCAATATGGTTTTTCAGGACGTATCGAATAGCTGTGGAAGTACTCTGAACAGTATTTTTTTTTCACCTCTGGTGTGGTGCTGCACCCAGTTCTATGCTTTGGTAATATCAAACCATACAGCATGAAACTCTGAACAGTATTATTAATAGAATGTAAAACAATCTGGTATCATGCATGATTATGTGCAGGATTGCAAAAATATTTTAAAGTTTCTAAAACATATATATATATATATATATAAAGAATCCATAAAAATTAGAGAAAAATGTCACAAAGAAAAGCAAAATTCACTAGTAATTTTGTAATTTGTGAATATTTATTCAAATGTTTTGAATAAATATTTCCAATTGTTTTTTGTAAAAGACTGACAGCAAGTTAAAATGTGAAGTCCTAAAAGTGCCACAATGCAGAAATTTAAATATTTAAATGTAAAAATTTAAATTAAAGGACAAAAAAATGTGTATTCATATGAAAGTATAAATATTTAATATTTTGTGTCCAAAAATTGTTTGACACACACATTAAATGATTAAATTAAATTAATATTGATTTATATAAGTCTTAGTCTACTATGTCTGGAGTTGTTTAATAGATAAATAAAGGCATCTACAATCACTTAAATGTCAAAAATGTATTAATGCATACGATAAATAAATGCTACATTTATCAAACAAACTAGGAAGTCATATTTTAAAACTATGTTCAATATTCAGCTATTCATCTATTCAGCACCATAAAGCAAACTTCATTTTGGAAAAAAAGAAATTCATGGATTCTGAGGGTGGTGCATAAAGTGCTTCAAAACTTCTAGAGACCAGGGTTGGGATTTGCAACAATAAGTAGCACAATAACAAACTTTGTGCTAGAGCACTAGCTGTTCTCCCTAATCAGTGTCAGCTGTATATCTTTCAGAGTGTGGCTGTCAAAACACTGATAGAAAATTACTTATATAGTCTTTCTCTGCTGCCTGGTACAAATAAATAAGGAATGGTACCAGTTCTTGGTCCTGCGATTAGGGACCATTGATTTAAACTGTTAATGTTGCTAATCATATAGACACCAACATCCAGTAGTTTTAGCCCCGCCCACTGACGAAAATGCTGCATTGCAGCATACAACAATGGAATAACTAAATAAATGCTAAAAGAGTAACTTTTAGTCACACCAAATAATATTTCGGAAATTATCCATTTGATTCCAGTTCTAATTGTTGAATGACACATTTAAATAATAGGTTCTTAATTTGGCACTTTTAGAACTCCATACATAATGCAAGTCAGAAATATTCTTGTTTAAAATTCTGCATGACTGAGATCCTTAAACAGAATACCTTTGACTAAGAGCTTGGCTGATGAGGTTAAGTTGCCCGTTTTGAAGGTGACAGTGCCTGAGTCATCTGTAGCCAGGTTCTTAAAGGTGAGTGTGTGGATAAAGCCCTGTTCCACCCCTATATCAATACAGGGGCTGGTCTCCAGCAAGGTGCCATCCAGCCACCACTGCACCTTACCAGACGCCCGACCAGAAAGCTGGCAGGAGAACGTTGCCCATTCCCCAACAAAGACGTCAGTGGTCTTAAGACCAGTAACAATGAAGACTTCTTTCACTGTTGAGTGAAAAATACACACACATGCATACACTAAGTTTTAAACAAATTCATTATCAAGCATTGCATCAGTTTGACTGACAAAACAATTCAGCAGACAGACAGTAAACAATCAAGACAGACGTAGAAGTGAAAGCTTGGAGGCTACCTTGCACTGCCAAAGAAGCTGTAGTGAGCTGCTCTCCTGCATCACAGGTGTAGTAACCACTGTCTTCAGGTTCCAGGCTATGAATACAGAGCTCTTGAATGCGCCCCTCCTGCTTCATTTCATACTTCTTACCAGGTTGGAGGACAATACCTCCCTTCCTCCACTCAACACGGACACCTGGCTTAGACAACTCACACTGTAGGGTGATATCATCACCCTCTATGGCGTCCTGGCTCTTGAGCTCATTCTTGAAGAACACTGGGGCACCTAGCGGGTTAATTAAGTATATCATCAATCGGAGAAGTTGACAGAAACTTGCACAAAGATTAAAAATGCTAGAGTAAGTATGTTGTTCAGTACTATCTTGGTCCAGTTTTCAATTTAAACAGGAAACATTCTTGTTTTACCTTGCACTGTTAAAGTAACTTCACACTGTGCATCTCCAGTTTCACAGATGTATATTCCTGAATCCTCTGGGACCAGGTTGTGAATTCGGAGCTGATGCAACGCGCCGTTCTTCTTCAGGTCATACTTTATGCCAGCTTGGATTGGTATATTGTTCCTCATCCAAGTGAGACAGGCATTGGAGTCGGAGAGGGAGCAACTGAATGTGACGGTTTCTCCCTCTACTGCTGCAGCGTTATGAGGTTTCTCTAATATTACCACTGTAAATATAGGGAACACATAGTTCATTTGCAGTGATATGTCTTTTTATTTAGAGTTCTTGTTCTAAGTTTGACTTGCATAGCATTAGCTTTAAGTTACATATGTTCTGTGCTTTGCTGACATTACTTTTTATAAAATGAATAATTATTGTGAGTGCTAATGCTAATGATAATAAAAAGGACTAAAAGGACTAAAAAAATCTGTTTCATTGTTGATGAAGATGTTTCTGGGCAGTAAAACGCTAGAGACACAATGTCATCCGTTTTACCTTTGGGTTTCTCCTCAACCAGAAGACAAGCCACACTCTTCTCCTCACCAACGACAAAGGCAACATCACCTGACTCATCTGTGGTTACCATCTTCAGAGCCAGTCGGTGAACTCTGCCCTGAACGCTCATTTGATTCAGATCGTTATTTTGAAGGAGGTTGTCTCCGAGCCACCATTCCCCATGAGTGACGCCTACATGTGACAGCTCGACCTCAAAGACGGCGTCCTGACCGGTGGTCACGGTAACATCATGGAGCTCACGGACAATGCGAACATGCTCTGAGAGTGAATGTGAAGTGAAAAGTGAGGTCAAACGGATCTTTCAGAGAGCATCACTTTTAGTTTTAAGATATAAAACTGAAACCATGGTAAATTATTTTAAAACTTTGCATTCTTCAATCCATCTAAATGTTAGTTTAGCACTAAGTACACAAGGTCCCCGTTTTACATTTAAATAACCTGAAAGGACCCTCCTGAACATATCAATTCTGTACAATGGCAGATAATGAGGTGAAGTTGCTTCATAGACTGAAAACTCTGGTTTTTCTATGAGAGTTGCAGAAGCAGTTACCTTTAATAGTCAGCCTAGCGGTACTTTTCTTGTCTCCTGTATCACATGTATATTCACCACTGTCCTCCTTGACCAGCTTGTGTATCACCAGGCTGTGAGTGATAGCTCTCTGTTGAATGGTGTACTTCTCTCCCTGAGAGAGGACAGTTGAGCCCTTCCACCAGGTCACCTTACAGTCAGGGCTTGATGTCTCGCAGGACAGTGTTGTCTCTCCTCCCTCTCTGGCCTCTTGGCTTTCCAGCTCCTTTTTAAAGGATATTGGTGGCACTGCCAGAAAGACCAATTAAAGAAGATGAGTATTATAAGGCTTTTTAAGTTTTAGAAGGTGAATATGGCCTCCACGTTACACACCACAAATACATATGTTATAGACTGTACCAAAAAGCAACAAACAACATGCATAGCATAGAAGATGACATAACATAACACAATAAGACAGAACATGAAAAGAGGTCTCAGAAAACAAAACTTGGTTGTTTAGAAGGGAACCATAAACTGGTTCCCTTCTAAACTTTGAATAAAAATAAAAAAGCTAAAATATAAAGACATAGTCCAAATGCTTTATTTATCATGAGAGTACATTTCATACAAAATGGAAATGTTAACATTCAACATAATTTTAACAGGTGTTAGTTCAAGAATGTTCTGATGAACACATGATCATCACACTGTTAACATATAAGCCTGTATTTAGCCCAGGCTGTTGATCCAGTTCAAAATCAACTGGGGTTATGAAATGGACCACTTTACATTTCATGGGACACAACTGGTTATCAGAAATGGAAAAATCCCTTCTTTTCCAGGTTGGTGAATGGAGCATATGTTAGCACTAACAGCTTGTGACAACACCACTCTTCAGTGCTGAAGCTGTTGACAGGAGGCTAAAATTATGTGAAAAAAGGAAGTTTCTAAATTTTTCCATTTTGAAGAGTTCAATTATCTCAGTCGTGCAACAATGTGGTTTTGAAAATTCAGGCAAATCTTTAGACATCTGACAGGTGAGGTAAGGTTTTGGTCATTCAGCAAGAGGCCACAATTAGACTTTTCTTAATAATGCTATCCTCACTAAACAAGTTAGATGCTAAAAATAGTTTAAAATGTCCACTGCATAATCATTTTGTCTTTGTTTTGAAAAAAGAAAAGAAATCCCATTGAACTGGCGAGCTGTGAAACACTAACTGCTCCCTCTCACACACTTTTCCAGTTATGCAAGTGGGTCAATAACTGCGGAGATACTAGGAGAATCCATGCGAAAGAGTGAAAATTTCAGGAATATGAAAAAGAAAGAGATATTAAAAAAAAAGAAATGGCTATCAGGTTGAAGAGCTCTTGTAGTAATTCATCAACAATATCTCCCACAGTGATAAAGATGGAGAACATTGGAGAAAGGTCAAAATGATAATGATGAAGGAAATGGCTTAAAACTATTTCTGCCTTTCTTACCTCTGACTGTGAGAGAAGCAGTGGAGGTGTGGTTTCCTACAGTGAAAGTGACTGTTCCAGAGTCAGAGGCTGTGACACCTCTAAGTGTGAGGCTGTGCACCCGGCCCTCAGACCTTATCAGATTCATCTCGTTATTTTGCAGAGGGACATCCTGGAGTTTCCACTGTATCTGTGGAGCCTCATCATGAGAAAGCTGACACTCAAAGTGGACATCTTCCCCCTCGTGAACAACGCAGCTCTCCAAAAACTTCAAAATCAGAACCTCAGCGGCTGCAGAGACATTGCAGCAGCACACAGATATTGAAAAGTTGAAACTGCAAATTGTAATTAAACTTTAAAGATTTCAACTTAGCTGTTATTGAAATCATCAAGTGAAGAACAACAGCACTCTGGTGTGTTAATGCTTAGGAAGGATGGGGCACCACAAAAAGTGATAAGTGTTCCAGTTCAATGTCAAATTGTGTGAAGAGCTGGAGGAGTTGTTAGGAAATGTGCAAGAATAAAAAATAATTTGAAAAATTAACGTGCATTGAAAAAAGGTCTCAAGAGATAACTTTAGAGAGGAAATTCCAAACAAGACAACATGATAAGGATGTAAAAGGTGGTTGATGCATGAAAAGAAATCCTACCATTAACATTAAGGGCTGCTGAAGTCTTCTGGAAGCCTGTATCACAGGAGTATTCTCCTGCGTCGCTTAGCTGCAGTTTATAGATAACAAGCTGGACCACAGTCCCTTCCTGCTTCAGTTGGTATTTGCTACTGGCTGTCAGCACCTTGTTACCACACCTCCAGACCACACTGGCTCCCACTTTGGTTACCTCACAGCAAAAGCTAACAGAATCCCCTTCCTGTCTTTCCAGGTTTTGTAGCTTAGTTTTGAAAAGGACAGGTTTGGCTGTGGGAAATTGAAGAAATTATGAGCATTAAGAAGAAATAAGAGCACAAGTTCAATTTTTATTTCATCACTCCTTAAAGTCATTATCAATGCATTGTGAAAGTATTCAACCGTACATCTTTCCCATTTCGTCAACTTAGAACCACAAACTTATGTGTATTTTAGTGGTCTATCCCATAACCAGTCTGATCCCTTATCTATCAAATAACAGGATGTTAATACTTTTTCAAGGCTATCAAGAAAAGTAAAGTAAAGTAAAAAGTAAGCACTACGGACAATGCGTCACAAAAGTTCGGGTCTTGAGCTTAGATCCTGATTGACTCAATCTTTCAGAGACAAAGGAAGAGCCCACAGTAGGTTGTAAACATACCCTTCACAGATAGCTTTGCAGTGCTTTGATGTTCACCAGTGTCACATGTGTAACTTCCAGAGTCCTCTGGTTCTACATCATGGATTATTAGCGTAGCCAGGTTCTCTGTTTGTCTAATTTCATATTTTCCACAAGGGCAAAGGCCAAGTTCTCCTTTCTTCCACTCCAAAGAAACACCTAACTTGGAAAGCTCACACTGTAATATGGCACTCTGGCCCTCTTCCACAGTCTGACTTTCCAACTCGCGTGTGAAAAGCACTGGGGAGGCTGAAGAACAATAAGAACGATAGGTAGTTATTTGAAAAGTAAAGAAAAGAAATGATGGAGTAAATTGGTGGAAGGAGAAATTAATACGGATGTGAAAAGACAGGCTTGATGGGTGGTAAACAAGATGGTCTTCACCGTACCATTTACTACAAGAGATGCAGAGCTTAATATGTCTTCTGAGCAGCACGAATAGGTTCCTGTGTCTTGAGGAGTCAAATCAAAGATCTGTAGCTCGTAACGTAATCCAGTTTGCTTCAACTGGTACTTTTCTCCACGACTCAAGACTTCAGGTCCTTTTTTCCACTGTACAGGGACTCCGGGTTTAGAAAGCTCACAGTGCAGGGTGATGTTTGCTCCCTCCTCTGATACACGGCTTTCCAGGTCTTTAATGCATATGACTTGAACAACTGAGGAATCAATGATTTACATCAAGTATTGCGTTTGATGTTTTGAAAACACAATACATATGCTAACAAACCAGTCTTTTTCATTATATGTCTTACAAAGATCACATCTTTAGAAAACAACTGCTTTTAAATAGACATGTACAAACAATAAACCTTTGTCCATCAAGCAGACTTGGGCTTCATGGGCTATGCCAAAGACCCCACAGACAATCCACATAAACAACTAAGTAGAAAACACAATGATCAGAAAGCACTCCATCCACCCATAACTTCATCTCTTTAGGGTCAACATGAGAACGGCAGTACCCGTTTAGACCACTAAGTGTCAGTACTACACATTCTATGTTATTTCAGATATATGCATTCAGATGAAAGCAACAAAAGTGTGTTTTTAACATGTCAAAGAAAGCAAAATCATGCTTTAGGACAAGAGTATTAGATACAAAAAAGAATGTGATGGGGAGTGGGATAACGTAGTATATGTACCACCTTTTACATTTTCAAGCAAGTGTTTCAATGTTGAAGAAAACAAGTGAGGGGTTCAAGCAGATCAATCAAGATCTAGCAAAAACAAATGGCATTAAGAAAAGCAGTTCTCCAGGGCTCTGACTTCACTCATACCTAAGTGGTTGGGTTATCCAGCAAGGGGGCATTGTCTGAGATAATGCTGCCAGCAACGAAACGTCTTTCCACTCTTGTTATTAAAATGTTACTATTCATTAACATAGAAAGTACTCCTACATTAGTTCTTCTGGGTGTTCTTGTGTATACTGCTCTATCTTCTCAAAACCCCAGTCGATCGTGGTAGATAGCCGCCGGTACTGAGGCAGATTCTGCTGGAGGTTTAATGGGGAGTTTTCCTCTCCATTGTCACTACATGCATGCGCAGTATGAGGTATTCTTGTAAAGTCAACAACACACTATCATCATATCCTCATCCAGGAGGAGTGAATGCTTATAAAGTTACATAAATTTTGTGCTGCATTACAACACAGAAAGCTTTAAGGCCTACATACAAAAGGATATCTGTAGCAGAAGACTGACACAGCACATCACTATGAACACACCTTTCACACTGTGGAACATAACATAGACAGAGCCCAGCTGTAAAGCAGTGACTCAGTATGCCCCTGCCATCCCGGCATACAAGACATCCCCAAATCGCTCAAAAACAAACTGACATAAACGTGGCAGCAAAGTTTGATGAGGAAACACGAGTCAGGAGCTACCTTGTGCCTGGATTTTGGTCTCTTCACTCTGAGCAGCTTGTTTAACAGTCTTCTCACCTAGGACTAAACACAACATTAACCTCACAATCTTACAGAGATGAGTTTACTGACCCAAATAAAACACCAGCATGGAGCCAAGAGAGCAGACACAGTCAATTACGATGCACAGTTTAATGTTACTAGCTTACAACTCTGCCCTAAACACAAATGTTCTTTTGTTTAATGCAGACTGTAAAGTGTACAAAATCTCTGGGAAAAGGGAAAGCTAATAAATATATGTTAAAATATCATAGGCTCCTCTTTCGACTCTACTTCAACCAAATTCAAATCATTGTGAAAAGCAGACAGTATTGCCAACATGCCCTGCAGCACTAAAAATTGGACATAGAATTGAAACAAAACAGTAAAATACTGATGAAATACAAACACTAAAGAAGTAAAGAACACCTTCTCTCTGACTGAGACTAAATTGAGCAACAATTATATGTTTTCCAGCTTTGGATAAATGTTAAACATCTTATTTACACCAAAAATATTTTTCAACTAAGACTCTCACAGTATCCAACAGAACAAGTTAGTAATATTACCTTCATGTTCCGTATCAAATTCTCTTGAGCTTCTCTGATTTTCCTCTTTCAGTAGTTGCTGTTTAGGGGCTTCACCAGTAGATAGCAGGATCACAGCTACAATAATTGGACACAATTGTAATTTTATATAAAAATACACAAGCTGCATGAAGCACTCGTATCTGGTCATTAGAGACACACAGCCAATAAATGCAAATACCATTTCATATCAACAGTTAGCCCCCATGCAAGAAACAAAACAACCTTGAGAGTGCAGAAACCTGTGGATGTACGAGCTGAAAACATGAAATAAATACACGCTAGGTATTTGAAAATGAGCAATTCAAAAAGCGTAAGGGGCCTGGAAATGAGACACAATGTGATACAGCCAAGTTACAAAGCAACATGTTTTAATTTCAACATGTAGAACATTTCTCAAGACAACAAAGGTGAAAATCTTGAGAATGTTACCTTCTACAGTTTCATTTATCTCCTGCTTCTTCTGCTCAATGCTTTTAACTTCACCGACCTTGACTGCAAATGCAAATGCAACAAAAATAATCACTATAAGTTCTTTAAACTTTTGCTTTCCACCAAACAACACTTTACTAAAACAAAATAACAGAATGACACAACAGAAATAGCCCTATTCTGAGGCACAATTTAAAGGAAGACTACACTAAGGCACAATTATCCGACTGAAGAAAACATACAACTCAGAATCACCCAACCATATTTTCTTACCTACCTTCAGTTTTTTCTTTGGTCTCCAGAGTTTTGGGTTCTGGTTTAGCAGCAGAAGGAGGCGGAGACAGCTTCACAGCTGAGAGAAAATAATGCAAAGTCAGTGTGCCATAACATATCAGATTATTCATATGAGTTCATGAACTAAACATAAAATAACAGCAAATAACAGAAGCAAGAAAAATACTTTGTTAATTTGTGGAATTAACTGCAGAATTGCAATGCCATAGAAGTGTTGCACAATGTTTTAGTCGAAACAATATCATACAAAATGTCACAATGGTGAGTTCACCACAGTAAAACACATTATGTAACAAAAACAACTCAAGAATTTGAAATATCAGCCACAGACAAGAGGAACATAAGGCAAGCAGACAAAATTAAATAACAACCAAACACAAGAGCAACTTAAATAAAAAAACTACAGAGCAGATTCTAAACATTGACACTACAAATTTCATACAAATACACTATCAATGAAACTTCAGTTTGCACATGGCAAACAAATACATTTGCTTTGTTAGGTTTCAAATAAATCCTCTTCCTACCCTTGATCTTGAGGTTGGCTGTGGTCCTCTGGTCTCCACACAAACAGCTGTAATCTCCACTGTCTTCTGGCACCACTTTGTTAATAACAAGTTCATTCACAGAAGCCTTCTGCTTCATCTGGTACTTCTCTCCAGAATTCAGAACCTGTGTTCCCTTCTTCCACTCCACAGAGACTCCAGGTTTGGAGAGTTCACAACGCAAAGTAACACTGGCTCCTTCTTCAGCCTCTTGACTCTCCAACTTCTGTTTGAAGGTCACTGGTTGGGCTGCATGGTTATTGGTTGGTATTTTGTCAATGATATACCACAACAAATAGAACATAAACAGGCATACAGTACAACTCAGCTGAACACCCAGGACTAACATTGACAGTTAACACACTTTGATGACAGACGGGCACTTCAACCAACAACCTTAAAACAAGTTGTTTTAAGGTTGTTGTTTCTTTTACATACATAAAAGAAAAAGACACTCAAAATAACTAGTTGTAATAAAACTGATAATAAATCCTCCTCATACCCTTGATCTTGAGGTTGGCTGTGGTCCTCTGGTCTTCACAGACACAGCTGTAATCTCCACTGTCTTCTTGTACCACTTTGTTGATAATGAGTTCATTCACAGAGGCCTTCTGTTTCATCTGGTACTTCTCTCCAGACTTCAGGACCTGTGTTCCCTTTTTCCACTCCACATGGATTCCAGTTTTAGAGAGCTCACAGCGTAAAGTAACACTGGTTCCCTCTTCAGCCTCCTGGCTCTCCAACTTCTGTTTGAAGATCGCTGGTGCTGCTGCATGGTTATTAGTTGTTGCACAATCAATGTTACACCACAGCAAATTTTACATAAACAAACACAATTCAAAACAAAGCTGAACAACCATCTGACAGTTTGCACACTTTGATGACAAACAAGATCTACAACACAACCTTAAATAAATCAATCAAAAAAAATAATAACAGTTGAAATTAACTAACAATAAATCCTCTGCCTACCCTTGATTTTGAGGCAGGCTGAGGTCTTCTGGTCTCCACACACACAGCTGTAGTCTCCACTGTCTTCTGGCAATAGTTTGCTAATAACAAGTTCATTCACAGAAGCCTTCTGCTTCATCTGGTACTTCTCTCCAGACTTCAGAACCTGTGCTCCTTTCTTCCACTCCACAGAGACTCCAGGTTTGGAGAGTTCACAACACAAAGTAACACTGGCTCCTTCCTCAGCCTCTTGGCTCTCCAACTTCTGTTTGAAGGTCACCGGTTGGGCTGTGTGGTCATTAGTTATTACACAATCAACGATATGTCACAGCAAATTTCACATAAACAAGCAGAAATGACAATAAAGCTGAACAAGCAGGGCTTACACTGACAGTTTGCACACGTTGATGGCAGACCGGAACTCCAACAAACAGCCTTAATACATACATGAAAGAAATACACACTCAAAAAAACCTTGTTGTAATAAACTAACTATAAATCCTCTTCCTACCCTTGATCTTGAGGTTGGCTGTGGTCCTCTGGTCTCCACAGACACAGCTGTAGTCTCCACTGTCTTCTGGCACCACCTTGCTAATAACAAGTTCATTCACAGAGGCCTTCTGCTTCATCTGGTACTTCTCTCCAGACTTCAGGACCTGTGTTCCCTTCTTCCACTCCACAGAGACTCCAGGTTTGGAGAGTTCACACTGTAAAGTAACACTGGCTCCATCCTCGGCCTCCTGCTTCTCCAACTTCTGTTTGAAGATCACTGGTTTGGCTGCATGGTTATTAGTTGTAACATAGTCAATGGCATTCTTGCTACAACAAATAGTACACAAACAAGCACAAAGTACACCCACACTAAACAAATAGGTCCAATACGGACGGTTTCACACATTAATCACAGACAAGATCTACCACACAAATCACAAACACAAAAACTCGTTGAAAGGAACTCATAATAAATCCTTCTCCTACCCTTGATCTTGAGGTTGGCTGTGGTCCTCTGGTCTCCACACAAACAGCTGTAATCTCCACTGTCTTCTGGAACCACTTTGTTAATAATGAGTTCATTCACAGAGGCCTTCTGCTTCATCTGGTACTTCTCTCCAGAATTCAGGACCTGTGTTCCCTTCTTCCACTCCACAGAGACTCCAGGTTTGGAGAGTTCACACTGTAAAGTAACACTGGCTCCTTCCTCGGCCTCCTGCTTCTCCAACTTCTGTTTGAAGATCACTGGTTTGGCTGCATGGTCATTAGTTGTAACATAGTCAATGGTATTCTTGCTACAACAAATAGTACACGAACAAGCACAAAGTACCCCCACACTAAACAAATGGGTCCAATACGGACGGTTTCACACATCAATCACAGACAAGATCTACCACACAAATCACAAACACAAAAACTCGTTGAAAGGAACTCATAATAAATCCTTCTCCTACCCTTGATCTTGAGGTTGGCTGTGGTCCTCTGGTCTCCACACAAACAGCTGTAATCTCCACTGTCTTCTGGAACCACTTTGTTAATAATGAGTTCATTCACAGAGGCCTTCTGCTTCATCTGGTACTTCTCTCCAGAATTCAGGACTTGTGTTCCCTTCTTCCACTCCACAGAGACTCCAGGTCTGGAGAGCTCACAATGCAAAGTAACACTGGCTCCTTCCTCAACCTCTTGGCTCTCCAACTTTTTCACAAATGTCGTTGGCAATGCTGCACAAGTGGGTTTTATATAACAGCAAAATTTGACACAAATAATAAGAAAACTTCAATGGTTTGGTGTTTTTTGAATAAACTTTCTAAACCTCTGATAACGAAGACATGAATTCATACCACCACTTTTAGGTTAGCAGAAGTTGTCTGGTCCCCACAAAAACAAGGATAATCTCCCCTCTCTTCACCACTAAATTCACGATTTTAAGAATACAGAGGGTACACCTGAGTCATGTTTTTTCTCTTGGTATAAGATGTTGTGGTCATTTCCTCCACTGGATATTGGAGGCAGCAGGTTTCAGATTAATTAATGTTTTAGTTGGAGAACAAAATAATAAAACTCAATATAGCTTACGAGTCATCCAATGTGAATTAAGAGGGAATGACATTTATTCAATTTTCGTGTTAAGTCAGATTGGGGTGGAATTGAAAGTGAAGTTTTCAGTTCCTTACTTATTCCTAATTGCTCACCTTTCACAGTCACCTTTGCCATGCTTTTCGCAGTGCCCACGTCACATGTGTAGATGTCGGTGTCCTTCTCCTCCAGGTGTTTAATGATGAGAGTTAGGACCTTGTCCTTCTGGGACATCTCGTATTGACCTCCTGCCCTGAGCTCTGTGTGGCCTTTCAGCCACGTCACCGTGGATGGAGTTTGTGCCGTTTCGCAACGTAAGGTCACAGAGGTCCGCTCATCTGCTTGGATGTCCTCAAGCGCTTTGGTGAATTTATGGATCGGTTCTGGTAAAAGTAAAATTGCTACAGTTTAGAGAGTAACAATCATCTCATTGGTTTGTTATATATTTTTGGGGAACACCAATGTTCAATATATGGGTGGAAAAAGGAAGAAAATTGTCTGATCTAATGTCAGACTATAATTTTTAGCAGCAATGTAATAAACATTGCTGCTAATACTGAATGTTCTTAATAAATTAAATGTAAAACATGTATTTGTGTTTAAAAGTAATGTTATTAACATGTACAAATCTCTACGAGTTCACAGAAAGTAATACTAGGGAAGAAAAAAAGGAGAATCTGAACTTTAAATGTTTAATTATTTTTGCTATTTTTATATTATAGTTTGATATTAAAACTGCTACTGAAAGTGGTTTATTGTGAATATTTCTTCTTTAGAATATTCAGATAATACACATGGAGGATATTTCCAGTTTTATTTCCAGTTTGAAGTAAATAAATAAATAAATACATAGTAAATTGCCCAGAAGTGTCTACATATGTAAAAAGATAGTTCATAAAGTGTATACATTTCTTCCTTACCCTTAATTTCCAGCTTGGCTCTTGTGGTTGCACCTCCAACAACTTCACAGCTGTACTCCCCAGAATCTTCAGCAGACACATTGCGAATGGTCAGCTTCATGAGCTTCTCCTGTTGACTGATCTCATACTTCTTGCTTGTTCTGATGGCTTTACCATCTTTGGCCCACTTTACTGTAAAACTAGCCTGTGTTACCTCGCAGGCAAAAACAGCATCTTCGCTACACACAACAGAAACATTCTGAAGCCCAGTTGATAGAGATGAAGCTTTTCCTGTGCCATGGAAACACAATGTTTAGATGACTTATTTTGGTATGTGTGCCTCTATTTTAATCACCAATTCTAAATAGCAATTGAACACAGATGGAGATGTGAGAACTATTCTGATACATTCAAAATTTATGAAGTGACTTACCTTCAACTTTTAGTGTCGCTTTGGAGCTCAGGTCTTTAATGCTGAAGACCACCTCACCAGCATCAGCAGGGGTCACATCCTTCAGGGTCAGAGTATACTTTCGCCCCTGACTGGAGATCTTATAGCGACCTCCGTTTTTAGCGGCTTTGCCATTAACGGACCACAAGCAGTCATCAATGCTCTCGCGTGACAGAATGCACTCAAAGCTGCATGTGTCTCCTTCATTCACCACAGCAGATTTCAGTTTTTTTGTGATGCCGATACCAATTTCTAGGATAGGAAAGAAAGAGCTTTTGTTTTTTGGGGGGGGTTTTCACTTTAACTCTAAATTGCTTACCTAAAAGGTTACTCACCTCTTACAGTGACCTTTGCCTTTGTGACTTCTTTGCCAAGATCACAACTGTATTCTCCAGCATCTTCCTTGGTCACATCCTTAACAATCAGGCCCAAAGACTTGCCCGTGTGAAGGAGCTCATATTTTGGTCCAGCTTTTAACACTTTATCCTCTTTTCTCCATATTGGAGAAACTCTTGGCTTGTTTGCTTCACATGTCAAAGTTATCATGCCTTTCTCCTCTCCTGTGACATCGTCTAATGACTTGAGGAACACTGCTTGTTTCTCTGCAGGTTAAGAAAGGTGGGAGAAACAAACAGCCAGATTTATTTCTACACACTACAAGAAGATGAAGTCCAAACACTAGCAATTATGTTCACCCTAATTACATACAGTGGCTTCAGAAGCATTCATACCCATTGAACTTTGCCACATTTTGTCATCTCACAACCATAAACTTTAATATTTTTTTTACAGGGATTTAATTTTAGGATTCCACAAAGTGGAAGCAAATGAGGCAATATATATAAGTATAGCATGCATTTGTAATAAGCCTTCAGCCACCGAGCATGAGAATGAGGATGAGTGTGAGAGCAGAGCAGTGAAAGGAAGAAAACAAGTGGAGAGCAGAGAGCAGGCCGTCACTCCATGGGAGGTCTTGGAGGCTCTTCTGATTCACTAAAAAGCATCGGCTCTTATAGCTGATGCTTTTGAAATGACCCATCACTATTGGATGGAGAGCAACAATCAAAAATAAATTTAAATCTTGTCTTGCCACAAACTCTAAATGTAATATAGGTTTGGACTTTAAGTAGGCTGTTATAACATTACAGGAACACTTCCATGCCGCTCTCACACTTATGACTTATTTCAACACTAACCTTCTCCTTGCCACTTTCATGACAACATTTTTGAGATGTACAGCTCTTAGCTGTCCTCTCAACAGATTCTCCCACCTAACCTTTACATCTTTTCCAGAGTTACCATGGGCCCCTTGTCTGCTCCTCTGATTAGAGTTCATCTTGTTTGACAGATGAGGTTAGGCAGATGGTCATGTTTAGGTAAGTGCAATACTCTTTCCATTGTCAAAATGGATTAAACAGAACTTCACCAGAAACTCAAAGCTTGGGGTATTGCTCCTGTTTCCGTCTCTTATGTCTTAATGATGCGAGAAACCAGCTCCATATATACTGAGTTTATATTGCACACAGGTCTATTTACCTCTATTTACCTCAATTTGTTAAACTGGAATTTATTTAGGAATACTAGAGTAAAATACAAAAATACTTTGTGTTGGTCTATCACATAAAATCCCAGGAAAATTTATAGACTCATGTGGTTGCAATGTGACAAAATTTCACAAAGTTCCAAAATACTTTGAATACTTTTGCAAGGCCCTGCAATTATATGTTTTTGAGCATTAAATTAATTTAGGCAACCAGGAAGTTTGAGGCCAGTTATTAAAAGACAGTGAATGGCATTGCTTACCTTTAACCTTCAGTGTGACAGATTCTTTCACTTTGCGTACTTGAAAGGTGATAGTTCCTCCATCCTGAGGAGCCAAGTTCTTCAGCGTGAGTTTGTGGACCTTGCCCTCATGTGTGATGGTGTTCACCTCATTGGTGAACAGGACCTTCTCATTCAGAAGCCACTGTGCATCTTCATCAGGGTAGTTGATCTCACATGTGAACATTGCATCGCTGTCTTCATCAACCTCTGTGTCAGCTAGGTGCTTGGTGATCTTTATTTCTCGAACTGAGAAGTTAAAACAGGAAAGTAGTTTTAATGTAAACATAAGTTATGTGAGTATGCAGTTTTCCATCAAATATAAATCATACCTTCTACAGTTAAAGTCCCTTTGGTTTCAGCAGGACCTGACTGACAGCGGTACTCCCCACTGTCTTCTTCAGTCAACTTTTGAACAGTAAGTTGAGCCCTTGCAGCATCTTGTCTTATGTTGTATTTATCTGACACTGCCAGAAGAACCTGACCTTTGAACCACTTCACTTCTTTAGGTGTGGCAGAAAATTTGCAAGCAAGTGCAGCAGAGCTTTTTTCATTTGCCTTTACATCTTTGATATGCTCAGTGATCTCAAGTGGGCGCTCTAAACATACAGAAAAGTATATGATAACAACAGCATTAATGCAGAAAACAAAATATACCCAATTGTTGTATGAGCTTGAAAAAAAGTATTCACCTTTGACTGCGAGCTGAGCAAGAGATTTGCTTTTCCCTGCAGTGAATTGAACTGGTCCAGTCATTGACGCTTTGGTCTTTTTAAAAGTGAGACGATGCATGGTGCCTTCTTTCTCCATCTCAACATCAACACCCTCCTGCACAGGAACTCCACTCAAAGTCCAAATCGGAGGTTTCACTAATTCCATACTGACTTCAACTTCAAAAACAGCTGCAAAAGGTTCCGTCACCTCGACTGAACTGAGTTCCCGTACGATACTGATGGACTGTTCTGTAAGAATCACAAAAAGATCAAAGTAAGAAACGACAAATGGCATCCATTATTCTCAAGGTAACAGGTATTTGTATAATGTTTTATTAGTTATATGATCCAAGAATGGCATTCATGTAATTTGACTAGCACAAAAACAATAATCAAAATTTAATTTATTAACATTTGCCCAATAACCACATATCTAAAAAGTCACTTGGCTGTTTGTCTTTACTCTCAGATATTTTGCTGATCTTTTGAGTAAGAATTTATTTTGGAAACTTTGCAACAGATATCTGGTCAGGAGAGAGCAGTCCACTTTTTCCCAATTTAGAACCATGTCCTTAGAGTTAGACGAGCTGACTCTCAACCATACACCTAATGTTCAGCTGTGAACCACTCCACTGCCCGCTAATGGTCATGAAATGAACTTACCATCACAACCACATCATTCGCAAATGGTAAAAAAAAATCGATCGAGGAGCAAGGTTTGGTAATAACCATGGTATTCCTTTAAGTTCTTATATCTTTGAATCTTTGATCTATTGATAATGTTTTACTGTCATCACAATTAATCTAGAGCTATTAAAAACATACATATTTGGAGCAAATACATTTCTTGTAATGAATCACACTTACACTTAAATCCATGAATACCTTCTTTTGTGGTCCTAATCACTTAGACAAATTACATAGATGTTATCGGCAGTAGCATTTAAAACTTTTCGATCGGTTTATAGGATAAAAAAGTTAATTGATCTTAATAAATTAGTAGGTGAGATTGGTTACAAGAAGAAACAAAATACAAATTGGTAAATGTCCACGTTTTATCCCATTAGTAGATTATTTCACACTGATAAATAGATCAATGCCTCATTGACTCTCAATCTTATGGCTTGTTTTGTGGGTGTATCTATTCATAGCAAAACTAAGTGTACAAGTATTCTTTGTCATCTTCCGTTTTACCTTCCACAAGCACTTTACAGGATGTCTTGTCATCTGTAGCATCACAGGTATACATATCTTCATCACCAGAATCCACGTCATTGATGGTGAGCTTTCGATACACATCTTCACCTTTGATCTCGTACTTTTTGCTGGCTTTGATCTCCATCTTGTTCTTGAACCACTTCACTTTTGCACTGGCACGTGACACTTGGCATTCAAGATGAGCACGGTGCTTATACATCGCTATCTTATCCCTGAGTTTCTTCACAAACTTGACAGGCAGTTCTATAGTAACATGAACATGGCGTGATTGTAGACTAGTAATTGTGTCTCAAAAAAGGCCTATCAGTGCAACAGGTCTTATTATAGCTCTTGCTAAAGCACATGATAGGAAGGCCATTGCTCAATAATTCTGCCAAAGCCAGAGAAAGCAGAGGTAGATATTATGGCAATGGAACACAAAAGCAAAGCTATAACATAACAATGCCAGATAAAATCCATAAATTGATGCAACTCAAGGTAACTTTGACTGTTTCCCACAATTTACATTGAAGCTGAATAAATTTTGAATATACAATGTGATCATTGGCAGCAAAAAGTCAAAATTACTGAGTAATTACACAATTGCCTACACCAGTTATGCCAAAATATCAGGCTAAAATTCTGATGCAAAAAAAAAAAAAAAACACCAAGTTTGATTCTCGATGAAACGTATTTGGGGTGCCATCGGGCCTCAATGAGGAATAAAAACCTAAATGCAACTTGCAATTTAATCCTATCAAATTAAAACCAGTCAGAATGATGCAATGCGTTTCCTATTTTTTAGATAAATATACATCTAGTAAGTATGTGAAGATGTAATCTTAATATTGTATGCTGCGTAAAATAAGATTATGAAAATAAAATTGCAGTAGCCAGTGTGTAGATTTAGAGGAAGCAATGCTTACAATATGCAGATCAGTATGGCATTCATACCATCAATCCACGATCAATCCAATTGCAAGACTATGGAAGGTTATTGACTTCATGCCATTCTCCATTCAGCATTTGAAAAATTAATGAATATTCAAAAAAACAACTGCTCACCTTTCACTTTAAGTTTTGCAGCTGAAGACGCTTTTTCAGCTGTAAATCGAATTTCACCCATGTCTTCAGGAGTTACAGATTTAAACAGCAGTACATACGTTCTGCCTGGAAGAGGATAAAACATTTTCAAATAAAAACATAAAAGTTCTTATCATTTTAAGTTTTTTAAAATCCTTACCCTCTTGTCTCATCTTGACATTTTCGCTGGCTTTAATTTTAGCATTTCCTCTGAACCACTGGTACTCCACGTCGTCATGAGAGACTTCACAGGTAAACGAAGCACTCTCCTTCTCCACCGCTTCCACATCTTCTAGCTTCTTAACAATCTTGATATCTCTGGCTACAGAAACCAAATTAAGAATGTATTTCATTAGAACAATTAAAAAAAAGCACACTTTGACTGGTTTAATAAATGTGCAGGTAATTAATCACCTTGCACAGTGAGCTTAGCAGAGGTGTTATCATCAGTTGTGCGACAGATGTAAGTGCCTCCATCTTCAGGCGTGCATTTGTTGATAACTAATGAGCGCTTTCGGCCCAAGGAATGAATAGCAATGTTCTTTGTTGGCTTCAGTTCAACATCATCCTGCAGAATTGTTGTTGTTTTCAAAATGTTATTATTATTATTTTTGAACAGGATATTTTTATTTTGCTTATATAGATGAACAAGTAACTTTTCACCTTGAGCCATTTAACTTCTGCGTTGTTTCTAGACACTTCACATTCAAATGTTGCCTTTTCCTTCTCAGGAACATTGATGTCCATTATGGGTTTGGAGATCATAGCAAGAGGTTCTGTATGATTAGCACATTTAAGTAAAAAAAGAAATGGCAATGTTCAGGCAATTCCCCAGTAGAACAAATAATCAGCAGAATTTACCTGTGACAATCAGTTTGCTTGAGGTATGGACTCCCTCTGCTTGAAAGGAAATAGTCCCAGCATCCTCTCTCTTCAGATTGGAAAGCGTCAGGGTATGCTTTTTTCCCACGGTCGTGATGCGGCAGTTTGCCCCTGACCTTAACTTGGCCCCATCTCTGGTCCACGAGCCTTCAACATCAGCTTGACTCAGCTCCACTTCAAGAGTCACTGTCTCCGTTTCATGAGCTTTTGTGTCTGTTAGAGATTTTATTACCTGAATCTTCTTCACTGAAGGGGAAAACAGCATTTAGTGAAAAAAGTTGGAGAATAATAGAAACAGCTTTTGATAAAATTTCACTGCATTAGGTCTTTTTGTCACATGTCTTTGATAAACAAAGTCAGATTTGAGGCATAGGCAAAGAGTGAGTCTTGATTTATTTTTCATGATTTTTGGCTGAAATTCTGACATACTAGATATAAATTTCTGGACAAATTTCTGAATGACTGGTCACACTCACTTTTGGAGGATTTACTACATTTAACATGCCTTCAAATATTTTCTTCATAACTCAACTGCTTCTGAATTGATGGCAAAAGTTGAATCTAGAGAGTTTGTCAAAATGGTTATGACAGCAGGTGTTTCCTTTGAAGCAATTATGGTTGACCAAAGAAGAATGTTTCAAGCACCACTCTCTTTAAAATGAACCATCTGCCCTGCTAATTCAGTCGGAATGACAAATGATATGTCCTTTTATAACATTTTGCCCTGAGTTGATTATAAGATTATTGAAGAATGAGAAGATGGCGTTGTTTAAGGTCAGAAGCACAGATTTTTTTTTTTTATACCGATCAATACTTCTCATCATTCTACATAGCAACCTGGACTAAATATAAACCACCACCATAACAGCTGAAACTGTAAAACTACATTTCTGTCAATCAGAAAAAATTTGACGTGTAGTGAACAAAATCCTGTGAATCGTAAATGCTAACCAAACGTCTATACACAATAGGGAAAAGCATTCTGTTACTGTGGTTCGAGAGTTGTATGTAGCACCAGACATGCATATTGTATTAGTCTCTCCAAAAACATTAATAGGGATTATTCTTACTCTCAACAGTGAGTTTTGCTTGAGTCTTGTCATCCAGAGTCTCACAAGAGTATATCCCGCGGTCAGAATAAGTTACTCTCTTGAAAATTAGAGCCTGCTTTGCTCCTTCGACTCGGATCTCTATGTTTCCTGCGGGCTGCACAACAACACTGTTCTTCATCCACTTGACTTCATCTGAAGGCTTACTCAGCACTACTTCCAGTTTCACTTCATTCTCTTCTTCCACTGTCATATTTTCCAGCTTTTTCTTAAAAGTGACAGGTTCACCTGGGAAAAGCAGACGTGGTGATTTACACATATTTTGTATTTTTGGAAATTGAAAATGAACTAAAGTAAAAATGACAGCTATTGCAGAAAACATTTCTAAGCTTACGCTGAACTTGAAGAGTTGCTTTGCAGCTTTTGCCTTCTGCATCAACACTAACTTCTCCTGCATCTTTCTGTGTGACTGAAGTGATGGTCAGTGCGAAGCTACCACCTCCGTGCTCAGGTTTGTACTTGGGCCCAGCAGTGACGGGTATATTGTTGTGGAACCACCGAACATTGACGTCAGCCGGAGTGACCGCACATTTGAAAATGGCGTCCTTTCCCTCCATTGCGGCAACGTTGTTCAGTTTAGTGGTCAACCTCACGAGTCTTGGAGCTGAAAAGAATGAAGCCAGTTTTTAAGATTCAATCAGGCGTTTTCACTAACAGGTGTACACTGACTATAAAAACACATAATGACATAAGAAACATAGATTCTACAGCACTATTTACAAAAATACAAAGTTTGTAAAGAATTTAATGAAAATTAAAATACCTTTCTGTGTATTTAGGTCAGTGAAATAAGAGGTGCAAGAACGGTACGGACCTGCTGATGTTAGTAAATATTAAGGTCCAAGACTGTTCTGGTCTTATTCACAAAAAAACATAACTCTTTAAAGGTACATTGGATGCTTTTATATGTTTTATGGTGGACAAACGTCCATAAAATCCATTCAAGGTTCTCATTTATGGCTCGAATATTTTGGCACAGTTGTAAAGATTGCAAGTGTATATGTAAATTTTCAGATTTAATTACCTTTAGAAGTTATTTTAGCAGAGGTCTTGTCATTTTTACACACACAGCTGTATTCCCCTTCATCTTCTTTAGTGACTGCTGTTACAGTGAGGATCCTTTTAGCTCCATCTGTTCTGACACAGTGCCTGTTTCCAGGTTTAATTTCACGGCCCTGGTGCTGCCAGAGAACATCCCCTGAGGCCTGATTTAGCTCACAAATTAGGCTGAGTGTTCCTCCTAACTCCACTGTAGCAGCTTTCAAAGGAACAACAAACTTCAAAGCTGAATCTGAAATGAAAGCATGGGATAACAGGGGAAAAGAAAGTTAAACATCGGCAGAAGCAGATGCAGAAATAGTTTTATTTGACCTACCTTTAACCTGAACTTTGAATTCCACTTTGTCATCTGGAGTTTGACAGGAGTACGTTCCGCTGTCTTTGGTCTCTGCCGATTTCAGTGTCAAAGTGCGAGAAAGCCCATCTTTTTGTATTTCCCACTTGCTGCTCTCCTTTATCTCCACGCCATCCCTGAACCACTTCACATTACCAACTTCTGTGTTCACTTCAGCCGTTAAAACAACTCTTTCACTTGCTTCAACAACAAATGTATCCTTGGTAGGCTTCTTAAACTTCACAGCCATGTCTACAGGACACAATTTTTTAAAGTGTTTTGTTATAGAACATAATCTCTGCAGTTAAAACTTTATTTGTAATATACTGGTACCTGTCAATTGCAGCTTGAAGACCAGCTTATCACTTCCAGATTCACAGGTATATTCTCCAGCATCTTTCTTCTCCATTCTTTCTATTACCAGCTCACTGGTCTTGCCCTTTGATTCCATGTGGATCCCCTTACTCGAAGTGAGAACCTTTCCATCCTTGAACCATTTCACCTCCATTTTGGAGTCTAAAACTTCACAACTTAGAGTGGCTTTCTGAGAGAGAGCAGCTTTCACTTCTCTCTGAACTAATTCCTTGCTAGAGAAGACAGTTGTAGTTTCTAAAGAACAAAAGAAATATGTGTCATAAACATTTCAGTTCATCTGATTAACATAAGTTGGATTTTTCAGCTGGAAACACACAAAGGATCCAGCTGGGGACTGGTACTGGACAATGTGTCAGCTAAGTTGACCTTGACTAGTAGATAGCTAGAAAGTCAAAAATGTTATCTTTTCTCAATCGGTGAGCGTAACACACCTAATCTCTGTTACTGAGCAAAGACGATTCCGAGTTAAGCATTTTAGAATTAGTGTGTCAGATGAAGTATAAAGATGTAAGAGGCTATATGACAGAAAACTGTATTTTCTATGACATGTCTGCAACTCACGTCGACATGTTGGTCAACCCACATATCAACTCACTTTTACTCACTTTTTATAAAAGTCAGAGAGAGTGACATTTTCAGAATGTAATAGGAAGGCTGAATAAGATACAGTCATTACACTGTTTAATCCATCTGAACTATCAAACTCTGTATGTCTGTCGTGGAAAACGCTACATTTGGAAATGCTGGGAGCCTTTTGAGAACGTAAGGATGTACGTTCTGTTGAAAATATAAAGTAGACAACCTTTTTGCAAAGCTAATATGCTAACCACACTAACTGCTAATGCTAGACTTTATTTTTACACCGTTTTCTTTTTCTTTGAAGCCTTAAAGCACTGTTTCAGAGTGACTGTTGTTAAACACACATGATTTGTGCTGTGGCTTCTGCTCCTAATGTAAACAATTAAGATCCGTTAATGTGAAAGGCGAAAAAAATATAATTCTTTAAAAGTTGTTCTTGCAGATCTTTTATTGGATTAATCTTTAAAGACAATTTGTCAAAAATCGGCAATCAGCAAGTCAAAGCTTTATTAAAACCAAAGTTAAAAAATCTCCTACAAAAATTTTGAATCAGCACTTCTACTTTCAGTCACTGTAAACAAACTTTTTACTTGTTCATATAGGATTTTCACACTTGTTCATGCCGACTCAGTCCATTTTGGAAGTCGCTTACTTTGTGTTCTTCTCTGTCTTTTATTTTGAACCCTTCAAAAAAAACTGCTAACAAAAGGTCCAAGCAATAGAATGTTTCAGAAAAGCAAAGCTGTGAAATAAATCCAGTATAATGGTATATGCCTACAACAGAAAGAAGTATTGTTTTCTTTTCTCCTACCTGCCACATGAATCTTAAAAGCCAACTTCTCAGTCCCGGCCTCACAGATGTATTCTCCAGCATCCTTCTTCTCTACACTGTCAATCATCAGCTGGCGACTCTTGCCTTTTGACTCTGTGTGTATGGTTTTGCTGGATTTCAGCAGCTTACCATCCTTGTACCATTTCACCTCTGTCTTTGCATCAGCAACCTCGCAACTCAGAGAGGCTTTCTGCGACAGAGTGGCTTTCACCTCCTTTTGGACAGATTCCTTGTTGAAGAAGACTGACTTAAGCTGGGTCTCTGTAAAAATAATAATGGAAAACATCTTGAAGCTGCAACTTAGGTGTATGAAACATTGGTGTATAAAAAACCGCCTTACCTTCAACATGCAACTTAAAGGCCAGCTTTTCAGACCCAGCCTCACAAATATACTCTCCTGCATCTTTTCTGTCCACGCTTTCAATCACCAGCTGGCGAATCTTGCCTTTTGATTCGGTGTGGATTGTTTTGGTTGAAGTGAGCAGCTTGCCATCTTTGTGCCATTTCACCTCTGTCTTCACGTCCGCTACCTCACAGCTGAGGGTGGCCTTCTGGGAAAGAGAGGCTTTCACTTCTTTCTGCACAGAATCCTTTTTGTAGAAGGCAGACTGGGCCTGCACGTCTGTGTGAAGTAGGAATATATGACTTTGTTATCAATAATCTACTTTTTAGTATCATTTCCTACAGTTTCTGTACAATAAACTGTATTGTATTGACCATCTACGTGTCCGTTTAGCTCTGGATCCTACCTTCCACTTGGAGTTTGAAGGAAAGCTTTTCCGCACCAGCCTCACAGATGTATTCTCCAGCATCTTTCTTCTCCAGGCTCTCTATCACAACCTGCCGACTTCTGCCTTTTGACTCTGTATGTACCGTCTTACTAGAAGTGAGCAGCTTGCCATCTTTGTACCACTTAACCTCTGTCTTGGTATCAGACACCTCACAGCTGAGCGTAGCTTTCTGAGACACAGTGGCTTTGATATCCTTCTGAACCGACTCCTTGTTGAAGAAGGTTGACTGGGCCTCTGATTAAACAGTCATGAAAAAAAACATATCAGTAACTTCTCCTTAACAGTCCGATTTATATGTGCCAAACATTTTTACCTGCCACATTGATCTTAAAACTCATCTTTTCAGACCCAGCCTCACAGATGTATTCTCCTGCATCTTTCTTCTCCACACTGTCAATCACCAGTTGGCGGTTCTTGCCTTTTGATTCAGTTTGAACCGTTTTGCTGGAAGTCAGGAGTTTGCCATCTTTGTACCATTTCACCTCTGTCTTCACGTCTGCTACCTCACAGCTGAGGGTGGTTTTCTGTGAGAGAGTGGCTTTCACCTCCCTCTGTACTAACTCCTTGTTGCAGAAAGCAGGCAGAGCCTCTGAAAGTAAAGCCAATAAAAAATTCAGTATTGGTATGAATAATAAATACAGTACAATTTCAAAAGTTAAAACCGAACGGTTCTTTTTTAACATCAACATGTGATGACCTTTAGAACATCATTACATGAAACCATTAAGACCTAATTCTGATGCAACATCTGTGCGGAACTAAAAATACTAAAAAAAAGGAAGGAATTGTGGGCAAAGTAAGTAAGTAAGTAAGTAACTAAAAATACTAAAAAAAGGAAAGAATTGTGGGCAAAGTAAGTAAGTAAGTAAGTAAATAAGTAAGTTATTTGGGATCAGCAAATAGCTGGTCTTACATGTCAAAACATCCTAATCAGGACAACTTCAGTGAAAACCATATTTCAAAGTAACTGGTTCAGCCTTCCTACCTGATACAATTATCTTGAAGACCAGTTTATCCCCTCCAGCTTCACAGGTGTACTCTCCAGCATCAGTCTTCTCGATGTTTTCAATCACCAGCTGACGGGTGCTACCCTTGGTCTCCAAGCGTATTCTCTTACTTGACTCCAGCACCTTTCCATCTTTGTACCATTTCACCTCCGTCTTAGTGTCTGACACATCACAGCTAAGTGTTGATTTCTGGCTGAGGACGGCTTTGACGTCTCTCTGAACTGACTCTTTATTGGAGAATGCAGCTACTGCTTGGGTTTCTGACAATAAAAACAAAATGATCTCAAATTTGAAGCACCTGCATGACAACAATTTACATCATGTTACAAGAAGAAATATTAGTTTTACCTTTTATCTTGACATGGAATGTGACTTTATCAGCTGCTGTTTCACAAGAATAATATCCTTCATCATTTTTCTTGGCACTTTTAATGATAAGTTTCCTTTGGGTCCCTTTGGAGATGATAGTTGTTCTTTGGTCCTCACTAATTTCAACTTTATCTTTTTTCCATACAACAACAGCACTTGCAGAAGACACCTCACAGGTCAGCTCAAGATCTCCTTTAAGGGATGATGACATTCCCATGGGGCCTCTGGCTTTATTGAGAAATTTGGCAGGTTCATCTAAGCAGAAGTAGAATAAAACGAAATTAATTCCAGTAAATGTAGTCGATGGTTACCGAAACAAAGCTTTTAACCCAGGATGTTATGTGTCCATTAGTGCAATGTTATAACCACTTTAAAGTTCTAATTCACTTACCTTTCAGTGTCAGCTGAACTGACATCCTATCCTCAGATAAGACACACTCATAAAGACCCACATCTTCCTCTGTAACATTGTGAACCATCAAGATTCTCTTACGATCTCTTATAATGGATTCATACTTCTTCCCCATTTTCACCTCTCGCCCATTCTTCAACCAAGATACCTGAAGAACCAAACAGTCCAGTTTACCAAAACGCATTATCTAATTTTAAGATCTCTAACAGCACTCACAACACTGAATTAGCCTTTTCTTCCCATTAGCACTGACCAGAATCCATAAAGGCATTAACACAGCATAAAGTCACCACCTCATATAGTGGTGTGTATGCTGGCTAATAGTGTGATGACAGTAAGTTTGTAGCTGTGCCTTTCTATTTTCAAATAATGAACTTGAAGTGCACCGAATGAAATGTAAAACCAAGGGCTACTGTTTTCTAATCCAATCTTGCTTTAAGCCTCCTGCCTGGTGTGTTCCTTGGTCTTCTTAAAGCTGTTAGAAGCCTTCACTAAGAAGTTGTATATACAGAGAATTATTGGTAATCTCTTTTATACTAACTAGTTGACTTCTGATGGATATTGGTTGCACTGGATTTTAATTTAAGGTATCATCAAAAAGGGGACTGATTACATTTGCACACCAGATCTTTCAGAGTTTTAGTTTTCCAAAATGTCTCTAATTTCACAGTCATGTTCTGGCTTCTGCTGGCTACATGACTAAATCTGAAAAGGTCTGAGGAGGAACCGCAAGGCTCTGTAAGAGGATACCTTACTTTCTCCAACAGGATTTATTTTTTTAAATATGAAAATGGTCAAAGTGGTGAATATAAGATGTTTTGCACACAAACCTGAGTTTCGTAGTCTGACACTTCAGCACTCAGTTGAGCCGTCTCTTGGACACTGCAGGTTACAACCTCTGGATGGTCGGACTTGTTGGTGAACCTGATAGGGGGTGCTATAGCACATTTTTGTACTTAAAATGCGTGACTGAGTAAAAAATAAAGCTTGAGAAAACAGATTACTCTTATAAAATCTAAATGCAGAAAATAATTTTTTTAAACGACATACCCTTCACAGATAGGATGCAACTGCTCTGAGAACCTCCACCCACAAACTTGATTTCGGTTCCATTCATTTCAATGGTCACGACACGAATGAGCAGTGTGTGAATGTTCTTAGATTTGGTGATAAGATATTCTGATCCACTCCGCAGGAGGCGTCCATTTAGGGACCAGAAACCTGAACAAACAGCCGACAACTCCACAGAGATGGAGAATTCCTCTCCAGAGACTGCAGAGCTGTCCATCAGGCCCTTCCTGATTTCTGCAGTGGGTTCTGGATAAGAAAGACAAGCAAAGTATTTTTAAAAAACAAAACACAGAAAACAGATACTTTTCAAAAATATAAGACTTACCAAGGTAGAAGCTGCCAGGTACTTCCAGAAAGGGACTCTGGCCAAAGTCATTTGTGGCAGAAATACGGAACTGGTAGCTAGCTTCCTCTGCAAAACTGCTTATGGTGATCTCTGTGGTTGTGAGGATTTCTCCAGCATTGCATCTCTGCCAGGTAGAAGCACCAACCTTCCTCCTCTCCACGATGTATCCTTTTATGGGTACGGGACGATCACTGTCAGGGGGAGACCAATGAATGGTGATGGACGAGTCAGTCTTGTTCTGCACCACAGCATCGACTGGGGGATCAGGAGGATGCTTCCTGGGAGCTACAGTAGGGAAAAAAACAGTTGAAGATGTTCCTTTGAGTGCAATAAATTTTCATCTTCTCTTTTTTCTTACATGACTATTGACAGGTGTTACTCCAAGGTTGTATGGCCTACCATTATTTATGATAGTTCATCTAATATCTAACTTACAACATTGTTTATGTAGCATCAATCTGACATTAAGAATAGTATCATAGTATCAACATCGAATAAAATGTTTTGATGAAATCACAAAATTAAAACAATAGGCATAAATGTACATGCATTATTTACTTAATTACAAGTTGTTCTACATACATCCTATAAGTCAATTCACATGAAACTTAGACTAATAGAACTTGAAGTAACATACTTGAAATGTCATATGATTTATACTTTTTAGCTCTTTTTTGTCTTTTACAACTCAAAAGTTTACATTTTTAAACTCTTGAGAGCCCTTTTTTTGTGTGGGGTCCATGATGAACCTTAATGCTGTTACCTCCATCATATCTCAATAGCCCACTATGTCTTCAGACATCTATTTATAAACGCATTATTTGTTTCATGTATATATACATATATTGCGATTTTTTTGGCATAGATATTAAAGCCATGACAAATTTGGTTTTAGGTTAGACATGCTGGGAATGCAGATTAAAGGACATTGCAGGTAAAGGGCTCTTGGAATAAGTGGAGGCAGAACTAGGTGCTCACCAAAGCCAACCTTTCAATATTTATTACTGTCTCTCTCACTATGTTGTACAATTTACCATATATAAGAAAAGTCTTTAGAAATTATTTAACTCACCAGTGACAGAGAACCGCGTTGAAGTCTTACAATCTCCAGCCACAAAGGCCACCTCTCCAGAATCATTTGCCTGGCAGTCTTTAATTGTTAACGTGTACTGTCTAAGAACACAGGCGATTGAAGTACGAGAATCTTCCTTCAGTTTCTCGCCATTGCGAGTCCAGTAGGCATCTGGACAAGGATGCTCCAGCTCAACACAAAAGATGACGGTGTCACTGACTGGAACGATGGTCTTCCGAGGAAGCTTCTTTGTGATATTACCTGGTACATGGAAGTAAGATTACAGATAATAATATTTGCAGCACAAAGAACAACAAATATAAGCATTCATCTCAACTTTGTTAACCAGTGTGGTCACAACAGCAGCTGCACTAGAAAAATTATTTATTAAACAAATGTCTTCAAAATTACACACAAGATGCCTGAAAAAATCCAATGAGAACAGTTTCCCTACCCAGGACAGTGAGCTCAGAAACAGTACGGCTGCCCTCTTTCATCTCGCAGATATAAACTCCATCGTCATTAGTGGTGACATTATGTATGGTAAGGCGACGCAGAGTCCCATCCTCGTCCATGCGATATTTGGTGTTTTGTTCCAGCCTAGTTTCCTCCATGAACCAGTCGGTCTGAGTGGCGATGAGTGGCACCTCACACAAGAGTGTGGCTGAGGCCTTTTCTTGTACCTCCACATCCTGCAGTTTCCTCTTGAATGGCACCTTTGGCTCTGACAAACAGAAAAACAACAAAATCTGCAAATTTTTAAAATGACATAAAATGTTCTAAATTGCAGAGCAATCATTCGTTATAAGGTGGGAAATTACATATTAGTTAAGTAAAAGTAAAGGAAATTTAAGATTAAATGCAGTGCACTCCAAAATTATTGTCACTTCTTGTAAAGACGTGTAAAAATGCAACAAAATAAGTTTAAATTGAAGAGGTATAATGTCAGTAAAATTGTAGAAAAATTAAACTTTTACTTGAGTAATAAATTTTTTTTTTGATTTATGCTTTTTAAGATTGTCTGAACTCAGATATTTTGTGTTCTGGTATTTTTGTGTTTTAGTCTGTTTTACATCATTTTCATCATATATGTTCTTATACTGATTTTATTTTATTGTTTTCTTTTCGTTTAATCCTGTATGTTTTTATTTACCTTGCAAGCCACTTTTGTCAGTTATGTTTTTTTCAGACATGATATAAAGTACAATTTGACATTCAAAAAGCTAATATCTTGCAGACACTTTTTAACATGGGAAAGACAGCAGAAAGCCTTACAAATTACAATTTCAGTGTAAAGCCCAAATTTACTTATCAAAGTAAATAAGGGCTTCATGAACAAGTAACATAAAATAGTACAATTGTTCTGAATAACTGAATATTTTTTGATAAATATAAGCCACTTTTATTATGACTTTCATGGAAAAGAAACCGCTTGAAAACAGCACACCCTCTCCATATATATATCCATCGTTCCTCGTCATCAGAGTGCATGAAGATTTTTAATCAACACAAATATATGATTTAATGATGTCATCCTCTGAGCCAATTTTCTTCCTGGAGGAAGTGTCACTTGCAGTGGCCTAGAAAGGGTGAGTTCATCTGAGAAACTGTGAACTACTCATCACCAGTAGGAAATAGATGAAACACAACACCTACTTCCAAAGGGTCGAGATGAATATAACCATGTAATTTATGGCCACTGACATTTAGGTAAATCTTAGGGGAAAATACATTGATTTAACATGGTAATTACAGTTACATGTAGTGTATGACATATTACAGACCTTTTTAATGAGAAGCAATTGTGTGGTTATCTGCAGCTGAATGTGCTTATCAACAACTGGGATCTACAACTTTATCTATAATATGGGGACTTTAAGAAAAATATTTTTTTATCATTTTAACTGTACATGTAGGTCTATGGTTCCCTAAACTGATGGGATATGTGCTACCTTTAGTGCTACAGAGAAAAAAACAATACTAAAATGGTATATTTAAATAAATGTTGAACAAGTGCTAATATCCCTATTATTACCACTTGGATATTATAGGTATCGGCAGTCTGTAACATGGAATAAAACATTAAATAAAAAATCTGGGTGTTTGACAGTTTCTGTTAAATTAAAAAAACAATAATTTTCTTACTCTTTTGGGGTAAAAAACAAATGAGTAGAAATTTCTTGGAATTTAAGTTTTGTTGGATTTGTTTTCACATTTAAATATATAAAAATTATAAAAGTCTTGCTTTCTGAAAAAACTTCTCAACTTGTGCTAGCAAAGTACCTCATAATATCATTGATTACACTTTGCAGAGGTGAGTGTTTTTCACACCCTCCTCATAATTTAATACAAATATACTATATTTTTCATGTTGATAAAAGCAACAACAAAAAAAAAAAACTTTCTGTTTTTCGGCTAAGGATCCTAATCCAGAAATCCAATTACCAAAACATGCATGAACTGAGATGACACTGGCACAGCTGTTAGTTCTGTTGTCTGGCAGCTAGAAAGTTCTTGGTTCAAGTCACGGCCTGTGCTCTATTTGCATGTTGTTCCTGTGGATGCTCAGGTTCTCAGCAGGTACTTTGGTTTCCTCCTTCAGTCCAAAACATGACTTGACTTACTGGGCACTAATTTCCCTTTAAGTGTGTATGCATGGTTGTTTATAATTTGTGTGTCAGTGTTGGCTTGTGGTAGACTGTTGCACTGTCACGGGCATATATACCATGCCTCTCCCCAAATGACTGTCCTACAGGAATAAGCAGATGTAGACAACGTTCCCACCCACATTTTTAACTTCTAAGTACTTTTCCATTAATTTTCCCAGCTGCAATGTTTGTGATTTAAACTTTAACACACAGATAAGCCATTTCCTAGAAATACATTGTCAATGAATGTTAGTTGTTGTTTTTTTTAGTTTGTCTTTTTACAGCATTCCCAAACAAACAAGACAAGTCAAAGTCCTGCTGTACTACAGCTCTACAAAGCTTGTAAAGGTGGTGGTACTTGGAAAGCTTAGTATCCATTGAAGTCGTACTTGATACAAAAATGTAGATAATGGATCAGCATCTTTTTAAGATGTTGCTGACATAAAGAAGAGGTGGGCCAAGCATAGCCCAAGGGACAACAATGTGCCACATTTTTAGTTTTTAATTTATTTTATAGTTAACAATATCACACATCCTGTTAATCAAAAGCAAGCGTCATGACATATTTTACTTAGTCATTACATTTAGCTAAATAAACCAAGTGTCTTCAAAGAAAGAGTGTGACTAAATGTAAAAATAGAATAAGACAATTTCCCGGCCAGGAAGAAAAAATCTCAACAAAATATTTTTTGCAATCATAAATTTTTTTAAATAAAAATGTGGATATCACTGCATTAGTGTGCATATAATGTGTTTTACCTCCTAAGGTAGTTTAGATGTACACAAATGATTTTTTTTCTCAATAAGTGAACATTTTAAAACCTTACCTTTGACTGTAACCAGTACAGCACTGTAGGTCTGGCCTGCCATATTGGTGGCATTGCATGTATAGAGACCATTATCACTCTGCTTGCAGTACAGGATCTTGAGGATGAAGTTCTCAGCTTGATCCTCATAAATGACGTGCCTGCGTCCCTCACTGATGTTACTTCCGTCCTTCCTCCAGATAATGTGTGGTTTGGGGTGACCCGTCACAAAGCAGCTGAGTTTTGCATGTTTGCCCTCAGTAACAGTGCAAGTGCGGGTGAAAACACCTTTAGGTAGACTGGCCAGTGCAGACGCCCTCAGCTCCTGCTCCAGGCTCAGGGAACTCAGGGCATCGGTCATGTTGGCTTTGGAGAGGGAGCTGTTTTCCTCCGTGCGAAAGATGGAGATGTCCTTCTTCATTTCCTCTTTGCGCTTTTGCATGTGGGAGAGGAGAGAGGTACTCTTGTCTGCAGACATGTGGCGAGCATCCTGAGTATCCACCACCAGAGCTGCAGCAGCCTGGGAGCGGCCGACAGAGTTCTGGGCCCTGCAGATGAACGTGCCGCTGTCCAGGTTGCGCACACCTTGGATCTTTAAGGTGCTGCTTTCGCTGTCGGACATAATTTTGATGCGGTTTGTTTCACCTAGGTAGCGCCCGTCCTTCTCCCACTCAAATGTAGCCTCAGGGTGAGCCACAACCCGGCAGTGGAAAACAACTTCTCCTCCTAAAGCCACTCGTGTGGAAGTGGGCTTCACCATGAAAACGGGGGCCCTCTGAGACATCTCTGTTTGGAGGGCCACCTTCAGGGTCACGGCAGCATAAGCTTCCCCGATGTTGTTTTTGGCTCGACACATGAACTGACCACTGTCCTCCAGCGTGAGGTCATAGATGGTCAGACGGTAGATGTCTCCATCTTCCACAGTTTTAAAGCGGCCCCCAGACGAAAGCTTGAGCTTGTCTTTTTCCCAAGTGATTACTGGAGTTGGGTTGCCAACAACAGTGCAGCTGAGTGTAGCATCCTTGCCCACACCCACTGTGAAGGCCTTTGGGCGAGTGAGAAACCTGGGGGCTCCTCCAAACAGGTTTTGATCCATTTTTACTTCTGTGATGAATAAAGCATATAAAACAACATTAATACAGCTACTACAACAAACAATAATAAAGGAATAATCTAAGGACAACTTGATTTAAATGTGACAACTAAATAACAGGGTCAAAGAATACATATAGTAACATCAGTTCACACAGAACTGATTTTTTTTCTACTCCTTGACCCCAACCATGACTGCAACTTCCTTGAAAACAAGCAAAGTGTGGTGATCAAACAAGTGGTGAACAAAAGAAAAAAAATAGCTGTTTACAGAAGATGACCAGCAGCTGAAAGTATCTTAACCATTTGTTAAAGCTGTCACCATGTCGTGACGGTTTGCTATTAAACAGATAATCTGTGAAAAGATCAATCTCCTCCACCTCCTCCCTGAGCTGCTACTGCTGTCTAAAGAAATGCACTGTTCTGACCAAAAACAACCAATCAGAACCAGGAGAACAGGCGTAGAGCTCTCAATCAACCTCTTCCACTCACTGATAAGTGTGCTACTGGGAGGTTTTATAAAGATTGTTTGAATTTCTGTGAGTAATAAATAAATTGTTTTTGTTGTGTAATTGTAAAAAGAGTAGAGAGACAGGAAACATCCACATAGATTGAACACTGTGTTGCTCACCATTTCCACTGGGAGGAGTTATGCTGTTATCAGGGCTAGAGCTGCTGCTGTCTGACTAATCTGTTGTTAAGTGTGGTAGGAAGTACAGGTACAAGTTAAATATATGAATATGTTGTTAAATTATTTTCTTCATTCATAAAATGCTAGGTAAATGGAGGCAAACGGTAGTCTGTAGCTAAGCTAACTATGCTAAATGGTTGACAATCTCGCACATTCTACCCACTTCTCTTGGAGAAAAACTGGGCTATAAATTGACACTTGTCTTTTTTCTATCTTTCTTTTTGAAACCCTGACTTTATCATTTTTCTTGGCGGCACAGTAACAAACACAGTCCTACTTGTCTTCCACTGGTCCTGAACATCGTCACTGTCAAGCTTGCTAAGCAGGAACGAACCATTTCATTCAGATACAGGGGGGTGTTCGGGGCAAATATAGATGTGTGCTTTTTGGTCTGTGAGTGGTAACATTAAATTTTTACTGCTAAAACAATTTTAAAAACACAATAAGATTAATTTTGTAATTGAGAGGGCCCCCAATTTTTTTTCTATTTCTATAAGAAAATAAATAAATACATTTGTGGGGGTTGGGGGGTGGGCCTTGGAATTGTCCTAACTGGATTTTAGGTCAAAATAGGAAAAACGCGTTAACGTTGACAGTCCTAATTAAAATACAGTTGCATTGTGCTAGAATTTTATTACCTTCCATCTACATTTTGCCATGGCTCACCTGGTGTAATTGTGCATTTGCTGAGTTTATCATACCAACTTCAACACCACTGAGTACAGTTGCACACTATATCATTGTAAGAAGGAATGGAGAAGCACCATGACGTGTTGAAGGGGGAGTGTGGGAAAGGTAGGAGCTTCTTAAAAACACAGAGGTATATTTCAAGACATCAGATATGGCTATGATGTTGTAAAGTTATTTTTTAAATATAGCCCTCTACAACATTTTCATAGCAACTGAATGTAAGTTAATTATTAGATTGTGTTATAAAATGGCACTATGTGCCTGAAAAATCATAATACCTCCCCTTTGCTGTGATTGTGTTTAGTTGTGCCTCTTTGGTAAAACATTACAAAGTAATTTTTTAAATGTTACTTTTTTTACCTTAAAATATAACTGTTACTGGAATCATTAGATTTTTTATGTATTGGCCCAGAACAGTGACAGTAGCCTATATTTTGTTCTGATAAGTAAAGGCACTGTGCCCAATACGTTTTCAATGTGGCTGATGTTAATCAAGGAAGTAAATTTAAGTTTAGTTATTTCTGGTGTCAATTAGGTGCTTAAAATTAAGTTGGGTACAGTACTGTGATGTCAGAAGCTATTTTTAAGGAAAGTATTCTTTTACTTTGTGACCCTCCTGTGGTTCATTCAACTCAGAGAAATCAAGCAAGACTTTTAAACAGGAATGTTGTTGCTCTGTTTAATCCTTTGGCATTTTAGTATTTGGTCTTTTCATTTTCCTTTGGGATGAATGAAGTATTTTTTAATTTAATTTAATTGAACCTCAGTCTGTCATGGAACAAGATTGATTTTAAAATATCAGCAGGCGTTGTATACAGTAATTGTATAAAACAATTAATAAAACTAAATATATGATATGATACATCATTATTCATATTAAAGTCATGGAATAAATTCTTAACCAAAGCCAAATGAAACGCCTCACATTTTACAATTTTCTATGTGGACTCTACATTATTATTATTATTTTTTTTAATGCAATGAAAAAAGATATAAAACTAGAATTAAGATCGGCATATTTATAGCTGGCAGCTCTTGTAACATTATACAGTCTCCTGTTCTTCCTCTGCACACATTCATCAAGCCAACCACATAAATCCACGCAGCCTGTTCAATAGTTTAATACCACAACAACAACTGAATTCCCATGTAACAAGGTCATACAGAAAAGATAGGTGCCTTTCAAAGATCTCTATTTGCCAGCTTTGTCACCTCCAGTGGCTCGGACCGCCTGTCCCAAAAATAACCTCAGCTGTCAGAGCCCATCTCTGCACATTGCCATTTGTAGAAACGAAGTGCTCTTTGATAAAGCTCCTACTTCGGAAACATGCTTTATTTCTAGCACAGTCCATTTTCTCTCTGGCCAACTGAGGTAGACAGAAATTTCTAAAATTGGTTCTTAAATACAACAAGTGGCATATACAAAAACAATACTATAAGTTGTAGCCAGAGCTAACTTTAATCACACAGTCATAGGAAATTTAATTGTAAGTCTTAAGAATGATATTACTTTAAACTGATACATTATTTACCTTTGAGTCTTCAACCTTTCAGGTAAATCAGCAGCTGAGTCATGTGACTATTGGCTGTTACTAAAAAATTCCAGATTAAGGACCAGCTCCGAGTTCAGTAATCCCACCAAAAAAAAATTTTGGTCTTCTTTGTGCACAAATATCCGTGAAATGATAGTAAATCCAGAAAGATGGAAGTCCCCCAGTCTCCTGTGGTGGGCGGTTGACTAGACTCCTTTTTCTTTTCTTCTCTGAGGGCTCATGATGCCAAATAGCTGACGTTCCGAGTTTGGCGCAGCCTCCTTTCCAAAATAGATCCTGTCATTTGCAGATAGGAGATGGCCTCTGTTGGACAGGCCTGGTAACGGAGACACAGACAGTGGCCTTTGTGGCCTGTCACTGCTGCTGCCTACACTCAGTAGAACAAAGGGGAAAAAAATATATAACCAGGAAGAAACATGCTCTTTACCTTCAGGGAGGAAGAGTTATGGCCAGATTTAGAAAGATGTGGGGCCCTGGGCTGGAACCTGTCTTAGTTGACAGTAAATCAAAGCTCTTTTAACTGGTTAATACTAATTAGATACTCAATATAATTTGTTTATTGTTGTGTTTGGTTCAAGGAAGTAAAAAAAACCACACAAAAAACCAAAAAACTGATTTTTATCAGTTTTCACCAACTTTCCCATGTTCAGTGTCAAGGGCAAATGATAATAAAATCAACAAAAATTGTGACACCTCCTTAGGTACAAGACAATATATCTTCTAATGAATATTCTAAAAAGGGTCAAGACTAAATCAACATGTTAGGTATGCAACTAAGTAAACAATTGACAATGTACAGTGAAGGTGGTAATAGTATCTTCTTATTAACTTGTTATTAATCTGACTGCCTCCATAGGAGCTGTTATTTTGAGGTACAAATAAAGAATAATGGTAGTCTTCAGTCATTCCACTGACTTTGCACAATGCATTAGCACTGACTGCATCAAAACAGACACAAATCATGACGCTACCACCACCATGCTTGACAGCTGGGAAAGCACTTTCCCAGCTGTCAAGCATCGTGTTTTGAATCTTGCTTTGAAACCTCAGAATATTCTCCTGGCCATTGTAGCCACACTGCTGTATTGCCACTGACTCCTGTTTTTACAGCCTGATTCTCATTTACAGAAAATGTACTGATATAATTGGGTCGTTGCATAGAGGTTGTGGCATGTTGTGTTCCCACAGCTACTACTGTGACAGCTGCAACTTAAGCATCTGACCTTTTATTAAAACATGACCTCATACTGAGTAAGTGCCCGAATTAATAAATTCGACTGGTTTCTAATCTGTAACATTTTTTTAACATGATTTTAAATTGTTCCACAAACCTAAAATTGTAGTATTTTAAAATGCTCAGAAATAACCTCTTTCCCAACAGAGTAAAAATAAGCTCTTGTTTGCCTGGATGATTCATTTTAAATCACTTATCAAGGATTGATTTATGACTTCCACTGTGGGACCCTATTCCTTTGCTTCTGTGGTATTTTCTTCGTTTTTGACTGTGGGCTTCCCCCTCCCAGTTCCACTGACTGACAGCAGCAGGCCTCCTGGACCCTCATTTAACCTCTTCGAAACTCTAGCAGACACTAATCCACTATTGCTGCTTGTCTCTGCCTCATCCTGTTCTGTCCACTGTCTTTGGTTTCCATACCGCAGAAAGAACATAGAGGAGCTGCCAGAACTGATCAATGACTCTATAGCTGTTGAAAGCTTTTAGGTTATTCGCGTGTCGTCATGCAGAGGTGTAAAATAGACAATGATTTATGAGAACTTGAGTTATCCTATCCTAAAGTTTTTTTTAATCCAAAAATTCCAGCAGGCTGGGATGATATATGGTATATTTTCAGAGCCATTGGTAGATGTTTAAAGCTTACTGTTCAACACACTAGGGAAAGAAACTTTTCCACACAGTGCCTATTTTTGTATTAAAGCATTTCTGTCTGATGAGTGGAGGAGAAAAAATTAGATGCAATGTATGCCTTCCAGTGTGAACTGCATGGACCTTTATCTGACCTCCCAGTCATTTGAAAGACAAAGGTCATGGATGTATCGTGTTCACAGACTCAAACATTCATGTTACCACCAAAACATTTGCATGCCAGGTGAAAGTCGAGGCAAATGTTATTGTAAGAACAGCAGATGGCGCACCTGTCCTCCAGAAGTAAAAGGTGTAGGAGGAAAAAGCAACAGCAGTTGGCTGTTTATTCATGCATATTTACAATGCAGACATGTATCAAGGGAGAAATGCGACAAGATAGCTGTAAAACAATTTATTTTAAACATTCTGCAATAAAATATTCACAAAATTCTGAAGATCAGCAGAATTGAGCTACAAATAGCTGGATTTATGTGAAAATGTCAAAAGCCTTTTATGAAAAGCCTGAAACATGTGCAAATAAGCTTTAGTTTTTTTTTTTTAGTTAATGGAGATGTCAAAGACTGAGGCCAAGTTTATAATGAGAATGTCAGTTTTGACATTGTTCTCAGGATATAGTGCGCAGAAAGTAAAGTGGGAATTTATAGACCTGCAAGGCCCATGCGGTTTCTCCAAGGTACTTCTTGCATAATATTTTGCTGCACTGCATTAATATTTATCATATACCCCCAGAAACAGATGCAGAGAAAGTTTTGGGCACCCTTGGAAAAGACATGCAAAAAGTAATTGTGGTTGCATAATCTGACTGACATTTTTGAGAAAAACTCACCTTTAATTTGAGTACTTCAATCTGTTCAGTGAGAGAAAACATCCCATGTCAGAAAGCAACTGTTTTTATAAGTACAATTATAAATATCCCTAACAATACCTCAAAAACAAATATCAAAATATATTTTTAGAAATAATACTTTACTTATTTATGCTAGGAAACAGAGTTTATAAGGACTTTCTGTTTATGTGGAGGAATAATGTGACAGGACACAGTATTCCCTTTCTTTCACCAACATGAAAAAAGACTAGTAATTATCTAGCCATCACACAGATAACGTCAGCAAAAAGTGGCATGTTGGGGTCAAAAAGTGCTCATGAGAGCCTTCAGATTTTATCTACATTCCAACTGTTTGCTTGGGACTGATGCCAGAAAAAAAAAAAACCTCTTCTTTCACAAATGTACTGTAAACTTATAGAGATTGCAAAACACTATCTGTCACTGTTGCCAGGTTAGTAGAGACTAAACCTGAGCTGACTGAGCATATTAGGTAGTTTTAGTGTGAAACAAATGAGTGGAAAGGTAGTTTATGTTCAATGTTAAGCAGGGTGGAGGATCTATGATGCTGTCAACATGTCGCCCTTCCAAAGGGATACGGAGGAAATTTGTCAGTATTATTTTCATATAAATCTGGCCATCTCTGCCAGCAGCTTGAAAGTAGTTTGTCATTGGATGCTTCAGCAGAAAACTGAGCCAAAGTATAAGGCCAAATCAACACAGCAGTGGTTTATCAGATACAAAATGAACCTTCTTCTGTGACCACTGAATCCTACAGAAATACTAAGGAGTCAGCTAAAAAAGACAGCATGAGAGACAAGTGAGGACTTAAAGATCTGCAGACACTGAAAAAAAAAGATTCTTCTCTCTGTAAGCTCCAACGATGTCAATGGTTATGTAAAAACTTTACTGCTATTTGGTAAAAACTACCAAACAGATAGCACTACCTAGCTCTCACTTTATTAAAAAAGTTAACTATGTTTTTTTTTTCTCTCCAAAAAAAAAGATACATTTATTGTAAGCGTTTTTACAGATCTTCACCAGGGTGCCTACCAATTTCTTCTGATATGTACTGTCTATAGTATTTATAGAAATCTATATTTATCATACATGCTTTTTGAGATCTACTTCACTATATGCAGATAAAGGAAATATTTCATAAACAGCTACATTTACTTGAAACTTGAATAATGATACAACATCTAATATCCGTTTGGAGTTAAGAAAGTTACCCCCATCGCACCCCCGCCAAGTGAATTAAACTAAAAATATTTTATGAAAAGCTTCAGACACCCTCAGACAAAAGTAAGACCAGGACATGTCTAATTTTAACCAAGAACATTTTTTTAGGCTCAATTTAATAACCACAAATGAACAAAAATCTCAACAGAAAAAACTCAGAGCTTTTGTTTATTTCAAGAACACATTTCAACACACATCACACACACATCAAATGATTAAATACACTCAAAATAGGATTTATCAGTCTCTACTCACAAACAGGGAACATGTATAGTAAAGCTGTGCAGAAAACAGGTTATTTTGGCATGTTTCCTTTGTCAGATAACGCCTAATTTACAGAACAAAACCAAACGTAAGAGACAAACAAACAAAACTATTTGCAAGCATAATATTCATCATCTCTGAATAGCACCTTGTTCCAGTCTCTGCAATATTTTGACTGGTGAGTAGTTGATAAGAAAGGATGGTGTGGGGTTTGTCCATTAGGTCAAACAAAAGACAAAGTCCTGCCTCTGTAGGTTATATGAACCCAAACTCCATGACAGGAAGCAGCGTCGTGGAGATAGAAAAGACTGACTGACACGAGGGCTAATCGTACGAGCAACACCCACAACTTACTTGATGCTATATCCACATAAGAGCTGCTCATCAGAAAATACTGTACATTATGTGTGCTGCTAGGTCTATAAAAGTAGATTTGATGGTTTAGACGGCATGGCTTTCTAAAAGAGCAAATGCTAATCCGTAACACTAAGGCACTGCTTATGATATAAATGGCTAACAATAAACAGAAATGGTTTGAACTCTGTGCACACAACTCAGCTCCAGAGTGCCTTCTACACAAAAGTTACAACATGTGAAAATTACAACTCAAAATTCACTTCCAATGCAAAACACAAGCAGGTAGGTGCATATTTAGAGTGACCTAATTTGGTTGGAGAACGGCATTTTCCTTCTTGTCGGGAAATTACAATACATTTCATGCTGAGGCTTCATGCAAGAACCACCGTTGCTTTGACATCATGCAGGTGGCCGTGGTGTTTTATGATACTAATAAAATCTGAATGAATGACTTACCACCTCGAAAGGGATGGGATTTTTTTTTACTGTTAAATTATTGGTCTAAAAACACATATTGTTTTTTTTTCTATATATGTAACATGTATGCCTTTTTCTTTTAAATAGCCAATACCTGGTATTGCCAGTAGAGACTATATTTTTTTGAGACTGTACTTTGAAACAGCAATGTTGGAGAGCATCTGTAAACGACACAATAAAAGATTAAAAACCAGCCCCTTTGATGACATTTCATATTTATGCAACAACTCCGGGAAGACCAAACATTAATAAAAAATTTACCTAACACAGATTTGCAAGAAGCAAAATGCCCCAATTACTCAAAAAATATTAAAGCTCATCTTATCTGCTTGGTAAATATAGAAAGAAATTCTAATTATTACAATGTATATATGCAATTAAATTCTGAATGTAGTTGTTGCATTTGTGCAGAGATACTGACTGTAGCCTAAATTCATCGCTGCCACTGAGGTAATACAGAGAACTGGTTTTTAGATACTTGCTTTAGCATATAAACAAGCAATAAACTAACCTAACAGGCATCACCTGTCTGCTGTGGGATTTTAATTGCAGGAATACTTAATGCTCATTTCATAAGAAAAAACAAAAGTCTTAAAACACCTGAACTAGTAATACTAAGCAAAATGTGGATTTAGGGCCTTTAAACATGGAAAACAGCATGATATTATATGTCGACAAAGTCTGTAGATGTTTTATATTCAGATATTAAAGGTATTGTAGTCAGCTTTTCAATAAATAAATACTTGGCAGCTCTTTAGTAAATTGATCTGGTATTTGTAAAAAAAAAAAAAAAAAAAGAAATGACCTATTAAAGGATGAGTAATACACAGTCTATTTACATGTCACAAGGGTAAAAAAAAACATTGAAATGTTTTACTTTTCAGATGGTCAAGTTGTAGCATAGATGTTCGCGCCATTCTGGAAACCCTTGTGATGCACAAGTATTTGGAGAATTTGTGCAGACACAAGCACAGCCGAAGTTATGAGCTTTTTTTTAACGTCACCATAAAATTCCTTACATCCAATATCAGGCAGACTCTACACGCCCAAATGAACTTTGTACAAGTTAATGATAAAACCATGATAAAAAGGATGGAAGACATATGGAATCCCTGATGCCATAGACTCCCTGATATGACACGATGAGGTGTAGAGGTGCGAAAACAGTGGTTATTCATCGGCAGACCCCTCCCACTACATGATGTTTTAAAGGTCTGCACTAAACTCTCCATGACGGTCATTTAAGGCCACAATGTTCAGCGAAGAAAGAAAAATGTAAACACTAAAAAAAAAAAAAAAAAGAGAGAAATTATTAGAGAAATATAGTCTTTCAGGTTACAGCTCCACAGATCATATTATAGGGCTGAAATTGGATCATGTACCTTATGACAAAGGCACCTTATGAACTGCGTGGTGTGGCCTTTTTTGGAGAAGATTCACTGTTAATCTCCTGATCGTCTTCATCCTCTTCTTCCTCCTTCCAGCCACCAAGTTGAGCAGGGGCTGGCATGGAAATGTTGGAACTATGAGAGCCATGACCATGAAAACCTGAAAAAAAAAGAACATCAGACGATTAGAGCAGAATTTATATGTATATAAAGTGGGGGAAAATTTGTTTTCTCGTTTTGTTTTTCAGCTGAAATTTATGATTTAATAACTTGAATGAGTTTTACAAAAGATAATCAGAACAAAATCAAATTTAAAATTACACAAATTATTTAAGAAAACCACAACAAACTTATTCTTTATACTTTTTAAATGAAAAAGTAACCTGAAAATTTTATTTTACTGACACCAAGAGTCAGAACACTAAAACAGGAAGGTGTTTAAATAGCATTGTGACAATTTTTTGCTTCTAGTCTGTCCTTTGTCAATAATAATAAAAAACACCGGCTATTGTTTGCAAATGACATTAAAGCAAATTAGATTTTTGCGTTTCTGATCGTCTGGCCACCAGTAAATATCAGCTGAAAAATCAGCTAATATTGGTCACCAGCTGATTCCTCAAAAACAGCAGATCACCTGTGTTTGCGTGAAGATCTCTCATTGGCACTGAACTCTGCCAGTGTCCTGAGGTCCTCTGTGGTTGGGAGGTCTGCTGATGGAGCTGCACAGACAAACACTTGTTAAGAGTACAATAAAAAAACAAAAAAAACATTTAAACCTTATAACTAAAAGCTGGGCTACTTGAGGGACTGATTTCCATCGTTTATAAACCAACCTGACGTTTACGTTTGAACCGACAACAGAGTAAAAGTTGTGATCAGGAAATTACCTCATGCATATAAATGGCATGAAGACTCATCTCTGCTGAGGCAAACTCTGAGTGCAGCGCATTGCTCCGGATGCGAGAGTCGCTGTTAGACATGCTGTAAAAGAGGAGCAGAACTGACATTGCATTTGTGCTTCTCTGCAACATTAGATCCCAGGTCTTAAAAGTACCTGTTAATGACGGTGCGGTCGCTGCGGTACATGGTGGTCTCAGGGTTAACGGAGGAGGGCAGAAGGACATGGGGCCGGCTTCGGCTTGGATGTGCATGATGAGAGGTGGACAAAGAGGCCAGGACACTGGCTGCGGCAGATGCAGCAGAGCTGGGCGGGACGAAACGATGGTCTCGCCCTGGTAATGCGGATGCAGTGAGGATGGGGTGGATCAGGACGCTGGCTATAAGGCTTTCAGCCTGGAAGCGGCCACATACATGAAAAGATTTTAAGAACAATCGGCTATTTTTTTTTTTTGGATGTTACGTAAATGACATCAAGATCAGGCTTCCTACCCCGGCGCCAGACTCGATGGAGTGCAGCGAGGTGCCCAGAGGGGCCTCTGAGAGCAGCAACTGTGTCGAAGGCCCACCCTGTGCGTCATGCTGCACCTTCTCCTTTAAGTGGCTGATGAACAGCGAGCTCTCCTGAGGCGGCTGCCAGCGGGGGTTCTTTAAGGTGAAATGCATGAGGGACAACTCGGTCTTGCCGTTCTCAGCCTGTTGATATACAGACGCCTCTGTCTGGCCGTCTGACATCCACTGCACAAACAGAAGTGCAAACAAATAAAGCAAATGCATTATTGGTTTTCTCCTGAGTATACTGGCCTCCGTCCTGCCATGTAAGTTTAATAAGTCTTACTGTTGGGTTTCCATGCCGCCTAATATCCATCTGAGCAAAGGAGCAGATATCCCCGACTCCAACCACCTCCACAGTGAAGTTCCTGAAGAAGTCGATGATTTCTAGGGATTTGTTTCTCAGGAGGAATATGAGGATGAAGGGAGTAACAATAGGACTTAGAAGTTCCTCCAAAATGAACACCTGAGGTAAACACAGAGATAGATTAATTCTCCCCCCAAAAACGTATCATGGCATCATTTCAGACTGAATAATCCAATGATAAATCGTAGGCAACAAGCAATAAAAACAATCTACTTCAATTTAGTAGAAGCTAATGTTTTCCTATCTACAGTTTTAATATGCTGTTCTCCTCACCGCTTTGTATTGGAACAGCTGTGCCACCTCGTCACGGGTCTCACTCTTGTTTGCGTTCCCCCTCCAGTGATCTGGCATGTAGTGGATATGAGCCAGCACGCACTGCAGAAGCTGCTCCGGACACCAAACCATATGTTCATCCGGGATGAAAGACCTTGTGCAAAACAGGCACAAAAATGGTATAACAGCTGATCTGAATTTTTTTTTTTTTACACATGTAATCATATTTTCATGTTATAAACAAAATCTTCAGTGTATCATACTGAGATTTTATGTAATAGACCAAGACAAAGTAGAACAGTATTGTGAAGAGGGACAAAAATGGGACATGGTTTTCCTTTTTTTTTTTTTTTTTAGATTAACATCTAAAAATTCTGGTGTGCATTGTTATTCTGCCCTTAAGTCATTCCATAGCAGAACCATCTGCTAGGCATGCTGACTGATTAAATCAGTCAGCATGCCTCTACAAGATACGAACATCCACAAAATAATAATAATTAAAAAATAAAAAATAAAAAAAAAAAAAAAAAAAAAAAAAAATATATATATATATATATATATATATTTTTTTTTTTTTTTTGCAAAAAACTTCAAGCTCAATCATATTGGATGGAGTACATCTACAAACAACAATCCTCAAGTCTTCCGAACTGGATTTAGTTCCAGATGCTTCTAAGATATCATATATTGTTGTTCTGGCTGCATTTTCCTTCTGAAAACTGAGCCTCTCTTCTAGACAGAAAAGCATCCCCACACTATGATGATCCCACCACCGTCTTTCCATCTTGGGTATGGTGTGTGGTGTTACCCTTCGGTCCCACAGCACAGAACAGAACTTAGTGGGCTACTAATATCCTGCTTTATATCCTACAACTCTATCTCTGAACTAGCTTGTCTGCTTCTTTTGCTTAATGTTGTCGTTTGTTTCTTTATTCAAGTAAATTACACACTGGTGGACTCTATTTAATTCAACCAGCTTAAATTTATAATTGAACTGGATTTTATTTGTCGTTATTAAAGTCAGTTGAAATCAAAGCTGTCCTTCTCATATTTTTATTCACAACAGTTTTGCTTTTCACTTCATCATGTCCATCTATTTTGAAATCTCACTAAAGTAAACTGGTTTGTGGTTGTAACGTGAGAAAATATAAAAGGTTTAAGAAGAAAGAATATTTCTGCAAGTCACTGTATCAGTTTTATATCTAAATTACCTCATTTTTATGACTAATGACTGCAGACATCTGACAGGTGGCATCCATATTCTATAAGAGCATTATTTGCATTTAAGTATATTATACAAAATATGTAATTACATCTTCTATTTTGTATAAATGATATAAATACCAAGTGATTTTGAATCTCTTTTACCAAGTTCCATGTCTGGCAGAGATTCTGCCAATTTCACATCCATAACTAAAAAGAAATGGCAACAACTCACCTGGTTATAGTGATAACTACACCCAGTACAGTGATAGCGGTCAGAATGTGCTGCACTGTAAGAACGTCCTCATCATAGACAGTCAGTGCAATGAGAACAGCCAGCACCGACCCTGAGAAAAAAGCAACATTCTTGGCGAAAACAGCCAGGAGTGGCGACGTGAAGGAGTTCATGTATTTTGAAGTGGGCTTGTAGCCACGACCCAATCGTCCATGCAGCTCGTGGTTCAGCTCGTTGAAGTGCCGCAGGTATAAGCGGCCGTAGAGGGACCAGCGGCGTGCGCCCAAACTTCCGGGCTCCCTGCGGATCACTTCAGTATAACTGAAGAAAGCGTAAAGCACCTGCCACACCAGGATGAAAGGACACAGCAGCAAATTGGCCAAGCCTATCAGCAGGATCACTCTGCTCAGCTTCTGAGCCAGCTCGAGGCGATTTCCACTACGCTTGTACTTAGGGTGCAGGTTCCACTTGTTCTGAAACAGAGAGCCGGGACCCCAGAAAAGGATGAGCTCAAAGTTGTACTTGAGGCCTTGGGTTAAGAAGACCACATTGCCCAGCAGGGGGAGCTGCAGATGAACTGGCAGCAGCGATTTGTTTATCATGGCCACCATGTAGTTCTTGAAGCGCAGGATGCGGTGATAGATGTCAAGTTCTGTCAGCTCTTTCTTGTGAATGCACATCTGCTGTTCCCTCTGCAAACTGATGAGCCGATCCTGGACTTCCTGCCATGTAAAGTTGCATAGTTCATCCTGATAAGAGAAGGAAGGGGGGGGGACAAAACAAACTGATGAGAAAAACAACAAATTGCTTGCTTGCTGTAGCAAATCTTAATTTAGATCACCAAGTGGATCATATACCATTTTAATCTTCAGTGCTTTGATGTAAAACTGCCTGATCTCCCAGTAGCTCAAAATGTTGCAGAAGACTTTAATAAGTCGGTAGATCCAGAAGGTGGCAGCCATTATCAGAAGGAATATGATCCAGCTGTTGTCTTGTATCCTAAAAGAACATAAAAATTCCTTTTTTACACACAATTGCAAGTCATTTTGTCTTGCTATGGCTTTAAAAAGACAAATATTATGCAGTTGCAATTTTACTGTTGAATCTTGCTTCCTTCCTCTGGCAACCTCTGCTACTCTTCTCCAATAACACGTTTAAGCAAAGTTTCAACCAGTAATGACAGGGCAAAGGCTTTGCATAATCCCAGAGGGGGTAACATGTTGCAGGGTTCTACCATGGCTGTTTTGATTACCTTTGTGTACCTGTTGCTGACCTCATGTAATCCTTCACTCTACATCAGGTGACAGTTCCACAGATCCAAAGTTAAATCTGTGCTGAAGACTTTGTGCAGAGTGACAAATATCAACAGCGAGAAACTGTAGGCACAGAATCTTGACCCTGTTCAGTGGATGTCCCTTGTGTTACCTAAAATATCCAAAACTGAGAAAGCTTGTGGATACTCCCAGGTGGAGCAAGTTGCTTTTTAAGGCTTTAATAAGTTACACTTTCTAAACTGCTAACATTTTCCATCTTACCGTCCCTTAAGTTTAAAGTTATTTTATTCAGATGCCAGATAAAATGACAGAACAACTGGAGATTTCTATGGTTATATGGAGCATATAATAGCACAGTCCTCACATATTGCTGTGCACTGTTGGTAAGCTGACTGAAAACAAAATAAATACAGTTTCACACATAAATGTAGCTGACACAAATATTTTCAACTATGAAACACACAGAAAGTCATCTTATGAAAACAAAACTATGACTACCCATCACTCCTAATAAGGTAAGCATCTCTTTTAAGCACCCAACTGTAAAGCAGTTATTATGACTAATTAACCAGACAGAAATTTAAAAAGGTGTAGTTTTCATTGAGTGTTGAAATCAAAACAATAACTAATTGGTTTAGAAAATATTATTATAACTGGAATAATTGTTATGATATTTAACCTAACAGCAGGTTACAATACAGAATACACTAGCTGTTGCTTTTCTGTTTTAGATTAAATAAAATTAGATCACACTTTTTTTCTTTGAAATTGTTCTGTGATTTCTGGGACACTTTGATCATTTGAAATGGTTACTGTAGGCCATCATATCTTTAAGAAAAGGAAAAATAAACAAACAGATCACATTCGTGATATTGTCAAAACTTTTTGATGCCATATGATGTCGGACACTTTAATGGAGAGATGAACCGTAATAATGTCCTCAGTGCTCATGTCTGTTAAAGCTCTTCAAATATGAAATTAGATAGGAGTTATGAAGTAGACAGAGAGACTCTGAACTGTGGGACAAGCTGTTCCTAAATTAGCGTACCGTGCAGCTCGACGTCACTGACTTTGACATAAACAACGTTTGAGCTGGAGTTAGACTGAAGCTCAAACAGATGACGTGTGTCCCATAAGCCGTAAAAGAAGAAAGAAGGCTAAGTTAAAGCTACACGGAAAAAATGTGGCAGCACCGGTTCCAGGGGTGCTGGTGGTGGGGTGCTCTTTTAAAGGAAAGGTAGCAATGTGTCATGTGGTAGTCAGCTTGTCAGTATCCAAGTCAGCCAGTTGCAGCTCACACCAAAGGTATCAGTTACACTGGCTGTTTCTCTCAAGCCAGTCTGAACGGTTTACAGCAACATCTTCCTAGAAGAAACCATGACTTACAAGAATGTTCCAACTTGAAGCTGCCAAGCTTAAAAGTAAATAACAAATGTGGGAATGGAGTACACTCCAGTGAGAAACTGGAGTATTGTGAATAAACATTGGCTCGCTCTGAGTAAAACTGATTTTAACATCAACAAATCTGTCTTCATTTTAACAATGACATGGCACAGGAAGATATTATAAAAAAAAAAAAAACAACACTGCAAATGATAGCAATATTAGCACCAATATTATGTGCGTGTGAATATGTGCGTGAATTGGTGGGTGACTGAATGTAGTGTGAAGTGCTTTGGGGTACTCTGGACTTGATAAAGCGCTATACAAGTACAGACCATTTACCAGCCAAAATTCTTTTTATAAAAATAAGCTCTCAAATCTCTGCAGTATATATTAAGGAACCTTCACTGCCAAGCCTTACAGATAAAAATCTACACCAAGTCCTCTTCAATAAATGACTAATCTCCATAGAGACCAGCAAAATAGCTGCCTGCTCAATATTCTTACCCTGGGAAACTGACCGTATCTTGCCGTCTACAGCCACATCTAGTTCGGCCCCCTAAGAAATAAAGTCACGCTATTTAATTGGAACTATATTAGACTGGACAGCTGCGAAAAGTCTGACAAATGGAATTTCTCTAAAGGCCAGTCTCTAATCCTGCACTCAGCTCGAGAACAAAGCATCTCATCAGACTGGGCGAAATGAGAGAACAGTCACAGGAGATACGACTTAATGTGAATGTGACAGATTAAAGTCATTTTATCTCTGCAAGAAAAACAAAACGAAATGTCTGTACCGTCCCTGTGATTTCTTTGGTGTTTGTTTATCTGTACCTCTGTGTGCACTGCTGGCTTGGTACGATGGCATCCGGAAGCGTCACTTTGTTTCTTTCGTAAGGGTTCTGGCCTTGTCCAGTGTGGTTCACTGCTCGATTGGCGAAGAGGACATCATACTCCACACAGTTGACAAGGAATGTAGTGAATGTGACAACAAACAGAAACTGACTGGAAGGAAGAAAAGGAGAATTGCATTATTTTTCATAGTGATTAATTGTGTTGAACCACATTTCTAACTTTTACAAGGGCACGACAATAAGTGATCAATTAGTAATACTACAGGAGGTAAACATCTTGACAAAAATTGTTCTGGATATTATTTTGAAATAGAATGAAATTGGCCCCAGGAAAACAAAGATTAAACAAACATTCCCAGACACTCTAATCAACATTGTGAAGTATAGATAAATAATTTTTTTTTTTTAAATTACATTTACTTTGGCTAAAAATCTAGGGCTGCAAATTCGGGTAGAGCTGGTCATTTTAGGCTCAATCAAACATCGGAAATGTCAACATGTGTGTAAAATGATGCTGCTGAAACAAAATATAAATATTTTAAGGCTTTCTACAATGTGGAGGGTGCTGCCGCAAGATGGATGTTGAAATATTTAAAAAAAAGAATAAACTTAGCACCTAAAGAGAACCGATTCCTTTGAGAATCATTTCGTCCTTGCATAAAATGAATACAAGCCTGATCTTGTTCCCACAAGAGCATGTGACAGTCACTTCTCATCATAAAATCACAGAAAACCAACACCACTAAAAGACTGCTACTTTAACACAAGTACGCTCTTTTTAATGAAACGTACGTCACTGTGACCCAAGCTGCATCTTGCAAATATAATTACAATTTTATACTTACATGAGTTCAAAGAATTCTGACAACATCATACAGGCAAAGCCATTTTTTTGATGATAGTGATAGATGTAAAGACACTGGTTAAGGAAAACCTGATATAGGTAATCTACAATAAACGTATTAATAAGTTGACAGATCAAATAATAAAATACAACAAAAATATATTCATTTTTCAATTTAGTTTCATTCTTTCTAGCAGTTTTATGAATAGCGAAAGACTCATGAGGCTTTTCCCAGCTGATACTAAATTCCACTTTTCCGTGGGCTCTGACCTCTAATTCTGAATGAGAATTAGCAATACGGAAGTCCAGAGTCCACTTCCACACAGAAAAAATATGATCAACATTTTTTGATAACCCACTGAAAATGAAGAAATAAAAAGATCATCCATATTAAAGAATATGTCTAACTCAATAAAGTGCAAAGAGCATCAAGTCAGATAATAATGTGTTTATATATGAAGATAGTGGGAAGTCCTAGTTTTGATACATTTAATTAATAGGAAAAAATATCTAAGTTTTCATAATTTAACCCCTTAAATATCACCCTGAAAAAACCCACTGGATAAATGCATGTCATCCAGTGTTCTTCGTGACAATTAGGGGATTTTTAACTTGCTGATCATCGATTAGAGGCAGTTCCCAAGTGTATAGCAAAAGCTTAACAAGTAAAGGTCAAAAAAAGGTAAAAATGACCATGTGTAAGTGAGAAATGGCTGTATGAATAGGCTACAGAAGAAAAAAAAAACAACCACATCCAAACCCATCCAAAACATGGCACAAAAATAAAATAATAAAAATATAACTACAAAGAAATTAAAAACAAGATATTAAAAAATATATACATTTGCCACATACAGAGGAAACAAACAAAACTTGTAATTCTAGACAACAGGGTTTGTGGGTTGATTTGTTTTTTAGTACTGTGGGGAGAGCATGTTACCTCTCATATTTGTTTCACGTGGCCACTGGTTTTGCAATCTGACAGAGGTAAACATTACACAACCCAACACTTCCATTGCAACTACTGATTTGCTTCAGTTTATGCTAGAAAGCCATGATTTCAAAGGATATTCTTGTAAAGAAGTTATCCAAGTTCTTGATATGGTGCCATGAGTCTGTAAAATAAATTGAGACATGAGTCATCCTCAGTGAGGAAACAACTATGACACAGCTGCATCCAGTCATTTTAGATGACTAGATAATCGTCATAGGGCTGTGTTTTTATATCCAACCCGTAATAACAGAAATAGCTGCGTTTACCTTTTAGACTTTCGGGGACATGGACCAGTAAGTCTTCTTCTCCTGGTGGAGAGTCTTCCTCGTAGTCCTCAATTCTCTGATACTCCTGGTAGGCTTCAAAGTTAGCCATTGTGCTTCATTCTTTAGTCACCCCCAAACTGTTTATAGCAAACACTAACACGAAACGAGCAGAGACAGAACCGAGGCTACATTCTGTAGCTAATAAGCAGCTCAAGCAGTTCAAATAAGGGTAAGAAAAGCTAACATTAGATTGCTAACTAGCTAGACTGACCGACAGCGCTTGTATAACCTTAAAAAACCATGATTACACGTAAATACAGCGTTTGAGTTAAGAATTTAGTGCGCGTTGCCTCTGTTAGTTTAGTCCTGAATGCTAGTTGCGTTTATAAAAGATGACAGGTAAAATCGAGAGAGTGGCAGCCGGTTAGCTTGTAAATGATTCAGCCCGTGTGTAGTCAGGGTGACACGGTTTGTTTTGTTCCCGACTTGCTCTGTCCTGATGCTGATCCTGATCTTCTTTCTGGTTTGGCTTGAGATAAGTCTTTGTATGACCTCCTTTAAAACCCCCAAGTCTTTCAGTAACTATTTTTCGCTTTTCAGTCTCTCAGTTAGTTGATTTCCAGCAGAGATATGCGATCCCACACGCGTGCCTATGGTTTTTTTGTCTTTCACAAACAAATGTCAACAAAACACCATTAGCGTCACTTCCGCTTGACATTATATCATTTCCGTCTGTTAGTTGTAGCTTTGGCAGAATAAGTATTTTTTATTATTTACTACAGACTTAAATTTATCAGCTAAAAATGCCAATACACTTTAAATGATTATTGTAGTGCAGTATTTAAGATTCTCAAACAAACAAAAAAATATTTAGACTCGCCAGATGTCGCACTGGCATCATAGTGGCTTTCTTGTAAGTGGCAAGATATACGTTTAACAAATTTTAATATATTGATTTTTCATGAAGTAATATTCACTTTGTTATTAATGATGATAATCATTAAGACAAAGATTTAACAGCTATGCGTATCACAATTAAACAGCATAAAACGAAAACAACAATAAAATGTTCTTAAATTTGCTTAATATGTTTTAGAAAATATAGAAAACTACAGATTTAAATTGAGTTTTTTTTTCTATTTTGCTTAGTAAAAACAACTACTTGAGGGATGAATGTTCAGTGACTGGTTATGGCTAAAATTCCTGTGTTAAAAAGAAGAACGTGCCCCTCACAATATGGCGATGACGTTGACGTACTCACGCGACCTTTACTCCTCCTCTGCGTCTTTGCGGTGATTCGTCAGCGTCAGTATGGCAGCCTGCAGGGAGCCGTGGGATTATTATTGAACTCCACATTTAAGTGAACATTTTGAGTTATTTATTGCCGAACTAAGGTTAAAAAATGTCCCAGCTTCTGTGCTCCGGATTGTGCGTCACTGCTTGTTCCCGATCACTCTCTTTTTCTTCATTGCGCAATAAGGCAGGGGGAAAATGGAAACTCTCACGGTAGGTTGAAGTGACCAGTTGCCAGATTAGCTAATGACAGATTTGTATTAGGCTAGCTGTGTTAATTGCACGTTAAATGGTACCACTGGCCCAAAGCAGTTTGGTAATATGTGGAACGAATAGTTTTAAGTTTGTAATCTAGACAAAAGAAGAATATTAGCAATTACTTAATCAAGGACAATGATTTGTCCTTTAATGTTTAATAAAGGGTAATAATATGTCAAGTCAGTACGTGACTTACAGTTCAAAAAATAATAAAATAATAATTCCAAGCAATTTTCATATGTTTTTCTTCTGATTTTCCTGAAAAATGGAAAAGGAAACTTGAAACTTCTTCATGAAAACATGAAGTTTTCATGTGTGCATTGGAGAATGTTTCTATTTCTCATAAAAGATGTCCAGAAAAAAAAAAACAGGCCACTTTTAAATTTCATTGTCTAAGATTTCTGTGTATATGATTAAAAAAAAGTTTTTGATAGCCAAAATGAGAAAAATAATCCTTGATTTGTTGGGACATATACTTTGACTACCTAGATAAACAACTCAATCTCAGTTGTTTGTAACTAAAAATATCCAGAAAATGTCTTCTATTTCTCATATGCCTTCATTCATGCTAGTAATTTTACCCCCTAACTATATTTGTAATGTCTTTTGATGTAGGTGGTATACAGCTCATTCACACACCTCCACACAGCCACCTGGCAATCCTTTGCACCGCATTTGGAACCTGACTCAGAGAGCCATCCACCACTCCTCCTCCCGGACATCCAAATCGCCAGGTTTGAAATTCATCCTAGGACCTGCGGTCCTCACTGTTTCAGCACGCCTGTTCTGCCGTGTAGCCTGCTGTGAGGCAGATGTCAACAACAACGCTCCAGAGGAAGTTATCCTCAAAGACTCTGTGCCTGACTTCAAATGGCACATCCTGTGGGAATTTGTCAAACCGCAGCTGTTTGCGCTCATCGGTGCTGTTGTGGTAAGCTTCAAGTGGTTTATTTAAAATTGATTGCAATGATGAAAACTTCCATTTCCAAATGCAAATACATTTTCTCTTTTTCAGCTTGCTTTTGGTGCAGCTGTGTTGAACATTCAAATCCCATTAATGCTTGGCGATTTGGTAAATGTTGTGGCACGCTACCTCAGAGAACATTCAGGTACCTACGTCAATGAGATAAAAGGTCCTGCCATGAAACTACTTGGACTGTATGCTATCCAGGTACGTACAAAACATCTATAAATGCATGATGTAGTTTTGAAGTTTAAGTCAAAGTTTCGTACTGTAGTGTTATGGGTAGTAGGTGTTAAGTGCACCCATATAAATACAGTTCCTTGCAAAAGTATTTGTACTTTTGTACATTTTTGTATTATTTCACATTTAGCCCATAATCTTTATTGTTTTGTATTATAATTTTATGTGATTAAGCAACTTATATTATTGCACAGTAAAAAGTGGAAATGAATGTATGTGTTTTTTTTATTACACATTTTACTCAGTAAAAATCTGAAAATTCTTCACCCTCTAAATCAATGCTCCAAGAAACATATTTTTCCATATTTTTTTCTGCATCCTTATAGTATGCTTCTATTTGATTTATGCATCTGGAGTAGGGCTTCACAACATTAGAAAAACATATGATATGCGATAAGATCTGTAAAGGTTGCTACAGCGATAAGGCTTTTGATAAGTAAACAAGGAAACAGCTCTCTGCTTTGTATTCTTAGCAAAGCTGAGACTAACCCCAGATAAGAGCTAGTCTATCCTGTTTCTGGAAAAAATGAAATGGAATGCAACATTTTCATCTCAACAGTGTTTTATTAATAATTTGTTTTTGGCTTTATCTTTGAAACAACTTAGTTGTAGGTTCTCATTGAATTTACCATCTTACCATCTCTTTACAATATAAAGCCTTTTATGTTGCTTTAAGTGTCACTAAATATATTACAGGCATAGAGAGCCTGAATTCTCGGCACATGAACACTTAAATCAGTCTGCACAGTTTATTGTTATTTATATATTGTGTACAGTGATATTGCAATAATTTTGAAATTGTGCAAATAGACTCATTTGGTTATAATGTTGGGACATTATAACGTAACGTGTTATAATGTGACAAAATGTCAAAAAGTTAAAGGGGTATGAACATATTTTCACTGAACTGCCTGTAGGTTCCAACATGAGTAAATTTTACAATTTGCATGCAAAAATTGAGATGTCACAGATTTAAAAGGTTCAGTGGTCTGTTGTTCTGGTCCTTCATCAAATCTTTTTTGCAGGGCCTGCTAACAACTGGCTACATCATCTTACTGTCGAGGGTAGGGGAAAAAGTGGCAGCAGACATGAGGAAAACCCTCTTTGCTTCCCTGATAAGGTATATATTCTACAATGTTGACTCTGAACACTGTTTTAAAACATATTCAAGCAAAGTCACTTTTCAAACCTAAGTACTACTATATTTTTTTATTTATTTTTTCCCCACCAGGCAAGATGTTGCTTTCTTTGACGCCAATAAAACCGGGCAGCTTGTAAACCGTTTGACTGCTGACATTCAGGAGTTCAAGTCTTCCTTTAAATTGGTTATTTCTCAGGTATTTTCACAAGCTTGAGTCAGCATCTAGGTCACACATCCCATATAAAAATTGCAACCATTTTCCCATCTTGTATATTTTCAGGGTCTGCGGAGCATCACGCAGACAGTCGGCTGTTTTGTGTCTCTCTATATCATCTCCCCCAAGCTCACAGGCTTGACAGTGGTTGTCCTCCCATGTCTTGTGGGAGCAGGAGCTATTATTGGTTCATTTCTGCGCAAACTATCTCGTCTCGCTCAAGAACAGGTAATATTTTATATACTTATACTGTTTGATTATTATTATATTTTTTTTCATATTTGGTCATGTTACAACCACAAACTTCAGTGTATTTTATTCAGATTTTATTTGAAAGACCAACACAAAATATTAAAATGAAAAAACAGGCATACAGAAGAAACCTTTCCTGGTGAAGGCAATGTAGGGGAATGGTCAAACATTCCGCGACTCCGAGCTGAAGCAGAAACGATACTTAAACGTTTTCCATAATCTGACAAGTAGCAAATCTACTCCACTTTATTCACCAAAAACGTTTTTTTTTATATAATTCACCAAAAACTGTTCTGTAATCTGGAACGTTCGCTACGTTGAGCTCCAGTGAGCTGCTTTATTGCACTGCGCGAGAGGCAATTGCGTCATGCGTCACGGGCAAAAGGTCAAAGGTAACAAGGTGACCGGAGAGCTTATTATGTTGTACAAAAAAATAATTATTATAATTTTAGTACATGTTATTATGTGTCAGAAGAGGGCTTAGAAAATAATAATACCAAAAAAAAAATGGACCAAAAGGGCACTTGGGGGCAAGGAGCAAAAGGGGCAGGTGCTCAAGCACCCCCAGCCACCCCCTGCCCCCCTCTGCACGTGCCTGAAATAGGTACTGATATGGGATTTTATGATTACCTAAAGAAGTGTTCACACCTTTGTATGACCCAAGGCTTGTTTACTTGCATAACAGGAAACAGATGCTAAAGCGGGGATGGTAACACAACTAATATAATTACATTACTAAATCAAAATACCACAAAGTCTGTATTATTTATTATTAAATTTTCATTATCTTAAGAATGCAGAGCTAATTAAATAACCTAAACAAGATCTTAAAGTGGTTCCAGTTTCTCTCGATGGCCAACCTGTTGAAACTGTGGCAAATTTTAAATACCTTGGGTCGTTCCTGGACAGTCAGCTCACCTTTGCTGAAAACACTGACTATATTTTGAAGAACTGTTCTCAGAGACTCTACCTTTTAAGAAGACTTAGTGATCTTCTTAAATTTGTCTTGAACTTGAAAAAATATATTTTTTTATTTATCACGAAAGAAGGGTTCAGTGAATGCGCATATAAATCTGGTGGGTTTGGTACCTCAAAAAAGGTTAAGAACCACTGATCTAGGATGTTTGTTCCTTTGGCGACCTGCATTTTGAAGGAAATGTTGACGCAAGGAAATCCTTCTAGCAAAAGCCCATGTTAGCACATGGAGCAAACAAAAGGAAGTGATGGTATGGTATTGATATGTGTGTACATAATGACAAATGTATAAAACGTTTACCGTGTATAGTATTTTCCAGCAACCCGCCGGACAAACTCCTACCGCTATCACTCCATCGATATCAACGTCTTTATTTAAAGTTTTCCATATCAATGCTGTGATTAAATGAGAACAAAATTTAACCATATGGTCTACATGCAGAGCTTTGTGTGGTTAGCTGTGGAGGGTTTGAAAGTTGGTCATAGTTGATGGAGAAAATAGACATTTCTAAGTGTAGAGAAATCCTGAAAGAAACCCAGTTACAATCTGCAAGAGACTTCCGTGGAGGTTCACTTTTAGCAGGACAACATCCACGAAACAAACAGTTAGTGCAGCTGTTACGTCCACCAAGGGTACAACATATTTGAGGACACGAGACAAGAATGAGGGTTCAACAAAATATTTTATTCTTAAACTCTCTTCACTTTGGTTTTCTTAGTTCAGCTTCTTCTGATTTTCTGTGAAGAAAAAGGGAGTTAAAGGCCCTCAGATACCGTGTCCCAAAAATAAAGAAAAGCAAAACCCCAAAAGTATTAACAAAAAGTTGGACCTGGTGAGCCGATCAAATAGAACAAAACGGTACAGCAGGGGGCCAACCCTATACAGGGCTGTCGAAGCCCCTACTAGTACCGGACTAAAGCAAAAAGATCCTAATACAAAAGGAAGATCGAAAACAGGACAACCGGTCCCACCAGGCCAAAATCACAAGAAAAAGCAAACAAACAAAAGCTAACAGAAATACCGCATGGCAGGCTGGAAACGTCAGCTGCGGCCCACAGCGACTGGACGTGCGCGCACCGCGCCGGTGGTGGTGGAGCGAATGGAAGCGAATGGAAAGCGGAACTCTCAACATGCCGAAAGCCAGCCTATTTATGGGCGGACCAACAGCGCCACAAATTAACGTAATTAAATGACCAAAAAGAAATTATCCAAACTCCAAAATATATTAACAAAAGGTCATTCAACTAAAGTCTATAAGAAAACAAAGAAAAGAAATAGACAAAAATCATAATGTGCCTGAAGCACATAACAGCAGCAAAATAGCATTTGTGTCTTAGAAGTGGACTAGTCAAAGTCCAGACTTGAATCAAATTGAGAATCTGTGCCAAGACTTGACAAGTGATCTACACAGACTGAATCAATCCACCATTCTTGAGCTTGTGTTTTTCTGCAAAGAACAATGTAAAAAAAATGTCCTTAAAGTATTGACTAAGTGGGGTTTAATACAAATGCACATTACACTATTTAAATTTTTATTTCTAAAGAATGTTGAAAAGCACTATCAATGTCCTTTTTTACTTTATAAGACTGTTGGATACTGTTGGACTTTTATTGCATAAAAATACAACAAAACCGATTGAAGTTTGTGACTATAATGTGACAAAATCTGAAAGGTTCAAGGGCAAGGAATACTTCTGTACATTAATGCTTGTTGTTTGCTCTCAAAATCAGCCATAAAAAAATATTCTTCAAAATGTTGTTTAATTTACTATCCGACTGGCTTCTGCTGTTGTTCAAACCCAGGTAGCAAAAGCAACAGAGGTGGCAGATGAGGCTCTGGGTAACGTCCGAACAGTGAAAGCTTTTGCTATGGAGGAACGAGAACTCCAGTGAGTAAAAGCATATTCAGAAATCATTCTTAAAAATTAACAATGCTTAGTCTTTTATTATGTTTCTCCTCAGACTGTATGCATATGAAGTCGACAAATCATGTGAAATGAATGAAAATCTTGGTGGAGGCATTGCAGTTTTCCAAGGCTTGTCGAACGTGGCACTGAACTGTGAGTGTTTACGTTGTTGCTGTTGGACACAATATATGTCAGACCTTCAATAATGCTAGTGTTCTGATGCTGTTCAAACAGGCATTGTGCTGGGAACTATTTTTGCTGGAGGGACATTAATTTCAAGTAATGAGATGTCTCCTGGAGACCTGATGTCTTTCTTGGTTGCTTCACAGACTGTTCAGAGGTATGAGACACACCATGTTTATTTCTTCATCTGATTCACAATAAAAAAGCAGGTGCACTTGTTGAAACTCAACTTATTTCAGTAATGAATAATACGCCTGTTTTGTGCTCAGGTCCTTGGCCAGTATTTCCATCCTTTTCGGACAGGTAAGTTAAAGTTACATGTTTGTTCTGTGCCCTGCAAAAAAAGGTGCAATTGAAGGGAGCTGCACACCTGTGCACAGGATCATTTTCAGATTTGTGTTTGTAAAAAGAACTTTAAAAAGCAGCTTTCATTTTCTTTTCATGTCGCCATTATGGACCACACCGTCTCGTCTGCCAAGACAGTGTAATCCCTATAAAATATATTGAGGCTTTTAGTTCTGAGAAGACAAGTGTGGAAAACTTCAAGGAATATAAATACTTTTGCAAGGCACTGTACTGTACAGTGCATGTTGTCTAAATTCTTGAAATGTTACTTTTGCTTCTAAAATTTCCTGTGGAATGAAATTTTCTTGCAGGTGGTGAGAGGGACGAGCGCTGGGGCCCGGGTTTTTGAATACCTGTCTTTAAAGCCAACCATTCCCCTATCTGGGGGAGGACGCATCCCCTTACACTCTCTGATTGGAAGAGTGGACTTCATGAACATTTCATTCAGGTTTCACACATATAGCATCTTCTACACTTCTAAGAACTGAATAAAGTTGTTAGATAACATGAAAAAAATTCTTCCTTTTTTTGTGCATCAATAGTTATCCAACGAGACCCGGCCATGAAGTCCTGAAGAAGTTCAGTTTGACGCTGCCACCTTGTAAAACTGTTGCAATTGTCGGCGAATCTGGAGGAGGTATTCTGACAGAATGCCATTGCATTTCATTTTGTGACATCTAAATGATTTTGAGGTTTGCTCATAAAAAGTGAAACCCTGTAGGTAAGTCCACAGTGGCATCCTTACTGGAGCGTTTCTACGACCCAACCAACGGTGTGGTCATGTTGGATGGGCTCGACATTCGCACGCTGGATTTGGCCTGGCTCAGGGGCCAAGTTATTGGATTCATCAATCAGGTAGATTGTTTTATCCACCTGACCGTATCAAGCTTAAATAACATATAAAATGCTTAATAATGAACACAGAGAATAGTTAATGTGTTTAAACGTCTGTTTAGATTTAAATGTAGGTGTCATTGCGTTCTCTCTTCTGTTTGAAGGAGCCAGTTTTGTTTGGATCATCTATCATGGAGAACATCCGCTTCGGGAAGCCTGATGCCACAGATGCTGAGGTCATTAGTGCAGCAAAGCAATCTAATGCTCACCGCTTCATTATGAGCTTCCCAGATGGCTATAACACGATGGTTGGTACGTGCTGCCATTTAAGCTTAATCTCTTTTTAAACACTGTGTCGTATGTAAATTCTAAGCTTCTAGGTTTCTACATCTAGGTGAGCGAGGCGTGGCGCTATCAGGTGGCCAGAAACAGCGGATTGCCATCGCCCGAGCTTTGATCAAGAACCCCAGCGTCCTTGTGCTCGACGAAGCCACCAGCGCCCTTGATGCAGAATCCGAGCGGGTGGTGCAGGAAGCGCTGGACAGGGCCACAAGGGGTCGCACTGTGCTCATCATCGCCCACAGACTGAGCACTATCCAAGGGGCCGATATAATCTGTGTCATGAGCAATGGCCGCATTGTGGAGGTGAGGATTTGGAGAAGCTTGGACACTCAGTTAAATGTATCGGCTCATGAAGGAGTTCAAAAATGGACCCCCAAACGGCATACTGTAATTTAATTTTTAGAAATTTATCGTAATGTTACATCTATCTAATGCATTATCTAACAGGTTGTTCTTTTCACACAGGCTGGAACACATTTGGAACTGCTGAGCAAAGGAGGACTTTATTCTGATCTGATCCGCAGACAAAGAGCCGAGGGGCAGAAATAAAGATTTATAAACAGTTTTCAGTTGTGCAATGATAAATTATTGAGTTAAATTCATGGATAACATCTGCTGGGTTAGAAAAATGAACATGTCTGTGTTTGTTTAGTTTCATAGAAAAATCAAACACTTGTAAATGGTAAATGTGTGTTAAGTGGACCAACTGGATTAAAATGTGATGATTTTTAAAATGCTACTGTACTGTGCTTATGAAACACATTCAATTATGAAGTTTAGTTTTTGGAAAATAAAATCTTTTTGAGAAGAGAGATGTCTTTATTTAGAGTTGGTACTTATATAATTTATGTTTAGCACCAATGAATTATGTTTCTTTAAAAAAAAGCAACTATGGTTAGTTTAAGCTTGTATTTACATCAGAATATATGACTTACCTAATTTTGGAACAAACCATTTGGCTCACAGGAGCCAATCGTACAACTTTTAGAAATTAGCAGCTACTATTTTTGAATTGAATCTTACCTAACTGTGTACTCCCAATTGTTTAAACCAAGTCTTGCTCCATATATTACTTGTATGGATTGCAACCTTGTCAGTGGAATTGAACTTTAAACAAGTTTACACAGTTAAGCAATACATTTGGTGTATGGAACATACTCTTAAAATGTCAAAATGTAGACCCCTCTTGTTCCAAGGCTGCATTTGAAATTTGAAGTCACCTGTTTCACAGATTTGTTTCTCTTTAGGTTCTACACCACAATTGCCTGTGTTGTTGTCCATGGAAGTATTTTCACTACTGCTGATTGGCTTCATTGTAAGCAAAGGTGTGAGATCGCTCTTTTAGTGAGCGCATTTGAAGAAAGGTGGTGCTACTCCAACCTCTGATATATTTGATAAATGGCCACTTGAGAAGCTAAAGAAGAAGCACTTTCTTTAGATTCTTCTTGAGAAGAATTTTAGCCATCAGAATGCCGTCATGGAAAGATTTTGCGATTTTTAAAACTAACGTTTCTATGCCTCTGTACCACAAACCAGCACAAACCTAGACTTAACATACTTTTTTAAAGCATTTAATAAAGAATGATGATCCAAGTTGATAATTTAACAAGCTGAAGTTCTTCCTAAATACAGTCAATAGTTTTTAGTTTCTGACATCTTTGCTGCAATCAAGGTTTGCTTCTACATGCATAAAGAAATATTTGAATGTAAACATGGTAATTTATTTGCTCAAAATATATATCTTGCAAGCTAAAGATAACATGAACCAAAAAAATAAATAAAATGGCTTTTATCAGAGTTTATTTTTTCCTCTATTTTTTCATTAGATCTGAACCAAATAGTGCTCTGGTTAGTGAATTAAACAATTTTTTACAGAGCATTATTTTATACAAATAAGTGTAACATAAGTGCTGCAGCAAAAATAAAAATGAATGTGGTAAAAAAAAAAACACATTAAAAATGATCAAACTAATTTGAAAAGAACTCATCTATCAGAGGATGGTAAAAATCATCCTTCCTTAGTATTTTCTCTGTTTTAGCATTATCAACCTACTAATGGAAACCTGGAAATTAGCCACTTGACTATAACCTCATGTATTATAAGTATGCATTGTCCCATTTTTAAAAGTAAACTTGAACTTGAAACTTGTAAGGGAGTACTTTTTCACACCACTTGCTTTTAAAATTCAGCTTAGTAAATTTGACTTTCATTTACTATATATGTATACATATTTATTATTATTATTATTATTATTATTATTATTATTATTATTATTATTATTATTATTATTTCTTAAACTAATGCTAAAATAAGAACCACTTTAAGAAACGAGTTGTCATTTTGTTTGTATTTCACGAAGCCATTGGTGAAAAGTAGGAACCTGCTGTCACATTGCAGTTTGCCCTGTCAACCTCTAGATGGCCACAAAGATAATTGTGCTACTGTCTGCAATCCGACTATAAGCATAAAGAGCAGCCAGATTTAGCTAGCGTCAGTGGATACCGTTTCATTTTGTGTACCCCATTTTAGGAGGGGGTTTGTTGGTCTTTGGCTTGCAAGCTAGCTCAACGCTGGCTTCACTGACCAAACATGCAGAAATATGAAAAGCTTGAAAAAATTGGAGAGGGTAAGTTTTGTCATAAAAAACATAAGGTAACATCTGTTAGCCACAGCTAATGCTAGCATAGCAATGGTTTTATAGAGCTTGTTCATTTAAACTAGACTGTCGTGTTATGCTCGTGTTAACTGACCCTCCCTGGAAATTGCATCCTATCCTGTTTCTATAATTTTTAATTAAATTTGAAATGGATTAGTTTAGAATTTTAATTTTAGGATGTTGAATTCAGCTTACGATAGGAAGGTTGCTAGCTTGAGTTGCTATGCAATTCATCGACAGTGGAGTGTTATCTGTGGTTAATGAGGCCTTGTTTATTCTGTAGGTACGTATGGAACTGTTTTCAAAGCTAAAAACAGAGAAACGCATGAAATAGTGGCATTAAAACGGGTCAGGCTGGACGACGACGACGAGGTTTGGACACATTGTTGACAGTTGCACTGTTTGGTGATGGGTGTTCAGGAGGCTAATGCTAAATCACAATGTATATTGCTTACAGGGGGTGCCAAGTTCTGCTTTAAGAGAAATCTGTCTTCTGAAAGAACTAAAGCATAAAAACATTGTCAGGTAAGCCTGCTGCTTGTTTTTTTTTTGTTGTTTTTCTTCTATACAAGTATGCTTTGTGTGATTTACTTGAGAGCTGTAAATGGCTGTTTTTTATTAGTTTTTTTTAAAACTTGAAATCAGCAACATTAAACAATCTTTCTTGTATTTATTTTAGATTGCATGACGTGTTGCACAGTGACAAGAAGTTAACATTGGTTTTTGAATATTGTGATCAGGTGAGTTACTCAGCCAGTCTAATTAAACCACAAGTATCAATCTACAACCCTCAAAGGCCGGTGTCCTGCAACTTTTAGATGTGCCTCTGCTGCACCACATCTGAATAGAATAATTGGGTCATTAGCAAGGCTCTGGAGAACTTAGCTACACAAGGAGAAGGTGATTAAGCCATTTCATTCCAGTAGTTTGTACTTGTGGCAAATCTAAAAACTGCAGGACACCGGCCCTTGAGGACTGGAGTTTGACACCTCTGAATTAAACACTTGAGTTTGATAAATATGGTCTATGGCTAAAATATGTTTGTGATGCATCGCAGGATTTGAAGAAATATTTTGACAGCTGTAATGGAGATCTAGATCCTGAAACCGTGAAGGTGAGAAATAAGGACACTACATCTGACAAAAATCTTACTGTATTTTTTCATACTATGGATTATAAGTGAAACACCATTTTCATGTGTAACAATGGCACTTTACAAAATGTAATGCTTCAATTGTTTGTGTTGTATAACTTTTTTATAATGTAAATCACTTTGAAGTACCTGTTGCTGAAATGTGCTATGCAATTTTTTTTTTCTTAATGTTTGACATTTTGATCATTGTGTGTGCTACAGCTTTTAAAAAGTAAAAATTAACAAATAATCCTGTCTTTACTCTGCAGTCGTTCATGTACCAACTATTGAAAGGCCTCGCATTCTGTCACAGTCGAAACGTTCTTCATAGAGATCTGAAACCACAAAATCTCCTCATCAACAGAGTGAGTTTTGGACTTTTACAAAGCTTATGGTAAACATTGGCTCCAGTATGGGCCAGTCTACTTGCTGCTTTGAAAATGTTAAAACCAGAAATATTGCAGTGTGACTGTTAGACGTGTATTACTGTGTTGTGACCTTTCTTTAGTAGATACTTATTGAGTAACTAGAAAGGCACAACTAAATCAGAATGGTCCTTTACCTTGTAAGGACCATTATGAAAATTATAATAAAATACCCACCTCCCTTTCTTTTTTTTTTTTTCTCCATCTGTAGAATGGGGAATTGAAGCTTGCTGACTTTGGGCTGGCTCGAGCTTTTGGCATTCCTGTGAGGTGTTACTCAGCAGAGGTAAGTTATGCATAATTAATATTGCAGGTTTTCTGTTTCAAGTAGGAAAAATGAGGCTAAAGAGCAGAATTCTAGGCTGCTGTGGGCAGTGTTAAGGAAACCAAGTCAGAGATCGGAGATCAGCTTCCTGGCTGATTTAAAAGCATTAACTACAGTTTGCGTTGTGTAAATTTACTTTGCAAGAAGTAACCAAGTACAAAGCATGCACCATGATTGTTATCACTCTGTCTCCTGCTGTATGTAGCCAGGCAGCACAGTGCTGTAATGTCTGCCACCATGACAGGTGACGAAAACAATCGGAGCAATGAGCATCCGTTCTTGTCTTCTATTTATTTGCTAATTAAATGTCAATGTATATAATTAAATAGAATAATAAAAGCTACTGCAGTGTATGCAGAGCATTACAAGAGCAAAGAACGGCTCTCAGTGAGGCTCCAGGCCTATCTTGGTAAAGAGCCGTCCAGAAGAATTGGATCGTTCTTGAATGTCACATCACTACATTGCAGACTTTGGTCACAGCATTGTCCCATATATGCACAACGTCAGTCAACACCTGAGCACAATAATTCAGTACAGTGAGTGACAACGTTTTTTCATAGCAAATTCAATTTGTCCCTGCACAACTAACTTTGCTAACATCACGTCCACAAAGCTTACCTTTCTTTGAGCTTCTTTTCTAAGTGACGATAAAAGTTAGACACAGTCCCCACCTTCTGTGAAAGCGAAGCGCTGCTGAATTTACAAGACTGAGACCACAGGCAGTCGAATCAGACAAGACTAAGACCATCAAAAAGTGGTCTTAAGACCGGTCTCGAGTACAACACACAAGCTGTCCAAAGCTTTGTATGTCCACTTTCAACTTCTTCAAAATATTAACTTCGCCTGGTGTTTTCATGAAACTGTTTGTTCACCAGTGTACTCAAAAAAAAAAACTCAGAATAGGCCTTCACAGAACCACAAATGCAATCTATTTGTGATTTTTACAGACAATTGGTTGAACTTGGTTTTATTTCTGGGCATCAAATGAAAAAGGACAAAGTTTTGCATCTTAATGCCTCACTTTTCTCAGGTTTTTTTTTTTTATATTGAAAACCATGTATTTTCTTTATCTGCTTCAATTATTAGGTGCTTTATATTTGCCTGTCTGTCACATATAACTCTCCATTACTACTCTTTGTTGTTTTAACATGACATATTTTGATAAATGAATTATTTTCCAAGGCATTGGATATTGCTGACAAACATAAGTAGATTCACTTGTTTTGTTTTTGTGACAAAAAACAAAACAGGGGTGAGCAAAGTGGACTTGGTGACACTGCTGATATGAAAATGGGGAAAAAAAAAAAACTTCCTCTAGAAACCCATTTCTAGAGGAGATTTTGTATATTTTGTAAATGGACACATTGACCTGACTCTGGGGTTCTAAGAGGAAATAAGTTAGTCAGAAGTGGCTACAAGTAATGTGAATGTATGTTGTAATTCTTGAAAACAAAAAGTTAATAGTGATGATTTAGGAAAAGTTTTGTGTAAAAGTGCAGAAAGATATTTTTACTCATTTATATTTATCTTAATAATATTTCACTATTCTTCTGCTGCTTTATTTTCCTAAGTAGTCATCTGTGTCCCAATTACTTTCACTTTTGAACTAGCTTACAGGTTTAGACTCCATCTCTAAACTATTCTTTCTAAATCTGACGTCATTATCTAGCTCATACTGCATTTTGTATGCAAGAAAGGGTTAAATTCTGGGGACTTGTGAAGTTTAATTAAACCCGTGCCAACTGAAGTAAAACTTCAATTTCTAATATAATTTACTCTATTCTATAGCAGACCTACTGTCTGGCTTCATGATGGGGTTAGTTGATGCTTTGCAGCTCAGTTTCATTGAATAATATTCCTGGAGCTGGACAAATTGTTTCTGATGAGGGAAAAAAAGTTGACTTTTTATGCCAATTATAGGAACTGCTTTGAAGCTGCTCTGTTCAACATCATTATGTCTTCTGAAGGGCTGTCAACTCAGCCATTTTCTTTATGCATTTCTTATGGCCTTTAGTTTATCAGCACAGTAACTGACATATTAATCAATGCAAATAATAAATGACCCTTCAAATGGGGCCATTTTTGTCTAGAATTGATCTTTTTTTTTTTTTTTTTTTTCATCTTGAAACTGTCTGATTTTAAGGGAAGTATGCTGGATGAATTGGTCTGATTCTGGAACGGCGATGCAACTCGGGCAATGATCATTTTAAAGTGTTGCACACTGCTTAGCTGCAGAAAAAGAAGCTGTTCTCATTGCCTTTAGTCCCATTTATCCTTACCCATCAGCTGCTGGGTTCTTTTTTTTTTTTTCTCCAGAAATAATGTTGTCTTGTTTTTATTCTATATTTTTGACTGTTATTATCCTTTAAACATTTTTCAGATGTTTTCTTCATTTTTTCACTTGGGTTTTATGTCGGTGTCTTAACTAAAAGGTGCAAAAGGCACAAAATTAACTTTAAGCTTAAAAAACAAGCAGTTCAGGCTTTTATTGCACTATTGTTGACTATTAATTCTTACTTTGTGGTTCGGTTTCTCTGCAGGTTGTGACGCTTTGGTACCGACCTCCAGATGTGTTGTTTGGTGCTAAACTTTATTCTACCTCTATTGACATGTGGTCAGCTGGCTGCATATTTGCAGGTTAGTTTTTTTTATTTTTTTTTGTATATTGTCTCTTCGGTTTATTCTTGTGAGAAAAAAATAAAACGCAACGGCGGGATTAAAAATGCATAAATCATTCGCATAAGCACAGAGCTCATTTAATTGCAGGAATTAATTATTGCAGTCAGGGCTCTGTCTCATGATGCTCATAAAAGCTTAAATGGCCAAGCGTGAGAGAAAGTCAGGCTTGGTTTATTTATGAAGTGCTGTACATTAAGTGGAAAAAGTAAATGCAAAGGTGTTTATATTGGAGAACTGGGAAAAGATAATTGCTGAACTGAAATTCTTCATTTGATAGTAAAACAGATGGATAATACAGCATATTATTCTAAATGTTTATTTAAAATTCAATATCCAAATATTGTTCAGATGTTTCAGTCTTGGCAATCATCAATTTAAAGTGGATTAAAATATCTTTGCCTGATAAAGGCCTTGTCACTGAAATGTTAGTTCTTTTGCTATCGGGTTACAGATTTGTTTTCTCCTGCGAACATTTTTTATTTGCGCTCCAAATACCCCAAAGTTTATTCAGTGCTACATTTTTGTAACTCTGTAACAACAAATCCTTTGAAGAGGAGACAGAGTTGCACCGCTGCTCATCTGTTGACAGAGATCCTTTCTACCTACTGGAGAATAATCACACAATAAAATATGGTCAGAAATTGCATTTTCTGATATTAGAGGGTTTTGGCGACTGATTTGTGTAATCATAATAAAAAAATCTGATTTTTATCAGTCTGGAAAAATGTCAGCAATTTGTGACATTTTGTGATTGTTAATGTGGTATTGTTATGGCAGTGAGAATAGCGCTGTTAAGAAGTCTAAAAGTATTATGTGACCACTGCATATGACCGAAAGTAAGCTGATGCTCTCCTTCCTACCATTTGTCTCATTGCTATACAACAAAACCTTTTTTTACTTTTGTGGCAATGTTGCCTGCAAAAACAACAGGAAGAAAAATCCTGAGATTTTCAGATGCACAGTTGCGTCAAACAAATGACGTCTCGATGTGTTTGTTCTTATAGCCGCTGTCTGCATTTGGCCTGCTTCACTGCAGTAATATAAGGAGAACAAGGCTTTGATGGACAAAGATCAATAGGAAGCAGCAGAGCAAACACTCATTAGGAAGTGAAAAATGTGCATCTATGCCGTTCAAGGTGATCAGTTTACCAGTTGGGGGCACTGCTTGCTCCCATTTGGATGTCATAAGGTTGTGTGGATTTGGATGAGTCATTAACAGATGATAATATTTGATTGAAAACACTGGGGTACATATTGTGATAAATGTGTTAAAGAAAAAAGGGGAGTGTTTAAAATTCTCCTAAGTATCCAGTGACCAAAACAGTTTTCTGTGGTGCATTTTAGTTTATATAAATCAGTTTGTTTTGACCATTTTCTCTTTTTTTTTTCTTTCTTTTTTTTAAGAGCTGGCTAATGCTGGAAGGCCGTTATTCCCTGGCAATGATGTGGATGACCAGTTGAAAAGAATCTTCAGATATCCTCTTTTTAAGTTGCTTCAGTGTTGACAAGACGTCAACATCGTTAATAAATTGATGTCACACTTTGTTTTAAACATTTTCTTTAACCGCTTTGTACATTGTTGGGCACACCTACTGAGGAACAGTGGCCAACAATGACAAAACTTCCTGATTATAAGGTACATTTATTATTGTCAAGCTCTCAATAATGACACCAAAAACTTTAATAACATCAGACTAATACAAAATCATTTTAACTACAAGAATATTGTCTTATGTTCTACATAATCATAAGAAACACTGTTGAATTGACCCATAAGGTGGGTAGGCTACAAAAGAACATTTGTAAAGAAACATGACTGTTGTCTTCAAGTACTGTATTTTCCGCACTATAAGGCGCACCTAAAAACCTTCAATTTCCTCAAAAGCCGACAGCGTGCCTTATAATCCGGTGCGCCTTGTATATGGGCCAATATTTGAGCCACAACAGGTCTAGCAACTATGGTAAGCAGCCGCCGACTTCATTTTCCCCCGTAGAAGAAGTGTGCGGTGCATGCTGGGATAGTTGTCAGAACGATGGTTTGTTAATAAAGTTTGATAATACATTTAAAGCCGGGGGGACAGGGGAAGAGAGACAGAGACCGCGGAGGCAGTGTGTCGGTTGGTCTGTGTTACCCAGAAAGCAGTTGGGCACAATATCCCAACACCGTAAGTGAAACAACGACTGGGACAACCTACTATATATATAGTACTCGGGGACCACTTCTTTACACATGTGGATGTGTAATAGAGTACGGAACAAATTGGCAACCCAAACTGAAGCGTCTATTCTATGCGCCTTATAGTGCGGAAAATACGGTATGTTAAATGGAGGGGAAAAAGTATAATGGTAAAAGAGACACAAAAAGGCTAAAGAAGCAAAGCCTACTGAGGAGCTTTGGGTTCATAAGGCATGAACTACAGCTGCATGCATCACACCTGTATACTTCCAGACTTTTGATATATTTTTTGCTTTTCTCCAGCCATATCCCATGTATCCAGCCACCACCTCCCTTGTGAATGTGGTTCCTAAACTAAGTAGCACAGGAAGGGATCTACTGCAGGTACTTCAAACATTTTAGTTGTTTTGTTATGCAGTTTGAAGATGTTGCTTTGTATTAATTGTGCTACATGTTCAGTTACAGCAGCAAACTTATGCAAAGCTGTTGTTGATTTACATTTTTGCTCAGATGAATCGGTGTTTTTTTTCTTCACTCATTAAAAATGTTTTGTTTCACCCGATCCAGAACCTGTTGAAGTGTAATCCCGTTCAGAGGATTTCAGCTGAAGAGGCCTTGCAGCACCCCTACTTTGCCGATTTCTGCCCGCCCTAAAATGCTAAATTGCCTGTCACCGAGCCACAGCCGCAAGAATCAATCATCCTTCACTCTGTTTGGTCATTAGGAGCGATTCTCAACAAGGCAAATCCCTCACTGGGATTCTGACACTCCCATGCAGTTCATTCTGTTGTGCCTCTGTGTGGAACAAAGCCCCAGCGGCTCTGCTAAGCTTTAGGGTCTTTTAAGTTAAAAGCCTGTTTTAATTTGGTTCAAACATCACTCCAAGTTAATTGGCACCAATGAGGGCGGGGTTGCATTTAATACACTTTATAGTCATACGTTTTCTTTTTTGCCTATTTAAGTTAAATTAGTAAAGCAACAAACTGTTTTCTTTAGTGTTCCGTCGTAATCTATGGTCATATAATTTGGCGAGTTAACGTCAGATGCCTGCCAAAGTGCTTGTACTTAGTGCATCAGTCACTCACACGCCTTTGTTGAGATGTAGTTTCTATTCCTGATGGTGTTTCAGTAGTTTTCTTTTTCTTTTTTTTTTTTTTTTTTTTTTTGCTTATACAAGTCTTAACACCAGTAGAGACCAGTGTAAGTGTACCAACACTTACACTGGTAAGTGTTGGATTTATGGTAAATATGGATTTACCATATTAGGTAAATCCATACCTAATATGGATTTATATTTCCATAAATATATTTATATTTGCAGGTGGAAGTACGGCTGAAAGTAAGTCAGCTTTGAACAACTTGTTTGTTTAGGAACTTTTATGATTGATATGTATACAGTTCCAGTCAGGGGTTTTTATATGGTCATCATCTGTAATATGTTAATTTGAGGCTGTTAATAAATTATTTAAACTGCTATTTTCTAGGATGGATTGCTTATGCGATATACAGCTTTAGTAAATGTTTTCTACAAAAACGATTAAGGGTAGAAGTAAAAGAATTCATGGATTAATGTAACAGAATTTAAAAAAAAAATTACAAGTTCAAATCCCATAGTCTTGTAGTAAATTACACTAGGACCACTATATTTCTGTTTTCCTGAAGACGTTTCTGGCATAAACCTGGCTGGATATTTGATCACTCATCCTGGCAGGATGTTGTTAATTTAAGTTGCTTGGTCTCCTGGCACACACTCGGCTTTTCAGTATAATTGCATAGGCCTTTTTTAAGTCGGCTTTATCCAAGCCAAATCCAGTTTTGATGTTTGCTTGAATTGCTGTCCTGTTGGAGCAGTTTTAACCAGCTAGCTGTTGGGTTGAGGTGGAATTGAAAAACACAGAAAGGTCTCCAGCATTATTCCATCCTCTCTGCAGCATAAATCCCTACAGCGCAGACCATGTTCTTAGATTCTAACCCCCCACATCCCAACACACTTCTTCCTATTGAGGTCAAAGTTTTCCCATCTTTGCCTTGTCTGACCATGAAACGTTTCACCTGTTGGCATTATGTCAACTCTAAGGTGTCTCTGGGGTTTGCAACTTGCTGTTCAAGTAGTTTCTACTGATAAATTTGATTATTGCCCATGATGAGTGTATATAAACTCGTGAACAAAACTGTAGCAATATATATCAATTATTTCGCACTTTGTTTATGCCTTATTAGTGTTCTTGCAAAGCTGTTGCTGTTCCACTTTGGTGATTTAGAGGCAGCTCAGTGAAGCATCAATGTGTGCTTGCATACAAGCAGCTTATCTTGCATCAATCAGCAGCATGACGGCAGCCTTGTTGATTAGATTTGTATGCTTCATGCACTGTCCCCACTTTACATTTCCATTCCAGTCCCCCTCTCCCCCTCTATTGATGCTAATGTCCATTAGGGTGCAGGCCTGGCTTAAAGGGAAGGTATAATTTGGTATAAATTCAGATTGGCTGTAGCATTTTTGAGATTGTAACGGCTTTAAAAAGCCGCTTTGGGTTTAGCTACCTTTTTAGACGAGCTGTTCCCTTCAGCCCCAGTGGCCAATTGGTCCATATTAACACTAAATAAAGAACATAAGAGTTATCTGCCTACAATCTTTTGACAGATTCTGAATTCTCCTATCTTAATAGGTCTGCCTGGAGGAGTTTATCGATATACATGCACCATAACGCTAATGGAACCACCTGCCTTATCAGATAGGCAGGTGCCACATGTGACTAATATCCACATTAAAAGCCAACCTTGTTTTTTTGGGGTTAAAATCCTGTAATTGGTGTTCATTCGGTTTATATCTCGGTGGTCTTTAAAGTATTTTGGTGCATAGATATTTATTGATTTGAATACTTTATATTCTGTTAAATTTTGCTGTTGCTAATGTCGGCCCTCTCCCCCCAAGTAGCTGATGCGGTCCACCATAGTGTTTATCAGGAGTTTAGAAACTATATACTTTTCAAATGCTTCCCCTTTTTGACAGTTTTACTTTTTTTAATCAGACTTCCAGGAAGTAAGGATTTCATTAAGTACTTATCACAGGGAAGCAGCAACCTTCCTTCTCAGAACTGCTACAGTAAATTGTAGGATTTAATTAAATTTTTCTGAGTATAAACTTGTTCTTTTCTCTTGAGGCTAAACTAGCTGCAGATGTTATTTTCCCCAGCTGTCGCTGCTACCAAATAAACAATTTTCCAAGAAATAACACAAAGGAGGATGAAAAGACTGCAGGCTATTTTTACTCTGAGGACTTCACACTTTTACCGTTTCTTATAGTTTAAATGCTGATTCAGAAGGGTTTGTTCCACTGACCATTGTAGATTAGTATAAAAAGCAACTTTATTAATATAAGTTTTTATTCTCAGGCTTTTTATTTGCATCTTTGTATTTATATTTGTGCACTTTGTCACAATAGTTTAGAAGATTATTACGCGTTAAACACGGACATTCAGAATAATACAGCTATTACTAAGTAGACCAATATTTACATGATGACCATTTGTGAAACATTTTACCATTTTGACACTGTTTATCTCTGAAATGCTTTTTTTAAATGGTTTTCTACTAGTTTAAAGAGGAAACGCATCTAATTCTGTAAACTGTTTTGCACCGTGAGCTTTTTTTGTTTAGTAATTGCCATATTAACATATTAGATGTTTTATTCCACTCCAGATGATTACAGTGATAATTTTGCTATTAAAAGCCAGCAGATTGAGTGGCATCTAAGGCAACTGTCTCACTGTGGAAAATATGTTTCCTTCATTTGAATTATGTAAAATAGTTAATGGGTGCATGTATTTATTAAACATGGAATGTCTGTTTTCTTTTACTTAGATGTAGCAAAACCTTTAGTTGGTACAGAATTGTATTCAGTAGTTGTGTAGATATGTTGGCTTTTAGTGACATTTTAAGCATTTAAAATGTTTGAAGGATGCGTGCTTTTGACTTAAATTATAAAGAAAAAACAACCAACTTTTTTTTTTTTCTTGCTTCTTTGTTTTGTGGATTGCAGCAGCAATAAGAAGCTTTATTTGAATGAAGGATGGGTTTTGCACTTTGGCTTCTGTATTTGAATTCATTAGAACTTTGGACAAACATTGTGACTTTATGTCAAAGCCATTAAGAATCCATATTTAGCCAAGTAAAAAGGATACACCTTTTCTTTTCTGTGAGAAATCATTCACTCCTGAGTTATTCAATATTTTAAAATTTTGCGGGATAAAAAAAGCTGATGTCAACCTGATTTATTTTAGATAAATACATGTGGAAATTACAAATTAAATCAAACTTCAATATTGGTTTTTGTAAAAAAAAAAAAGTTTTTATCCATAATTACACAACAAATAAAGATTCTTGGCACCTTAAAGATAATTTTAACCAGGTATCAATTGCATATTGTGCTAAGAGATATCGTGCTACATATTTTAATGTCATAGATGCATTTTTGATTCTACCTAAACAGTTTTAACTTTTTTGTGCTTGCAAAACATTTATACTTTAACATTAATAGTCTTTGATTTTATTATGTTTTCTACAACAACATAACCTATAAAGTTCTGAATATTGTAAAGTGACATTCATAGTTTATCAAGTGGCACTGAATCTATATCTGATTCAGATATGAGAGATGACGGCTGAATATTCCGTCTTTGTAAAGTATACCATAAAAATCTAAATGTTTTTAAATTATTTATCATTTTCACATGGGATTAACCTATATCTTAACAACTTGAAGGTCTGCTAACGGCTCTCTTGTGTGGTCCAGTTTTGCTAATGTGGAGTAACTTTGACTGTTAATTGCAAACTCATTTTCACTAGACTTGTGCAGGAATTTATTTTAAATATACAAATTTAGACATTTCTTGTTCCCTCCCCAACAAAGTGTTTCCACATTTGTTTTCCTTCTCCATGTCGAATACCCGATGTGTCAAAACGGATATAAAATGTCATCTGTCAATCAACATCTTTTAAAAAGGATAAACGTTTAATTTATGGGCAAAAACAGTCAAGTGTGTAGTAACTATTTAATGTACAGAGTTAAAATCACATATCTACAGTAAAATACACATAGCGCATGTAGAGCCAGATGAAGCGACTCCGGGTCTCCAGATATTTGTGGATGTGTGTGTCGGGAAGGGTAAAATATTACCTGTAAGAATCTGTCTTAAAGGCACACCTCAGCTTCAGTTTAAGCTGCAATATATTTAAACAACCTTTGCTAAAATAGCTAAGAGGTTTGTGTGTGTTATCAAATACATTTCATAAAGATGTGGAGAAAACCCTTTTTGATTCATCTGACTCCAGAAATACACCTTGGACAATACAAAGTGAACAGCATAGCTATCATTACATTGATAGATCTGATATATTGGGAATACATAATGATCATGCAAGGAGAAAATGTGATTCGCTGTAAAATATTAGCATAAAATAGTTGTTTGTGTAGAATACTTGTATTTTGACTATAGCTATGCAGTAAATATCAACTTCATGAAGTTCATTGATGATTTCTGCCAGCTCAGGTACACTCTGCTGTTCTTTTACATGTAATAAGGCAGGGGTTGGGGTTAGAGGTAAAGACCTGGGACATTCCACCAAAACCCTCATCTAGGATCTCCAGAGTATGCAGAAAAGTTGAGTCAGTTTTTTTTTTTTCTTCATTTTTTTGTTTTTCCCAGTAACTCGACTCCCACCCAAATCCATCAGAGCAATGCAGCATCATTAGAGCAGCATCATAGTGTAACAAGAATTGGCACCTCAGTGTTAAATGTTTGGATGGTGATGGTTTTTATACAATGGCCACCTTCATTCCTTTGTGTTACAATTGGAAGATTTCTATTTTACATCCACTCCTGCTGCTTAATGCAGATTAATGTCATTAATTCAGAATGTAATTGATGTATTAATTACAGTAATTCTATATCACATATAAAGTTAATAACCACTGTAATATATTTAAACATTTACCTTTGACTTTAAAGATTGACTTTCAGCTAATAAAAATACAAAACGATTTTTTTTTTGTTGTAAAATTAGGACATAAGACCAATAAAAAATGTTTAATACATAAATGTTAGCCCACTGAAACGCATGTCCATGTGCTGTACTTTATACTCGGTCAGGTCTTCTGCTGCATGCATTCAATGCATCGTGGCATTGAGGCGCCGTTGCTCTGCTGACGTGTTGAGGAATGCAGACTGTTTTCATATTGACCTTCAAATTGTCTGCTGGGTTAAGTTTGGTGATTATTTCTCTTCTTTCCTGTAATCTTTATTCTCTGTGGGGCTTAGGGCAATCCAGATTGATGGTGAATCGAGTATCGTGATAACCTGATCACCAAACAGGTATTGGTAATTAAAGTAGTGTGGGATGGAGCCACGTCTAGAGGGTAGAGTTATTAAGCACAGGGAGCCATAAAGTGCTATAAAATGTCTTGATAGCTGGCTGTGCTGATTTTGAACTTATGAAACAGGCAGTGAACCAACACTAGTACGTGACATGACTCCCAAATTATCGCTGACTATCAAAACTTCAAATTAAATGTCAGGCAACTTGGATTCTGTGCTTTATCCTCCAGACTCTGGGACCTTGATTGCTTAATGCAAAATATACTTCCAACTAAAAAGAGGACTTTGGACTATTGAGCAACATTCAGGTCCTTTTTTTAAGCTCGAGTACGATGCTTTAGACATTGCCTCTGGTTCGGCAATGTCCGAACAATTTGTTTCATAATCTCAAGCCTATTAACCCTGTTGTTAGTGCACCTATTTCTCACAAGGGTTTTCCTTTCATTGAACTTTCCAATATAATTCTCAGGTACAAGACTATGTGAATAACTAGCTTTTTCAGCAATTGTATTTTTCGATTGCGTAGATAATGATATGGCATTTTCATAATAAACATTTTTTTATTGGACTTATGTAGCCAATACTGAAATTTTAGTGACTGTAGACCAGAATTATACAAAGAAATGTCATTATCATCACTGACTGCTAGAAATATGTTTCCTTTCTGGATGGAATTACTGAAATAAATTCACCAACAATATTCTAATTTAATGACATTTACCTATATTCATGTAGCTCAATTCCCTCTCTTTTTTTTTTTTACACCATTCTCATAACAACCACATCTCCCCCTTTATTGCTTTTACTGCAACTCCATTTATCTTTTTTTTTTTTTTTGTCCTGAAAATGTAAAATCTCTTAAAAAGTCTGCCTTACAGGTAGCTCCGTTCCCGTTCCTGTTGTCAGAGCCAAGGGCACATCATATTTAACAGTGTGTGTCATTTTAAATTAGAGCCACACAAGGCTGTCAGGATCACAGACATCCCATCGTTGGCTTTCAAGCGATGGCTAATTTCCAAGGGTTTGTGCTTCACATCAACAGTCATCTAATACACAAACTACAAAGTAATAAAGCTACAGCTGTTTGAACACCATAAAATGAAACTGTTGCATCTAAATCCTTTCACGTGAAAGAAAGAGAATGGTGGGTTTGAGACGTTTTGTTCAGTACCTACAGGTCCGATATGTGAGAGACGAGGACTTAAATAACAGTGAAGCAGAGGAAGAAGCATGACGCCAAGATGAGAAAAGTTATGTACTTAAGCATGGATGGGTAAATATAGTTTATTATACTAGATCATTTGTACATCACAAACTGTTATTTGTGACTTATTACATTTTCTGGGATAATGTTTGTATACAGTGGTCAATTTGTACAATGTAGCTCTGTATTATAAATCAACCAAACTGAGTAGTGCTGCGAAGCATGGTTATGATGCTTTGAGGCGAATTCTTTAATTAGTCGGCGTGTAATCCCCAAAAAGAGACGTAGAAATTCAAATCTTATTAATGGATAAAGAAAGAATAAGATCTATGTGTGTTTATCAGTTTATAAATATTCATATGCAATGCTTTATATAAGTATCTGACTTTTTTTTTTGTAGTATTTGACTGCAGGTATTTACAAGTTTCTATCAAGTTTAGGAATGTCACCAGTCTTTTTAAACTCTTCTTAGTGTATACATTACTGTCACATGGGATTGTGCTGCTCAGTACCTTTAAGACACTATGATGGAAGAACAGGTTGAATAAGGGCAGCAGCGAGCCAAACGGTTTCTGTTCAAGTCAAATCAATGTTGCATTTGTGAAAACTACCCATATCCCCCCAGAGATGAAAGTGGTCTATGTAAATTTCACCACCTCACCAAAGTAATATTTTCATGTCAGCTGATACGGCTAGGAGAGACGTAGCTCTAGCTCCCAGAATTAAGTGTTTCTTTATCACCTATTGAAACTTCACTTTGGTAAATATATGTAAAGCCTTTGTTTTCAAATTTCAGTTAATACATTGGAATACATTTCCCTTTCATTATTTTTGCATTCAGTTGCGGCATCATCTGGCATCATTCTTGCTCATTCACAGTGAAAGTTTATTTTTTTTCCCCATTACAGTGCTAGTTTTGGTAGGTTTTCAGACAAATATGGCAGCAGGCAAAATATTACAGTGCTTCATCCCACTATTTCCACATATTTTTACACTAGAGTCTTACACTTCAGGGTTACTTCATTGTGATTTTAAATAATAGACAAAATGAGTCCATAAGTTTTAGGTGAAAGTAAAAGATGCATTGTTTTTAAATGTTTCCACATTCAAAACTTATTTAATCTGAAGAATGGGACTTGCTTTTGTATTTAGCCACCCTGAGTCAATACTGCAACTGCAGCTGCAGGTCATTAAGGGTTTGTCTCACTACCAACTATGTCCATCTTGACATTAAAAATGTCTTCCTATTCTTCTTTGTAGAACAACTGAAACTCAGACTTAAAAGGGTGTTTGGGTAAATATGCATCTTTACGTTTTCTTTACGATTATCCTGTTTTTACCCTCCTGTTGTCCTCATTTTCTGTGTTTAGGGAAAACACATACAAATCTCAGTCATTTTGACCCAAGGACAGCAGGAGGGTTAAACTCTTTCAATTTCTTCATCTGATATTCTTTACACATTATTCTTCATCTGATATTGTGTCTATGATGTTACAGCACCCAAATGTCAAAAAATATTTAGCCTTTTCACCTCAAGATGAGCTTTGTGCTGGTCTATCACATATAATCCCAATAAAATACAATTAAGTTTTAAAGCTATCAAATGTAAAGATTAATAAATTGTGCAAGGCATTACAAATTAGTGATAAAACTTGACAGTAGAAATTCATAATGTGTTCAACAACTTCCTATGTGATTTGGTAAATAAAGTATTTTCATTCAACTTCAAATCCTATCTTACTCTTGTTCTGAATTTCAGTGTCAGTATTTAACTTTGTATTTGTTGGATTGATTTACATTTATCTGTGATCAGAACATCTTGTTTATAGTGAAGAAAGGAAACCCACCCTAGAAATTATGGCAAGCCACTGTAGCATATAATCAAACCTCTTCTATGCTCCAAATAGTTTTTAAACTTTCAAACATGGAATTTGAAAGAGTCCTTTTTAAAGTTGTTTGTACAAAATGTCTTACAATAACCAATCTGGATTGTTTTTCTTACATCTAGGTCCTCAGAAATGAATTTATATGAAAAAAATGTTTTAAAATAATTTTATATATTTTAATATTTTAGTCAAATTTCACATTAAGTAGCTAAACTGGACACCTATCGCAAATATCCATTGTCCAATTCTTTCAAGTCAAGAAGAACATTTCAAATGTACAGGGCTATTTAAAACCCTCCATCACAATATTGCATATCAGCATTGTGTTTCACTGGTGCATGACAATATGTGACTTTGAGAAAACAGAAGTTGCAGAATCAACTTTTTACCTGTCTGGCACTGCAGCAATAGTAACTTGATCTCTAGCCAAGCCAGGCAGCCACAGCCATTTTTAGTGATGTCATTTTTTTTTTTGCATGACAGTCACAATCAAAGAATATATTTGGCACATACTCTGTACTGCTACAAAACGTAAGTAAATGCTACACAAATGTCATTGCGATTATTTAATAGTAGCACATTTTTTCTAGTGCTATGTTTTCCAATTTGCCTTGTACTGATGAAGATTCACTCACATCTGCATGCCGAAAGCTTTGAAAGGCTGCTACAGCAGGTTAGCCCAACCTAATTTTCAAATCAGTCCAGCAAAATATTATTTGAACATTTGAGGACACTCAAAGACTGTGTGTAAGACATAGAAATTTCAGTCCAAGATGTTCATATGGAAAAGGAAAACAAAAATCATTTGATCCAAATACCAATGCAATATACAAGAACCACATGTTACTTAGTGTCAGAACAATTTTGTAATTCACAATTAAAAACTGAAACATAACTTATTAGATCATGTGTTCTGGTAGGACTTCTGTTTCAGAGGAAAGTTCTGAAAAGTAGTAAATAAGTTTGGCAAATGAAAAATCTGGTGCGTGAGTCAGACAAAGAATGATATTTTATGTATTGAACATGATGACTGAAAGAAATGGCATTTTGCATTGCTGAAATGTCCTTGTTGACTATGATGAATTAACTTACAGATATGTGCTTTTAAGATTCTGTGACCAAACATATTGTCATATAAATGTTATTTGAACTGATAAGTGGCAAGCATCCATTTAAATGGGAAGGAGAATTAAATAAAAAACAAAATGGGAAAAAAAGCAATAAAAAACCCCAAAAACAAGTCCAAAATAAATTTAATATAAGCTAAAGTTACAATCAAATGCCTTTTTCATCACCAAAAATAACAAAATGACTAAATCAAATTTTCGGTTCAATATGTCATAGCAATTGTAAAATAATACATAATGCTTTAGCAAATATACAAATATTGAAGTTCCTGCTCTTTTGCAAAGTCAAGTAAGCACAGTTTTCTAGAGACATTTCATAGTCTCAATGTAGCGAAAGGCAACATTAGTCATGTATTCTCAGGTCTGAGAAGCTCTTTCAACCAACAGTTACCTCTTAAAAGTAAATGGTTATTCAATACAGCACTGGTTTAAGTGGTGGGAGATATAGTACTGAAAACAATCAACACTTTTGCACATACCAGTCCCTATATTTGTTGTTTTCTTGATTGATTAATACACAGCAAAACTGACATAATGCTGTTACAAAACTCAACATAGATTGTAGACCCAGTTTTAGACAGATTTGTCTGTGCGGATTGTTTGATTTAAAGTGACAGTTCAACAAAACCAAAGGTACAAAATGAAATGTGGATAAAATGAACATTGATGCCCTTCACATGGGTGTTAAACCTGAGCTCTGTTTCGGAAGTGGTCTCTTTTTGTGTGTGTTGATGATGATATTGTATTTCTATCATACTGCTTTTGAGCATACACTTAATGCTTGTCTGTTGAATGCACAAATTATTTCACAGTTTGCCGTCAAGTCTCGAAATGTGCCCCCAGCCCCTGCGTTGCGTCATCAACAAGCAAATTCCTCAAAGTTGCCTAAAGTCGGGTGACGAGGTAACATGTTCGGCGTGAATCCGAGACTGTCCGAGTGACTCCGGAGGGTGTCACATGTGCTCTGCAGGAAAAAAAAAACAGAATGGGGAGGAGGAAGCAGGGAAAATGAGTTCAACCGGGTTAAGGGAGGAAGAGATGGCGAAGAAGGAGGAAACCAGTAAGTTGATAAACAGATAAAATCAAAGTGAAAGTTGGACATAAGAAACAAAGAGAACAAAAAAAAAAAATCAAATGTGGTAAGGGGAAATTAATCAAAACCAGAAAAAAAAATAGATCAGATGATTATCATTGAGACAGACACAAGGGCAGGATATTTCATTGAAGATGATAAATGACATAAACAGGGAAATGGAAAGTAACAAGTTTGGAGATGTTACATATGTAAAGGGGTGGTGGTGGTGGTGGGGTGAAACGAACAAAAGCAGGGAGAGGAGAAAGAAAACATATTTTTAGTCGTGTTTTTGCACTAACAAGTACAACTCTAAAGCTCTAGGAATTTGACACAACAACATACTGGATGTCTGCATTTCCCTATGAGTACAGAAGAACAAATCCTTTAAGTAAATGCAGATACAAGTCCTCTCAATAAATCAGAATATCTTTAAAAAGATTTATTTCAATAATTCAAAAAGTCAAACTCATCTATTATACATATTCATCACACATAGTAATATATTTTAGCACTTAATTCTAATAATTTAGATGATTATGATTTATAGCTAATGGAAACCTTAATTTCATTTTTTTATTTCAATATTTCATAAGACCAAATTAAAGAAAAAAATATTAAATTCTTAAACATCTACATGTCCATGTACTTGTACAGTAAAAGTGCTTAAGACTTATCCATGGCTCTATTTTCGTTAATTACCACATCGGTGTTGAATGTGATCAGCATGCGGCTCTGCTGACATGTTAAGGAAGTCCATATTGCTTTGATAACGGCCTTTAGCTGCACATTCAGCCTTGGCTCTGGTTGTCTCTAATCTTCATCTTGATAGTAATCCATAAATGTTTTATGGGGCTTAGATCAGGTGAGTTTGCAGATTTGCATTTTTTTTCTAAATTAAATGCAAAATTGACTTTTAACTGAAATGTTGTCTGGACCACTGATCCAGAGTCCACTTTTTCACACCCTGAGCCCAAACAAGACACTTCTGATGTTCTCTAGTTCAGGAATAGCAAAACACAGCGGTAGGGCATGTTCTGGATGCGTTTACATGTGGTTGCTATGACTACACCAACTAAAGTTGCAGCTCATGCCTTGTGGAGCTCTTCCAAATTATTGCTTCACAATATGAAATTTGTAGTTCATCCTCTTAGAGTGGTGTGTCAATGACCATCTGGACATTTGTCAGGAGACAACTGTAATTCTGAAAGATATAACATGTCATAACTATGTCATAGCATTTCAGGATTAAATGTCCTTTTTATTGGTTGAATTTAAAATTCTAATACTCTATAAAGAAAATACAGGATTTGGGGTTTTTATTAGCTGCGAACCATAATCATCACAATTAAGAGAAACACGCACTTGAAATATATCACTTTGTGTCCAGTTAATCTGTATAATACATCCCTTTTTGAATGACTCAAAGGCTTTACATTGTCGATAGTATATTACTCTGAAAAATATTATTCCAGCAACCACCCATGTGTAAATCAGGCAAACTCATTGCATGCAGGCCTGTGATAACGTCACAATGTGATGATCTAGTGATGTTATCTGGCACAAGCCGGAAATGCATTGCAGCTGAATGGACCTCTGCACTGCAGGGAGACAAATGGGTCTCAAGTGGCCCGATGTTTTGCACAACCGAGTAAATATGTGTTTTATTTTCACGCGAGTGCTGTACTTTAACTTATGTGGGGAAAGCATCATTATTCAGGGAGCAGGTTTTGTACTGTGCAGAGAGTAAATTTTAGAGGCACTTGGAGAATCCAACCAACTCTGTCTCTCCTTTTGAGCCTAAAAACACAGACACTCTTCATGACCGACTTGTCCTGGCTTAGGAAAAGATATCAAAAAGCTCACCGGAGCCAGTTAATCACCCCTCTCTTTGTGACTGCCAAATAATTATTTTACACCCACTGATGCATGGCATGAATCTTAGGTATGAATGAAAGAGAGGGACAGCATGGGAGGGAGCATCTGTTATTAATGGGGTGTGCTACCTGGGGGCATGATTAGGCGTGACACCAGGGCTGGTTGGGTTCTCTGGAAACTCCTGGAATAGACATGATGAAAAGAAAGATGGGTGAGGGTGATTTAAATGAAAATAATAAAAAAAAAAACAATGTAAATGTTATAAGGTAAACTTTTGAGGAGAAACTGCATTACAGGGGTCTCCACAAACTAAATTTAAAGCTTTTTTTTTAATGAAAGACTGACTACTAACATCTGGATGTGCTGATGATCAATGGGGGTAATGAGAGTTCAGAATAAAACATCCATCCATCCATCCATCCATCCATCCATCCATCCATCCATCCATCCATCCATCCATCCATCCATCCATCCATCCATCCATCCATCCACCCACCCACACATCCGGGGAAGGGTCACAGACTAAGCAGGGAAGCCCAGCCACCTGGGTCAACTGCTCCAGGGGAATCCCAAGGTGTTCCCAGGCCAGCTGGAAAACAGACTCTCCAGCATGTCCTGGGTATTCCTCTGGGTCTCCTATTGGTGGGACGCCCCCGCAGCACCTCACCAGGGGAGCATCAACGAGGCATCCTAACCAAATGCCCGAGCCACCTCAACTGGCTCCTCTAAGGGTGAAGAAGCAGCAGCTCTACTTTGATTCCCTCACGGATGACTGAGCTTCTCACCCTATCTCTCAGGGAGAACCCAGACACCCTGAAATTGAAACTAATTTTGGCTGCTTGTATCCTCAATTTCATTCTTTTGATCACTACCTAAGCTTGTGACCGTAGATGAAGATAGGAACATAGATAGGTCAGTAAAACAAGAGCGTTACCATATATCTTAACCATGACAGACTAGTAGAGCACTTGTTTTGTTGCAGACGCTGTAACAATCCGCTTATCAATCTCCTGCAACATTTTCCCTCATTCATTCATGAGTTGACAAAATAAAATTCAATTGGAGATTAAATACTTTCTGCTCAGGTAGTGTAAATGGTGATATGACAATGTAATTGTAAAAACAGACACAGTGCAAATGTTTGGACACTCCTTGGCCCAACTTTTGCATGCCACAGTGTTGGAGAGAAAAAAATATGACAGCGATGGTTTCTTGCAAGGTGACCACATGACATACATGCCTTGCAAAATATTAAACACCTTTGGCCTTTCTCAAAATTTCTCATGTCACAACCACAAATTTCAGCATACACGATTGGGATGGGGAAATTCAGTCTCTATATGTGTAAAGCTGTTAGAGAGAAACCCCCAAAGTCTGAAAGTGGTACCTACAGGGAGTGGTGGTTGTGCAAATTATTAACTCAGGGGGCTAAACACAAAATGCATGCCACCCTTTTTCCGTTTTTTTATTTATAAAACAAATGAAAACATCCTTATCATTTCCTTCTGTTAATCAGTTATTTACTACTATGTGTTAATCTGTCACATGTACTTCTCATAAAATGCATTGCAATGTGTGGCTGTAACATGACAAAATGTGCAAAGTATAAGGAGTCTGAATACTTTTTCAAAGGAGTCTATATGGAGCTAAACACAAAAAATAAATAGTTTAAAAAGCAATTAGAGGGCACTAAGCAAATGCTCCCTCCCCCACAGGAAAAAATACATTAAATTCAAACTTAAACAAATTTCTTCTTTAGTGTACTGGCTCATGCCCATTATATAAACAGCATTTTCACTCTGCCGAAACACAATAAACATTTTTTTATACACACTTCTCACTCTATAATAAATCAGTTCTGAACCCTAGCCAACCAAGCATGCACAAGCTAAAATTCCTCATGCAGAAAATGAAAAAAAGGTTGGACACAACTTATTTTCTGTGCCATATTTCTTGGTTCCCAAATGTGACACGCATTGCGTTTTCATGTATTCTGAAAACTGTTTGCCTAATGGGCAGCGGAATAAACTCAAGGTCAAAAAATTTAAATAGAATTTAACCTTAATTACAATGACGCTGAAATACAAGAACAGTTTTAGCTTTGGTAAGGCTGGGCTTTTTCTGACATGCTGAATATATGTATATATATTATTATTATTATTATTATTATTATGATTATTATTATAGATACATGGCTAGTAACATCTAGATTATGTTTTTCTGCTATCAATCATGAGGTGGGTGGAGGTTCCCCTGGATACTGCATGGTAGATTTGACTTCCACAAAATTCTGTGATTTAAGGAAAATCTTCTTCATTGCTCAACTCTGAAAACAACACTAACATAAAAGGCCAATAAAATCTTCAAATCTATTTTAATAGCTTCCTCTCTGCCTTCTGGGATGTGAATCTATTCTACTGTTCTTGCCATATTACAGGGAGGCAAGAATGTTTTTCACCTCTAAATAAACTTAAATTACATATCAACCCAGGAATATGGACTTTAAAAAAAAGAATAGTGCAAAAAGAACTGGTATGAAACTAATTGTGACAAGAATCATAAACTCTCTGTGATAATAAGAGGCCATATGGAATAAAAATTGCTCATGTGATTGCTGACAGAGCCTTTAAATTGTACTTTTAGAAATTATTAGAGAGATAGTCCATGACTTTTGAGGTGAGGTTATGCTGAGAGGTTTAAGCAGTAACTACCTTAACTATAGTTTATGCCTCTTTTGGCATCTTAATTTAGTACAGATTAGTTAAGCTAAAATCCAAGCAGGAACAATACCAATACTAAGGTAGTAGATCACTATTTATCTGTCTGTACAAAACACATGCTAAGACAGAACATCTAATTAATTTCTGGTCAAAATTACAATCAGTAAATTAGCTTTCTCTTGAGCATCTTTAAAATTTGTGTATTTTAAACCACTTATTTCACATCAGAAAGTTTTGCTTTACATGTTCTGTTCTCATCTTTTACTTCACACCGGTCACTGGTAGCGTACTCTTCCATAACTCTATTACCGATGCAAGAATAACTGGTTTTTGTGAGAAAGAATTTCTAATGCCATGCATGCTTTGTGAGTTATGAGAGTTGTCCACTGCTGGTAAGATATTTGCATGCGTATTGCTTTTTAACCTCTGAAGAAATATTTCATAGGTAACTCTCAGATGCACAGTTGCTGAAAAACAAACCTGAAATATTATGATTAAATTATAAAACAAACACCATCTCTGCAACATGAACTAACTGAGTGAATAAGTTTAAACTTTCTGTGAACTGCTGTAGGGGAGAGAAGGTAAAGTGGAATGCAAGCTTAAATCGAGCTGGCACGTCTTACAGGAGTGTGACTGAAGGGGATTAGCTTGTTCTGTCTCTATTACAGAATTATTACTATTACTTTTATCATTATGGGTTACTGATTTAAGAAGTCACTGAAATATGAGAGGAGGATTATTTGCAAATTAAAAAGCTTGCATTTGACAAAAGTTTCACTTTTTACAATTCAAATGATTGTCTTTTGTGGAAAAATATTTAGATTTATTTTTTGTTGTCTTGGAGAGTTGACTGTTTTTCTTTTCGCCAAGAAAGATACTTTTTTCAAATATCTAAGAGAAACAAAACTTTTTAGCTTCTTTCCACAAAAAAACAAAAAAAACTGTCTTTAATATGTATATAGAGCACACGTATGTGAATTTGAGTGGATTAGTATGTTTTGTAGAAAAACATACTATTTCTCCCAGATGTTCATGATGTCATTTGATGAGGTTTAGTCTTTTCTGACTATGTGACACTATTTAGTGTTTAAAATGTGAATAGACATTTTGTTGTTCTTTAGCTCATTCTGTGACACAGAATGCAGGTGTCATTTCATTCAGACACCTGCATTCAGAGAGAACAAGAAAAAGTAATTACCAGATTGTCGCTCTGACAACGCTGCGGCCGTTTCTTGCGCACAAAGTAACCCAGAACCTTATCCTTAAACACCTAAAAGAAGGCACAAAAAAAACATGATTCACAAGGCTTAATGACATTCAATATCCGTGAAAAGATTATTTCTGCAATCCCACTAAGATTGAAAAAAGATGAACACTGCAGTTCTCAGCTGCTGCTGAAGAAATGTCACATTTAGCAAGTTGTGTTGACATTTCAGGTTGCTTTTTTGCAGCAAGGCTTAAAGCAACTGGATCTCATTATATTCTAAAAAATAATATATTGTAGAAACCATGTGTTTATTGAGTGCAAATGTGATTAATTTGTCAGATGAATTCATATAATAAAACTGCTTTGATTTTTGTCCATATAGGTTTTGAAGGTGACCCATGAGGTTCGTTGAAGTCTACCAATAAAACGTCTGACTTATGTTCAGTTGATATTTTTCAGATTTCGTATTCTATTGAAATAATAACAGAATCCTTGGTTGTAGTTTTTTTTTCGGTCTGTGTTTTTAGCTGCATCCGTTATTGGATCCGTCTCTTCTTCCTTCTCATTTTTGCCAGTCAGATCAGTTATTACATTAGTTATTTCTTCATTTGACTGCCTCATGAAGTTTCCACATTTGCATTAAAAGTTCAGCATATTTGTGACATTTGAGATACAGCCTTAAGAGGCAATAAGGAGCAAGAAGCAATTAAGACATTGCAATTTTAATCTCAGCATATAAAAAACTCAACTGTAATCACTAAAGAAAAAAAAAACTTTTTGCTGCCACAGTATTCTCATTTTATTTATTCATTCATTCATTTTGTTCATATAGCTTAGGGGTAAAAAGTTTATTTTATTTTATTTTATTTTTAGGTTATAAAAAAAGTTTATGAACTTTGTGAAAGTTCAAGTCAAAGAAAAAAAATTATGCAATGTAGATTGAAATCTAGGATTTTGCTTTAGAATGAACTTTATAATGCATTACGAAATAAGTTCCATAAATGCGCTTTTGAAGTTTTATTAATTTGGGAAAGATATGAGGATCCTGGTCTGTTTTCACATGTAGCAATCACTTGAGATATGGCTTTGGCTTTATTTCACCTTGAAATATTCAATATTTTACTGTATATCAAGCTGATAGTCTTATACTCCATCTCACAGTTTTGCAAACCATAAGCACCAAACTTCACAGTGGCTCTTGTGTATCATGTTCTAAATTGTTAACACAAAACCTATTCTTCATGCTGTTGTATTTCTTCTCTCTTCTCCGCTTCTCATGAGGACAATTTCCTGCTGTCACATGTGCAATCACATGTGCAAACAGCAGTTGCGCACTTTCCTTCAGGTCCCACTTTTTCAAGCATAAAGGGGGCTTTAGATAACAACTACAAGGCCTATAAACTGAAGAACTGAAGGTTTCACAATATGGTTCTAGAAAGGAGCAACATATTCAACAGATGACTTAACATCAGAAGTGAACAAAGAGCATTCAGTGCGTCAAAAGAGTATTCCCAATCTTTAAATGTTTAACAAATCAAAATTTGATCACGTATAAAGTATGCATTTATGTTCCCTGAAACCACTAAAAAGAATCTAGTGAAGTCCAGTCAAATGTCCCCTTATTAATAAATAAACTTCATAATGTATTGTCAGTATCAATCCAGATGTTCTGTGAAGGTTTCAGAGGTTTGCTTGAAGTCATCAATGAAAAGTCTGAAGAAAAATAATGAAGCTGTATGAGAAGCTAAAAGAAGATTTAGGTTATAAAAAAAAAAAAATCAGTGTTGAATATAATTATGTATATATGTATCGTCTCTTAATTCATGAGTTTAGCACCTTTGAATTCCTCCATATCAGCCTAAGCTTTGAACATGTCATAGTGAACAATTCAATGGTCTCAGAAGGGATACATCAACAGTTCCGGTGCTGTTGACCACTATAAGTCACGCTCTGAACAGATTTGGCCTTAATGCAAGAGTGGTTAGAAGAAAATTCTTTTTTAGAAAGTAGTGAGAAGTCGCATGTACAGCTTCTGTTACAGAGAATCAAAAATACAGAAGATGATGATGTGGTCAGGTGATCGTTATAAGAGATGAAAAACTGCAGCGCTCATCACACTGAACACATAATCCTAGAGGATGGTGTTGGCAGCATTATTCAAGGATGATGAGTTTCTATTGAGATCTAAAGGGTAGATGTATAGAGCTAAATGCAGGACAATCAGGGAACCTCTTTAATAGAAAATACTTCAATGGGGCAGAAGTTTCCTTCCCAGCAGGACAGTGACATTTTGGCTTCATCTAGAGATAAAATGGGATGGTTTAGAACACAGGATAGTCATGTGTTAGATTGACCCATTCAAAGTATAGACATACAGTCAATTCAGAACTTGCATGTTAACAGATTATCCCCATATAATGTGACTGATATTGAGGTATTTTTATTAAGAAGAATGGCCAAAAGCTTCTGCTTCTATGTGAAAAGTGAATACAGATATAGAAACTTTGTGTCGATATGTCACATAACATCCTATAAAACCTATAGAAGCTTTTAGTTGTAATAAGAAATGAGGAGATAATTTTTAATTACTGGTGCATTTTCTTTCACAAAGCAATTTTTTGGTGGGCTCCCTTCTTTTTTTCCTGTCCTGTAAGGATTCTGAGGGACAGCCAATTGGTTGTATTTTTCAGATTAATGTACTGTTAAGGAGTCATAGATATGTAAATACTAAAACTTGTAATGCTTATTTTTTCCTTGTGAAACTCTGTAGTGCAGCCAACCTTTGTGAGACTACCTTGTACATTGTACATTTCAATGTCTACATAAAATAAAACAAAAATAGTATCGCACTGAACCTTTGTTATGACAATAGTTCCAAAATACATGTGAATAAGTAAAAAGGCCAAGTTTTTACCTCGTATAGGTAGTCGAATATTTCCAGTATTGTTAGAACACTGGCTCCAATGAAAAGCCCCATCTGACCTCCAATGTCACCTACAGAGGAAGAGATTAACAGATAGAGGCAGGTACACTAATTGAACAATGGTGCATGAAGCCATTCCCATTGCTGTCACATCTAATTCCCTGTATCTCTGAGCAATCTGAACAGAGTTGTCAAAAGTGTCCACGCAGGCCCAGTTTCTCATCAGAACCAGCCCTGCTGTCCTTGGAAGAGCATCAGATTATGAAAATGTGTTCAGCCTATCTGCGAGTTCAAAGAGGAACCCTCAAAGCACCAGGCTCCGATGCACAATGTGAACTTTGTGCCAGGGATTCGCTGAGTGCTGATACCAAAGTCATGCTGTTTTTTTTTTTCCTCTGAGAGAATAGGCAACTGTGAGAGTCTTACCGAGAAGCCCTGCAATTTCATAGGCCTTCTTCTGCTCAATTTTCTCATAGTTTAGAGCTTCAAAGAAGATGTCCAACACCAATATATTTTCTCTGTAGAGAGGACAGATAAGAGCATACCCAGCACATATCAGATCCTGCGATATATAACATTACATCAGTTTATATCTCACATTTACCTGAGTAAGATTCTTTCATTATTGTTACATTGAAGGTGAACGATGGAGACGTGGCTCAAAATGCATCAGAAAAGAAAAGTAGCTGACTAAATACTTCACTGATACTACATAATACTTACCCAATATATTGCTCAGTTTTGTTGAATTTCTTAGCCAGATATTTAGCAGATGCCTTACTGGGGATCTTTACCATGGACAGCTCCTTGCCATAGCGAGTCATGTTGCAGGGGGTCTGACAGACACAGTAATCGTTGTCTTTCTCTACCAAAAAGTCTGTGGATGATCAAAGTCATTTAAAAATATTGCGATCTATTTGAAAACAAAGCAAAATAAATAAATAAATAAAATAAATCAAACAAACCTGCACACAGTAGCTCTCAGTTTGTGCTAAAAATACCACGGCACGTAACAGAAATATACTCGCTGCCATCGTTCACTTTCTATGAAAGCAAATAATGACTGAAGCCATATTACTGGAGAGAACAAGGGGTGGGGGGGATAAAACTGGTGCGATTTATTTGAGCTCAGCGAAGCACAGTCACATCGCAAATCTTCATAATGGAATTTTTAAACAATAATTTTATTATTTTGCTTCAGCACTATCTGAGAGGAAAGTAATTTCTGAAGCAACATAAGTGCTATCTTAAGCCTGGAATATGCTCATGGCAAACCTCCTGAGCTTTGGGTTTCACACATTAATCTAAAAAAAAAAAAAAACATACTCATGCTGAACACGATAAAATGTGCGGGCTTACCTAAAGCTGGGTCAGCACAGTCTTTATATTGCTCAGGTGTGCAAACTGTTGAAGTACCTATTTGGAATAATGCAAACATGAAGCTCATTACTTATTTAAGCACCACAGGGGGAAAAGTGATTTTCACAAGCCAGGCTAAATCCCAATTCATACCGGGCATGTGAACCATTCTGCAGTTGCAGTTCTCCAGCAGGTACCGGGTTTCACAGTCAATGCGGCATGCGGTGATGCTGTACGTGGAGAAGAATTCTGAGTCTATCGGTGTGGACTTGCAGTCTCCCCAAGGTTGTGGGAGGTACTGAAGCTAAAAGAGCAAACGGCACATGTTTTCCCTCAGTACGTCGGCTCACAGGATTACACCAAACAACAAAAAAGAAACAGAAGCCCAGTGCACAGCTGAATAAGTACAAAAAAAGAGGACGAGCTCACAAAACCCAACACGTATACGTACACAGAAAAAAAAAAAAAACAGATGCCTTTAAATAAAAATGTGCTCTGAGACACAGGAGGTATACGATTTGCAGTCAGAACTGTATTATTGCTCATGTGTCGCAGCAGGCAGACATCATGCAGAACATTACTGATGCAGGTTTGGTTTCTGGCAGGGAACAGAGAACCATGGGATTAGAGACAGTCTTAGAAGTTGAAACTTGGATAGTTTTGACAGGACACCACAAACTATGGACAGATTTTGTATCCCTGACAGTAACTTAGTGTTTTTTTGGGGTTTTTTTATTGCTAAAAACTAAAAAAAATTTTCTTTCCAAAGTCATAATGGAGCAATATGCATCTTTTGAGGAGAGAGAGTAATTTAATACAATTTGGAGTAAGGCTGCATAATAACAAAACAGGGAAAATTGCAGTGCTGGGAATACTTTCTGGTTGCACTATAAATTCACATGCTATAGTGGGACAAAATCTGAAAAGGGCACTTCTGCTAGACTCTGTACATATATGAACCTAAAAAAAACTATAACAATAGTAATTTTTTTAAAGGCTTTGTTGGCTCTAGTGGCATTTATTTGAAAGTAGTTTGACAGGAAAGAGGGTAATGAGAGAGGGGGAAAACAAATGTCACCAGGCCGAGAACCGAACCTGCGACCACCGCCATGAGGACCAAGGCCTAAATACATGGTTTGTGCTTTGCCACTGCGCCACCACAACACCCCAAACGATAGTAATTTTGTTCATATTCATTATTCAGGCTTAAAATTGCAGTGATTTGCTCCATTTATGTTTGGCTCAGTGTGTCTGTAGTCCATTCAGATCCTCTACTTCTATTGTACTGAAAAAAACTGACATCTAACTACCAACAAAATTTTCAGTTCCCTTTCAATCTTTTTTTTTTTTCATTGGAGCCAATACCAATTTCATGACAAAGCAATGCAAAAAGAATCAAAAGTTTATGCATATATATAATCCAGTTTGCTTTAGGACTTTGAATTTGCAGTAGCTTTTAATTGCAACATGGGACTGACCGGCAATCAGTGCCAAAAGCTTTTTTTTCCTGGCAAACGTCTCAGAAGAATCGTGTGCTATTGTCACGTTAGGGTCAAGTGAAAGTCTCTATCGTATCCAGCAGCTCTAACCAGGCCAACTCCAACAATCAAAGGGTCATTTAGTCAATAGGGAGCGACGGAGATGAAGTGCAATTCACTGATTGTGTGGAGCTAAACCTACAAACATGATTAAGCTTTTATTGAACTCCCTTTCAAACCCACAGTCTTTCAGATGTAGACATGCACCAGATAGAACCCCCCCCCCCTCCCCCCACCCCCCGGTGAGCAATGTACTAGTCTAGACCAGAAGGCAGAATCCTCACAGGGGGTAAAACCTAATGAATCACACTGTCTGGTCCTTTCAGATGCTACAAGGCAGAGCTTCTATAATGTGCTCTATTGAGATATGCGAGCAAAAATAAAGACCTCATGTTGACAAAGCTGTACATAAAAAGGAAGGGGTACAACCGAACAACAAACAAAATTTTAATTAGGATACAGACTTTGATATGTAACTTAAAGGAATGACACACATTAACTTCTGAACAGAGAAGACAAAGATGACGAGGATACACAGCAGAAACTGTTGCACGTAGTTGCTTCAGCCACACAGAAGGGTGAACAGGCGGCACAGGAGGCACATGAATCCATTCCTTGTAGGGAGGGTAAAACAGCGGATAAAAGAGTGGAACTTAACAGGTGTGGAGGAACCGAACGACATGGTATTTTGCAGCATGCAGCAAGCCTAGTCACACATACACTACCCTCTGCTCTTGAGTGGAAACGAATGTTTGGAAGCCAGGGGCGACCCCAAAGCCCAGCTCATGGAGGAAGGGAGGCTCTGACTGAGAATGAAGCTGCACCTTTATGCCGGCCTCATAGGATGTCTCATCTAGGGTGAGGGGTGAGGGAACACAGCCCACATCATTATCGAAATCAAAAGGCAAGCAACACTGAGGTAAAGGGCAGAAGGGGATCAGTCGCATCAGGCAAAAACCCTGTAAAAGTGAACGTCCCGAGCAAAAACTCTGTAGGATTCAGTTTGACTTAAAGATCCATTGTAAAGTAATATTTTCAGTGGAGGTGTTCAAAGGAGGAAGAGACATGTGATGAGCTATTGTCTAAATCTTTGAGATCCTAGGAAAGTGGTTTGATGATATTCTTTAAAAGTTTCAACTTCTACATGTCATGCAACACGTTGGCAGGGTTAGCCCAAAATTCTGACTGGTGTGATGCATTCAAACGACTGAATTCAACTCAGTCCTGTTTCAGGATCAGGTTTTAAAATCCAAGTCCTCTGAAAAAGGAGTCACAAATGAAAATATGGAAATCATGTCTCTTTTATCTTAAGACTATAACACTGGCATACTGTACTCATAGCATAGGACACTTACTGATACAAATGTTTGCCAGACTTTAATGATAACCTAATTAACGCATCCATCTTTCAACACATAAACGCATCACTACTATGGCTGCTTGTGTCCTGATCATTAATGACTAATCTATGCTCTTTTGCTTTCAGGATGAAACCCTGCGATGGTGATTAATATACCCGATTTGCTTCTTGGTGACAGTTGAATGATGGTAAACTTTGAGCACTGATGACATTTAAAAGAAGAAAATAAGAGAGTCCCGTTTTTCACAGCAAGTTCTCCAAAACAATTCAATGCATAATTTTTTTTTGTGGTGTCCAAGTGCCAAAAATATGCCTCAATCATCCCATGCTATTCTGCTCAAACAAGACAGATTTTACATTAACATTTGGTCCATGCTGATGAAGCAGCCAAGCTGATTAACTTTCGGAGCAAAATCATTCAAATCTGGCTTCATTAATTGCTAAGGAAATTAATTTGATTAACAGCTCAAGTATCCCTTTACTTCACTAAAACTGATTATGCGCTAGAAATTTTAATGAGCCAGCAGCACAATGCAAAAATACAGTTGGTCATAAAGCATAATTATTATAATCATTGCAAAATTTAAAGCTCTTTGGAGCACCACTGCAATTTTAACATAAGCTTTTTGTCTTTTCTGTCCCTACGTCTGTCTGAAAACGCGATGATCATTGTTTGTCTTGTGTGTTTTCCTAGAAAAGAGGAAAAAAAAGACACATGGGGAATCTGTACTACAGGCAACATCATATAAATGCTGTAGAGTTTCATTAGATTTGGATTGGAAATCCATGTGTTCTCACTGTTATGACTATCCATGACGGCCCGTTCGATCAATTCAGGCTCCAATATAGTTATTACTTTTCATCCTTCACTGACGGCGGTGGGGCCGGGGCTGTCGTGCAAATTTTCCGCAGTCAACAAACCCTGCCACAGGCGTTTCTTCTTGTCATAAAATTGTGTCCTTAAATCAAAGTCTGTGCAAAATAGCTGTAGGTCATTGCTCTCGTAAAAAAAAAAAAAAAAAAAAAAAGAGCCGGTGGAAGTGGAAAACTAGTCATCATAACAAGAAGTCTGCCAGGTTTCTTTTTTTACACCGGCTCCAAGTGTTTTCAGATTTTTGTTATTTTTAGCAGGAGATACTGTAAGATGATGTAAGACTTTTTTTTTTCCTTTTTGAAACCTGCAAATAAAAGAACGTTGAAATAAAACATGCTGCGCATCACCTTGTAAATTCTGACAGGTTTCGTAGTGATCAAAAAGACACATTCATATTTTTCCTCCTTGGCTAAAAATAGAGGACTTAGTCTGAGCAGCCATATATTTTTGCATGCTTTGCAGTCCTAAGTGGGTTTGGCTCAGTAAGGAACATTACACTCATATGCTTCCATCTAATCATTACTTGGCCCTGCTCTGTCAATAATTCTTGGCTGCTTTAATTCCCCAAGTTTCATTTTGTGAAAACCGCACTAACTCCACTTTCCGCAGAGAGGGTAGATCAACGATCTGATTTTGCTCCATGCACTGTCACACAGTGATAATGGACACTAGTTGGCAAAAATTTGGGGACAAACACTCAATGAGGCAGAGCGGGGTGGGGGAATAAAAGAAAGAGGTTGGAGGCTGATCGTTAGGTACCAGTTGCTGCTGACATGACACAAAAGTTTGAAAACCAGGGGCTACACCGAATCCCAGCTGGTCAATGAAGGGTGGCTCGTCCTGGCTGTGGATCTGAACCTTGATGCCTGCTTCATACGATGTCTCATCTGTGGATACAGCACGGCAGAAAATATAACATTTACGGCCATCGAAGGGAAGCCGCTCTTTGGGTGTTTTTTTTTTTTTCCCGGTTTCAGCACTCAGTGATTAACAGTTTTTGCAATAATAGTGTTTTAAACCTTCTGGGTGAAGCAATACCAATATTGGTGTGTTAGTTAATTTTAAATAGATTTACAACCAGTAATGTCCCTGCATATTGTAATAGAGATTTATTAGAGCACTGTGAATCTACTCACAGTGGTGCACCTGGAGAAAAAAATGGAAACAATAAAACATAAGAAAACAATACAATACTACAGATGGAATTGTTTTATCTTTTCAATTATGCTTCTAAAATATTATCACTGCAACAGACCAACTGAAAAAATGTTGTTCTAGTATATTTGGCAGTGTGTTTGTATTTAGACCTCCTGAACTCTTTCAGGCTATGCTTCTATCGGTGTTTCTCAGCTATGGATGATGATTTTTGCCCATTCCTGTGTAAACTAACGGGAAATCTGACTATGTAAACTCAGTCAGATTAGATGAAGAGCGTCTACAAACAGCTTTTTTGAAGTCTTGTCACATATTTTTAATTGGATTTAATTCTGAGCATTGACAGGGCCATTCTAACACATGAATATGCTTGAATTAAACCATTCCATTGAAGCTTTTTAGGTTTGCTGTCCCGCTTATGTCTTCAGCAGCTTCTTGCAGGTTGTTTTTTTTCTTAAGCATTGCTCTCTATGGGTCTGTTCTCTGTAGGTTTTGTTTAGTGGCATTTAAGTAAAGGGAGGTGATCATAAATGCAAGCCACACAGTTTTTGCTTTGTTAAAAAAAAATGTCGAAAAATACAAATTCCCTTCACTTCAATTACATAAGATCCCAATTAAATACACAGAAGGTTGTGATTGTCACATGATAATATGTGAAAAAGAAATCAATGGGCGGGAACATTTTTGTAAGGAACGGTAGATCCTCTATAAGGAGAGGTTTCCATAAATCTGTTAACCTGTTAGTATAAGTAAGAATAGTGTTTAAAGTTGCACTGACCTGTCTCTCCCCAAACAGGCAGGTATTCATCCTGCTGGATATCCAGCATGATTTCCAGGCCATTCCCTGTGCCTCCTTTCAATGTGGTCAGCAGAGGGTTGCCATCTAACCCCGAGTTGAAAGTGTAGCATTTCCCGTAGCGAGTGTAAATCTGTAAACAGAGAACAAAAAAAAAAGCCCCAAAAAGAATGAGTATGAGTAACAACCTCCCCACAGCACCACAGCAAGCTGTGCACCAGTACAAGATGTATTACATGTCAGTGTGTAATTGTGCAGAGGAGGTAATCATTGCAGAGGTTTTCTGATTACCAGAGAAAGAAGCATTGGCTTTGAATAGGCACTGGTTTAGGAAATTAACTAACGCACCTCGGTGGCAGCAACAGCCATCTATTTTTACCCAATTTCACTCCAAAGAAAAGTGGTCCCCTGAGTGATTTATTGTAAATATAGTGTTTAAACATCATTGAATTAGAAACACAGACAGAAAAATCTATCCGACCACAGATGAAACCTCTATCTAGGATCGAAGCAATGCCAGAATAGTTCAGCAGCTCTTAATATTTAATACAGTCACTGCTGGTATTTTATTTTTTTACACCAAAAATCTTCCACATTCATAAAGCTTTTTCCTCAGAGTTTGTGGATGACTGTTGTTTGAGTAAAACAAAAACAAAAAAACACAACTTATTATCTTTAGAAATAATTAGCATGACACTACTGATATGCCAAAAAGTTACATAAACAAATGATGCAGAAGTAGTAGAACTAACTTAAAGAAATGATGATCCAGTGTACACGGAGCAGTAGCCAAATAAAAAGGCAATGATTATCAACTACCAAAGGTCACAATATTAACATCAGCAAATTGTTCAGCACAGAGAGATAAACATTCTTTGGAGTATTGATCTCTGGGAACTTGAAACTGGCCCAGCAGAGACTGCACTGTTCTTAGGACCATCCTCAAAGCATTCTGCACTTCAGAATGGTACTCCATCTGCAATAGGCCAACATGAGCGCCCTGCACAGGACAGTGAGAGGAGCCGAGAAGATCCTTGCAGCGTCCTTACCCCCTTGTCTGAGGTTTGATTCAGAGCCGCTGCAGGAACAGAGATCTCAACATTGTCACTAACTCCCTAAACCCTCTCCGGGTACATAAAATCCAAAGCTGAACAAGCAGACAGCAACGCCACTTTCCTTGTTAAATTTAATTGTGCTAAATTGGTGCTGCTGAGATTATGCACATCACATCAATACACCTATTTTATATTCCATCAATTTTATGTCTTTATCTAATTGTGGTTTATGTGTTTATAGTCTTCTAACACTAATCTGTCTGTTGAGTGATGATTTGAAACAATGAAACACTGTCTCGTTTTATACGCCATAATGAAATTACAACTAATTGATTTCACTGAGGCCGAGAAACGCCACAAACCCCGACTTAGAATCAGTTTTAGACAGAATCAAAGTGCAGAACTGGCTGGCAACACATTTCAAAATAGTAAGCATTTACAGCATGCCGCATTGCAACAAATAGCAATGTTTGTTGCGATGCCGTTGTAAGCTGTTGAGAGTTCACAGCAAATAAGCATACTGTAACAGGTCAACTATGAAAAAGCCATCACTACAGTAGTTCTACACACATGAGCAAAAAACAAACAAACACTGGAGTCTAAAAACAAGTGATCTACTGAAACATTTAACACAAAATGCCTTTGCAGAAATGGGTTAATCATATCATAAATGCATAAATATGATCACTATTTCATGAGGTATATTTGTTCAGTAACTTAGTAACACACAAACTGGCCAATACCATGGCAGCAACACAGTGCATTTATTCATGTGGTGAGAAAAAGTTGAGAAAGATTATTATTTATAATAAATAATATGAGCTGATGTCTTGTTAACAGATGTTTTAAGGCCTCTGTCTTACTCCAAAGTAGGAAAATAAAACAATTACTGTAGAAAGTTACAATAAAGTAGCAACATTGACTCATATTTCCAGCTTATTAAATAATGAATTCCAGTGTGTTGATTAGAGCCATTCAAGTATTAGAAGAACTCACAACACCATAGAAAACTGTAGAACACTCAGATAGTGGCTTTCAGCCATTCATGTATCTTTAGCACTTGTCTAAATCAACCTCACATCAGGAAAGACACAAACTCCAGCTCTTGGTGACTTTTCATCAGTTATCCTCTGTAGCGAGGCTGTGTTAAAGGGTCTGCTGGCGGAAACCCAGGCAGCTGGGTAAAGTTGATCTCCAGAGATCAGAGTCAGTGTTCCGTGTCCGACTCACACAGACTTTCGTGCAGTTCAGACAGATGCTGTACGACAGAGCTGTAAGCCTTTTCCCACTGCAGGCCATATAATGAGGTCTGCTAAGTGACTCGAAACCATCTAACTGGTGAGTTTTAAAAATTTTACACAGCAATTTAAATAAAATACCAGGGCCAGAAAGTCACACTTCAGCTACGACAAGAGACGCTTCAGACACAGGCACAGCTTAAATGCAAAATATGGCTGTGTATGGCTATGAAGATGGATTTTTTTTTAATACATCAGAAGTTCTGCACTGATATTTTAAAGTAACAGTGAAGCTGTGGCAGCCAATTGAGATCACTTGGATTTCAGATATCAAACTGGTTAAAGCTGTCACTGTTACGCGTTTTGGTTGTTAAGACAAGAACACTGATCAAGTTTCAGTCAATAAAAACAGAGTTTGACTGTGTAGCCTACTATGACCCGACAAAAATCTGAATATTTATATGAGACCCTAAGCATAATTTGATTTGGAGCTGCAGACAAAACTGCACCAATATTCAAATTCAAATAGACGCACCTTGTTTCATGGTACGTACAGCAGTACTCTTAACAATTTTGGTAACATAAAAAGATTTTGATTTGCTCCTTCCACATTTTTCACTTCCCATTGTTTATAAAACATATGCAGAAGTAAATTTAATTCTAAGACCTGATCATCTGTTCTGGAGGGTTCTGTTTAATTGGTTGCTCTCACAAGGAAACATGCTGGATTTGTTGCAGCTACAGTGTGCATTAAGTCTGCAGTGAAGAAACTTTTTTTCTTCACTGCAGTGAAGAAAAGTTTTTCTTTTCTCTTTTTTGCACCACGGTTTAAAATCACTGTCTCTGTACAATCTGTAAAACATTATTTTGCATGGGGTATAAAAAAGTGACAATGTTGCTGGGAATATTATCAGTAAATCTATTGTAAATTATAAGTGGATGGTGAAAGATTTGAAATTTTCTCTGCTTGTTTTTGTGAAGTAAAATTTCTTCCAGCTGTTTTCACTTCTTAGCCACATTTTCTAAACAACACCTTGCTCCTCCACCAGATCAGTAAAACAACTCCTTCAAACAAATCCACAGCTACATTTGGATTTTACGCTTGACAAAAAGACAACAAAGTGTCTTTATTGGTAGTAATTAGTAAATTATGTATGCCAAATCTATCAACAGTAAAACATGTGGCTGCATTTAAAACTCTCCCAAGCTTTTCGTACTGGGACTGTCAAAGACTGAAGAGTGAAGAGGGAAGCCGGACTAGTTAAAGCCAGAAAAACAGCAACATTAATACTTTAGATTGTTGTCCTACTGCATTACCCAACTGCCTTTCAGCTTAAGGTTGCAATGGCCCAACTACCTCGAAGGAGCTGAGTTGATGTTTCCATCAATTACAAGTCATCCAGGTCATTAAGCAGCAAAGCAGATCCAGACTATCACGTAACCACTATGACTGACTTCCTTAGGGATCATCAAAGTATTTTTGGTTAAATGTGAGATGGAATTTTTTTTCTTCAAAAGCTGGTTTGGTACTCTACCATTTATGTCATTTTTACCCCAGTCACTTTCTTATTGTTGAGGCTTTGATGGCCTGAATGGCAGAAAAAGAGGCTTACAGTGCTTAAAATAAGTTATGAGGGTCTGTCTCTTCTGGGAAAGCTCTCCACTGCTCAGTGTTTTCTAGATTTGTGGAATGACTCTCACTGTGGTTCTCTGGCGCACCAAAGACATAGAAATAATGATGTGTTGCACTGAGAGATATTTCATCCCTATTTATCTTGTCAGACAGGCTCTATTTAAGTGAATTTCCTGATGCTACAGGTCTTGCAGTAATTAGGTCAGGCTGCTGAAATTGCACTCAGTTTTCCAAAAAGGCTTGCTAATCACAGTTAATTTATTATTTAAATGGACCTTAACAAGTCTAGTTGGCAAAGCTTTATTTCCCCCTAATAACTGAAATTACCAGAGGAAAGCTGCTTTTTGTATTTATTGATGCTGTCTTCATCTGGAAATAAAATTGTTTGATGATCTGAAACAACGCAAAGTCAAAATAATTTTGAAAGAGGAATATACTTTTTTTTTGCATAAATAATATTTATTTAAGATGAAGTGCAAGTTAAAAAACTTTGAGTTTTTAGACTAAGAAAGAAACAACTCAATTAAAAAGCCTTAAAATATTCTAAATTGCGCAGAAATAATTCAATATCACAGGGCTGTCTCGTTTGTTAATTTTACTAAATACTAAATGAATTCACATTTTCAAAGAATTTTAAAAGTTAATTTGAAGTACTCTTGATAAAGGTAGCTATTTAAAATCTGCAGTCACAAGTCAAACTGCTGCTGAAGCCCTGGAGGAACTTATGAAGCATTTTAGTTCATTTATACCTTAGAATCCAGATCATCAAAAATGTATGTTTGCATTAGTTATATGACTCTGTGCCTTTTCTTCATACCTTATGGATATTTAATTTGAGAAACATTTTTTATTTAAATTTTGTATGATCCCTGATATATTGACATTCATACGTTCCAAATTTTCAGTGACCACAGTTATATAAAACATGTTTAAAAAATTGACATCCTACATGGAGACGATGACTGTGGGCTACTGTACTTGTTTTCTTAAGAGGCTTTTCAAACAAAAAGTTTGAGAGGAAAAACAGGACTGGCATTTTTTTTTCCACCTCCTAAACATCAACACCTCAAAACAGCCTGAGAGAAATCTTGCTCTAAAGAGGCTTTGTCAAATAAATTATTAATGCACCTTGCAAGCAACACTCATACTCCACACCTGGCAAGCACCATCCTTCTCTTTCTACATACAGTGCTGAAGTTTTTGTAGGTGCAGGTCTCCCCACGAAACCTGCACTCCAGCAGCATGTCCTCCAGCTGGTGGCTGAGTCGACTCATCATCTCCGTGGTGTTGACGAGATAATCAGGGGGCGGGGTGTAGTTCTGGAAGTCCAGCAGACCCAGGAGAGCTGGTTTATGGCTTTCTTTCAGGATGGACAGACTCCTTTTTATCACAGTGTGGTTAGGATACATGAGGTCCATCCAGTAACCGCTGTGATACAGGTCGTCCTTAGTCATACTAGATGCACGAAACACGTTCTTGTTGCAGAAAGTGACAGCTGGGAAGGACATATTGTGAGCCCAAACCATGTAAATCTTTGTGACAGCAGGGTAGGACATCAGGTAGAGGATCCGGTTCCAGGACCAGGTGCAGAGAAGACTTATGCAAAGAAAGAAGGCCAGAGTCCAGATGAGCTGCTGTGGTTTCGACTTGTTCGGAGAGAATATGAACTTCAAACCGTGGATTTTGGTCCTCCTGATGAAAGACACAGTGATCTCTTTGAGAGGCGTTTTGAGCCTGCTGGACGTTGCCTGTTGGACGGCACTCTCCTGGGCATCGTTTGGTTTGTTTGGCCCCAGGGCGATTGATTCAGATGTAGGTGCTTTGACCATAATTGCAAAGGCAAGTGCTTCGTGATCAAGTGCAGTTTCTTAGCAGCCCTCGGCAGACCACAATTTACTCCCAGTGGCTTTCACAATCATGTTCCGTTTTATGTGTCAAAAATTCCAGCTAGCAGACACTGAGGTCTGAGTGCACAGCGGTCTGATAAAATCAAAAGAAGAGTGCTCCTTTTATAAGGTAAATTTGATTTACATAATGATTCACTTATGATAAATACAGCTGAATCACTCCGGAGATAAAAAATAATCAGCATAACTATCACAAGTCCTTCATCAAGAGATAGACGGGCGTGATAATTGCAGATGTGAGCGACGACTCCACTCCCAGAGGTAATCACTTTGAGAAGCCGGAGAGACTTACCTCTCTGTGGCTCAGATCCTTCACTCCTCCATCTCCCTCTCTCCAGTGCCAGACAATACTCACAGATTTCGGTTGTCTCTGTCTCAGTGCAGCAGCTGCCCAGAACTCAACTCCTCCTTTTTTCCCACACATTCAAGAGATGCTTTTCAGCCTGTTGACTTGAAGCCCGCAGAAGGGAAAATAAAGCTTGTTGCCCGCCCTTTTCCACATGCACTCTCCTCACAGTCGAATTGAGAATGAGGTGGAGCCAGTGGATGAAATTGTTTTCCTCTGGTGATGAAGTAGACCTCCAATGGTACAGAGAGGCGGAGGGTGGTGGTATTGATCAAATCAGAAACACCTAGCGTAAAGAAAATCTTCAAAAAGAAAAAAAAGATGAAGTCTGAAGTTCAGACTTCATCTAAATTTACTGGAGGATCTGCAGCAAGTTTATTGGTCGATAAAACTGTATTATTGATAGCTGAGGTGACTACTCGACAAAAAAACCTGCAGACTTTCCTTAAAAATGTGTCGAGACAATTTGTTGCAGACCATTTTAAAGTAGGTTTCTCTACCTAAATAAACTATAATATATAAAACTGAAAGTAATTTATTCTCCTGGTGCCTGCAAATGTGACTTTGGTTGAATTTCAAAGTGTTTTTCTCCATTTATGAAAGCCTGTAAAGATTTTGTTTGACAGGAAGCTGAGATTCATACTTATTTCATCACCTTTTCAGTCGTAAAGCAACATTTTTGTTTCCAGTTTGGAAAACAAGAATTGCAAAAATGAACTGATATGAACTTTGGTGCTATGAAACACAACATTTTTACTATTATTATTATTATTATTATTATTATTAAAAACTTCTGATTAATGTGTTTCCTTTAAAAAGAATATGTTATTACAATCTTTGAATTGTGAAAAATTATTTTGAACTAATTAAATATGCCCCAAAAGCTGGAAATTATTTGTGTTAATGTAGCGTGTACCTCTTTCACTGGAGTGATGCGGCTACAGGAGCTTATCTGCTGGTTCTTAATCAAATAATGCAAACTATTTTAACACAAAACAACAACAAGCTATTTATAACCTAAAGAAATTTTTAAATACTGTAGAAACTAAGAAATGACACAAACCCATAAAACCACAACTCTCTGTTGTCATGTTTGTTTTTGTGTTAAGTCAAAACATTAGGAATTATTTATGAGCGCAGCACCTCCTTGTTAACAACCCCATTACAACCAAAAATAAAATTAAAAAATATTCAAGATAGTCTGAGAAATTTACCACATGCAGTGCAAGCACTCTAATTAATAAATGTCAACTGACAATGAGTAGATGATAAAATTATGATTATGAACAACAATGTTTCCAAAACAACCTTTTCCATTAATTTGAACTATGTTTGGTCAGCTAACTCGCACATGAGATGTGAGTAATGGTGAAGCATGGTCAATTAAATAACTTGTTTCATCCTCCTGCTGGTACATATTCATTATCATATGTATATAACCACATCTACAGTAAACTATGATTATAGTTTACTGTAGATAAACAGTAATCATAGTTTACTGTTTATCTACAGTAAACTATAATTATAGTTTACTGTAGATAAACTATAATCTACAGTAAACAGCAATTGTTTAACAGATTGCTGTTAAACAATCTGTTTTAACAGCAGGTATGAAACGTCTCCCTTTTAGAAACCACCAAAACTGCAAAAACATCAAGAAACAAAATGGTGAACAGTGTCACTAAATTTCTGTGCATTAAAGATATGATCTTAATATGTGCTGTGTATGTGCTGGAGAAGATTCTAACTAAATAACTAATGCAGCATTAACTTTAACTCGACTTTAAGCTGACATGTTTTCCATGGTTCCAGGAGACTTTGGAGGAAAGAGATGCTGTATTCCTCACACATGAAGTGAATATCCAGGCTGATCAGCAACAAGTCAAAAAGCCAGGGGCATTTTACACTAAGTAAGGTTATCAATATGTAAAACGTCACACTTCTGAACTTTATAAGATCTTGTAGTTAAATGTTTTTTTTTTCCTTCTTCAGATTTATACATGATAGAGCAGGGGAGTTCTCTGATTATTTTGAGCATGAAGCAAACTTCAGTGGCAAGATGGTGGTGGTTCATTATTGAGTCAGCAGCCTATCTGTGTTCTGAGTAACCAATAGAAGAGATGTAGCTGGCTGAGCCACATCCTGGTAGCTCATCCCCAAATTTATTGCAATCTTTGGAACAGCTGCTGCTGCACTCACGGGGTTCTAGCTGCATCAATTATTACAACAAGAAACTGAAATGAACACATCATGCTCTTTAGCAAAATGCATAAAAATACAAAAATAAATCCCCATTTGCTGGGCTCCTAATACATAGGGTTATCTAATGGATTATGCACATATCTCCAGTTCAGTGCAATCAATAAAAATCTAATTTTGAAATCATTTGCCTGATTCCTGACCAAATCGTATTGAAAACCCCTTATCTACATCCTCATTTGATCTTCTATTTGCAAAATCTAGTGGTCATGACTGCTATTACCTTCGAAGATGTTTGTGGTTGGAATTTTATTTTATTAGTCCTACTTTTATTGGGTCTTTTATTTGCATCTTTATCATATCCATAAGCTCCATTACAGACAGTCATGATTAAGTCAGTGCTGTCTTTGTTTCCACATCTATAAGCCTTATTGCTCATCTCAGGTCTGTGCGTGCTTGGGCGCGTTTGTCTGCTGTCAGGGAGCAGGTGGTGAAGAGGGCTTTTTCGTGTTCGCTCTATTTTCTCTAGTATGAACAAAATGATGACTAATTGATTGATGTATGTAGCACTTCTTCTTCAAAAAAAAAAAAAAATACAATGCACGTGTTGATCCACATGTTAGCTTAAATGCTATGGCCCTACTTTTTTGTCCTGTAAGAAAATAATGAATTCAAAATGAAAGAGTAGCTCTTTGTTACCCAGTTTTACTTGATCTTAACTTGTGGTCAAAGTAATATTTTAACATTAGGATTATACATTAGCAGAACATGAATAAGAAAAAACTAAAAATAATTAAAAAAAAAAGAAATGAATGAATAAAAAAACTTTGGCACAACAGAAAAAGTATATTCTCTGCATACATTCATTCTCTTACAGCTGCTCTACATCATGTCAACCCCCACTGAGGCTGACGGGGAAAAAAAAAAACAATATTTTTCTTTTAGCCTTTTGTGTGATCAAATATTTTTTTTAAACTATTGGTTAGATAAAAAAAAACACATTTATATATATTTTTTTGCCATAGTAATAATCGACATATATTTTCTCACATAAACAGTGGTACATCCGAGATATCTGACTTCTTATGAGTAATAGCCTGGTTTCTTCTCCTGTTGATCATATCTGTGTATTTCCTCAATTGCAAAATTCTCTGGACACGTGTCAATAGATACGAGGTGCATTTTATGAGGAAGTTAATTGCATGAGCTTCTTTCTTCCATTCAGGCTTAAAAATGTGTGATGCAGGAGGCTCTCCGTGCTCACAGAATCATCCCTTGTCAGCAGTTCAAACCAAAGTACCGTTTCATTACGCTGAGCTCCAGAGGTTACACACAGCCAATAAAGTTCAATCATCACCCCTCTTTCAGACACATGGTCTCTCAGTGCTTCACAACACTTATCTAGTTCTGTACTAATGCCAGTTTAAATGGTCAGATATCATGTTTTAGAGCCAGAAAACCTAAATTTAACCTAAATGTCAGTGCAGGTACAAAACATAAATATGTTAAAATTGGCTTTTTCATTATTTGCAGATAAGAAATTTTAAAACACCTTTTTAATGATTGTCAGACTTTGTAGCAGCATCACTGTTTATTGTGCTGATTTTGAACATATTGTTTTCTTCACAAGTTAAGACAGTTCTAATATAATATGGTCAAAGGTTATGTGCAAGAGGTCCTATGCAGAAAATGCAGGTGAACCTCCTGAAAATAAACTCACCAAAAACATTCTCTGTTGTAAACACTTTTTTTGTCTCCTCTGGGGAATGAATAACCCAGACTGACGGACAAAGATATGACACAGTTGATGCAACAGCAGATGGCTCTAGCAGGGAATAACAATACAGCACCCTGGCTGCTGTTCATGAGTAGAGTTTTTTTCAGGTCAGAAACTTATCAGTTTTCCTTTTATATGGGCCTTCTGTTGGTAACAATTTCCTGCTGATGTCTGCAGAACTTTTTATGAATTAAAACATTAACCTAGAATGAGAAGCAGCTCTAGGTTAGCTGGCAAGGTAAGGCATTTTACTTCAATTTTATACACACTCAGCAAACAGTGTGTACATAAATATAAGACACAATTAAAAAATATATATTCATGCAGAAATATCAAAATGTTTCTTCTGCATATGTTTCCTCAGTTAGCCACAGTCTTCATTCGTTTTCAAGTGTCCAAGCCAAATGAATGAGAAAATGTTTTATTGTGGCCGCTGCATCGTTTTATCATCCTTTTCTTCCTGTACCCATCAATACATATGTAAGATTAACTTGAAGTGACCATTTGGAGCAAAACATCTAGTTGAGGGAAAACTGGAGAGAATGGATGAAATGACTGGTAGTGTCCTTTGGAAGAGCTACATTATGGTAGTGAATTAAATCCTAATTAGTAAAACTGACTGTGTAGAAAAACATCATTGCCACAATCACTACATAATATAATCAATACAAAGCAAAGTTGCTAAGAACTGATGCTTTGTAGTGAATCAGAAGAACCTTCCAGAACTCCCATTGATTGTCAGCTCCAAACTTTTATTTCCTTTCACTGCTCAGCTCTCTCTCTCTCTCTCTCTCTCTTGATTCCTATGTGTGTATATTAAACATAGGAATGTTTCATTTAGACTGTGTGTGTAAGCTGAAGCACAAGCTAATCATCCCAGTGTTCAAGCATGTAATTAGTAAGCCTTGACCCTGTACAATTTTCAAAGTCCAAAAGAGATACCATTTTGTTTTATGGAAAACGAAATGAAAGAAATTTATTAGGGTTTAATTCTCAGATTTTTACATGCACAGTTTTATTTAAGACCTAACTCACTCCTCCAAGGCTGTCCACGAATGACACAAACCATCCTCTTTTATGTCAAAGCCAAGCTGAGCCCCAGAGGTCTCATTAGAGGAGGAGCAGAGATTCAACTGAGTAAAGAGATGAACTCCTTTAAGGGCCAGTGCAAATGTTCAAAGCCTGGAGAGGCACTGGCAGCAATTACATGTTGTGCACCAAAAACACATCAACCACAGTGCAGATAAAGGAGGTAAAATATGAGTGATATCTTTGATTAATGTCCAGTAACTCTGAAACTGAACTCATGAATGGATTCATCATTATCGGCCCTGGTGACTTCACTGATCACTTGACTGTAAAAAAGCAAGGGGATGTTATATGATACAATAGACTCTTGACTACTGAAGGTTTGGGTTCTTGCTAAGACTTTGATCTGTAGACAATAACTAATAACACAGCTATGAGCTTACAGAAAGCTTACAAAACGTTTTCACTTTACCATTGTTTTAATGTAATCTATTTTATACTCTCCATTCATTTCTATTCCTTTAAAGAAGGAAGAGAAAGCATTCCTGTAATGAAAAAAAGAGGTTTTAGAATGACCTAGTCAAAGTCTGTAGGTAAATTCAACTGTAGCATAACCTTAAACCAGCTGTTCATGCTCAAAAAGCACCCAGTGTGGCTGAGAAAATATGTTTAGCAAATAAGAGTGGGCTAAAATTCATCCATGCTGATGGAAAATGCTCATGACCTTTTACAATATTTGATGTCAGTTGTTGCATCATAGAGTAACATATCCAGTGGTTTAGGGTCTTAATAATAATGTTATTATTATTATTATTATTATTATTATTATTTTATTTTATTTTTTACCTAAGGGCAGGTTAGGTAAAATATATAAAGGCTCATATATATAAGAGCTTTTATATATGATCTCACTAATGAAAAGTAATGACAACTATATTTGTTTGCACTCAGAGATACAAATGCAAATATGACACTGTGCACATTTTTTAACCTTATTAAACAAACTTTATAGTCAGATAAAAAAAACTATTTAATTTAGCATAAATGTTTTATACCTTCTACACATGACTGCAGAAATGTTTATTTATTAGCAAAAAGAATTGACCTTTCATAAGTTAGGGTATTGTTGCAACTGTTGCACCCTAATTATCATATATCAGTGAATATAAAGAGTCGGTTTCTTAACATATGTACAAGAAGTATGAGGTTTGACCAGAATGTTAGATCAAAAGTAAAAAATAAAATAAAATAAAATAAAAAATTACTACTTAAATCAGCTCCTTGGCTACCTGAGACAGACAAAAAAAAACAAAAAATCAAATAAACGTTGCAGTCCTTCTGATACAGTTTATCTCTTCCAGCAGTCAATCAAAAGTGTGTTTTACTGATAATGACTTTTCTTCATGTAACTTTACAAGCAACACTGTCACCATTACAATCACATGAAAACGTACTAAAAGCGCACAAACCACAGAGAAACAAGAGCTGGTAAAAGAGTTTGAACATCTGAGTTACAATGTGACTCAAGTTAATTTGGATACATAGAATTGTATAAGAAACACAAAGGGGGAAAAAACCCCGCTTGCAATCAGAATGTCACTCCAGTGGATAGGCAGCTTTTTTAGCAGAGGGAGACATCTTGTGGCCTGCATCTAAATGAAACTAACCTCACAGGGCCTTATAAAGAAATGCTCCCATTCTGTATGCAGTACATGTAGTGCAACGGAAGCCAGAATGAATTTTTAGCTAAGAGAAGCTTATACTCTGAAAGAACTCATATATTATTAATCAAAAGGAAGGAATATTGACGTGCACGTTGTCAGGAAATTATTTAAAAAATAACACCAACGTGAAAAGTTTCAAAGAATCATAGATTCAGTGTGAATTTTAATGTGCACATCATTACTTCAATGCATAATCCACTACAGGTGCATTTTTAAGCTGCTGCAGCATCTATTTGGTTTCACTAAAGAAAAGACTTCCTATTGCTCATTGAGAGTCTACAGTATTTATAAGCATCTCTGACATGGCTGGAGCAAATTGCATCCTGGCAGACCAGGTGGAAGGCAGGTGCAGTCTGTATCAATAAAAAACAGATGTACCTTGCTTTTCCTGCTGTCTTTCTCCCTTGTTCCATTCTAGGCAAGAGGATAAACAAAAAAAAACTGCTGTCACTCAAGCTTTCGGTCCGCAGTCTGCAGTCACACGCTGATAAACTCACTTCTCAAATTTCCTCACGGGGAATTTTTATTTGCTGGAGGCATTTTTCTCCAGCATGTTCCCATCTTATATGCTTAGCTGGATGATTTTGATATCTTTTCCTAAATCCCTTTTTGCTCACACAGGCAGAAATTAGACAAAGGAAAATGTGGACTTAAAGGGCACTTCACCATGTACAATGAATTTAAAGTCCAAGTTTAAACATTGATTAGCTCATAATACACATTTATTTCAAATTTTAACATGCACATTATGGTACATACACTTAGAAATACTTAGAAATCTAATGGCATTTTGTTACATTAAAACAAGCGTTGATGGAATTGAAGTTATACGTGATACACTAAAAAAATATGTTGCATAAATATAAAGCAAAATAAGTCAACTGAAAATGGTTTTCAAAATTTTTTATGAATAAAAACCTTAATGAAATATGTGGTATATATTTGCATACAGCCTCATTTACTCTGATAACCCTAAATAAAATACAAAATAACCAAATGCCTTCAGATGTTACCTTATTAGTCATTACGTAATCTAAAGTTGGGGAAAAGGGTGAGAGCAGAGTAAGGTTATAAAACAACATCTCAACGCTTTGAAGAGGAGCAGCAGATTATGGGGGTGTGATTTTCAGCACAGACAGTTCTTGAAAACGTAGTTATAGCTAAAGTAAGTAAAAGGACTAGTTTGGTGATAACAAAATGTCAAATGTTTCAAGGAGTAAATGAACTGTTTGGACTACTGCGTACAGAGACGAGATACTAGCTTTTTTTTTTTTTTTTCAAAGAAGCAGATAGCAAAAATGAAACTACATATAATCACTGAAATATTTTGTAAATGTGACTTTGTGGTTTACCCTCATCATTTTCCCCTAAATTCCAGTTATAATCAATGATCTTGGTCAAACTTCCCATTGGAAAGAGACAGGCAATCTATAACATCACATAATAGCTCTATTGGTTTTGGACAGAGCGGTTCTTGTGCCCAGTGCCTCCACCTAACAAGCTAATTAACTTAAGAGGTTCTGTCAACTGGCACCTTTAATGTTTGCCTCTGGTAGTATCTGCTGCCTGATGTGCTAGTCAGCAAAAAGCATTCTCACACTGCGAACCTGCAATGAATTCCTTCAGTATTCCTCTTCAGCATCATTGATCACACTGCCAATGCTGCACTTACTGTAACTGTGACTCCCACACTGGGCTTTACCGACACTGAGTAATGGTAGAAACACATTAGATATTTGTTATCTGGTCTGTCATCCAAGCTTACTGCCTCGAATTTGTTTATTTCATCATTTGCACTGTGGACATTCACTTTATCCTCGCTCTCTCTCTTTACGTGCTCCAGGCAGCTCTGTAATTTCGTGCTACTTCACACAGCTCTCCCCTTCATCTCCTCTAATACTTCCAGTTGTGCATCACGGTGCTGGCTCGACTCCAGAGCAAGTCTGAATCACAATGATGCTCCTGCGCTCAGTCCCAGTCCCACCTCAATCTAAGCACGGCACAGCCTCCATTTCGGTTTACTCCCCTCCTTGCTTTGTTTCCATTTTGTTTTAGAGCTCTCCTTTTTTTAACCTTCTTCCAGCCTGCATCTCCCACACTGCGTATTTTCTGTCTTTCTCTGCAGCTGAACTGATTGGATCTGACACTCAAACTTCACTTCCGCCATCTTTTTTTTCTAACTTTCTCTTTGGTTGACCTCCAAGCTAACTTCCTCCTCCAAACTATACTGCAGTGCATTAAATAAAACACCACATGCTTTTGGAGACTAGAAACAAGCCTAAAGTGTTATTAAAAGCATACATAAGCCAAAGGTCTTTAGTTTCCACTGGATTTAATGCATTGACAGGAAGTCTAGTCACAACATACAAGATGAATAGTAATAGGATAAATGTTCAAGAATGTCTCTGCAGTGGCGTAAGCCTGCTAAAGTGCTGAGCTGCTGATCGATTTAAATGATATTACAGTGACTTCAGTATGCTTCCTGCATACACATGCAGGAGATTATTTATTTAGTCAGAGTTGGTCTTGCAGGTTTAATCCACAGTATCAGTTTAGGGCGGCCATACAGATCTCAGAGTCTTCAGTGCTAATGAGGTCATCAATCAGACATCAACTCAAAGACTGTATTTAAAGCACCAAGATGGATGAAAATTATCTAGCAGAAAAACAATCCCTCCTCTAAGAAAGGCATTTAGCTGCACAAGCATTTAGAAATGCGTTTCACTTTGTTAGCTTGTATGCAAGAAAACATCCACACAGCTTCTCGGAAAAGCACAAACAAATCCCCGAAGAAGTTTGCAATAAATGAGTAGATTGGTTTGAAATATGATGAAAGTGATCTATCAATGCTACAGTTCATGGTGCTCTCACTTCACCGTAAATCCTCCCTCCCCCGCTCTGACATCAGTTTCTTCACAAATAGACTCTACAAGAATGCACCATAACTGAGCTCACTTGTTCAAACTTTTTATCTTTAACAGCGTAAGCAAGACTGGTATACTGTTGCCTTGTAAAAGTATTCAATACACTTCAAATTTTCCACAATTTGTGACGCAACATTTACAAACGTCAATGTATTTCATAAAGACTTTATGTGATTCACCAACACAAGGTTGCGTATAACTCAATCTAAAAGAAAAGCCGTCAAGGTTGTCAAAATGTGTCACTTATTTTAATCTGAAAGCTGTGCATTTCTACTCAGCCACCCTGAGTCAGTATTGTCTTTCCAACCTTTGCTACAGCTACAGCTTAAGATCTAACAAAATATGTGCAAAACTCTTCCAGTTTTGCACATTCCTCTTCTAAAAGTTGCTAAATGTTGGTCAGATTTGAAGGAGAGCATCCATGAACCTTGTCACACTTTCTCTGTTGAACATAAGTATGGGTTAACGGGGCGATTCTAATCCTTCATATGCTTTGATCCAAACCCTTCTGACCAGAGGTTTAGGGTCACTCTCTTGTTGGAAGGTGAACCTCTGCCTTGGCCTCAAGTCTTGACCAAATATGGAAAAATTCAAGAAGTGAAAATACTTTTGCAAGCACTGTACTCTCATGGAAACACTGACGTTTGTCTGAAATCTAATGAAGACGGACTCTGCAGCATTTCTGCAAGGAACTCTTCTTCAAAGGGTTAAGATACAGTCAACTGACAAATATCATACAAAAGGACCCCAGGCCAGGATTTGAACCCAGGCAACCTTCATGCAACACGGCAAATGTACTGCCAGATGTGCAGCTGTGTGATCCTTACCCACACTGTCATTTTCATATTCTGAAGCTATTAAAGCAAAAATAATCCATGATAATCCATTAAAGTAGTTTGTGTTGTGATTTCTATTAGCTAGTTTAGCAAAAAAAAAAAAATAATAGTGATTTAAAGAGGGAAAGGATAACAGGGTATCACTGCAGATAAATCCACAGGAGAAGTGATTTGATGAATACATTTCAGTGAACTAATTTAGATATTTTCCAGACCTTGTGAAAGTCACGGTGCAGCGATAATGCTGAAGTCTATGATGGCTATAATCTCTGTTCAGTGCCATCTCTGAGCCTCCCACATTAAAATCAGCAGACTGAGGAAGTCGAGGAGGGGGAATTCAGGCAGCTACATGAATCTTTAATTAGGCCCCTCTATACTTAGGCCCCCAGTGCATCTCGAATTTCCGACATTTATCTGAAAATTGCCCTTTAAATGTGAGGATGTGAAAAAAGCCAAGGTCACAGTACTGACCACAGCCATATCAAAATCTGCTGTTTTGTTTTTAGGGTGATGACTCAGATCGGTGCACTCGTTACAACAGTGAAGCTCTTCTAAACGCCTCAGGCTGGCTGCAAGCTCACAAGCCAAATCTCAGATTTCGATATTAACCATTGTCTCCACAAATACCATTACTGTCACTTTTCCGTGTATACGTAATTAATACACATCTTGCACCTCTGAAATGGTTCAAATTTAATCGCTTAAATGCATTTGAATACAATCCTCCCTTTGTCCCTTTGTAGCAGAATGATTAAATTCTATCTACTTTTTTATTATATTATTTTATCTCTTTAGTAAATGGTTTAAAAAGTGACTTATTTGCAAAAATAGCACCTTTCGAAATGACAGCAATATTTCTTGAATTTACATGCATTTCTCTTTGTCTAATAATAACACATTTGTATATTTACTGCCGTTGCTGTGGCAAAGTAAGTTTTTCTTTTTTGTATTAACAAAGGAAAACAATAATGTGCTGAAAACACTGCTGGGCTTGAAAACAGCATATGTTTGCTTCATAATGCATGATGTCAACAGAGAATTGCAGCACCATATGGCACCTCAGCAGCTCACATAGTTCTAAGGATACTTTTAAGAAAGCTAACTAAAGTTTTATGGTTCAAGAAAAGAAACATATTGCCAGAAGTCACACAACGAAGAACTGGGCAAAATATGAAGCCCGACATCACATTTAGGAAGCATTTTCCTGCTTTCATCATAACAAGGAAGTAAATATTTAGTACTCTTTAGAATCTTTCCTGGTCTAAACTCTATGAGCTTAATGCTCCCCTTAAATTCAAACATTCGTTCCAAATACACACTCTTTAAAAGTGGTGCTATTATAGATAAAAGAGCACTAAAGAAGGATCAGCTACATTTTGTCAAATATTGCTTTTAGGCTTTTAATTTTAATAATAGTTTGTCTTTAAATGCAAAATTTGTAACTGATTACCTTTTTATAAATGTCTTTAATAAATATTTATGTGAATAATCTGCTCACAGCATATTGTAGAATATTTTTTCAAAGCTTTTTCAGTCTTTAGCAGCATACTGATCCAGAAATCCATGCTCTTTGGGGCGCTTTACGATGATTAATTTTAGGCCGACTCCACAAAGGGATCCCTACATACCGTTGTGAAGTTCTCCGGACCACAATCCTTGCCTCTATATTTGCAGTCAAGCAACATTTCTTCTATGTCGTGGCTTGTCCTTTTCACAAAATCCAACATGTCGAAGCTTTTGGTGGGGAAAAATTGGCTGTTGTCTGTGGGTTGTCCCAAAACAGCCATGAAATCATCAAAGTCCCCCTGTTCCACACCAAGCAGCCCGGCCATCCAGAAGACATCATTTCTTGAAATCTTGGACTTGCGAAAGCTGTTGTAGTTGCACATGGTGATGGCCGGGAAATACATGACAGGACTGTCCATTTCATCCAGAATGGTGACATAGGGATACTGATAATACTCAATCACACGGTCCGCTACCTGGAGGAGGAAGATGGAAAGAGATGAACAAAATGCAGCAGCCCAAAGCAATCGCCGAAAAGTCACTCCACCGGGCAAGAAGATGTGACTCAGGCCATGGAGGGTACAGTTGGCCCCAAACACGGTGATATCTGACGGTGGACGCGGTGCTTCTTCCTCTGGAGCCCCCATTTTCTGCAAGTTTCCAATCTAGGCTAAAGGTCTACTGTATGTGATACCTGAATTTTCCCTTTGCTGGACAATAAAGGTTGTTTTTCTATTCTATTCTATTCTATTCTATTCTATTCTATTCTATTCTATTCTATTCTATTCGGTTTTGGCTGATGTACAGCTATACTGAAGAGTAAGGATAGCAGTGCGGTTCACTTAAACTGAATGCTCATGTGAGGTTTGCGCAGGGTAGGGTCTGGTTTCCAGCTTTGCGCTCAAGGGAGGGGAATGGGTTGGATTTCTGGAGCAGGGAGGCAGTGACATAAAGACAATCCTAGCTGAGATGTTGGAGGGTGCTCTAATTTCAAGAGATTTGGTTTCATCTGAGAAGTAAGACCTCATCCAACAGCAGGAAGTGGTGAATGAATTCCAGGGTGATACAGCAAAAACGCAAAGGGGGAAAGTGAAGCATTTTCAGTCTTCGGCTCACTTCTGAGAATAATACTCTGGCATTAAGATAATCTTTTTTTTTATTAAATAAAGTGTCTATCAAAAGTATTCACATTAATTGAACAATTTTAAATTTTGTCATGTTACAATCACAAGGGCCTAAACTTTTGAGGCATTTTTTTTTAATAGATCAACATAAAGCAGTTGCATGACTGTGAAGTGGAAGAGAAATTATATGTGGTTTTTAAAATTCTGTCCGAATAAAAATCTGTGTGGCAAGCATAAGCACACAGCTTTTCTACACCATTTCCACAAAACAAAGCCTTTTATAACCACTTGGATTCAGAAGTCACCTAATTAGACAATAGACAATCCAGCTGCTCTGTTAAGGCTTCAAAGGTTTACTTGACAACAAATGGCATCGTGAAAACCAAGGAACACAGCACACAGTTTGGGCACAAAGTGAAAATCCTCTCTTCATATGAGGCTAAAATGTTACCTTTTTTGACATTACACAAAACACTATCTGCTGACAACTAATAGCCTTAAATCGTGTCATTGTTTGAAATAATGGTGGCTGAGTCATGCTGTGCCAAAGCTTTTCTTCTAAAGTACGGAGAAGCTGGTCAAGGACAATGGAAAGATGAATGGAGATAAATGCAAGACGGGCCAAGAAGAACATTTGTAAGAGGCTACAAAAGACCAGGGCAGATTTTCACTTTCTCACAGAAAGACAACCATAAATAAACAGCTGTACTGAAAGGAACTTTTGGCAAGATTTCAAAATTTATGTTCATATGCCACACACTGTACATAATCTTAGTGAACTTCATTTTGCAGAGACAATGGACAAGAAATATTTGTCTCTAAATGTGCAAAGATGGTTGGAAGTAGCCCCCAAAAAACCCTACAGGTGAAATTGTAATGAAAGACCGTTTTAATGATTAAATCAGTTAGCCTAAAAAATTGGTACAACAGACTTCTTAAATGATCATTTGCCGAAAAAGTTCAAAACTGTGCGTAACTTTTCTGCTTTACAGTCATGCAGTACTCTATGTTGGTCTATGACAAAAAATCCCAATAAAGCGTTTGTGATTGACTACAACAATATGCAAAAAGTTCAAGGGCCATAAGTACTTTTGGAAGGTGCTGTGCATTACTGAAACTACCAAGTCAAGGATTCATGAACAAGAAGATCTAATGTCTACTAATGAACTAACAAACATGTGACCTAACAAGTCACAGGAGACAGCGCACGTGTGATCAGGAAACAAAGGAAATTATCTACTTTCACAGTAAAATAAATGGCAGAATTTTATAGGTGCAAAACTTCAGGAATTATTGATCATTACATTTAGTTAGAACAAATGACCCAGAGCGCCACAGAAATAGGCCAACACTCTGTTTTCCCAAAAACTCTAACTCATGTTGTAGTGAAACTCCAGAAATGCCACTAAGGTTTTGCCCTGAAACAGCCGGCGATAGGACACAAACCTGGCAGCTTTTGCAGTTACAGACTGAAAGTGTAACTCATTAGTTGGGCCGTTGTCCCAATTTGTGGATTTGTTTTTTATGCGAGTCAAGAAACTCACAATTTGACTGGCTGTGGTATAAAAAAGAAGAGGGTATTAAACTCCAGCCGACACCGATCCCTAAAGTTTGCAGCACATCAGTTTTCCATCTTGCTGCAGCAGTCTCCTTATCATGTGTTTTGTAGTAGCATCAATTATTAATATCTTCTACTAGCATCAATTATTAATATATGCAACTGTCCATGAGTTGCATATATTTCAACTAATGGACAGAGGTGTATATTGGCAGAGTGTAGGCCTTAGGCAATTTCAGATCAGCTTACTAAAATGTCTCGACTGGCATTGATTTGCTTCTGGAGTATCCACTTAAAATAGTTGGTAGGTTAACTGATGATAAGAACTCAGCCTTTAATGGCCTGTTAGGGACTATTAAAAATATATCTTGTTAATCTGTCGAGAGCTCTTCATGTCCTAATCTACCTTCATAATTTGCACCTGTCCATCATTCTCCCCCCTTTTTTGCTTTTTTATAACAGTTAACGCTTTAAATTATTTTATATCTGTCCATATTATGCCTTCTTATATTCCTATATGTCTATTTTTAGTTCATTGCTATAGTTTTATTACAAACAAGTCTTTTTAAGCAACTTTTCATATAACAATGGATTCATATTGACTGATACAGCCTAAACAGTTCTCATAGCCACTGAAACTGTCTTAAACACCCCAGTGGGGGACATCAACGCATTTTTATTCTATTCTACTCTGTCAAAACTGAACATTTACCCACACTTGGTGACTCTTCTTGTTATATGTAGAATATTGATTGATTGATTGATTCATTCGTTTATTTATACAGCGCGTAGGAACACCCAGCCAGAAAGACCAAAGCACTTTACATTAAAATGATTCCATGACAAAAGACAATATAGTAACTGCACACAATGTTACATATTATTAAACGCCTGTGTAAAAAGACATGTCTTAATTTAGTCTTAAAATGCCCCTACCAATATAGGGGAAGGCTTTTCCAAATCCGGGGTACTGTCACAGAAAAGGCATGATGTATGCAATGCATATGTGTGGAATATACATTGTGTATGCCACACTATACCTGTCTATGTCATATTATGGCACCTTTCCCCTGGGATCAACTTGGAAATCCAGACTTTTCATAAATTTACTTTGCTTTTCTTTCAGCCAAATAAAAAAATCATTGCACGTAAAGAATCAGTCTTAAGCATACTTATTAAGGAGAGGCGAAACGGTGGAGACCTTTCAATCCACAAATGTGTCAAATTCAGTTTTATGCACCGAAACAAAGATGACTTTTAACTCTTACTTCATCTTGTTGTGGTTTTTGAAGATATGAAGTATTTCAAATATTTCGACAAGTTGCCCTATTCTTTATTCTGGCTGCTACCTATAGCAATGGTGATGTGGTTTTTACTGAAGCAAAAGGATGTATTTATATGAATGTAGAAGGGTAGTGCCACTTAAAAGTAACACTTAATTTAATCAATACAGTGCAGTTTATTTCCAGATAGTGTAAATTAGATGTTCTGGGTAATGTGCTAGTGAAAGAAATTAGTGAACTAAAAAAATGACAGAGGAAGCATAGACTGCATTTAAATGTGTCAATATTACTGATACAGAGGACAAAGAAGATGAAAGCGTAATTTGGTGTTAGAGGCAGGATTCTAAATACATCAATACAAGATCCCTAAAATTGAAGCTGAAAACAATGCCAACCCTTTCTAATCCAAGTTACCAATAGGTATAGCATAGTTAATTTCCAGTAGTTTGTGTTACAAAGTTATCTGGGCAATCTCCATCAGAAGGTCCCAGAGGAAAAAAAAAAACGCACTGGCCCAGCTGGGAAAAACACAGCATCTTGTTCAAGGACACAGCATTTATCGAATGTCTTTAGCTGCTCTTCCACAAGTAGAGAAGTCCTCTCAAGTGGTTCCAAAATCAAAAGCTAAAAGGTTCCAAGTTTGAAAATGCTGAGACGATGTATTCATGTAGCAGAACTTTACACATCAATAAGCTTTAATGTGATAACGATGGACACATATGCAAATAGGCCGATTAAAATGCAAGGTCAGAACAGAGCATTGGCAATAATTTTAAGATGTTTTAAATCTCATGCCCCAAAACTTTATAGTTGAGCTCCTGAAGTTTATGTAGATTTTTTTAAAGCCATAGTAGAGCTTTAAATTAACATGTGGGGGTAAATTGTTGTGCAAAAACTAATTTGGCTGAGCTGCTGTCATAACGTTTTCTACATTGCTGTAGAGACTTGGGCTTGAAATTATTCATGCACCTGGCAGATTAAGTTTCAACATTATATCATTTCAATAAAAATATTAAACTAAAAAATAAAAATAAAACTACCTTCACAAGGTTTTATTTAAAACAAAAAACTGATTTCAATAATGTATTCATCGCACATGCTTAAAAATTGTGCGAATGTGCACATCTCCATTATTTCTTCTAGCGCTGCTAAAAACACTTGCAAATAAATATTTTTTGCTTACCATCAGTCTCCCTCATTTAACTCCAAATTGGTGTTAAAAACATAGACTGTGGAATATAAGTTAAGTCATTTTGTGCTTGTGCAACATTAAAAACACCAATAAGAATTTTAACTGCTGCCTTCCATCTATTCATCCATCTATCAGCTGTATTTTCACTTCATGAAACAGGATTTTTTTTTTTTTTTAATGATGCTAATCAGAGTCTGGAGCCTTAGTGAATGTCGACTGCAGCTGCTTTCTCTTATAGCATGCAGGAAATGGGCAACAGCTAATAAGGAAATTCAATATCCGCATCCAGTATTGACCCTAACACATGAGAATCCTCAATAAAATTATACGAGAAAAAGGGAAGATGAAATGGCTGGTGTTTGCACAACAGTGATGTTAACTCTAGATTTGCTTCGGCATCAGAGTAGTTTTATAGGACACAACTATCTTTGGGCTTCATGGTAATAGCAACACCCCTCAGTTTGATTCAATGTTAAAGTCCAGGTTGATGACTATTCATCTGGCTCAAGAAAAGAACGTCATACAGCTGCCAAAGTAATTGCACTAAGCACAAAAGGCAGTAAAGCTTCACTGTCGGCACTTCAAAGACCTTTCAAAAATTAATTTCTGTCCCTCTAAGACAGCAATTAGCTCTAAGTACAGTTAGATGGAATGAAAGGTGACTTTTCTTCCGCCCATTTAAGAGAGCGGTTTGCAATCAACACTTTGGAGAAGAAAGTCTGAAATTGCATTCACATTTTGTCTTCCATCGATCTGGTCTAATTCTTTTACAATTTCTTGTCAAACATTTCCACAGATGTCACGGTTTTGCCACTCGAGATTTGGGTTTTGCAATAATCATTTTTGTTGATCAATGCAGGGAATCATTTCCCTTGGCTGTTAATTATGTGGATATCATCTGGCAAATTATTGAGTGACAAGCTACTGTTTCTTTAAAAGAGTAGGAGTAAAAAGTTTTTTTTTTTTTCAAAAAAATCCCTCCACTACTAAAAGTTGTCTCAACATAGAATGTCCATCTTAAAAGTGAGATAGGAATTATTTAATTAACAATGGATGATTGTACACAAATAAATGTATTCCATGAAAGGATGAGTTTTAATGGGTCAAATGTCCTAACCACTTGGTTGAATGTTTCTCTTCAAACCCCATCCTTCTTTCACATCCTGCAGTTCAGTGATCCCAAGCTCATGTCCCCAGGATCACTGACCAGTGTCATTGACCAGCGAGGTTCCTGAATCACTCAACACAGAAGGGATTTTCAAGAAGCTTCACTTGATCAAATCCTGCAAAAGGAGCTCTGCTATACAAGAGATCCTCCCTGCCTACAGCCATCACCATCTACACCAACTGTTTTTATAACCTTGAACAATAAGAATTACAACATTTCATTTTCCTTTTGGATCAATTTAGTATTTTTGAATTGAATTTGCTCTCCAGTATAGAATTACTGACTTAATGACAGTAAAAATAGAAATAAAAAAAATATATAAGCTGGACCTACATGTCAGGGAAGAATTACTCCCTCGTCATATTTTTTCCATGTGTGTAGAGTCTGTATGAAGAACGTGCACTTCCTTACACGAATATCTTCTGCAGCTTTTAATTATAGTGGTTCTAAATTGCTTCAGACTAATTAATATAGTACTGCAGGGAGCATAATCATTTTGATTGCTGTCAAAGGGATGGATGGAAAATGAAAGTCAGGAGGAAGACAGAATTATAGTGAAGGGTGTATAAGTTAATGCACTGCTGCCTGATGATGTCTGTGTCTGTGCTTTCCCTCAGGGAGACTGGCAGGATGTCCATCAGTGAGACTGTGGACACCTGTGCTGGCTGGACTCGCAGCTTTATAAGCTGATGGAGGCATTCAGTCACTCTCCACATCCCTTGGTATTTAGCTTCCAGCTCTGGGTAGATTTAGACTCGACTTTGTTTGTCATGTGGCTTAAGAGGCAGTTCCTACTTTTTCTTGTCAAATGTAAGCAACCCTGCAACAAGCCTCCATATGAAAAAGTCGAATGAGAAAAGAATAACTATTTTATGTGAAAGCAAAAATAATAGGATAAAAAGCCAACAAGATTTAGTTGGAAAGCTTGATGTTTTAGTGGATCTTACCTTGCAAAGCACTCTTAATTCTTTTATGTATCTAAATTTAATGTGCATTACAGTCAGGATTTTGCTTGACTATGCATATTCTCACTCTTGTCAAAAACTGACTGATATTGCTTCTTAAAAGCAGCATTTCTCTTGTTTTTATGTTAAAATGTAATGTAACCTGCAAACTGTAAGACGTTTGCAGGTTTAATAGCAAGAGAAAATACAATCCAACCCCACCAAACATGTTTAACTCTAGGTCTACTTGGTATAAATCACCTTTAAAAGTGAGCAATGCATAGAGTTGTTTGTTCTGTGTCTGCTTTGTCCTGTAATACAGCCCATAATAAAATATGTCAAATTTAGTATTTCCATTCATTTTACTCACTGAAAAAGTATTTATGAAGTACGAAGTCTACTGTCCCATGAACTAAAGCTGGCTAATATGTGCTAGTCACTGCAGCAAGAATTAAAAAAAAATCAGAAGCAGAACAATGATAAAACAGATCAGTCTGTCTGTAATCCATACAACCTCTCCGTACTTTGCAGAAAGTTCTTCTTTCTTGCAGCTTGAATGAACGTGTCTGCAGTCACCAGCCAATTTCCTGGTTCCCCCTTACGAAAGATTTATATCCATTTAGAGAAAAAAATACAATTCTGGGTGCCATTCAATTCTTATTTTTTCATGTAAGTTTTTCCATGTAAATTTAGAGTTACTGTTGCTTTATAAATCCCTTAATCGCTTCTAAAGTCCTGTAAAGTTACCGACTCATCCGTGTAGGGCACTAATTACTGAAGTCATGAACATTTTGGATTTCTCTTTCTGTCTGTTAATAAACCCTTAACCATAGATGCATTGCCACGTCTTCTGGGGTGAGCAGAGGCACGAAGGCATGCATAACACACTGAAGGCAATTACCTTCGTTATAGATCTGAAAGGCAACATAAATTACATTTTCCTGGGAACCCATGACACAGGGATCTGTATTTTTTCCTGATTGGAATAATCTTCCACTCTTTAAATTCAAAGGCTGGGTGTAATGGAGAGCTGTCGAGAGGTTACAAGCTTGAGTTAACTAATTAGACTCTCTTTGAGGTGTAATGGTTTAGTATAAAATATAGTAAATTCAATTAGACTGGTCAAGTAAACATTTACTCGGCTTAAACCTGAGTGACATTAATCCATACGAAGAGTGAAGAAAGCTCTTCTTTCCCAATTCCCCTAAGATTAACTGAGACAGACTTTCTGACGGTTAACCAACATGAACAAGAAGCAAGACTTAGACAAATCCTCTTCACTTCATTCATTATGCTGTCCTGGAACTAGAAGCATGCAAGGACTGAGAACTGATTCTGTAAAGGTACAGTCATGTACAATTACCTGCCCTGGTGTTGGCAGTTATTTACTGCCAACAACATTTACCACCAATCAGGCACGTGCAGAGGGGGGGGGGCTGGGGGTGTTTGAGCACCTGCCCTTTTTGCTCTTTACCCCAAAGTGCCCTTTTGGTAAATTTTTTTTTTTGTATTATTATTTCCTAAGCCCTCTTCTGAGACATAAAAACATGTGCTAAAATTCTTTGCTTTTTTGTTTCTTTTTTGTACAACATAATAAGCCGGTCACCTTGTTACCTTTGACCTTTTGCCCATGACGCAGTTGCCTCTCGCGCAGTGAGATAAGGCGGCTAACTGGAGCTCAACGTAGCGAACGTTCCAGATCACAGAACAGTTTTTGGTGAATTATTTATAAAAAATAAAAAATAAACGTTTTTGGTGAATAAAGTGGAGTAGACTTGCTACTTGTCAGATGACGGAAACTCGAAGTATCGTTACTGCTTCAGCTCGGAGTCACGGTTTAAGCAGAGAGGTAATGAAATACAACAGACACTGACAGGCCTCTGCGTCTGCCTTTCTCTGAAGAACTACTGAGCGGGAGGAGACAGCCAGGTGAGGAGAAACTGTTCTCATCTATCAATTCATTATTTCTATCATACAGACATTAGGCTGTTGTTGATGACCCTGAGAGATTCAGGGTCTAGATTCAGTCGTTAGTCGTTAGACTGATAGATTCAGTCGTTAGCTGCTAGCTAGCGACTTTGCTAGCAAAGCTAGATAACTAAAAAGCTTCTCCCCTGTATCGTTAATGATATCAGTCATTCTTTAGTATCGCTTATGCAATAGGGGCACATCGCCCATCCAAAATCGATCATCTCCATAATGGATATATGTCCGGTCTTCTAATTTCCTTTACTGCATAACGTACATTGCATTTATTCTGGCGTTAGGTAAATGTATCTTGAAGGAGAATCACACTTAAATAAAAGTCCAACAAGGATATTCAATTAAAATTAAAAATAACTCACACTGAATTACCATGATAGATATAATGAATGTAATAAAAGTGTGTCATTAATGAAGGGGAAAAAAACTCAACCCAGACTTTAAGTTTAGGGCCTGGTTTGCAGAGTATGAAGTTAAATTTGTTTCCCAATTATTCAAAAAAAAAAAAAAAACTAACCTCAGTTAAGTAATATAAAATTGTAATCAAAACTTTTGGAATTGTAATGATTCCTTTTTAAAAAAAAGTTTTGTTTCAAAGACTTTTTTAAAATTAAATAACTCATTTTTACCAAACATAAACATTTATTTGCACACATCAGAAATCTTTTGTTGTGTTGTGAAAACTCAGTAGGCTTTTCTCATGGTGACATGCATTAACAATACAATTTTTGCTTTTGTTTTTTTAGTTTTTTTTGCAGTTCCACGTTAAAGTTTGATGCAGCTCTGCTTTCCTGAATGGACCATCTTCATCTCCACTGCAAGTGTAGCAAATAGGCAGCTCTTTGTTTTATAGATTACAGTCCACTAAAAGGTTGCATTGTGCCCTTGTTTATATTTTTATTAGTGTAATTCAGTAAAGACAAAATATGTCTGGTCCAGCTCTGATTTACATATCTTGCTAAATTACGGGTTTGAATATTGCAATACTTTCCTATAACAAAATAGACCTGCAGAAAGAAATTACTAATACAATATCTTACATAGGCATAGTGTTATGCTCTATATGGAGATGTTCGTTAGCTTTGATTGTATATGTCACATTTTTGTTATTTATCATTGTTTATTAAACTCTGAAAGCTGAGTGGCTTTGTTAATATTCTGTCCTAGAATGCGGTTAGATGTGCCCTTTTTTTGTTTTTGAGCATCTGCCCCTTTAGTGGTCTCTGCACAGGCCTGCCACCAATGTTGGTTTTCTCATTCAATGACTCCAACATTCTTCCTTCTTCTTCTTTGTTAGAGATTCTGCAACCATGTTCTATTATTTCTGTGACATGATGCCAATGTACACAACCGCAACGCGGAGAGACTTCTTTTTTTTTCCTATGTTGGCCCTTTAGCAGACAGCAAAGTGAGAATCTTCCATTATCCCTCTCGGCTGCCTCCTTAACGAGCTCTCCTGTGTGCCTGAGAGCTATCTGCTGTACATCTCTGCTGTCTGTCTGCTAAGAGTCACCACAAACTGCCTTCACCCCCTGGTAGTACAGTCTTCACGCCCTCCTCACTGCCTCTCTGACTGAGAGACAGTTTTAATGTTCAAACAAATGCACTGCCTATAAAATACAGTCAAATAAATGGTTGGTGATAAATCTAAATATGCACATCTTTCCTTCTTCGAGTGTTCTTCTGAATTTCTGTAATGTCTTGGGACATGACAGTAAAATTAAATGAGAAGTCAACCAGCAAGCTGACATGATCAAGTGAAATATCTGAGGGAAAAAAATTAATTTGGGGGGAATATCGTGGTACACTCTGTTCACTTAGCTGCTGGCAGCAGGTGGCAATGTTTAGGCAAGAACAGATATTGTGAGTGAAGCTTGATTGTGAGAGAAAATGATTCTTTATTGAATAACACAAAATTATATTGCAGTCATAATTAGGTTAATAAAAATAAACTCTACAGTACTATAATCATCATTTGGGATTAATTTGTATTATTGGAGTAGAATTAAAATTGATTTATGTCATTAGGACTGCAGCTTTTAGTTTTATTTTGCAAGGCATTTTTACTGTTTCATGAAGCTGGTCTGAAAACACAAAAGGCAAGTTAGCACAAACACATTTTAGGATAACGTGGTTCAGTAAACTGTGTCATTAACTAGCTTCTCAATAATAAACTCATATTTAGCTAAATTACCCAATTACCAGATACTGTACTGTAATATTTTACATTAGTGTCAGCATCCCTCCCTGATAAATCACATATTCAGCCTTCTTGTATTGATATTTTATAGTTGTGAGCATGTTAGAACTGTGACTCTTTAAATGTTTGGCTACAAAACATCAGATCTCAACTCAGACTTTGGAGACTTGATTAAACTGAAAACCACACACTTGATTTATTAAAATGTGTAGCCATGATCAGCAACTGCTGACCTGTGGGTCATTTCAGAACCACAATCTCATTCTGACTGACCACACATAGTAGGAAATTACGATTATGAATAGATTAATTGTTCTGGCCAAGCTTATAAATGGATAATGGATTTTGCCTTTGCAGGCAAAGCGTTTCATCTCAGCATTATCCTCAAAACCAATGTAAAATCAATATGCACTTTGGGTAAACCATAATTAATTTCTTATGCTACTTTAAGTGCATTTAATTTTTGAAATATTGGTTTTTGAATCTTATAAGGAGCACATTCCAGATGTGCTTAGTGTTGAGAATTTGTGTCTGAAATTGAAGGCTTAAGTACTAATATCAAAGTTTTAAAACCTTTAGTTTTCAGTCATACAGTTACTATTTTTATTACTTGAGACTCTAAAAGCTCTGTCCCTCTTTCACATATTGATAGGTATTGCCATTTTTTTTCACTTTTCTCTTGGTTTCAAGATAGAAAAACTTGTTTTTAAGTATTTCTGGTGACATAAAACAGGACTATTATTGCCATATTTAATGTTATTTTAAGCTTCAGTAAAATATTAGTTTCTAACTATATTTATTAGTTTATATAGTGATAATTTGATAACTTTATGAGCTCCTTTTGAATTTTTCTTAACACTGTAATACCACAAAACTATATATATATATATATATATATATATATATATATATATATATATATATATATATATATATATATATATATATATATATATATATATATATATATATATATATATTCATAAATAAACTTACAAAACACACAAAAAGGGAAATATTGTGCAACATATAATTTAATTTAAGTAGTGGAAATTGACACATGAAATTATAATAAACCTGAAAATACAAAGCCTTCCTCTTTTTTGCCACTCTGCTTGTAAAAATGCTGTGTTGACCTAATTTTACAGATGACCTTTGCTGGATTGTGTTATTTCTTAAACAGTTTATGCCACAGATAAAAAAAACAATCCTGATCAATTAATATATGGTAAAATTATTGATTCTCTTAATTCTCAAAAATAATGCTGATGTTAATTCATAAGAAAACATGTTCTGATATAATGTTAAATATTCAAAGCAGAAATTCTGTTCCAGAATATTACCTCACAATCTGCATGTGCATGTGCATCATTTCCTATATGAAATAAATATATTTAAAATCAATTTAAATATCTTCACTGTGTTCAATAATGTAAGCAACTTTTTTGTGAGTGACAAAGATTTTATTCTTATTTATGAGAAAGGTGTTTTTTTTTTTTTTTTACAATTTGTAAATGTGCAATGGCTTGCATGGGTTTTCCTGTATGTCATTCTAGTGTGAACTATGAAGCAATATGGATCAAAGAACAGAATAAGACCAAGTATCACAGCTTTTATAACTAAAGCTGATAAGTCAACTTAAGTCAGGGAAACAAATGAAGTGATAATCATACCAGGAAATCCTAATAGAATCGTTTAAACACACACATACACTCACACATTGCGGAGCAGTGTGTGGCCCATCACAAAGTCGCTACTGAGCAACAAATCATTCAGTTAGCATAGACAAACAAACTATTCATCTTCCCTCGTCTAGATCTGCTCCTGTCAGCAGCGGCAGGCCGCCAGATAAGGTCTCAATGGAGACCTGTGAAGGCTGCGTTCTATGAAATTAAATCACCCCCTCCCACCTAATTCAAATGGATGTCACGTCATATTCAGACACTTATTTAAAAATGACTCATAGCGTCAAAATTCAAACAAAGGATATTTATGTCTCCACAGCCTAACACTAATAAATGATTGATGTCATTCATTATTTGTAAAGGTTTCCTGTGAGGCGTCTTAGAGGGAGGACTTTTCCACGGATATAGATGTGCCAAAAAAGTAAATTTCTCTAAATTGTTAGACGAGAGGTTGCTAAGGGGTACATTTCTGACACCTGGGAATTTCAATTTAATTGAAGTTCAGTCACATGATAGATTACTGTGGGTCTCAGAGCCTCTGAGAAGTGATGGTACGTGGCAGCAGCAGAGGACTTGGCTGTCCACCCATAACTCTCAAGCTGCCATGACCACAGGAAGGCAAACAAGTCTGTCCATCCATGATAAATGCTCTTAGGACATATCTGCGGGTGACAGGAAAGCACCTGCTATGTGTTGCCATTTGCCCTTATAAGGTATAATTTAGGAAGCTTTTTTTTCCCCTGAGACTTTGATATCTTCTGAACTGAAGGGAGAGGAGATGAGCACCAGTCAGAGAAAATGTTTGATTTATTTTGTTAAGCTTCACATTTTAACCATGAAAGCCCAACTGAGATGTAGAATCTCATTTACAAGGTTTTCTGGTCATAATTTTGGTGGCTTAAAACATCTTATAAAACATTCTACAAATTATAATTTTGATGTCAAAGCTCAATAAAAATATTAACCAAACAACACAAATGATATTTTCATCAGTTCAATCAAGAACAACAAAAAAAAAAGTTTGCATCCCAGTGTTTAAGCTTTTACAATGGCTGTTTGTTAAAAGGAGCTTTTTTCCCCCCAACCTTACTTTTATTTTCAATGTTTTGTTAATGTTTGACCTAAAATGATCTTTTAATAAAAAGAAAAACAATGAATTTTATTTAGACCCACTCAAGACTACAGATCAAGAAGCATCAGAAGAAATAAATTAAGAGTGCATATTAAAAATTGCAATAAGGGGGTGCTGTGGTGGCGCAGGGGCAAAGCACAACCCATGTATTGAGGCCTTGTTCCTCATGCTGGTGGCCACAGGCTCGATTCCCGGCCTGATGACATTTGCCACATGTCCTCCCCCTCTCTCATTACCCTCCTTCCTGTCAAACTACTTTCAAATAAAGGCCACTAGAGCCAACAAAACCTTTAAAAGAAAATTGCAATAACTATTGACACTATTTAAACAGCTTATGCATTTTCTTTTTTTTTTTTTTTTTTACAGAAATAAACATTTCTAAGGCCAAGTTTGGGGGGACAAAGTTGTAGGAAGTAGGCAGGTATTCCTGCTTAAACAAGGCAACATAATGGCTTTTTGCCATGTGTCAGTAAACAAGTGCAGTGTTAATTTGCCTCCTTATCCCTACCTACTTCATGTTCGTTCTGAGGAAAACAGAAGGGGTTATTTGTACCTGCTGGTATGCTCACTGCATGTTCATCTGTGTAAAATTAATTTGTGGATGCATCTCTCAGATAATCCACGGTGCGAGTGGAGGTGTGTACTTCAGCATAAGGAGATGTGACAGATACTGATCCGTTTATTTATGTAATGTTCTTTAATGTTCCCATGAAATTCAGCAGCACAACAAACAGAAAGGTGTTTTTTTTTCATTTTGGAATAGTAATAAAGAAAACAAGTGCTTGTAAGCAGGCTCACTGCTATAATTTCTTAAGTTTAAGGACATTGTAGTGTCTTTTTCTATAACCAGACAGGTTAGGTGAAAAATCATGAGATTCAATGATTTTACTAAGAAATACATTTTTCTTTTATCCATGGGACTTAGAATAACTACAACCTTGAACAAAACGCTTGCATTTCACAACTTTTTGATAAAGGTATCAAAGGCCAGAATCAAATAACTAACCATAAGACAGAGAGAAGATATAAAAGATGAAAACTAGTTTAGAATTGCACAATAGTGCACTGAACTGTATTAAAAGATTGTTGAAACTGATAAACTGCCATGCATGGTGCGGATGGATACGTGGAGCATATACATCTCCCAGAACTGATCACTAGATAACATATTTGGATGCACCAAGAAAGCTAGATGAGATAACTTCAGTTATTGCACACTGACTTCTGTTTGAAAAACTCTATTTTCAAACCACCCGATGACACTTTCTTGACAGTCTGATAATGACTTTTTTGTTTGTTTGGGTTTTTTTTTAAAGTTTTTGCTTTAATGTGATACGCAACCACATCATTGATGTGTTTTGTGTGCAGCAATGGTATCAACTGCCTTGGAGAGCTAAATGCAAAGGGCCACACAGAGCTACTTATTTGCCTTTTTGAGCCTCAATAAGATCATTGATTGCTTTCAAGATTGCTGTAGTTGCATTGTCCTTTTTTAAAAACCAGACTGAAACTTAGATGAAATATGAAAAGATACACATTCAGAGAACTAAAGATTTCAACAAGAATGGCAGTTTGCTATTGTGAACAGTTGGATAATTTTTAAACTCACACACTAATTATAGAGTTTGTGTGTAGCCCGAGTCCATTTCACTACACTCTTTCCAATGACGGGCACATTCTGATGTATAGGTAAGGATGGACTTGGTCTCACGGTTGCAGCTTTTTAATTTGTGAAGCCTCATTAGCTGAAGACTCCTGCTTGTAGCTCTGGGAGAGTAGGAATCAAATGGGTGCGGCAGTTGCTGAAGCACTCACAAATACCAGGGTGAGGATGCGCCTTTTGCATTAGGATATGATGTGAGACTTCAATACACAGGGAGAATCTTTGGCATTAAAATATGCCATTCCATAAGCATTATGTGGCTTTCAAAATGCACAAGAGGATTCAGTGAGCTGGAGTCAAACAATATCCTGGACTTGTCATAATACCCCACTCCTACACACAAAAAAGTGTGTGTAGGCACAGAGTGTCATACTGGGGTCCCTCTTTTTACTGCGCACACTATGTAAAGTAGATCTATGTGCAAACGGTGTATGCAATTGATTTAGATCGAGTAAAACAACGGTGATATAATTTTCTTTTTTTGAGTCATCACCAACTTTATATAATCACAACAAAAGAAAAAGAAAATAACGGTCCTTTAGCTTTCTGTAGCTTTTCACTGCATAGCTTGGACACGGTTTTGCACAAACACACTAATTGATATGCAGCACCAAGACTCTTTTCTGCCATTTGCTGTGGGTATGTATGGTTTAAATAACCACTTTCCTCGTCCTTCCTGCATTTTAAAGAACAAACACTCTACAGCAGCCCACTCATATGGTACCTTTTGATTTGGTCCCAAATCAATAGCTAGGAAACAATACAATCAAGTGCCCGAGGAAAAGCACTCATTCTATTGAACACATGTCTTGGTAGTGATTGCTTCAGCAGACTGAGTATAATCACAGTGTATCCAACGTTTCCCTTCTGTTTTCCTTCCTTTCAGCATATCCTGTCTTTCAAAAAAAAAAACTAAAAACTAAAAGGATATTAAGATACTGAAGAACTTACATAGATAAAAAAAACTAACAATTGACAGTGTTTTATTAATAATGCAAAAACACATTTGTAAAGAAAAATATCTGATTTTTAAAATGAAGCATTTGAACATTTAAAGATTGCACAAGCAGAAGTAAAAAAAAAAAAAAAGGAAAACTCAAATTCTTATCTTACTTGTGGCTTATATAACACCCCCAGTTGCATCATCAATACTACAGTATCAGCCAACGCTGTGAAATCTGGCTCGGACAAAATGTGATTGATATTAATGCATGACTGAGCTGGATGCACATGTGTAGTTCCTCTGTAAAGAGGGGATGAATGACGAGGTAGTTCTTGTAATTAAATGTTAAGGCTGCATGCGATCATGCTCTGTAGTTTTGCTTTTCCGGCGTCAGCGTAAAGCCACTGTTATAAAACCCAGTAGGTTATTTATAGCAACATGTCCATTTGCAGGTCGGTGATTTAAAGCAATATAGTGAAGATTCACTACAATTATTTCTAAAGTGATCTACAGGAACAGAACATGTCAGTGTGTTTATCAAACTAGATACGAGTTGAATATATGATTTCCAGTAATAAGTGAGGGGAAAAATGTGTGGATTAATGATAAGCTTTGGTGGTTCTGGCTCCCATGAGCTGAAGTTGTGAGCATGAAAAGGATACATATGATGGGAAATTATGCTTCAATCACAGGGTCCCTTCAGGGTATCCTTTTAAACAGGAGAGAAAGCACATTTCATGACACATTTGTAGCCTGGGGTACGGTCATAATAAATATTTCTGCCATTTCAAAACTACTGGAATATTTATTTATTTATTTTTTTCCCATGTTGTTTTTAGTCTACGACCCTGCAGTTTGCACACTGTTAATCATATATTCTGAAAGTTAAACCTTCCCCTCTGTTAAGATAACATTTCCGTACATTCAGCTAGTGATTATGGCAAATGTACAAGTCATTGTGTGTCTGCATAATATTCATTATTGAAAACTATTACCAGTTTTTACTTTATGTCACCTATAAAATTTAGCCTGACATATCTTGATTATCTTCTTGGCCTTTCTGAAATGAACATTAAAGGGGAAGGAGATTATTGTTGTTTCTTGTAAACTTGTGTGATGAAAGCTAAGTAAATCAGTTTGTCATATGTCATAATGCTCATTAATGTTACCACAGAGCTTGTTAGGATCCCATAGATCTTAAAAGTTACCTCATGAACAACCTCACATTTGCTTAATGTTCACACAAGTACTAATGTCATGTACCAAATGCAGACTTTGTGTGCGCAAACCTTAGAACTCCTGAGCTACATTGCTGCAGTGAAGGATGATGTGGTATGTGATATAATGAAGGTTAAGAACTGAAGCTTAAACATGCCCCTCTCTTTGTGACTTTTCTAATTACAACTCCAAGCAGAAATTAAATTTGTCACCGTGGTTATGATTTCTCTAAGGAATGCACAGATGGTTTGCAGCACCTGGATTTCTGCCATCTGCTTTAGTCGAGATTAATGTAACAACTCTTCTTACCACAAAAAGAGAGGTTTCGATGCTTTTTCTGTTTGTCCATGATGTAGAGGCAGTGATTCTAACAATGTGAAAAGACTATAATTAGGTCAAACCCTGACCTTTTTATAACTTGTACTTCGTTGTAATAGACTTTGAAACATACCAACTTTCTGTACACAGAAATTCAGACTTAATTCAATCCAGTCAAAATAGAAAGATTAAAAGTCAATTACATGCACACATTTCCATAAAAAAATAAGTAAAAACTGCATACTAAGGTGGATGGTCTGTATTAATCTATTATCGTCGCACATGGTACAAAAAGAGTGACTAATTTTGACCTCCATTTACAACTAATCCAGGTGTTGTGGAATATCATATATACAGAGAACCCTGTGTTTGAGCCATTTTCCAATTATGTCTATCATCCAGACATATTTTGTGCAATTATGTGTTTTTCCACCAGTGCACCTGAATAATATCCAGCTCCTTAAAGGGCTCCACCACAGGTACCTGGTGTAGATTTTTCCTCACCTCTCAATTTATCTCTTTAAAATAGTCATGTTCCTTTGTTTCTGGAGGCCTTTGAAACTATCATCCTATAAGACGAGGTTTCACTTTATGCTACTTCTTACTTGTTATACACTCTGTGAATAACCTGGAATGATCAGATGTTTGATTAATAAATCCTCCCCCGAGAGCTTTACTTGGCAGTTCTGAATGTCAACGTAATGTGCAATAGGTTTAGGACTACATTTCCACAAATTAAAGATAACAAAAAACAACCTGAAAAGAAATACCAAAATATTTATTACTGGATATGTATATACATTATTTAATTCACAAACAATCCTAAAGGTTTTACTAAATTGACTTCAGATGACCTTCTGTACCTTGAAGTCTTATCTTCCGTTTGCATCATGACTCTTGTCTGGTCAACAAAAACATAAATTATTTTATTATTATGATAATAAGATAATTTATGTCACTTATTATTATCTTATTATTATGATATCTGTGTATATTTACACAATAAAGTCATATCTATTTAAAAGCAAATAGTGAAAAGCAACCATTGAGGGGCAAATTCACAAAAGCAATTACAGGTACTATGGAAAATTACTACTCTTCTTCTACTTGTGAAATGAGAAATAGAGGCAGATATGCTTCTAAAATTCCTTCTCCATGTAAATAGCATCTCTCTGAGCTGACACGTTGCCTAAACGAAACGTTTTGCATGTATGCATTTCAGGGTACAGCCTGCCCATATGTATATATGTTAATTAAATCACAACCAAAGCAATGAGCTTCACATTCTCAAAGACCAGAGTTATTTGCACATGAGAGAAATAGAGAGAGAGATGTTATATCAGTGGTCCCCAACCCCCGGTCCGTGGACCAATTGGTACCGGGCCGCGCAAGAAATAATTAAATATTTCCGTTTTATGTATTATTCAAGTCTGGAGGATCTTTTATTTTGAAAATCCTTTAACCGGATTATCTCGGTTACTTGCGCGTCAACATTGAGCCCACAAGTAGCAAAATGAGTAAGAAACCTGAGTGAAGTTGCCCCCCCCCACCTTCTTCAAATCAGACAAAATTTATGTCAAATGTTTGTGCTGGTTTGTGCAGCAAAAATTTTCGTTTGTGCCGCTATCATTTTAAAGATATAAAGAAATGTTTCTAGAGGTCATCCAAGGTCCCCCCCACCTTCTTCAAACCAAACAAAATGGGTGTAAATCAACTGGGTTTGTACTGGTTTGTGCAGCAAAAATTTTTGTTTGTGCTGCTTTAGCTTTGAAGATATTAATGAAAGTGTAAAAGTCTAAAGGTCAACCAGCCCCCCCGCCCCCCTTTTATGAAATCAAACTTTCTTTATGCATTCGTTTAAAATGAGAGTGGCACAAACGAAAATTTTTGCTGCACAAACCAGCACAAACGTTTGACACCAATTTTGTTTAATTTCATAAAAGTGGGGGGGGGCCTGGTTGACCTTTTGGAATTTATAATGACCAAACACGGATGACGATGTAGAAGCAATAGTGATGGTTTGTAGACTCATTTGAATAAAAGACGTAACAAAAAGAAAAGGCGGTGGGTAAAAGATGGCGGGAGCAGCCGCTCTATTTGCTGCACTATGATTTGGAGGTGACTATGTTTTTTCATAGTTAACATTTTTAACTGAATAAACATAATAATATATAATAATGACCTTTACATATAATAATAAACATTTCCACATATCATCTCTGATATCCCCTGGACTCTCAGTTGCTCATATGTCAGCTGTTTGGGATTTCCCTCTGTTCTTACGTCACCGCGCTTTCTGATTGGCTACCTGTCACATTCAACAGGTTGTATTGTAGTTCCCAGTCAGGGAAAACCCCACAGGCTGTGATAAAAGGGCCAAGACAACCCAAATCTGGCATAGTCAGGCTTTAGCGAGAACACCAACATACCCCCCCACCCGGGCCGCAACAAAATTTCGAAGACTTGACCGGTCCGCGATAAGAAAAAGGTTGGGGACCATTGCTTTATATCACTGGATATAAGAGACAATTTGTCCAGTGAGGCTTGTCTTGTCCATTTTGGAAATATTTTATCCGATCAATGTTGAATTTAAACTTATAGTATTGTGTTTTTATGTAGAAATGTAGACCATATAGATTGTAACAAAAGCTATTCAATTAGATATTTAAAAAGCAGAGCTGAATAAAAAGAACACAGGAGCAAGTACAAAAAATAAAAAATAAAAATAAAAATAGACTTTGTGAATTGCCCTCTAAGAATTTACTGATGTGGAACTTGTTACAAAGTTTGACCCTTATTATTTGAGGATCACAAAGTTTGAGAAGTTTCTCTGACTTCAAAATCCAAATATCTCAATCAAATCATAAATCTGTGGAATTCTCCAATAGTTATGGAGGCAAAACCTGAGGGATACGATTACTAAATCCTGGCTCCAAATAGGACAACAGACTTTCAGAGATATGGATAAGTTCATGTCTCCAGGGGTTATGGCAGCTTTGAAAGACAAATTTTGCCTCTATCCTACTGTCAACTGGTTGTTATATTGCTATGGCAAATCAATCCAAAAAACATTATTTCATACAAAAGTAAAGGCTGTTATAACAGTTTGGCACAATCCCTATTACAGCACCATGATAGAAATATATATTTATATTTTTGTATCTCTTCCTAATTAAGGTGCTGTTCTTGTCTTGCTTCGTCTAATCTCTCAACAGGTGTGGTTGAAAGTCCAGCAAAGAATGCAATTATACTTTTCTAATAAAATCTAAATTGTCAGGCCTGATCCTTTGCACGTGTTAAAGGAAAAGCAGAAGACTGATCAGGTTTTGTGTTACTAAATTATGAAATGTATCTTGTTTTTGTACGGTTCTTTGTGTTTGAAGGAATTTTTGCTTCTTGCAAGAATTTGTGCAATTTCCATAGTCCAAGTAGGATTCAAAGTAGGGTTAAAAAATAAAAAAAGTACCTTTATGCAGTTGGAAAATGTAAATGTTGCTGCTGTATGAAGTTTATGACAAAACCAAAGATAATTTTTGTAGAAACGTGCTAAAATGATTACAAGCTGACATTCTAGAGGGTCACCAAGAGAAAATACACAGAAGCACCTGATTGTTTTTTGTGGTAAGTTCCTGGCAGACCTGGACTGTTACCAAGATGAAAAGACCATGAGAAATAAGCACTGATGTTGTTCAACCATGTATAATGAATACTAAATTCCCAGCTGCTCTGAGGTGCATGCCTGGCCATGAGGTGCACGACTCATAAGCTATGAAGTCGTTTGTGATCGCTTTAAGACGGATGCTTTTGAAAAGTAACACGAAAAGACAAATGAATAATGCAGCCATTGAAATCAACAATCACATAACTAAGTATTTGTTTCCTCCGCTGATGATAGTAAGCCTCTGTAATTTACATGTGTTTCAATCAACTCCAGACGGACGATTCAAGCTGGCCAAGATAAGAAAAAAGCTCTTGTTAAACCACAGCAGCATGCAACTAACCATCTCTTTTAGGTGGCATCCCACAGTGAGCAGAGCCACAATCGACTTGTGTTCTGTCCTGATGAGTGCTGAATCATATGCTCCGTTCAAGGTGGTCTCTAAAGCTGTCAGGCACAAGTCTCTTGATAAGGTGTTTGAGTTTAATTATCCTGTGGGAAAAATATCAGTGAGGAGGAGCATGACTCAATGTATTGCACAGGCTAATGGTACTGCAGCAGAAATACAGGTCTTGACATGCAAATGAAGATGATCATGAACCTGACTACAAATTAGTTGTTTTTTTTGTGTGTTTTTTTTTCCTGTGGGGGACATGGATTCTCCACTATCCTGACATGCAAACAAAACATGTATTTATACTTTGAAAGTATGGTATTTCAGCATTTGTTTCTAAACTGTATTATGATACAATAAGTTCTTAGGAGTTAGTTTGTGTGATCTATATTTGTTTAAGAGGGCATCTTCAAAGTATTAAAATCAGAGGTCTACCAGAAAAACCTATTTAAAAGTGCCAACATCTATCAAAAAGTAGGAGATAAAGCTATTTACACTTTTTGGAACAATTAAATGTATCGTCAAACATCATTCTAAATAAACCAAACAAAGAATAAAATGTTCCTGTAAATCAAAGTTTACCACAGATCAATATGTCCGTTTCCTACACAAGCTATTACTCTAATTGCATTTCTTCAAAAAAAAACAAACATCAACGATACAAATGTATTCATTTTTTTGTTGGTTGGAAAGTATCCAATCATTAGACACAGGGCAACAGGATTTATTGCTAACCAAAAAGTGTCTCAGTGTTTGCTGAAGATAGCTCCAGCACACAATATTTGTATTTAATTATTTATTATATATATTATTATCTTTTATACTTTTACAGTAAAAATATACATTTTAAATAATTTTGTGTGGTGCATGACAAATGAAGCCTAAGTGTAAATTCCTGCATTATCCAATTGCTGTGTTTCCACCACAACCAAACAACACCCAGCAGACCTCACTCCACCTCAGCCAATAAACACTCAGGAATCCCTTTATAAGGTTCATCATCCATGGATCCACCTGCTTCCCAGTCAAGTTTCCACATGCTCCAGCACCATAGTCTGAGCCGCAAGGGGGAAGACTACCATAATTGTCGCCCTGAGCAGTTCATCCAATCTTGTGGCTATTCGTTGCTTACACGTCTTCTGCCGCGGCCCGACTGCCAAATAACTTTTTAACTGCTGACTTTTTTCTGTCCGAGTCTCTCCAGATTGAATTCAAGTATGGTACAAACCCATCTGTACTGGTTGTTTATGCACATTTATTTAAATTTTTTGTGGACAAGATTTCCAAAGTCTTTCAAACAAGATGCAGACAAACTAAACATCTTCTGTTACTAACTATATTTTCTGCTCTCATTTTAATTTGATGTAATCAATACAAATGCAAAAGAAAAATAAGACTTAGCCTTAACCTTCAGAAGAAAAGGATAAAACATTTTTCTAACATATTTGGGAAAACTAAAAATTATTTTTATTTTCACAAATAATTTCAGAAATTACTATCTGTGTTTTAATTAATCTATAATGAATGCATACTAATTCAGACCAGGCATGATTAGTGAATAATTAATTACTTATTTGTTTGATTCTAAGGTGGATCAAAGTCTGCAAAACATGAACAATGCTATCTTTTTGTGTTTTTATAACAGTAAAGGCTTCATAAATCTCAAAATGTATTCTAAAGAATCTGTGTCTATAATTTAATCATCAGCCTCATTTGGAATGTTGGTGCAGTTCAGATTCTTTAAAAACTGTCAAATGATTTTAAAAAAGCATTAATATAAACTATAAACCAGATGCTAACTTTAACACATTAACAGCTAATTATTAACTAGGGTGTGTTCTCAAAAATACTTTAAAATATTTTTTATTTTGTCTCCGAGTCTGTTTTCACTATTGAGATCTCAAATGCCTTGCCTAAAGTCTTCTTTTTAGCTTTTGTTTTAACTCAACTTTATCAGCAGGCTCTGTCACAAAACCAGTAGAGGCTATAAGACTTCTGAAGTCTCTCATGTGGGGACATTGCCCTCTCTTTTCAATATGTTTTTTCTATATATATATATATATATATTGAGTTCAATGACATTTGTAGCATTTCTGAAACTTGTCAGTTTTAACTGCCAGGTTGTGACAATGTGGTTATGTTTTTCTCAGTCGCTCTGGTGCAGCTTTGCTATTGTACTTGGGATCATTGTCCTGTTCCCTGACCCATTTTGTTTTTTAAAACCTTAGCTGCCAGAAAATTTGTAACATTTGACTTTGGAATGCTTTAGCAAATGGGGGAGTTCATAGACATCTACAAAGTGACCAGGCAGGTCGTATGGCTACAAAACAGGTCCAAAATCATCAGCCGTGTGCCACAGTGTTTGACAGCTGGCATAAAGGTGTTTGCACTGATAAGCGGTTTGGGTTTCTGTAAATGTTCTGCTGTGCATTGTGGCCAAATGCACATGTTTTTTCCCAGTCAGGGAACATTGTTCCAGAATTCTTGTTTTGTTCAAATGCAACTTTGTGAAGTAAGCTGTGCTGCCAGATTCCGCTTGGTGAGGAGGGGCTTTCTCCTTTCTCTTTACAGAGAAATGAGCTCAGAAATCTTTTGCCGTAAAGAAGTGCTATCATCCACTTCTGCATAAGCAAAGCCAAAGAAGCATGGTGAATAGCAGTAAACAAAAAGAGTTGGTGTGAAAGTAAGTGGGATGACTTCCTGGCATTTTGTCTTTTTGTTAGAGCTCATAGTCTTTTCATTCCAAAATGTTCACTTGGCAATGCCTAAACGTAAAAACAAATATTGACCAAATCTTCAGAGTCAGCTTATGCAGCGAGAAATCAGTTACAAACTGTTACACTTTGTACACTGTCTCTCAAAAGTGAATAAACATGTGTTGAAATACAATAGTTTTATGATGATAAGAATAGGTATAATATTTTCAAAACCTTTTTCACATATCACGTGATATATATTCTGCAAAGTTCAACCGAATAACAGTCTTTTGAGGTTGGATGCAAATCCTAAAACTACAGTATGCAACTTTTCCAAAAAATATAGGTTTTTCACATATTTGTAAAACTGTCAATATGTTGTGACAGTGTGTTATGTGAAAATATTGAATAATGTCTGTTTAAATTAGGTGAGACTGTCCCTTATTTCCATGCATATAGTGTGGTTAAAAAAAAAGATCCGATTGTGAACAGCTTCAAAAGTCTGCTACAAACTGAATCTGAGTCAGGAATTTTTTTTCCAGCGTTACTGTGAGTCAAATCATACACCTACATCCACATAAGAATAACTTCATGAGAGGAAAAAAATACATTTTGGAATAGTCAAGTCAAAACCCAAAACAAAATTTAACAGAAAATATGAGATGTCAAATGAAAAGGTCAAGAAATAGTTGTGCAGTTTGATAGATTTGGGAAACTTTTGCAAAGGAAAGTAGAAGAAAAACTGCCAACTCAAAGTCTTTGTACCATTCAAAGTTACATAAAACAGCAACTACAAATTAGTGTCAATAGCAACATTTTCATTTGGTGGTAGCTTTATAATGGTATTCTTGTACAAGATGGCCTTGCCATTAAGGAACTCACCAGACAAGCACTGATGGACTGGGTACAATTCTTGAGTCAGGTCAGGGTGACTGCCATTTCTGCTTTAAGCGAGAAGATGCATCTAGAGCAGACAGATGTCAGTAAGGCATGAAATGAGCCATCCCTGTGGAGGTGTCTCTACAGCAGGTAGCTGTGCATTTCATTACACAACATAAGCTTCCTTATAGTAACACAGAGAGAGACAGCTGGACTGTAACAACCTACACATTTAGTCAGAGATAGCCCATTCTTTCCTGCTGTCCAGTGCCTGTTAGTATCCAAATATGAACTGACAAGTACTCTTACTTTTCTAATGAATTGTATAATTTTTAAAAATATTTTCATGAACATACAATGATAAATATTTAAAAGACAAATCCTTTGATTCACTATCTTCAGCCCATGATGAGAGTCTACCAATGAACAGTAAAAGTAAATATCCAGTGTTGAATTCAGCCATATCAAAGAAAGATGAAACTTTCTCCCTGGCAGGATGTGAAATTCCACAGTGATAAGAAATAAATTTGATGACATGCTAACAAAGCTAAGAAGAGCTAATGCTGAGCTCAAATAACTGCATTTCTCTTAACAATGTTGATCTGAAGTTCAAGTAGAAAAACAGCACAACCTGAATAAACACTGCTTTTTAAAGCAATTATCTCTGTATAACATTGATTTAATTGGCCATGGTTAAGTTATGACAATCAAATTGAAAAAATTAATGTTTGGCCAAGAAAATACAAAAAAAAAAAAAGAAAACTGCAGACATAAATTTGAATTAAAGAGGGCATTTTTATAAAGATAAGTAAGACCTAATAATATTGGTTTACCATATTTTGATACCTGAAGTCATAGTTTTCAAAATAAAATAAATTTTTCAAGCAGGAACTGATCCTTTCTGATGTTTATGTTTTGGCGTTCATCATGCTAAGTATTTATGTTAATAAAATCATTGACGTATTTCTCATACAATCACCTGAAATGTATTCTTTTTGCGAGGCTCCTGTGGTAACCAGAAAAAATAGATGATTTTCTCCCATCTTATTCAAATATATTTGTCACAAATATTAAAAATAGACATTGCAGACTGTGGCTGTCATTTTTACTCAAGCTCATCTCCCACTGACCAACAAAGCAACAACAAAATATCTATTTAATGCTCTTGGGTCTACAGATATTTTGTTGTATTAGTTGCACATTCTCAAATGAAGGCGCATGTACTTTTATTAGGTTATATATACTGTATGTCTTCTAAAAGTAAATAAATCAGTGTGTGTCCATTCTGCAACACGAGTACTCTTTAAAACACATTCTTTGAATTCACTTATTTGTTTTATTCCTTTGTTTTGAATTCCCTTCAGAATCTAATGTTTATTTTCAACTCTGTGAAAATACTTTTCATATTCTTTATACCCACTGATTCGCATAAATGAAGAGGGAAATAACTTTTAGATATATAAAGCTCTGTAGTTAAATATCGTACAAATAAGAAATTGCTAAATAGACTCTGGTAAAGCCATATCAGTTTGCCTTTTTTAATTGCAATCAGGATTAAAAAGGGTTTAAGGTAACGGCCTTAAATACATTTATGAGATAAGATTATTAATTTCCTTCTGTTAAGAGCTGGCAGTTATATCCAAACTTTGCAGAGTTCGGCTAAGGAGGCCAAAAATAATACATTGTGGATATAATAGACAGTTACTGAGATCTGTTTCTGAACAATATTCAAAATATATGATTTATGTACAAATACAAGCACCAGAAAGGATTAATGTTTTAACATTTTTGAATGTCTAAGACTACATCTACTACTAACACGTTTGAAAGGCTTTAGAAAAAACCCAAAGATAAAACCCAAAGATTTCAATTTTTATACTTGAAACTAAATCTCTTCATTTAGCTATTTCTGAATTACTGGATCAAATGTAAAAGTCAGTAAGTAAATTTTAAAGCGCAACAATTTTTTAACAAATGAAGCATTCTTTGATTTTTGACCTGTGTGAAAAGGCATCCTTTAGTGTTTCAAAAGCACTAAAGTTGCACTAATGACCATCTGGTGTTGAAACTTCTACAAACTCTTATGTATTAAATATATTTGTGTTTCCTTCTACTGTTTCTACCACAGTGTTTTACACCATTGTAAAATTTTAAACCACAATTGTTACTGACTAAGGAAAATAAAAATAAAAAGTTTTAATGAGTACTATTCTATGACTTAAAAATAAAAGCACCAGTTTTGTAGCTCCAGTAGTGGACGTGCATTGTAAGAAGACATCTTTCAGTCATGCAATCAAGATGCAAAAAACTAATCATTTGTTGAATGTATGTTGACTCAGATTGCAGATGTTCAGTATATGGAGCATCAGATAGTTTTCCATGTTTTGACAGCACTTTATTTCACTCTATGCACTCAAATCACTGTAAATGTGGATCTAAATTCCAGAAAGATATCAAAAAATAGCCTTGAGCAGAAAACACCTCCATAAATCCTTCCATTTTCCTAAAGCCATCCAACCATAAACCCCTCAAGTGATAATGAGGGGAAAAAATGTGACGGGAAACAACTGGGAAGTCACTGTGTGAGCAGGAAACACAGGCTGGCTGCTCACTAGATCAACTTCAGCAGGGGTATCTCACTCAATCACTACTGCATCACTGAACACACAACACAGAGGGAGAAAAGCTGCATCAATCAAACACCACACCACAGGGGAACTAAAGCTTTCAGTTCCCAGGGGATAGCTTCAGAAACACTGCCAAAATGTGCAAAATGCCAATAAATAAGCCCTTGGTTCTGGTAACGTTGGTTGGTGGAAGTGAAAAAGAACCTTAGGCTTCCTGCTGATACCAGTGGGCACAATTCCTTTCCATCTCCATGCTTCAACGACGCTGAAACTTTACAGGAGCAAAACACATATCCTGTGAAGGTGTGAGTCAAAACTCCAGGAGTCCTTGTGTGAATCATCAGCTAAATGAATAGCACTCTTTAAATAAGCAGCTTAATACAAAATAAATTACAGGATTTATTGCATATCTCAAAAATCTGTCCCACACAACAAGCATTGGTACCTCAAAAAAGCAGTGCAGTCTTTCATGCAATACTCAATATGAAAGCAAATGCAAAAATTTGCATGTTTTTACCGTGATAATGTATTGTTCCCCTTTCATGTCAAATAAATCTACATCTTCAAACTAAGTGAATACAAAAGCAGTTTTTAAATGATAATTTTACTTAGTAGTGGAAGGTTTGACAACAAATCAAATCACCTTAATTATTGCAATTTTCTTTAACTTGGTTCACAATTCTGCAGCGAAACTTCTGAGTATACCTGAAAAAAAGAGAACAAATCGCTGACAGGTTGGCGCCATGCCACTGGTCTACTGTAAAGTTCTGAATTGACTTTAAAGTTATTTTATTGTCTTTTAAAGCTGTGTACGACTTGGCACCTGACTATATTTCTAAACTCCTTTCCCCATTTTTCAAATCCTGGTGCTCGTAGGTTTTATGAAATGTTTCTAGTAGTTGCAATCAATTTACAGACAAGTCAGTGGTGGTGATCATGCTTTCGCTACATGGGGTGTTGGCATTCTCCCAAAGCATTGCTCCTCTGTCTTATAAAATGATTAGGAGACAGTGTACAACATTTTATTAAGATATAAACAACAAAATAACTAAAGATATTAATTAAAAGCAAAATAAAAAAAAATAACAATGAAGCAAACAGGAAGTTGTGCAGATTGTACATCTTGAGCAAGTATGACTTTTTTGTCTCAACCTGTAGGGGACAGTTTTTTGCAGTCATTGCTGGGGCAGCAGCAAAAAAATTAAGTGACCGAACAATGCCACAAAAGTTGAAAAAGACTAGTACCTTTATGTATTTATTTATAATGCTAGTTGTACTGAAAAGAAATCATCCATGGTGAGAAGCCTCCTTCCTTATTTTTTTATAGAATACAATAAAAAATCCTAAATAGGTCCTTTACACTGAAATGGCCCCATAAAATGATTGCAAAAAGCTATTTATTCAGTTGTTTTTCATTAATTTTATTTCCTTTTTCCAGGAAAATTTGCAGCAATCTTACTTACATTTAAAGTTATTTAATTATCAATTTGTTAAATTCATGTAAGAATATAAAAACAAATCTGGTGTGTGCTGTTGTTAAATCAAGATCTGCAAAACTCCATCACACCTTCCACAACAGATGGCTTAATAAACTTTGAATATCTCCAAAATTGTCAAAATAGATAGAATGACAAAATGACACAAGATAGATAGAATGACACAATGTTTTAAATGGTTGTAATTTTGGCCAGCATTTTACAGCAGCATTTTAATTTTACAGAATAAAATTTTATATATATGGGAGGTACCTCATGAGCTTTTTGCCATCCAAGATCTTTTCGAATATAATAAATAATGTAAATTAAAAAGGCAGGCAGTATTATGGATTTTTTTTTTGTTTTATATATCATATTATAATGTTATTCCCTCATCAAAAATATACTATTTGTGTTCCTAGGATTCTTTCATGCATTCTTTCACTCGGAACATACTGCCACAGCACAGTACATGAGTGAGTCATGTAAATAGCCCCATAAATAGTTTGTCTGTTATGTACAAGCCAGCATATTTGTTATCCAATCCCTGAGTCAAGTATGTAAGCTGAATGCATAGCAATATAACGCTTCATGTGATACAATAGGCTTATTCTGACTGAAGACCAACCACTATGCGAATGCATCTCCAGTATGTTCAAAGCTTGGGATGTTGTTTATACTGTAATCCTGATTTATACTTTTTCACAACTGTTTGCTGTGTCAGAACAGCTGTGTTTTAACTGAAATAAAATTACACAAAAGTGGACTTCTAAAGCAGTGGTTCTTAACCTGGGTTCGATCAAACCCCAGGGGTTCGATGAGTCGGTCTCAGGGGTTCGGTGGAGCTTCTGCCGCAGAGGTTAAGACACACTTGTGTAAAGTCGTGATGACGCCCCGCTTTGCCATCACTTGCTGCAGAGGATCACGTTACATTGCTTAGCCAATCAGAGCTGCGGAGGAGCACTGATTGAAGGAGTTCCACTCTCAGCATGGATTTGAACTTGTGTCTTTAATTACTTCAGCAAAACTCACCGTTTTTACTAAATTCTAGTCTAAATTTGCTCCTTAGTTGCATCTTTTCGGGGTTGCAACTGCCTCTAGTGGCGTGGGGGTGGTAACACAGCTAATATAATTACATTACTAAATCAGAATACCGCCAAGTATTTTGTGTGTCGGGGAGAAGGGGGCTTGGGGGGGGGGTTGAGAGATAAGAAGGGTTCAGTGAATGCGCATATAAAACTGGGGGGTTCGGTACCTCAAAAAAGGTTAAGAACCACTGATCTAAAGACTTCTTCACTGCATTTTTGTAGGGACCTCAGTGTCTGAATACAAATGTATGCAACACCCTTTAGATTTTTATATAACTTTGATTTGGGTGTTGATATATCACATATAATTCTAATAAAATACTTAGGAAGTTGTAATGTAAAAATAGTACTAGGTGTGAATTATTTTGCGAGGAACTATAATTTATCCCCACTTTCCAAAGACAGGCAGGCCAAGTCAACTTGTCAGGTGAAAGAGTCATTAATTACATGCTCAGAGTTCAAGAGGACACACTCACCATAAGACATTTATACATCTGTTTTAATTCTGCATTTGACAAATATTAAATTCAGATCACCATACCTTTCAAAAGGATTTCAAAACTGCATTTAGGTTTTCCACACAATTTGTAAATGCAGCCCTTGTTTGTACCAACTGTGACCAAGATGCTGAGAATTGTGATTTCTGCGATTCATTCACACCCACCTCCTGTCAGTGTGTGTAAGACAAGCTGCAAAGCCACAAATGAGGGCTATTCAGACTGAAATGTCGGTTGTTTCACATTCAGCTGGGACTCATTACTACCATTAACCAAATCAAGTCTTATTGTGTTTTTGGCAGTTGTGAAGCTCAAAAGGGTGCTTGATTGAATTAAACATATTGCAATGCTGTTCAAGAAAACTTGGGTGTGTTGTACCTGAGCATAGAGATCTTATAAAGACAACTAAAAAAATATGTCAATACACCAAGTTTCCAATGAAATTCATACTGCTTCCCACACAAAAAAGGTTCCTGTTAAATTATGCCAATTTCAACAACTTGTAAGTTTTTTTTGGAATGCATCTCCAACCCATTACTGACACAGATTAATCCTGTCATTGAACAATCATTGAGTAGAAAGGTCTGAATATGAAATAAGCTTCCTTTTTAATTTGGTATGACCAGCCACAATCTCAGATGCAGACGTAAAAAGACCGGGAGAATATGATAAATGCCTGAGACGTGACATGTTTTATGGTGTGTGTGTGTGTGTGTGCTGTGTGTGCGTGATCTGATTTGCAGCCTCTTTGCAAATGTGCGTGGGAGGTGATGTTGTGTATTGGTGTGATTCTCAGCGTGCTTAAACGAGTAGGTGGATAAGTGCATGCATGGAAATGTGTTTCAGTGTCTCGGTGTGAGTCTGAGTGTAAACATTTATTTTCTTTCCTAAGTCTTATCTTCAATACAGTGGCTGAGTTTGACCTTTCAACAAAGACCAACGCAACGAACAGGAACACAATCATGAAAACTGTAACGGAGATCAATTCCCTAGTTTCCCCTTTTTCGCGCTCCATTGGGCTTACTTTGAACCTTTTCTGCTCTAAAATGGAGTTTGTTGACTTTCTGCACTTTGAAACTTATCTGCTTAAACTTCATCAGATGTACAATTGAGTGAGTAATAGTTAATTACCTGGGTCACTTCTGTGCTAATAATAAATGACTCTGTTGAGAAGATAATGCAAATTTTTATTTGCTTAAAAAGGCCATGCTCCACTGCTTGTGATGTTGACCAAAGTAAATAGTGGGTGACTAACAACATCACAGCCAAAAAGAGCATAAAACACTCAAATTGTTTGATGATCTGCTCTCTTTACAAATTTTAACAAACCACGTGCACTCATTATTTGAAATCTGTTAGATTTGAAAATACATTTTGAGTTCAGTTTAATAGTTCAATGGTAGAAGTTTGTCCTGTAATCACCGGGTTGCCGGTTCAATCCTCTGATCCGTCTGTCTCAGTCATTGTGTCCTTGAGCAAGACATTTTACCCGCCTTGCCTGGTGGCGGTAGTCAGAACGCCTGGTGGTGCTGATGCATGTCAGCCTCGCTTCTGTCAGCCTGCCCCAGGGCAGCTGTAGTAAACAACATAGCGTACCACCATCGCCATGTGAATGTGTGTGTGAATGGCTGAATGACTGAATATAGCGTAAATCGCTCTGGGTTACCGTGGTCTAGATACAGTGCTATACAAATATAGGAAACGTCCCACTGAAAACCAAACCAACTATAAAAGTGCAAGAAGTGAAACTTTGAAAATTTTGCAAAAAAAATTCCCAAGAGAGCTAACCTTGATTTTAATTTAGAAGAAAATTGACTCATGACTTGACTATGTAATTGTATTTTTTTCTACCCACTCTTCAGTCATCACAAACCTCTCCTATGTCTGACGCAAAAAGTACACTTTTCCCCAAATAAAATTTATTTGATAAAATCAATAAATTTTATCAAATATTATTGATAAAATTTGCTGTTCGGTTTCCTGAAGTATTGCACAGAAGTTGAAGAAAAACTGTTCTGCACCACAAGCAACACCAAGGTGAAACATAGATGAAAATTGTTGCTTGCAAAGCCCTTTATCATTTCAGAAGCTGCCAGGAGAATACCTGAGAGGCAAGGTCTGCAGACACTGCAAAGCTGCGCAAGTTTCAAAAGCTAAATAAGTGAATCAAAGTTAAATTAAACATTTGCTTACAATGAATATTTAGGTAAATACTTGACTTAAAAAGTGTTTATAATATGTTGTCTCAAACTGTCCTTGATATGTTTTATAAATATATGTAACAATGTTGTGGATAAATGGGTTTTATTGCATTTGTAAGTACAAATGTTGTTTTCTGTTTCTATATATGCAAAGACTGGATCTCTGTATGCACCGGAGCTATATGCTCTTTTTTCCTCTCCCTCAGGAAAACCATTATTGAGCTTTTTAATGGATGTTAGGGACCTATATTAGGATTTTAGTAAATTAAGGAAAAATACTCTTAGACATTTTTTTTTCTTCAAAAAGAGAAGGAAGTACTCCAAACATGTGCTGCCTCAAAAGCCTTTTCCAAAATGTGGATCCTGGCCTACCTCGTCACTGAACTGTATCCATCTAGTAAAAGTAGGTAGTTGGCATCGATGAGGGTAAAACTTCAAAAGAGGACAGCCGTGGTGCCAAATCCTTACACCACATGATGGAACCACTGGATTAATTCAGTCAAGTTCCAAACTGAGCATTTAATGTACTCCAAGCAGTTCATAGAGACAGAAATGCAGGTTAACTGTTTCCACATATGTGAAACTGAACATTTCAATACATTAAAGCTATTTTTCTGATGAGGAATTTAACACTGGAAATTAGTGATAAGAAGTTAATTTGCAATATTGTAGGTAACTTTAAATACGATGATCATTTTGTCCTGATCTGTTTGCTCCCCACACATGAAAGGCAGCATATTATGGCATATAATCAGTTTTGTAGATGCATTGTGCTATTTCAGCATTTCAATTCGAAACAGAGGGTGTTTATGAACAATATAAGATAGATATGTTTAAGTTTGGAAGAGAATCAATATCCTTGCCAGCATATGTTTCAGCCTTGGCATCCATAGCATCCATCATGGATTGACAGTCATATTCAAGCTCAAAGACACTTGAACCTTTTGCAGCTAGATCACCCTCTCTATCGAATTTTACTTACATTAATTGTAATAGAATTGATACCTCCGAGGAAAAGTCTGACAGACTAGATGAAATGGTTTCACAGTGCTTGTTGGAATGTGCAAAAAGTCACGTCATGCATTGTGCTTACAAAAATCAACAAATCACACAAAGTAAACTCTTTATGTCAATCACAGTTGTTAACCATTATTCTCGCAATGTAGTGCATTCTCCACTCAAATCAGATGACCCCGATGTTCACACTGCAGAAATAATAGCTTTGGTTTTTTGTAACCACATTTAGAATCTTTCTCAAATACTACATTAGAAACTTTTTTTAATCCAACTGGATTTATTTTTTTATTACATTTATAGTCAGTAAAACAGAAATCCTTAAACATAGTATATTTGCAGAAGGAAAGTCAATATTCCACTTAGGTTCATTTATTTTCCCTAGATTTCTAGCCTTACTTGATCCACTGAAATCAATTAAGGTGACCACAGGTTTCAGAAAATGTGGACTCAAGGGTGGTGAGGCAACAAGCCTCCGAAATTAATGTCCGGGAGATTTTCTCTCAATTCTAAACTAACAGCTGTCAGATGGTGAAATTACATATCACACAGCTATCCAAACCAGCCTAATAGATCTTTGCAGAGAAATCTCGCTCAGCTGTCAGACTGGTGCCATGAGAAGGAAAGTAATAAGAAATGTTATTACTTAGAGCTTTTTAAAATTATTTTCTTGCAACAAGGCAACAAAGTTCCTGTTTACCCAGAGTCTGCTGTCAAAACATTCCAAACCAAAATGTAATGACTTGAAATGTCAGCAGTTTTTTTTTTTTTTTTTACAAAAGCAAGACACAGTCCAATCCTGAAAACAGAGGCAGTACAAGCTGCAGCAAAATTGGATGCCACAGAAGACACGGACTTCCTGATGTTTTTAAAATCACCAGTGGAGACTAAAGTAATGACACCTTAGAAAATTACTTTAAAAAATTGTAGATCTGTAATGCAGGCAGCATGTTGCATGTGGACGTGGCGTTGTTTACTTAGTATTTAAGATATGAGTCTCGGTCTCCTGTGTTTTGTGTGTACAATAAATTTTGTCTCATTAAACAAATATTTTCAGATGGATAGATTTTTGTTATCAAAGAATAATAACTCGAATAAGAATGCATCTTATTATGGAGAACTTAAAAGTTATCCATTTCATATAAACAGCAGAAATGAATATCATCGGACTTTTTGCAGCTGTAGAATTGCTCATACATATGCGGCTCAAAATGATTATGCCTTTTTCATGTTTAATAATTTGTGTACAAATCCACAAGGGATGTTTTGCTGCTCCCCATTTAAGTCGATCAGGTTTTTTTTTTTTTTTTTTTTTTTAAACAGAGTCAACAGCTGGCATTGTCTGTGTTTTCCACCTGAACAAATCAACACATGATTGTTCATGTGAGATGCATTTTAACTACTACAGAAAGCTGTAGGGGTTAGGTAAACTGGAGGGAGTACATAGTAATACGTTTTGAGAATTGCAATGTTCTTCCTGAATACAATGGATTACAAGGCTATTCATTTCGCGGGCATGTTGTCGGATCACTAGATCTGTTGGAAACTTTACCTAAACCAGAGGTTCCCAAACTGTGGGGTGCGCCCCTTAGGGGGGGGTGCCGTGCCATTGCAGGGGGGGCGCGGGAAGCCGTCTGGATAAAAAAAACAAAAAAAACATGAACGATGTATGCACTGGGTTTTTACCTTAGAATGACCAACTCTCTGTTATTCCTCTGTCAATTTGATACAGTAGGGGCTTCCACACTTACCATATCTGTGTCCTCTGTCACTTTTATCATCAGTTAAAAACTGTTTCATCCGTTGTTAACATGTGGTAACCTGTTTTTCCGAGCCACCTTTAAACGCAACATGACTGCTACAACGTTCGCGCTGGGCTTAGACATGTGCGCCAGTGAAGGAGACTTGCTGCTGCTGCGCAGAGCTATGCAGGTGTGTTAGAATCGTGGCAGCAAACCAGCAAAACGCAAAGAACGTTTCACAGTTTTTCCCCCAAACTAACTGACTGAGTTGAGTAAAGTTACTGGATGCAGGTAATGTTAGCTAAAAGATGACTAGCTAGCTAATATCAATACAGCACCTTCCTGTTGTCCTCATTTTCTGTGTATAGGGAAAACGCATACAAATCTCGGTCATTTTGACCCGAGGACAACAGGAGGGTTAAGCTTAACAAGTAGCCTGTAGGTTACTGATGTTGTCCATGTTCAGCTACGTACATTCATTTTGCCCCCCCAAGAAGTCGACCCCTCCCCCCCCAGGGGCAGGGACAGGGAGTCTCCAAGAATCCTCTCTCCCCCCTCCCACACGTCGTTCAACCAGACAGCCATTTGTAATCCATAGGGGGGCCCAGAAAATGTTTGGAAACCACTGGGGGGGCGCAGGAGAAAAAGTTTGGGAACCACTGACCTAAACTATGCAAAATCTAAACTTGCTAGCAGCATTGCAGTAGTTGGAAAATCGATGCACCTCTTAAATTATATATCACTGCTTACGCTTTACTTCTCACTGGTACTTCTATTTAAGACCTATTGTGCAGATATTTATGGTAACATATATAGCAGTACAGCCTATAGAGCAGTAATTTACAGCCTTTATAACAATGCAGGATATTTGGAAAACTCAAGCCTTTTGTTTTACTCACAGGCAATGGAACTTAACAATTCAATTTATTACGAACTGTAACAAGTGTTTATGGCAAGGAATAACATATATTTGGTGATAGCTATTCAGAGATAGAGAAAGTTGTGGTTTTAGTAGGCCCGCTTAACCTTGAAAAATATGTGTATCGCAATCTGTGGAATGAAACACTGAAGCGAATTAGACAGGTTATATTGGGTTGCATTGTGTTGTATATTAAATATGATAGTCATTAGTAAGATGTGTATGAATGTGAGTTTAGGGGTATACATTATTGCAATGTGTCTTCAGTAATTATGTGGACCTTGGTAAAATACATTTATATGACATTCAGTTATCCAATGGCATATCTTTGGTAATGTTGAAGATTTATAAGGTACAATTATATGCCATGCATATCGATCCAGTTTAGTAATTGTATATTGACTATGTTCTGTACACAGAAACAATGTGACAATGAATTACAAGCTAATAAAGGTATGGGAGTTTATAGTTTTTCCTGATCCGTTTTGAACTGTTGTACATTTAGTTTTTTTTATTATAATTTTACATTTGAATTGTTTTCATTTATTTTCCTTTTTTGTTGCTCAAAATTTTGTTCAAAATAAATAAAAAAGCATACATTTGTTTCCTCACAAATAAGTATGAATTTGTCCTGACAAACTTCACCATCATATTTTTGGCATCTGCATCATCAACAAAAAATATGGAAACACTGAATATGAGTTATTCTATTTCGTTTATCAGTCTAGCTCATCAGATAACTTCGCATCGAGGGAAAAAGAGGATTTTCATGTGTTTATCTTTTTGAGTCTCTGTTTACTCTGTTCTCTTACTCCATTCATCTACTTTTGACAGCAGCAATGAACTACAGCTAGATGTGTTTGTGACGCACCATAATGTTGTAAACCATCAAAAACTTAACACAAACATTTCTTTATCTGTAGAGAAAGAAAACTGAATGTGATATGTTTTGTTTTAAATGACAGTAATAGTCAACATTTTCCTGCATCAATTAAATATATAAACTGTTTTCATATACATGTAACAAACAGCATTATGCTAATCCGACAAAAAGGTGAAGCTGATCAGTCTAGTATTGTGTCAAACGACAGACAACAAAATCAGGCCACAACAATGTTGCAGTTTTGCTAAATTACACACCTGAGTGATTTGGTATTTTACATATCTAGAAGGCATCAGATTTTGGCTGCAGCAACCATATAAACCTAGAATAAGAAACACATTTACACTGTACAGTGCTTCCGCTAGGTTTATGAGTTTGTGTTGTTTGGGAGATGTATGGGTTTGTGATGAAAACCAGATCTGCTTTCCTCTTACAACTATGTTGTCTACATTAATTACCCAGTTAATTAGTCAAGTTATAGGCTTAGCAATCTAGCCTGCACCTTGCAACTTAACGCACCTGCTGTTCTAATCTACAAGCAAGCCAATTGAGGCTATATTCACTAAAGCATCACTTTAGTAACCCTAATGGGTGGTGTTCATTTAGTTGGCACAGCATAACTTTGCACACTGCTGAGGTGTGAATGCTTAGCAGGTGCTTCATAGGAGGAAATGGTACTCATTTCCTTTTTTTTTCTTTTTTTTACATGTGTCCTGTCCATCAGGGTGAAAAAAAATTGTTGGCTGAGTGATGCCCAACAAACAGACCACATGATACATATATAAACTCTTATTAAAATTGCTTTGGGTTTATTTCAATTGTAATGGTGGGGACACCCATTTTTCTACCATACATACTATTTGAGGACCACAATTAACCAAGACGCTCAGGAGGAGTGTGGAAAATGTCACGGTCTGACACAAGGGAAGTGGTGAGGTTGTCCCATCAGACTGTCAATTTCCAAAACCACACAAGAAAAAAAAAAAATAAAATAATAATAATAAAATGCACACAGATTCAGTGCGACCCCACCAGACCTTACACTTAAATGACCCTGTCTCTTTAGATAGTGGGTGGGTTAAAAAGCTAAAAAGTTTACTTATACGAGTAAAGTTGCAATGGCAGCACTATGGACATTTTGATAAAGAACTGAACCCATTAAATTACTTAACTACTGGATTTCCTGTTTCTCACAAACTGTTTCTGATGGAGGGAAATGCTGTTTGGAGAGTTAACATGGGACACGCTTCACTTCAGTGTGTATGTCTGTGACTGACACTGCGGAAATGGTGGTTATACAGATACGAATTATATCGATAAAAAGGCTTAAGGGAGGCTAAATCCCCTTGCTCATCCATCAACGACTTAGGGACTGCTGCTCTCTGCTTTTTTGAATGCCATGCAGCTCTAACCTTGGGGAACCCACAGCTTGAACTGACAACATTAATAAGATTACTGAATCTGTAGGATTGAGGTAGACAGAAGGTTAAGTATTAAAAGACTTCAGATGTAAACCAGAATCCAGTTTGTACCAAAAAAAAATGTTTGCACCAGAAGATTCCTTGCACAAGCATAACCATTTCAGAATCAAGCGTTCTTCTTACTTATAAAGCAGTCAAAGGATTGCATGTCACTACTAATGTTTTTGCACACAAGGCAGAGTTTGAAAAGACCAGGAGCAAAGAAACCTCAGTAAAATCAAAACAGAAAGCCTCCTGACACAGTTGGGTCACTGGCACAATGCATGTCTTTCTGCTGTGTAAACAGAACCGACCCACAGGTCAGGGTGAAAAATGGAAACAACCATTACAGCATCTGGGTGTATCACGACCTCACACAAGTGTTGGATGCAAGAGAAAGAAGAAAAAAATATGTTTGACTGTTTTTGATTGCAATCGTTAAATGTCCAAAGACACAAAGATGAGAAAATCATGAAATCATGGTCTAAACGTCTATTCCCTTTTGCTGTTCACATCACCCATAGAGGCACATGTAATTACATATTTTCAGCACCAATCCACACTGCAATATAGCAAAAGGCATATAGAAAAAGCATCAGCAGCTCTTTGAACTGTGTCTGTTTGTGATTCTTGAAAAGGGCAAGTGTAGAATGCAGCTTCCTTGTCATTTGCTCGCTCATTTTGCTCTCTGTCAAGCCATGTTCAGGGACACTGACTGCATGCAGATCCAACGAAGTGTGTTAAAATTCTCACTCATATAAGACAGAGAAACTGATTTCTATGCCAGACATGGACACAGTGGATTTAACTGGATATTGATTTCCACAACAGTGCAGCTGTGCAAGCGATTTATACATATATAGTTAACACTGAACATTAAAGAGTGACTGAGACTTTGTAATGATATTTCAAGATCACTTGCTGGTGTAAAAACTGATCATTCTATTGAACAAACCACATAATTAAAAATAAAAAACATGTTAACCCCCCCTAACGACTATGTCTTGGTGTGACTAACTTAAAACATAAGATCACAAACACAAGAAATCCACCAACAACATTCATCAAAGGTCGTACATTTTTGGTGCTCGGTCCCACGGGAGGCGAGCTGGAAAGATGATCATAGCGGCTTTATGACGGATTGTGAATGTGTTGCTCTCCTGAAGACAGACAGAATCAGTGCTGTCCAGATTGTACCAGATTGATGGCATGCAAAGCAGAGAAATAGTCTGACATGACCCCACCTTCTTCTGTCCTGATGTGAATCTGTAGATTGTCTCAATGTAACACAGTCTGAGCAAAGAGAAGTGTGCAGTGACTCATCACTTCAACTTGTGAAGATATTTAGCTGAGCCAAACAAAGGAGTGGCTTGCATGTCCTTGCTAGGCACATTCCTTTAGTATCATCCTGACCTATGATTGAATGCTTACAGCTAAGTAAAAGTAAATGTCACTCTTTGAAGTAAAACTAAAGGAGAAAATCTACTGACATTTGTATCTTCCATGCTTCTAAATAACCTCAGAGAATCAAAACATTGTCATTTGTTAGGGATGTTTCACTTTTTAATTTTAATGTTTAAGGTTAATTTGATAAATGAGGTTATGTGAACTTGTCATTGGTATTAATTCCCTTACAATGTTGTTAAAAGATTTCAAATCACCATGAGTTTGTTGGAAAAGGAAATATATCTAACAAGCTAATAAGATAGATGCTGCATCAGTCTGCCTCATCAGCTGATTAGGTGGATCAGCTAATTATGAGTCTGCTGGAATAATAAATGAAGTTACTTTACATACCAAACAGTTCCATCCATGTACAGATGAAAGTTCAAGTGCATGAACTTATTGAGCTCTGTCAAGCCATGTTCAGTGTCCCTGAACATGGCTTGACAGAGAGCATTCATGACTTAGAATAAGTCATGAATGCATCCCACCTACGTTATAATAAGTCGAGTTCAAGTGCAATTATACCAAATTGTATAGTTTTGTATTCAATGAAAAACAGCTATTTGAAATTAGTCACTGACTGATAAAAATACTCACTTTGCATAAATCTTTCATACTCACATGCATGTGGCAACTGTGGAAAGAAAGAACTTTCTTTTAACAGGAAGTAAACTGCAGCAGAACCCGGCTCAGTGTGAGAGGGTATCTGCTGCAACCAACTGGGGATTTGGGAAGAAAAGTCGGGGAACATGCTAAAAACCGGAACCAAATTCCTTAGCTGACTCTGATCAAAAAACAGATGTTCAAAGTGGCTATTTTATATTTACTTAAAGTATGACGGTGAACATGTAATGAAGTCCATGACTGCTTTTTGCTGTTTTGCTTTTTTTTTTTAAATAACAGTTTTGTTTCTCTAGCTGAATAATTCTTTTTCTATTTAATATTCATCAATAAATATTTTACTCTAGTGATATATACAGCAGCAAGATATTAGAAAGACATGCAATAAGTGATATTGTTGGTGAATCTCGCAATAAACGAATAACTAAACAGCAGTATGTCTTTCTTCAAATATATTCGACCCCGGATAAGCGGAAGAGGATGGATGGATGGATGGATGGATGGATGGATGGATGGATGGATGGATGGATGGATGGATGGATGGATGGATGGATGGATGGATGGATGGATGGATGGATGGATGGATGGATGGATGGATGGATGGATGGATGGATGGATGGATGGATGGATGGATGGATGGATGGATGGATGGATGGATGGATGGATGGATGGATGGATGGATGGATGGATGGATGGATGGATGGATGGATCTTATGTAATGAGTAGCTACTGGAAAAAAAATTTATAATTTATTTCCATCCTGAATAACAAGGGTTTTGTAAAAAGTTGCATCTGACTGTGTTAGCCGTGGTGTCAAAGAAACAATTTAGTTTAAGTTTTCAAAGGACATTTTCTGCTGCATTAAGCAACATGCATCACCAAACATTGTCCGGTCTTAGAGACTCTGAGGACATTGTGATTATTTAAATATCTAGTATTTATTGCAATCTAAGTAATTATTTGCAATAATAACATTACAAACAGTGATACTGGAATATTGATAAACATGAAACATATTGTATTGCACAACCATAGCAGTGCAAATACTTCAAGACTAAAACAGCGTGATTAGGATTCACTGTGTGTGAAGTACGTAGGGGGCTGATAGGGGCTCTACCAATCTAATTGTCCACTTTTGTGAAACTAGTCAACATTTCACACTCTAAGTCCACATCATTTAGACACTGGTGTATGTAGTGGCAAAGCAAACAGCCAGAGTCTGTGCAGTAGTTAAAATAGTCCATCAATCAATGTCCCTGATCAGATCCAGTGGTGAAAACAGCTTAGTCCCCTTATTCTATGGCTAATACAGACAAGACAGGTTGACACAATGCCAAGACTGAAAGGTTGCCTTACATTAAGAAATGACACCAGCACATCAGCCAAAAATGAATCACAGAAAATGCATTAATTTGCGGTTAAGTTCAAGTACATTTTATTGCTCTACAGAAGATTTTCCCTGACACAAATCACTTTGACACCATCTCCTTGTTTTAAAGTGACAACTAACCTTTTCCAGCTGTCACATTACCCTCTTTTGCAGAGATTAAACTCCTCACTAACTGCTGGTCATCATTTTTAGCCTATAAGCTGTAATGTTGTAAATCTGAACATTTTCTCCATAAAGAGATGTTTTCTGTCATGTATTTGTGCTTTTTTCTGTTGGAGTGAGAACAGCATCAATTAGCCTAGCTGTCAGGTAATATATGGTTTTCCCTTATTTAAGTCGTAGCTTAGAGAACAGTTTAATAAACTTAACAACTTACTCAGTTTTCCGTGAATTAACTACATTTTTATGCACCCTGAGCCCAGCCTCCTCGCACCTGAGTATATGGCAAATGTGCTGCATTTCCATTTAAGATAGCAGGTAAATTAGACACTAATCAACAGCATAGCTTTAACATGCTGCTGATGAAGGCAACATTCTATGGGGAATGACTGTTTGATTTTAGCAAATGCTACAGTTCTTTAAATATCACATACAATTAGTATTCACCATACACAAGTCTTGAAAAAGAGGCAAAAAAGAAATGGCAGGCAGGGGGGGGAAGGGAAGAGAACCCAGAGCTGTGCAGCATCGCTTTGGTGCTTGACGTTTGCTGAATCAATGAGATAAACAGAAGAGCCCTGAATGTCAGAGTTTGCATCTACAAGATTGAAGACTTAAATTTGGTCCCTCGCTACTGCTCCGAGGGAATTTTCTATTGAAAAAGGTCAGACTCAATCTCCCTCATACCAAATAACTAAATGTGTGGGTCCCTGCAAGGCACTAGCTTCTACTGAGAACTGTAGATGGACGATGTGGTAACAGAGCACTTTCCTGTCTAGATTTGACAATTAGACTCTTTAAACTGTTGAATCTAGAATGATACATATCACTTAATTTTCTAAGAGCCCTGTGGCAGTAATGTGCCAGGAGAGAAGTCGGTAAAAGTCAACAAGATATTTTTTGCCCAATCAATCCTCTAATTCAATCACACCTAACTAAAGAAGATTAGCTAAGGTCTTGGCTCCGATGCCTGTTTATTCATACAGATTCATGCCAAGGTTCTTGTGATGGTCTGACAGTATGACTACAGTACTTCATAAGGAAACCTGGCTGTCTCATGGATGGATCTCCTTCTTGGAATAGACTTACAACATAAGACCAGGTGGCTATGCAGTGGGGACTCTTGGCAGGAGGCAGTTTGGCGAGACTGAATGGGAGGAGAATGTTATCCTGCTGGCTGAAGGAGCATTTCTCACCCGCTGCTACAAGCCAAGCTCATTTGTGCCAGAACAAGCCTGTAGCATGTGGGACTATCACCAAGTGCTGGAGGAAGAAACTGAACAAAACTTACAGGAGGGAACTTGATGTTTCAATTTGATTTTAAAATTATTTTACTCTAACTTCATTTATAAATAATAGATCAATACAATTAAAATGTATAATTAACAGATAAAAAAAGAATCATCCTTACAAATAATTGTTCAAAATATCACAAGTAATGCCCTTGCAACACTTTCAAAGTAATGCAATGTTTTAATGAAGATGATATTTCTAAGAATATCTAATGGATTACCACATGATCTTCTGTCTCCCTGGGGTGTATGAAATACTACGGAAACATTTCTTTCAGCCACAAAGCCAAATGAAACTCAATTTATCTTGCTACCAAACAAATTGAGCAAGACAATAAAGGGAGATAAAAAATAAATCTCCAAGCATTAAAGAGCTTCAAAGAGTGGCAGCTGGGTGTCTCCGAGTCTCCATAACAACCATCAGATGCTATAGACATGCCAGCATATTTTCTGGCCTACCATTATGAAAAGTTTCCAAACCTCTACTGAGACTTAAACTGGAAAAATGTGCATCGGTCGGCTTTAAAAACATGAAGTTGCGTTTTGCCACAACAAATGGGATGTCTCCGTAAACATGCAAAATGAGCATAAGAGAACAACCAGACATCTGGAAAATATAGACAGACTGTAAAACTTGGTCTAAAGACCCTTCACTCTTTGCACACTTTGTTCTTTGACCCAAAGTAAGGCATCCTGACAACTGAGGAAGACATATTTTTGAACATATTATTTTCCTACTAATCAAATGTTATCTAATGGTTGAATTTTCTGAAACTTGTAGTGAAATTATGCTTCTGTTTTGATAAAAATAAAAAAAATGTTTTAAAGCTTTTTATGAATCCTGGCCCGGGATCTTCCTCTGTGAAGTTTGCATGTGCTCCCAGTGCCTGTGTGGGTTCTCTCCGGTTCTCTGGCTTCCTCTCACAGTCCACAAGCATGACTGTTCGGTTAATCAGTTTCTCTAGAAATGAGTGGATGGTTGGTATTTCTGTGCATCTCTGTGTTCCCATGTGCTAGTGTGGACAGGGATGACGGGTGGATGGATAAGATTTTTTTTTCTCATGTGACTTATTTTTCCACATTGACTCTGAAAGCTTAATATTTCAGTAAAACCTTTTTCATTAGGATAGTTTGACAGGCCTGAATGAAAGTGGACCTCAACGTGGAAAATTAGAAGTAGCAGTGGTTTATTTGAACATTGCCTCGGACAATCTTTTGAAAACAGGTTTGAAAACAGTTTTTAAAAGAGATGCATCCCAGAGGGTAATGCTGAGGGGGTAGGAGGGCATCTTTAAAAGCTGTATCTACTAGCAACTCATTTATTCCCTTCAACTAACAGCAGAGCTTGTACATTTCTCTTATTACAAGAGTAAAACTCTTTCTTTAAATATCCAGTTAATCTCTTCCTTGGTAAAATGTCTTTAAAATCCCCATTTTGAATCATCACCACAACTTTTGTTTCCAAATTAGACATTAGAAGTCCAATTTATCAGGTAATTTGATCACAATTTATTTTTCCTTGTCGCAATCATCTTATAATTACCATCCTTTAAACAATAAAAATGGAAAAGAGGACGATCAAACAGCCCTAATGAAACTATAATTACAACATCTATGGTCAGATGCTAAAAAGAAAGGTTCACAGATAGCTTGGTGAATGAACAAACACACACACAGGAAGTGCAAACACACAGAAACTGAAAGCAAACTCATGGTGAAATATTGCTTGCCAACAGCTCCCAATCAGTGGTGCCAACTGAGGACAATTATCAGACCCATAATGAGTTCATTAGGATAATGAAACAGCTAAGGCTGATTTTCTATTCTACATTTTAAACCTCTTGTATTAGCGTCTCCACTAGCAATTTAGATTAGCAAGCCAAGCACAGACATAAGAAAGGGTCTGAATGGATAAAAATGTATTTGTGCTAACCCATTCAGAGTCATAAAACAACTATAAACAGTGCTTCTGCAAAATCAGGGAAGCAAAACACGTGACTGACCTAAGCAAAGACTAAAGAGTTACACATTTGCTGTAATGCAAAATGTTCCAAATTGAGAGAAAGTTGTCCTGTAGAAACAGTTCAGTATTCTGATATGATTTTATGCATTAGTCACTTAAGGTATTATGTCATCGCACCTCACAGTCTGAGTAACAAATCCACCCAAAAAAACATATTGCACATGCTTGAGTCATCTCCAGGCTGCCTTTGCAGTGATCAGTAAGTCAGTAGAAGATACATTTGCTCAACTATAGAAGTCTCAGTCAGATCAAGCATAGTCTACAAAATACTCTTTAAGACTTCAGTCTATCAGAACATTTCAAATGGTAAAAATGTAATGTTTAAAGTACAGAAAGAAATGTAACTGTTTCTCGCTTTTGGAATTTAGTCGCAATGGAAGTACATGATGATTTTGTGATTTTGTAAGAGAAAAAAATTAACCAGTCAAGACTGAAAATATTCAGCTACTATGTATGTGCAAACTGATGAATCTACCTCACAAAAAAGACTACGCAAAAAAGCTAGGTTCACAAGAAAAAGAAGAAACAAATTTTAGCAAATAAATTTTACAAAACTTACAGTACTCTTTTTTTTATACACCTGGAGCTCACAATAATAGTGTTATACCAGACAAAGTCACAAATGCAACTCCATAGCTCTTCAGGAGCAGTGACTTGAAATATCAAAGATCTTTAATTTCATCAGTAAAGGCTCCCACATACTCAGGCATACTTCACTCCCCCATCATCTTTATGTCCTTCACCAGTGTATTGTATTCCTCTTCTCCATGTAGGAAATCTGTACTCTCAACTATGAAATCTCAACTGTCAGTGAGCTGTGCATGGAGACAGCACGATTCACATGATACGCACAGTACACCCGAGTCTGTGGGAGCCTTTAGAAATGTTTATATTCTGTTCTCTTGAGTCATGAAGGAATATGTCTGAAATGTGAGCACCACCAAATGTAATTTAAATGTAACTAAATGCTTAAAAGCATCTGCGTCAACCACAGAAAACTCTTCGAAATACAACATTCATTAAGTCAGAAAAATGCTCTGCCTAAGAAACTGCTACTTTAACCTTATCATATAAGTAACGCTAATTATCAAATGGATTTCAAACTGACAGCACATTCACGCAAGCTATACAATACCACATGAGGTCAATTATCATCATTACTGCAAATTAGTGTTGGTAGTTTTGATAAACATTAGAACTGGTGTGATACTAGCTAACTATACAAATACCCATAAGGCTAGTTTGTCATTTTTAACCAGAGTATTACTTAATTTGATGCTTTGAATTCAGGCAGGATCAAATTTGACTTAATTTGATAGTGTGTAACACTGACTGAATGTATCTGGAAATTATGGTCTTGCAGGACTAAGGTGGATGCAGTTAAACCAAATGATTTGCATGCTACTTAAACACAAACACATTTCTTGGTCTGGAATTGTTAAGACTTCATTGACACATGGCCTGTGGTATCCTTTTATTCAAGGAATGTAAGAGTGTTATTCCTCATGAACATCTCTCCCCAATACGTGTAATGTAGTGAATGTCCTTCTGACAGCTAATTTTGTTTAAATATTAGCACAGTACACTATAGTTTCATTTCCATCATGGGAACTGTAAAGAAATGACTTTTCAGAGGTATTGGACTGCCATTAATAAATATGTATTTTGTCAGAAGTCACAGGTCAAAGTAATGTTTGTTATTTATTTTCATTTTAAATGTTTTAACTGTCATGAGAACACCAATGGCTTCATAGACCCATTGCCTGACATACAGTTCTTAATGAAAATGTAAAGAAAATGTTATATCACCATAAATGATTTTGTGTTTTCTTGCAAGTATTTTCAGACATAATCTGACAAATATGTCAGCCATGATGCTTTTTATGTTTTGCTGTATTACAAACGAAGGATCAGAATAAAAAAATATATATATATATATATATATATATATATATATAAATTTATAATTTCTTAGGTCTAAATTTACCTGCTTAATATTTAGGATTGGGTAAATCCAGTGATTTATGAATGAAGACAGAGATACGTCTGCTAATCCATTGCTATGAAAAAAATTAATATTTTAATAATTTTGTTGACAAGGTTTAGAATAAAAAACAGTCAAAATAACTATCTTTAGATATCGAAACACCTTCAGGCGTGTCTTAAATTCCCAGACACGCAGGTTACTGGTGTTTACTGTAAATGCTAATTGCAACATGACTAAGCTGTTGATAGTGTCCGGGGTGAAGACAATAACAACAGAAATTCCTAGTTGGAAAACAAAGCCAGTGGTAAAACCCAATGAATCCGTGAACTCACATTTTCTTTAGTCTTCACAAAGAGGCACACATGCATTTCCTTGTTAGTTGGATAAACAAAGGTGTTGCACTATAACTGTAATAAAAACTTGTCAAAAAAAAAAACACACACACAAGCATTTGTTTGTTGCACTACCTATAAATTCATGACGGTGGTCATTATTTCTCCTCAGCTTGAGGCAAGCGAATGATGTTGACGCTTATGTCATTAGCCTCTGTGAAATCAGCCCGCCTCTCAGTGAGGAATTTGAGACAGCACTCCGTAGCAGGTCAGATAATAAAGCATGGACAAGGCTATCTCCTTTAATTTATATGCAGGCAGAGAGTGATCTGCCCCGGGTGTGTTTGGCCTGACTAAGCAGAGTGAGCGAGACATTGACTTGTCTGAAGAGAGTCTTCCCACGATCCACTGAAGAGAAACACATTTCCTACGGCATTGCTTCCACTGTATCGAGACTCTAATGAGTCTATACAACAAAGGCTCGGTATGAGTCTCACCAGATCTCACCATTTTCAAATGACATGAGTGTGTAAACAACTAAAAGGGATTAAAAGAACCTTGACATCTGCAGCAACATCAGAAAAGTTCATCTGGGGAACATATAGCCTTAAACCAGTCATCAAGAGAGCTAGTACATCCACCAAAGCAGCCGTTTCTTAATAGCAATTACTGTTTTAAGTGTTCAGAGTAAATCGTCTTCAAAAAGGAATGTTCCCCTGTGGCTATCATACAGAGAATACAGATAGATTTTATGATCAGATATGAGAGTCTGAGAGTAACATGGAGGTGGAAGAAAGAACTAAGAAAGGCAGAAAGAGAGATTTCCTTAGCTTTCCTAGGTTCATAAACCATGTGACTGCTGTTTTCATTAAATGCAAACTAAGTGTTGAAAGTGCAGCACCACATTATTTTTGCAATTACTGTATTCAGATGCACATAATAATCACTGAAGTAATTGCTCTTTTATGGCAGGATTTTTTTTAAAAAGCAGGGGCATGTACAAACTGAACAGGGTCAATTGGATCCAATGCCAAAACAAATACCTATAGACATTTAAGACAATAGCAATATGGAAAGTTAAATGCAAGTTTCTACACAAATGTAGAAACTTGCAAATGTAGAAATTTGCCAAAATTATTCAAAGAGAACATTGGTGACTCCTGTAGGAGGGTAATAAAGAACAAAGTACAATATCTAGGTACTTATGCCATACCAGCCTCAACATAGGTTGGCGTTCATGATTCAGCAATAACAAAGGACAAGAATGACATCCATTTATAAATCTGCATGAAACTCAGGAGTTTACCAAGATTATACAGTCACACATATGCTCAAACAAAATGTTACGTCCTTAATTAACTGCAAGACTAAAGCAAGAATTTTGGGAGACATGCATTTTCCACTTACCAAAGTTTAAGAGGAAAATCTGGGCTCAAAATGAAAACCAGAAGAAATGTGCAAAATACTTTTTCCATAGCACTATTCATAGATTGCGCAATTTTCCAATCAAAATATTCTCAGTTGTGGGTTGCACTTTCCTGGGCAAAGTTTGAATCAGCTGCAGCACAACTATGTTAATCTAGAAATGCAGAGGCAGAGACGGGGGATAGGTAAGTACGAACTGTTCTCTAGAGCATAGACACTTTGAGATAAGCGCAGTTACAGAAAATGCTAACTAGATGAGTCACCACTCCTCCTCGCATGTATCAGAACAACACATTTCAGGTAAGGTCATTACAATTACAGATAACAATGCATTGTGAGAATTCAGCACTGTGCCAACGGTCTGATTTGTCTCACCATCTTTTGCACATCTGCAACTCTGACGGTGTCTTCCCGTCGAGTTCACTTGTTTGTAGCTTTGCCCCTAATTTACTGCACAAAGCCATTGTTGAAATGTAGCATTGTGTTGGTGCAGACATTGGACATTTCAGGTGGTGCTCACTTAATGGCACAAGTGCAGGCTGAGAAAGCATTCACAACAATGTTGAAGCTTTTCTGGGTTCCAGCAGTGCACTAGAAGAGCCTGATGTCGACGTTTGCCTTCACTCCATTAAAGACTACAGGTGGCATGATGGCTTAAAATTTAACCCACAAGAGCCTTTGTAATTTTGGAAATAAACCATTAGTAAGTTACTTCAAGTGCCATTTGTATATCTATGATAACAGTCAATTTAGCACACCTGCAGGGTGTGATCCTGAACACACACTTGGCATTTCAGACTCCATGCTGAAAGAGGGGAAAGAGCCCCTTAAAAAAACAAAATGAGCCAAAACACTTGCAGGTTTATTTTTTTTCTGATCGTGATTCAATAAAAACATTATTTAATTCCACAGGTCCACAATTTTGACTATAGCAAAAATGCATAAATATTTCTAATAATGGAATTTAATGTAACAATAATCAGTATGTGATTACATTTAAAAGTATCATTTTACTCATCATGTGCACCTGATTTTGATTTTGGGTTTTAAAGATACATTTACCCATTATTTACTTAGAGTACAATGAATATACAGTAAACAGCTTCAATGGTTTTGTGACAAAGAATCGTTTGCACAAGCTTATATTAACTGTGAATTCAGTTTATTATTAGTTCACTGAGCAGGCCTGGCAGAACTAAGTTTGGAAAACTAAAATGCATAAAGCCAAGTGTTTATTTACCCCATGTTAGAAAAATAGCCGTGCAAAGGACTATAAAGCCATTTAAATAACTTTGGAAATTGTTCTAAATATGGAGTAATAGAATTTGTGACAAGATGAGCATGCTTCATAGATGAATGCCATGGCAACAGACAGGCCCAAGGTAGAAAAAGACTTCTTGTGCATAAACCAATACTTGGAGGAGAATGACATTTTAAACCTGATGAAGTCCCAGAATGAGCTACACAAGGTTAAAATGCAAAGATAAATAATCTGTGTGCAAAACATTCAGCAAAAATGACAAAAAAAATTCAGAAGGTTCTGTTGGATCTACCAAAGTATTTAAAGTATCAGTAGCTGCATTTCCATTACAAATGTGTGCAAATCTTTTTCTATGTTCTGCTAATGTAAAAAAAAAAAAAAAACAACAACACAATTGTGCAATTGTGATGTTTCCAATAAATAAATAAAAAAATAAACAGAAAATAAAATCACAAGTGAATAACCCTGTTCATGCAATAAGGCATCAAAAATAACTATTGGTAGCAATGGATTTGAAAAGTTGCATGATTACATTCATAATTTGCAAAAATTGTAGTCGGTGATTAAACCAAAGACCTATGGATTCAAGACATTTGAATTTAATTCAATAACCATGATACCATAAGAGTATCATTTCAAAACTATTTTGCAAAGATCTTATTCCACACAATATTTTATTCTGCTTTTATCTGTTCTGCTCTTAGAGTAGCACTTATTTAATCAGTTGGTCTTTTCTAATAACTAGTTTGTAATTAAATGTGACACTTGTAGCAAAAGTAGTTGTCAAACATCATTGTCTTCATAAAAGTAATTAATTATGTTCTGTTAGGAAAAACCTTTCAGCCAGCTGCCTGGCAGTTTATAGCAATAGGTGAGGGATGTTGAGTGCTATGATCTACTATGATCCAGAAAACTCTGGAAAAAACTCTAGCCTCTCCAGCATTTTCTCTGACAAGATATTAAAACATAGGAAGTGTAAAAATCGTAGTGGTTTCGAAAATTTTGAAAGCCAAGATACCTTTCTATATAGGCTTTGTAAGAAGTGCATGTGTAGAAATTTTATATTTTTATATTCACAAAGTATTCTATTCTAACTGAACAACTTAGCTGAATTAGTCACACCTTGTTTCACTGTAACTATAGAAACTCAAAGGGCTGCATCACCTGTAGCAACGTCCATTGAAATAGATTACGCAACCCATATTAAAATGAGTTTTTTGTTCTCCAAACATGAAAATGTTATTTATGCACCCTTTTCTTTGTTGTCTTCAAAGTCCAAATTAAGAAAATGTAGACTGTGTTGCATTCTCTTGTATTAAAGCATTAAATGCAGTGAAAGAAGATGTAGGACTGCTAAATAAATTAGACTATATTTACTATCTAAAGTTCTAACATGCGCTTAAAATTAAACCAGTACAAAACCTAAAGACTCGCATATCAGCACAGATGGATGGAAAGAAGGCTAAGGCATGATGGAGTAGTTAGTTACTCCCACAGCAGAGGTGAGACCTTCTGTCTGGCTGCTGACAGCAAGCCTTCACATTATCTAACAGCTTTGTATCTGTAAATGCACCATGTTCTCCAAGCACCGCCTGTAACCCAATGTATTGAAATAAACTCTCTGCAGAGCCTATTTGTGATGGTGTATCTATTTCTGTCTGTGGCAGACTATGATTGGATTTCTGAAAACACTGCGGTGTTTAAAGGCTACTGACCCACCAAGTCTTATTCAACATTTCAGCTTAAGGAATAAAAAAATGAATTGTGGTACAACATGTAACACATGCACTGCAGAAATAAGAAGATTTTGCACAGTGGTGCCACCCAGTTAAACCTTTGTAAAATAGGATATATTGGGATTTAGGATTAACCATAAATCAGTGCTTTGAAACATAATAGTGTAGGTCATGGTTGTTACAAATAAAACAATATTATTCCCATATTTAAGAGACAAAGCTTAAAATGTTCCAAAAAAATTGATTTAATGGAGGAAAAGGGGAGCTTCGAGGCACACACCAATCTTTCTCTCTGTGTGTGTGTGTGTAATTTAATTAGGAGCAATAAGGTACTCTAGGCTCCTCTATTTCAACGCTAAAGAACAGCAGAAAAAAAAAACTTTTCTAAAACAATTTATTTATAGGAATGCTTTTTTAGCACTTAATGTGCTTGTGCTTACTGGATCTGAGAGAGTGGCAACATTTATCTTCGAGAATCTGAGATGCTTTCTGAGAGTTCAACACATAGAAACATGTTGACAAGATGGATCTCATGCACTATAATCCACTCTAAAAGAAGATAAACTATATCATGAATGTAAATGAGTAACAAACCAAAGCACTATTCATAGTAGTGCATCACAGGTCAAAATCAAGATAATGGCAGATGTAACGATTTCTCCAACAACGTGTCTGTGTGATTAGTGGTCTGATGAACTAAAATGTTAGGAGCTAAAAGTGCAGCCCAGTTTTGACCTCTGGGTAAAATTTGATAAGAATTAATGAACAGTCTGAACATGTAGGAGGCAGAATCAATTTACGCAGAGGCATATTCATTTGTCCTGCCTCATTCTGTTGGTTACACGTTAATGGGAAACGCAGTGATGCAAACACAAGGTGCACACTGCTCACTGTGTTCACGCAACACCAAACATATAGAAGTTCTTGTTTTGAAGCAAAAACATAATCGCATAATCTCCTATCAACCTTTTTGTTGAGGCATACGAATGCATTATGGGAAACTATTCTTTGATGTCAGTATCAGTGACCTTTACTGAAAAACAACATTATGTTATTTTATTTAGGGATATTGGTTTGTGTTAGTTCCCACAAACCAAGAAATCAAAACATCCATAGGCTCATTCCCACTAAATGAGTCCTGCTCTTTACTACTCTACACATACAGAATAACAATATGTAACTTGAATTGTTAAGTGTCTCATAGTGTGATCATCACTAGTCTAGAAATTGGAAAATAAATTGTTGTTGTCTCTCCTAAAATCAATAGCAAATAAAATTTTCAGTAAAGTGCCAAGTGTCCATATATTTTAAACTTTTTGACATGTTGTCACATTAGAGCCTCAAAATGTATTTAATTAGGATTGCATGTGGTAGACCAGCACAAAGTGGCACATAATTGTGATTTGCATGGAAAATTCATGGTTTAAATATTCTTTCAAATTAAAATTTAAAAAGTGTGTCATAATTAGTACATACTGTCATTAGAAATAGCTATATGAAGACGTAGTCATGACTACATCTTCATTTGACCTCCGACTAGCACAGCACCCTCAACAATAGAAAAAGGAAGGAACTTATGTTAAACTGACCAAGTGTTTAGATTCGTTTATCTCTGCAGTACTCGAAAAGAGTTACATTAGAAGAAAAAAGTCAACTCTTAAATTAGCAAAAAGTTTTTCTGTTATTGCCGTATTTAAACGTTTTTAAGAATTTGATTTATGTTAACCAATGTCAACAAATATGTTGGCCCTTTGGTGAGTGTAATTGATCAATTGTCATTCTTTGTATTGGAAAATCCTTGGGGAAGTATATTCTAAATTTACCAACACTCAATGCATACTATTACACATATTTGTATAATAGTATCATTACTGTCATGTGTCGCCTTCTAGATTAGTTTCACGTTTTTATAATTGCTTGTAGTATCTCTGATAAAACCCCAAATATGTTTGACCAAGTTTGAAACAAAGTGTTTGTATCTCAACCTAACACACACACGCACACACACGCAAACACACAAAGGTGAAGTCAATAACTGGCAACAGTCGAGAACTCGTTCTTGATTCGGATAATAACACACATGTTCTGAGACTTCAGGAAGAAACTCATTACATTTACCAGAGAGGCTGTTTTAAGAAGGTTTAGTTTTCTTAACATAGGTACTAAAATATGCCAAATGAATTGGAATTCTTTAGTTTTATTTTTTATTTTTTTTAACATGAGATCTAAAGTAGAAGAAACTTTTGTTATCAATCTTGCTCTGCAGGAAGGCAGTCTGCTGGGTATGCTTTTAACTGTTTGAAAATGTAAGAGGGAAATTAAACTCTTACATTCTCTCCTGCAGCAGCGTATAGATACCTTTCCTCATAAACACATGTTCACAATTTCTTTTTGATCAGAGTGCAGAAACCACAGGTGCATTTACCTAAATTGTTCTGATGTGTACATTTGATAACTAAGTGGATATTGGTTTTATACACTCATGCAGAACAAGGTAAAATACTCAACATCAAAGCTTATCATCATCAAAGGTGTTCAACAATTATGGCAAAGCTGTTTTGAAAGAAATCCTTTCTTCTTAACTCAGCTCCTATAGGAGTGATGTAGTACTTTCCCAGCCAGCATGGTTCAACCTAGGTCACAGACATCTATAGATTGCTGTAATTCAGTTCTGCTCAGTGATGTAATGATGTCTTGGTGGGTTGTTGCACTGACTGATTCATTTTTGTTTGTATCCATGTGCAAAAAACAACCAACCATTGATCCTTTACACCTTTCATTGAGAGTCTGCGACTTTTAATGGAGAGGACAGAAGCACTCCCCAGGGCAGAATGAAGAATGGGATATGCACTGCCTCGAAGGATAAACACTGGAAATGAAAGCATCTAATTACCAGTCTAGCTCTTAGACTAGTAGAAACAAATAAAATGCATATATAATTATTTTTTAGCTAAAACTGCAGATATTGTGTGCTTCATATGTGCACAATAACATTGCTGTATCTCTACTTTTTTGTACCTATCTTCAAATTTGTGAGCTAAACATGTCTCCTAAGATGATCCCTAATGAAGTGATGGGTTTTTTCTGTTGTCAGAGATGGTATTCATTCAGAGGTGATATACATTTATTTTTTAGATCTGTTTTGATGCTAAAATGCAGCCACTAAATGAGAAAATATATTTGCTTTTAGCGATAGAGCCTTTCTCGCCTGAACACTGAGATTTTAGCTATCTCTATCTCCATTCTTTATGTCACGCTGACATTAAGCAAAAAGCTTAAATGTAAAAATGTCAAAAAAAAGGTTTCAAAGGGGGACAATTGATTAATCAACTACATTTATGAAACTGGTTGGACCACATCTCAATGTAGCTCATCTTTCTGCTTCAGTTCTAAAAAAGCTACCAACGTACACTGTTGCTTATTAATTCAAGAAACTTGGACTACTATATTCAACCTTCATATAAATTAATTTTGGACAAAATGTACGTATTTCCTGCCAACATATTTCTACAGTGACTATATTTTGCAGTCTATGTTTAATCATTGACTTGTGATTGATGTTTGGAGTACTTGCCAATTAAATCAGTACATGCTGACTCAAAGAATTCCTTGTAAGTATTTAAAGTAAATTTGTCATGACAACTTCTAAAAATCTATACAACTTATAAATCCAGACTAAACTCTAGACAAAATCATTTATCACCAGATTAAACATTTCTTTGGTATACAACTGATCTATATTACCAGATCTCTTGATATTTTCATTAGTTGTTTTTTTTTCGCTCTGCCTGTGGCTTTGATTTTAGGGTGATTTTTTGCTCTATCAGTGTCTCAACAACTCTACACAAACACATGAAACATTACTCAGTTGAGTGTGTCATTCCTTTCTTTCCTCTTCCCTGCCTTCCCCATGTTAGCATACTGCAACCATCTCTGCTGCTGAGCAGCCAGTGGCACTGTGCATATTTAGGATATTCTTCTGAAATTTGACGCGTTAATGATGTGGATTTTAAGAATACTTGTTCCAGACAGCTGAACGCCAAAGTTAGACATGTTCCAAGAATCAGCCTTCAAATATGCTTAACAAATTAGCAGGATGATGCATCAGTGACTGGAGCTGAAAGTTTTGCATGTGGAACGTCTGCTTCTTGTTGTGGTAACTTCTTTGCTGTGTACATCGATTTATGCAGAACAGATTAATTGTTTGCTTTCGTTTATTGAAAGTCAGTGCCTTTACACTTTCTAGTCTTTATCCATTTGATCATTTATGGGCATGTTTCCCAAAAAAACGTTTGCCATGATTGTCTGTTTGGAAGCTTTACCACCGCTTATCCTCAAGATTATTTACACACACCTGTCTGTGTTTCCTTTTCTTTTTAAGACATGTCTCATGGGTTGAATAAACTTAAAATTGGTCTTATGACCATGATGGAGGTAAAAAGTGGAAACCTGAACCTGAGAACACAATTTCAGTTGCACAACAGTGCAAGAATCATGCAGTGTGGATGTGTTGCTATAGGAGGGATTGGCGGACTGAACAAAATAGATGGAATCATGAGGAAAAAACATTATTTGGAAATATTAAAGCAACATTTTCAACATTATTTGCATCAATGAACCAAATGACCCAAAAATCTTCAAATTAGTTAGAAAGTGGCTTAAGGACAGCTAAGTTAATGTTAATACTTTTCATCACAAAGCTTTAATAGGAGTTCTAGTGAAAATATGTGGGCAGAAAAGGTGTATGAGAATAAGGCAACCTACAAACCTGACTCAGTTATTCAAGGTCTGTTAGATTTAAATTTCAGCAGACTATTGTGAAAAGCTTGAGGAAGGACACCCAACATGTTTGATTCAAGTTGATTCACGTCATACAGTAAACAGGAAGTTTCAGGATTCAGACAAATTTGGAACATTGAAATGTTTCTCTGCACTTTCAGCTGTCGCAGATTCCCATGAATGAAACAACCCGATCTACTAACAAAGAAACTATGAAAGTATTTTAGCTGTTTTAGTTGAGTTATCAATGACCATATAGTAAAGCTGTTAAACACCATTTGTGACATCAATGTCTGACAAATACCTTCTCTGGCTCAGTTATTATACATTTTCAGAATTTGTTTTCTCAAATTTCTAGCCCTCTTCCAAAAAACTTTATTCATCTATCTGTAGATCCATAGGTCAGACAGTCTGAGTCTCAGCTGTAACCATGTTTTATTCTCTTGGCACCCTGCTGTCAACAGGGAATAAAGATGAAAGATGACTCATCTTAAAGACAGAGCTTCAGCAAAAATGTGATGATGAATACTGATTTTACAATCTCTGCAAGACTGAGCAGAGATGTATCCAAGAAGAACTTGCCAGGGTGTATCAAGACTAAAGAGAAAGAGAGCTACCACACCATCAGATTATGATAATCAACCTCCTGATCATAGGCTGCGGTCTATTATCAACCCAGGTGTCATTTACATAATATTAAATGTGGGTTTTCAAGAGTCCCTGCAACTCAATATATCCCTCTAGATGAAGGTTTTTTCTTACAACCATCTATTTTCACTTCAAATTACAGAAACTTTAAATTAAAGCACAGTTAGCTCTATTTCAATCTTCTTCACAGCTGAAAAATACTTTCTTCTTTCACAGAAAAGCGGAAAAGGAAGGGTTATAAAAAGAAAAAGTCTAAATCATATCCCAAATGACAACATTTCTAATAAATGTTTACAACAATCCATAACATGAAGTACAAATTTGTCCTGCTCTTTCCTTCGCTTAAAAAACCTCTACATTGGTTTGTTAGTGCTCCAAAAAGATCTGTTTCTAAAAATTCTGGGATGGAGATCTATTGAGCCTATTAATAGGTTTTTCTCTAACAACCACATTTGCACTGGTTAAGCATAAATTTGGAATTAACCAATTTGTAATACTGCAGCCATGGATTTGCCAAAGTATTCAAACAAATCTTGTGCAGATATTCTTTGTTCATTTTAACAAAACTTTAATTTAAAAAATAATAATACCAGGTAAATCTCGGTAATTAAGAATATTATCAAAAAGCAAAAGTAATTTAGTAAAGCAGTATCAAAATGTGAAACTTATTTTATCACATGAAAAGTATTTGATTATGGTTTACAGCTAAGAAAAGTTCAGATTCAGTTTCTCTGAAAATTGAAATATAACTGTGATTAGTCATCAGTGGAACCACCTCATCAATGCAGTGCGGCATTGACGAGGTAATCCAGAGGTCTTGACTAGGTATATAATGCATGGGTATCCTTTTCAGCAGGTTGAAATTTCTATATTAAATTTTTATTATTTTTTTATCTTATGTAATATTCACATTTTCTGAGTTTGGGGTTTTATTAGTTATGAACAATAATCACCAAAATTAAAAGAAAGAACTTATTTAAATATTGTCTGTACATGTGTACTATATTTTTAATTTTACTCTCTTTTATATCTTACTTTTTCTAATTTACACTACTGGTATCATTTCTCATAACACTGTCTCCCCTGGGCAAAGGCAATTAAAACAAAATGTAAACTGATGCAGAGGGGGGATGCTGTTTGAAATTAGGAACCGATTTACAGGATTTTACCAATTGTTAGAATCAAAAGAGTCAGAACATTATGAATTACTAACACAAAGACAAATATTTTCTGACTGCTTCGCAAAAAGACATTGCTAATATTCATAGGCCTGGAAACTTTGAGAAATGCCACTACAAAGTTTAAAAACAAGAATGAAGTGCATAACAATTGTTTTCTCACAAAGCGACAGGACCGTCACCATTAATGCCAGAGATGTCACTCTGGCAACTCAAGATAATTTGTCTTGCATCCTGTGTGGATAAAGAATCTTTCTTGTGAACCAACTAGGCAAAATGTAATTCCCGATTCACAAAAAATTAAGTGGGTGATAGAGAAATAAGTCATCTTGTTTTCTTTTTAAATTGGGAATAACAAACCCAGCTCATATCCACTAAACTGATATTATTTGCCTGACAAAAACCACAAAAGACCGAAAAGTGGCTAATAGCATTTGAAATGCAGAGTGCCAGTCTCCCCTTGGCCTCCCATCCATTATGATGGAAAACATTTCGAAAGCTTTGTTTCCCAGCTGAATCATAACCAAGACTTAATGGAATTCTTCCTCAATTTATTCAAGGTCAAAGCTCATCACTCACACAGTCCTTTGCATTGTAAATCCATCCCTCAACACGTCTGTGAGAAGAATTTGAATAAAAGAAATTATAAGTTTATTAGTATACTTCCTATGAATATTGAGTCTGCTGTTATATAGGACAACATAGGAGAATATGAAAGAATACAATCCTTGAAAAAGTATTTCTTCCCCTAAAACTTTTCAAAATTTGTTACAATCTCGGAACTGTACGTTATTGAGATTTCATACAACAGATCAACACAAACTAACTCATAACTGTGAAAAGGAACAACACTACATTTTCCATGTTTTTACAAATAAAGTCTGCATGTTACCTGCAAAAGCATGTAACATGAATATTTTACTCTGAAACCTCTAAAAATACTCAGAAACAGCATGCAATATATATCAATGGCTACGTTTATCTTATGTGCAGTGCTGCTCAACTGTATGGATGAAACCCACAACCTCCCCTTCCTCCCTAATTAGCTTAAAACTTGATTGGTCTTGTACTTACCAGCACGTGTAATAAATTTTGATCACATATGCATCAGAGGTTGTAAAATGTTCTCCCTCCACATGTGACTTTGGAAATCTTGCTACACACATTTATTTTGATTGTGCTTAACCACAATCCCTTGCTTTTTTTCTATACGCCCTGCATTTGGTTCACATGAAGTGGGACAAGAACTATGATTTTAAGCTCAAGTCTGCACCAAAGTTCAAGCATAATGACACTTCCCCAAATGAACCGAACTTTCAGACCTAATGGACTAGACCTCTACAGGACAACAAGACTGTGAGAATGCACCCTACATGTGCAAAACTGGTAGGGGTATACTCAAAAAAAAAAAAAAAAAAAAAACAATCCTGCAGTTGTAAATGTGGATCTAAATTGTGTTGCTAAGGGGCTGAATAAAAATGCACACTACACTTTTCAGATTTGTATTTGTCACACACAACATTCCTGTTCCACTTAGCAATTGTGCTCAACTTTATGTTGATTCATTACATTAACTCCTTCAACAGAAATTGAAAATTCAAGTTGGGAAAAGCAATGTATGCTATGATAGTTCAGAATGAAAATTTTTGCAAGGTATCATATAATAAATTAAAAGGGACTAAAAAAAGACCCAAACAAAGAAATATATATATGAATATATATATTTTGGAATAATTCTAATGAGCAGAACACAATTTTGGAATCTTGTTAAGAACTCTGTTACTTTCCTAGTGAGCAAGCAGCAAATGCTTGCAGTTAGTTATTTGAGATCATCATCAGACACAGCATCAGATAGTCTTCTAAATGGGTATATAATCTACCCGATTCCTGACAAACACATCTCTGCCCACTGAGAGCATATAACGTTTATGGTTTAGCACTGCACTCCATCCAAAGAATATGCCACAATGATTAGTGAGTACCAACAAGAATGTTCAAGTTTGATTCCAGGCTGAATTGTACATTTCTGGACTGAGATATCTACTGAAAAACAACAAGAAAGTTGACACACAGGAAGACTTATTTCACCACCAGTTCAGCTGACACTTTCTGTCAAGCAATTATCTTCCCATGAATAATTCCTGTTTGTCTCGACACTCCTGAGTGCTGCTTGGAAACAAACATGTTAATGAAGGCATTTCCGATTTGCAACATTTGTGACGCAAATTAAAAAGACATAAAAACCAAAAAGCAGGATTAAATTAATATCTCAGAAGAGATACGCCTTGATCAACTCAGCAGAATGTAGTCAGTCACTTATAAAATAGTTTTCTCAGAAGACTTCTTTCATGGTTGATTAAAGATGCAACTTAGAAATGCAGTCATATTTTTAAGTGGAACGAACTCATTTGAGAGATAAATAAAGTTAGATGTTGATTTCTCAAGTTTGGACTTCAAAGGTAAGACAGACAACCATGATAAAAACAACACAAAACAACAAAAAACTGAAGTTGCAGCACATCTGTCACTTGTACATCTATTATGCAAGTTTACTACTTCACCACAACCCTAAGGTACAAAAATCAATTGAAATCTAATGACTGAATAATATTAGACTATAGTGTTGTTCTCTAGTGTCATTGTCATTTTGACAAACTAGTTATAATAATTATTTGAGCTTTGTAACATGGAGTATTATCCTTATGAAACAAAATGTACAGTGGTCACAAAAGAATTGACATGGTGAACAATAGTCATGAAGACTGTGGTATTTAAATCATGCTCAATTATTATAAAGGGGGTTCAGCCTGAAAATCCTAGGACACTAGTAGTTACTCATACCAGTCTGTCTGACACAAACAACCATGTAATGTATTTAACACTTTGCAATGGTTTCAATAAAATAGCTTACTAATAACCTGCATTGATCAGCTTAATTGATAAGTCACAGCTAAAGTAAAATTCAATGATCTCCTTAGAATGAAATATACTATTGGAAAATTATGAATTGTGTCATTTTTAGTTTCCTTAAGAAGTTACACCCATCTAAAAATGTTGCATATCAAGCAGAAACCCTGTAGGTTGATGACAGTACTTACTAGAAACAGATTCATGAACCAGGAAAATATGGGCAAAGGTCTGTCTCAAAAAAGCAGAAACAATCACAAAAAGTCAAATTTATGAAGGCCTAGCCTGATCGTCAGCAAAACACAGCAGTTCTCACATTGACTCGCTAAAAGACCTGTGCTACTTTGACCATAATATTAGACAGGTAATACAACAGCTGTTACCTCACTCTTACAGACTTATACCAGAGTAATGTTGTACAGTGAATGAAGAGCTCAGCTGGGCAGACAGTGAGGACTAATGCTTGGTTAACGTTCAGCACTATTGCACCGTTTCTTATCATTGCTGGAATAAAATATAACCGGAGAAATAAGCCGTTACTCCTATGCAGTTACAACTGAAAACTATTTTAAAGCAGTGATGAGTAATGTCTGGTAGATCAGATAGGATTAGGATGACAAATTCCCAGCTCCACAAGTTCATGAGGAAATTAATCCGTTTCACCAATTATGCTCAAATTACCTCTCCAACATGAGTGCAAAACCTTTGGGCAAAACGTTTTCTTGAATTGCAGATACAAAACATATCAAAAATGTTTCTGTCATCCAGAGAGCTGTCTTCACGGATCACTGAGAAAATAAAGGGAGCATTGCCTTGGACACATATCTTTACCTCAAGAGTTTGCAGCACTTGTTCATTGCATGGCTAAGGGATGCAAACCAACACTTGCAACAAAGCTTTAAAAATCATTCACAAAAACTTAACTACAACATTCTCTATCTTAGAGCAGAAAATTACTGCAGTAAGGCATCTTTTTAAAATAAACTGCACAGTTGAAACTGGAACCCAATCTAAACATCTCCAAAAAAAAAAAAGTGACAGACTGCCAACTCTTGACAATAAATAAAACGAGACAGTGCAAATTGCAAGCTGGTGACTTACTGTGGTGAAATTTACAGCGAGGCAATCCTCTCCCCGAAAGGTGCACTGCAGAAGCATGTCACCGATGTCATGCCCTGTTCGGTTATAGAAATCTGTCATATTGAAGAGCTTGGGCTTGAAGTTTTGGAAGTTCGCCTTTTCCTTTAGCACAGCCAGAACCTCAGCTTCAGCCAAGTGTGGGTTGGCAATCTGATGATTATTGTTAAGGAGAGCCAGGAGCTCTCCAACGTGATAAAGGTCATTTTTTGTGATTTTGGAGAAACGAAATTCATTGAGGTTGCAGAAGGTAACAGCAGGAAAGGTGAGGTTTGTGGCTGCCACTTCGTCCAATTTGGTGACGTGAGGATACTCTAGGTAATACGACACCCGATCCATGCAGACCAGCATCAGTAAGCTTAATGAGCCCAAGAAGGAAATAGTCCAAAGAAATCGACGGAATGTCATGTGTCCGTAGGCAAATATGTGACTCATGCCATGTAGGGTGGATATGTTGGCAAATGCTTGCAGGTTCGAGGGCCTGACACTTTCAATGCTTTCCTCTGAGCTTCCTTTCATGGCTGTAAAGTGATGCTCAGTACTCTCAACGAACTTCAGGTTAGAGACTTTGCTTAGCAACAGGAAAAGCAAAATGTAACCAGCAGTGATGTTTGGCACACTGTCTCTCTTTTTTTATCCAAGAAGGAGAAATATTATCAGTAAATAGCTACCTTAAAATGGTTGTCAGACTCTAACACTTTTCTTTTCATTGCGTCTCGCATGCCATTGGTTTGTCAGCTGTTCCTGGAGTGCCAGGTCCCCCCTTTTCGTTCAGTTTGCCGTTTTATTATCTCCAAAGCTGTCTCTCACTCTCCACGCTCAGCTGTCCTTTGCAGAGGCACCAATAACAATGACAGAAACACCCACTTCTACTAAAAACGCAATGTCTCCTGATTCCTGAGTCGAGTAAAAAGGAAGGGACAAGGAAAGAGAACAGAAAACAGCAGACAGAAGGATATAGGCAATGAGAGGGGGGAATGAGATGAAAAGGACTAGCGTTTAAAGAGGGGCGCTAAGCCTCAGCAGTCAATGGGACCCTTCCTCCTCCAATCGGAGAGAATGCCTCTACATCGCATTGATAATAGGCTGCAATGGTTTTCTGAATGAGAGTAATAAAGAGAGAAATGGCTCACTGGTCCCTCGCTGTCACCTTCCTTTTTCTCTGGTGTCTCTTAGCGCTTCTCTTTTCTTCCAAGAAATGAAAATGAGGGGGTCAGAGACCTCCGACCAGCCCACCACCGTGCCTGACACACCGGCGTTCACTGATTCCACGGGTTCCACTTCCTTTTTTGCACAGATCCACAGTTAAGAAAGAAGACCACCTCTTGAGGCTTTATAAGCACCCCCGAGCAGCATCAGCACTAAAGCCACCTCAAGACCCCCGAGCTTTAGTCCTGTTAACATACAGATTTATATTCTGCCGTGTGGAGCCTTTCACTCTGATTCTCGCCTCCTTTCTCTCTCCCACCACTCCCCCATTTCTTGCTCTCTCTCTCTCTCGCCTTCGCTGTCGGTCTCCCTCTCTCCACCTCTCTCTCCCTCTTCCTCTTTAGTAGTCAGGATCCATCCCACTGCTGAATAGCTGCTTTGCTTGAGTCTGTGTTCAAAGGGGGGGAAGTCTTTCAATCTGGACACCACATTGCGTTCTTTTATTATTCGCTAATCATGTCCGTCAACAAGATCGCTCCACATGTTGATTATTTAATGGAATTTGATAGATAATAAAGTATTTGTAACATAAAACAAATGGTATCACAGAAATTATGCATATTTCAACATCTTTGAGAGTAAAACAAGCAATTCATAGTTTTTTTCTAGAAACATGGATAAACATGTTTTTCATCAATTGTATTTACCTGATCGTATAACAACATATTTTTATATTTATTTTCCAAGTGCAATAAACAAGAAGCCTTTATGCTGCTTTGGCTTAATCTCTCTTGAGATGTGGTGTGTGCTTAGAGAGGCTTGGTCACTAATGGATTTTATTAGGGTTAAAAGTTCGAAACAGTGTTCTGAGAAAGCATTTAATTTGTCCAAGGGCCAAACAAGATTATCATTCAATGGCTTCCCAGGGGTTACTTTTAAATGTAACAATGGGTGTATTTTCAAAGATGTGACTTCGCCTTTTGCAGATTAATATTATGGCTTTGTAACTACACAAGAAAACCATTGTAACCCCAACCAATAGCACTCAATAGCCTGGGAGCCATGAAAGAACCAATGAAAGCAGTGACAGGCATACATGGTCATAAATCAAATTAAATTTAGAAACATAAAACCTGATAATCTGGTTTTCAATTCTCCCGCAAAACAGTTTACTAACTAAAATAAATGTAATAAGTTTCATTTCTTTTTGCTTAGGTCATGTTGCTTTCATAAAATCTTCCTACTCTTTGCTCTTGGATAAGCTCAAGAGGTCAGCCTGTAGGGTGCCTGATTATTACATAAAATGAGGAAACAAAGTCCGAATAATAAATATATAGCAAAAGATATCAGAATACCATGCAAAATTATCACAATGGAAAAAAGAGAAAAGGAGCTGTGATACCTAAAACAGGATATTCAGATATAGTTTCTTTAATTTTCACCTCAAATGCTGTCTACCTCTTGATGTCAAGATGAATAGATTCATAGATAAAACGACACTAACTGGATGCATTGGTTATTAAATATTTCAATAACTATAAAACAATCCAATCAAATACAAGATTAAAGTTAAGTTTGCAAATGAATGAAACAATTCAATAGAGATTTAAAAAAAATAATTATTAGTTCATACCTGTAATACATATAGGAGAAGATAATTCTCCTATATGTAGGATCTTTTAATTTAAAATAATTGGGAGTTGTGAGCAATAAAATAAGCAAAACACACATAAATTGTTCATTTTGCAGTTAGGTTCATAGAGTCTGTGGCTTGGCTCAGGACTTCAGCATGAGAGCCAAAATGAATGCCCAGTTGTCTTTTATTGAAGCAAAGATCATTTTCAACACAGAATTAAATCCAATAGAGATTAAGGATGTTCATTCCTACCACATTAATTAATTTATAGGGAACAAAACTGGCCACACAAGGGCAAAGACCTCTGACCACAGATGCATTATTGACAGTAGTGAATTATAACCAGTAACTTCAATTCAAACTATAATAAATCACCCTTCAATGAAAAAAACACTCATTTTAATTTAGATAGTATAAATTGAGATTTGAGGATTGCCATCAATACTGAGGCACAACCCTGCTTCATCTTTCCATGTACTTAAGGGGCAGTGTTATGTAAAAGCAACTTATTTGAGCTTTGCATCATGTTATAATGTTATTTTTTTTATCAGAGGCATACCAGGAGTGTTACTTTGATTCTTTCATGCATGCTTGAGAAATTCTTTAATCTCCCATCATAACCTAACTCTGCCTTCAAAGCATGGCTCCTCCTCTGACCCGCAGTTTCCAAGCTTCCAAGCTTCTACCTCACAGAGCAGCCCTCCCCTGTGACTGTCCCTCTGAACTCCTTCAAACTAGCCAGCAGCAATTAGTAAGCATATGGTGGAACTGAGCATCAGCTGAGCTCATTATGAGCATTATATGAGCTACTTCATGGTGAAATGCTGGTGAACATTATTAAAGGGTTATAGAGGACTTCCTGAATGCAGAGACTCAGAAAGAGCAAGAGTTTTAAAGAGACTGAGGCCCAATTTCAAGGTGTTAAATTATGAAGTCAAGTTTCTTTTAAGTCATATATATATATATATATATATATATATATATATATATATATATATATATATATATATATAATTTGGTTGTGATAGCATTTTTATCACAACCAAAGATAACATAGTTACTTCATCGTGCTATAAAATGACACTAAAAAATATATAGTGCTACCCTTTAACGCTCCTATTTTTACAGCTTGGCAAGTATGCTATCTAAACATTAGCATAGTTAAATGTTTAAATCCCTACAAACAGGCATGGCTGTTGTTTCAGATTATAGGCTGAAAGTGCTGGACGTTTCAACAGTAATTTGCTTTCAAGTGGCTGATAGAAAGCACAGCATCAAATGAGGAATACTAATGAGGAGTGCTAATATTTGAAACACCGCTAAGCACAGTAGTACATGGTTTTAAGGACACTTTGAATTTTATTTTATAAAGAAATATTCTAAGTGAACTTTTAGACCTTAAAAACATTTCAGCTGTGAACAACTTACATGGAACAACACAATTACAGTCTTACAAACACGTTCTACCCATTCCAGGAAGCATGCAACTCAACATTCCCTGAAGTTTTAATCTTTGATGAAGACTGTAAGGTAATGAGATCAAATGTTACAGTTTACCATAATGTGGAAAAGTTAATATAGCCTTTTTCAATTAAATGGTTTAAGAAAGATTGAATTATATTTAATTCAAGATACAGCAGCACATTTATAGTGCTGCTAATACAGATTAAGAAATAGGGATTGCTGATCCTTTAGAAAGATCCAGTTTAATTTATTAGATTAAATGTTTCTTTGTCTATTCCAAGTCTTTGATATGTGATCAATGTTTTGCCATATGCCGCCAGAGACTGAGTTGAACTTGTTTCTACCATTTTATTGATCCAACAATGGAGGCATATATAGTGGCAACAGATTGAGATTTTGCTCAGCCTGTCACAATCAGTGAAGTTGAGCAGGCAAAAAAAATGTGCTGATTAATGTATATTTCCATATAATTTCTACACTTTGTTCTCGGCTTCATATTTTTTTCATAATAATAAATATTCTTACAAAGTTTTAGTTCATATGTGCACTACACAAGCCATAAAGAGAAATTTATAGAAAAAAATTAAGACTCACACAGATCCAACTAATAGTAAATTCAGGGCTATCGTAAAAAAATATCAGTATATGAAACACAATTGCCTTCCTCTGATTCAAACTACCAGAAGCAGTAATGACGTCAACTGTCAGCATCAGCTCCAGTAAAGTATCATTATCTGTCTAACATCAAGTTTCTCCTGCATCATTAATAAACAGAGTGTGTATGATACAGAGCTTACAGCAGCTGTGTCACCACACAGAAGACATGTGTTCTGCTTCGCATAATTTCTCCAGATCCCAGGGCAAGAACAAGCCCTCTGCCCACCAGTGATGCACACAACCTACAATCATGGAAGGTAGTGTAAGGCAAATCTATTTTTATAGGATCATTCATAAACAAGCTAATATGAAGTGCTTTAAAAGACATGAATGAAAAGACAAAAAAACAAAGTATAAGAAGAAAAACACTACACGAAACAAAAAGGTGTTAAAATACAAATATTAAAAGGCAAAAAAGATCTCAAACTGATTATTTGATCAAAGTTGCAATAATATAATATAAAAATAATATTTTTAGCCCTGATTAAAGAAATGAAGCAACAGATTCTATGCATCTCAGGTTTTCAAGGAGTTTGTTTCAGAGCTCAGGATCATGGAAGCTAAATTCTTCTTTATTTTGGATCTTGCAAACACCAAGTAATCAAGTATTTGAACAACTGAGGGGTCTACATGGTTTACAATGCACAAGCAATGCAGAAATGTATTTTAGCCTAGATCATTGCTTCATAGACCAATAACATAATTTTAAAATACATTATTTAATAAACAGGGAGCTAGTGCTCCAATTTAAAAATTGGTGTTATTTAACATTTGGACTCTAGAAGCAGCATTTTTTGGATAAGTTGCAGTTGCCTGACTGATTTTTACTGAGACCTGTACAGGCACTGTAGCAGTAATCAAACCTAGTGAAAGTAAATGCACCAGTTTTTCTCTGTCCTGTTTTGAAAGGAAATTCTTTATTCTGGTGTTGTTAAGAAAATAGTAAGCTCATTTAGTAGCAAACTTTATGTGGCTGTCAAAATTTTGAGCAGTTTAAAACTACACCCAGGTTCCTTGCAGTCTTTGTGGACTTAAGTCCCAGTGAGTCTGGTTGAGTGCTGATCTCGTTTCCTCCCATTTAAGAGCTCACATCAGTATGTCTAAACTCACAGAGCATATACAGTTCTCTGGCCAGCTCTGTGTGACTGACTTACAGCTGCTGACTTTCAGCAGTTATGTTATGTACTCAGCATAACATGATAAAGCACAGTATAAACATGAAACACTCACTGATATAAAGGGTTGTTTACGTCAAAACTTGTTAAGAAAAAATTATTTTAATGATTCAGGACTGAAACTCAAAGTTGCCCATTTCAAAATCTGCAAACTATTGGTTGCCAAGCCCTATTGCCAATACTTAAGAAAAAAAAAAAAAGCAAATTTAGGCAAATCTTTTAGCAGGCCAGTAATATCAGCCATTCTCTAATAAAAATAACTGCTACCGATTGGTTTTACAAAAATTTACACAATTAAAGATTTTGACATCTAATATGCTCAGACAGAATCTGAATTTTATAAGCAAAATATGATTTTGGTTGAATGACCAAAATTATATTTATAGGCCACCTTAATTATTTTGGTTATACAGCTGTAGAATAATCCCAAAAAATGTGCAATGCCCTTTTCTCCAGGGCAGCTTCCAGTATCTAGCAGTTACTTATTATTACCGAGTCGTTACCGACAGCAATAATAGCTTAAATGGCGAGACAAAAAGCAAAATAAAAAATACAAAAATGCCAAATTCTGTCTGTGATGACAGGGTAGTAATAAGAGGGTTCAAAGTGAAAGCAATTACAAATGCAGCCTAAATGGCTTTTCAGCCAAAATTTCAGACTTGTTTTGTTTTGTTTTCTGACAATGAAAGCATTGAAATAAGTGAATGAGAGCAGCTGCTTTGGGAATTCAGCCATTACAAAATATAGTTGTTGTGAGCAAAGAGAAAAGGAAATAATACAACAGAGTTAAGCTTGCTGACAAATGCTAAGTGATGAAATGGATTGATCTGCTAATTCATGAAGAACATTGTGACCTGCATGTAATATTTTTATGTTATTTCAGGCAAAATACAATAAATCAACAAGAATTAGTTTGTGTTGGAGCTGAGAAATTAGTTCAGAATGAACTATGAATAAGAATAAATAAAGGATGAATAAATTCATTTTAATCTGGCAGGGTACATTTTAAGCTTGTTCCTGGTCAGGATGAATGACCTTGGGGTGTTTCCAGTTTGAGCATTACAATTGGCAGATTGGCATCTGTACCGCCTTTTAGTTGCAATTACCTAAAGTAGATGTTTTCTATATGACTTACCAACCTCTTACCCATCTACCTAATTCACTTTTTGAATTACCATTCTAGTGTAGAATGATAGACTTCAGATTAATTGGAAGTGGTCACATAACCCTTTACTAGATTGATGGGAGACAACAAGGCTTTTGCTAATGTGTTTTCTCATTGCCAGTGTTGTAACAAACATCTATATTCTCTAACTAACAGTCAACATTATTGCTTTCATAGAAGATGTCACACTTCCAAAAATCAATTGAATGCTTTTTCCCGTTCTATATTTACTGGAATGAAATTATTTTGAATCTGTTGTGTGTTTCTTTCATAGTTGAGATTACAAATTAGAACCTGACATAAATCAAGACTTGCCTTGACACATAAATTCAAAGGTATTTCAAAAATACCTTTTAACCATGACAAATTTGAATGGCTGGATGGAAAACATCTGACAAAACATTGGGCTCTTAAGAAACATTTAGCTTAATCTGAAATGTTGACATGAAAATGCTTAGAATTATAGTCACTGCAATCATCAGGCTGTAAATGGTGTTGGGTATTAAGTAAAGTTGCTGAAGGACAGTCAGAAGACCCAATGACAGAAAAACTGTGCTGATCCAGATCTAGAAAAAGCAAGTAGTCAATCAATGAAATGGCCAAGTTATGTAGAATTGGCAAGCAAGTCTGGCAATTTTATGATTGCAACATCTTCCTACAGCATTAAATGAGATGACATTTAAGATCTTATAAACCCTAAAGATAAAATGAGTGGCAGAGATAAAACACTGCTATACTTAGTGCAGCACTATAACACAACTTTAAACAGAAAGTACTATGAAACTGTGATGATTTATCACCTTTACTCTCTTGAATTAATCACTTTATATTGCTTCTGTGCTCAGCACCTTGCATAAACACATCAGTAATATGATCTAAATGACTGCAATTCTGAAAATGGGAGTCAAGGACCAAAAAAAAGAAGTTGGTGTTTAGATTTGTCCATCCATTTAAAATAACCCTAGGATTCAAAAATGGAAAATATTTGACAAAACAGAATTTCAAGGAACCGTCAGAAAGAAGAACATAAAAAAAATAAAAATAAAATAATGCATATATAATGGTTTTACTTTACTTTACAATCAAGGAGCAGAAGAAGTTGTGAACGATGACGTCGATTTTCGATTTTCTGCACTATTTTAAATTGTAGTTTGTAATTTGACTGTGGAGGCCGAAAAAGTGAGCAAAGCCATTCAGTCCGTGTTTGCCATGCTTCCAAATAATTAATTAACATTAATACCCATCTTATTCAGCTTGGTACTTCTCTCTTCGCAGTGGGGGATGGTTGTTTACAGCGCAGACAATTCCAGTGACCTTTGTAGTGTTGTACTGACACGCGACATACAAATGTTAGCGATTGGGTAAAATGTAAAACTTGAATACCTCCAGCAAGCAATCGTTTTTCATTAGCAGAGGGTCTGGACACTCTACGAAGCAAAGCGTAGGACAAGGCGATTTACCAAATTAGGAAAAATTTGTTATTTTATTAAAAAGTAATCATTATTAATTTTTTTGTTGTTGTTCTTAAATGTTTAAGAACAGCACAGTACGAAGAGGTGCTAACAGATACTGTATAAGATTCAATCAAAAAAGGAGTAAGAGGGTGGGAGGGTAGGTGTCACTCTACACCAGTGTTTCTCAATGCTGTTGCCCAGGAACCACTGTCCTGCATATTTTGGAAGTGTCTCTGCTCCAGCACACCTGATTCAAATTATAGTATTAAGTCCTGCATGTCATGAAGTGCTGTAGAAACCTGTTAATCACCCATTTATTGAAGCCAGGTGTGTGGAAGATGGGAAACACCTGAAACATGTAGGACAGTGTTCTCTCAGGAACAGGATTTAGGAACATTGTTCTAAAGGGAACACAGTCTCAAAGAACAAATGCTGCCCAGTCATACTGTACGCCAGAACAGAGCTGTTGACAGAATGTTTCAAACGGGACATAGCATCTTCTATCCTCTGCTTATGAGATGGGGAGGCAGCTTTCTTCAAGGTGAACAATATAAAAATCTTGCAAGTAATGTAATGAATACTACTGCATTGGCCTGGTGTGGTGATATTGATGTACCTGAAGAGACAAACCCCAATAAAGCAGTTATTGAACTTTGTTTAGTATTTCTCTTACATATAAAGGGCTGTCTGAAAAAGTGCCTCCCAAAAGGTTTGAAGTCTGGGGCAAAGAAAGACCTCTCAGAGTTAAAGTAAAGATCGACAGACATCCTTAAGTAAAAAACAGGAATACTGCTACCTATGCTAGCTATTAGTAAAATATGTTAGTCAGTTTAAACTCCATAATCAATATGGCTTTGTTCCTAAATAGTCTTGAGAAGTATAACAGCAATATACTTCTCAAAGAGACACTGGAATGAGTTCATATCTGTAGCAGGAGCTTAGGTCAGTTTTTAAAAAACCGAGGTTTACTTTAAACAAGAAAAATATCCAAAAAGCCTCAATTAACATCTTAAAGGTTTTGATGTTCCTAATGACATAAACCACAGTAATCTAAGTTTTTGATACATTGCACTTACGTAAAGTGCTTAATTTCTGTATTTACTTCTGTAAATACAGAAAATGGTCTTTCAGCTGTTGATGGCTTTGTAGGCCAGGAAAACCCAGAAAGTTAACAATGAGGTTATTCTACTAAAATCAGTCACTGTGGTTATTTATCACAAGTTTATGAAATCTAATTAGCAGTAAACCATTTTTTTCTAGAAATCGGGGTTTCTAAAGCAGGCAATATGCATAAAAGCTTTATAACTTGAAATATATCAACATTTTTCCAAACTAACAGTATTATACAAAACATATTGCATTGTAGTGAACTGCTCAGTGCAGGAGTGTTTTATTGCTGTTTGTTTTCTGGTTATTTTCCAATATTGTGCAATGCGTTTTAGGTTAATGTGTGTACAGTAAATCAGTATCAGGCATAGACACGATGGCATAGATGCAATCAACTGGTCACAAAATATTTTTATGAATGCTAAAACGGAGAATAGAAATAAATTAAACACCTTTGACAGATTTAAGTAACACGTTGATGTGGCAGCCTGTGATAAGCACGACAGCCAACATTTTTCTGTTTATGTGAGACAGATGAAGCGAGGTAGCAGATGTGAACACACTCACCTTTTTATTCCCTTTCTTCCCGCACAGATAACAACTGCTAAAGATGAATGAATCTGCCTGAAAACAGGAGAAAATAACAGGCTTATTAAATGTGTGCGGATCTCAAACAAATAGTTTCTAACATAAATTTATCTGTTGAGTAGAACATGCTTGTGGATCAAATCTCTGCAAAACACGCACCACCATTGGCAATTATTTTTACTTATGTCTCATCCAGGTTTGCTCATTAAAAATAAAATAAAATATATTGGCCACACTTGTCTACAAGTTGCAAATCTCCACATTATTCATACCTTGATGTTTTCCTTAGAGTTTAATTTTTTTTTTCATAGTAAATTGACTTTTAATTTTTTCAGGTTATTATTGACAAAATAATAATAATAGTTATAATAGTTATTAATAGTTAATAATAGTTATTTTTTTTCATAAATGGTGTTTTATAGGCATCCAGCACATACATATGTGAGAGTCTGTGGGGAGTGGGCACATGTACCTTTTAAAAAAAACTTAATTGGTTAGTTAACTTTTGTTAGTTAGCTTTTGTTAACTAACCAACAAAAATGCTGCATTTCCATAAGCTAAATATGACTGTGCAGTGAAGCTGAGTAAACAGACTTTTATAAAGTTGAAAGGTCTGCCAAAAGTGTCTTACCATTATTGTATATCCTGCATAGCTAAATTACCCAACAATACACACTGAAATGTATTTTTCCATTGATCTGTGCATTATGTAATTGCAGTCAGATTTACTAGTCATAAATATGAGTGTTTAAATATTTATTTAAATTTAGCAAAAAAAATTAGAAAAAAGAAAAGAAATAGAAGCTCAAGTGGATAAATATTATACTCTGAACTCCTGTCTTTTGTAAGAATGAATTTAAAAGACATTAACAAATATGTAAAAGCTGAGTATTTAAGTCATTACAACTAGGGCATGCTTTAGTATGACACAAATGAATGAGCGTGAGACAGTGTAATGCTATTTAGAGAGATGTGAGTGCACGATAAAAGGCAGAAATTCAGCTCACTTTGTAACAGCCTCAGATCTCATCAATCAAACAGATTTAAAGCTAGTGATAAAGGAGCTAGGGCTAGTAGTACACTAACAAATCAGACAGCATGGATAAATCTCTGCTGTATTAAAATCTACCACATTTACTGGTTTGTCTACAAGTAAAATATTTATAGCTGTATGTGCAAGATTCTGTGTGATAAAAATCATAAAGCAATAACATTGCATGATTTAGAAAATAAAATCTCAGGTCAAAGTCAGCGTATGCCGAAATCGTTAAACTGCAACTACTACTGGATGTTTCTTGAAAACAAGCCATTATACACACAAATAACAACTAAATGGTTCACTTTATGTTTTAAACTTTCAGAACAAATGAAAGATCAACAATCATTCCCAGCAAAAGTCAAAGGCTAAATGCGATTCAACTCAATAGACAGCATAATTATCTTTAATGCGTCTTATTGCGATAAAAGATTTAGATGAAAGCAAGCTTTGAGATGTAAATATGTCACTACAGAAGAAACAGCCCTGTTTCCACAATAAGACAATACAATCTCTGCCTATTGAATGCAGAGATTTGTTCTGCATTCATTAGGCAAGAGGCACAGAAACACAAAGGTGAGCTTATCTCCATTACCAGGTGTGCACTTACTATAGTAAAGTTATTTGTACTTAGAAATCTCAAGCATATGTTAAAATTAAAATTAGCTGGGGAGATCTTAAGAAGTCTTAGAAGTAAAAAAAAAAAAAAAAAAGAGCAAAAAGTAAAAAAATAAATAATCTTTGCGGTACCTGATAAATACTTTTCTTTCCTACAACAAAAACACAATTATTGAGGTGTCTAAAGGTACAAGTTAAAAGCTTGGCAATATAAATATGAACTATACATCTCTATGACAAATCTGGTGGTGAGTAGGTAACCTTTCAATACATTCATACAGGTTATCTTCAGCTACTGCAGCACTAAGAGAGGCCCACTTCATGTCATTTTGAGCACAGTAATTTTTGCATATGCCATAATTGGGAGTAAGCAACATCTATCATAAATAATGTCTTTAGTCACAAACAGATTTTAATCTTTCTTGGCTCTTATAACTCAAGCTTCGACCCATGCCAGGTTCAAATGATATCAAACATTTGGCAACTACACCATTTTTCTAAATACGATCGAGTCTATATAGTCTACCTTTGCCACACAAGATATCTGTCAAAAACTAAGCTTGTAATGTAACTTAAATATAGAAAATTTCATGGGCAAATGTATTTTTAAAATCACAAAATCTAGCATAAAACTTTAAAAAATATTAATAAGTTAAAATAAACCTTTTCAATTTTTCTAAAACAGTAACAAGCAAATTTTAAAAGCCACTTTTCAGTAGATTGACTTCTCTTCCACCCACAACATGTGTATCATTAGTGTTAAGGGACCCAGTTGGGCCCAATTAAACATTGTTAGAAAATCAGCTGGATGGACTTACAGTGTCCTCAAAATAATAATGTAATATACTTTAGTGCTACATCCTCAAAAGTAAAACATGTCCTTTCTGCAGAAACATGAATCTATAAACTTCGTCCATTCACTGTTGCACACTATGGCAAAACCCCTTGCATCCCTTAATATTCCATGAGTAAGCCCAACACAACTGGAAAGAAACAAAGTTGTACAAATAATTGCATTATGGCCGTTAAGCCACTTCATATAATTCATATTAAAGCCAGTTCATGACACTTCAGCCCAAGGTTATGTCGAGTGCACATTTCAACATTTGCTAATTTCTTGGCATACAGTAACTGTAGCAGACAAGGTGTGTCACCTCTAAAGACTGTAGGCTGAATGCTTTGTAAAACATTTTCCATAACTCAAACTCTTACTGTACATTTTGAACTATTGCATCTTAGCTGAACTAAACCTACAAAAATAGCCTAGAATGCGTAGCACTTCATGAATACGTAAAACGTACTAATTTAAAGGCACACATGCAAATTCCATGGAATTCTTAGCAAATAGATTCAAGCTGGATGACATGTTTGAGATGTTCTCATCATCAGTTTCCATGGCACAACTGTGCCATCAAGAGGACACGTCATGAAAATGCAATTGGACTGAAAAAAAGCAAACTATAATAGGAACAGGAAACTATAATAATTTGTTTGCCCTTTTGAAAGAAGTGTAGCATCAGTGCTAAATTTGGGAAGCAAACAAGGAAAGCATGTCAAAAATGTCTGGTACAGGACCACATCTCAACCACTGTAATTACACAGTGATCTATATAGATTACATCCATCGAGTGTTCCACATTTGTAATGTTTTCTCCATTTTTTTTTCACTTTTTACTTCTTTTAATTGCCTGTCTACATCCGATTTTTCATCGGATCAGAAGCCAAAATGGATCCGGTGTGTCTTGGACTTTAAGGATACAAACAGCAGCTCTCAAATCAATGACGGCTGCTTACAAACTAAGATACTCCAACAGTAAAACTGAGCAAGAAGTTCCTGAATAGTTAGATAAACGTGACAGCGAACACCAGATAATGCAGTCCATTAGTGCAAAGTGACCACACTGACACCTGAATAATACATTACCACACAAGGACCAAATATTATGAAAACTGATGGAGTTTTCTTATAGAATGTACTGGATGGAAAGAATTGTATGTATACTGAATAAAGCCACAATAGCCAATCTTAACCGTATTTAATCTAAGTCCGAGCTGAGTCCCAGTTCAGATTTGAAAAGAGATAAAGATTAGGATAACATCATTAAATATGCCAGGGGTATGAATACTTTTGAATCAACTGCATGTGTGCATATGATTACTCTATAGAGTGAGTTTCTGTAAAAAATAAAATAAAATCATTTAGCACTTACAGATCTCTGTGCAAGCTGATGTTTTCCATTTCAATATCACTTCTTCCACCATTTAATATACAGTAATAAATAACAATTACACTTGTCATAGGTTCTAGCTTTTGACTCACATGTGAGCTTTCAGTCTTAAATCTCTGATTTAATGTTCAGGCCTGACCTTGAATTGTAGAATCACCATATAATGGATTATTTAGAATGTTTAGAATACATGCATTATTTATTCATTGAATTGTGGCAGTCCAGCCACTCAAAAGTAGTCTCCCATTAAGTCTAAAAAAATACAGCAAGTCTGCCACCAAGTGGACATCAATAGTGCGTGCAATACCAAACCTTTATTAATATACCGCCTGGAAAGTTGTGCGTGCACAAAATTCCCTGTAGGCTTCTATATGTTTTATGTTGGGATTGTTTTGTTCTGTGCAAAACATTTTATTGCCTAACGTTTCCTTCTATAGTGTGTCACTTGCACCGCACCTAAGGATATTGGACTGCAAGTGAATTTTAGATTTAGATTTTTAAAATGGCTAACGGTGCTCACTGTCTACTTTGAGTCAATAAATAAATGAGCAACCTTTAAAAATGTATATGTTAAAAAGCAAACATTAACTGAGAAATCTTGTAACAAAAAAGCGCTTCCCTCGCTCCAAGGGCTTTGAGAAAACTATTACGTTAACGTTTAGCTGAATCTCGTTGGTAGTGAAATGGAACCAGCTGCCCTAAATCAGTCACTAATTAAGACAAGCTATTAAAACGGCTTTTGGTAAAACTCAGCATAATTGTTTCTGTAATATCCAAACGTTTGCTTAAAAAATGACCAACGATATTTCAAAAAAGAAAGGCAAGAATTCAAGCGAGAAAAAGGTGAAAAGAAAAACTAAAAGAAGGGAGACCTACGCTATGTACATCTATAAAGTTCTAAAACAGGTGGGCGAAGTAAAAGCAATTACAGTTGGTCTTTCCCCCGTTTTAAACTGCTTCAACATGTTTTGTTTTACTTGCCTGTAGGTTCATCCGGATACAGGTATTTCTAGCCGTGCCATGAGTATAATGAACTCCTTCGTGAACGACCTGTTCGAGCGAATCGCTACCGAAGCGTCTCGTCTGGCTCAGTACAACAAGCGCTCCACCATCACCAGCAGGGAGGTGCAGACCGCCGTCAGACTGCTGCTGCCCGGCGAGCTGGCCAAACACGCCGTGTCCGAGGGCACCAAGGCGGTGACGAAGTACACCAGCTCCAAGTGAATATTTCAGCTGAAATCTGCGTTTTCTGTGGGGTTTTTTTTTTGTTTGTTTCGTTTTTTATGTCCCCACCTAAATAAATGCATATAAAAACTGTCTACATTGTGTTGCATTTGTTCTTTTTCTCTCATTTTTCATTTCTGAAATGGTGCATTTATAATCTACGCTAGGTGGCAGCATTGTATATACTATAATCTGACAAAGCTGCAGTGGAGGCTCACAACGGCTCTGTACGGGAAAATGGAGGCGCTATAGTGAGGAGTTTTTAAAATGCAAATTGCCTAAAATTAAGTTTTTTTTGGGGGGGGGGGGGGTTTCCCCACAATAATAGATTTTAAATTGGCATCAATCTTGTTTCACATCTTATTGGATGTAAAATCTAGCTAAAGGTTGTACGAGCCCTTTGACAAAGCCCACCATTCACCAACTGCATAACCTTTTTAAATTTTCCTTTTGGGATTTTTCTTTTCACGTTTGGCAGCAACTTGTTTTATGCATAACTTGTGAGCCAACCGTACATATACTTGTACATTTAACTTAACATCCCTCACTGTATCTGTTAAAATGCAATCTAAATTTTTTTCGTGTACTTTGTATGGCACCATTCACAAAAATATCTCAAAATTCTCCTCAATGGATTCAATTTATATACAGAAATGTGTTTATTCAGCCCAATCATTTTGGCAGATTAAAGTTGTGAGCTTACCAATTCAGTTCTAGTTAGAATGCGATCAAGTTCACTTTAGAAAATGTAATTGTTTTACTTAAGTGTTACAAAATAAATGAGCTACAAAGACACTTTCATTTATTGTCTACATCCACTTAACACAGCGTAAAGATCTTTTCTAATTCTCAAATCTGAACATCTCAGATGAACCTCAAAAGTCTTGGTCTCAGTAGATTGTAATTATTCCACACTTTGACAGTCATATCAGGGTTTTCCCATGATAGTCATTTATCAGATGTGATTAGCTTTAAATGCCTTCCAAGTGTTTCGTTTAGTATACTTGTTAGTGTGACTTTTGTGAATTAAATTTATTTTGGGGCCAACAGACCAGCAGGACCTAATGTTTGTATACTTTGATCCAGCCCTCTAGTTTAGGGCTTTGTCATTTATTTAGTGACAAAACTTTTATTTCTTTTCTGGGGTTGGAGGTTTACATGTCCAAAATCAAGGTTTCCCACACTGATTAAGTGGTTGCAGCTGATCACGCTGTCACAGATGATTTTACAGCCTTTTGATTGCTAACCATACCAAATACAAGCGACTTTTTTCTAATTGGTGGGGAACTGTCATCCAGTTAGAACTTTTCAATCCTTCCCCTTGTCTTCCTAATCATCAGCTCTTGTGAATCTGAAATCAAAGGCAGCACCTGTTTGAGGATGCTCTGAGAGCGCAGCAGCATGAACAGGTGAGGAACCAAACAGGTGGCTGAGGTATTAAAAGACTTCAACAGACTCACTGACAGTCAGACAAATAAATTCAACAGTCATCGATGCCTCTAGTGTCTTTTAGAATATCACACTTATAACTGCAACTATACTGAAGGATTCCTAATCTTTTCTAGGAGCATGTTCCATTTCTGTATTTTACACAAAGATGCTGCTATCGCTACAGTGTTTTATGTAAATTATTTCTAAAAAAAACGCATAGATTTTTTAATAACCTTAAGGTATCAGATAAAGCAGGGAAAATACCAATATGTCTGCAGTATTTGTGCACAGAATCTGGAGTTAAAACAGACATTTCTCTCAATTGAGAATCACATCCTAGTGACTGTATATTTTAGGCAAATGTTTGGATTTATAACAAACTTTACTCTTAGTACTGAGTAAAACATTTGAATAAAACTCAGAAGTAAAATAATTTCTTTCTATTTGAGTACAGCTATAATTGTCTTCATCATAGTGACTTCCATTCTTTGATATTTTATTGAAATATAAATTTTCTCTAAATTATTTCAGTTTGAGGTGCTGAACAGTGGTGCAATTGGGAGCACCACCGTTTAGCAGTCAAAGACACAGTCTCCCTGTGCCTTTGTAAAAAAAAAAAAACGGATCCCTTTAGCGTCATACTACTGCCACCATGTTTCACCGTTAGGTTAGGGTGTGCAGTGTTTTCTGCAATATGTGCCAATTTCACTGTGACGAAGAAGCTCATTATTGTCCACGTGTCTTGTTCATTCCTCACATAGGTCAAAGCAAACTGCAAACAGTGCTTCTTATTGCTTGCATTTCACAACAACATTGTGATTAACAAAATATGAAAATGTTCAAAGGGCATTAATACTTTTGCAAGACCTTGTTCGTGTTTTAAAACAGATAAAGTATTGGCAATTTAGTATTGGTCACAAAATGTATCTTCCCCTAATCTGATGAGAAAACACCCCAGTGATTATATAACTAAGAAATGGGTAAAAACATGTGGGTTTGAAAATCTTTGATTTTAAACTAAGAAGCAAAAACATGTGCTTTTCTTTATCAAAGCAGTTTTTATAAACATTTTTCTTCAAATAGTCTGAGGGTTTCTTTACATTCAGTTTTTATAATTGAGAAATTCAATTCAGTTGTATTAAATGGCTTCTGTCTGACAGCATGCAAATGTTTTAAACTGCACATTGTACTGACAAACTAAATGCGGAAATACTGAGTTGCTCGACTTTTGAAATCCCTTTTACCTATATAGTTTATATATGTGTATTGCCAAAGACCATTATTCAGTTAATAGGATGGCATGTTTATGAGGTAACAGAGGGAATAAAGCAGCATTGATTCCTTGTTATGCATTTTAATCAGGGTTTTAAAAGATGACAGTGAATAGCTACTTGATTACAAGATAATGACAGCAGCGTTTGCTCCGGCTCAATCTGCATAAAATGGAGGAACTGATAAAGGTCTCTCTAATTAGGATGCTGTTTACATCAGACTTTACGTACACCTATTAGACAACACTTATCAGCATCCCACAAAGCCAGGCTCACTGCCATAACGCACTTGGGTGTGACTCCCGCCACTGACTGTTATTGTTGAGATAACCCATTTCAGATGTTTCTCAGTTTTCCACCTAATGACATGAAATCTACTGATGTTATCATGAGGGTGATACAGCCTCTGATGGCAGCGACTTTGCCGATGATTATCTTGGCCATTTAGGTTTTGCATCTTGCACCCCTCTCCTGCCCGGCCTAGTTGGTAGTCAGCGTCGTCTGCTTTAGGCAGGCTGCTATGAACACATTATGGATGGGTGCATTAGTGAGTGATGCAGAGCTTGGGATGGCTTGCCTTGTTTTCATGTGAGAGTGCATCATTAGAAAATGTTCCACTTGGCAGGGAAGCGCGTATTAACTGCAGCCACAATGAAATGAGGTTGTGATAGATGGTTAAAGTTATAAAGGACTATTAAGTTGAAATATGAACCTTTCAATTGTCATGATGAAACAGAGGGTTATTTGCGTGGTGATCAGCGCATTGAGAGACAATTGGAATCTGCACAGGCCCGACACGATGCATTATAGGCGGAGTGGTCTGAGCTGAAAGAATACGGAAAAAGTAATCATGCCTCCATGAGTTTGGCGTTACTGTTCAATTCAAGCCTCGATAAATTCACGCAACTTTTTCACCAACATTTCCGTCACTTTGATGACAGCTGAAGACGATTTACAGATGGTGCTCTCTGTGTAGGTCCTGCGGCGGATGCTTACAATCAAATGAAATAAACTAGCCTTGATTGTTTATCTGAGAATCTTCTAACAGCAGCAAATTCCCAAGGCACATGTCAATGTGTCTGTTAAAATAAGAATAATCACAGATATAAATCAGAAACCAGCTCCTCATATTGCCAGCAGCCAATTAGGATTGCTCATTATCTATTGTCATGTTTCCATGGTACCCAGTGAGTTGTTGCAACACCAGAATACAAACTTCTAGAGCCCTTTATTTTTCATTTAAAAAAATCTAATCTAATAAATACAAAAATTGCTTAATTATTCATACCTTTTTCTAACAATTTTTTTACATTAATATCACACATTTATGATTGAATTTGCAGGCATTTCACACGTGTATCATATTGAAATACACATGGTTTTCAACATCTTTTATATGTAAAAATATTAAAAGTTTGATATTAAAATGTATTCAGTTCTCTTTACTTTGATACCCACCAACAAAATCCAGTGTAATTGACTTTATAAATCCAGTGTAAATGAAGTCCCACTTTGTACCATTTAAACCTTAGTGAAAATACAATTGTTCTGTGACAGGATTAAAAGTTTTCTGGATAACATGATTAAGCAAATAGCATAATGAAGACCAAGAAACCCGGGAGAACATTAGACGATCCACAGCTCAGGTAAGAAAATCTAGCGACCAGTTGACTATTAATGGTGCGCTCTAAAAATCTGGACAATATTAAAGAGTGGTAAAAAGAAATCAACAGAAAGTCTTGATTTAAGTTTGCCTCAAGCCATACATGTAACACTGCAAACATGAAAGAAAATGATCTATTATTGCCAGAACCAAATTTCACTTTTGGACCTACATACAAAACACAAATGTATAGGGAAAACTGGCACTACGCACAACTCAGATCACACCATCCCCACGATGGCTGTAAGGATTCTTTTGTTTCTTCAGCATTTGACGCATGAATAGAGGTTTACTGTCCAGCAGAGTAGCAACCCTAAACATACAGCCAGAACCACTACTGAGTGACTTAAATCAAAGCAACTTTATTTGTTAGAGTGGGCAAGTCAAAGTCCAGACAAATATTTGACAAGGCTTAAAAATTGCTGACGAAAGATACTATTCATCCAATCTGATGGAGCTTGGGCCATTTTGAAAAAACAAATAATAATAATTAACTGGGAAAATAAATTCATCCTCTATGTCTGCACGACTTGTTGGAGGCAAAGTTCAAAAATCTTGATGGTGTAAATGTAGTGAAAGGAGATTCTATTGGGTCTGGATACAACAATTATGCATATTTTGCTATGTTATGTTTTGTTTTCTTTGTAGTTTTGAAAACAAGGAATCCTTTCCCTTCCAATTCACATTAATACACTTCTTCATTGTGTGTTTCATACAAGTCTGATAAAATAGTTTGAGGTAGAAGTGAGACTTTCTGACTATAATTTATAATTTTTTTTCTTGGCAGTTCAAAATGCAAATTAATTGCTCCCTTCAATTCTGAGTTACCCAATAATTCAACACCATCTCGAAGCTCCTCACAGAAAAATCACATGTAAATCATAAAACTAAGAGGCACCTGATGGATAAATGAGCACTTCCGTGCTATTATGGCGTTCGACTCTCTTTGGTTGCTCCGACTCCATCTTAAACTAAGAGCAGTTCCAATTGCAAGCCCATTAGCATTTAATATTACTGTAATTACTGTGTACATTTCATTATGTTCTCAGTATATTAAATGGCTGCTCCGTGTGGTGGGAGGGTTGTAGTTTAATCTCTTCCTGTATTAATGTGTGCCACAGTACTCAAAATAGCATTAAGGGCCTCATAATCAGAGGGAACTAATTGCCTATGATTGCATAAATGAAGTGGCTGGCTCTCATCAGAGGCTGCTGTTGATGTCCAGCCTCTCACTGCCCAGGGGACAGAAAGGTGGTTGACCACAGAGCAGAAAAACTTGAAACGGCACCTACTGGTGGGTAATATTAGGAAACCAAAGATCCAATATGTCCACAGGGGGCTATGAGGGCAGGGGGTGCTGCTGCTGTTTTTTTTTTTCTTGTCATCAGAGTTGCCTCCGCTTCACAGAGGAGGAAAAAAAAAAAAAAAAAAAGATACACAACACGAATGCCCACCATATGAGAAATGAATTTATCGAAGTGGCTGTCTTTTTCCCCATTAGTAAGTGTTTAGTTCAGCGTTTTAAATAATTGCGTTACCAGGAATGATATTTAAAATACATTTGGGAGTCAATGAGGCAGGAAAGTGCCTACATGTTTTGCTGATGACACCCGGGCCATTTGGAAGACATCAAAGTAGAGAGGAGGTAGCCCAGATGCATATTATAAACTCATTATGTATATCATTTAAAAGGATGTACTCCAGCCGCAAAAACAATATTCCTAGTCTCTCTCTTTGGTAATGTGTGTTTTCAAAGTTGAAACTCTTACTCGTGTTCTGTTTAATGTGGCATCTATTACCAAACTGTAACATGAAATAAATGACCTTGATTTCCATACAGGAACAGTCATTAAGGTACAGAAGACATGCTGCTATGCCTCTGTGTTTTCAGATGCAAAATAAGGTAAAATCCTCTTCAATTTTCATGTTCTCCACTTGTGGCGCAAAACCTTGTTTTCTGCCAGTATCTGCATATATTCCACTCACAGAGGGGGATAAATATGTGTGTATGTTTTAATGCATCGTGGATCAACTATAACAGAGGATTGTGTATACATAAAAAAAAAATCTTAATCAACCTTTAAATAACTCAAAGGTTATTCTGAGCCACAATTATGACCGTCTACGCAGCTCCTTGGTAGAGTTTCTATCGCTAGAAAATGGTCATTCATCAGTCAAAAGCGATGTTTATCAGATGCCTAGTGAGTAGGCTTAAGAGGCTTAATTATGCACCGTCCCTCTGTCATCAGAACACTACACGTGGGGCAGAGTGACACAGCGGTTGCCAGTCATTCAGCCTAATGTTCTAATGCAGGGAGCCATGTGGATACACAAAATCCATTAGAGCTTTCGGGGAAGAAAAAAAAAACATATTGAGCAGAAAAAGACATTTTGTGAACTACAGGAAGGAGTCTACAAAAGGGCCTTCTGATCTAATCTTACACAAACTGTAATGCCAAAAATTATTTTATCATATGTCAGAGTTAGGCTTTACTTTTTCCATTTTTGACTTGAGAGTCTAGCATTGAATTGGGATTCATGGATCGTTACTATGTCACAGCCCTTAATTCTTCCCATATTACATCACTTTACAACCAAAAATGTGGAAATTTTCCTTATTTGACAAAAGAAAATTCTGTAAGTTATTAGGTGTATTTTTATTTAAAGCTCATGAATCAGTGCCTAGTAGATGCATCGTTTATTGCACTTACAGCTTCAAGTCTAATCTACTTGACGGACTTACTAAAAGATTTGAAGTTGTAAATGCAATAAAAGACGGTATGTCTCTATTTTCTTGCCATATCTACAGAGAGGTTGTTTTTTTTTGTTGTTTTTTTTTGTAAATTCTTCACTGTAAATTAGTTCAGCGTCAGGCATATTGAACAGATGTCATTTGCTTTCATTTAAAATATTCTGTTGCAGCTGTGGGTGTGGGCTTACGGTCATTGCCATGCTGATGCTGGAAGGTGAACCTCTACCCCTGTCTCAAGCTGTGTAGGTGTCTCAGAGCACCTGCACAGTTGGTGGCAACCACATTGCTGCAGCAATTATTCATATAGTGGACCAAAAAATATATATATTCTTGTGAATGTTTTTTCTTGGGTGAGAAAACTTTAACCTATCACTCCATGACCAACTGGAAACAAACAACAGTATGGGTGGTGGCACGTGAAATATAAAAATAGCCCAACTGGCAGGGAGGGTCTCATATCAAAACAACTCCGTGAACCGACCCTGTGGACAGCCTGCTAGGCAGAAGTGGACTGCAGCCAAAGCATTCAAAGACAAAAACAGATGTGAGGCTGGTCTTTTTGGACATCCTCACTCAGTCCTACATATTTTTAAAAAGAAACAACAGAACTTTTCTCCACAAACTTAGGATGTCCCAAGGCAGCTTTGTCTTTTCTTCCACGGCCTTGCGTTCTCTCGAGCTTGACAAGGACATGCTGGAGAGGCACAAATACAAGACACAGCTTGCTACCCATCACCTCAGCAGCTATATGCTGAAGAAGGAGGCAATGGAAAGAGCACAGAGGAGGTCCACCTTCGCCCGGCGACCAGCCGTCTGCCAAGATGTCGTCATCCACAACGCTTTATATACGGGAGATGTGGAGGCTTTGAAGCGTTTCTTTCCGAGAGGATCCATGGCGAACCTTGTCATAGAGCCACAGGGAGGGGAGATGCGCTGGATGGCCCGGGGAGAAGGTAAGAGACACTGGTCTTCAGTTGGTCTGATGTGGTTTGGCAAAATTATAACAGCTATTTTTTCTACAGATATTAAGTAACACTACAAAAATTTGGAAAATTTTATTTATTATTTTATTGTTTAAATTAACTTTGGTGTGCAACACGAAGGACGCTGTCCTGATGCTTGTGTTCAAACACACACTCATGCTATATTTATAGAAGCAAGTCATGAGGCATTATTTATAGACACCATAATGTTCAGCCCACAGTCAGGCCGAACAGTTATTTAAAATGTCTCCATGTGACATACCATGCAATCTTTTTAATTCTTTCTAAAATAATCTGAAGCATCTTGGTTTTCCATTTTTAAAATCCCTCACTGCATGGACTTTAGTGAGTTAATTAAAAATAAAGCTGCTTATATGAAATGCAGTGTCATTGCTTCCCATCCCATTGCATGGCTGAGGTTCACCAGGTCAACCACAGTATCGTGTAACACCTCCCTGAAATAGCTCTCGCTGCACAAACAACCCCCATTAGTGCCCCATACACTAGAAACTAGGCGACTGGCATATGAATACAATAACACAGTTCGGTTGAATATGGCTTATCTGGCACCCAAAATAAAGTGGAAAAAGCCAAAGAAGTACCGCGAAGATGTTATTGCCACTGCCAAGGCCACGGGTTGCGTTCTCCAGTTCTGGAATTCTCTGCTTGTGGGCGATGCGCTGACTATTCTCAGCATTGTGGACGACGATGAGTACAGCAACCTCATTGATGCCATTTATGACACCAGCAACTTAGAAGAGTGGAAGAACTTCAGATTTAACTACAGAGGCCTCAGTAGGTTTTAAAATAACTTCTTTATTTCAAGTTAAATCGGGGAGACTTGGTGGCACTGTGACGGGGCACGTCATCGAAAACATTTCAAAAACTTAAACGTGCTGCGACAAGTCTGCTGCTTTCTAACAATTCTACTAATTTTAATACTCTAAGGCACCCTAACTCCCATTTTTGCTTCTGCTTATAGGACTGTGGTCTCTGACATATGAGCAAGAGCTGACAACGCCACTTCACATCACAGCAGGTCGAGGATTTGTAGACTGCCTGAGTCTCCTGCTTGAACGTGGGGCAAATGTAGACCTGGCTCCTGGAGGCACCACTGCGCTGCACGAGGCCTGTGAAAGCTGCCAGGCAGAGTGCGCCAAACTGCTGCTGATCTATGGAGCGAACGCAAACGCTGTCTCAGAAGAGGGGCTGATGCCTCTGCATGTTTGCACAAGCTCTGAGTCCTTTGAGTAAGTATGAATAATTACTGTAAAGAGGCCAAACAGCATCACTGAAGCAGCTGATGAAAGGTCTTGAAAGTACTGTCTATGATCCACATGTGTATTGTGCATTACCCTTTTGTCTGGAGTAAGGAGCAGGTTTCCTCTTTTGAAAAACTTAAACTGCAAAACTTCACGGGTGCTCTATGAAAAGGACAGTAAGTAAATGGGGAGAATAACATATCCACAGTGAAATATGGTGGTGGCAGCATCATGCTGTGAAAACACTTTTCCTCAAATGCATCCGTTTTGTCAAGGTGACTTAAATATGTTTCACACGCCTATCAGTTTTGACCCAAAAAATTTGCGGGCCTTTGCTACAGAGCTGAAGATGATGAGGGGTTGAATCTTTCAACAGCAATGCTAAATCCATAGTAAACAAAGAATTGCTTAGCTAAAATAAAATAAATGTTTTCAAACAGCCAAGGGGAAATCTAGAACTATATTTAACTTAAAACCTGTGGAATCATAATGAAATTCATGTAAAAATAATAGATTTCCTCAAAATCCAAACGACTTTTGCTAAGCAGAGAAGCAACATTATTATCATCTAAGGTGTTAAACGCTTATATTGCCCACTAGATTGTTCACCGAGATACTAGTTTGAGACTGAGCACAGTTCAGCTTATAACAGCTTTTTTATTATTTTTTTAAATTGTGAAATTCATTTAATTGAGCACATTAGGAACGTAATAGATTGTGTTAATGAAGGGCCACTTAAGCTGATCTGCAGTAATGGGACTCGTAGTGTTTTTCAGATAATTTTAAAGAAAGTTTGGAATCCAGTGAGCTAATTTATCTTGCTTTCTGTTATTCTGTTGCCAGATGTGCCAAGTATCTCCTTCAGTATGGTGCCACAATTAACGGCTGCACTCTAGATGAAGATGATGCTCCACTACACATAGCAGCCAGGCATGGCCTCCACGACCACGTTGAGCTCTACCTGCGCCACGGAGCGGCTGTGGACAAACAGAACGATGAGGGTCTCACTCCCCTGAATGCAGCCTGTGCACAGCCTCAGGAGATGAAGGACCTTGGACATTACTTGAAGGTGTGCCAGATGCTGCTGGGCGCGGGCGCTGACGTCCACACTATGGATCAGGACAAGCACACTCCTTTGCACATGGCCTGTAAGAATGCCAATCCAGACATAGTGGATCTGTTGCTTGCTAAGGGGAGCTCTGTAAACAATATGGACTATGGTGGAGAAGCTCCCATGCATAACATCCTGAAGGTGGTTTGCTACAAGATCTCCCATCATCCTGAGAGGATTGTCCGTGCTCTGCTCAACCACGGCTCCATTCGGGTCTGGCCTGGTGCTCTCCCTGTGGTAGGAAACAGTGATTTATGATATGATCAAATAGTTATATTTTCAGTAGTTATATTTAAAAAAAAGTAATTTATGTTTTGTTGATATATGGCAGGGCTGCACGGTGGCGCAGTTGGTAGAGCTGTTGCCTTGCAGCAAGAAGGTTCTGGGTTTGATTCCCGGCCCCGGTCTTTCTGCATGGAGTTTGCATGTTCTCCCTGGGCATGCGTGGGTTCTCTCTAGGTACTCCGGTTTCCTCCCACGGTCCAAAAACATGACTGTCAGGTTAATTGGCCTCTCCAAATTGCCCCTAGGTGTGAGTGTGTGTGTGTGCATGATTGTTTGTCCTGTATGTTTCTGTGTTGCCCTGCGACAGACTGGCGACCTGTCCAGGGTGACCCCGCCTCTCGCCCGGAATGTTAGCTGGAGATGGGCACCAGCAACCCTCCCGACCCCACTAAGGGACAAGGGTGCAAGAAAATGGATGGATGGATGATACATGGCATCATCTCTTCAAAGCACTTATTTCTGTTTTGACGATAACTGTTTAATACCAATGAAATCCCAGAAATCATTTTTCAGCACATTTAAATATCATATCAGCGTGTGAATGTGTGAGTAAATAGGAGAAAAAAAAAGCCATTGTAAGAGAAGATAGCTTTTTACAGAGTGCTGTATCCAATATTGGTGGAAAGTTGTGTCCAATGTAAAAACCTGCGGTGGAAAAAAGTGCACATATTCTTGTCAGCACAACCCACTTAGACATTTCATAGAAATTCACAAGGAATGGACAGCTGGTACAGAAGTATCCAAGTTGTTTGAGGTCCAGCATGACCTGAAACAATATGTATGATATTTTCATACATATTGTTTGCCAGTCATGTCATCTGCTGGTGTTTATCCAAAGTGTTTTATCAAGTCCATGGTCACCACAGCCATCTATCATGTATTTTTAGAACACTTCATACTTCCTTCTGCCGGCAAGCTTTATGAAGATGTTGATTTTATTTTCAATACAGGACATATGTTTCAGTGGACTGAGCTTTCTAGTTTGAAAAAAAAAAAAAATAAATAAATAAATAACTTTTTTATTGGCTTGAACATTTTCTCAGAAACTGAATCCAGGGTTTTCATTTGCTGCATCTTTGTGTTGAATTTATTGAGACGCATCTTTACAATAACAAAAATATTACTGAACAATCAAGTCCAGATTCATTCTTATAGTAATGGATAATAATTTAGTAAACCAGCCAACTGTGCGCAAATAATCAATAGACATACGTAACACCTAAAGCGTGACTTTTGAAACTCACTGCAGACTATCACAAGATCACATTCAAATCATTACCATTTTATGCCACAACACAAAGTGTGGCACTCTCTGCAGGAAACAGACTACAACTATCAGTGAACCCACGTGCACTAGACAAAATGCCTGGTTCCTAATTAGGCAAGTGTTAATAGGAGATTAATTAGCACTAATTGCATAATTTCCAGTTAAACCCCTGGAGGGAAGACCAATCTGTTCATTTCACAAGTGTTTAATTACTTTATTTCTTCAGTTCTACAGTCACAGAGCTCGCTCATGAACTTAAATCATTGCACAAATCCCATCACTTTGCTTTTAAAGCTTTATTGTTTTTTTTTTGTGTTTTTTTTAAGGTTTTGAAGCACTGCTCAGAATCTCCACACACTATCGAGGTTCTCCTGAATGCCTACAGTCACCTGAAAGTCACAGACACATGGGTTGAGTCTGTGCCCGAAGATGCATTTAAGGCAAGTTGTTTAAATTGTTGACTTAATGGCACAAAACTTTGTGTTTTTACTCTTTTAATAAATTTTTTGTCTCTTAACATTGTTTAATTTAGCTGTTTTAGTACTTGCACACCCAAAGCATCTGATAATGATTCACAGCATGACCAAAGATATTATTTTCGAAGCGCTTTCTAATGTTTGTGAGATTATTTTGCCGTAGAATCTTTTGATTAAATTTAATTCAGCTTATCCTCATGATGCCAATTCACAACATATGTCTTCTCGAGGCACATTACAGGAAAATAGTTCAAATCCAAACATACACTCATAGTCAGTTTCATGCATTCCAATTTGTTCCTAGTCATCAAACAGTGCAGTCAAGTTCAGTTTATTATTTGTTATTTTAAATATCTCATTAATGGCAAAAAAAAAAAAAAAGTTTCCTTTTATCAATGTAGCCATTTTGATTTGTGGTCATTTGTGTTTTCATACATTTAGGAGCACAAAGACTTCTATGAGTCCATCTTCTCCTTAGCAATGACTCCTCGGTCCCTGCAGCACTTGGCGCGCTGCAGACTCAGGAGCTTCTTGGAGGGCCGAGTTCACAAAGTGGTCCCAAAGCTTGATCTGCCCACCTTCATTAAGGACTACCTACTTCTGGAGTGCAGAGGATATGTGCACTGAAAAAATGTCGTATTAGTAAGAGTGGTGGGTGCAGCTAGATGGTTTGTCTGTTTAACTTTTAACTTAAGTTTTATTGACTCACAACTACATAATAACGACAGCTTGTTCTGGAGGAAGCAGCTGCTGCTTTTTTTGCAATCACTTTTAATGCAGATCAACTGTTTCAGTACAATGACTGGGGTTTTTCCACCACCAGAGGGAGCTATAGACTATAACTGATCAAGCAAGAGATGGATTTCTTATTTTTTTGTTTTGTATTTTGCTAATTTAAAATTATTTATTAATTTGCATATACAGATAAAGAGAAGAACTTGTTTGTGATTTTATACACCGTAAACAGAAATTATGGCTTGTACGCTAGGGATTTCCATAAATATTTGCATTAGTACTGTTTCTGACAGTAATAAAGGATTAGGGGAATTTTAGTCAAAATTAGACTTACAATAAAATAAACTAATTTCATAAAGACCATTGAATCTGTTTATTTGATTGACAAAAAAATGTATCTTAGTGTGATGTCAGTTTTTTAAAGTATTTCTTGTCTTCACAGTGTCTTCAAATAAGACGTCTCTTTTCCATGATGCAGAATTATATTTTTTGCAAAAAACCCCCCCACTAAACTAGAACATAGGACACTAACTGTAAAAGAAAAGAAAATAAGTATAATGTCCTATTAAAAACCTATAGACAGACAGACAGACAGACAGACAGACAGACAGACAGACAGACAGGCCATTGCAATTCATATTATCACATTATTATCACATTTTACACAAATGCTGGGGTTTAATATTAACTGAAATATATGTACAAGTATTGTACCCAAAGTACAATACTTTGGTTACAAAGTATTGTACTCAAATAGCTGGGTACAATACTATTTGTACCCAGCTATTTGCTCTCCTCTCAAAACAAACAGCTGGGTACAGCTATTTGAGAACAAATAGCTGGGCGCCCAGCTGTAGCCAACTGCTTTGGTTACAGCTGTAGACAACTGCTTTGGTTACTTTGCATTTCTAAATTCCACAGTTTTCTGAGAAGTTTCTGGTGAGTGTTGTTGGAGCCATGATTTTAGCATAGACTGTGCCAGGTGACATGTGCAAGGTGTCTGGCAGAGTTGTCAAGGACCCAAATATAGCACTCACAGAGAGATTCAGAAGGACCTGGTAACTGTTTACACTGTGCAAGACTCCACTGTTGAAGAAAAAGGTTCTTGAGGCTTGTTTACAAAGTTTGCTACATAGGATTTAGCATTCTCCCAGTATTTGATACTAAAACATTTGGAGAATGCCATCTGATCAGATGAGTCTAATCCTAGCTCTTTAGATATCATAGCAAACACCATGCTTAAAGGAAGACTGGTTCTGCTTGTTCTGCGTATCTGCTGAGCTAATTATACAAGCTAATTCTCAGTGCAACACTGGTAAAAACGTTGTTAAAGGGTTAATAGAGGAGAACTGTTGTGATGACTTCCTGAAGGCAGAGTTTCAAAAAGAGCTGGAGTTTTTAAAGAGACAGAAGCGCAATTTCAAGGTGTTAAATATCGAGGTCAAATTTCTTTTAAGTCATATTTGGCATATATGGCATTTTTATGACAACTGAAGGTAACACCATAACATGATCAATGGCACTATGTGCCTGGAAAACACATACTTTCCCTTTAGCTTATTTGCATCAATTCCTATGTTTGTCAGGATGACTTTGTTGCTGACAACTAGGGTAGATTTCTTTCTGTCAATATATATATATATATATATATATATATTCAATACTTATTTTACCCATTCTATATACTGCACAGTGTTTCTCATCACTGTTTGACCTCAAATCAAATTAATCTGTTCTTTTTTCAGTTAGTCAAGACCCAAAACTTCAGTGAATACACTTACATTTCCTATTTATTTAATTTCCTACTTATTTAATATAATTCTCTAAGCTGTATGACTTGGGGCCAAAATTTTGATTATCTTCTCACAATAGTCAGGTTTATAGGCCAACTCGCGCACAACACACCTCTTCAGATCTTCCCACAACTTTTCTATGAGACCGGGATCAGATTTTGTGATGGGCATTCCAAACATTGACTACTTTGTCTTCAAGCCAATAGTTTGGCTTCAAGACCCTAAGCATAGTAGGGCTATGCTTGGGGTCACTGACCATTTGAAAGACTAACTCCTGATTGATGTTGTGAAATGTTTTCTAATGATGCTAGCTACTTTAATGAGGTGCACCAGCACTTCTGACAGCAAAACACAAACACACACACACACACATGTTCACAATTCCTTTGATTTTGTTCTGGGATTGATTCACTCATTTTGTACAATTTCTATGCCTGCCATCAAACCTTTAAAATTCCTGTAGAATCTCTACAGGAATTGTTTTAGCAAGTGAATTTGACATTTTCAGGAATCTATCAATTGTTCCAGGAATGAACAGAACTTTTGGAGATCTCCTGCTCTTGTCTGATTTATTTAGATTATTTTTTCCTGACAACCCAAAAACAAAGCAGTGTGTTTTTGAGGGGTTGTCTAAAATGACATTCACATTACAAAGCTATGAGATTATGATGTGGGCTTTCACCATATTGATTAAAAGAATCTTAGTGTATGCATATTCTGATGTTAAAGGAAATAAAATTTGTTTTACCTACAACATAATTTATGTGATTATTCAGGAATTTAGCTAAACTAAATAATTTTGCTATAAACAAACCTACCTAAAAGAAGATAAATTTAAGCTTACTTTTAAAAGCTGTGTTTTTAAACTCAGATATAGATATCAAAGTGTGTTTAGTGAGATGTTTATCTGATTCAAATTGTTACAGCATTTAGACAACATGTTGGTTACGAGGAAGCAGGCAATGCATTAAAAGTAGGTGTTATGAGTACATTAGATATACTGTATTAAGAACTTCGATTAAAAGTATGCAACATTTAGATATTACATTTGGATGTGTTCTTCAAATGTTGCTGATAATCTGTCACAGAACCAGGTGAAAAATGTTTCTGTCCTGAATAATGCACGAAGAGACCAGTGACAGGCTACTGCAACCTTAGTGCACGAAGCAGCATTTTAGGAGATTCTTCTTCCCAGCAGGTGTTAAACTTTATCTAACCCCCATCAGTCCCAACAAACTCAAAAAAATGTTTACAACCCTACTATTTCCACTGCTCTTTTGTTTTGCATGTTTTTCTCATTTAAAAAAAAAAATCTCCTGCACTTTCACACATGCACATTTTCTTACATTTAAAAAAAATAACCTCAGTTGTACATTCCTTGGTTCAGAGTTTGACATTTTTGATCAATGCAGACTATTTTAAGTTGAACTTATGTCCTTACTGTGCAGCATGTTATTCGTTATTTTATTTTATTTTTTACATATTCTTAGATTTTCTTTGTGTGAATCTACATGCCTCGATTACGTGTCACTTTTTCTGCTGCTCCGCCAGAATCTTCTCACTGGAAAATAAATTGTATTTCCATTTCTAATAACAACCGATAATTTTCCTTTCAGCTTTATAAACTGTGCTAAAATAAAATGTTACTATCAGGTCGTTATTGAAATAGTAATTTTGAAATGTCCTTATTTGATAATAACAACTGAAAGTGGCTATTTAAGTAAAATAAAACAGAAACTTGCTCATTTTTGTGTAACAGCAAAAATAACCAGAAGAGGAAAACAAAAAACAAAAAAAAACTAACAAAAAAAACAAAAAAAACAAAGGTGAGGTTCTTCTCAAATGGTTTCAATAGATCAAAGAGAGGTCCTGCTTAAGTCACTTGCAATTATAAGAATTAGCCTGGCCTGGCCCTCAGCAGCTAATCAGAGTCGGTGCTGATATGTTTATGTCCTTATGCAATCAGACGACCAGTTGGAGAGCCCGGGCACCCAGGACTCAATAGGGCTAATCATCATCAGCTTCCATTGCCATTTAAAGCGTGAGATGATCTGCGATTAAACCCGTGCTTAAACCAAAGAGAGGAGGGATTTTATTTCCCTCTTTTTTTGTCACTCCGCCATGTGCATCTCTTTGGAGACAAATTACTCTCACCAGAGGAGCGCAAAGGAAAATGTCTGCATTGTTTAGTCTTTGGAAAAGAACATTAAAGTTCTCATCATATTCAGTTCAAATAACCCTGGTTTGACTTTGGCCGGTGTGCCCCCGCGTCCACGCCGTAGTTGACCTCGCATTAAGTGTCTTTTACTGGGCTCTGATTTCGCACAGAGCACCTCTCTCCGGGGAACAATTGTTGCAGGGCACTTCTTTTTTTTTCTCTTGAAGCCGAGCGCATTGTGTTTTTTAAGAGAAACATCTGCCTCTCCTCCCTCCAGCCTCTGTGATGCCCCAATCTTCTCAACAACAAAAAAAAAAAAAAAAAAAAAAACGAGAGAAAAAACCCCGCGTTGTTTTTACGCTGTCCCTTGCATCTAGAGTAATTACTTATCATCAATCAAAATTAATAATAGCTGATTGGGTTGGTGTGGTCAACGATTATAGAAGGGGAAGGGCTGGAGCAGTCTCTCACACCGTTTCGCAGTCAATGGTGAACCTGGCAAATAAAGAAGAAAAAAAGTGGTGGTGTGGTGGTTGGGGGGGTTGAGGGGGTGGGGGGGGGTGCGGCTCTTCTATTTGGTCTCCACTGGGAAACTACCGCCTCTCAAGACGGCCAAAAAGTCAGAGGCTGAATAAGGAAATGAAGCGTAATTTGAGGAAGATGGATGAGTCCCCAGGGAAACACCCCCCACCCCCTCTCCCCTGCCCCCCTTTTCACTCCTCTTGTATTGCAGATGATAACCAATGCGCTCTCGTCCTCTCTTTCTGCGCGCGCTCACACGGTGCGCGTCGGAGAGGGCTTGGGAAGGAGGAGTCGCAGAAAGGTGGGGGAGAGGGTAGATAGAAAGATAGAGGGAGCGTGTGTTTATGTCTCAGTGTGTAACGAATAAGAGGGGGGAAAGGTGTCGCCTCGGCCCCGGCTGACTGACGCGTAAAACGAGCGCAGATATCAGGAGACACAGGGATGACAACACACCAGCAGAGGATCTACTTTCACTTCACTCTGTGGTTAGACTGAAAGTTTTGTCCGTCGCAGAGGAGAGGACATTTGTTGTGAAGTTTCCCTCCCCGCCCCCTAACAAAGAAAAACATGCAGCGACCGGGCGGTCAAGGGACGGCGTTTTCCATCGACTCCTTGATTGGAACCCCTCAACCCAGACCGGGACACCTTCTCTACACCGGCTACCCTATGTTCATGCCCTACAGACCTCTGGTTATCCCGCAAGCTTTATCCCATTCCCCTCTCTCTTCTGGCATACCTCCCCTTGCGCCCTTGGCTTCCTTTGCGGGGCGACTCACCAACACTTTCTGCGCCAGCTTGGGACAGGGGGTTCCGTCAATGGTGGCTCTCACCACGACCATGCCGAGTTTCTCGGACCCTCCGGATAGCTTCTATCCGCCGCAGGAGCTGCCCGGTGCTCGTTTGAGCGCAGCCGATCCCGGATCGAGGAGGCAGGAAAGTCCGCACTCTGACGAGCTGCACAGCCGGGACAAGGGTTCAGAGCTGCTGAACTTTTCTGAAACTTTTCAAACAATATCAGGTTAGCTGGAATCCTCTTCTTTATGACATACAAGTGTTTTTTAAAACCAATCAGATTCAGTCTTTGTAGTTAATGCGCTTAAAAGGCGACGGAGAATCAATAGATTGGTCGTATATCTAACGTTAAGCAAATTGTGCGAACATATAAAACTTTCATATTTGTTATAAAGAAAAAAATAATAGATATAGGCCTGAGTTGAATACCTTTCCAAGCAGCTCTTTGGAAGAATTCTAGACATTAAATGTACAATAAAACTTGAAATAAAAATATGAATAAAAATAACTATGCATGTAATTCCATATTAATTATTAAAAATATTATCAATAATTTTTGAAGTTGACTAAACGTTACTCATGTGATTAACTTTGCTCAGTGTCTGCACATAAAACTATTTTCTTATTGCAAATGATCTGAACTAAAATTGTTAAGTGGTGAATCTGATTCTGTCCATATCATTTGAAGGCATTACTTTTTTTATTTTGTGTTTTACATAATTGGATATGAATTAGATCAGTTTACATTGGAGCATGATTTGAAATTGAATTTATTGTGAACTGGCTAGACAGTTCACAATAAACTTAAACTGAATTGAAATAAGCAGTAATACTGATGGAATATTGGTCTAATTCCCGTTTTTTTTTTTTTTTTTTTTACTTTCCAGTTGTATAAAGTGACATTATTTACACTATATAGAGAAAAGTAGAAACAAATATTTAACAATAGCAAGAAAAAAAAGAGGGATGGAGAACATTCACACATGGGAAAGAGAAATAAAGTTTTCTGTTCTGTCAGGGCTCCTCAAAAGATGTGCAGATGGTGGCTTTACATAAACATAAGGGACAACTGTAACATATGGTCAGGCCAAAAGGGTTGATATAAAGAAGGACATAACCAGAAATAGTAACAGATGAACAATAACAGACTTCCTGATAAAACCTTAATTTTGCAATTGTATGCCTTTATAACAGACCACATCAAAAACAAAAACAAAACAAAAAAAGAACAAGTGGACAGATTTAACATGTAGCGAAATAACCGCATAGGCTTTATTCATATATATATATATATTTTTTGTGTTCTTTTTCAGGTGAGACCAAACTGTACAGTTCAGACGAAGAGAAGCTGGACCTAAAATCGGCGGACGCAGTTTGCAGCGACAGAGACGACAGCTCCGCGGACAGCGAGAACGAAAGTTTCTCGGACGGGAACAACTGCGGCGGCCTGTCCCAGAAGGGCAAGCTGAAAGGCGGCTCGCAGGAGGCGTCCCTCCCGAGCGGCGGCTCGGCGGGGAAGAGCCGTAGGAGACGAACAGCTTTTACCAGCGAGCAGCTCCTGGAACTGGAAAAGGAATTTCACTGTAAAAAGTACCTGTCTCTGACCGAGCGCTCGCAGATCGCACATGCGCTCAAGCTAAGCGAGGTGCAGGTGAAGATCTGGTTTCAGAACCGCAGGGCCAAGTGGAAACGGATCAAGGCCGGCAACGTCAACAACCGCTCGGGAGAGCCGGTGAGGAACCCCAAAATCGTCGTTCCAATCCCGGTGCACGTCAACAGGTTCGCCGTGAGGAGTCAGCATCAACAGATAGAGCAGGGGACCAGACCGTGAACCTTCATTGCCTCTCAGCATTCACATTTGATCAGAACAGACTCTTCGAGTGACTCTTATGTTTGAACGCATGAAGAACAAATAGGAGGATTCAGTTATTTTGTCTGAGAGGTGAGGCTGGGGAGGATCTGCCCGAAATCAGATAAATTATACCTTTTTATTTATTGTCCTGTGAATATGTAAATATAAAGGGTACAAACTGGCACTAAGAGATGTGACTGTAAATATTTTCTAAGTATTTATATGTAGGGCCCGGAACGTTCTGTTGATTATGTGCATGTCCTCATTTGATGGGAGAAAAAAAAAAGAGAGAGAAGAAAATCCCGGATTTTTGTTTTGTTTTGTTTTGTTTTGTGTTTAGTACAATTTGTTGACCACATTTGCATGTTTAACTGAAGACGTTTTACATCTTTTTGGCATGTGCAGGAAGCACAATGGAGATTTATTTGTGGGGGCAAAAAGAAAAAAAAGAAAAACACTGTAAGGAGGTGATATCGAGCGAAAAAGGGACGACTGTAAAATATAATTGATCTAATAAATTGCTTTATACGAATTACTGGAATCCAGATTGAATCACTTTTTATAAAACATAGATGTGAGCTACTTACTTTATGATTGTAAAAGAATACATCAAAAATTTTTAAATGGGACATGGAATGTATGGGTGAAAAAAAAACATAATCAAAGTGTTATTCTTATTTATTATTATTAATTATTATTATTATTATTATTATTATTATTATTATTATTATTATTATTATTATTATTATTATTATTATACTTTATATTCAACTGGTCTAAAGGTCTACTATTATTATACAGACTTTTAAAGCGTGACAGGTTTAAGTGCTGATCATTGATTTCTCAGTGACTGTTTTTATTTGATTAGCAAAATCACGTAGGTAATTTTGAATCTTCTTAAGTTTCAAATGATTTACATTTTTTTTTTTTTTTACAGAGGCATATTTACCTGGAGCATAGATGAGTGTCTTTTTTAGTAGCTGCAGTGATTGATTTCTTTTTAGGAAGCCATGTTGGTGAACTGATGGATCCTCATTAGGGAAGAGCGCATCCAGCACACTGTGAACTTCTCCATCAGTTACATTTGCACCCACAGTAACACACCTTTTTACAGCAACGTTTGTTTTTTTTTTACATAATATCTCAAAAAGTGTATTTTAGCCACAACAAGAGCTTCAAATGGTCATTAAAATCCCATTGTGAACATGAAACTGTTGTTTTTTTTATGAAGATTATGCTTTATTTATAATCCAGCTGTTTTATGAAGATTTGAAATGCACTGAAATGTTCAGAAGTGTAGGCAATTATTAGAATACATAAGTGTAAACAAAAACTGCATGGAGTTCAAGTACCACAAAAAATATTGTATTGAATATAAAAAAAACAAGAAAAAAAAGATATCACTTTACAAATAAGACCAATGCCTGTCATTATGGTGAAAAGTTACATTTCACCTCCATGTCTTTCCCCTTTAGAAGCAGCAACAAAATATAGATATAAATATAGAATATACATATTCCAGAAAAACATGTAGATCAAGAATTTAATTATTCTAAACAATGCAGCCAGAGTAACAATTTGTTGCTAAAATCATATGAACATATTTTAGAGAAAGCAGAAAAGCAGCTGTTTATGGAGACTTTTTGCGCCAGCGTCCAGTTTACCTGAAATATTTCATTCTAGAAAAGCCGATGCCTTTAATAACACTTCACTGCACCGTTTTATAAGAACTACGATGAGGCAGGTTATATATAAAATAAAAAAGTTTCATCATAGATATTTTCAAAGTAATTGTCTCTGTTTTAAATGAGTGAGGAAAGTGTGATTCTTTTTTTTTTTCTCTTTGAGCCTCATTACACTCGCCATCTCAAAATATAGTGTGACCTCAGAGCGTAAACAGGCCTTCGTTGACCTGGGTAAAGTTTATTTCACCGTCCACCTCATACATCAAGACTGTGACACTTGGATGGGGATTCAAGGAGTGATGAGCAAGTGGGAAGTTTTATTATGGCACAAGAGCTGACTAATATAGCCGATCAATTCCACGATAGTGTGCCAGAGTGCAGCTGCTATTTCGAGGTGATGATGAGGAGCAGTGACAAAACTCACCCTTTGACTTCAAGATGGCAATTTTCAAGGTGCTGTGAAGAAAAGAGGCTGCATTCATATGTTTTGTTTTGTTTTGTTTTTTTTTGCTCCTCCCCATTAAATTAACTATGTTGATTCTTTCAGAGTCGCACCAAGCTCTTCTTTTAAAGCTGGAGAAGTGGCTCCCAAATTGAATTATCAGCTCCTTCCACGTGTAACTATTTCCTCATCCCCACCTGCAGCGAGAGGGAAAGGACAGCGAGGGACCTCATTATTGGCCGATGGAGTTGGCGTTGAGTGCTTGACGCTGACTGGAGGCCTGACTTCTTAGGAGGGTCCGGGCGGTTGTGGATACAGTGATGTATGGGCAGATGCATCAAATCGCACAAGATAAACAAGCGATGAGTTTCATCAGGGCCATCATAGCTTTAATTTGGCTGCCTAATGAGTCAGATCTAGTGGCGGAGATAAGAGTTGTCAGAGGCCTGGCTCTAATGAATTTCTTGCCACTTGTAATCAAGGTTGCCTGTCTGAGGGGGGATGATTAATGGAACCCTGGAGGATTCCCTCGGCCCTCAGCCTTCATTACATCTAATGCATTCTCAGGCAAATTAACAGCAAAATGCAGGCAAAAGCCAACAGGGAAAGAGGGGAAGGGAGAATGGAAGGAAGTTGGTGAGAACAGAGTGTTTTTTTTTGGGGTTTTTTTTTTTTAGAAGAAAAAAGATTTCAATGGGGATGTGATGAGGAAGATAGAGAGGTGAAGGAGTTAGGTTGGCAGAGATGGACTAAAATGTTCACATTAGTGAGATGGTATTCAGATTAGTGTGGAGGTGTGGGTTTAAATGAGTCAGAAAGGGCAGAGTTTAACATAAATTCAAACTTGATAGAGCTGAAATTGACGGTTGCAAAACCGGATGAAGACGTAACAGGATGCGGAGCTGCTTATGAGGCTCTGCTAGCTTAGACGCCCAAAGACCACTTTAAATATGCCAGGAACGGTTGAAAAGTGAAAAAGATGCAAATGACAGTGCTGCAAGAAAGTATTTGACCGCATTTTGTTTTTTGTCATGTTCTAGAACAGGACGTTCTAATATCAGCCAAAAATAAACTGTGTGGCTACTGCCAGACCTATAGAATCAAGAAATAACTTAAACAAGACCTCTGTGAAAAAAGCAAAAACAGAATCACACTCCGATTTAAAGAATAATAGAAGAGAAACTGATTTGATATTAGTATGAAAAATGTAACAAAGGCATTTCTGAAGCTTTTGAACTCCGGCAAACCGCAACAAGAGCCACAAATAGTAAAAAACACACAGAACAGTGGTGAACCATCTGATGGGCCAGTCTGCCAAAATTACTATAAGAACTCGCCTGAGAATTACTCAGGAACAATACAAAGCCAGAACAATATGTAAAATACTGCAGGCCTCATCCTGCCTCTGTTAAGGTCAAGATTAAATAATAAGAAAGCAACTAGGATTAATAAAGGCCTCATTGGTAGAGTTGAGAACCCCCGTAACACTGTATACAACATCTTAATTAGTAGCCATGTGAACAAAAATAACCACATGACCATTTTCTTCTTCCCAATTAACAAATTCATCCAGTGGCTGCATTTCGTTCAGCAATGGTCAGTTTTGTGAAATTAACATTAAATCAAAATCCCAGATTATTCTGAACTGTGCAGAAGCTGGAGGTTAATGTGGCAAATACAGCCACAGTAAAACATTCTGGTAAGCAACAAACACCTTTATTCACACCTTGACGCAACGTGGACTGAGCACGTCATTAACAGGCTGTTAAAGTGGTCTGGTGCAAAGCAGCTTGGAGGTGTTATGGAAATATGGATTTAATGTTTGCAAATATGGTCTCATCAGGTCTTTGTGTACCCATCCATCAGCCTCAGACCCACCTCTGCAATCTCTGAGGCAATTTGTCTGAGAAGAGGTGGGCGGCAGAGAGCCCTCCTCACTGTTTAGCGGAGCCCTGATGAAATATCAAAACACACAGCAGCACGAGGGAGCGAGCGAGCGCTCCAGTCTTGCCACAACAAACAGAAGTGGCCGGGGTCTGTCACGATGGGAAGCGTGGTCATGAATTGTATCGCGAACATTCGTATCAGGACGTTTGAATTATTCAAGTGGTCAGTGTGAGCAAGACATTTAAACGTGGACCTCGTAGGCCTATTTTTAACTCCTGAATTTGATATAGTTACTAAACACTTAAGTTTGTTTAATTTTGTCAAACGTATGACGACGTGTTTCTTTTGTATGAATTAATGCATTTATGCAGCAAGGAATTTCAGTGATCAGCTTGTGACTCTTAAGAGGTGTTAGGGAAGGTCAGCACCTGTCAGCTTGTCTGTGTTGCGGGATCTGGTGTCTCATTTTTCTGTTGACAATATGAAGATTTTTTATTTTTTTTTTGGAGTTAGGTTGAATGCTGTGATGAACTGGTAATGTCCAGGGTGAATCCTGCCTCACTTCTGGGCCCTGGAAGGACAGGTTAGTATTCAGAATGGATAAACTTTCGGTCTGACCAGTTTGATGGTCTGTCAAGCATAATGACACAATGGTCATTAAAGTAGGTGTTTGTGCTTTTGGGAATGTGACAAGGTACCAAGTAAAATGAAACTGACTCCAGCCACAGTCCATCTCCCCCAAACTCTTGAATAGTTTTTGTGTCACAGTCTTTTGAAAGCTGCAATTTTCTCTGTTGCATTTGAAAACTTTTTTACCTAAACTTTTACCTTCCACTGAACTTTCCATTAATATGGATGGATCCAGGACTCTGAATATCAAGCTTCTTTAGCAACAAACTTTTGTAGCTCACCATCTTTGTAGTGGGTGTTAATGACTGTAGTCAAATGTCAAGGTGTCAGTTTTCCCAATGATTGTGTAGGCCACAACTTTTCCAAGTTGAAAATGTTTTTATGTGCGTCCTATGTAATCTTCTAATTTTCTGACACACTACCCTGAACATCTGATGTGCATCAATTATTGTTTTTAATAATAATTGTTGTGTTGTATGAACTTCCTTTTTCGAATGAGTTACTGATATAATTTACTTTTTCTGAGATCCTAATTTATCAAGATGCACCTGTACAACTTGATGTGTAATTGAGCCTAATGATGCTCATATGGAGGAAATTCATTTTCTTGGCCTCAAATCAAGACTCCACAGTGTTAGGCTAGCACAGAGGCAGGAAGAAGGCAAACTAAGGCGATGAGCAGGTGATAAAAGACAAACAAAGCCGACCAACAGAGTGGAAGAGGATAAAGATATGCTGAGACAAGATTAGCAGGAAATAAGAACTGGATTAGTGGGAGGTCGACTTCTCTGAACAGTAGGATCTTTGGGTTTTCCCTGAGGTGTTTTGGTGCTTGACACTAAGCTCGGCTCTTTATCTTAATCCTCTTTCAGTGACTCTCGGGGGTCCTGCAGGAAGGAAGTGAGGAGGTTACGTTATGTGACCGAAGACAAGGTTGGGCGAGCCGTTTCAGTGTGACGAAACAATATAGAAAAGAGAAAGAACATACTAATAGAATAAAAAGTCTCACCTTATGTCTAAGTCATCTGCACGTATAGTTCCATTTATAAGTTTACATACACTCCTCATGGAGCCAAATCTTGTACTAAATTAAAATATTTTATTTTGCCATTTGTTTTTAGTGTTCCAGATCTTCCAACTGCTGGTCCTTGGGCCATTCCTGGACTTAATAAAAAAAAAATGTTTTACTTAATTTATAATAAACAGCAAGGGTCTGGTTGGTGATTCATACTTGAACAGAACTAGAAGTTTTAACAGGACAATGATTTTGAAGGCTAACTTCAAGTTCCCTGAACTGAACCGATTCTCCAAAGTCCTAAGCTGTATGAAAATTTGTACACACACTTGTGTGTCTGTTTTAAATACACTTACGAGTGTTCAAAACATTCCAGCCAGAAAAAAAAAAGCATGTAGTTGAGGTGAAACTTAATTCAGGGACATTGCTGCTACATGTGCATAAGTATGAGCACTTTGTATACAGTGAAAAGTAATTAAAATTGTAGACTCGATTCTTAATTTTAAAAAATCCCCCCAAATGGTTGGTTCTCTGGGAAAAACAAACAAACACAATTTTTAATTCACATTCCTAAAATCTGTAATCAATACAAAGCTTATTTTGATGAATGTGATGATGACAGGTAAACCTGTTGTTTCTCTAAACTTCACAGGATCCAGAAGAGCCCAGCAGAGAACAAACGAACAACGCAAACACTAGAAAAATGTGTCAGTTTCCCCAAATTTTGGGAAAGGCTACAATGTTTTATTTGAGTGTTTATTAATAGGTCAAGAGTCAGCCAAGCATCCAAGCATACAACATGTTACTCTTTAGCTTTTACTTTGTTTCACGTTCTGAACGTAAAAGGAAATACAATAGGTAAAACAAACAAAACAAAAAACAAAACACACAAAAAGATATTTACATACTGCATTATAAATATGTCAAATGTACATCATTATACACAAGTACCAAAGATGGTTGGCTAATGTTGAGACCCAAACAGAAGGACCTTAAAAAAATATGTTCAAAGAGAAACAAAAACAACTTATGGATCAAAATGACCAAAATCGTTTAGTTCGTCTCTCCAGGACGAGAGAGGAGCTTTCCTTTCGATAAAAGCACTAAGCTAATATATACATTTTATATTGTTTGTTTGGGTTCAAACAGGCGGGTAATTCTAGTGTTTTTTTCTTCCTATCGTCTACAGTATGTAAATAGGGTTTCAGGGTAATTGCTGTACATATGGAGCTCTTCTGTCATCCCACTGAGCCATGAAAAAGTCTCAGTGAAATAAGGTGGTCAAGTAATGATCAGAAATAAGGCTTATATCACAGTACAGTACGAGTCGAAAATCTGAGCAAAACTCAGGTGGACATTTGAGGTCTTGAAGGAATTGTTTGACGTTTTTGGCAGAAATGTGCTTTTCCACAAGATGTACCCAGTGGTATTAAGACATCTAGTTAGTACCCAAACATTCAACCAAGCCAAATGTATCCACTTAGCCGTTAAACACGCATATAAGAGAACAACCATCTCAACCAATGCGAAAGCTGGCACAGATAGACTAACTTTGGCACTACAAAGTCAAGATTGCACAATAAGCTCTTGACTTACTGTACTCAAGCTGTCTAAGAGCACACCGAAAAAATTACCTTTTGGGTTAATATTCAACTTTTCGAACAGTGCAGGTGATATCAGCAATCCCAGCATTTCTACCAGGTATGTGCTGGTTATCAGTGTCATGACATATTAAGGTGTCGAAAATCATCAAAAATATTTGAAGTTATTCTGTTCTCAAGGTTTAAATGGTCTTTGTTGAGATATCAGAGAAAAATGCCTCACTGGCCAGAGTTTTCCTGTTGTAAAAGAAGGCTGCTACAGCTCTCCTCGGTTTACAACTACGACACAATTGGCTGTTAAGAAATATTAATTTACTCAAGGTCAAGATAATATGAGGATCTCACACAGACCAGTATCCGAGTTCTAATTCACAAGTTCACATTTCTACTAATTCAAATGCCATTTGGTTTAAAGGAAGACATTTCTGCTACACACTATTTTCCATCAATTCTTAATAGTGCACTCAAATAGTGCAAGATTCACGTGTCAGCAGGCTTCCTGCAGGGACAACGGTACCAGTTAAGGATTCTTTGCTGCCACCTTCATATTCGTATTAGACATAACACGGTTGCAGTGGTGAATGTGGTGTATTGTTGGATGTGCATGTTTTTGTTGCATCTCAAAATGTAGCTTGATAATTCCTTAATTATTATTTTTTTGTTAGCCTACATCAACTTTGAACAAAAAAAATAGCACATTTACAAAAAATGTCAAATAATTCCTTCCTCAGTTTTGCAAGTATCCTCTTCTGGCCATATATAAAAACAACTGGGAGAAGTTAAAATCCATAAAGCATCAACATGAGTATTGCAGATAAGGTACCTTGTAGTTATTAGCCCTGTAAACAAATATTTTTGCCTTTGTAAACCAAAAATAAAAAAAAACATTTTAAAATACTTACAAACCAGATAAACGATGAAAAAAAAAATCTGTAGAATACTGCACAGTTGTATGGAAGAAAACTTCTCTCTATTAGCCTCTTTCTGATTGCAATCCCTTTTACCGCCTTTACTTCAGTCACAAAAATGCATTTTGTTGTCTCCCAGCTTTTACGCTCACATGATGCGAGGACAGGAAATGCTAAAGGAAAAGGACAGGGGTCATTTTTTTCATTTAGACTAAAAGTCTGAGCTAGGTCAAACGGTTCTCCTAAGGAATAAGGCAAAGGAACATGAACTACTTTTTACAGATATCTGTACAATGAAACCCAGTTATGTTCCCAAATTTTTACTTTATGTTTATGACTTCTCCACAGAAATGCCCCTGAAGCAGATGTTCAATCACACACACACGCACACACACATGCATACACACACACGCACGCACACACACACAAGGTACCGCATATGTATTTCACAGCAATAATAGCGGATATGATCTCTAGAGTACCAGTTCTACATCTATCAGCCGATCTCCCAGAATCCTGTGCTGTTAAACTGACTGAATCTCTGAAGCAATTACCAACACAATCCACTCAATCTTAAAAGAAATAATAACTCTAACAAAGAGATCGTAATGGTAGAAGTTCACAGTTTCAATCAAACCTTTGAATCTGAATGAATTTTGATTGAAGAGGCACACTCACAAAGCAGTGCGACTTAATAGTCCTAAAACATCATGGCCCTTAATTCCTTTATAGTCCGTTTACTGAAAGATTGTGCCATAGAAAATGACTCACTCTCACCCAATAGGAATTCTGCAATCAGCTCTTTCTACGATGATCCAAATCCATTTCCCTGTGAATTAAGTGTCGAAATCATTTGGCCTCTTTAACCATAATTGCTTTGCTTTTGTATATGATAGAGTGTTGAAGACATACATCACTGTGAAAGCTGTAACAGTCACTGTTATGAGAGATTAAGTTTCTCCCTGCGTCAGTGTTTTTCTCACTTGTAGAAACTACTTTTTTACTGTTCTGCGTGTTGATGCTTAAGCTTGAAAATTTGAAGCCGTTTTCTGACTCACGCTCATTATATTTCTCTGTTCCCATTACAAAAGGGAAGAGGACGACATAGTAGGAAATGCTTTGAGTGTTAAGGATATGCGTTTTTTTTTCTATATGGCATAAATGCAGAAGGAAGTAATCTGTTTGGTTGAGGCTTCAAAAACATAAATCTTAAAGCTGATCGCGATCATTTCAGACCAAGACTGAATAAAGTTAAGAAGAAAAATTAAAAAAAAAAAGAATAAAAAAAAAATATATATTTAAAAATGTACAATGTCCAAGCTTGCAGCGCAGTGGAATATCTTCAGTAACTCGATACCTGATATCTCTCCATTGGTGCTGATTCTGGGTTACACAGTGTGAAACAGAGGAAGTACAACAAGTACACAATGGGCGGGTTTGGGTGTTTCTTTTTTTTTTTTTCTTTTCTGTCGTCGTCTGCAGCTAGCTTCTCTCTGGCTTCTACATGATGCTGATGCTGCGGTTGAGCTCACACTGGGCGTTGTTGTTGTTGATGTTGGGATTGCGGAGGCTCACATTGGACGTGGGGACGGAGCTTAAGCTGTTGGAATCGTTGGGGCAGCCGTGCTGCAGCAGGATGTCGGCGCATTCTTGGCTCCCGGCTCGCCGGGCGTAGGACAGCGGCGTTTGGCTCCGAGCGTCTCGGCTTTTCACATCCACGCCATACTGCGGCAGAAAATGACAGGAAAGTTTGATTCTGACTGTACATCAGAATCAAAGGTTATGTTTTCTTATGTTAGAGAAAACATAACCTCAATATGTCTTCTCTAAATTCCTATAAGGATTTTGTCTGTCCCTACCTGGTCAACCTTAGCAAATTATTTTATTTAAACCAGGCCACAAGCGTCTCACAGGCCCAAATGGAGCGAGTGGAGTTTGGCTCAAATGCTATGATGCTGTTCTACCATTTTATACCATTATACAATACCCCAAATCAATGTTTGACAGAAAAAAAACTGCAAGCTGATAATATGCTCTTGAACACACAGACGATCAAAATGTAGCATCGACACTGGCGAGGAAAATTCCAATTCACTGCACCTGAAATATTGCAGTCTACTAAATACTGCATCAAAGCCGGGCTTGCATTGCAACGTGCATTGGAGACGTAATGACAATTATGATTTGATTTGTTGCGCAACTCTTACCAGAATCTTACCAGAATGGTCAGAAATAAAGTTGTGGAGAAGTTTAATACAAGGCTAGGTGATGAAATAAATTCTCAAGCTCTAAACATAAATCCATAGTTAAAAAACAGTAGAACACGTTAAAGACGATAGATGTTCATGGTAATACACAACTCAGATTGGAGAATCTGGCAACAGGACAAAAGTTAGTTTTGTATTCCAAAAATCTGTGTCATCGCTGAATAAAAACAATAAGGATTGGGAGTTAGCCAGCAGCTTTTCCTGCAACAAACATGTGGATAAAGGTGATCTGATCAGATGAAAATAAAACTTTTTTGGCCTGCAAGAAAAATATTGTGTGTGGAGCTAAACAAGAGATCATTCCTGTCAGAGACAGCAAAAAGACCAAAGACTGGGCTGGATGTTCTTGTTCTGACAAAAACACCAAATGCCATCGCTAACCGTAGCCTTGTTCTTTCAGTCTGAGCTTAAGATATTTTGCACAGAACAAAAATAGGCAACAATTTCAGCTTCCAGATGTGCAAAGTTGGTATGAAATCCCTCAAAGACATGCAGCTCCAACTGCAATAAAAAGTGCTGTGACAAAGTAAGAATTCAAGGGGGAAACAACAGAAACACAAGCCACATAATAACTCATGTCTTCTTTTGTTTCAATTCACAATTATGCACTGATGCGTGCTTGTCAGTAAAACCCCAATGAAATGCATAAAAAATTCTTAAAGCAAGTCAAAATATTAAAACTTTCAACATTTTTCCAACATTTTTTTTTAACTAAACCTGAGCATTTATAGAAAATATAATTACGACAAGAGTCAAATACTCCGTTCTTCTAAGCACACCAACTGCTTGAAGGTGAGAAAGGTGCATATTTTGGAGTAAACAAACACTGTTCTTAGAAAAAAAACAAACTTGTTCTTTGTTCCTTAGTGTTGGCCTGACCTACTTTTATTCTAATCCAAACTGGTACCTTTAAAAAAAAAAAAAAGAAGAAAAAACAAACAAACAATCACATCTTCAGAAGTAAACCAAAAGGTCAACCCAATGCCAACCAATGCTGGACGCCCTTCTACTCCCCCCCCCTCCCTTCCGAGCTCAGTTGAGCCTATACTCACCCAGATGAGCAGCTGCGTGATGACAACATTGGCCATGGCACACGAGAGGTGCAGCGCAGTGCGTCCATCCCCATCACCGTAAGTCTCATTGACCTCCTCCTTGGTGCCGTGGGCCAGCAGCAGCACCACCAGCCTCAAGTCATCCTCCACCACTGCCCGGAGCAGCTGTTGCCCCAGAGGAACATCCGACTGAGGCAGCCCGACCAGGAACAGCTTCTGCTCGTACTTGGCTCTGATCCAGCGCTCCTTCTCCTCCCTGGAGAGGAAAGACAGCCGGGGTTTCAGGTCAGCCAGGGTGAGACATGCCAGACATGCAATCAGCAATTTCACACCTTGGGTAGAGAACTTTCAAAATAATTTAGAGCCCATGATTTAAAGGCAAAGCCATGTGCAAAACGAAGTGCGGGGACACACAGGGGAAGCATTACAGTAATTGGCCTATGAGAGTCACTGAAGTATTGTGACATTTCTAAATTATTAGGGCACAGGAAAGTGATTTCACTATCACAGCCTACCACACGGGGAAATAATACAGTGAGATCGGATGGAGAGATCAGAGAATGCCAAAGGGTGTGATGCTTTGGGCAGCATTCCAGCCTCCGCTGATTACGGCCGTCAGCACGACGGCTCGAGCTCGGCCAGCTTTCTAAAGGTTACACATCTTGAACAGCATGTCTGCTGTAGACAATGCAGGAAGGCGGGGGACATATTTTTATCAGCACTGTCGGCTGTCAGTCTGAACCTGTGGATCTCCTCCACAAAAGAGGCAGTGTGTCTCTGGGCCTCAGGCTCCCTTGGGGTAGCTGGGCTCCGAGTCAGATCGATGGGGCTGAATGGCAGCCAGAAAGAGACGGTTGGATGTGGGGCTCCTTCACTCCAGCCTGCAAAGGAGAAAGGCGATGGAGAGAAGGCTTCGTCCTCTATCAGCAGGCAGAGTTCTATCTTTTGCTTTCCATCTTGACCCGCCAATATCATTCTTCGCCCACATACAAACTGTTCAAATCAGAAGACGACGAAGAAAAAAAAAAAAAATCAATATCAATAAGTGAATGACTGAGCATGCCCAGTGTGGTGCTAACCTGGTGACCCTGTCAGTCGGTCTGATAAGGGGAGCAGAAAGAAGCTGTTGTTTGGATTTGCGGGTGAGTGACAGAAAGGAGAAGGTTTGTGTGAATCAGTTAAAGCGGCGACGCTGGCTGGAGTGACAAGGCTCTCGTGGGACTCTTTATCAACGGGCCAAGGCTTAGCAGCATGTACAACCTGACAGTCTCACTCAATTCAATTGTATTTCATCATAATAAAAGGTGAAAACGTACCCGGCTTGATGTTGCTAAAACAAAAACATTTGGACCTCCACATTTGACATAATTTATTGTAACTTTATGTGATAAGCCAACACTTTGGATGGGAAAGGAAAATGGTACTTGCTTTTCAATGTTATTTTTAAACTGCGGTGTGCATTTGTTCTCGGCGTGCCTGAGCTCCTCTGCTTTGCAGAATCACTTCAGAAACAGTCAAATTGAATCAAAAGGATCTGTTAACATCAAATTTCAAATCTTAGCACAGATTCTAGGTGTGTGTACTTTTACTTGGGGGGGGGGGGAGAGGGGATTCGAATACGTGAATATACTTTAATCAAAACCGGGTTGTCTAAAATGCGGCCTCTGGACAGATCATGTGCACCCACAATTAGAAGTTGAGCACAGAATTACAGCTAAGTTTTTTCTGACAACGATATAAAATATGCACAGCAACATTTTCAGAAACAACAAACCAAAAAAAAAAAAAGGAGATTAGTACCCATAAAAATGATGGGTACTAATCATTATTAGTACCCATTATGGGTACTTTGAATTCTAAGTAAAGTAACCTTTACTTATAATTTAAGTAAAGGTGATCCTAATTTCTGGTTTTTTTTGGGTCGTAAACCTTGTTTGGTCCATTTGACTCCAATGAAATATTATGATCTCTAATCGAAACAGAATACATTTAAATAACCTACTGTCGGTATTTATTTGTTGGATGACAACATTTTTCAACAACTAAATTATTTAAATACTCAAAATCAGCATAGTAAAAGAAAATTAGTTAATGAAACACGCAGCAGGAATTTTGCATCCCCCTCCCCCCCATTTTCATAAATGATTGTTATGAAACGCTGTGTCTGCTGAAACAACAAATAACCTTTGCAGAAACACCAGATCTCGTTTCCATTTGGATGGAACCTAAGATCAATACTTATCAGCACAGAGTCCAAATTGAGTAAGTACAAAACCTGCAGGGGTCATGAAGCTATTTACACCCACTGCAAAATAGTTTTAAACTTGTGGCACCTTCGAGGATTTTGTTGCATTTTTTGTTTTGGGCATGTAAAGAAAATGTGGAAGAGAAAGTCTTTTCGCCCAGCACACTAAAAGCACACCTTTTCTTCCAGAAGATAGTATTATTCGGAACTACAATACGTCCCTAATAGCGGGCAATTGCAGTTGCTCAGAGTTTTATGGCGTAAGATCTCCATCAATTCCAACTCAGTCATTATGTGCGGACAAGCCTGTTAGCGAATCAATTGCCGTTCGAGCCAGTGGACTGCTCAGAACAGGAAGGGGCCGTCCTGCCCCTCCACTCTTATTTCTTTGTAAACATGTTTGTTTTACAAATTCAGGACAGTCTGAGAACTGCAGGTATGTCTCAGGATGATATGCACAACTTTTTTTTTTAAATCTTAGTATGGTGACAAATAAGTAGGGTTGATGTGTGCAGTTTGTTTCGGAAAAAAGTCGACCATGAATAACACGATGAATCTGTAGAGCCCAGTGAATTGATATGAGCTAAATGAGGCATAACGTTAGCACCAAGACGTGAAACAAAAAGGCAGAGAAAAGCCATTAAGAAGACGTCAACATCTCAGAAAGGAGCCCGGAGGACACTTTGTTAGCCTTCACAACAAAATCAGCCCTAAAGACCTGCAAGAAAAGCCTCATTCACAGCTGATCCTGAGCTTTAAATTCAACAAATTCACAGTCCTTTCTAGAAAGTTAACCCAATAAAGGAGCAGGAGGGACAGAAGCAAAAGTTAAGCAAAAATTCCCTAGCTGCAGCCACTTGAAAGAAAGAACGTGAAAGGAAGTAAAATGGTAATCCCGCCTCTGTCTTTTGTTTGGAACAGAGCAACAATCCAAACAGAGGTAGGGTTTAGACAGTCAGGGGGTAACCGAGACTCTTGAATAGGACACTTCCTCACTACAGGAGGAAGAAAAATAAAATCAGCAGATTTAGCATGTCAAAGTGCCGGGACAAAGTGGGAGGGGAGGCGGAGAGAGGAAAGGAGAGTGAATTTACACAGCATGGGGGAACATTCAGGAAATTGAACTGATGGCTAGTCCTACATATACAACACACACACAGGTTTTTCTTCTTTTTTTTTTTTTTTTAAGCTAATAGGCACCAATTTCCCCACCCAGCCCGGAGCACATACTTGTTCTAAATTTCTCTGCTACTTGGAGGATAAAAAGGTGGTTTCAAGTTCCTAGAAAAGACGTGTGTTGCCCCTCTCCTTTAACTACGATCAGACCACACTCGCTGCAAACCACCTCCGTCTTTCAGTAATCTTGCATCATAAACATAGATTAACTTTCACTCACTTTGATGTGTATGAAATTCTGGGCCAACATCAAAACCGCTCCCTGAGTTTAAAGTGGAAATGAGGTTCCTGTCCTGAGCTGGTGTCCCTTTTCATTTGCCTATGCAGAGTCTGGTGAGTTAAAGGCAGCTTTAACAGTAGAGAAAAGGTTTCTTTTATAATTCTATTAGAGCTCTGTCCCTCCAACTCTATGCTGAGCAATGCATTCTGACCCTGACTTAATTAAGTGGCAAATGGCAGAATGATTCTCCTAAACCCAGCCCAAGGAGTCAAGAACACATGACTGAATTCAAATAAAGAGGAACAAACAAGGACAATTAGTCAAGCCTGAAAGACAAAGATGAACAGAAATTTATAGGAAGGGAATAGAAAGTGAGACGGGGGAGGAGGAGCAAGAGATTCTACAAAATGACCAATCTAAGTGCCTGTAATAAAGGTGCATTGGTCCATATAGGAAGAGGAGGATGTCCGTCTCAGTACTCGCCCATCTTTCAAACTCATACTGAGTGCTTCACAACTATCAAAGCTTCTCTAGGCTCCTCCTCCTTCTTCTTCACGAGCCTCCACATTCACTGTGGATACATCAAATAAATGCTTTGAAAGGGAAAGAAATGGCGTTGGTGGTGAAAGGGGCGATGGGAGTTGGTCCGGGGGTGGGGGAGACGGCTGTGGTTGGACCAGCTTGAACAGACTTTGCAGTGGGGGTGGAGGACTTCTATAGAACTGGTTCCCATGCAGCCAGGAGCTCCACTTCCACAGACCACGGGGAGGGAAGAGCAGAGAGTGAGGAAGAGCAGTAGAAAGACAAGAAGGGAGGGTGAGAGGGGAATGACAGAGATTGAGAAAAAAAAACAAAAAAAAAAACACAGACAACAGAAGGAAAAAGCTGGGGCCCCCAAAGCATCAAAGGTTGCTAAGGGCGAGAAATGAAGGAGCAACACAGTAAACGCTCCACTAAGAGTGCTAAATAAGGCCTCCCATGGTCCAGTGGGTTACAGTGCAGACCAAGCTTTACTCTGCTCTGAGAATGCCAGCACCAAAAAGAATGTAGACAAATATTTTTACAAGTCCAGTCGATGCTTCTTGCCCGTCTCTCTTCAACGGTGCAGCCCGAACAGATGACCAGAACTCAAAAGGTTTGTTGAGCTCTATAGAATTGCCAGTGGGAGAGCATCTGGGTGCCAAAAGGCAGGCAGAGGGATGAGTTGAATATATTGTGACATTAATGAGGTTGTCAGACCCCTCATGATGGAGTGGCTCTGTTTTTGTGCCAGCAAGACTAACACTCTTAAACGCTCATGCTGTTAACCCCTGCTGAACCCTTGCCTCACGTACAAAGCTGAGGGGACGATAACACATGGCCCGCTTAAGTGTGTGGACTGCTTCATGTAGTCCTGCACACATGAAGCGACAGATTTAAATCCTTTGTTTGTTTTTTTTGTGGCATTTTTGTTTATTTATTTTAATTTCCAAACATTATTGAGACTAAATACACCAGCCACCTAATTAGGAATACTTTGCTATCAAGTCGAAACCATTTTGTTTTCAGATCTGCCCAAATTCCAGGAGGCATAGATTCAACAAAGCGTTAGAAATGTTTCTCAGTGGTTTTGGTTCATATTAACATAGTTGCTGCAGCTTTGTTGGCTGCACATCCATGTCCATCTCCTGTTCCAACACATCCGTGGGGTGATCAACTGGATTGAGATCTGGTGAGTGTGGAGGCCAATGGAGGACAGAGAACTCAACGTCAGCTTCAGAAAAGCAGTTTGAGATAATCTGAGATTGCTTCTGGAAGCGTCCACCAGAAGATGGGTAACACTGTAGTGATAAAGGCATGGATATGTTCAGTAAAATGACTTAGAAAGGCAATGGCATTCAATTGATGATCATCTGGTACTAAGGAGTCCAAGGTGTGCCAAGAAAACATCCCTAACCGTTTTTCCAATCAGTTATCATCCAATTTTATTGAACCAGAGTGAATTGTAGCCTCGGTTTCCTGTTTGTTGCTGAAAAGAGTAGCACCAAGTTCAGTCTCCTTCCATCTTCTTCAATTATTCTGTACACACTGGCTGTAATAAGAAATTATCTGAGGTACTGCTATCTTTCCATTTAACCAGTCTGACCATTCCCCTCTGACCTCGAACATAAAAAAAAAGGCCTTTTTGTCCACTCAGCAACTGCTCTCAAGATGCGCATAGAATGTTCGGTTTTTTTCTGAAAAACAGAACATTCTATGCAAACCCAAGAGTCCTACCTACACTCAGACCAGCCTGTCTGGCACAAACAACCACAAGACATTCACTAAGTCGTTTAACTGATTAACTTTTTTTTTTTTTTACCATTCTGATGCTAAGTTTAAATTCAACAAGTCATTTAGGAGGACCTAATAAAGTGTTTGGTGAGTATAATGGTGAATTGCATGGCTCACTATGCCCATGCTATAACAGAGCAGTCCCTTCTTTCCGTCCACCTGGCCCTGAAATCCAGTGGCATATTGGCAATTAGCAACCAAGGTGCTACTTCTCCCACGCAGGGATAATTACTGACCTGTGGCTTTCATTTAGAAAGAGAAAGCAGACAGAGGACATAGGAAGACTCAGCCATTCATTTGTCTTAATTAATTAGTCTTCCTCCACCAGGGCTCCTGGTGAGGCCGACTACTCTAAAAAGTCCTGAGAACCAGCCGCTTCAACGGTTGTAGCCTGTGAACAGCCTGGAAGCTCTGCCCGATGTTCAGGGGCAACCGTGAGCAGCAGAAGCTACTGTGGATAACTCTTGCAGACGCGTTTGTGGTGACAGGACTTCCTTTGCAAACAGCACGACTGGACAATGGGAGAGCTGGAGAAGAATGGGTTAAAGCAGACAGAGGGACCAGGTTTGGAGAGGTTAGTGGTGTGATTCATTTTTATTACCACGCAGCCCCTGCAGGCGGCAGGAGTGGCAAATTATTTCTGAAACAAAGTGGAGGGCTCTCATCAGAGCTATTACCCGCCTGTGGCCGAAGGCGGCGCAGAGCCCACAGAGGGTGACAGTGAGAGGCCCCCCATCAATGAGGGATAGCCGTCCACATCCGTCCACGCTCCAGGATATCCCCCTCCCCAAATGAGAACTGGTGTCTGTGCTTCTGTGCGTGTGTTGCGTTGTGTGCAAGAGGAAGATAAAGGTAAAGCTAACTGTTGGACCACTCCCATGATATCCATCAAAATAATCTCCAGTATTGTTTTTGTCACAAACCTGCCAAGCAATTAGAGGTGACGTGCAAAACACAATGACTTGCGGGTGCTAATTAAAGGAACAGCTCCCATGTAATATTCTGACTGCAGAGATGAGCAATGACAGAAAGTACTAACAAGTTCATCATTCCAGATTCAGCTGAAGCATAGCCAGATGAAACCTTCTTCTGAAATGACCCTACCTAGCAATGCTCTAAAAATAAAACTAATCAGTAAGTAAATGTTCATTTATTAATTAAGGAAACTAAGAGGAACATTTGGATTGTCTGGTTATACAAAACCCACTGTTAGTTTCTGGGTTTGAGGTACAATTATAATAATAATTTTAAAAAAGTAAAAAAAAAAAAAGAAAACATAACTATTTTTCTGACAAGTGAAGTAAGCAGTGTAACTGTTTTGAGAATAACCGAACTGCTTTCAGCATGAGAGTTAATCTGGTGGAGTAAGTGTAAACTATCAGCTCAGAAAAATATGTTGAGCGTTTTTTAAAAAAAAAAACCTGATAACCTGACTCCTATAAAGTTGACTCACTTTTTAAACTAACTTCAATATAACAAGAAGCCTCACCCACATCTAAGTACCTTTGGATGGCAGCATTTTTGGTATCCAGCTGGAAAAAAAGAAGCTAACAATAGACACTCGTGGAGTTCATTAGTTAATCCAAACCATGTAAATACAATTTATTAAAACAGCTGGTCAGTTCACACATGCAAATATTTTTCAAACCACTTTCACATCGTGAAGCATGCAGTCATCCTAATGTTCAACTATAATTCAGCAGCTGTGCTGATCTGCGTATAACAAATTTACATACCGAGTTCCTAAGATCTTGAATATCATAAGCCAAACCAATCTTGTGGATGAGCGGCTTTAAGTTAAATCTCAAAAATGCAAGAGGTAAAACTAGTCTTGCAGGAGACATTCAATCAGACACCAAGTTGATATTCAGGTAGTTACTGAATCGTTTAGATTAGGTGTCACTAATGTTTAGTCAGAGTCAGTAGCCATACAAAGCCTGCCTATGTGTCAAGACAAAGCTGCTATGTGTCACCAGTTTGACACAATTAAAATCCTTGCTTTTATGGTGAACTGCATTTAAAAGAAGAAAAAAAAAAGCACAAGAAGGGGGGGAAAAATCAATCAGCTGGAATTTATTCATCCTACTTGATATATAAAGGAGATTTTATAAAGGAGAAAACCATCAACATCTCACCAACCAGTAGCAATGTAAGATATTTAAAATGATATTCTTGGTCTAAAGATTAGTTATCCAGCAAATGAGATTTATTGTTTGACAGCAAAAGCTAATGGAGATGTTGCTGCGGGACAGGATCGGATTTTTTTTAGACAGTGAAGAACCTTCCTGCCTGCGGTGACGTGGGACTGACAGTGGTAGGGAGAGGAATCAACATCAATAATCTTTCATCAAGTCCACAGTGCAGCACTTCAACACAGAAAGGACTCAATAAACAACTGTAGGCCATCGTTCAGGTCTGAACTGGCCAGAGAGTGGAGGATAAATCCGAGCGGTTTGCAAGCAGCGGATAAATAAAACATCACTTCGACTGAAGCGTTTTTGTATCTACAAATGGCAGAGATGTCACCATAAAAAGTCTCATGATTTAAGATAAAACACACTCCTTGATATTTCAGTCTTATGTGGAACATTTCAGCAACAACGCATAAGCCTGTAGCTCAAAAAATGTGCATCAAACTACATGCTCTCAACTTACGTAGATATAGATAGAAATATCTTTGTTTTGATACATTTAATAAATGCAGAAGAGAAATTAAGGCTGCTATAGAGAAATCATGTGATTACTGAAAATTGAGGTGACAACCTCTAAACCAAATTTTTCATGTTCTTTTGATTTTATTTTCCATTATTAAAATGACCCACCATCTCCCGTAAGTTTTAGCATCTTAGTCAGTAAAAATGTACACATGAGATTATTAGACCATTCAACATGCCAAATATATTGTTGGCATTAAAACTCTGATTGCATAGAATTTGAAATATCTGATTTGACATTATGAAAAGTGATGTCACCACACGCTAAGCAGATGATGAAATCATTACTTTCATAAACTTTGGTCACACAATTTTTTTTCTCTCATTTATGTCTCTCCCCCTCTCATTACTTTAGTGCTGCAACATTTTTGAAATCTTGTCAAATTAAAATATTTTCTAAAAATAGTAAAGGTGTAAATAAATGATGCTGATTATCTTGTGGTAGATCCTGATTTCTAGTCAACTGATGGGCACATCTCTAGTGTCAGCTAGAAACAAAAAGCAAGAATATAAAAAAGGAAACCAAAAAACTGCTTGATTGATGTCAGTGAGTATTCCCATTTGCATAAACCTTGTCAGTTAAATCCAAATATAATACTGATAATGGTGCTCATATTCAAACCTAACGGTATACAAACAAATTAAATTGTAAAAAAATAAAAAATAATTACCTCTTCCCGTAGCTGTACTTGCACAATTGCGAGCATTAGCATAAAAAAAAAACCCCAAATTTTTTTTCTGCTTTTCTCTTAAAGTTACGAAGCTCAAATGCCATCAGCTAAAACCGGTAGCCAATCTTTGTTGCGACAGACAGAGTGATGACCCAGGTCTGTGTGATGGATATGTGACATTGTGGTTTGGGACCTGGGGGCCTGGCTGTTGGGGTGGGGTTTAGCCATCATGGTGTGCTTAATTACCTGCACCGCCACACAACAGACCATTAGTCAGACTGGGACGATGGGTCTCAACAGTCAACAAGAGATAACAATCCTCTTACCAGACTGTTATCTGGGTACCTTAGAGGAAGGGAAACTGCAGGCAGAAATATATTCAGAAGCAGAAAAACCTTTGGTTAAGATGGAAGAATAAAAGGAAATGTCTTTGCCAATTATGATGAGAAATCTCAATGCTCTTGTAAACAAACGTGTTGTTTGTTCATCGGTACCCATATTTTAAAAATCTTCCCATGATAAGAACTCTTATGTCAAGCCACAACCCTGACTTTCATCAGGCAACTGCAAAACAGTGTCAAACATACCACTGCATTTCATGGAGTTTTATTTTGAAGCTGCAAAAATGAACAGAGAAAGAAGACTGTAGCAGAGATATTAGATTTATAAAAAGAGAGCAGGAGGTACGGTGAAGGATAAAATCTCTGACATAACAGACATTGTGATCAGTGTGTATGAAAAGAACTGAAGCTCAAGACATAAAATAATGTGTTTTTGACTCAGTGGGCTGACATTTATGGCCCCCTGGTGATTCTTATGGAGCATTTGGTGGTGTGAACTGCCTCCGCTGAAATGTGGGTAGCTAATAAATGGCGGCTAATGGAGAGAAGACTCTCATGCATTCTCCTCCTATAATCTCTGCACGCTTCATTAAGCATCACCTTTATTTGCAGAATCGTGCTAACCTGGTGCTGTCGTTCCCTGGCTTTGTGTATCCCTCCAAACAGCCCTCCCATACGCTGTTGGCCATCGCGTTGCCGATTGCTGTCATCACCATGCTCAGCTCCACCGGCCAGTCGTCCAGGTCCAGAGAGCGCACGCGGGACAGGTGGGTGCCCAGGTTCCTGTGCATGCCCGAGCACTCAATGCACATCAAGGCGCCCAGGTTCAAACTGGCCCAATCCGGGTCTACAGGATAGAAAAATCAGGAATCATTAGAACAGGTCAGAAAGAGTTAGAGTTTTTACTTGAGAATATCTATAATTTATTTATTTATTTTTAGATTTGATCAAACATTAGGTCATCACAGTTGTGACCCTGTTTCTTAAGAATAAAAGGAAACCCCATCATTCTGCACAGACAGTTGTTGTAATACATACAACTTAATTAGATTTCACTGGAGCTCCTACAGAAGATAAAATAAGAAATGGTACCAATATCAAACTATGCTGTATAATTATCCTAAGGTTGTGTTAATGACTTTAGTTCATCGTATTAAGCCAAGAACGGGTTTGCAAAAGTAACCCATGTTAGACTGTTTTATATCCAACAATTTTTTTTCTCCATTGATCACTGCCTTCTTTCAGTTAAGCTGTGACATAAATAAATCTTGCAAAATGAAAAGGCACATTTGTTAATACGTAAGATAATGCCATTAATGGCACATTCCCTTTTAGGGGAAACTGTAAAGCATCTTCCTAGCAGCCAGCTTTGCACAGATAAAAGTCAGAACAGTAAAATAAAATATATTTTGTTTAAATGACACGTTTAAGCAAAAACAACAGAAGAGACACATCCTCTAAGTGAATCTTTAAAAGCTATATTGTTGACCAATATGACTGGAAATTGCTGAATTCGGCTTAAATTTAGCCAAGTGGTGTAAATATAAATTCTAATGATGGACTTAGCTTAATGTGTTAGATACCTTCTTTCCTTTAACAACCTCAGTTACAATATTTTTTGTATTTACTATTTACTTTACAATCAAAAATCTAAACTGAAACAAAAATGTTTTTTTTAAATGGTTTTTACAGCACAACTTGATACAGATTTGTTATAGCTAAAGCACATATAGCTTCTAGGAAAAAAGTAAGCAAACTGTTCTTATTCTTTATTTTGACTAGTTATATTAGTCTCTAGAATGTCAATGTAATATTGAATCTTCTTTATAATATCCATATATTGTAGATATGCAGAGATATACTCACTGGGTGCATCACAGTCCACACAGAAGCTGTTCCCCCTCACGTTCCGTATGGACTGAATGGCCATTGCATCACTTTGGCTGCCTAACCGAGACTGTGAGAAATTAAGGAGAAAATAAGTCAACAGGAACTAATTGTTCCAGTGTGGGGGAACAGAAGGCAAACAATTACAGCTGGACTCAGGTTGTGGACAACTGACAAGGAGGTGATAGGAGCTTCAGTGGCTCAGGTGAAATGTGAAGCAGAGAGAATATGAATATGTTAATGAGGCTGTGTTTCCCCATGTAGCCCGACACTAGCCGTTTTCTCCCTCTGATGTCTGTCAGTTTTAATAAGAGACTTCCCACACTGCGGCACACCTGTCTGACTACCTCCCACGTGCCGTAGCTTCAAGCTGGTGAGGTGGGGAAGGGGCACCGTAAGGTCGGAGGATGAGGAAAAAGAGGAATGTAAATGAAGCAGAAGAATAGTAGGACGACAGCAGTTAGATCCTATGCGTGTCTTCTTATTGCTCCTTATGTTTCCTGACCTACTGTACCTTGTTCTTGATGCTCTCACAGGACTGTAGGCTGGCAAAGATCTGGCTCTCTATTGCTTGCACCCATAGCTCCCTCTCCTCATATGTAGATGCTTCGAAGTTCCACGTCTGGCCCGTCAACGACACAATGATGAACTCAAAGGAATCTTCTTGCTCTGAAAATAAAAAGTACAATAGCTTAACATAACAACGTAAAAATACTAAGGTAGTGTTGTTTGTGTTTCATCTGAACATATTTATGAAACAGTATATTTAGGTTCTGAAATAGACAATCACCACCTGGCACCCCACTGATTGTTCACATTGGAAGACGGAGAAATATGCATTTCATTCTATCATGAAACTGACACTCCAAATCACCTCCGAAGGTCAAGGGTGTAGAAACTATAATGAATGTTTAAGGCTAATACAGTTTTCCATTGTCTATACCTGCCTGACCTTTCAGGGTCACAAGAGGGGAGAAGTAACAGGTGTTGGTGTTTGTCTTCAGCAGTTATTGGATTATTAGTTGGATACTCCCCGGATGAGTTGTCAGTTCTTCACACGGTAACACTGAGAAACAATCATACCTAATGGCATTTTAGAGTTATCTCTTATCCAAACAGTTATGTTTTTGGACTGTTTAGACTGTGGGATGATGTCAGAGAAGCAAGGTAGGACCCACACATGTATGGGGAGAACATGCAAATTCCCAGTACCTTCTTGCTGCCAGGCAACTGTTCTACCAAGAAAATGCCAGAAAAATGCCTACCAAGCAGGGTTATTTATTGATGAAATACACTGAAACATGTTGCTGTTGATTTGTGTAGCTTGGTAACTGAGCACAAGAGTTCAAAAATCTCCCAAGTTTTCAGGCTTTTTGCTAAAATGCCCTCTAATGGTGACAGAGACAAATTCAAGATCTGAGCTCTGACATCAAAGACAAATCAGATGCAGCCCTGATTCATCACCCAGTTTTAGTTCTTGTAAACACTTCAGTCACTGCATTTAAGGCTCTATTTTATCAGATGCTTTAGTTCTTCCTGTTTTATCCAGAAGAAAAAGGGCTGTTTATATGTTTTGAATATACATAAAAACACTGGTGCACAGTTGAACTTTAAACACATGAGAGATATGTGAGATTAAAATGTTCCACTACTAGAGACAAATCATTTGACCACTGTCAAACAGGTTGTGGTCAAGTACCGGGGAGTTTTGGCTTCCAACGTCAGAAAATGTCCTGGATTATGCTATAACATGATTTGATGGACTGCGAGAAAGTGTGCATGAATGGGTGAATGGGACAGGTTTGTAGAGAGTAAAAAACCTTGGTTCTCATTTATCAAACATGCACAAAATGGTACCACGTTATCTGGGGATTTACGTCTCCAAACCCAAAACAGTGTGGAATAGGGATATGTGGATCTGAACATAAGCAATTACGCCTGAGAAAGTGGGTGACATTTTTTTGCACAGTATTGCACTGGACATTGCAACTAAATTTGGTTCTCTGCTACCAGATTACTTGCTAGATGAACAAGATTGCTCATAGGCTCGGTTTGGTTCACTTAAACACAGTTCGCTTTTTCTGCAAAGATTTTTATGTCCAAACTGAGGTTCTAATTAACTATTAGCTATAGATGTCCCCAAATCTTTTGGCCTTTACTTTTTCTTTCCTCACTGTATTCTTGAATTCATTCTTTTAAACAGACTTCAACCCCTGGTTCCTTTCTGTGTGACTAAGAATTATGAAAATGTCACCTGATGTTTTCTGTGAGGAGTTCTGACACAACATATGTTCCAACACATGCTGTTCAGCAGCAATTCATTAACTCTGTACAGTACAATGTGACTTGTGTAACGTCTCTGGTCTCTGCACATGCTTGAGCTCATTGCCAAATGATTTGTAATTACCTAATTATGTCTATGCAAATAGTATTCTCATTTGCATAAACCACGTTTGGAGGACTGGAGGCAAACGCACACAAGAGGTACACGTTTTCTACTGCAGCTTTTATCCACTTTGTCAACATCGCGTTTCTGTTGATTTGCTTCCTGAATGCTTTGTTTTTAACGGTCAAACTGTCGATTGGACTAATTATTAAAATTACATAAAAACTTGCAGTACTGCATATCACTCTAAAATTTCTGACATTAAATTAGCAGTGCATGACTAATAAAACGTCTGCAATAACACGATGTTGTGGTGTTAGACAAATCATCCGACTGAAGATATTATATTTACAATCAATTTACACTCCTTGCTGTGTGACACAGTCCTTTGCTGCTTAATGACAGATGTGCGATGGATGCCACTAATGTTGCAATCTCTGTGCTGCAGCAGAGGGGCCATTTCTTCAGGACTAAAGCAATAATGCAATTAGCTTGACACCGACTTCAATTATCTGATTTAGTTTGTGGTATCGACTCCAGGTCACAGAGAATCAATAAAGACTTGAAGCCTCTTTATTTAGACTTACAGCACAAAAAGTATGTGTGAGCATCTGTGTGTGCGTGTGTGTGTGTGTGATATTTTAAAATACTGATCATAGCAGAAGGATTCCACAGAAAAAGGGGTTAACTTTAGGCATTTCAAAGGCAGAAAACATAGAGCAACACAAAGGCAAAAAATAAAAAAATAAAATAAGAAAGATTAATTGTGATACACATAATCGAATTTCATTTTTTCTTCTCTAATATACCTTCAGGTACAATAACTAATGCGTTTGATTAGAATTTGTGATTCCGAATGTTGTTGTACTTGTGCTCTCATTGCTGTGAAAACCTGAACAAAGCTAATTATTCTGTTGGCTGACCAGGCAATAAATTGGAGGCATTAACACACTTTCATTATGGAGATTAAAAAAGCGACGGATGGCTGGTTTCTTAAACTGATGCGTACACAAAGGATTGCAAATCTAGTGCTCTATGTATAATGATGTACATTAGAAACGTGAAATATACAGGATCAGATGTGACTAAACATGGGCGGGTGCCTGATGTGAAGGTACATTTTGGCTTTAAAAACTTAATTTTCATATGGTCTTACTGTGTGAATTATTTAAAATCAAAAGTCAGTGAGAGCTCACCCCAGAGCTATCTACCAGAGCAGAGTAACCCTGTCCAACTGTTGCTGTGTACTGTCCATCAGCTGGCTGAAAGAAAGGAATTCCTCAAAATGTTTCTGCTTGTTAAAAATAAAGACAAATTGTTGGTGAATACTTCCAGTCATGAAGTATTCAACTTTATGACTGTAAATATGTATTTTAACAGATAATGGTTAAGATGAAAAAGGGAGCAACCCTCAATACTATTTTTAAGATGCGCAGTTCAGAATCATAATCAGTCATCAAACACAAAGAATTAGCAAGATTGTAAAATTAGCAACCAGGGTCCAGCTAATCAACTAATTAAGTTCTGAAATCTCAAACTGAATGCTCTGGGAAATATGTACGACTAAATTTATACTGGTGGAAATGATATTTTTATTTAGAAAAAAAAAAGTAACAGGGCTTATCATACATAATGAACATACATACGTCAGAGGCAACAGGACAGGATCTGAATGTCAAAGCTCTGAATCCTCTCACTCTTCACTTGAGTGTCAGCGTTTCAAAATCAATGTAGTTGTGAATGATGAATATCAGCAGTGCTAATCTTAGTCATTTGTTTTCTATAAAATCAGTTATATCAAATTATGCATTTCTACATGCGTTATCCACTCTTATGCGTTTATTTCATTTCTTTTAAAGGCACAAAACAGAAAAATTGTGGTAAGTTTGTTGAAGATGATTAGAATCCCATATGGATCAATGTGGATTGCTTTTATCAGCCTATTTAGCAATACATGTATTAAACACACAAACAAAACTACCCAATCCTAATCCGCAGTTAATGTAGAATTTTAGTAAACGATCCTCTTCCCAACAAGCAGTCTTAGCACGAATAACCTGTCAAAGTTACTGTGCTAGGAAAATTGTCTGAAATAGGTGCTTCTGCCATCACTGTTGTTGCAATCACTGTTGTTGCAGTTAGCATGAGCACAGCCATTGAACAATCAACTTGTCACATTAACCTAAACATTAACCTGCTGACCACATCTACATCATCCAGTGATCAACAAGTTCTTGCCAATTAGCAATAAATTAGCGCTGTCCTGTCAGTGGGAGGATATGTAGGAACATGTTTTAAAGTCATTAGAAGTTCAGGGTGAAGAATGAAAAAAATATATAATTTTCCTCAATTAACCTGGCATTAAGATAAAAATTACAGCATAATGGCAACGTTGTTGCAAAGGGGAGAGGAGCAGGTTCTGATGCACATTTCTGTCCAACCATCACATGGATCATACATTTTTTTCACCATCTCCTCCAAGTATATTGTTCATCTTCTCCTTTATTACTTGTTGGCGTAAAACAACAAGCAGATTATATTTTAAGACACAGAAGGACTTTGGCTACCATTATATATTTGCAGTTGGATAAAGCGTGTCAAATTAAGTAGTTAAAAACAATATTGTCACACAATATGTATTTCTACTGTATAATATTTATTTACCATTTTTATCTCTGACAAATTTCAAAGAAATAGGGATATTGCTACTGTATTTATCTTAATTGCTTCTTTGGTATGCTTGTTGAAGATAATTACAATCTTGACTAATATATATATATATATATATATACTGCTCAAAAAAATAAAGGGAACACTTAAACAACACAATATAACTTCAAGTAAATCAAACTTCTGTGAAATCAAACTGTCCACTTAGAAAGCAACACTGATTCAAACTGTCCACTTAGAAAGCAACACTGATTGACCTGACGAGGGTCCCCGTTGTCAATCTGTGTTGCTTCCTAAGTGGACAGTTTGATTTCACAGAAGTTTGATTTACTTGGAGTTATATTGTGTTGTTTAAGTGTTCCCTTTATTTTTTTGAGCAGTGTACATTAAATATAAACAATATATTGTGTTTGCTTTACACAACATTTTACTTCTGCTTTTATTGTCAGCAATGTCAAGATCAACCAATGAAATAATAATAATAAGTGAGCATTGAGGTGACAGGATTTTTACATTTATACTTTAGGCTTTGTCTTACTAGCTATTTATGATGATGTAGATATGATGGTTAACTTCATCAAGTAATGTCAACTTTTTAAAAACTTATGTAAAAAATTTCTTTATTCTTAATTTAATTTTAATGAAATGAAAGAAATTTGACGACTGTTAATCTGCCTCTTGTCGCTTCGCATAGTGGATGAACTGACTTACAAAGTCTGCTACACATTTTACTTGGTTACAGAAGAAACATTTTCAACTATTTAAAATTTGCAAAAACATGGACAGTCATTAAGTAAAACAAAAATAAGCACCTATTGCCCTCATTAAGACAGTATTGACTGAAGATTTGGCTATCTGTGCAGATAGGTCAAGAAACCACATGTTCAAGCATCAAAATCAGATCATTAATAAATAAATGTAAAATATATCATCAGATATAATGAAAAAAGGGGCAATAAAAAGAATCAAATATATATATTTTTTTGTTGAATAAAAGCTGTGTCAAATTTGCGCCTACATACAGGAAACTTGTATCTCTCCAATCACTTAATGGCTGTCGGTAAATTTGATGTGCTTGTTTGACCCACAAAACTGACCGGAACATGAAAGAGCAGCAGCTGACCTGAGGATGTTGATTCCTCCTTTTTACGTTGCAAGTGCAGCAGATGCACCGCAGAGGGCTTGTGGACCAGATTAGCACCTCAGGGCTGTGGTGCTGAGCCCAGCTGTGTTGTCTATAAGGCAAACTCCATCAGGCATCTACTCTGTCTAAGCCTCTCAAAGCCCTCTGGAGATGTGTGACAAACCCTCAGAAAGGACTCGGCTGACAGCTCGTCACCTTGAGGACTCGGTGTTTGATTAATTTGTGCGAATGTTCAGTCGGAAACGGCAACAAGGTGCGGAGAAACACAAGGTGAGTTATATTTTTGTTGTTTTTTTTTTTCGGTGCATTGTGTTGCACCGTATGCATGCGTCAGGCAGTCACTTAAAGAAGTGCTCGCCGTTCCCCGTGAATTAACGAGCAGTTGGGAAGAACAGGCCAAGGCGGTGCCATCTGTAAATGTCACAGGCACTGCTTGCTCATTTTACACATCATTAAAGCCAATATTCCTAACCTGTATCAGAGCAATCAGGAGCAGGCCATTACTGCGACAGGGGCCCCGAGGGAACCACGACCAAACTCAGAGAGAAAAGAGCAGCGAAAAAAGAAAGATACTGAGCACACGCTTTCTATCTGTCTGACACACATGTGCACACACCTCTGCACACTTTCACATGCATGCTCAAACAAGCAAAGAACTAACTTCCAACAATGAACAAACACATGAAATCAGCACCAGTATTGCTGCGCTAATAGCTACTGCATTAGCAACTGCGACAAATGAAAACGGGGCCAATTATACAAGTATCTGTGGGCAGTGTGCATAGACCCCAAATGAGAATCTTGTTATTCCTTTCTCTTCATACTGTGGTGCTCAGAAAGCTAAGCCATTACAAGAGTGGAAGCTCCAGGGACAGCTTTGGGAAATGAGAGTGAGTCTGGGAGTGACAAAACAAAGTATTGAGATAAACACCCACCATTAGCACAGGCAGTTAAACCTCCATTTCCTAATCCTCAGCTGGACTCCAGAGGATATTAACCCTCAGTTTACTAAGGTGCAGGACAATAGGATGCTCAATGTAAACTAAACACCTCAACTAATAGCCACGTGTTCTTTTTCTACTGACTTAAAACCCACACTACTTATGAAATTCACTGAAAGAAAGTAAAAAAATGGTACACATTTTGATCTGTGAACAAACTCTGTCCATTAGGAGTTTCCCAAATGAATTTTCAATCTCGGTGCAGAACAAACCCAGTGTTTTTCCAATTAGTGATAATACCATATAGTAAGGCCTAACCTGCTGGGCTGAGAACAACATGTATTGGCAATGAATTGATGAAGAAAACTCCAAAACAGCTATACTGCATCAGTAAGGTGTTTGAAATTAAGTTACTAAAAGGACAGATGTGACATCTTGAGACATCTCTATGGTTCATTCAGATCATAAGAGAGAGAAAGACTTTCAGCAGAAACCAGGAAGGCTGAACACAAAACAGCAAAGGATTTTCTCTTTTGTCCATTTGAGATTTCAATCTTTGCTATGGAACATATGAACCGGCAATTGTTGGCAGCCTTTTGGAAATATCAGCGTTCAGGTTAGGATCTGCATTCTCTAGAATGCACAGATAGAGCCAGCTGTGTTTGGAGTAATAGCTACAATAACCGTGCTAATTACCAAGATGAGACACTAAAGAAGAGTTTAGATTTATAGCCCAAGCCCTTATTTGCATAGTGGTCGGGTCGGATCGGGCTCAGGCTTCTGTGGCTCGTTTAATAAGCCCACAACACTTAAATGACATAAAACACTAAACGGGAATGCACACAGTGAAGTTGTGTTAATCTACTTGTAATCTAAATAGAAGAAACGACAGATTACCCTGATGAGGAAAGAAATGTCCAGAAGTTAAGTAGACTTAAAAAAACTGCAGCACACTGCACAACTAATGCGTACATGAACCCGCCCCGTTATGTTCGTTTGATCCCAGAAGATTTGCACTTGACTCACCCTGTGATTACAAAAAGCAACAAAATGGAGCTGGAAGACCTAAAACAAAATCTTAAAGAAGTTCAACGTAGTACTTAAATGGTGTTCTAAAACTAAGGTCAATAAAGACTTAATAAAAAAAAATCTAAAAAATCAAAGGTAATCAGTCAGGTTGGATTGGGCTTAGACGCAAAGTCTGTGCCAAGTTGGATTTTTTTTTATGTCTGATCTAAACTCTATCCTATAGCCAATTTAAAATGTCAATTCCTTTTAGCATTTTTATCTTTTTTTAGGAGTGTTAGTAAAGCCCTGTTTCACAGAGACTCATTGTTCACATAGTTGCATGACATAACATCTATTGATGGCTCCTGGCTGGAAGGGTAAAAAAAGAAAAGAAAAACACTGTTGTTCTGATAAAAGCTTAACAAAAACTGAGGATAGTAAATCTGTCAAACAATTCTTATTGGTACATTGCTATGCTAAATACTACAAAAGGATCAAAAGTCTGCACTGTGAGCAGGCCAAAAAAACCCAGCCATTATGTTGATACTAAAATAGGCCTGTATTTAATAAGAGTGCAGTGCAACTCTAGGGTTAAATTCTGAAAAAGCACCTTGGAATGTATAAACATACATTAATAAAGCCTTGGGGGGCACAACCATTCATTCTCTATAATTAGTCACAGGAAACAGCAACAAAGCTCATTATTCCATTGTTCTTTGACTGCAGTGCATACAACTTGTCTTGACCTTGATGGATAATGTGCAGAAGGCTTACTCTGAATGCAAGATCAAATTACGATAAACCGAGAGAGGTCAAAAGATGTCAAAAAATCTGAGCAGCTCAGTCACAAACAAGATAAGGCTTGTAGGTTATAATCAAATTTAATAGAAGAAATTTGCTCATCACTACCTGTTGCTGACCTTTGGCTTTATGTACAGAATGCATTTAGACTTTTGAACATGAAGGATAAGAACTTTTTTCACGCAGTAGGTTTTACAGCAAAATTATGTCTGCTTCTATTTACAACTGCTTAAAAATCCTCAGCTTTAAGCAATACTTTTAGCAAAATATGTTTTTTATTTGGTTAGGGCAAGCAGATGAAACTGACAACATTTTGGAAATTGCTTAATGTCTCTTATTCCCAAATTCTTCCTCAATTTCTTATAATTTTTGGAAATATGAGTAACATTTGTTACCAACTAAATTATTTTGACAAAAAAAAGTTTCACTATAGTTCAGGCTTGAATATTTTTATTTTTCTGTTATTGTATTTCTTAGTTATTGTTTATGATTTGTAAGTCACTACACTGTTAACAGCTAAAAATTGATCATTGTTTAAAACTGGGATTCTTTGTGCATCTTCAAAGAAAATTAAACTTCAAAAATACCAAACAGACTTCAATCTCAGAAATCCCTATCCACACTTGAAGTAGACTGAAATTCAACAGGAACTGCATGTTCTTCTGTCACATAACAATGAAAGCTTTAAATTTATCATGCCGCCATCAGCAATATTTTGCAAGCACAATGATTTTTAATAATTGTGACAAAAAGTAAACAGTACTATAGATGCGTTTACATCATTAAAAAAGGCTAAGGTCTTAGAATGGAGTTAATAAGTCGATTGGATTCATCTAACTCCATTGGATAAAAATACCTTCATATTCTAAGTAGGTTTGCTTATTAAACGATAAACTAATCTTGAAACTGATGTACACACATGCCAATGAGAAAGGGTGAAGATGTTCACCTTACTGCAAAGTCAGTGACTCAATGCTTTTAAGATATAAAAAAGGTAAATCATTTTCAATATTTCATTTAAGATTTTTTTTATATATTTTAATATAACTATGATGATTGAGCTGAATTGACTATATTTGTGTGCATAAATTGGACATATTTTAGCAAAGTGACTTGAAACAATGTTGGTGGTGAATCTGCACCTTATAAATAAACTGAACTTAATGGAACCAATTTGTATTTAAAAAATGGAAATATTTCATAACTATTAAACCTAATTGTTGCCTAAACTAAGCAATTTGTTCAAGGCGGTTCAAAATGGAGATCCACCATTATGAGAATTTGGGCTAACATCAATATCTGAAATTAATATAGCTGTTATTGCTGATTACTGATATTTACCAATATTTGTATTTCTCTAGCCTTTCGACACCATGAAAAATGACCACATTGCCTCGTTGCTTCAGGCAAACACCCCAAACTCATCATCACATGACTAAACAAATACCACATGACTAACCTCCTTCCATCCCTCTTCAGAAATGCAAATGGCAACAAGATGGAACTAAATGTCGGTTGTTAATATCTGTCCAGTTATATTTATCAGACTGATATAAACTGTTAAAAAATGACCAACATCCACTACTATGAGATGAAAATACTGAGCTCTGATGCAGTCGTTGTCCCCAAATAGTTTTTAGACATAGCGTTAAGATTGTTTATACGCTTTTTACTTTAAGTACTTATAATACTTTGGGGTATCCCAGCTAAAATGTCGACTTGAATCTGATAGAAAATAGGTGAACTGAGGTAAAGATTAAGGTGATGCCAAAGAGGCCTTAAAATATCAACAATGTGCAACTCATTGCAGAGGATGAAAGGTGAAAATTGCCAGTCGAAACATAAGAAGGCTTTTACTACCGTAGTGCCACAGAATAACAGAAATAATTTTCTTTTTAAATCATACTGCAATTGAGTCTGCATATTTTTCAATCACTAATACCTATATGAACGTCACAGCAATTCTTTTAGAAATTTCTACTCTAATAGGCTTTTAAATTTTAAGGATATGTACAACTTCCTGTTGCTGTAGTTCTACATTTATGTACCTGCGCCTTTTATTTGACATCTCTAGAAATCCCTATATTCCTTGTAGAAACTGCATTAGGATTACAAAAAGTATAACTTCAAATGAAAATCAATAAACCTGAAAATAATTTTGAACTCTAATTTAAAAATACAACATTATAATTTGAAAAAACTAAAATACACATGTTTAACTGTGTTTTTTGCTGTAGTAAAATCTTTTTGCTATAGTAAAATAGCAGATTTTACTATAGCATTAAACCCATTGCCGAGTTGTATTTTTAAGCAATGCCAAAAAATCAAACTAACGTGAGTTAAATGTGATCTCTCAGGACCTGAACACCTTTGGACATAAAGGTATTCTTTTTGTCTCCCTAATTTCTGTGACCTTAGCAAGAATAAATAACATCCTTCATAAAAACTTGAAACATCAGGAGCCTTTCATCACAATTTGCTTCCATTAATTCAATTCCAAATTCGACTCACACTAAACCCAAGAAAACAATGAGCATTTGATGGTTTTTTTGGATTCTTTTTTCAAAAAAAGAGAAATACATTAATGATGCTCTCTGACAGTCTGCATTAATCAGAAGGGCTCCCCCTGAACACAAGTCTTTATCGGCCATCGATTTTCCAGTGGGTTTATGGCGAGCGACACACGGAGAGAGCTCGTCGCCAGGCGGCTGCTGGGAAACACATTACGGGGCTGTCAGTTGTCTCGCCATGCATCCTGCATCATTCTTTAAGCACATGAGAAGTTCATTACAACACACAGCTCTGACAGTGCATAGGATATTAGGGCCTGTGTCCCTTGCACACAATCTTAAAGGAACTTCAGTACACTGTCCAGAGGAGACTTTATGTTTATATGGCTTGACTTGCATACATCAAATCATGACTTTCAAGAATTTGTTTTTCATTCTGTAATTGACATAATAAATAACAGGTTGCAGGGACATAATAAGAACAACATTTTTGTGGTATTAAAGACCTCAATGTCAAGGACAAGTCTATCTCACAAAGCTCTGTGTAGCTGCTGCCAGCATCAGACTTCATCTGATAAAGTAACTAAATGTTTCTAGTATAAAAGTGAGGGCTTTAAGCTTAATGCTCTGCACCATTGTTTGGGACTCTTATTTTGAAGTAAGACAGGAAGCAGTCCTGGAATTTCTGCCTTAGTATGTTTTGAGTTTGCTGATGTCACTCGATGAGGACTGAAAGAGTCTCCACCATTTAACGGTACCACCAATGGCTAACTGCTTGCAGCTAACATTGCTAAACTAAAGGGATCTAGAGTTCACCTCATCAGCTCAAGTTCAGAAATGAAACAGATTGGTCAAACCTCAACTATATATTTTTGTTGTAGAAGTTGTAGAACTTTTGCAAAAGCTGAATCTTATTTGTGAAAGACTGAGAAACACCACTTTATAAAGAAATGTCAAAAATTGATAATAGATGAAAAAAAAGTCATTTTAAAAATAATAAATATAGCAGGAGGTTATTTCATTTTTTGATTAAGTCTATCAAAACTAAAATAAAAATACAGTTTTAACAATTACATTATTGATAATTACATGATCAAAACAGTCATAATATATTATTTTAGCTTTGCAATTATTCTTGCTTTTCTATGTTGAATAAAAGCTGTTAAATCATGTATTGTTTTAAAACATGTGCCACTACTGTTATACTGTTATGTTTTTCTAAAAAAAGAAAAAAAAAAAAGAAAAGAAGAAACAAAACCAAAAAACTGTAAGAATCTCAAACCAGACCATTCCTATTTCTGATTATAACTAAATAATAGCCCTTTTGCCATCCTGGAGTCGACTCCTTCTAAGTACCGGCAGTGGTGGTACATTCAAAAATGATGCAGCGACAGTTTCTCCAGGCTCCAAAGAACATCCCACACGTCCCATGCTGACCAAAATGATATCTCACCTTAAAACGCTCGTGCTGTTTTGATTTATGATGCTTCACAACTACTAAAATTCAATTTCAGACCGCAGTGCATGCCTCTGATTGCCCTGTAAATGAGATAAACTGATAGCAATTTATTCAAGGATCCCACCTCTCCTCTTTATTTTTTTATTTCTTGCCTTCTCTCTCTCTGTCTCTCTCTCTCTCCTATTCTTCTAACAGGACATGCAGCTCATACCCTTAGAATTGGGTGAATCCAATATTTAAGCAATATGTCTGTATTGTGGAGCGTTCAGCTGAACAGACATGCTGATGCTAATAGAAAACCTTGCAGAGAAGAATGAGATAGATAGAAAACAATGTGCATGTTTGATGATGTGAGAAACATTTTGAATCTGCCTCCTCCGGTCTGATTGCTCTTAAACTTCTTCCTCAAGAAGTCCAGGAGTAAACAGACAAATGGATGAGGTTTGAAGATGTTTGACAAAGCCAGCTGTCACTCGGCTAAGAACTTCCATGTGCCAGGAGATGCACATTAAGAGCTAAGTAATGTCAAATAAAGCTCAAGTAAGGATGCTGTGAGATGCAGGCTGATTATGTACATACATAGAGCTGCAGCTCCTGACATACTGTCAAAACATAAATCATGATGCCAGATCCAGAATATTAAAGTATTTGGCCCAGTATGACTACTGAAACAGAGGTTGATATCGCCACATAAGACTCTATAGTACCACTTATGTCACACCACTTATCACTGTGATGCTGATGATGTTCCCTCTGTCCAACAATGTGGTCAACAGACCCATTCAGACTTTAAAGAGGAGCTGTCAGAGACTGGGATAAAAAAGTATAATGATTATAAATGCTAAGCCCCATTTAGGAGGCGTCAATGCCATTGTTGTTGTTATCCAGCATATCAATCTTGTTGATTGATCATCCCGTTTGGGTGACATCAGTTTTATGGCCTCTGAAATGCGTCTCAGTGTTTTCACAATGCCATCCAATTAGGGCTCTCCATTCATCATTGGGCTGAGGAATCATTATTAATTGGGTGGAGAGCTGACTGCCACTCCCCTGCTGAGGACGGCCACATTCACTATTCATGCAACGGTAAAATAAATTGGGGCTGAACAGGGGGTCGCATAGAGACACAAAACTACACACCTTTATATTCATCATATACACATAAACTCTGAATAGAGATTACTATCAGGTGTTTTTTTTTCTCTTTTGTTTCCATCATGATAGTTTGTGTTCTTGTAATATAGAAATGCAGTAATGATAACGTCTCTAAAACGTTCCATCCAGTGGTGTGTTGTTCTTCAATAACAGATATACATGAACAATATCAACAGAGCTGGGTAATGAAGTATGCGTTTCTAATGTTTATATTTCAGAAAATACAAAACACACTAACAAAAATCGCTTCAAATTCTGCTTAGCTGTGGGTTTGTGACATCACAATCGGAGCATGAACGAACCAATCAGCTGTTGCCAACACACACAACATGTTTGATGTATTTCTGCAGATTTGTAAGTATTTGTTTCTTGTTCCAGTCCCCCCAAAACACATTTGAAGGAGGAGGCTGGTTAAAAACACACCAACCTATAAAGAGTGAAAAAAAAAAGCTAGTAAATGAAAGTCAAAACAATTTTTAATTTTTAAAATATATCCAATGAAGCAGCTATATAAATCTATGCTAATAGTTTGTGTTGGTGGATTTGCCTGTTAAAACCGTCTTTGTTTTCTGTTGCTCTAAGAAAATGACCCACAGTTCAGAAAAATAGTAAAGTTATGTCCTTTGTCATACCATCGTTGCCCGCTGATAGGCCATCCGGCTTTGTGATGCCTGTGCTCTTTTTCCGCCTGTGTTTCTTGCGGTTGGCGTGCGGCGAGGGAGGAGGCTCAAGTTTAGGACTGGTGGCACTGCCCATGCTGGAAGGAGCAGGATCAGTCATCCCATTGGCTGAATGAACACAAAGCAAAACTTGATAAGAAAAAAATAATGCATGCTTTTTTATTTATTGTTCAGAAATACTTAAGGCTATGGAATGTTTTTTTAAAAAACAAAAAAAACATGAAAGTATGAAATAACAATAAGAATATAATGTCAAAAAAGAAAAAAAAGTTTATAGCCTAAACTTAGACTTTGTACACTCCATTATGCTCAACATTAAATATGTTATCTTTCATTAAAATTGTTTTTAAATATAGTTAGAATGTTCAGTTTGATTAGCCATGAATTTAAAATAATGACATTTTACTTTTGATTTATTTTGTGTTGAGGGCAACACACACCCCTGTTGAAAATGTGAAGTAAAAATGTAAATTCAGGCAAAGTATTAAAGAAATGTAAACTATTGCTTCATTTAATAACAATGTTAATGTTAATAATAAAACGGTAAAAATGCATCAGTTCAGCTTTAAAATTAAATAAGAATTCAGTGACACGTCTTATGATTGATTTGTAGCATCATCTCTGCTCTGAGAGGACTGTTTGTTGAGGCATAAATGGACATGAGGGATCTTAAAATGTCACGATGAGTACCAAATGTACACAATCATTTTTTTTTTTTTTTACATTTTAAGCCTTAAAAATATTACATGTAATCTGATTTTTCATCTTAAGTTTGCATGCCTTTTGCTTCTTCCACTTATCCTTTTTTTATTATTTATTTATTTATTTTATTTATTTCTTTATTTTTTCATGTTGTAATTTTGACAAAGGAATTAGGGTGTGGTTGTGTTGTGGCAAAGCTTTAAAACTCACGATGCAGGGCGACAAATACCTCTGTCAGAAGGTGTTTAACACCCAACATTGAAAAGTTCCCACAAACCAGTGGGAAAAAAACAAAAACAAACAAAAAAAAAAACTTGGGAAATTGGCTTATTAATAGGAATCCAAATTCCTATTACCAGCTTCCTTTAGGAGAGTACATGTTTAATAAGCTTTAAAAAGTTTTTAAATAGTTGATTTAAATCTTTTATCTGCATAATAACATTACATAATGTTATGATGCTTAATGTACAAGTTTCTTTGTAAAAGGTGCTTCAGTTAGGTAATATATATGGAAAAGCAACCGACTGTGAGAGGTAAAATAGACTAAGGAAATTTGGCATGGTAAATGTACTTTGTTGCTTAATTACTAGGTAAGTTTAGGAAAAAAATGAGTAAAGTTATGATGATAACTTTAGTTGATTGTAATTTACGTAGGCTGTAATTTTAAATGAAAATGTCCTTAAATACATTTAACAGTTAATGTTTTGCAGATATGGACCTTGTGTTAACATGAGAACATGGCATTGGCTCAATGAGGAAAGTAAATACGGCCCTACAGAGACCATTGTAGAAATGCACCAATATGAATTTTGAAACTGAAATTAATTCCTGACATTTATAAGGCTTTTATGATACTGGTTTTGGACAAATTTTGGACAAATTTGATATCCCCCAAGAACTATAATATTTAGCCTGTTAAGACTTTCTATCTTGAATTGTTTAAATTAGGAGCTCATGCCAAGATTGAGAGACACTTGTGTCTCTAAATTATCATTCATCCACCCATAAATAACAGATCCAGGTGAAAAACCCAAATATTTCTCTCCAAAGTGAGGTGTACAGGGCATTCAGATTAGCTCCCAGAGCCGTCTAAATTGACTCCTTTTGATGTGGAGAAGAAGCTGCTCCATGTTGAGCTTTCCCCTTGATGACAGAGCTCTCCACCCTCGTTTTAAATACCATCTTGCATCTCTGCCCATTCTCTGAAACATCATTAATATTGGAAACGGCCAACTTTGAGTCTTTTTCAATCAGTAACAGCATTCACACTTAAGAGTATAGTTGTCAGCAGGACTTAATAGGATTAAATGGTCAGAAAACTGTCAGATTTCTTTCTTCGTGTATGTGGATCCTAGTAACACTGAAGATTACAAAAACGAAAACTTCCTGAACTTTAAATTAAAATGTGTAACATACAAATAATGTCAATACACTGGGAAGCAGCTCAGAGAGAAACTTCAGTTTTAGATGCTTTGAAGGACATGTATGGGTCTGTGAACGAATGGTTACTTGAATTAGCCTTTGGCAAAGCTCACTATATGACTGTCTGAGAGTGACAGGGGGCTAAGAACCAGCTTTGTTTCTTGTAAGTGATTTTATAAATGTGATATTAACCTGTGCTACCGTCGGGCAAAGGGACAGGAGGGATGGGAAGATAGCAGGGGTTTGTCAGCTTGCCATCTTTCTGATTTCCTGACATTTGACATCACTTTCCCTTCTTTCCCCCTCCGGATGCCATTAAGAATTTGAGAGAGCGGGGGCCAGAGGCCTGGGGGAAGTGAGAAGGGAGGGCCGGTAGATGGGCCCCATATTGCTCTCTTCTTACCACCCTGTGTGGTGCTGGCAGCATCCTCCATTGTCTCCCATCAAAAGCTCATTGTAGTGTAGCAAACTCCATTCGTTTCCTTGCGCACCGTCCCAGCCTCCAGGGGTGGAGTGCAGGAGGACAAGGGACTCAGGGATTATTGCTGTTTTTGTTGCCAGTTGCACATGCTGTAATGTGCGCCACTGTGCCATTAGCCAGTGTACAACATTAGGCCTAATTCGGTCATTACCTTTAGGGAGACGGGGCTGTCTTGGAGGAGTAAGTTGAGCACAGCAGGGGGCTGAAGATGCTTACAGGGCGGGGGAGCTCAAGAAGGCTGGGGGTGGGGGGGACACACTGTTTGAGACTCAAATATAGAGGATAATACCTGAGACACACATCATTATGTTTGTCCTCAACTTAGAAATTAAGCTTGATGAGCTGACATAAAGAAAAAAATAAATAAATTTGAAGTATTTATTTCTACTTTTTTGAAGTCATATTTTACCATAAATAATATTGATTTTTGGTAAGCAACCACACTGATTATGTGCTATTACACACACGCAAAAAAAAAAAAGAAAAAAAAAGGAAAAGAAAAAAAAGAAAAATGCTGCTTTCGCTGGAGCACATATATTAAGCTCTCTGGTGCTTTGAATGGCAGCGCGCAGCCACACATGTAGCAGCCCTTCGTCGAGGCGTCTGTTTCAATTTTCCTGCTCCCTTACAACAGCCCCCCTGAGACAAGTCATTAGCTGGCTCAGACAGCTGGGGGCACAGGGGTCCTCCGTGTGCACCCTCCCTCCCTTCCTCGCTCTCTTGCCTCCTCCCTTTCCATACCGACTTTTGTCCCGCCAGCACAGCTCCGTATGGCGGGTGGAAGACATGAGCTCCAACCTGCCTCTGAAGTGACACCCAGCATTTGTTTAATGTCGCTTGAGGTTAAAGGGGAGGGCTGCCCCTCGGGGGGCCCCAACCGTGTCATAAACACCTCTAATTATCAATTTCTGGGCCCTAATGTTGTGGAAAATGACCCGGGTTCTTTTCATTCTGCACCTGAAACACGCTCCAGAATCTGTAACACAAAGGTAGAGCTGCAAAGGAAACGGAGCAGCGACAGGGAAGCATCTGAAACCCAATGGATGCATATGAACCATTTCCTGTAAGTGGTTTTAAGCTCTAAACTACGCCTAGCTGTTAAATAAAATTTGTTAAGATGAGGATTATGAAGTTGAAAGTAATCTGATTGAGAAAGCCCAGAAATCACAGTGGCATTATTAGCCGGCTGTTAGTGTGTATGAGGGCCATCAGGACCAAGCTGGGTAATGAGTTGCACTGGGGATCAGGAGACTCTTTACCACTCAGCCACGATCACCTGGGCAGCAGAATAGGTACGAGGCTAACCTGTGATTACAGTGTATTACACTCCCACCACGTAGATGACAGCTTAAACGTGCTTCAGGATGAAGGCTGAGGGTGAGACAAAGAGAGCGCTGCAAGCAGATTCCTGTCTTTATCAGAGCCACACTGAGAGAGAGATCGAGAGAGCTAGAGAGAGAGAGAGAGAAAGAGAGAGCAACGGTTGTGGGGAGGAGCTGGGGTGGTGGGGGCGAAGGAAGGAGGGAGTTATTTCATTTTTATTCAAGAGGCTCAAGGTAAGGAGCGCCATGATTCCCCCAGGCCCCTTGACACGGCAGCACTGCCTGTCCTCAATCAAAGCCAACGGCTGCAATTAATGGCAAAAATTAGAAACAATCACCGCCTCCCCCTTATTATCCTCAATTAGAGCGTACTAATCAAGGCCTGATCGCGCTCTGCTGCTCTCTCCAAACTAAATGTCAAACTTCATTACAACCTGGCTTAGAAATCAAACGCCCCACACGCTATCACCCTCGCATCGGGAGGCCGACGTATAAAATAAAGTGCAGAGGAAAGAGGCGATCCGTGTGATAAGGAGCTGAATTGGAAAGTTGCTACTCTGTTTATCAACTGCAAAGGAAATTCAGAAGAGCAGATGGTTCGGACACTGACCAAGTCCAAGAAAATACATTTCTTGGTGTGCTAAGTGATGAGAAGTTGGAAATATCATATGAGACACTGTCTGTAGAAGACAGAAATAATAGAGTGTTAGGTATAGCAAAACATTCTGTAGCACAATTCACTCCATGTTCTTTACTGCTCAGCTGCTTTGTGCCGTCATGCACCATATGTGCATGACGGCAAATATTTGGAGCAATACTTACAAATGCTGATTATCATCATTATCTATTCTGCAGAAGAAAGCATCAAGGATAATCTACTTTATAGAGAGAACATACACATCTAAAAAAAAAAAGAATATTAAAATAAAATATTCAAGTTCTCTCATACTGCACAGTTCACATCAAAGCAATTTCCAGACAACACCCACAACTTAAAAGGTGTGGGCGTGCAAATTTAAGGACACAAGTAAGGCTACAACATCCTGCAGTCCCATGCACCATTAAAGACCACTCAGCCTATGAGACATCAACTTTGAGGCTATTCTTTAGGTTTAAAAAAAAATCTTGTGCAATCACTCTCTCTAATTTCCGCGGTTTTTCAGATTTTGAGATGAACTTAACTTTACTCACTCCTTGACCCTGACTTCAGTAACCACCCATCAGCAATCCTATGACAATGCCTCAGATGACTGAACTGCGAGAGTTTAATCCAGGTTCGAAAGATTGAGGCACACGACGGAGAGCAGCATCTAAACAAGCTCTCAGCACATTAAGAATGAGCATCCTTATGAGTAGAAGCAATAAAAAAAATTGGGCCGGGATTTAATCAAAAAAGCAGTGCTCAATATTCAAGAGATGCTCCTACCCCTGCCTCTGCCTTTGCATCAGTACGTTTACAAATGAGAGCCCTCTTTAAGTAATATGGAAATGGTTACCTGGCTAAAATGCATTCATTCTCCTGTGAATCATCAATCTGGTGTTTTTGCATCACATTTTAGGTTATAACCTGCAACCTTCGCCAAGGATAATGGAGTGATTGGGCTTGGTTCAAGTCAATTCTAATGGCAAAACACGAGTACCCTCTCACAGTGGAACACCCTCTATTGATTATGGAAGACACCTTAGGATGAAAGATAAGCGAGCTGCATTTCAATCAAGTTTATGTTTTCTGATAGACCAGTCACATTTTACACCACAGGTGCTGCAAGCTGCCTTAATTCAGACTGTGGAGATGAAAGGAGGGATATAAGTTCTTAAGCCCCAAAGACTTTCCTCTTAGTGTAAAAGTCTTGAACTGTCTGCCCTGACTTTGCACTGATTACAGCAGCACTTTTTCTCCTATACACCACATTCTGTCATTTGGCACATTTCTGCTGTTGTTTTCAGCTCATTTGCCACATTCAAGATCATTTGTGGTTACCTTAAAAGTAGCATGAAAATAATTGAAGAAAAGTAGAATAACGGAGCAAATTGTGAATCTGATTTAGTTGAAGTCTGGCTGCTGGTTAATGAGCTATGTTAATAGTTAGGGGCTTTTCAGTTTAACAAATATGAAAAAGGAAAAATTCCACTCTTCCTAATTTCCAGGGCGCAATGTTTAGGAAGTCCTACTTGTGCTGTGCAGCTTGGCTTCTTTATTCGCAAACATTAAACTATAAAACTGTTTTTATTTCTGTCACAGACACAAGCACGCTTTGTGGAAAAAAAAAAAAAAGGAAAAAAAAAGCGCACGTACAAACAGCCAACACACACTCGTGTTCATTTATTTGAGGACCCCACGAATCTAAGTAATTCTGCTTTGGGCATGGTGCTGATGGGAGACGCGGGGGAGGGGAGGAAGGGGGGGTGTGATGGAAGTGCCTGCGTCCAGGCAGAATTGATCGTTCGGCAGCTCCAAATGATAGTCAGGCTTGTCTGCGGAACCACGAGGGCCGTGCAGTTGGACTCCAGCAGCGCTCGTAAAGTGCGCTCTTTAAACTGCCGGGGCCCCTGGGAGCCCATGGGGAGGAGGGGAGCCGCCGCCGCGCTAATGAGAACTACCAGAGTGCAAACATGCATGGAAATGACTGTTATTCTGTTGATGTGCATTTAAGTGCTTTTTTACTGCCAACCACAAAGAGAGGGAAATAACTGGTGATGAATGGTACTCCCGAAAAGCATTCATTTTCCTCTTCGGAAGAAAGGAGACGAAAACAGACGAGGTTGGAGGGGGTGTGGGGAGGAGACAGAGAGTAAGATGGAAGGTAAAGACAGGATGGTTTCGGTTGGTGGGGGGGAGGGGGTGTCAGATTTGGTGAATATATTATCTTACTATACGCAAGTACACTGACAAGGCGGCAGTAAGCGGGGATGCATCGATGGCAGAAAGTTAACCTTCACTGTTCCCCTCCTCCAAACAAGCTGCTTCTGTCAAAGAGCAGCAGCCAAAAAGGTCACAGCGATCACAGCCCTGATCACACAATCATGAAAATTAGGCTTGTTTCATCTACATAAAAAAAAAGAAAAGAAAAAAAAAAGGTTGAAAAAAGCTCAATTACACTGCTGCACTCTAGATCCTTTCTGTTTGTTTTCATCTTGCCATGTGTAACAGAAATTGCACGGGACTTGAATCTGCGACTTAAATCCAAGTCGCTCTTAAATTGCAAAAGCAAAGACTTCAGACTTGAATTAGACCTATGCTCTAAAGACTCAACTCGGGCTCGAGGTCCGACATTCAAGCGCTATGAGAAAATTATCAAAATTGTCCCCACTGATTTACTGCAGTGTATACAATAAGGTTGTCACAAAACTAAAATTTCAAACTTGATGCCGGTAAAAAGACAAACACTTCCTACTTGATGCTATTGATACTGCGAGAAAGACAACACAGGTTTCATTTTAATAAAGGTCAAAACATCATTATCACAAACAGTATGACAACATTTGTAAGGTCCTAATTTGTAAAAGATATCAATAAATAACAGGCAGGTACACTGGAATATGTTTCATATAATTGTATAAATCAACTTCCTCCTCCTCTGTCTGCTCTTTGTTCCCGCTCTACATCCATAAAAATTCCATTTCAACTTTTTTGGGATTTGCTTCCGATAGTAAAACAAAAAAGAGAAAAAAGGGGAAAACACCTTGTTGCCATGGTTTCACATCATAGCAACTGTCCAAAAATAAAGAAGAGCAAAAATTTGTCTGGCTCCACAGCATCCAAAAATCTGAGGGAATAATTGTTCAAAAAAAGGAATGCTTCAACCAAAAAGATAAAAGTCTACAAAAAGACCAAATTGGAACTAACCAAGCTGGAATACTAATATTAATTTGAATTTGATTGAGCTACTCCAACATACCACAAACATTACTGATGCAATTATAGAATCATTCTGCAATGCAAACACTTGTGGAGATTAAAAAGGCAGTTTTTTAAATTGATTTTGATGCAAATGTGCATCTTAAAATGTGTTTGTTTTACTTTAGTTCAACATCAAAATTTAGGTTTCTACAACCCCAGAAAAAACATTGGTTAATGTTTATTAATGGCAGCTTCCAAGTTTGTGAGTTTTTATTGAATGCCATCATCGAGAAAGCATTTAGAACAAGGCACCGCAGCTCCGACAGAGAACAACACATGTTCTTGTTAAAATGTGTGCTTGATTTGTTTGGGATGTTCGTGGACCTCGAAATGTTATCTTTTTAGGACAGCTGTGTGAACATAATAAGGACCACACACATAACTCAAACAGATCAGTGTTCCATGAATGTGGGTGGTATCAAAACTAGATAAACTGAATTTGTTTTCAAGATCTCAACTTCTGGTTCACTAAAATAAAAGATTATTTCTACAACTTTTTTTCTCCTAACATGAATGTACGCTTCCATTTATAATATTTAAAAAAGGAAATCAAAATTTTTCTTTTTTTAGAAGTTGAATTAAAAAGCTTAAAGATGTGCAGTGTCGATGTTTTAAATAAGGCCTAAGGAAAAAGCTTTTAATCAATATTCTTCAGTCATTTTGAGGTTTAGGCAGACTAGATGTCATGCATCTAATGTGAAAATACTATTCATTAAAGACTTGACCTAAGTCTTGGAATAACTTACTAGTGAACATCTATACTTTGCGGGACATTTATCAAATTTTTAAGGTAGTATGGGGTGCTTACGGGGTCCGCTGTTTGTACTGGTGTTGATGGCTTCATTCCATTGGTCAGCACTGGACACGGAGAAGGAGCGTTGGTGCATGCCGTCTTTACTGCCGCCAAACGCTGACCCACCCGCTTGTAGAGAAATGCTGCTGTTGGAGTGAGTTGCACCTGTAGAGAAAGTGACAAAAGCACGAAAATGAGTCAGATTTTGTTCATACTGGTCCAACTTTGTTTTGGTAGTACAGCAAAACTTAGCCAAGGATGTTTCACAGTGTCACCTCACATGAACAAAGAATGGAACAAATTTTCTTCTTAACACTTTCCCTACTCATAACTAATTTAAATCTGATATGTATTTATTATCTATGTTCTTCTAATTTATTTCAGTTTTGTACAGAAAAAAATATGTGGGAGAACATCATTGTTGCGGTGCAAAGAAACTGAGAAAGACAATTACTGTCTTTATTAATTGTCATCAAAAACCAGTCAAAAAATTGGCTGGGTGTGTTTCTGATATTTTGATACCCTTGACATTTTATGGTAGATGAGTGTTTAAATGTATATATATATATATATATATATATATATATATATATATATATATATATATATATATATATATATATATATATATATGTTCTTGGCCACATTTTTTTACTTTGTTTTTGAAGTGAAACAGAACTGTAAATAAGAAACAGCGCCTTCTACAGTCACGTGGCCTGTGCCTTTTATGCAAATTGGAATATCTCTTAGACAGTGATTTTACTTGCATTTAATTGCTTTTAATAAAAAAACAAAAAAACTCAAATTTCTCCTCATTCAATTTATTTCAGTTTTTATTTGTATAGCGTCCAATCACAACAAATGTCTCCCTGCATTTTACAAAAATCGTCTCTTCTTGACCACTCAAGGAAAAAACAAAAAACAAAACAAAAAACACTAATGTTCCTATGTCATATTTTGCATTTTAACACAAAAAAATCCAATAACATTGTTTGTTGTTTTTCATTACGGGTTTCTAAAGAGAACACCCAAATTACCAAAACATACATAGAGAGTGGTCCTGTTGGTTTTGGTTCTAGTTTGAGGAAAACAATCTAGTCAAAGTAATTGAAACATCCAAACAGCTTGTAATGAAGTGATATTATGCAGTTGTTAACTGCCTTTTGTATTTTAAGCTGCACCTTACCAGCACAGTCACCTTATTTCTACACATATTTCCATCAACCGACCGCCCCCCTCCCCTTGCACAGACACAAACACATGGAACCCTTTTCCCTCCGCCTCTGCCTCTAATTAGCCCTTAATTAACAAGATACACTCTGAACGCTAATTATCTCGCTTCATCCCTCTGACTGCCACATCGATCTCCACTGGCGTCAGCAGGCGTTCTCTCCCTAACTTCCAATCAGGCGAGCCATGGACGCCTGGCTCTCTTTACTAATTCATGGGCAAGGCTGCGCGGTGTGGGGTCCTTTCCCTCTTATGTGAACAGTTGCTGCCGTACATCCCAACTACACTGAGAAATTCATTGATGTGCATCAAGGCAGAGAGTGCATTCGGATCGACGGTGACATTTTGTAACATTTATTTCTTAACTAAAATAAGAGTTACTTAAATATTTTTCTTTATCCTCAAAAGTCACGACTGTAGTTCATGCATGCTTGCATCAAAGCAGCACAGCAAAAACAGATCAATCTTGTGAAGCTGATCGAAAACAAAAAAAAAAAAAAGGTTAAAATTTGTTTTATTATGGGACAAATTTTCTTCACATTGCTTCATCTTACAGGTAACACAAATCAAGCCCCTTTTATCTGCTAATTACAAGACAATATCAGTTTTTGATTGAGGTGATGATAACAGAAAATATACTCTGTGGCTCGTGTGTAAAGTAAACTAAGCGGCACGGGTGCTTGTTAGGGTAATATGTCCTACTCATTATCTAGAGTAATAAGTGTATCAAATTCACATAATCATGTCTAATTAGTATCAGTAATTATCTTGTTGGGCCCAGGAATATTAATCTTCAGGTCCCAGAGGGGAGGGAGCAGAATCGCAGCAAGAACGGGAGACAGAGCGAGGGAATCATGCTGAGGAGCACTGACTAAATTAGCATGCTGAAATCAGAGCAGAGGAAGAGGAAGGGGGGTGAGAGGGGGACTTGGTAAGGAAGAATAAAAAGGAAATCTAAAACTTTGTTTTCAAGAACTATGAATGAATAACAAATAAAACGAGCCTTCCTTCTTTTGTCTGCTTGTATCCTTTTTTTTTTGGGGAGAAAAAAATAAACATAATAGAGATTTTTAAACCTCAGTAACATAATTTTCTTTCCAGATTTGCTAAATAAATATATGACGTTTTGGCTATAAACGAAATAATTTTCCCACTATTAAAATTTGACGTGTTTTAATTAAACAAAAAGAAAGTAAAGTTAGATTTTTTTTTTTTTAAAACCACTAGATAACTACAGAGCAACTTTGACTGATACTTAAAATTCAACAATCATGTCTAATTGTCAAATTGGATGCTAATGATTAATGAATTATACATGGCTGTATCCATTAGTCCCCAGAGACCACTCCTGCATAAAGGGGAGGATAATGTAATTACAGCACAGAAATAATCAGCTTGGGGCATTAAAGGAGAACTACATGCACACACAGCTCCATCCAGGTCTGAGTGAAGTGCACTTTACACCAACAACAATGACCACGATCAAACTGAAGTCCAACGGAAATTACTTCATACCAGCGCGGTCATGTCAGTGGTTGTAACAGTTATCCCCGTGATAAATGTAAATGTATAACTACATAAAGCTTTTAGTCAGATTAATTTAACAAATGAACTAAGCTAATTGGTAGCTGTGCCTTGTCAAAGATTATGTCATTCCAGTCGTTAATGGTTCAAATTCACAACAGTTTGGTAACATTTAGTAATAATAAAAGTAATAATTCTTCATGTGGATTTATTCTGTTGTTTTTTATTTAATTTTTTTTAAATACATTTCCACTGATTCTGATTAAAACATAAAGGCAAAATGCAAAAGTTGTCTGTCTAAAATGAAGAACACATTTGATGCTTTCTAAAATACCGCTTACGAAATTGCACATTTGAGAAAGAAGATGATTTACTAACCTATTAGTTACAGAACCTAAAATGCAAGTTAATGTTCTGCTCAGTTAATATATCTGAATACAAAAAATAAATAAAGAATAAAATATTCTGGCAGGATATAATTGGCATATTACTAGTTAATTAATCATAACAATGATTGCATAGAAATAGTTTTACTACTAATCTGATTATTGTGTTCTGAAATTAGTTAACGTTACTTTTACTTTTTAAAATTCCAAACACTTTTAAGATTTAAGTTGATGATATTGCAACAGACTTCCTTTATACGAACGATACACACTTTTGAGTCATTTTCTGCAAACACTAATGAACTCTTCAAAGTGCAAAAATCCCACTGTGGACTGTATTGTCATGCATATAAAGAGATAACAAAAGCCATATAATGTCTACTGCAGGCTATCCGGGGCTGGGGTGTTAAGTAGAGGCGATGGATTAGCGGGGAGCAGCTCTGCCTTGCTTCTCATTTCTCTTTAGGCCGGGCCGTCAGTGGGCTGATGAGCCATGACGAGGCCTGACCCCTCCGTGGAGTTGTTGCCATTATGTACAAGAAGTGAGATAATGAAGCATTCATGCTAATGTGGGCCGGGCAACACATCATCTGCAGCGGTGTAATCCACCGCCATCATCACGACCAGTGCCCGCATTCCCGCCCCCCTCCACTTCCCATTCTGCTGCGGCAGCTAGTCCCACCACAAGCCACTTAAAACATTTGTGTTCACAGTTGTGCATTCAACACTAAAAATAAGGCCCGAAAAACAACTTTAACTCTTCTTTGGGTTGCTAGTGCTTATAGTAAGAAAACATATCTTAAGAAAAACAACTTTAACCCTTCTTTGGGTTGCTAGTGCTTATAGTAAGAAACATATCTTAAGAAAAACAACTTTAACTCTTCTTTGGGTTGCTAGTGCTTATAGTAAGAAAACATATCTTAAGAAAAACAACTTTAACTCTTCTTTGGGTTGCTAGTGCTTATAGTAAGAAACATATCTTAAGAAAAACAACTTTAACTCTTCTTTGGGTTGCTAGTGCTTATAGTAAGAAAACATATCTTAATGTTTTCTTAGTACAATTAAGAACAACTGCTTTGTTCACACCTAGCAGTGCTTCTTACTGGTTTAATAAAATTTCCTTAGCTATTATTACACGGACAATACATAATTGCTTAGCAGTTGCCCCCAAAACAAACTGGTTTTCCAACTTGCAACTTGAAAATGATCAACTTGGGTATGATATGGATCCCAGATAAGAGCTCTGATTATGAACGTAAAACAAAGTAGCTCTTTTGTTAACAGAGTTGGCCAATGAACATTTTTCATTACATCGGGTTGCGTCTTGATTAAATAACGATATTGCTCAAAATTGTTAATGTTCAAAAGCTTATTAATGGGATAATAAGCCTAAAAGCTCATTACCTCATTACCCCATTACTTAAAAGCAACGGGGTAATAACTCCCAATTGCTGTCAAGTTCTCTGTGTGGCAGTATTTTAATAACTATGCACAAAAAAGAAATTAAAACATCTGGAAAAACTGTGAAATGTTACACATGCTAACCATTAGCCACTAACAACACAATATTTGGCTTTCCCATGAGCATTTTTCAATTTACAATAGAACCTTAGAGTTTGACAACCACATGGATTCATCAAAGCTGGAAGGTAATATTCTACACTGACTTCAGAGTCTTTTAAACGCAGTTTGCACATGTGTAAAAAAAATATTCAAATTTTTCTTTATTTTGCTAATAAATACTGTTAATAAATGATACCCATTTAGTTGTAAATGATTCTTTCAATCATCTGATCTTGCACTAATGGCACTGAATTGAACTGAATCAAATTTAGCTGAATTGAAACATATTGAATTGTAGTGAAGTGGGATGAAACAAATTGCATCAAATGAATTTTTGATCATTTTATTGCATCAGTGCCAGATAATTTAATAGGCAGAGGCACCTGAGCCTACTGATTACAGACATGTAACAACACAGATTCCGAAAACAACAAAAAGAAATTCAGTGTTTCTCCCCAGATATTGCTCAAAATTGTTAATGTGAATCTAATATAGCATATCATTCTGTCTTGGGAACTAGGGGTATCATCACAATCCTAGCCAAAATTCCTACGCTAGGAAAAAAAAACCAGATTTAGTAGAACAATAAGGAAAATACAACATAAAACCATAAATTAAACTGATGACGGCACATACTAGTAAACTGACACTTCAACTAATTAACAGTAAAATAATTAATTTTATCTAATAGTAGCACCACCTCCAAGGGGCCAGAGTTTGGCAAACATATTCAGTTGTAATCTGCTCAGCAGCGGTCTGTGTAAGCACTTTATGAAGTGGATATAGACGGTGAATCAGAGTCAGGAGACGTTAAGACACAGGAGGTGAGCACCTCTCTTTCTCCCACAGGATTGATTAGAACTGACTGGGCCCATTAATACTTTGATACAGTATATCTGTCGCCGGTGACACGGCAGCATGCGTGTTAGCAGCGAGGACCATATTTAAGACGGTTCCGCTCAGCACCCAGCAGAGGAATTAAACCTGGCCGCTCCAGCAAACTTGCGGGCGCATGCGTTCTCACATTTACTCGGTGTCTTCTCAACCTTTCCTCTTCATCTTCCCATCTCCGCCATCCACTCCGCCCCTCCTGCTCTCTGTCGCTATCCCTCTTCTCCCAGTGATTATAAAGGTCTTTAGATCTAAGGAATGAATGAATTACCAAAGGCAAAGACAAGGCTTGTGATTTAGACGCTGTGAATGAAAAATTACCCCTTTGTTCCCTTCATCAATTGCATGTCTAATGAAATCAAAATCCCGATCGCATAATCAGAAGAGGGTCCTCCACCCAGAGACAGACCTGATGTGATTTGTAACCTTTCTTTTCCTAAGTGGAGATTAAGGCAAATCTCCCTCACATTGTTTCCTGCTGTAGAAATGGATAGTCTTTCCAAGGAAATTAACATAGTTGGGTTGAAAAAAAAAAGAACATAAAAAGTGAGAAGACAAATCCTAGTTGATACTGTTTCTCCTTGCCTGTCCTGTTTTCCATGACTCTCCTCAAACTACAGCTCAAGGTTAGCAGGTTGTGGGATTAAACAACCTTTAGTTAAAGTCCTGAGCTCTGTAAACTCTTAAATCTTCTGCTTTTGATTGATTAAGCCAGTAAGGGAAGACAGCATTTGGTCATGTTTAACTGTAACCTGTCTGGTAAGCTCTTGCCCAGTGACCTGTCTTTGGCTCTGAATCAAACCTCAGCAGGTTAGCTTTAGCCTGACTGATGGAAACACTGCCTATTTCACAGCTGATGAGGGAGCTCGCCTCCCTCCGGGGCTCCCTTCGCTAATTAGTATTAATTACTCTTAATTCTAGCCCTTCACCCAATCTCTGCTCTCACTTCAATATGCCTGCCAGAATCCTTGGAGACACTGGTGTTTCATCTCTCTGGAAGCAAAGTCCAGGGTGACATGTAACCAGGTCAGTGTCACATTAACTCACAAAGATGCTTTTTGTTATTTCGTTCCTTAAATATGAGCATAGCATTTAATATGCTTTAATTCCCTTCTCAGTAATCAGGAAAATTAATAGATATGTCATATGTGGTCATTAAGTCATCACTGAGAATAGTAGTAGTATAACTAATTTGCATCAATGTAACCTACACAATGCAGATAATTAACCTGTTGGGAGCAATTTCTGTGATTTATCACAGAATAAAGTAAGTTCAGTAATAAAAGACTAATTGGATTACCATTAGTGATTGAACATGTAATTTCTTTGAGGCAGTGACTGAAAGAGATCATAAGTCCACCATAACACACCATGCTGTTTCAATTTTATAAGAGAAACTGAACACTACTGTCACATGTAATTTAAAGTTGCAGTGTGTTGTAATGGAGACACCTATCAGCAGAAGGACTGTGCTTATTTAGTGCTAGTTTCTAGGTAAAAAGGTTGGTCCTTTATCAATTTCATATCAATTAGAAAGCACAGGACAGGCCCTTTCACATGTATCCAACATGTTAAATGGCTAAATACGTACAGACCACAGAAAGGTTTACCAAGAACAGTAGTGAACAGTACTAAACAGATTAATAATGGTAATCATATAACATCCAGCAGTCAGTTTTTAAATAGGGCATAAAGATAAGAAAAATTACCAGTCAAATAACCACTCATACTCACTGACATCTGGAAACAGATTCAGTATAGTCACCAATAGCCACTTAACGTGAGAGGGAACTGGGACAGCTTCAATATTTCTCACAATGAAAAATGGTAAATGGGCTGCACTCTGCAGCACACATTCACTCATCCACCCTCCTAAATGTGGATAAATTCATACACCAATGAATATGGTCGGTAGGAAAATCAAGGTTTAGTGTGGCAAGGAGCTGGATTCAAACTCACAACCTCCTGACCGCAAGACAGCTACTCCTCCAATTTAGCAGCCACCTTCAAAGCATTTCTAATCCACCTTATTCCTAGCCCCCATGAGGCTTTGCGTGATTTATGGGCGCGACTTCTGCCACAACCCGGAAGCCATTTGTTTACATGTTAGCAACTCGCTAACCGGCTTTCGTCAGAGGTTTTAGGCTATAAAATACATGGGAACAGTAGCTATCACAGCTTAAATGCGGCAGTATTGCTTTACCACAACCTACAGCTAATGCGGGGAGGGATGGCGACTTGAAGAAATGGTCACAAATAACCCGCACTAGCTTATGTAACTACTTCACTGACTCAGTTGCTTAGGATGCAGATGCGGGTTTTCTTCCATTAGCTTTTTGTCCACACAATGAAACGAGCACACAAATTATTTTGAGTTCTCTTTTCAAGTTTAGAATTTTTAGCCAAATTCTTTTTGCTTCTTTATCTGTCGGTAGGAGATGAAAACTACCGCTAATCACATAAAGTCTGCCTTTTTGTTTCGGAAGCACGTTCAAAACACACTTGTTGCTAAACTTGGTCTGATTAATATTAGAGTACAGCCACGAAGAGCACAACAGTTATCTGAGCTCCACAAGGGCATCTTACTGCACTTTCCAGTGGCACGTTGCCCTAACAGGTTAATGTGTGATTCGGTTTGGTTCTTGTCCAGTGGGAGGAGATTATCCGTAGCTACGGTCATTTCTCCGCTGATTTGTATCGATACTCAGCAACGGAGAACTTCGAGGTTCTGGTTCTGATGGACTAAATAAACCCAGATATTTTGTCTTATAAAAATGTATTGTTGGTCCAAACATAATGATAAAAGACTCAGATTATGAACTTTACTATTTTTTAAATTCAAACGAAAAATAAATTTCACATCACAGCAAGCCTCTATGCAGTCCTGCTGTTACACCGTTGGAGCAAAATGGCAGCTCAAAACTGACCAGCTTCACTCTTTTATTACTGTCAGTTCTTAAGAGAAACGAGCTGCTAGCAGCGCTGCTAATTCACGGTCATTCCGTCACAAAACTTAACGTGATTAAACTCATAATTACCATCCTCTGTACTGAACAGCTCTCTGATAGCAGGCGGCGTGTCCGTAAACAAGTTTTACTAAATACGAAAAAATATATAATTTCTATCATGAATATAGATTAGTAAAAACCCTACAAATTACAGTGAAATACCACTATTTCCGGTGGGCGCCGGAAGTAAGACCCAGAATCGTTTCCACAGTAAGCCTCCCAGGAATAAAGTGGATAGGGATGGGGACTGATTTAAAAAAAAATAATAATAAAAAAATAAAATAATAATAAAATAAAAATAATAATAATAATTAAAAAACACAAGTTTGAATAGTTTTGTGCAATCATCATTTACATAAGCTATGTAGTTTTCCCCACAAATTGTAACTTGCTTCCAACACTAAGGTAAGGAGACAGAATACAAAAAGAAGAAATCAAATCACTGAAAGCAAATTTCAATGGTGTTTTAGGGCGTTTCCAGACTGGTCCATATTTTTTTAAGGATCAAAAGTGTAAATGATGGCGTATGAAAGGTTTGTATGTGTGGACTTTCAGGAAACATTTTCGTCTTGTCCCCAAATTCTAGAAGGTCTGAGTTCAGATTTGCCATATCATAATTTTTCTGAGACCTTAAATTCTGTTGTCAAAACATTGGTTTTAAACATGCTGACAACATTGCAGCCACATATATTTCAAAACAGAGTAACATACCAAACGATGATTTTCACAGACTGCTTTTTTATCATTGACTTGCACCTAAACTTAATGATGACCTGGCTAAGATGCAAAAGACACCTGTTTTGTGTTTCAATACTGCAAGTAAGGAGAAGACCATTAATAAGGCCTGCCATATTACACCTAACTCTGGGGTTAGAGTTTGAAAAGGTCTATAAAAACCTTACCACAGTAACACCAAGTCAAGTGCTGAGAGCCAACACAGGTGTGCGCTGCCATATTTTTCCACAAAGAATCAGACGTTTCTTTCTTTAATTGGCTCAGAATGTGTCTTGAATGTATTATCTATGAAACATTTGTAGAAACCATCTATTTAATTATTAACAGAAAATATTTCTCCTGAAGTCAGAAATAATTTTGTTAAATTTTGAATTTCCCTGTTTAAATTATAATTTGTAAGGGTTAAAGGCAGTTTTTTGCCAGTTAAATAATTCGAGTTGGCAGATATCCTAGATATAGTGCCTCTGATATCAACTGCTAAATAAACAAAGTTGTATAAAATAGTTTGTCATTTAGATTTCTAATTCAGCAGGGACTCTGACCTGTGTTTCCAATACCAAGTTGCAGGGCGCTGCGATCCTTCGTTAGTCCATTGGTTTTGGGACTCGCGCTTGGCGCCACAGTGGCCACTGCTCTGGGCGGTCGTTTTCCTGGTACCTTCACTGTTGTCCTCAGCAAATCAATCTCCTTTCCATGCACATTCTGCATGTAGTCCTACAGACATAAAACAAAAAAACCCACAAAACCCAACAGGAATAAGATGACATTCTTCAATGCGATACCTGACTAACTACACACAGTGGGTCAATGAGAAGAATCCAAGAATTACGGAAGAAAAACAACTTAAAAGACTATTCACTTTCCATCTCCATTATTCACAACCCACCTTAGACCCTCCACTAAGGTTGTGTGATGGTGGAAAAATGACTGTAAAGCCATTATACATCACCTGTGCCCACGCTGTTCCTCTAAATAGCAAGATGTTGGGCTTAATGAATGCAGACTGTCTCTGTCTTTTTTTCTTTTTTTTTATTTTTTCAATTTGCCCATTTGATTTGTTTTAAAGTGACTACTTCCCAAATGTGGGAAGCCAAGGTGAAAATCATCAGGCTCAGCAGAAAAAAAAAACCCAGATAGAGGCGAGCTCGGCCTTTGCTGTCCCCCCAACGGCTCCTCTGCTTTATTACCGTGTCATAAAGCACTCATTTCTTTCCCAAGCCTCCTCGCTAATTACCCAGTGAGCGCTCTCATTTCATTTTATTGCTGGAATTAACAGCCAGATCGAAGCGTGCAAAGCTATTAAGATGTGTGATTAAGCCACATTCAATTAGTTTCTACAAACAATTTAATTGATGTAGCAGATAGAATTAACAGAAGGTGATTGTGTAGATGGCTTGGCTGACTGCGAAATTAAAGGTTCCCCTCTTCCACTCTCTGGCTGCCTCCCTCCTTTTTTTTCCTTTTCCCACTCCTTCTCTGCTCCGCTGCTCAGAATGAGTTGGAGCCGTTACCCTGTTAATGTAACTGTCTGCCTTATTTCACCTTCTCCTGTAAGTCAACAGATTCATAGATTCATAGATTGCCCCAGTGACCTGTAATAGCTGTAATGATCAAGAGATAGCCTGTTCAGTCAATTACATACATCAGCGTAGCCCGGCACTGCTCCGCTTTAACTGCCTGTAAATTAAACCACTAACATACTGTCAGAGGAACAAGGCCACACACACGGTTCACGTCTAACTGCTGGACTGGTTTTGGAAGTTTGGGCTGTCTCATTAGACACAAAATGCTGCCTGTATCTTTCATTTGATGGGGCCAAATGATCTAAACACTTCAATCGCGGGACTGGAGGAATCACAGGTTGATGGGAGGGATATTTGGAGGGGGGCATCTCTAAACGCAGCACAGGGCTCCTAAGCTGTCTGCTGCCAGCCAGCCAAGTGTTTAAGAGGTATTAGCGGCCCAGCGGGATTCTGACAAAGATGGATGTAGGAGGCTGGTCAGGCTCCGCTGCCATGCAGTGAGAACCATTATAAATAAAAGCCAGCGTGGAGTCCGGGCGAGGCATGTCTCCATTAGCCAGCAACATGGATGGGCAGTGCAGGAAAAGCTAAGATGACTGTAAAACACACTCTGTTTTTTATGCTAACTTTAGAGTCAAAAGGTTATCAAACAGGCCTACTTTATACAGTGTCTTGCCTAACGTGTTCAGGCCCTTTGAACGTCTCCACATTATGTCCCATTACAACACACACATCTATGTCTTGTACTGGTATTTTTGTGATCAACAAGAAGTCATGCAAAGTTGTAAAACTGAGAAAAATGTGATTGTTTTATAAACATCATGATAGAAAATCTGAAAACTGTAGCATGCATCTGTATTCCCTCTGAACCAATATTCAACAGAATCATTTTTTTTCTGCAACAACTGCTGGAAGTCTTGGGATGTAACTCTAGCAACTTTATGCAAATGTATCTGCAGGCAGTTTTTTTTTTCATTTGGTTTTATTTTGGGAGTATTGAAGGAAAGAGGTGAAAACACTGACAAGTCATACTTGTTGAAAATATCAAAATAAAGGGTCATTTTCAGTCCACTTCACAACTAAGTATCTATCTAAGTTATGTTACTGTGTCACATGAAATTCCAATAAAATACATTAATGTTTGCAGATGTATGATAAAATGTGAAAGGTTTTAAGGGAGCCGAATACTATTGTAAGCCACTCGAAATGTTGCATATGGCTGTAATCCATATACTATAGTAGTATAGTATATTATACTAAAGTTGATAAAGTCACTTGAGGATAACACACAGCAGAGCAACACAACCATAATATACAAAGGAAACAGAAATGCAGAAGGGAAGGAGGGGAGGAGTTTGTAACTCACATGTAAACTGGGGTGGTAAGTGAGGACGCCATTATCGCACAGTGTGACATATTTCTTTTTCCACTCCTTGTTGAGGGATTTGCCACTTCGCTTCAGAAGGATTCCCTGTAAGAGAGAGCACACCACGGTGAGCATGCTCTTCCAAAAGCAGCGTGGTTGATGGTATCAGCCATTATGCATGTTAAATACCATAAAGCCGTTTTATTATTGTGGTTACAGATTTGCTGTGGTGCTTATGTGAAGAATTATCTTTGTTGGCAAAGGGAAAAAAGTGAAACGGCAACTTAATAGGCTAATTGGAAGCAATTGTACATCAAAACATACAAAATGATAGAAAATAATCACCTGTTTGTTCCTGTTCTGATACAGTCTGACTGGTGATAGGTACAAATATACTTTTGCTTAGATATTATAATATTTTGACCTTGCAAAGTTTTATTGGCTCAAAGATTAGATCAAAAAGAGAACAATCAAATTTGCCAAGCCTCCTCCTCTCATTCATACACATAATAAGTTGAACTCTTGAAGACCCCAAAATCCTGGGATTAAAGAGTGTGATCTTTCCTCTTCAAAGGCCACTCACCCCTTATTCTTTTCTACTTTATCTTTCGGGGGCATTTTAGGGCCTTGGATGGTTTCCTTATCTGCAGGATAAATCCACCGGTAAACAATGCAGTTCCTCTGCAGGAGGTGACCAAACGCTGCTGAGTGCAAGGGCCGGGAGGCTCTCCGGGGTTAAATAGTGAGGAGGGGCCCGCTTAATTAGAGGATTAAGCGGAGCAGTGTTTGTGCTTTTACAGCCCTCACCCACGTGAGTGTGTGTGTGTGTGAGAGAGAGGTAAAGAGGGGGAGGAAGGATGTAGTGTTTTTGCAAGTCAGTTCCATTCTGTGGCCTTTAATCCTGATTAACACATCAGGAAGAGGTGACCCTCGATGACCTGGGCACCAGGCTGTTTGCCGACAATCATCCTAATCCGAACCCTGACTCATCTGAGAGGGGGAGTTCTGATGACTGTCATGTGTGCTGGGACTAAAGTGTGAAAATTTTGGGTCCAATCAGTGTTTGTTAACCAGAATACTGCTGAAAATTGGTGAACACTGTTCAGGAGCGAATAGACTTTGAAGCCTTCGTAAAATAATATTTTAATGGAAAAAAAGAAAAGTAAACATCCTGCCACCAAAAGCTTTATGGATGGAGGTCAGGAGGGTTGTTGCTTCTTTCAGAATAGAAATATATATATATATATACATATATATATATATATATATATATATATATAAACACTATTTTATGTATATAGGCCATGTCACTAATGTGGAAGCAGAAACAGCTGGATACATATTTTGACAACTTTATTTTTATTTTTCAATAAAAACTTCTCGCAAAGCCTAACCCCTTCAGATGAACTAAAAAAAAAACACACAAAAAAACCACACAGTTACAAAATTGTCCTTGTGTAATTAAAAGGGATGATTGTACGCTTAAAAATTAAATTTTGTTTTTTATGTTTAAAAAAAATTTAGATATTACTTTCAAAGATATGCTATGCAAACCTTGATGGAAACATGAGCAATAAAGCAGTACTTCAAATCCAAATGTAAAATATTCAAATAAAACAATACAGACACATTTCTATCAGTTATAATACATTGGCAGCAATAGTATTATATTGTGGCATATTAATATGGGTACTTAGTGAACGTACGAACACAGTTAAAGTCATACAAATGTATTGTTCTTGTTAAGAAAAATGTATCCATTTACAATTCAAGAAGCTCCAAATGAAGAAAAAAACACTATTGCAATTATGTCAAATATAATGCATAATTCTTCAGTGTCTGTCGCTATCCGTTTCATAAGAACTGATACTTTAGGGATTTTTTTAGGAAGAAATATTGTGTCCTTTGATCAATAAGTTGCTGACTGCTGAAGCTCTTCTCCATTCAATCAATAAAAGAACAGTAAACACTTTTTAAATGGCTCTCTAATCATACAGGGTAAATGATCCAGTCAAATGGCCTCCAGCAACTTCATAATGCATGTTTTACAAGCAAATATGTTGCTCATCTTGTGGCCTTACTGAGGCATACACAAATCTATACATCCAATCAGACCAAAGCTTGATATTATTTGTCAAAGCCGCGATGTGGATCGATAGAGGTGAGAGAATTGTGTGGATATCAGCTTTTCTGTTTTTCTGTAAGAAATACAGGTGCAGTTAAACAAATGAAGCCATCATTCAAAAGTATTTCAGTTATTCAGTTCAACGACTGAAAATTGCATAGATTAACGTTAGTGAAATGTTTCAAGTGTAACAATTGCTTACTTGAAAAATCTCAATTTTGAAGCTCAGAAAATTGGATTACATAAGAATACAGAAGTGCTATAATATCACTAATTTATTAAATTAGAAAATTATTGGGAATATTGCTGACTAAATTGCTGACCTGTCCAAATTAATTGAAAATTGAGTGGAAGGAAATATGCTAAAAGCAACTGCAGTAACAGCAGCTTTGACGGCTTAAAATCACAGCCCTTTGAGGAGTTTCTGCTGGACTAGAGAAAATGTCAGCATCTTAAATGACCCGGTCCAGACAACGCAGATGAGATGAAGGCTGCAGTTAAAGCATCCGGGGCTTTTATTACACCGCAGCCAAGTTGCGGGCTGATTGCCAAACTGGACTGATTTGAGCACCGGCCCAACATTTCTTTCTTAAATATGTTGTTCTTTATTGGTCTTATGCAATATTCTAATTGTATTTTCTAAATAACTGCTTCAAGTATATCAGTTTGTGTGATAATCTGTTCTGGGTTGCACATTTTAAATGAATAACTGAAATAAATTCTGAATTACTGAGATGCACTTAAGATAAAAATTAATCTATGACTTGGTGGTTAGTGGCAATAGATAAAACTAATGTCCAGAGGCCATTTTGGGAAAAACGCATTAGTTCAATTTTAAAAAGCTTCATGCGCGTCTAGAGCATCTCTCCTTCAAATTTACACAAACGCAAAACACGAGTGTGTTCACAAGTGTGTAGGACATTTGGAAAAACAGCATCAGATGTGCTGCTTGTGTCCACAGAGTTGTCAGCTCAAACCCAGAAGAGACAGCCCGATTTCTCTCCTTTAGTTGGACGAGCAGGAGAAAAACTGCATCCTGCCAACGTGGCTAACTGATACGTTGGCTCTTTGTGACACGCCAGGAGAGAAGGGGGTGAAATAAGTGTGTGTTGGGCTGGGGAGGAGGGTACAGAGGGGGTTCTGTGAGCAAGAATGCCGCTGATAGAGGCTCCTCAGCAGTGACTACATTGTTATCTATGCTCACTTTTTATGCACTGGGAGGAGGAGCAGAGGGGTGTGCTGCAATTTGGTCTGATGGGGTGAGGGGGCACTGGCAATTAAGCTCACAATGATGCTTTGATCTTCCTGATTGTGCATTCGACCGGTCTGGTGATCAGAATGGAGCCAAACTGTTCCCATCGCCAAAAAGCAAGAACAGAAAAAGAAACACTTTCTAGATAAAGAAGTTTAGTGTGAGGATGTAATGCCAAAACTTGCCATATCAAGGAAACTAGTTGTGGAATATGTGTTAAATATAATTGACAAGATTTGTAGTCGATTATACAAAGAAGAGCAATCAATTCAACTTGAAAACTAAATTCAAATGTAAATTCAACTGATCTATCAAAAGGTGAGTTTTACCAATACCAGATGGAAATGTGATGCTTCAAAGGTGTTCAACCAGTAAAAGATTCCGTCTCTTCCTCCGTTGTGATATAATTCTCTCATTTTTAAACCCAAACAAGTGTAAAAAATGATTTAAATCACCACTTTAATATAAAAGAAGTGTAACACTTTCTCTGTATTTTTAAGATGTTTTATCCATGATGAGAAAAATTTACCATCACCACCACAGATTTGCTGTCGAAGAGATTTGGTATCTGTAATAAATACAAAAAAGGATGTTTCTGATTGAGTGCGGCGGCTTTCAAAGCCTCAACCTGCTATTATTTCTCCTGGAAAGAAGCCTTGGCAATTTTCTTCCAAAGGGAATGAGGAGGTCTGGCTCAAAAGGAGAAGGACATTATCCTCTATCATCTGCAGGTAAAGAGGATAATACAGGGCTACTGACCCGCTTTGAAAGGCCCTCATATAATCACGAGTGATTACTAATCAAAGTGTCCTTTACTTCTGCTCAGGTTACCGTTGTATACCTTCACAAATGATTTGGACCCTGTTCACTACTTCAAAATTGCAACATGTATGCCCATTAAAAAAATATAATAAGGGAATTAATAAGACAAACAAACTAATCAAATGAAATTATTAAAATTGAAAAAAAAAAAAAATTCAGTTATGTTAAAGTTTCTTGATAGAAAATAAAAAAAACTGGCGCTATTGTAGAAAATATTTATATTTGCCACTTTGCTTCATTTGCATGGCTTAATCGGCAAATTTTTAGAGCAAGTATAGAAATAACACAAATATTCTGTTTGTGTACTCTTTATTGTTTAATTAAATTAATATCCAATAACAAATGTCCAGCCTGACTATATGTCAATTTTGACATATATTGTAATATTAAATTAGAAATGACCAAAACAATGATATTCATTTGAGTTATTATCTTTTGTTATTATTGCAATTTGTTAAATTGAAGTTGCAATAACTGATCAAAGTTTATTCACAAGATTTAGAGAATCAAAGATGTAGTTAATGCAACTTCCAAAAATGAATATCATTTATGCCACATTTGTTGCTTTCGGGGCTTTAACAATGATAATTTCGTGACAGTGGTTATGAAAGCAAATAAAATTGCTTAGTTGTTTAATATAAACAAGTCTCAACATGAAGTTGCATGTTTATGGAAGTCACAACAGTGCAACAAGATATAAATAGAAATAAGCTAAAGCTGGTTTTTCAGCTAATAAATCCGATAAGCATCTCTTTACGCTAAACTGCATAATTTATACAAATAGAAGATCCTGTATCACTTTTTGTTATTCTGTGTCGCCATCTAGTGGCTTAATAAACACTTCAGAATCATTACAAAGCCTTTCCACTGTATCATACACATAAATATATATGCAATAACAGAAATATAGACAAAGTTTTAAAACTATAAATAGGGCAAAATTATTACAATTAAATTAAGAAACCCAAATTTAGCCAAATGTATAAATTTCTGTTGGATTTCTAGATAACAGATGAATAAATATTTATTTTGTCTATTTTTAACAAGTTTGATTATTTTTAGTGTTTTTTATGTTGGCTTGTTTTAACCTGCAATGTGCTCAACAATCAAAGACTGATTTGTAGGTTGACTGAGTGTTTGACGCTAAGAAATATAGATATATAAAAAATTTAACATTTACGGATTTCTGTGCCTGCAAGTTAAATTGAACAATAGCGGTTTTGAACACAAGGCAAACTTGTGCCATTAACTTCGGCTAGAAACAAGTTTTCTAATTTGCTCTAAATTCTGTAAATTCTAAACACGAATGTTTGAAATATGAGAGTGGGACTTCAGTCATAAATACTTATAATAAATGATGTCATTGTGGTTCCAGAAAAGTAATTTTGCAATATGTCAAAAAAAAAAAAAATTAACTAATGGGACTAATCTAGCAGCTTGTGCTATAAACAGAAAGTATGTCATAATATTTTTTGCTTTGTGTGGCCATCTAGTGGTGACAGCCTGACGTCATGTCTGGCTGTTATAATACAATCATCACATCACTTAAAATAAACAGCTTCTGTTGTTCATACTTACCTAGGGAATTATGGGAAATGAAGGCAAAAACCAGTAAAACTGCTCACCTGTTTGATAGGTATGGCCCTTCCACTGCCTATGCTGTCTGTTTTACTGTCAACGCTCTTTCCTTGCTCACTGCCTTTCCGTGACTGCAAGAGAACAAGAGAGTCAGTCAGTAAGTGAAGCGACACACTGAATAAAAGGCAGACTGGGAGCCGTGGGGAAGTGGATGAAGTGCTTCTTGTATGTTGGGAGTGCGTGTGGGTGACACAGATAGGCTGTGGGTCAGAGGGCAGGAAGGGTGAGGTGAGGGAGCATGTTTCTTTTGTTTGTATGGTTTTTTTTTCTTTTGTTTTTTTTTTTGCATTTCTGCAGTTTTGTGGAGAAACTCAGCGTTGCAAAAATAAAAGGTCTCAAAAAGAAGCTCCAAAAGAACACACAAGCAGACCAGCAGAACATACAGCAGGAACATCAACGTGCAAGATAAAAAAAAAAGAAAAAAAATGTATAATAAGAGACCAAAACAAGACCACACTTGACACATCTCAACACAGAGGAGACAACCAAACATTGAGTCATGACTCAGCCCTGAAACCCTTCGCGGATCCTTTCCTTTGATTCACAGCATGAGTGGGTCCTTAGTGGACCTGCCGACCCACTGACGTGCTACCCAGAGAAGATACATTCACAAGGGCTTTCACAATGAATATGTTTTTATATACCAAGGAGAAAGGGGAAAAAATGTTATTATAAAAGTAAGGCTTTGGTGCAAAAAGTTCCTCCAACCTGTAAAATCTATTAAAACAGAAGTAGGTTTGCATATTCAAACAATTGATTTCAGAGTTCATCAGTATAAAAAGAGTATGGTAGATCCTGTTGAAGGGAAAAAGAGTGGTTAGAAAGAGGTTATCACATGAGAAAATCAACAACCTCATAATTCCCCTCCCATCCCAACACAAATAAAGAGATGAGGTACACATAAGGACAAACAGAATGAGTGTGGTATGGTCTCACTCAAAACATGAGAGATGTCCAGTCACCAATGGAGAAGAGGTAGAATCTGAGTTCAAGTAAACCAACTCTGAGGTTCAGATTTTTTTTTTCCAACATTTTATTTTTTTTTTTGTTCATGATGACTTGTGTTTTTTTTTTAGCTTCTATACAGACACCATACAAAGCAAGTCACAAATTCACTTCAAAATATTCAACAGATTGAGCCAAACATTGCAGTTCCCACAAAATATAGGATGGACAATAAAAGGCATTGTTTCATATATTCCTTATACGTATGTACCTTTTTATAGAGTAGCATTGTAAATAAAATACAATACAAGATATACAGCAGTCTATATTTTTCGTCAAATCCCTTCTTTATGGTAGAAAAGTGATTATGCGAGAGTTCATAATCTCTGTACCAAACCAAAACCGAGATAATGAAAAGAAAAAAGGAACTTAAAAGATGAAAAAAAAATAGATCTTCGAATAAAGGGAAAAACAACATGATGTTTAACTACATTCATACAAGTCGGTGCAACCCAGTTTCATTTGTTAGTAACTCTCAGTATAATTTCTCTGTAATATACCTCCCAACCCTGACAGACTGTGCTAACCTTTATGAAGGCCTTCATAAAATGTTCACCCAAGCTTCTCTAATCTAAAAAAAAAAAAAAACACCTCTGCATGATACATTTACACCACATTTTTCCATTGATTTCGATACTTGAATATGCCCTGGAAAAAACGTGAACAAATGAAAGAGATACAGAACAAACAAAAGAAGAACAAAAGAGAAAGAAAAGAATTAAAAAAAAAAAAAAACTTGGCACCTCTAGTTCTTGAGTCCGCATTTCTGGAAAAAAGGCCGTGTGATGTCATGTAAGGAAAAGCTCGTGTCCTTTTGGTGGCTGGATAACAGTTCCAAGAGTGACTTGACTGTACAGTGTGTTTATTGTATGACATATGTCTGAATGAGAGCAAAAAGGCGGAGCGGAGCAAAAAAGTTGGACGGGGCATTTCCAGAAGAGTCCCTACAGTCTGTCTCACTCGGTGATATTTGAGAGTCTACTTTTAAAGCGCACTCAGAAACTCCACTGGATTCGATTTTTAGCCAGCTTTTTGACGCAAAGTCCTATGGGTTTCCATGTGCATTACCCTAAATGTGTTAAAGCACTTAGGGTAAAGCAGCAACAAGCTGTAAGTCCTCACCCAATAATCTCCTCTCTATCAGGTTTGGCAAAGCAGGGGGACTCTTTATTTTTACCCATCATGCTCTTCTAATTCGGAAGGAGTTGGAAAGCCCTTTTTGTTGAAGAAAGGTTGGAAACAGAAGCACAAATCTGCAAATATTAAAAAACAGTGTCAAATGGTTATTTGTTTTGTTTTTTTTGTTGTTATTTTTGTTTATGTTTGGTCTCATACGTGAAGATCCAGCAAGAAATTAAAGGATGAAAATATGAAATGGAGCAACACCGAGGGGCAAACATTAATAGATTAATGCAAATGAATGGTGCAGCAATGACGTTAAGTATAAAAAATGGCATCATATTTGTTTAAGTTTCTAACAGTGTGCTTTTCAACACAAATAGGGACGGACAATCTGAAGACCACAGCAGAACCACAGACAAGTTGACAGAAAACAGAGTTTGGAGTTATTGACCATGGAAGCACTAGGAAAGAATAATGTGTGCTGCACTGACACCTAGTGGCAGAGGGCGGTTATGGTCAAAAGATTGGCTTGAAATGGTTTATGGCTTGTGAAACTGATTTGTGAGGGCGGTGGTGAGAAGACAAAGTGAAAAGATCTTCTGATGGAATGGTTTGAGTCTTAATTACCTACTTTTAACACTCAAACAGTTATAGAATTGAGAAAGAGGGCCTTTTTTATGAATGGGAGCCAAATTCAGGTGCATGTATTGTTCTCTCACATAAAATTAAATTCAGAAAAATGCACACCATCACGTTTGGGTTTTTACATTTCAAGAGTCCCAATGCCAGTGCCATGAAAGTGTCATTCTTCATGTCTGGGTAATAAAAGGACTGGACTTTCCATTTAATGGCTGTATGAGTTTACCTACCAATGACATTAAGGCATACTTTGTATCTTAAATTGCTTATACAAGAAACCTCTAAAATCACCATAAATTAAAGCACGATTGTTATTCTTCAGTCTGTGACTTGGAGAACTGGTGTAGTAGTACTTGTAGCATATGGAGATAATTTTTTTCTGTTTTTGATAGGGCAAAGCTAAGAAAATAAGATCCTTAACACTTGTGTTGATGAAACATTTTCTCTTTGTGTTATTTTGCAAAATGCCAGAATGTTTTCACACTTCAAGTCTTCCGTCTAGTGAGCTCATCTCAATCTTCCAGCTTCAATGAAGAAATGTCGACAATGCCCTCGTAACGTTCCGTCCTCCTCCTCCTCCTCCTCCTCCTCCACTCCCTCACCCTCCCTCCTCCCACCCTTGGCTCGCAGCTCCTCAGAAGGTCATGAGCTGAAACTCCCGCTCGGCCTGCCACTCGGGCACCCACACTGGGTAGGTGGCGTGCTTCGGCATCTCCATGACGCGGACGGGGAGAGGCTCATTTCTCTGGTGGACATGGTTAGTCACTACCTAGCAGGGGGGGAAGGGAGACAACAAGGGGAGCTAGCACCAGCCTGTACTGCTCGGAGGCCGCATAAACCTGCGGCTCCCAAAGCAGCTGGGGTGAGAGGATCAAGATAGAAGGAAAGATACAGACGGAAGGGGTGGGGATAGATAGGGAGGTTAGAGCAGGAGTTAGCTACAAAGAGAAAAGAGAGAGCATGAGAGCCAGAAGGCAGAGGTGAAGGAAAAGTGTTGATGTGCAAGAAGAAGTTGCGGAAGGTAAATCTCGCTTAGCCTGATCTTTTTCTCATAATGCTGGCAAAGTTCTGCAGAAGAAAACAAATTAACATCATAAAACTTAAGATAAATGTTAGATGGCACTTTAGGCACTAAGAAATTCTCTGCACAGTTGTTTTGCATTGATTGAAGGATTTCTGTCTTCTGCAGACCTTCTTGAGCCAGCGGAAGCAAAGATCCGACTATGCAAGATTGGAAAAATTAGCAGCAAAAAGGAGGGAGGGCAACAGGAAACAGGACGAAAGACAGAAAGTAAGGAAGATGGGGAGAGAGAGAGAGAGAGAGAGAGAGACAGAGGAGAGAAAGAATAAAAAAAGAAGCACAGAGTTGAAGGAAGAAAGAAAGAATGAAAAGTTGTAAGAAAGAAAGGCAGGATGAAGGAAAGGAAGAAAGAATGAAAAAAGGAAAGAGGCTAAAGCCAAGGAAACAGTAGTGGTTAGTGCACACAAATGCTACAGGTTAGAGCAAAGGGCAAATATGACAGGACATGGGATAAATAGCAAGCAGACAGGGATCGGGAGACTGGTGTCGTATTTCTTGGAGATCAGAATCAATTGGGGTCAGTATTCACGAGCCATCCAAATTGTGCAAGAGCTTTTCTGTCTGAAGGTGGGCAGTTGGAGGTTGTAGATTTGCCTCATTAGCAATGTGTAAAATAGGATGACTTGAATTTGTCATTTTGCTTCGTGCAATGGGAAAGGTGCTGAAGAAAATAGTAAAGCAAAAATTAACAGGGCCAGTTCAAAGATTTTGACGATGTAAAGAGCCCAGTTTCCTATTGGTGAGATGAGAAACTTAATCCACTCACTACATCCAATTAGAAAAGAAGAAAAAAAAGAAAGGTACATGAATTGATGTTTATTTCCACAGTGTTTATCTTTGATATTTGCTTCAAAGCTGAGTTTTTTTTTTTTGGCCCATTTTGGGGGTTTAATATGAAATCTTCAAAGTCTTTTACTCCTTAGCCCATTGTGCAGTTTGAACAAGATGCTGTCTTTGCCTGACTCGTAGGCAGCAGCGCTGGCTTTGAATGCATTTTGAGCAACCTGTCTCCCTCTGGTGGAATAAAAGAAAAAAATGTGTGCTTGGCGCCGTGCCCTCTAGTAGTGTGAGTGGGTGTTGCTTTGCATCAGCTGTCGCATACTTACTGTGAAAATATTGGAGCGCCGCTTCGACTGCTTGCGGATGGGCGTGGGCGTGTTGGAGGCAGCGATGGTCTCAATGCGCATCTCCCGCTGACTTATGCTGGGGGTGGAGGGAACAGAGGAGGAGTAGTCGCTGAACGCACCCCCACCATTGGCTGCCTATTGGGAGTGAGAGAGATTAAGAGGAACCAGCAGCATCAGAGAAGATCAGGGTGGAAAAGAGAGAGGGATCGCAAAGAAAAAGGAATAGAAGGTCAGTTTGGGACGATGTGATAAGAACATCAGTTCAGACACCTAAAAACAAGCAGTCATGAGTAGCAGGTTAAATGGTCTTAATATTGTCACATATTGAACATCAGATGTACGTCGGGCTGCTGTGGGCTTACCTGGTTAAGGTGAACAGAGGGGATGGATGCGGCTGGCACTGAAGAGTGACTCGGAGAGTTAGGGAGAGATTTGCATGGACCAATAGACAGCTGCTGCTTTTTCCTCATGGCCACAACCTTCTGGGCAACTAGTGAGGGAAAGAACAGCTCTGTTGACTGGTGACACAGTGTAAGCATGAAAATGTGTGTGTGTGTTCTGGTATATTGTTACAATTTCATTGAAAAATACACAGATGAGATTTATCATATATTGCTTAGAGATACACCTTCCCTATCCATAATACTATGGATAATTCCATAAAACAATTTTTATTAATTTCTCCATAAAGGTAAAGGGGAAGTTAAAGCAATACTGAAATACACAGAAAATATATATATATAAAAAAAAAAGATTTTAAAACACAAAATGCTAAAGGGATGCATCACAATGTGATAACTATAAACCTGTTCTTCCATTCTCTTTGATCCAAATGTCTAGTTATCCAAATTTTCTTGTAAGGTTCAGAAATATTAGGAATTTGTAGAAACTATCTCAGGTAAGGACTTAAGGCTTGTGAATGCATAAATAAAAAAAATTAAATTAAAAAAATACAACAATTGTTTTTTTTTTGTTTTTTTTCTGTAACAGACGATAATTCCAATAACCCACATTCCATATCCCTCTTGTATAATTTTTGGTCAGGCACGTCTGTAAACAAAAGGAACTATTTCCAGGGAAAGTAACCTAATGTTGGCCAAATGAGACAATGGTAACCATGTGAACAACTCAACTTGCTCTGTAGCATGTGAAAGCCATTATTTAATTCACAGCACACGTGGCCAGGTGGGCTGGGGAGAAGGAAGAGGAAGAAGAGGAGGAGGAGGAGGAGGAGGAGGAGGAGGAGGAGGAGGAGGAGGAGGAGGAGGAGGAGGAGGAGGAGGAGGAGGAGGAGGAGGAGGAGGAGGAGGAAAGGCAATGCTCACGGCTGCGTGACATGAATTAGCATTGAGGGAAGGAAAGAGATGATCTGAAGCTGCATCGACAGCTGGGACCACAACGCCTGACTGCCTGCTGTAGCTTCGCAAATGCGCAGAGAAGGCAACAGTTATTTGTAGTGACTTCTCCAGTCACCAGGCGCTTGTTTAATTACTTCAAATTGGACTTCAGGAGGCAATTAAGGCAGAGGGAGAAGACAGCATGACTATGCAATGCAAAAATGCATCAACTGACACTGAAATGTGCAGTGAAAGACAAGCTACCCTCTCAGATGTTTCCTGAGAGGATGACAGACCTTCAAACAGGCTCTAGGTTTAGAATGAAAAAAAAAAGAAAGTTCCACAGTCAAGGCATCCGGATTTCCAAATGGAAGTCTTATTACTTTGAAGATTACTTTTGGGAGAAATCAGAGTTTCAAGGTTCTTCATGAGACACTTCTAAATAATTCATAATTACCTGATCTTAAGGTTACAGACCCACATTTGCTTTGAGTATTTTGATTCCATAATTAATAATCACAGTTCTGGCAATAGTTTTTAACTAACCAGCATGTAATTCTTACCAAAATATTTATTAACCCATCTGCAACCCCATCTTGAATAAAATATAATACTGTGATGTGTTGCTGCATATATTAAATAAACATAAAAGATTAAGATCAAAATCATAAAATTGTTTTAATCTATTTTAGGAGCTAAGGTTGCTCAATAGAGCTAATGCAGAAAAAGTGAAAAATACCCCATCATTTCAATTACACTTTTATAAAAGAGACTATTTTGGAAACTAAAGGCAAACAAGTTGAAAATAAAACAACTCCCATTGCATAAAACATACATAAAAACCTTTAGTGCAAAAACCTCAATACAAATATTTAATCATAAATAAAACATTTTAAAAAAAGCATATTGTCTTTAAATACTCCCTCTTACCATCCTGGAAGACTCTCTCCACATTCAGGCCATAGGTGGAGCAGGTCTCGTAGTATGTGCAGCGTTTCAGATCGTTAGACAGCTTTCTGGCCCGAGAGTCATCAATCACTCTGGGATTGGCTGCACTGATTGCATCTAACAAAAAAAAAAAGAAAAAAAGAAAAAAAGAAGAAAAAGATCCAAAGAAAGACATCAAGGTAAGTGTAACTAGACTAGAAACATACAGTATTTTCTGGAAAGTAATTTATTTAAATTCCAATGTTTTGTAAAATGTGTGTGTATTCACAATAGATATACGACAAACACCTTGTGTTCCAACGAGGACCATTGGCACCTCAGCTGTGTTTCTGTAGCTGGATAGGCGCAAGAAGTAATTGTAGACCGTCTGGAAGCTGATCTCATCCTCCAGGCTAAAGACGAAAACCACTGCATCCACCCAGGCAGCAAACTGAGGACAAAGCAGAGACCAAGCACTGTGTGTGTTATGAGCCACCTATGAAAGGTTTTCACATCATCGGCACACAATTAACTTATGGAACAAGTGTGTTTAAATGCAACTGTGGTTTCTTGCAGTTGCGACACAATCAAAATCTTCAATTTCTGGTGCAGTAAAAAGACTGAGAACTGACTTATTCAAAGATCAAAAACATGATGCAAGTTTCTAAAAAATATAGTTTTTAGAAGATTTTTCTGTTTGCTTTTTACTCCGCGAGATTATCAAATCATTACAGTAAAAGGCAACCATAAACATAACCTTTGTGACAACACAAAGTAGGCAAAAAGATCTCACAAAGTAACGCGTCGTGTTGATCTAAAGAAACTCAAAAACAGACAAGAAACTAAGTCACTGACGCATATCAATCTGGAAATAGTTACAAAGCCATTTCTCCCGCTTTTCGAGTCTAGTTAACCACAGAGAGAGCAAATATCCACAAACGGAGACAACATGAAACAGTGGAAAATATTTCCAGGACTAGCCGGCCTACCAAAATTACTCTAACAGTGTAATAACCATCTGACCATAAAAACCAGAAAAAAAAACATCTATGGCACTGAGGGCCTCACTTGTCGCAATTAGCTAGTTTTTGTGATTTAACATTAAGAAAGGAACTGGGGGCAAAAAAAGTCATCCATCAGAGAGTTCCATACAAAAAAAAAAACCTTACAAAGAACATACTAATTCGGTTTTGTAATGGTCTACTCAAAGTTCACACCTAAATCTTTGAAAACCCTCCAAAGAGCCCAAATTAAAACAAAGAGTGAGCCTCCATAGCACAGTAAAAAAACAACAACAATACAACCTGTATGGCAAACGGTTGATGGCAGCTGTCGTCACCAAGGAGCGGTACGCCCAGGTAATAGATTTAAGAGACAAATGCTTTTTTCACATAGGGTTAGGTTGACTTGGACAGTTTGTTAAACTCATAAACTCATGAACTGTATTTTGTACTTATTCATGTTATCTTTAAAATTTGTTAAATGATCCAAAACATTAAGGTGTGCCAGTAAGCCAACACAAAGAAAACTGGCAGGAGCCAATTGCCTGTTCCCAACACTGGCAGTTTGGATGCTTCATTTTATCTTGTTAGTGCAGTTCATAAACTCCAACAGAAGGGGGCAGTATTGTAACAGACTTCAAGAAATTCAATGGCACAGAGATTATAAGTCACTACAAAAGCTGCATGGTTTTTATATTCCCACTGTAAATAATGTAACAAAATGTTATCATATTTATTCATATTGTCTGCGTAGTTTATGACTAAAGAAATCCTCCTGTAAAGATAAGAATAAACTACTCATCTACAAACAGTACTACTGTTTCCAATATTATTAAGCAGAGCATGAGAAACGGTAACAATCCAATAACACACACTCACCCTGAATTTACTTCATTTAGCCTTCACATTTGCAAGGATTCCTCCAGTGGCACATCAAGCCTTTGAGTCACAACTCAGAGTGGGAACGTGATGGAGGCCTTTAATTATACCACTAATTACACAGGCAGCTAAAAACTGAGCCAAACTCATATCTATTCCTTTATCTTACGGTGCAGTGCACAAGTAGAAATCAGAGCTTTTTTCTGATTAGGTGTCAACTGCTGCTTAAAAACAGAAATAAAACAGTTTTTGGTGTTTTCCAGATTGGATTGACAGTGGGGATGCATGACTCAACTAAGTTTGATGTTGATATGTGAATTTTTTTTATAATTTCATAGCAAAAAGAATTTGAAAATTCTTGTCCACTGTAGCCTCAGAAAATCTAAAGAAGTAATTTATTAAGGCACATGTGACATATTTCCAACATAGCGGTTTATTACATAGCACAAATGGAAAATACTATGTAAAAAAACAAACAACAACAACAAAAAAAACACAATTTACCTTAAAAAATCAACTATTAAATTTATATGATGACATGATTTCAATACTTCACAAGCAGAGGACAAGAACAAAGACTGGTTTTTATTTGCTCCTGTAATACTTGTCACTACCAACATAAATCTTAGCTCGTTCAGCCACCTTAGACCCAGCATCCAGTCTGTTAATCCACCCTCTACCTATAACTACTGTTCCTCCTGCCTTGTAAAGTCTTTCTGCTGCCGCTCTGTCACAAATCACTCCAACCTGCGTGCGCTCTCTTTTTTTGCTTCACTTTCAGAGACGCCTCTTCATTATATCTCAAGTACCATCTCCATCTCTATTTTGAATATTCATGTCTTTCTTGTAACAACATTCATTGAAGAACTCGTACTGTGTACTTTCTCCTACTGAGGTTCATTCCTCTAATCATGAATGAACCTTTTTGCTTTAGTATGACTCTTCCACCATCATCTTGTATCATTTTGCAACAATTTAGTTTAGGTTTTCCTCAATAATACAGTTTGGTCAGAAAGAAATATTCAAAATAGACATATTTTCTGCAGTTGTGGTTCAGTCATTCACAAGAAAATAAGACTGATCTCTCCCTGACTGTAAAACATTGTCAGGGTTCCTAATGTCTGGTGGGACAATATTAATACAGATAATGGACCATTGTTATGAACACAGGACATCTAGTCATGACATTATCCTAATGAGGTTTTCTAAAAAGAATTGATCTTTTCCCCCACTAATTTTATAGTCATTCCACTTACATTCAAATTCAATTCAAATTCAAAAAAATACCTCATTGATTCCAAAAAGAAGTTAATTAAATTAGTGTCCGCAGTTACATAAATAAGATTAGAATCTTTTCTGAAGCAACTTTGAAACAACATGATAGAAATGGCTAAAAACACCACTGTGGACCAAATAACAGTTCGATTTCGAAGTAGGTGCCATCACAATGGATACACAATGTGAAGTCAAACATTATTACATTCATTTGAGACAGTTGAGCTGTATCACTACGCTTTTTTTTTATGACGTGAATAACTTTTTAACCTTCCTAATAACTAGGAAGGTTGAAGCTGTTCCTTGGAACAAAACTGATTTGCATGTGGCTGCTTGGTGTATTTTATCTTTCTCTCCAGCAACCTCAGGGTGTTGCCGCTCTGCTCCAAAATATCCTTTAGAGGATATATCATGGTCTGTCTCAAACAGTTTCTGTCTGCATGACAGCTCTCAGACTGCCTCTGTTCACAAAGCATTGCAGCTTTAGAGCAATGCGATATTTTCAGATCCTCTACCTGCAGTTCTGGAGGCCCTCCTTCATCTCTGATGAGAAGCAGGTAGCTCTGTCCGTCCACCACAATTTCTTTCTTGAAGCGTCCACCTGGAGGAAGAAGTATTACTGAGATTATGCTTGAAATGAATAATAACCAAGCACTGACAAAAAGAAAACAGTGGAGCTGATGTATTGCACACGATAACTACAGATGTACTATAAAATAAACATTTTTTTATAGTGCTATTAGAAATGAACATTTATTGAAAAATCTAAAGGAAAAGAAAGACAAATAATCACAAATTCGATATTAAAACACAGTTTGATATGATTCATGAAGGTATGCTGCCCTTTCTTGCTTAAAACCCTCAGCATACTGTGTTGTCTGGATCATACGCCGACAGGAAACCGGGTCCCTCTGGAGCCAATTATGTGGGGGAGAAATTGCCATTAAGCATGTCTAATGCATAGCTGCTGCAGAAGCCGGCTCTTTGCCACTATTACTGCACCGCTACAAGTCAGAGAAAGGCCAAACTTTCACTTCAAAAGCCTCATCAGACTGCTTATTCTGTCTGCACAGCTTCACTGGATGAGCCAGAATTTAATCAAGAAACTTTCTGCTCTGCAATGAAACCTCAGAAATAAAATATTTTGAGATAAAAACCATAGTGAAACATGCATTACACTGAACTGGTGCTCATGTCAGAAAATGTCCCCAGTATTGTAGAGTAGATATAACATTTGAGTAGGCCTCCTCCTTCTTCACCCCACCACCCCCCAATTCTTTTTCTGATATGAATATGTTTTTCCTTGCCACTAGCAAACCCGACTGAAGATAAAGAAGAGACCAATGGGAGATGCACGAAGAAAATTAGATTTTGCATATCATTTGACTGGTTCAAGATCCTGCGGAGATTAAAAACATTCAAATGAGAAAGTTGGCCGACTAGAGATGTCCCAAGGTGTGAAAATGGTGCCTTATGAATACCAAAAATGCACACACAAAAAAACCGCTGAGAGCAATTTGACAGGATTGAATAATGCAAAGCTTTTGAAAAAGCTCTTATAATAGTCATGACAAAACTCCATAAAAACATGATGCAGAAGACAGCAGAAACACACGCATTTTATCTTTAAAACAATCTATGGACAGGGTTGGGGGCAGGGGGACGATCGTTCCATTCAACCAACTTATTAAGAACTAAAAGGTCACAGTGGGAAAGGGCCATAAAATAGCCAGAGGCTATAATTTTACAAAAGGTGGACAATATTTCCTGTTTCAGCAAGCAATAGATATCCACTTGAGTCTCACTTCCATCCTGTTAAGTCCACTTTAGCCTGCCGGGCAAACAGAGGATTCTCCCAGCCACTTGCAACGACTCTCAAGACGTGCTCGGATGCTGGTTGTGTAATAAAGGCAGAGAGAGATTGATGGCATCGCAGCAAGCTTTTCCCCTTCTTGTTCTTTATTTATTTTCCTGAAGTCGCACTGCTTCGAAGCTGCTCTCACAAAGGAACTCAAAGACGATTGATATGCATGTTTGAGTCCCGTTTGAAGAGATGAGGCGGATCTCATTACAAAGTGGGACGCGGAGAGCCAAAGACTTGGTGCAGCGCAGAGTTTTTATGGACTTTGGCAGCATTTATCTGCATACGCCAGATAAGATTATGGGAATCTCGGAAACGAGTTATGTGATGAAAACATACGGCTCCGGTGAAAAGAGGGAGGGAATTTGGATGTGAACCGTCTCGTTGCATAATCATCCGGAATTATTCCCTATTTAGAGACGAACGAATAAATGGCATCCAAGGGAAAAAAAAAGCTTCAGTACCCCTAATTCTTTCTGTGGTCACGAAAAGCAAATCCGAGTGCACAAATTTGCATCTGACTACAGCAATCATATTAATACAGGTAACTACTGAGAGAAAGAGCCCTGTTAGTGAGCGTGGTTAACACGCAGCAAGCATACTCTGCTTTACACAGAGGCTCAGACCTTGACACTCAGCCACAATCCGACGGAGCGCCATCCGGTGTTGCTATGGCAACACACCCCGGTACCTTTTTTCAGATATCATAGCAAAAGCCCTGGAACAAAACAGCGAAGAAACGGCTACAGCGAAGCCTCTTCCTCTTCGTCTGTGATGCTTTTTCAACAAGAATACTATGAGCTGGAAAAAAGCCGGCACAAAGAGCACATGTGAGGCAACTGCTGCTAATGAAACAGATATGTTGCATCAATAAGATTTAAAAATAAATAAATAAAAAATAAGAACCAGGACACCAAGACAGGAACTGACATTTTTCCCTGATTACAACAACCCTCACCAGCATTTCCGCCATTGATTTCTCAAGGACTAATTATGTTATGCATGTTTTCCTCCCTTCTTTTATTTCTTTTATCCTTTGGTGCAGAGAAATGCCAAAAACTAATTACCTGCTTCAAGTTTCGTCCACACTATAATTACACTAAGATAAAACACTGCAAAAAAAAAAAAAAAAAAAAACTCTCTTAAAGATCATAAGTTAACGCTGGGTGTGCCAGCATCTCCATGGATTTTTAAAGGATGGACCTTGCAGGGCGGCAGTGGGTATTCTGGTTGTTATTTGTCCTTGTAGACATATATTAGATATTCTGGTTTACAGTTTATTATCACAATGAAAATGATCATTAACAGGCTAAATGAGACAATAAAAAATTCATTTGACCGTCCCTATTTTAACAAGAAATGGAAATGAGCTTTGCCTTTATCTCTCCAGTTGGAAAAAAAAACAACTACATTTTCTAATTTAACCTCAACAACTGTTGCATCCAAAACCAAACATTCTTGTAGAAAGTAAACAGTGAACAGAAGAACCCAACTCGATGTAAGTTACATAATTTACTCCCAGTGTGGTTATCCTTTCATATAGAATGATACCGAGTATCAGTATTGTTTGTTTTATTCCGCTGGGGGGTAGGGGAAAGGGACACAAAATGTTCCTGCGAACACCCATTTCAGTGGAGTTTAATCTCAGAATGCTACGGGATTAATAACAAGAGCTCTGTGTACTAATAAAGTGCCAAGTATATCACATTACAGCTATAAAAGAACACACAGTAGTGCTTTTAAGTTTATAATTGTTTTATAAATATAATCCAAAGCACGACAGTATTTTGCTAGTTATCCAAGACTCTTACCTTCAGGAGACTCCTCCTGCACATATGTGCCTGTCAAGTATCGGTGCACCAGGGCAGACTTCCCACTGGACAGATTCCCAACAATGCCCTGAAAGGACAAAAGCAAAAGCACCATGATTGTTATCAACATGGCACATTGCAAGAAGAGAAAATAACACTAGCCAACAGAAGATAAATTCAGCAAATCTTAATTTTACTGCTAAAGTTGTTAACATTTCTCTAAAATGCATAGGTTTTAGCTGAACTGACTAGCAAGATTCTTTTTTTTTTTTTTTCAGATTTTCACTAAAAGCTGTGGCATTTAAAATCTCCAACATGATTTTTGTTGACAGCGGCTTCACCACGACATTGCATCTGATGAATAAACATTGTGACATTCTGGATTTAACTAATACAATTTTAGGGTGGCGCATGTTGGAGAGGCACATTTTCTCTTTACACTCAGTGTAAAGACAAATAGTATTAAAAAGAAAAAAAAAGCTGAAAAAGTTGTACATTTAATTTGATATTTTTTTTACAATAAAATAAATGTTAGTGGAAAAAAAAACTAATACAAAATATCTTAGCTGTGTACTGTGAGAAAAATGCCTTTGTATAAAATGTGTTGCAGTTCTTATGCCATTGTAACAATGAAACATATTGCAGCAACTAATTTGTATGCAATATAAGCCGAGTGTTTAATCTTCTCCCTAATGGCGAAATACCAACGTGATTTGTCACCTCTAGCTGCACAATATATTGAATCACATCATCTCATTTCCACTGCAATATCAAAGTACAAAATTCTGCAATCACAAAATGGCTGGGATTAAATATTTAGCAGTCTCTAGTATGTCAGGTCCTATGCATTAAATGCCTTGCTTGCAAATTATTTATTTGGCCACTTTGATACATTTTCACACATGTTCAAATGTTGTAGAACTTGGTCAATCAAGATCATGACATTCAGGGTATTTGTTGGAGATAATACAGTTATAGGGGGGAAAAAAAGAGGAAAACATATAAATCATTATTTCTGCAAAATTTAACAATCACATCTGCACAATTTTAAGCTTGGTTGGCACTGACCAATAAATCAGGAGCATTGAGCTTGTGTTAATTCCAATGCTTATTCCACATGTTATTGGTGATAAAGTGCAGATTACATTTTTTTTGGTCTGTAATTAAGCTAATCAAAAACAAAGGTAATGCCACAATATAAAACATGGCACTTGCAACACCTAGAGTGGTGGTTGGTCGTCTTGTCCCTCAATAGGAAACACATTTTGTGGAAAATCTCCCAGAGATTTTCAAAACGTTGTCTACATCTCTAGATTTCACATGTTCTATGAGAGGCAGAAGATAAAAGCTCAAAAGGATAAAACTGCAACTTTGTTCTGCAACTTTGTTATAGCATGTTCTGCCACAATATTGGCACTGACCAATGATCTTTGGTCAGTGCCAACCAAAGCACTGGTTCTTGAGTTTTCTTGAGTAGAAAACTCAAGAAATCCGATATTCAGTTCGCATCATAGTAAGCGCCATCACGTCCAACTGACAACATTTTTTGGGGTAGACAGTAACACTGAGAGAAGAAGCCTCAGAGTTAGCTGTTTTCTCTCAATGAGATGTTTAAATGCACCCAAGGACATGCAGAGAGATTTCTCAAGATATTCAAATAAGCAGAAAATAAAGTGCAAATTTTCTGCAAAATATAAACCACATCTGAAATGAGCTTGAGAGAGAGCTAAACTTACAGCAGACAACATAAAGGCTTGACAAAGCACAGCAAAGTGGTCAGTTATTCTCTGAATTTGATATTTGATCAATCTCAATGATTAGAATCTATCCTACTGTAGGAAACAAACACGGGGAGTCATTTTTTATTATTGATAAATGCTCTAACCATGCTCATTAATAATGTATGGCGCAGAAAAACACTGACCAGTGCATCCATAAGCAACTAAATTCTAACCTCATTTGATTTTCATCCCATTACTGTTCCAACGCCAACATCTGCATGAAGCCGAATAAACCCACAAAAGCAGGTTAGAAAACCCACCTAAAAGTTTCATTTTGTTTGAAGAACGGCAGAGGAGGCAAAATACATTAACAGAAACAAAAGTAAAAGTAACACAGTTTGGTTCTTTATTAAGGCCAGGAGAGGTCCTGTAATATCCAGCAGCTCAGCTGCAATCACTCCTCTGCTTTCCCTGGCTGGTTTCTACACCAGACTTCAATGTAATGCCTCCAGGGTGAAACGTGGTTCAGGGTGGGCTGATGATGCCTGCATGTCTGGGAAGAACAAAGGATGTATCACACCTCGTCTCCTCCCTCTTCTCCTCTGCTCGCCATCTCCTTCTTCTTCATCAGATCATTAGTGGGAGTTAAAGTCAGGTATGGCTCTAATTATAAGCAAGTTTGATTAAAAAAAAAAAGAAAAAAAAAATCTGGATTCAATTCAAGATGTGGATCATTAAAATCTAAGTATTAAAGATATCTGGAGTTACTCTAAGTAGAATAAACAATAAATAAGCGATTGGTTTGAGGCTATGTACACTAAAAACCATGAGTCAACAACAACAACAAAAAAAGACTGAATGTGCCAGAGATCCAACAGTCCTGCTGTTTTAACTGCTCAGCTTTGTGACCTGCTGGTATATGGGCCTTTATTAAAACAAAACGCCACATCAGCGGTACTCCATAACCAGCTTTTACTCTTTAGAAGTGTTTCGTACCTATCTGGGAACAATTTCAAGTGCAGAGTGGATCAAAAGCTGGAAAGTTGGGTTTTACTACAGCAGCAGATGTACCTTTTTTTTCCTACTTATTAATGGTCTGTTCAGTTATTTCTCCAGGAAATGTGTGGGTTTTATTTTTTTTGCGAAATTAGAAATGTCCTGAAAAATTGGCTGGTGACTAAAATCTGTTCAACCTTGACTTAACTTAAAAAAAACTTTACCAATCAGTGAACGAAACATAATTCAACACTACTGTGTTGTTGTAATAAAAACACTGTTGTTGACACCTATTACTGACAGAAGAAATGGATTAATATCAGTATCTGAGTTTATAAAAGGCATTAGTGAAAGAACAAAGACGCAAGCCATTTAAAAGGAAGTTTTATTGTGACATGTTGAGACACGTCTGTGGCAATTTAGGCAGTCAGAAAATGAACAGATCACAGGAAGGCAGAACATGCTATAACAAAGTTGCAGTTTTATCCTTTTGAGCTTTTATCTTCTGCCTCTCATAGAACATGTGAAATCTAGAGATGTAGACAACGTTTTGAAAATCTCTGGGAGATTTTCCACAAAATGTGTTTCCTATTGAGGGACAAGACGACCAACCACCACTCTAGGTGTTACAAGTGCCATGTTTTATATTGTGGCATTACCTTTGTTTTTGATTAGCTTAATTACAGACAAAAAAAAATGTAATCTGCACTTTATCACCAATAACATGTGGAATAAGCATTGGAATTAACACAAGCTCAATGCTCCTGATTTATTTTCGCCGCTTGTTAGCAGTAAATTTTTGTCTAAATGTTGTATTTTTATACAGTTTTCCAGCACTGAGGATAGATAAGTCAAATAGGACAGTGATGCATTAAAAAATGATTGTTGTTTCAGCACAAATAATATGAAGGAATATATTAAAAGATGTCAATATTAGGATATATATTTGCATAAATAGTGAAAAACAATGTGGTTGACGTAGTGAACTGTCTTGCTGGAATTTGATCCTCAACAAAGTCACTGAATAAAGCAGAGCGAAAATCAAACATTTATTTCATAAGATGAGATAGGGATGTAATGACATAGCTTAGCTCCCAGGTTATGGAAAATAAAACAGTTTTTACTGATGTCTTTACTGTTTTAGCAGTTTCCTGACACCTATGTAATGTGTATTGCTCCATATCGACCCTGTACATATAAAATTCCCGCCTCCTTTGTTTGTCTAATGCAATCCTGATTTTTGAAAGCTTAACTACATGTTTAATAAAATTAATTATTGCGTGGGACAGGAGGGCTCGATAAAGCTTCCTCTGAATGCTGTTCCTATGTTTTCTTATATTACGCCTCTCAAAGAAAAACTGGAATTGGCTAAAATGTACATGTGCAGGTCAAAGCTTCATCAACACGGATGTTCGGAGATCAGGAAATTCCGTTTACTGCAACTGTGGGATCTGATCATAAACGTTTTCTTTAACTGTTCAGAAATGATTGGCAAACCTCTTTCCAACATGGCCTTGTTGCTGACCACTGCTTTTTTGGAACACTTCATTTTAACTTTCACAAGCAGTTTAACAAAGTTCCAATTAACACCTCAGATTCATCGAGAGAAGCAGTTACATTTAAAGCATTTGAGGTCACCGCAGCAAGTTTGCCTTTCAAGTCACTGCTGTGAATTGGTATTCAGTTGGAAGTCGTTGTTGTGTTCAAAGAGACACAGCAGCAATTTAACCACAAATAGATCTACTGGTACAATACAGGAGTGGAGCTTTAGAGGGCATTAGACCATAAGAGGATGTTAGCTGTGCATTTGGCAGTTGCTGTGCCTGTGTGCTCCACTGGCGGGTGGGATCAGACCCAGGATGTGTCACCAGTCTAGCCCAAAACTGTCACTCATCTCACTTCCTGCAGCAAGCCACCTTACATCTCCATGCCAACACATCTCATTAAAAGAAAAAAGTCGCCAACTATGTGCCAGCAGAAAAGTCCGGCCAATTTTCTCACATGTGCCTTCTTGTGTGAATTGCAAAACCTGTGCTACATGGACATGGCACGCTTTTTCGATGACATTTTCAATCTGTCAGTATGATGAAACCACTGAAGACGAATCAACAGCTGGACTGCAAAAAGCAAAAAAGAACATGTTACTCACCACTTTCAGCTCTGGAACTGATCGACTCAATGTCCATTCCTGACTGTTGACGAATGAGTCTGCAAACAAGACAACAAATGAATTATTAACGCACAATAACTGTGGTTTACACCCAAATGGTTGAGTGTGCATCAAGTTTTATGATTGACACGTCAGCCGCCCTGTTGATAAAACAAAGCTTATCAGCTCAGGGCATTTTGTCCAACACAGTGATGGATTATGTACATTTTTTTCTAACTGTTCCATCAGTTAATGCCATTTTCCCTTGCAAAGAAATCAAACAATTTATTCTAAATTAAAGGCAGTGGCTAATCAGCAGAGTCATGATAAATCCAGCTTACTGTTGTAAAACTGTTCGAAATAGTGTCACAGAATTAACTTTTTTTTTTATTTATCTTTCAATTCTTTTTGACAAAATCTGTGATAAACTACAGAAGCATGTACTAACTGATGAAAATGGGCCTCCCATTAGGTGCATATCACTGCAGCACCATAATAATGATTTTGGTAGCTAGATCCAAAGGCTTTATTTTTGGAAAAATCAACACAATCCCTTTTGATGTCTTTTATATTGCAACATTAGTATTGTGAAATCCATTTTTTAAATAATCTTCTCGATATAAAAACCAGACTGTTAAAGGTCCCTTTTTTTAACACTGGTTTGAGATTTGTAATAATCTATAGCAATTAAATATAGTCTGTGGTGCTGAGGTGTGTCTCTAAGGTCAGGCCTTTCGAATGCCAATTTTCAGTGACCGCGCTCCTGCTATTTCCAGGTAGCTTCATGGTCCTGCACATGTGAATAAAATGGCATCTTTAGCATGTGCTGCTCTAACCATTTGAGTCAGTTGTGTGGAAGAAGGACCCTGGTCCTCGAGAACTTGAGTTTGAGACCGCTCTGTTTGCTTCATTATAAAATTCCAATCTACCACTTGTTGATCACAGTTGGAGGCCCCCCTGCTGACTGGGATTTTTATCAATTACATGGAATGTAAATAATGAATTGACATCCTGATATATCTTGCTTCATTATATGTTTTAAATTTTTATCTTGTTAGAAATAACTTTGCCCTGATCTGAGATTGTTTTGCTGTTGAAATGAAAAAAATAAAATAAAAAAATTCTAAAACTGATTATCAATGTCTGCTTTTCATTGGGTTATTATAAAAGCTTCAAAAACATACAGAGCATCAATAGCAATTCAAGATACTGAAACACTAATATAGTTATTACTGTTTTTGACACAGTACATAGAAGCCAACCAAGTTTTGAGGCCACAACTTAGAAAATTAAGGAACTTTCTGACTAAATCTTTAGGTCTTAATCTTAGATCAAAAGGTCATTGCAGTTGAGACAAAATAAAACTAAATAGTTTCAGAGTGATGAGGCTTCATGATAAGAAGAACAGGAACTCGTGGCATGCTCATACCACACTTCATATTCAGGAAGATTCATGTATTCAAACAAAAGGGTAACCCGACAACAGAAAACATGGTTTGCGCAATACACAAACTAAGGCTAAATACCCTTTTTTGATAAGGATTAAATGTGCTAATTATCAGGCTTGACCGAACCTGTTCGGTATAACAGTGACATTTGGAAACTAGATGATAGATTTTTGAAAACGGACAGACGGGAGGATTACCATAAAGAACAATGGAAACTAACAGCACTAAAAACACGAATGACAACTCCACAAGCTGAGCCTGTTTCCCACAGAGAGGAACTATGTGTCATAATAACAGATAGAACAAAGGCCCTCCTAGTTTGGATCATGGTGTTCTCACAATCTGGACCAACCCAGGGAAGCTGCAGTCTCCAATGCAGGAACCCAGACACTACGTCTCCAAGGCAACCGAATTTGACCACCTCCTGTCTTTTACACATGTCTCAACCATAACAATTAAAGTACTCATCCACCATCATTACTGTAATACTTTGTTGCAGCAACAGTGATTTCCTTTTGTGCCTCAGGTGAAAATGACTTTTAGACTAAGGACTGATGAAATAAACTATATGCTAGGCCCTGCTGTTACAAGGAACCTCTTAATTTTCTTTGCACAATGCATGACATATGTGTGAATGATTCATGAGCCAAACAGACCGGAGCCAACAATTGTTTAACCAACTACAATTATCCCCTGCTAAAATGTTTACTGATTCCTGACCTCCGTTTAGCCTCACACTGCTTTTAGATGTCTCACTTGTTATGGGAGAGGGCTTTTCACTAACCATTGTGCAAGGCAGGCTAGTCTTTAAACAGCACACCTCCCGCTAAGCCCTCACAGTGTGGGTTTGACATGTCGTAACATGAACGAAGTCTGCTGAGGAGCAGGTAGCTCGAAGTATGTTACAGCAGACTGATCAGATAAAGCTGTTCCCTTGTTTTTTTACATTTTATGTTGTTTCCTATTTCCTTTGAGTTAAACAAGCAGCGACTGGACACATTGTAGTCTGCTCAGTTTTTATGATGCAGCATTTGAACATTTTCCCATTTCGTCAACCAATAACTACAATGTGTTTTTACTGACCAATACAAGAGTTTGTAAAATTGTGAAGTGGTTTTCAAAACATTTTCCCAAATAGAACTGTGAAAAGAGCGACATGCATATCTATTCAGTTACATTTATCATAATAATAACTAAAGAAAGACCACTGCAAGCAATTGCTTTTAGAGGTCACTTAATTAATAAAAATATAATCAATATTATTCTATACATGTGTATGTCATTATACTTTCAGCTCGTCTATATGTGTTATAGAATATTAATGAACAACCAGTATGAATACCAAGAAACAAACCACAGAGGTCAGGGAGAAAGTTGTGTTTAAAGCAAAGTTATGTTTTAAAATGTTCCACGGAGCACTGTTCGATCCATAATCCAGGCTGGGCAAGAACTGAATTAAAAATAAGTTGACAGGAGTATTAGTAATGACTCTACAAATCATTCCTGTATAGAGAAGTTTCAAAACGATTCATTTTTTGTTGGGGAAAAAAAACAAAAAAAAAACATTACAAGTCATGTTTGCAGTTGATCACAAGCCAGTTTGAGGACACAGCAAACTTGTAGAAGATTAGACAAAAAAATTACTTTTTGGATTACATGCAAAAGGCTTAGTGGCAAAAAAAACTATCACTGCACATCTCTGTTATATGTCTATAGGTATTATAAAAGAGGATTTTTTTTTTCAGTAGGGACAGGGAAAATGTAAAAAGCTAACGTAAACAGAGATAGCTGCATATTATTATAGATAGGGATAGAGGCTCACATTCTAACAGAATAATGACTAAATATATAGTTGGGTTTTCATGTAATGTGATCAACATGCAAATTGAAAATTGATGTTTACACATGTTCTCCAATTATTTTTATTGTGTTTGAACTCTAAAAAATAGTTCAAACACTATTTTGAACTATAGTTCAAACACTACTTTGAACTATAGTTCACTATTTTGAACTATTGTGTTCAAAATATAGTTCAAAGGGGCCAATACTTTTTGGCCCCTTTACAGCTAGGGGCCAAAAAATATTAGACCCTAGCTATAAAGCAGAGATGTACCTAAAATCTCCTGCAGCTATATTTGGAGTTAATGTCCGTCACATATATATCTGTTTAAACAACACATTTTGCTCTAGTCTACATAGAAATCCAACAAAAACACTGAAAAACAACGTACCTTTACCAAGTGAAAAACTATAGCTTAGACGACCAAGTATTTTTTTTCCTCTACCTTAGAAATCTCAAGAATTCACCAGATACTCTTCCTCAGCAGACAGCTCTATCATTGAGGAGAGATACAGTACAATTACTACGGTCCCCCACTAAAAAAAAGAGCTCTAATTGAATCCTTGTGCTCTTTGTTACATCATCCTTTAAATATGATCATCCCCACATTGCTGTGTCCCAGAATGCCAAGGGAAACAGAGAGCCCCATAATTTCTGATGCCAACAGAGGACACACGGTTTCTTTGTCTTTCTCTCGGGAAAACTATGTTGCCGATTAACATGAGATATCCTCTGAGTCTTAGGACTCTGAACCACAGCTGCCCTAATTTTTTTTTTTCACTTTCACAAGGGTAGATAATTTAGCAGCAAATTTGTGCAAATGCTTGTTATGAGTGTGCATGTGCACGTGTGCGTGTGTGTGTGTGTGTGTGTGTGTGTGTGTGTGTGTATATATTTATACTGTGGGACATAAGTGGGTTTTGGAATGAGAGAGAACAGCTCTGAGGTCTACACTTACACACTGACTTTCCAATCAGGCCATTCCGCCATCAGAAATTACAGGCTGAGAATTCATCATGCAAACTACTTCAATCGCTTGCCAACCCCACGACCAAGTTTCTCCGTCTGGCTTCTTTTATCATGGTGTCCTGTCCAAAATTGGCCTGCAGCATCTTTCTTCTCCGTGCTGTTTTTCAAAAATACACATCCACTAACAAAATAACCGAGGAATGCTCTCGTCTCCTGGGATGTATTCCCAAAACTCAACCTGTAATTTCTCTCAAAGGGGACAGATAAGTAGCAAACAATTATGCCCGGCCAGTCTTGAGGAGTCTGGAGAACCAACTTTACTTAAAGCTCATCAAGCACTTTGCAGGCACGGATCAGTCAGTTCTCTGAAAATACACAGACTATTCATAACATTAACATAACATTAGCAAAAGTTGCTTTTTTAGCCAGAATTTTTGAACAGCTGTCTCAGGTTTTTATTGTTAGTAAGAAAATCCATCAGATGCTACAAGCAGCAATCAGTGCAAGAAAGCCTACTCCTATTAATCAAAAAATGAATATAAAATTTTCAAAACCTTACACATGTACAGTGCCTCACAAAAGTCTTCATACTCAGATTTTTTTTAATTTTTTTATTTTTATCGTGTAACCACCAAACTGCAATGTATTTCATTTTGATTTTATGTGGCTGGAAAGAGTAGTCAACACCAGCAGACAAAAGAGTGTGTTATGTATATTTTAAATGCAGCATAAGTGAGTCAGTGGCTGAATTTCCTCCCCAACTCGCCAAACAAATCAAGAAGAAAGATTTTCAGAAGCTGTGATGTGTTTAAAAACAATATCCTCAGCTTTCAACATCTCACACAACTCTGTTCAATCTAACATCAATTCAGTTGAGTTCAGTTTATTTATATTACACCAATTCACAATAAAGGAAACGCAACATAACAGCAAACCATCCAAAACATGGACAGGCTGGAGTGAGAACCACGCAGCATGCCTCACAGCAAACGCATAGAAGAATGTGTTTGGGTCAGAGGAGGAATACACTTGACATTTTGTTTTGCATGGATATTGTCCATGCAAAACAATATCTGTTTCCTATTGAAAATACCATCCTCAGGGTAAGTTATGGTGATGTATTAAGCTGTGGGGATGTTTTTGTCTGTGAGGAAGATTTACTGAGAGAAAGTATTGCAAGAAACCCTGTTGAAAGCTGAAAAATACCTAAATTGAGGTACAGGCTTGCAACAACCCTTAAGCTGCAGCCAAATCAACAATAGAATGGTTTAGATAAACATATTAGATAAACACAGACCCAAATTTTACTTAAAATATGAATGACTACTTGAGATGGTGTTCATAAAAGGTCTGTAATCTGATTGAGTTTGAGTTGTAGTTTTAAAAAAAAAAAAAAAGAGAAAACAAAAACCATATATTGCTCTAAAGCGAAGCTGGTAGAGACATACCCCAGAAACACTGTAGCCCTAAATACAGTAAAAGACAGTTCTACAAAATAATGACTCAGGCTGGCAGAATACTTTTTTTTTTTCCCAAGGAATTTTGAATTGTTTAAATATCAAAACTGCATTGTTTTGCTCCTACTTTACAATGATCCACTACTTTGTTAGTCTATAAAAGCAAGGTTTATGTTTATAACATGACAAAATGTGAAAACAATGAAGAAGACTTTTGAATGAAAACGGAAGCCTTTGTGTTAAAAAGAGCTCAAACTTTTTTCCTGAAACAGTTTCAGAACAGAAGGATCCAGGTATCCTAGCAAACAAAAGTTACAAAGAACAAAATGTACTTTAGCTGAGATTTGCAGGGACAGACGCTGAAAGACAAGTTACAGCCACTTGGCAGATTTTTTCGCTTTGCATATTTTACATGTGATATTTCACTGCCCCTAAAGCAGTGCAGCATTTTCACTGTTAAGAGTTTATGTTCAGAACATAACTACCCACTGTGGAATTATTTCTTCCTTTTTAATTTGCAGACTTGGGAGCAGGCAGACGGAATCAAAAAGCAAGATGAAGTTAAAACAGGAATCACTGTTGGCAGAAATTTACAGGGAGTGATATCAAATGAGACAGCAGAGGGAATTCCATCCTCAGGAATAGCTTTTATGTCAGATTCAAGAAAAGCATACATGGATCTACACAAAGTCAAGGGGAATTTTCTTCAAAGTGTTCAAAAGTCAGCATGCGTTTGAACAAATCCCTATCACAACTCCTGGTAGGGTGTTGCTTTATATATTCTGATCTTAATAGATATGTGCACTGCAGACTGTGTCAGCCACTCAAAGACCCCTGTGGAGCCTCTTGTCTCAATGCATGGTCCACTGATCACTGATCGGTACGCAGGTATGACAGAGTTGCTTTGTTCATCCACAAATGGGGGGGGGGAGTATTGTAGTGAGCGCCACACTCACCTACAGTCCCTTCCCCCCAAACCTCACTATGTGTATGTGTTCGGGTTTTAGTCGAACTGGGCTTCAGCTTTCTGGATTTAATTTAAGAACAAGCACTTAGGCAGGTAGCGACAGGTACCGAGTCCTGCCCAGGGCATTGAACACTCAGCTTTGCTCAGGTTGATCGGCGCACCTACATTCCTGATGCCTGACTGAGGCTGTGGTGGAATAAATGGTCAAACACTGACTGTCAATCCACCACAAATGTGTAGGTATCCATGGTAACATTTCATGGGAGAAAACAAACAAAGGAGTTCAACAGGGCACTTTAAGTACTTTGTATAACCTAAATATATTGCTAGAGTTTTTGACATAATGAGTGGGTTAACATCGGAAATATGATACCTCACGTCAAGGAAGTTCATTAGTCATCACAGTCTAATTTTGTCTCCAGAGAAAGGTTGGAAGTACGAGTTCATGTACAGAAAGCAACAAATCTTAAACTGGAGCCATTAATAAAGAAAGTTACAAACATTTGCCTTTTTTCTGGCTGCTCTTTCAAACCACTGGACAAACACACTCCACTGTCAGAGTTAACCTTTAAACACTGTGCTTAAGTCGTTTTCTCCACTCCCCATCATTATTGCATGTAAGCCCTCCTAATATAGCTCTGCAAGACTGCCAAATGCATCCTCATTACTGCTACTGACTGCTTTAATGTGACTGCTTTAAGCTGCATTTCCGACAGAGTGTTATCTAGAGATAGTGTGGTACACCACCCAGCTGCCTCATTCTTAAACAAGCTAGGTTGTATTCTGGTGTGATTTTATTTTATTTTCCTACCCATTTACTCAAGATTAATAAACATATTGCTTATAGAAATAAGCAATTTGTAATAGCTATGAAACGGTGTACAAAGAGGAGGGCTACCCATGAAAAACAATGGAAAGATGAAGCACCCAAAATAGAATTTTAAGAGGACTCTCTGGCAGACATTTTTGAACTGCATCCAAACTTACAATTCCCCACATGTTTCTCATTTGCTTGTCCACATTGGGGGAAAATGGAGAGGGGAAGTACCCTCCTGCAGTTCTGAAAGCTGTAACTTTCTTTGGACTGAATGATGGTCTATGAATGGTGAGTAGAGCAATAAAAGAATATCCACACTCTTGCAGTACTTACCTTGACCTTTGTAGTCTGTGCCTGCCAGAGTCTCTATGGTGATTGGCAGTGCTTTAGTATTCCCAGGTTGGGGATACTGGCCATTGTCTTTGTTATGGGGCTGCTGGGATTCACATTTTGGCTGCTCTTTCCTCCTGAAATGTCTGGCTATGAGCTGCCACAAGCTTTGTTCTTCCTGCACTGGTTTGGAAGATAATTTTGCAGGACACAGAGGTACCTCCATTACCTTGGTTTTCCCCCTGCTGTGGTACTGAATGTACTGCATGCCCCCATCGTCTGTGGGTTCACATGAAGCTGGGAGCGTTTTTCCTGTGAGATATGAGAATGGCCGTGGAGGCATCGTTGTCTCCTCTCCAGAACTATTAATTTGAGAGTACTCCCTTGACTCCCCCTCAAGCCCCAGATTGACTTTCTCACGTGGCCGATTCCTCCTGATTCGCAAACTGAAGCTCCGTTTAAGAGAGGTCAGTGTAGTTTTGGAAGCATCAGATTTGTTGGATTTTATGAAAGATGCCGTATCCTTGTCAGTGTCTTTATTCCTATCTTGAGATGTTTTCCCAAACAGTTTCCAACGAAAGCCACCTTTAAAAAATCCTCCTCCATCATTGCTTGTGCGGTTACAGTTCGTTTGGCTGTCAATATAATCATCAGAGCCTTTCTTTCGTAGTTCCAATACCGTCATGCTAACAGGCCTGGGTTTTCCTGTCCTTTGTCGGGACCGGAGAGGCACATCTGCAGATCCCGATGACCTTTGAGCCAACACAGAGTTGAGACCATCTACTACCCACAGTTCAGACTTCCTGCTCCTGTGCTGCTCGGTATTTTGCAAAACTACCGAGTTTTGGGGCTGTTGTTCTGACAGAACCGGGCCCTGGCCTGCCAAAATGCAAAAACTTCTTGGCCTCCCAAGCAGCCTTTCTTGATCCAGGTGAGAATCTCTTTGCTGCTCAACTGGGTTGCCATACATACTCATCGTTCTCCTGCTGAGCAAGGCTTCATTCTGTTTCGGCCTCCGTAACACGGCCCGCGGTAAAGATCTGTGCTCTTCAATGGTGGCATGACCCCCGTGGACCAGCCTTTCAACACGTACGGTGACGGAGCATGACGGTGAACTCTGAATATGTTGCTTCTGGGTATCCGCCTGAGCTGTTAACTCTACCATGTCTCTATTGCATTTTGAGTTCTTAGAGGGTTTTTTCAAAAACCTGTCTGTCTTCATTTTTCTCTCCACCTCCTCCTCCACAATTACCTCCTCTTTGGAACTTCCATGTCTGCTCGTGCCACTCAGGGAGGGCCAGGTGCCGAGTTTCTGTCGTGCTCTGCCCGGCCTCGGGCTGTTCTCCATTGGCACAAGATTCATTAGCTCTCCCTTTAGGTGGGTATCCTCCACCATGTTGTTACTGACCCACCCCATGTTGGGCTCAGACGATGCTGCATCTCTCTGTGTTTTCTTCAGGGTAATTGAAAGATGGTAAAAAGTTATCCCCTCCTGCTGTTGACGTTCAGTGGCACTCCTCGGGGTCACATCCACGGTTCCACTGCTAAGGAATAGCATCACCCTTGAATCAAACAGATCCACGCATATTTCTTCATTCACACACTAAAATAGGCATGGAAGACTGGCCACTCTGCCTGGGAGCTGAAAGTCGCTTCATAAAGTCCTTCATTGAAGCCTAAATTCCTATGCCAGGCATAATCCTTCACCTCTGACATGGAAAAAAAAAACTTCAAACAAGTTAGTGCAATGCCTCACTGCCACCTGCATCCTCTGGCTCCTTTACTAAGCAGACTCCCAAAGGATTTTTCACTCTCCAGCGCCGGTACCTGTCCAGCATAAAGGATTGCCCAAAAAGAAAAACAAGTTCTTTAAGCAAGACATATTTGGAGCAGATAAAAAAGAAACTTGAATCATCCCCCCGTGTTCTTCATCCGTCTTTGTTTGGCAAGTTTACGAACCGCGAGCACTGCTTGCATTTGGTGCAGACAAACCCCTTAATCTCTGAGTTCTTGCCATGTAGAGCATGAGGGAGTGTGTCTGTGTTTGAACTTTCAGCTGCCTTCCAACCCCTGGGACACACGGAAAACAAGGAGTGGATCCCAGGAGCATTGAACACACCCTCCTTCTTTCTACAGAGCTGGCAGAAACCCTGGAGATAAAACTAAGCATGAGAGCAAGCGACGCATGATCTGGTGTAATCAGACAACACTCCACAACAAACTTGCATGGATAGACACTTTGTGTTCTTCTGGTCACTGGCAAAACACAACAAAGAGGGATTCATGTTCATGTTTAATGGAAAGATAGAGAATAATGCATAACATTCAGTGATATACTTTGCACATTTCTGCGTGTGTGTTTTACCAACTGTACATGATCTGTATAAATAAATACTAATATACAGTACACATACTGCTTAGGGTTTGCACACCAAATTGCGATAATTCTAACAGGGTTTACTTCTGCATCTTTGGAAACCTGTGTCGGTAATATGGACCAACCATAAACCACAGAGCAGGCTTCAGGTGTCTCTGACTGCAACCTACACTCAGTGGGAGAGGCTTAAGCTTAATTCCAAGATTGGATGACAGCTATTTATGGTGAAGAAATTATTCTTTTTAAAGCACTGACAGTAGCTGTGCAGGAAATGCTGCTGTCTGCATCATATAAATTATGATCTGTGCATTGCAACATGACAACATGATTTTAATTCACCATATTTAATTAAAAAGTTTGAAGACAGAGCTACCTAAATAGAGTGGCAATGGAATTATCCAACATTTTAATTCCTTACCTTAATTTCATAATAGTGTGTTGCTTCATTTATTATGCACAAAGCTGTGCGTTACAAAGATAATTGCAGGATGATAAAACCAGATTCATCATACAGGCAACTGCTGTAATTACTGCATGGACAGAGCTGGAATACTGCCCCTCTGTGGTCAATTACGGAACAGATTTAATAATACAGGGGGATAAGAAATCCATTTACATAAGAGTTACCAATTAGGTACAAGTTTACTAGGAAAACCCTACAATTCCACCAAAATACCCACACAATCCTCCATAATATAAAATTTTTTTCTATATCTAATTTAACATAACTACTTATCTGGTTCATTATTGTTGTACTGCCTTTTATAGTCTTTGCATAGCAGTAGTACAATATATAAACTTTTCAATCTATGTGATATGTATATAAGTCTACCCTGGCAATTGACTGGAATATAGGCGTTATGATAAAGGTAGTTTCCTATTTATTGATACTGCACATATTATTGAAAAACTGTGTTCATGTATTCCATTTTTACTTAGATAAAATTAGCAAATTTGAAGTAAAAAAAAAAAACACATCTTCCTACAGAAATCTGAGCTGAAAAGTGGGAGGTTTCTACTATTTTGCCTTTTATATTAACTTAGACAATTGTTGCCTTGTGGTTTAAAGTCCAAAACTGATTTTGCCCTCAGATGTCTGAGAAAACTTTAACTTGATACATTTTTAAAAGGTTTTACATTTCTTGGGAGAAACACAAGAAAGCAAAAGAATAAAAGTCAAACAAAAGGTAAAACATTAGAAAACCATAATAAAAATAGACAGCACATAATTTGATAGAAATAAGAGGCTTTATTCTCCCACATTTGGCAGACCAAAACCTACGAGTTTACCCAGAGAAATAGTTTCTGTCTAAAACAAAGGATCTTTTATCTACTGAAATTCTCCAGCCAGCAATTTGCCAAACTCCCTTTCGCTACAGTAAGGCAATAATGATACATTTTTGGTCCTGTGCTACAAGGTGGGCTAAACAGAAATGTTTTAACACCTGCAAATCAAATGTTAAGCATCTGCTTTGTGCATTGCTACTTTTCAGCTTAGACTGCTTTTTATTAAAACAAACGCAAGTTGTTATCAAGTCACTGAACATAATTGGCAAATCCTACAGGTTCAGTTTGATTTCACTGAAAAATCAAAATTGTAATTTCAGCATTAATGGAGAACAGAAGAAGCCACCAGCATTTGTGCTCGTTCAGTGTTGCTTACTACAGCACAGCTAGCATGTTTGTATTTACCTTAAAACCTATATATCATAATTGTTGTATTACTACAGGTAGCCCAAAGAGGCAGTGGTACTTTTAACACAGTAGGAAAACCATGGCTTTAATTAAAAGTATGTTTTAAAGCATATTTAAAATAAAATGTTCTTCAATGCTGCTTCATAAAGCTACCTGAAAGATCCTTTTAGGCAGCTACACCAGGCTCTCTTCAGTAAAGTCAGAATGAAAACAAAACCATTTCAGGAATTCTCCAGCAATTGTTTACAAACATGCCAAACCACAGAACATTCTTCTTGAGCAGGATATTTTCAGCATTAAGTTAGCTCCCGTTCTCGTCTGACAGCTCGCTTGTGTAGATTTTACCTGAGACTAGAAAGCAGAGGCAGTGACTAAATTGGGTGTCATCATGGAGCAAAATGTGCTTTCCACTCCACTAGACTGAGAGGTGTCAAGTTCGCCTCTGACTCCAAATGCAGAGCAGCATAGCCAATTTATGACCTTCAAAAGCTAATCATAATTTAGCCATTCTACTGATTCTTTCTAACTGGGATTTGACATTTTTGCCACTGACTGCTACTGTAGATATAATTTCCTGTAAATTAGTCATCTCCAGCATTTTTGTCCTTTGTTGATTTTGTCCAGTTTGCTAGACACCCAAAACCTTTTATACTGTGGTAGCAGTTTCCAGCAGAAGCTGGAGCAGTTACTGTAGCGTCCAACGAAGTGAGCCAAAGAGGTCATGTGCTGCGTGGCTCACTCTAAGTCGCTTCACTCTTGTAATTTGTAATACAGGTGTTAGCTAGCAGCAAGAATCACAGAAAGGATTACAGTTAATCCACAATTATGGAGATTTTGTTGCTGTGGTCCTGTTGTGTCCAGAGATATAGTCTGGATTGAGTATGTCCAGGGTTTTCCAACACGGCTCCACCTGTGCATTCTGCACTCTGTTTTCCTTTGCTCGAAAGCCTAAAGTGTATTTTTTGTAAGCCAATCCTGAAGACTGCCGGGGAAAAATCTTTAGGAAAAACTGGTCTATCACTTTTCTGATTTTCTACAAATCTCTGTCAACGTGTCGGCCTTGATTATATTGTGGTTATATGCCATTTATCTCAGATGTCTGTGTCAATGCAAAAAAAAACTAAACAAAAAAAAAATATATGATTTGAATTTTTTAGCAGCACAGGATTTTTTGATGACCTTTCCCCTTTCTTTCCAACAAAATAGTCAAAAAAAGCTGCATTATTTTGTCCTCTTTGTGATATTGCAAACAAACAAAACGATTAATTTTCGTTACTAAAACACTACCATGTTTTTCCGCATAAATATAAAGCCAAATTCACAAATGTAAGGTTACATTTGTAAAGAGTATTGGAAAATGCAATTGATGTATATGTAGGCTTTAATAAGGTGGTTAACTGAATTAATCTATTTTTCATCCATTTCTAGTTCTTAGCCTTTTAAATGATATTGTCAGCTATATGAAGCTCCCGAAACATTTACTAGCATCCCTTATTACTCTGATTAGATTACATTAAAGGCTTGACTGAAATCTTCTTAAATCTTCAAATCTTTCTATTATGATAATCTTTAAAATACCATTAATATAATTTCATATATAACCTATATAACATAATATTCAAAGTACTTTTTCATATCATTTCATCATATCAATGTTTGGGCCTCTTTTTTTCCACTTTTAGGTAGTTTATCTTGTGCTGACTTTTTTTAAAGCATCTTAGCAGGGCAAGTAAATCAATGCAATCTATCCACAAAATCTATTTGTCTTATTCCAAACTGAAATTGCTCGTTGGAATAGACCCGGGGTTACTCAGCAGTTGAAAGGCAAAAGTGTCACCACTACATCGATTACCTTCAGAGCTTAGGAAATTTCTAGTGGTGTGATATTTCCAGGACAATTATTAGGACGAAGCAGGGAACAGATATGTCTGAACAGCAGACGTAACAGAATGACAGCCAGGCTGCACTACAGTGTTTATATGGGGACACAGACACTATGAGCGACAAACGATGCCGTTGTCTGGCAGATTGCATGATGGGTCCAAGCCACATGAGTAAAGCCTGCTAACCCCCCGCCAGAATCAAAACATGAGTCAGTCTGAGGAAGAGAGTCGTGCACATATGTGCCCTCGTTCACAAAAATGGTCACGTCAGAAGCTGACACGAGAATCAAGGTGGCCCCGTGTGTTGCACAATGCTGTCTAGCTTCCTGTTAAAATAATGTTGTAAAACTTGCTCTGTTTTGTTTCGAAGGTGATGGTGACTTCATTCCCGCATAAACAACTGCACCGTAATGTGTAAATTTGCTATCTGCTTACAGGAAAAGACGTACAGTGCATGCCTTCCACATTATTCAGTGATGGATATGAAAGACAAATTAGTGCCAAGGCTTGTGACAGTGAGTCACTTGGTTTAATGAGAACAAAGCTGTTCATGGCTTTTCAGCGGTACTGGTGTCAGGCTTTAAATACAGCGTGAACATGTGAATGTAAAAAATTCAAAACGGAAGCCGAAATGGAGAGACAAGAGGACCTCATTCACAGAAATACACCTTTGGTGACGAGGCGACTGGTTTCACTGAACAGATTCATAAACTGTGATTAGCGTCATTTGACACCAGATTCATTAACTTATATGCTAATCAGCCATTTTGTTTGTGAGTCTTTAAAAAAATGTTATTTAATTTTCCAATACGAAAGTTTTGCTTTAGTCAGAGACAGTTACATACTTGGGTAAACAAAATCTCTTATGAGGAGATCAATTTGTCAAAAATGTCTGAACTTTGATCCAGAAATGAAGCCACATCCGCAATGAATTAATACCGGTAAAAACCCTGAAAAGATCCAAGCGGTTAGTGAGCAAGCTAACTACAATTAGTAGCCTAATACAACCAGTTAACCTATTTCTATTCATTTAATCCATTTGATGTATGTGTTCAAAACTTATATAGCACGAGTACTGCAGTATTAATTTGATACAAACCATCAGAAGTCCAAATAAATATTTGATACCTGGAACTTTGACTATGATTGAAATGTGCGGCAGCTATAGTGGATTACTTTTTTAAAGTTTCACATGGTGACTTCTGAAGTAGAATTATGAACTCTCAACTGTTCATGCTCTGGTTCCATCTTTATTTGAGTAAAATTAAGAATAGCAAAATATGGAAAATGTAAAAGACCTACTCTAAAGGTAGGGTAGTTCATTTCACATCTTGGCCAAAATAAATGCCACTTAATGGATTGAAGGATCAGCAGAGTATTTTATAAATAGTGATTTATAAAATAAAATTAAATTAGAAGTCATTGCAATGATAGTTTAAAGGTTTTGCCAATATGTAATCTCTAGTACCATCAACATTTAACCAATTATTTCTTCTGTAGTATGGAACATCCAACAGCATTGTAAAGGAAGACACTAAAATGTACTCATAGTAAAAAAATATTTTTATAAAATTTGCCTTCATTTACTCTTAAAGGTACAACAAATATTAGCTGATGCCATCTAGTGTTAAAGATTGAATAATGCAGCAAACAAAAAAGTCAGCTCCACATATTTTGGTTGTTTCATATCTTTGTAATGTAAGAAAAAAAGAAGAAAAGCAAATAAATAAATACATCTATCTACTCATATATATGTAATAACCTTAGGAGACCAATTAAAAAAAGGGGCTGGGGGATCTGGAGTACAGGTGGTGTGGGTTATGAGGTTTCGTATAAGCAAACAATTAGGATGCACTGAAAAGTTTATCATTTCTCATGTTCACTCCCCTGTGGATGACTTGGAAAGCCACAAAAGCAAAACACCTTGAATCGTGTTTCAGTTGTAAAACGTGTGTGGAGGAGAAAGTGTGACCTTTCTGCATCTGTGAGAATGACGTGTAAAGCAATAACATTACAATGTAGCACAGTGCAAAACAAATACATGTGCCGTTTCAAGAATTGCAATACAAATCTGACAAGGAGACGAGGTTTGCGAAATGTAGCGATATTCTGCAGCCACACCACTGCACTGGCACATGATGCAGCTGTTCCCCAACGACAAGTAAACAGACAGGTGTTTTACACGATGCCTGTCAAGAAACATTGTCTCATGCCTCATAGCTCGACCACAACTGTAATGTCTCTCCCTCAATTCATTAATTCACTTCAGATCTAGGAAAAACTAAGTAAAATGGAAAAAAAAAAACAAGGATGTAAATACAGAGGAAAGTGAGGTAGAGTAGGACACCTTCCACCCACATAAGTGGGAAAGAGCTAGCGATAGCATCTATTTCAGGGGTGGAAAGCCTGCAAATCACGTAAAGCCAATGAAACTACCTAATCTTCTGAAAATACATGAAGCAGATACACTGATAATAGAAACATTTATTGGGACGATATTTAAATAAGATGAAAGTATCTCTTTAAATCCACAATTTACAGCTGTTGTACACTCACCAACCACTTTAATAGGTACACTACAGCGCTTGTTAAGTATTTCAGAAATGTCTCATCTACATGGATTTTTCTGCACAACCATTTCTTAGGTTTACATAAAATGGTTAAAAACATAGAAACCATCCAGTGAGAGGCAACTGGGTGAAAAAAAAATGCCTGGTTGACCCAGGAGGTCAGAGATGAATGACCAGACTGGTTTGAGATGATAGAAAGACAATAGTGTTCTAGTAAAGTTAGTTAAAATATCTCAGAATTTGGCATAAAAACCATAAAAAATATGGATTCATCCCGCTACAGTGTAAAGGGAAAATAATTTTAATTGTAAGGCAGCCAAAAATCTGTATCAGCCCTGTAAAGCCGGATTGATGCATCTGTAGTTTATATGATGGTAAACCATAAATGGTGCATCTGCATGAAGTAACCATGTACGGGAACACACAAAATCACAGTGAAGATTTACCCCTTCATACAACTGATTACACGAAATTACCAATCCTACTTACACCCTCCCCCTTTGTTCATTGATGCTGAATTAATATCGGCAAATGAATAAGCCAGAAGCCTCACACGCAGACGCCGAGTGGCTACAGACTGCAAGGAAAGTTTATGATAATTATGCTTGCAGTAGTGGTACCGAGCGTGGGCGTAGAGCTTTTTAAAATTCAGCTGCACTAGCGATGAGCATACGTCACCATTGCTCCACTGCAGAGAAAATGATAGGTTCCAGGACGTCTGTGGGAGGCTGTGAAAAAAATTCCAGACACTTCTGTCTCTGAAATTCAAGTTTTCAGGGGGAGAGCTTGCGCATTTGTACAGTGTGTGTAAAAGAAATATAGAGATGGAGAATGGAGGCTACTGAATGAGACAAGGGGTGTGTACAGAAATGGTGGAACCTCCGCTACTATCAACATGGAGAAATCTGAAAAATAATGTTTGGCATTCAGGAATCCACATAAAAACATAACACTGCAGGATTCTCTGTTACTTATGTTCAACAAATGCATTTTACACTTGTTTATATTATAGTGACCCTGTTAGCCGATGTATTAGAATCCCCTAATGCATCATCCAAGAATATTGAAGGTGCGGAAAGCTTGGGAAGGTTGGGTTTCATACTTGGCTTGAGTGAATGGAACAAACTGGGACAGAGAATGGAAAGATGAAGGCAACCAAATGGTTGGTAAAACAAATGACCACAAAGAGAATGTAGGAGGAAGCTGAAGAGAGGCACAGAATTTGCAGGCAGGTTTGTGTGGGTTGGTGGCTCCCAGTCCTCCTCCTCCTCTCCATATTAGCTTGCAAACCCCCGCTCACTTCTGTTGTCATCTGTGAAAACTCGCCTTTCCTTTCATGCAAATATTTCATTTTGTAACTAAATCAAACCGATTAGTAGTAGTAGAAATGTTAACATGGAGTTAGATACAGTGCCTTGCAAAACTATTCATTCCCCTTTTAACGTATTTACATTTTATCACATCACAAACCTCAGTATATAATAATTTCTTTCAATAAAAAAATAAAATAAAAAAAAGTCTCAAAAGCTTGCCGTGAATTTGCATTAAGCGCCTCTGAGTCTGTGCTTTGTGGAATATTATTATGCTAGCCTTGGGTGTTTGTCTTTACCACCTTTGAACAGAGAAGCTGAAACTTTTCTTTTACCAACTCTTCTTCACAAAGTACCTCAAGCTCAGTAACATGTGTGAACATAAAACTTTAATCCTTGCCACAGACTGAAAAAGGGTGTTCAAGTCTGGACTTTGACTGGGTCATTCTAACCGTTGCGTTGATCTAAACCAGCAGTGTTCAAAATCAGTCCTGAAGAACTGTGACCCGTTTTAGATGTTTTCCTATTTCAGCGCACCGGATTGAAAAGAATGGATAGTGAGCGTGTCCCTGAACACGCTTCCTGGCATGTTGTAGTAGACATATCTAGGACATGAAGGACACCACCCTTATTAAGGAATGACTTTAGACATCGCTGATCCAAACCATTCCATTGCTGTTTGGACTGAACGTATACGTCTACATTTCATAGCAACAACTGGAGAGCATTGCAGGCACCTGCGGTTGTAAAGTGACAAAATGTGGGAAAAGTTCAGGCAGTAGAAATACATTTCAAGACATTGTACAACATCTCATCTGCCATCCGCTACTTGACTTTCAGCTGCCTTATTGTTTTCTTCTGCAGTTGTTAAAATAAATAGAAGTGCCAATCACAGCATCAACAGACCCCAAAATGAAGACATGTTCTTGTGTCACAGCAGAGTAGGTCAACCTGAGTTCTGAGTTTTCTGTTAACCTCTCAAAGACATCGGAGATGGGTATTTACAAACACAAGCCATTTAGGATTTAATTCTCATGTTTGTTGCTCAAAACCACAAGTGTGCCATAATTCTTTTCCACGTCTACAGATAAATCGACTGTTTATTGTCCAATTCTGTTTTGTGTTTTGCTCATTTTCTTTCCACTGAACAGGAAAAGAGGGCCATAAACAGCAATCATCCGAGCACTGACTTTTCTATAATTTTCTACACCTTTTATTTTCATTCCTGCAATGCTGAACATACATTTGAGGCAAGGATCTCTGAGCTTATGACACAACTGTTTTAGGAAAAAAAAAAAAAAAAAGCCAGACAGAACACCATTCTTCCCATGACTGCACTCCAATCGTTGCTATGAGCATAAACATTTGGGACAGCTGTTGCCTGCACTAGCACCAATATTTGCTTCTATTAGGCAGATGCAGTTCGTGAACCTCAGGTTTACAAAATAAAAACTCTAAGCGGCCCCTTCATTTCGCAGCGCTCGCTTCCTGAAAGTAATTATGCAATCAGTTTTCAGCAGATAATAGCTCCCGGGCAGTGATGCTCTATTGTTTCAGTGTTCAGCGTGGGATTAATTGTTGTTACGTTTATTAAACTAACATATCTGTGACTGATGATTATCTGAAAAAAAAAAAAAATCTCTGAGATTTAAAAATGGACTTAGTCCACATGTCCAGAAGCTGAAGTTAAAGGGTGCTTAGCAGAACCATGGTAACAAACTTGCAGCTGAGATGAGAGTGAGAAATAAATAAAATGAAAAATCTAAACCATTAAAGTGCAATACAGGCAAGCAACAACTCTTTTATCTTGCTTTTAAAGTGGGTTTTGAGAGTGAAAGTGAATAATCTGAAAGTCATTAAAGGTAAACCCATCGCCGTCTCTACAAGAAATGGCAGACCATCAATATTCTGCGTGAGTACGTCAATTCAGTCAGACAGCCAGACACAAAGCATTAGATTCAGCACCGTCTCAATATCCAGCAGCAAAGTGATGCAGACACCGAGGCTGGAGAGGTCAAATCAAACATTTGTGCCCTAATTGCTTCTTGACAGATTTATCTGTCAGAGTCAATAAAATGCTGCCACATTACACGCTCCCCGTGACATTTTTAGGTCACCTCATCACATCATTTGTCCCCGCCAGGTACATCGGAGGAGGAGAACAAGATATTCAATCTTACCATTTGCTTCCTTCGGAGCAATGTAAGCACGACTGGCAGGTCAGCACGAACCTGAACCAGATGTAAAAAACGCTGAGTGATGGCGTCTGTCAAGAATTTTCTGCAATTTACCGTTTATATTATATCAAACAAGTCAGAGTTTGGTAAGCAGAATAATGTATGAGATGAAACTTCAACAAATGAGACGTCTACCATTTCCAGATGGTCATCAATGTCTTTTTTTTTTTTTTTTGTCAGATTTTATTAAAAAAAAGAAAATACAAGAAGATCAAAACTGCTGATCAATGCTGCTTCAAATCTCTGCAGGGAACCAGAGTATGCTGAATACGCAGTTTGTGCAAAGTCGTGTGTTGTTTGATTGCAGAGGCGTTGTCAGGTTTTGACACCTCCTTCAGGGAGCAGAACATTTTAAAACATTTCCAGAAGACTAAAAGCTACCAAACTCACTCTTAAACAAAATTAAAAACACAAAAAAAATGTTTTGCTGAATTGATTAAACACTAATTAATATTTTATACATCGGGTGTTGGTGAAGAAACTGTTGTATATTCAACCCAAGGGGAAAAACGGATCAACGCACCTGCATGTTATATTCTCTGACACCCATCAATTCATATCACTGTCTCTACAGAATCACCAAAAAACTAAAAATCCTCAGCCTTGCATCCAAACCAGAGGCTGCAGGTCTTTCAAACGCTGACAAGACATCTTTGTAAGACAAGTGAGAGCTCTCTCCTCTGAAAGTGCTGGAACCCAGTCAATCTGCTATAACTAGAAGCTTAATTTAATCACTTCTGCAGCTCTGCAGGGAGGGTCCATGTTGGCAGCTTCTGTTCAAGTAATGTTAAAGGGATAGTTCAAGTATGAGCGCGGTGTAAAACTTCATTCATGCGTCACTTTCTTATAGAACAGAATAGAGCAGAAATATCCTTTATTATCCCACAGTGGGAAAATTTCAGTGCAATGGCAGCAAAGTGACACACATTTGAAGCATGTAGATTCACACACAGATAAACATATATAAAATGTATTCAAAGATGTATAAGAACATAATTAAGAAATAGCTGGGCATAACCTTGTAGCAAATACAAAACTATGCTATGAAAAAACAATGAAAAAGTAAAATATCTACAACAGTGTTTTTGTAAGCCATGTCAAAATATTTAGGAAAGCAATTCTGTTCTACGGATTCCATTTCTAACTAAAATATCCCTTTAATATATTTTAAGTAAAATTATGAAAGAAGAAAGAAGCATTTTGCATGACATGCTGAGATTGTCTATGGTTTGATAAGAGTGCAAGTGTGTGAAAGAGAACAATATTTTCTGCAGATAACAGACGGGCTGAACAAAATACATTACATGCTGGAGTTGGAAATGTTGGCAGCCTTTTGGAAATTTGAGTTGTGGATAGATTCTGCGTTCCTTAAAGGGAGTCATGATTAGTTGAACATGTTGGCTTAAATATCTTCTAAATTTCCTTAAAGAAATGTCTGGTACTGATATGTCACAAAACTCAATTACTTCAAGAAATGTATGTTTTTTGTTATATTTTTCACTCAAGGAGGTCGCCATTTTTTCACCTACACAATGCATGCTGGGTTGTTCTGTACTTGCAGATTAAACACAGGATGGCCAACTTCACCCCAAGTTGTTTTGTGTTTGGTGTAAAAAAAATATGTTCAGTCCATCTTGAGTCTAAGCTTTATGAGAATGGTACATCATAAATCTAGAACATTTTTGATACATTTTCACTAATTTCCGCAACTGAGATATTTTCAGCAATTCATATCTAAACAAAAAAAAATAAAAAAAAGGTTGTCACAAACAGGCATTCAGTGGGTAAAGTGAAAAATGCTGCACTTTAAATGCTAACTCATTGTATGTGGATGCCACATTATTAGAAATGTCAGTAAATTACATTTATTCTCTGCCTCTAAATTGCATTTAATGGAATCATTTTGTATGCAGAGCATGTCAAAGTACACACTATTATTAAATATTAAAGCCCCATTGATATTTGAAATGTTCGAATCTGCTGCACTCCCAGGCTCTGCTTTTGTTCCAGACCACTAAGGTTGTTCATCCACTTTCCTTTTGTGTTTCCCAAAAAGACAGAAGCAGCCTAATGAGTTGAGAATTTCGTTTTGGGCGAGTGGAATCTAACCTGTAGCCACAGAAACCACATAATAATGTGATCCTCCCTCTGGTTCTTCCTCTTCCTCCTCCTCCTACTCCTCTGTCCTTCTGCATCTCCTCTCCCCATCTCAGTTCTACTCACCCACACGGTCCTCTGCCCCCCCATACTGCTAGCTGAACACTGCATCAGCAGCCTCCCGAGAAGAAGGGAGACCTGTTCTTTAACTAGACTAAAACAAACAGTGGCCCCCTTCAAAGCTGCCACATGTATCCGCCTCTTCTGCACCCACACCTATTCTTCAGATATAGACCCTTAATGTGATTCTCGGTTATGTAATCCTGCATGATAAATAACTGCAGACACAAAGAGATTAATGAAATTCAGGGAAAGCCCCCCCTGACACATCCTGGTCTGCGGGTGAAGATGACGGCAATACTATTTTTACTCAGGCATCTCCGCAGGTACTATCGTTTCTGAGGTCACATGGCCCACCCCAATGAGAAGCATGCTGCTGCAGTGCACTATTTCTGGGTCCCTGGTAGGAGGAGACAGGTGTGTGTATCCTGTGGAGGTAGAAACCTGCTGAAGGGTGTTTCAGCATTTCACTGTTTTGTGTGGAAAGACACCATATGGCATAAAAAAAAAAAAACTAACCTGGATTCCATACCTCCCACAGTTAGCAAAACTCTAAATTTGAAACAGTCAAGGTCACTGTTTGGGGTCAAAGGTAAAGGCATATCTGGTCTGCTGCTTGTTTTAAAAAGATGCACCATTTGTCTGGATAAAGTCTGGACACATGGCCGTCTGGCCAACAGGGTCACGGTCAAACACAGGATCAGGTTTGTCTGAAAATCAAACAGCACAACCCACAGTGTACTCTTTCATATTCCCCATTTTCCTCATTAAAATCATCAGCTCCTCTAGTTATGCACAGTTGTTTTCCTGTAGTTGCGACCCGTTTCTTAAGCATTTTACGCATCTTGGTTATGACCTTTCAACCCTTCACATAAAGCATGCAACTGCTCACAGTGATCTCTGACCATGAAGGGGGGAAATAAATGTCAGAGTCTGCAATATCCTACAAAACCTTGTGTGCCTAAGTGATAAAAAAAAACATGAAAGTGGTTTTCAAAGTTTGCAACAAAACAATTTTATAGTACTGTTCAGTCTATCAACTAGAATTGGAATAAGGATATTCATTGTTGTTGCACAAATGAGAGCAGCACAAGATCTAAAAATGTACTTCCATTTTGGTGGAGCCTGAGTCACAGTAGAAGTGAACACTTTTAGTTTGAGTTGTTGTGAATGGCAAAGTTCAGCTAAAACCTGCCAGTGTACATCTGACCAGCCACAGCTCTCAGGCACAAATAATTCCTTTATAGAAAAGTGACAAGAAGAAGGCTATTGTTGAAAGAACTGCTGGTCACGCACACAACAAATCTGGCCATTATGGAAGAGTTTCCAGATTGTTGAGAAAAAGTCCACAGAAGTTCTGTTTGTAATTCGCTGCAAGCCATTTAGCAGACGCAGACGACATGTGGAAGAAAGCCCAGCGGTCAGACGAGATAGAAATTAAACCTTTGGCCAACTTTCCACATGTGCCGGAAAACTAACACAGCACACTACTCTCAATACACCATCTTGTGGTGAAACACTGCACACACAGCACACAGAGGATAGAAGCACTATGATGACTTTCTTCAGTAGGAACAGAGACGTTGGTAGGTTAAAGTTGATGATGGAAATGAACAGAGTAAATTTGTGTGGGGAAGCAAATGACTTCAAGGCTGTGGTGGATGCACAGCCAGAGTGGAATGGCTAACATTAAACCATATTTAGGTGCTGAGGTGGCCCAGTCAAACTTCAGACCTAAATCCAGGTGAAAATCACATGCCAAGACCAGACAATTAATGTTCTCAGATCATTGAAATAACTGGCAACCCACTAGACTCGAGATGTTCAAATACTCCAAAATAATTGAAGCAGTAATTATAGCAAATAGCTATTCTACAAAGTACTGACTCAGGGGTTCTGAGTACAATTGCCCACCATACTTTTCAGATCTTTAGTCTAAGTAACCAATGCCAGATTACTGCTAAAACCGCACATTGCACCAGCAACTACAAAGAACGCAGTCATGGAATTTGGGACAGTCGAGGAAATGATGTAACCAGAGAGAAAACATGATCAAAATTGAATGAGCTCTAATGAAATTATAATAAGCAGCAGCCGAGTGAAAGGGGCTTTCAAAAGGTTACATAACTAACAAATACTGTCCTCCTGGTTAGAAGAATAGCAGACCTAACCAAACCAAGTTTCACCATGATGTTTATTTAATTCCAAATAATAGGTGAAAATGTAAGAGCCATCGAGCTCACAAACTTTATCTTTAATCAGGAGAAAAATTGTCATTTAAGCCAGATTAATCTGAAATTAAATCCCAAATCAATGGAGAGGTGACTGGGGAAGATCAAAATTGTGTTTATTTTAATGTGATACAAGGGACATGTGAAATATTAACATTGAAAAGGATTATTTGAAATGCAGTCTTTGCTGGATCGAGTCATCAAGTCATCGCTGGATGGAGTCTCACTGCAGTATATTGTCCCGTCTGTGCATATTACGGCAATAAATTGAGTGCATCATAGAGAGAAGGAAACAATGGTGGAAACGGCATCCATCTAAACCGTTATTGTTAGTTACCAATAAAACCACTTTTCATGCAGCTCTAATGCACAAAGTGCCTTTCAGTAGAAAACCACATGGTTTTCTATAGGCTTCACAGATATGCACTACTTTGCGTTTATCACATAAAATTTGTATTTTGTGCCTAAAAAAGTGTGCATACTTTTCTGAGGCACTGAAAAAGTAGCAGTGACAGAGTTTAATTAGAAATTGTTCAAATAAAGGCATTGTTCCAATACAGAAATTTAAAGGAATTAGAAGAAAATACAACCATATTATGATTATTTACCTGAATGAACATTTTTAAGAATCCACCAAATAGAGATTTTGGGGCAAGCAGCAGCATATGCTAATTTCCCAACAGGAAGAGGATCATCCTGCAACATCCTGATGGAGTAAATACACGACAACCTGTGAAACACTCGACAGATAAGAAGCTCTCCTTAGGAATCTGCCATCTTTTTGCTGCTAAGTAGACTTTACTTTGAAAAAAAAAAAATAAGCCATGACACATGCACATTTGGTATGAAACAAACACCGCCCAGGATGCATAATTTACACTTGCTATAGGATCCTGCAGGGCGCTGACCTTGAATTAACTATTCCGATGAGTTCCACGGCCTGCAAAATAAAAGATATGTGGGAGAAAGAGCTGCTAATTTTCCTCTTCACATGTAAATAGCTGCTCGGTCTGCTGTAATCTTGTTGGGGTCTCCATTTCTCCTGATAGTCCAGCAGTGACTCATGCTGCAACGGATCCATCTATAACTGTTTTCACAAGGCGAAGGCGTACTCACTCTCAGGCAATGTGACTGAGCATCTTAATGCTGATTTATCCCTTACCAACACATCAAACAGCCATACCATTGCTGGTTGTAAACAATTGGGTTTATTTACATTTGCCTTAGTGATTTGTGCACCCGATCCTTTCTGAGACACACAAGAGTCACTGAAAGCAAAGACTTCTGACTGATTGCCAAGGAACGTGACTGAAATAAAACAACCGCAGAGAGAATATCCAGGGCTCTGGTGTAGGGAATGATCGATTTCATTGTGACTACTCACTCAAGGGGGGGGGGAAGGAAGTGGAGATAAAAAATGACAAAACTTCAATTCTGAGGTAAGAAGCACAAAATATACGCAAAGGTGACAACAGAACACAACATACACCTTCTGTTCCGGCACGCATCAGTGCTCCTTCAGTTTCATGGGGTACATCTGCTTTGTTTCAATTAGTTGAAATGCATAAACCAAGCCTCGGGGAAAGTAGAGCAGATACATTATGTTGGCGTATATATGTGGTGGCCAAGGACAGCCACAGGGGGTCGCTGTTGCTGCATAAAATTATAAAGCATGTGTACAACTCGTAGCTACTAAAAACATTCAGGAATGAACTTCCTGTACGGCCAGGACATATAAAGACCTTTTTTTTTTTTATATATAATATCGATAACATTAATCTATGTGTTTTCAGTAGAAGGTTTTCAATCACCAGCAGCACACTGAGATCCTGTGTGTCCACACATAAGGACAGCTTGCCAGGTCGCGCTCAGTGTGGACAATCATCTTTGCACGCCGAGAGGCTGGAAGACAGATATTACATAAGGAGCTCATCAGTGGGGTAGTGGCCCACGCACTCAGGCATCCTCAGAGGAATCTCATACTGTTGATCGGCCTCTCACTCAAAGTAGGAACAAAATGGCTGAGGTGACTGCCTGAGGAAGGAAACTGCAGTAGAGAAGCTGGAAATTTATGGGAATAATTAGCTGCTCCTTGCAAATGTGAGCTGGGCAGCAAAATGATTGAGGTGAGATGGCAGCAGACATCCTTGCTTGCTCAGTATATTACCGGAAGATAAAGCTCAGCAGATCCTTATAAGGGGTTTTATCTATACACTAAAATGATATATGTAAAGGAATATTAAAAAAAATGAATATCATATTTTCACATATTTTCATAAAATAAAAATGATACAGGTTCATTATATATAGTGAAATACTCCAAATCCTTATTTCTTGTCATTTTCATTATCATGGAGTAATGCATAGATTGCTTTGATAGCACAAGTTAGGTCATCTGCATTGTTGGGTCTGCCATCTTTTATCTTCCTTTTGACAATGCCGCATAGATTCTCTTTGTGGCTCAGGTCAGGTGAGATGGCAGGCAAATCGAGCACAGTAACGCAACTGTCAATGAACAAGCTTTCGGTACCGTTGGCGGTGTGGACAGGTGCCAGGTTCTGCTAGAAAATTAAATTAGCATCTCCAGAAAGCTTGTCAGCAGGATGTGCTCACAAATTTCCTGGTAGCTGGCGGCACTGACTGTGGACTTCAGATAACCCGATGGACCAACACCAGAAGATGACTTCAAATAAAATCCAAACTTTATTTTAATCTTTGACATGAGGAATGTTACTGTAACCCTTGTGTAGGATTTGCCCGTGCATCATGAATCTTAATATGCTGACTCCAGCCTCGGTCTTTGTAAAGCGCTCCCAAATTCTTCAATGAATTTGAGTGGACAATCCTCCCAAGAATGCCATTATATCTGCCACTGATGCATACTTTCCCACCACACTTTTTCCTTCCTCTCAACTTTCTATAAATATGTTTGGTTGTGAATAACCAGCTTCTTTAGCAATGACTTTCCGTATTTTACCATCTTGTGGAGGTAATTAAGGTGGTGTCTTTAGGACATCTGTCAGGTCACCAGTATTCCCCATGATTGTGTAGGCCATAATATGACACGTATACATTAAAAAGGCTTTTTTTAATTGGTGTGTTAATTATCTGAGTCATTATCTGTAAGCCATACCCATCAAAACTACAAGAAATTAAGGCTTGAAACATTCCACTGTATGCGTAATGATTCAATGTAAATGTTCCACTTACAAAATGACTTAAAATTTGACAATATTCTTATTTTTTGAGCTGTGTCTATATGCAAATTATAAAAAAATGTTTTCTTGCTTAGTCCCTCAGGTGTTATTTTGCAGCACAACTTGCAAACAAATAGTGAAATTATTGGGACAGTGCTTCATCGCACTTACAGTCCATATTAATGTGAAAACCACAAGATCCTTGACCTTTATTTGGAGGTCGCCTTTTTTACAAGTCAGCATGATTCCTTCCTCTTAGCACTTCTCACCGTGTGACAGAGAGCGTGTGAACAGAAGAAATGTAATGACAACTGTGTCTGCAAGCTTATACGAGCACACACTCAAGAGTTGATGTTAAAGCATTTCGAGCTTTAGCACAAAACACTTCACAACTAAATGATTCACTCCTACAGTGAAGTCAGTTTTTACATAATAAATAAAATACCACTGATTTATTTGGCGTAATTTCTCCCATAGTGACCGTTTCCGTTCTTCTTGAGCTTACATAACAGGAAACCACAAACATAAACTGATAAAACATGATATAAATTATTTCTGTTCTTAGTGTCATGTTTCAGGATATTGCAAATTTCTGAACCCGAATATGCTGTCATATCTGAACCAACTATACACACGCATCAAAAATATATTAAACCATAAACACAGAGACGGTATGTTTTCTTCGCTTCCAGTTGGATTAGTGAACAAAACACAATAAAAGTGTGCTCTCTCTTTATGATGAATGTAAGTTCTAAGTAACAAATATGGTTCAGTGTCATATATGGCTGCTGCACATATAAAACAAATTAGATGTTGTTACAAACTATTGATTAGCACTTCTGACTTAAAAAAAAAAAAGTATTAAACCAGTGGCGCATAAATAAGCTAAAATTAACTTAACTTAGATGTGATGTTATTCTCATATCCAAGTTCTGACTTAAAAGACAAACCTGAAGAGTGTGACCTGATATGCGCCATCAGGTCACACTCTTCGGTGAGAAAGTTTCTTCTGAATAACAAAGACTCTGTTAACTACGTTTAGAAATTGAGTTAGAGAAACAACCAGTTGCTTCTAAAAAGGTCGTTACTAAGACAGAAATTAAATCCTTTCCTTCTCAAATTACACACTTTATGTATTATTAGTTTTAAAATGATCTTTTAACATGTGATTAGAAAGTGGCAACATAATCTTTGATCAGAAAATCTCTATCGAAATATTCAACAAGACCTCAACAGTTTGGTACTTTTTGCTTTCGAAATTTGTCACTACTCCTTTTCACCAGGGCTGGCACATGCAACAATGATCTAAAAATACACAGCAGCTGAGGAGGATGTTCTCCGAGTGGGATGTTTTCACACTCCGTTGTCACTTCCAGCTGAGGGATACAACATAAACACGGACTTCCAACATGAAGCATTGTCATGACCCCCCCCTCCTCCCTCTCCAGCAGGGTCAGTGCCGCTGTCAGATCGTCAGCATCAAGCCCCCATGCAGTAGGCGCTGTGTACCAATCGCCAGCCTCCGCTCTCACCGGCCCACAAACCCCTGTTGACTCCACGCCCACTTGCCCATCCACTGCAAAAGCAACCAGTTTCCTAGGCAACCTCCAGGCCCTCACTGTTTAAGTGTCAAGACAAATTCTGTTTTGCATTTTTCTTCCTCCTATCAAAAATCGAACCCTCATTCATGCATTCATTCATGATTTTATTTCCACACCTGTCCGGGCCTTTCAATGATCAAAGCTGGAGCTAAAGTCATTTTAACCTCACAGAGCCGACATTTAATATTAGCTTTGTAGCAGTCTCAGCATGACAGAAAACAAAGAGGAAAAAAACAAAACATAACACTGCAAGTAGTCTTTGCAAAGTAGGCCATGATGAAAAATGAAAAAAAAAAAAAAAAACACATCTTCAAATAGCTGAGATACATGAGCATAATTTGTACTCCCGATTGCTTTGTCCTATTTCCATCAAAGTGATAAAATGGAAGCTGAAGTCATGATGGAAATCAGTTATAAGAAAGGAATACAAAAATCAGCTAAATTTCTAATGCCATTAAGGGAGAATGCAACAGTAAATGTCATTTTGTAGCGGAGGAAGCAGAGGACGGGACATAAAGGGAAGATTTGTAGCTGGTTTGTAAAACTAATCCACAGCTAAGGTATTATGCTAATGTGTTACATGATCTCATCTTGGACCCAGGACTGCAAACGAGTCACCTGAAGCAGTTCAGAAAAAGTGTCTTCAGTGCAAGTTAAGCAGGGGATGACGGCCGATAATAAAACCACTCAAATGTTCTGCCATGCAATTCCTACAGCTTAAAGTTGTGTAAATAAGTTGCAAACATATTTTTACTCAAGACGATAGCTTAGAAATCTCATAATGCATATGGGAGTGGATGTAGAAATAAACAAATATATTCTGCAAAAGATTCTATAATGCTTGATTCCAGACAGTTTACATCATTAAAACTATTAGTTCGCCTCATGTCTGATTACATTTACATCGTTATTACAGTAATTAGCAGATCCACACATCTTTTAAATTTGGGCCGGACAGACGATATCACAGGGTGATGAAATCTAGCAAATTAAAATTCTCTTTAAAACATGCAGGTCTCCTTGCTGACCTTACAAATGTATGAGTCAATTTTGCTTTTAGACTGTTGACAGAAAGACCATCAACTGCAGGATTCCATCCCAGAGAATAAACTGCTTAAAGAAATCTGAGTTTTGCTAACTCCACTCATGATAGTTTTCCTGGTAGAAACGCTCTCCAACTGTCGTAGTTTGGCTTAAGTGGCTCACATAAGTCTCGACTGTAGCAGTAGAGCTGGAGCTCAGCCTCCTTTAGGATGAAATTTATGCTATCAGGATAATTTTCTATTCTGACTCAAAACACAAATCCTAATAAAAATCTGTTATGATACAGACTTCTCTGATGAGCTTGATAAAGCAAAATTCAGCAGTAACATTCAATCAGATCAGGAAATTAGTACAAGTAGAGGACACACACATCAGAATTTATGTTATTTTCAGATATTTCCTTAATAGCTTGTTTCTGTTGTAATTGGACGATTTGAGAAATGTCACCATTTTATATGCAGACTGCCATCTCTCAAATTTGAAATGTAAAAATATGACAATGACTTAGAACACAAGGTACAAGGTAATATGCAAAAGGTCCTATTTAGCTTCATGGAAAGCAAGCTGATGGTTATAGTTCAGTTCAAAGGAAGATGTCAGAAAAGCTCCAATGAGAGGCAAACTATGGAGCAGGCACAACTAAAGTCAGCCTAAAAATTCTGAAAAAGGCTCACACGTTTTTTGCTCTCTTACATAAAATTCCGGTCACAAAAAAAGAATGGTTATGTGTAGAGATGAAAGACATTTATGAAGATAATGCTGTTGTCAAGTTATATTTGTTAGCTAAACAACAGACTCCAAGTCAGCTAGCTGAGCTGTTAGCCTGATGAATTAACCAGTTAATAGCTTATTAGGTTGGAGTTACTATACAAATGTGCAGCGCAGCAGCCTGACAAATGCTGTTTGTGCAATTCCGCTCAGAAAAATCTTGCTTACAGCATATTCTGGGCTTTCTCTCCTTCACTTGGATTCCCTCCGGTAGATTTTCTACCAGGCCCATCAGCGAGCAGAAGAAGAAGTTGTGAAAGATGACCTTGATTTTCCGCGCTGTTTTATAATAGTAGTCTGCCTGTAGTAGCAGACGCCTCATGTGGATCAACACTTTGCTCTTTACAGTGGAGGATAATAGTATTCAGCGCAGGTAACTTCTGGTAAGCTTCATAGTGTGTAACTGGCACGCTGCATACGTCACAGGCAGATGTTATTGATTGGGTTAAATTTAAAACCACAACACAGTCCACGCCTCCACGACACAATCGTTTCTCAATAGCCAAGAGCCCAGACCTTGTGTACGAGGCACCAGGGGCTGGCAAAGAGATGTGATATTCTAATTCAGAAATCTTGCTTTGATTCACCATTGCAGTATAGAAGTCATTTTAGAAAAGTATTTGTTGAATTAAAAACAGGTGTGAGCTTTTGTATGTTTTTCACCTCTTTAACTGTTTTTAGCTATATTTTTGATGCTCCAACCGTCTTTGTGAAAATATTGTTTGGCTCCATTCCCCCTCTCAATCCTTCAATCAATCACCAGTCAACATACCATCATCTCTGAATGCCATGCGTTAAAAGGCTCTGTGGAGTATCAAATCTCACTCCTCTGTAATAGATTAAGATTAGATTTAGAACCCTTTGCTTTGCAGAAGCTAAGGAAGTAAACGCAGACTGACAACTCGGAGCTAGCATGTCCCCAGAACTTAAACACCGGGCTGATATCTGGCTGCCAGGAGCATCTGGAGCACTAGTTTGTTTTGCTTGTCATTTTGATTTGCAACACTGCATCAGCTCTGTTGGAACCCGTCAAGGAGGCTGGTCCTATTGGCAGTTCAGGACAGTTAATGAGCTCTGCGCATTAATCTGACATTGATTGTGTTATTTTTTCATTCATTAAATGATAGTTGGACAGAATTGATGTAGGACTTTTCTTGTCTAAGTGTTTTACATCAGAGTCATATACAACCAATCACACTCACAAATTAGTAGGCAACTTGGGGTAAAGTGTCTTGCCATTGTGCCCCTTCAGGTAAAGGGGCATAATTGTATGGTCCACGAGGAAATTGGAATCTAACTCACAAATTTTCAATTGCAAATAAACTACTTTACCCACAGAACTACAGTCCCCCCATTAGGTCTTGATTGCCGTCACAATTACCTCTGGTGAAAAATGATTTCTACAACAGATCAACACCACTTAAGTTACTTGAATTTATAACAGAGGTCACAGCAGCAACAGAAACATGGAAATGCACCATGGGCTTATTCATAGAAGCTATTTGATGTCATAGACCATAATTAGCTTATGGTATGCCGTTATTTGACAAACAGAAAATATTTTGTGGTGCTTCATGCAGAATTTGAGCTCAAAGAGATTAGATCTCTTACAATCTTTAAATGGCCTTAAATTGTTGGAGTGATTATTTGATTACTCATTAGAATAATTGTTTTGAAAAAAAAAACATAAAATAAAATAAATGCCAATTAAATTGCATTTATTTTGTTCAACTTTGTCAGTTTGAAGCAATAAATTATACCCAAATGTTAGACAAAGAAAAAAAATCATGACCTTATCTTATACATACATTTCGTTACCTTTTGAAGTAATTTCTAAACTATTACATCCCACTGCACAGCCAAGTTTAGTAGCTTACATATTGTAGACTATTTTTGTCGTGCATTGTAGCACAACCTCAGAAGATTGCATAGTGAGGAAACACTGCAGGGGGGATTTTACTTGGTTCTTGCTCTTCATGTCAGTTTTGTGTATAGGAGCTCAAAAATAAGCGAGGAAAGAAAAGGACAGACTCCGAACTACATTGCAGAGACTTTCAGAAATATGAGCTCCATATTTCCATGTATTGAAGTTGAGCTGCGTCTCAACTTCAATACATTTTATGCAAATCCATTCATTACATTTGAGTAATCCTGCTAATAAGCAGACAAATAACACAGGGTGCCAGGTATAATCTCCTTGGCAAAGGTAATTATCCACTGTGCACAGATTTTTGTTGGCGTCCACCTCTCAGCCGGTAATCAACTCTGACTCCAAACCTAGACTGATTGCTGTACAGCCGTTCAAAGAAATCAGCCCCATTTCCTCCCACCATCAAAAAAACAACACAGTTTAAGAAATTGGGAAAAATATTTATATCTCTGTTGTTTTGGTTTTTCTGTTGGAGAGAATAACAAGCTGCATTCAGCTCAGTTTGTCTGCAGATGCATTCATCAGCGCCACTACACTGTCAAGCGGGGGGCGTGACATACACGAGCAAGCTCACTGCGAAGCACATGCACAAGCAGCCACAATATGCGACCACAACCACATTCACAGAGGCACAGCTGGAGACTGATGCTGTGCTCATCAGTGTCACTGCTGCAGAGCGTTTCGCAGCACATATCGCAGCAGGAGGGAAGACAATGGGAGAAGAAGAAAGATGCTTACGTAAAGACGAAGATGGAAACAAAGGAATTATGGGATGCAAACATCCCCCCGGCAGGAGCACAGACAAAACATACATTTTGACAGAGTGACTCATTAATGGTGTCAAACTGGAGATTAATGCACCAAAAAAAAAAAAAAAAAACTGAATCAGTGAATAATTTCAGCTTCCAATTAAAAACTCAGATACATCACAAAATGGTGGTGCAGTGATGAGCTCAACAACAAATCCACATCCCCCAAAGACAAACTTGGGCCATTATCAAGACTGTAAGTGTTTCCATGGGTGTTGCATTTCTTTATCCCTCGTTTTCTAGTCTACATTCAACAGAGCTCTGCTGTCATGCTCTGTACAGCCGCCCACGTTCACCCTTGCAGAGTGCAAGAGAAAGGAAGGAGAGAGGGAGAGTGGGAGGGAGGTGGAGGAGAAAACCTTGCTTTCACAGTAAGAGACCAATGATACATTATGGGAGGACAAACCATATTGCTCCATGCTGCTTCTCTTACAAATGACTACAAAACCAAACAATAAGTGAACATATTGCAAAAATCGAAGGAGGAATGCCAGGCCTGTAATCCTACACTTTGGGGAAAACCACTGAACGTGGATGTGAGGGTTATGCTCTTTATGTAAAGACACTCATATTTGCCCATCCAAGGCTTCAGTAATTTTCTGGTTAATTAATTCAAATACAAAACAGCTTCTTTTATTGGACTAGTTCTACTGGATTCAGGTCCTGTTTACCCCCCAGGTTAGAAAAACATTTAGTTTTTAATAACAGCACCAATGTCTGTGTTTATGCAACACACAAATCCATAAAAAAAAGGCGAGTGGCCCTCTGATGTATAGACTAAATTGAAATTCAACTGCATTCATTTTATAATCAGAAAACAACAATAAGAAAACACAAAGTTAGGACAATAAATTTCCAAAATAGCATCATAAAGAAAAGTAAGTAAGGTACCAGATACTTCCTCAGTTATAAACAGGCATAGAAAGGGCCATGAGCAGCCAAGCTGCATAGGAAAATCTGGTTTTCTGAACTCTGTTAACAGATTTGAATTCCCAGATAATTGCCCATCTTGTCTACTTTCATTAATAGATTGTTTTTCACACGACATTTATGAAAACTGTTTTATATTTTCATAAAATATAAAACAGTTTTGCTGAGTCAAAGTAGCTAATACTTTGACTCACAGAAAAGTATAATTTAAGACTTCCTCATCTTTTGATTGAAAGAGCATGATAACAAAAAAAGCAGAAATAAGTAAACAGATAAGCTATAGTTACCAAGGCTAAGAAGAAGCTGGCTGTCTGCTGGAACAAACTTATTTTGAGTTGATTTTGCTTATGAAGTCTACTGTCTAGGCACCATGCAACAATTTTATATCAGCCCTGTAAAAGTTAACCTCACTGGGCTTGATTGTATTAAAGTTCCCTAATGACTATCTGTGCACTCGATTTCTTCTGTTTGAATGGTAGTTCCCAGAAATGCACCAAAAAAGATTATCCTGGCCAACACCGATGTATGCTTTATTTAAGGTCTGACCAGTTGATTGCAACTTTGACTCTCCTTTTTATACTAAGGGCTGTAACATCTAATATTACATATGCTGTCATTTTTATAAAAACAGTAGTGCGAAATGAAATAGAAAATAAAAGGGTAAAAAAAATTTATAGTATATCAAATAGGGACATATTCCAAACTTTTATTTGACTACTAATAAATTCCAGAAAGCGCATCAGAGTACATGTTGGTTGATTATTTATAGACTTAGAATGGTTTGGAGTTCGCAGGTTTTATGAACAGCATTCAGCTATAGAGTTGGACAGAACGGGAATCGAACTGGCGACCCGATTAAGGGACTAACTATCACCATCATTGTTCCACCAAAAAAGGAAAACTGGTCAATTCCAATATCTATGAATGCATCTACAGTCAACAGATTTGAACTGTAAATATGACATTAATCTATATCGTTTTGTTTCGATCAGAACCTTGCTGCCACAGGGTGGCTGTAATGCACCAAGGCAGGCTTTCAAAACTGTCAGACATAAGAAAAGCTACCAGGCTAAAATAAATCCTCTAGTAAAACCTGCTTGCTTTTCCACTCAGAAACCAATGTTTAGTCAGAACAAGAAGTAAGAAGCAAGCAAAGCCAAAGTCGACAACTGTCAAAAAGAAGCAACTTTCTTGAATTTCAGCACTGAAAGTCGCCCACAGCGTGGAAGAGAAGAGGAGGCGGCTCATCTTCAGATAGTCAGGGTTCCAGCTTCGTTTTAGTCTCCGATTACTCTTTGTGTTTCCTTTTATTAAAATATATTATATCAATCCATCCAGATTATGACCCATTTAATTTCAGAGGGACTGATTTTGATCAGACACTGTTCAACAGGAGAATGAACAAGAATGTGCTCCTTTAATAACTCGTATTCAAGACCAGTTTTTGGATGCACTCAAATTGTCACAAGCTGCTTATTATAACTTACCGTCTTTATCTCCCCACAGACCACTGAGCTAAAGAGATAAGGGAGGTGAAAGCAAAAAACTAAAGCTGACTAAAGCCAACTCAACTGGTAGTTGAAGTAGAGGAGACGTATGAATCAAAAAAAAAAAAAAAACACCAAGAGCACTGACAAATGTTGATCTGTGGAGCCTGGACTGGTTAACTACAGAGAGACAGACAAAATGTCCCTTACTATAGCTGTGCTAAGCATAAAACCTGAGTAACCATGGAGTGGGAATTACTTCTCTCTCTCCCTCTCTGTTCTCATAACCAATTAGCCAACCCACATTACTGAATCAAATGACTGGAGGGTTAAAGTTGACAGCATCTGATGCATGCTCCATTATGCACAGCAAGAACAGCACTATTTTCACAACCCACAACATGCACATGTGCTCCGTGAATCTCTGAAGTCATTATTTTTGCAGCAAAACATTATGCAGCCAACAGTCTCATTACGTGGAGAATGACAGCTCTCTGCATTTCGGTGCTCTCCAGTGGATAGAGCTTAAAAAAAAACAAGATACTTTTTACCTTCATTTTTAATCTGAACTGCACTGAATTTAAATGGGTGGGTTAAAAAAAGGGAACATTTTAACAGCTTGCCACAGAAATTTGTGTTGGATCGTTGCAATACACATTAAACCAATGCCTCTGTGAGTCAATAGACTGCTTTACACTCGGGGGTTTTGCTCTTAAGAGCATTGTTTGGATACCAGATGAGCTTGATGTCGTCTTGTTGAGAGGCAGGCCAGCTTACGTCAGCACTGCTGGCTGCCAGCCAGCACCACAGAGCAAGGACGCAGGACAGACAGGCGTGAACTGCAAAAAGGCCATTTTCCTCCAGGCTTTTCTTGGCTTTCAGAGCCCGTGAGCCTAATTCTGCTACAAGGCCAGTCCCTGGCATCCTCTCCAGATGGCAGTGAACAGGGGGGGTGACCAGGCAGATTAGGAAGAGAATGATGACTGGTTCCTGACTACGCATCCGGTGGCTCAGACTCATTCTCTCTTTCTTCCAGGCACATGCCAGCCATGGCCCTGAAGACCGGAAGATGCCGTCTGTGCGCTTCAGAAAGGTGCTAAGCTCGTTTATGACTGACTACGATGCTGAATGGCTGACAAAAAACAGAGCATTTGTGACGACTCACAGAGGCAATGACAACACTGCTGTGTCGGTAACCGTAACAAGCCTTTTCTAAAGCAGCAGAGGAACGGCTCTAGCCAAAACAAGATACAGTGCTCCTTCAAAATAATCATTTACCATAAGGGCTAAAAACAGATTTTCTTTAAGCTTAATTTTAGATAATTGCTGTGAAAACAGAAGTGGAAACTGAACCTTTAAACTTTACTCTCAGTAGTAGTAAATCTGTGTCTTTGTGTGAGAAAGAACATGAAAGTGACAGCGCGGATGGGGAACAGCGATGTAAATTATGCTCATAAATGAAGGCACAGTCAGTGAATCAGAGCAGATTTCATGTTCAAAACAGGCATTTACACTATTGTGGAGAAAAAAAGTTGAGACAGGTTCTACTTTCCTCAAAATGTTGGGAGATTTCACTAGAACACGATGCCAAAATATGTGATATGATGCAGACAAATGGCGTGAAAACTGCAAGAGGAAGACAAAAATTCCTCAGTGTTTAGGAAAAATTCATTAGACTATACATTCATATATGTGTGTGTGTGTGTGTGCGTGCGTGCGTTCGTGGGTGCGCTTCCTTAAGTTTTTATTTGTTATTGTGAGATGTATGTTATGTAACATGTGTGAAACTAGGTATCATTTGCATATTCAAATTAAATCAACTCATCTCCTGCATAGAAAAAAAGTGGCTATATGTGATCTATATACTACTTAAGGGAAGAAATGTGAAGAGAATTGATGACTTGACAAAGTTGAAGAACGTTTTCACCCAATTGCAGTCATTAAGGGTTTGCATGCTCAGAGTGCCTTTGGAACAGAAACGCAATGATTTATCAAAATGAACAGTCTTATAAAACCTCCCTCATAGCCATTTCTCATCCTTTCCACACTGCATAATGGAAAGAGTAAAACAGAGGGGGAAGTCGGGAACAAACCTTTAGAAGAGCTGAAGAGCCCTCTGAACAACTCAGACAAAAGTTGCTGCGTTGTTGTGAGCGTGTCGGCTGATTTATGACTGTCCTGTATAAGTGAGGCTGCATATCTTACATAAGCTCTTTCAACTAGAGACGATACACACCACACCACGGGGTAGCAATGAATGATTTCTACGCTGCCTGAGCCCATGCTCCTTTGTCACATGCCTTGGTTTTCTAGTTGTTGGAGAAACACGACTGAAAAAGGAAAGAAGCTAAAACCGCCTGGAGTCGTGGGGATTACAAAGGCCTCCCATCAAAAAAAAACAAAAAAAAAACGGTGTTGCTGAGGCGCAGCTCCTTAAACCTGGTAACAGAAAGAAACTGAAGCTACAAAAGCTTAAAAATGACCTAAAATCACAGTCTCCTTTGATCTATTACAGTAGCAGTTTGATGTGCAATTAAGAAATTGATGTAATTTTCAGAGATGTGATGGAAGAGCTGAAACAGAATTGTAAACAGGACGATTATCCTGGGGAAGACTTGTGAATATTACAAAATTTCTTCCAAGGTCGACATTAAAAATATTTTTGGTCAAAGTTAAAAGATGGGAATAAAAGTTTAAATAAAGTGTTTATCTATGCAACTTTTCCAACATTTAATAGGCAGGGCCACCACACTGGCTTTGAACTCAGACCTGCACAATGTAACAAATCGCAAAAATCTTCTCCATATCAATGTGTGCAATATCGCAATCGCACACTTCTCACTGGAGGCAATTTTTTTTATTTCAGGTGCTGCGCATTCAAATGTAATTAGTCAAGTGGAACAGACTTTCTCTATCCTTTACCACCATCTCTGCTTTGTAGTTTAGTGACCACAAATTTAAAGGTAAGATGTGGACACTAATGATCTAAAAAAAGACATTGGTAATGAAACTATTGGTCAATAATAATAGACAAATATCACAATATTAAGCAATGATGATGTCAAGTAATATTTCCCAAAATTGGTTTAGCTCTAGCATTAAGATCTGGCTTTGGTATGGATTCTGGATTTTTCTGAGTTAACAGAGGGACAAACTGTAACCAAGTACTGGTTCCAAACTCAATGTGGAGACTAAATGCCCATCAGAGTCACAAGAAATGGCTTCCCTATTCAATTTTAAATTTGGCACAAAAGTGGTGTCATAAACACAGCTAAAATCTATACATTACTGCATCCAAAGTCTGTGATTTAGTGCAAATTTTTGTTCAGACTTGTTCTAGCCCAAACCAGTATGACTACATAACATGTTGGAATGTTTATTCACAGCAGAAAAACATCCAAGTCTAAAAAATGAGGAGTTTCTCATGGCTGTTAAAAAAAAGGAAGCACTAGAGTGACATGTTGGCAATCTCACAATTTCGGGATTAGCACAGCAAGAGCTACGCGATTTGGAAAATAATAAGAAGATGGAATTATAACACACTCCAAGATGAATGCTGGTGACTTACTTGCATTAACGCCCACGTGCAGCAAGACCAGCTGCCACAACAGAGAGCAGAGCAGCTTAAATTACAGAACTCACACTGAGCAAGCTACTTCTTTCTTACGTAAAAACACAGCCACACTGCTGTATATTCACAGGGGAAATACATACTGCTGTATCGAGATGGAAAAAGCAGCATTGACCACACTGAGTTTTCTTTTAAATTGTAATGACTACTGCTATGAAGTGGGCCCACAAGACTCTGTCTGTGATCACATGCTTTTAAAACCCAGTGGGTGCCCTGTTCCCATCACACCCTGAATTATAGTTTTAATCATCTCTTCCTGTTTTCCAGAGTGAAATAGTATTGCTGTGAGCCACTTTTTTTTTTCTAGTACATCATGTCATCCTGCCTCTTCTGTTTGGCAGCATCTATCTGTAACTGTTCGCATGCAACTTACATACATGCATGTCCACCACATAAGTGTTCACAGCATGGTTTCCAAATCGTATGAAAACTCTGTCTACAGTCGGGTGAGAGTCCTTTACTGCAGCAAAGCCACAATGTACACAATAATTACACGGACGACTTAGCAAGAGAAGTGGCACAGAAACATTGTACAAATTGCTATGTGTGATGAGTGGCAGGGAAGTAGGCCAGCTGAAAGGATGGCATCCCCATCTGGGATTCTCTCTAGAGGTTACCTCTATGAGCAATCCCCGAGCCCAGAAGAAATCTGCAAGACCCAGACACTATTCTGCCTCAGACTTCTAAATATATTATCAGTACAAACCAGCTTGTAAACTACACCGGGTTTTATGCTTGTTTTGTCCTACAAAGGGATATTTTAGGACGCCAGATGAGCCAACCCAACATATTACGTTAGATTATGGATGGATGAATTAGCTGGGCACATTTGAGCATATAAAATGGCAACATTTTAGTAATACATGCCGAGTCCTTCCTTCGACTTATCGATTGACTGGATGTGCATCTGCTTTAATTCTCAATGCTCTGGTAAACAAAGAGCAAAGCCTTAATGTTAGAATTAACATTAAACTATTATATATATATATATATATATATAATAAAAAATAAACAGATGGTGAATCTACTGAGAAAGCCCAACATGTGATGTCTTATGTCTCCAGTTGTCCATTATTGAATTCAGACTTTCCATCAATAAAAGTTTTGTTGAGTGTATTTTACAATATTCATCTTTAATGGTCAGTGCTCTCAAGAATTTCTTCATCGCAGTGAGTGTCTGAGAGGCTTACCTTGAATATGATGTTGTAGGTGCATCACAGGAAGCCCAAGACGGGAAGACCAAGGAGGAAGGGAGAAAGGAAATCAATGAGTTCAATGCATGGCAATTTGAAAGTAATCAATTTCAAAAGTCAATAAGTTACATTCCTGCTGTTATTTGCACAAATTTTTCACTTCTTGTGAATAGTTTGCCGTTTGTTTTATGCTTAAAGATACATGAACGTCTTTTTCTTGAAGCTATCCAACTCCGTTCCAAATTTCTTTGAGTCCAAGTACACTATTTTTAATTGTTTAGCAAATGTTTTGCTTTTTGTCATAGTGCATGTCTAAATTAGGAAGAAAACGCAGCTTTGGATGCTGAAATACGTAAACCTATTGCTAGTTGATACACGCCATTTATTTATCATGCCGCTGATTGGCTGTACCCCCAAGAGCAGAGATAGGGTACACAGTGGATGTTATGCCCTACAGTGGTGCTAAGATGCTTTTCACTGTGCACATTAATGCATAATAAGGTATATTTGAACTGTAAAAATAGGCAATTAAAAGCATTTGTGCAGGTGTCTCAAGTATTTGGGGATTTCGGTTATTGGTAGGCAGCTAACCCCTGCAAATACTGGGGAGTCAACTGCATTACAAGTTTAATAACAGATCTTAGGAAGCAGCCATTTTGTCATTTCAACTTCGAGTTTTTCAGTCTGACGATGCAAAAAGATGACTCGTGTTTTGTAATTATTGACCCATCTCAGAACCTCATTTATCAAATACTTAATAGTATTTTATAAAAATATTATTTTTAGGTTTCATGAATGAAAAGAGTGAGACCATGATAGAATCCTAGCCTTTAAATGATCAAAAACAGAAAATAACTAACCTTACATAAGTGAATATTTCAGGAATAAGTCATTTTAAATAGGCCAACATGTTTGAAGTGGAAAACTTTTTGTAATAGTCTTTCAGCTTTTTTTAAGAAAACATATTACAAATGCTTTACCTAGAAGGGAGACAAAAAAAGAAGCTTCAAAGATTATCATTATTCTGGCATTTGTCAAAAATGACCAAATTTTGCTGATCAAAATGACTTAACACAGAAGTTTTAGTCTGACATAATGTCAACTAGTTAGGGGAAAATAGGGCTATATGTCTTTGCGTACAGGAAAATATCTAATTTCAACTGTATTCGCATGCCGTGGGCACCATTCAAGTAAGCTCTGACACGCTCCCATCATGTTTCATCATACAGCTTGATGGTATTTTTGTGATGTCAACTTGTCTCCGTCTCCGACACTCTACATTCCTACTTCACTATTTGCCTTGGTAAGGTAATATTTTTGTTTTCAATCACAACACTGACAGTGTGCACTTGCAAACTCAGGCAGTTTCAACAACGGAGCTGTAAACCGAATACCAAAATATGGAAACAGATTATTCAATTCGTACAACTCTCAAAATGCCAAAGCAAGCAAAAACCACCACAATAAAGCTTAAAGTTTGAACAGTTTCTGAGAGGGCTATGAACTCATGCTCAAACACCTCTATTAAGAAATAAAATCACTAATGATGTGCTAGCGTAATCTTTTACGGAAACTTCTTTCCAGCCAATGTTCCTGTTCACTGCCTTCACGTCGAAGCAATCACGTAGAGATGTTTTTTTATGCTGAGCTCAGACAATCTTTGCTCATTCAATCTCTTGTGTTTGATTGGGGTAGTCGATTCTCCATCTGAGCCATTTATCTCTGTCCTCTTCTCTCCCTGGGCTTCTCTTGCCCTGACCAAAGCTGAGTGGCCTCTGAATGCCCCCATTTATTGTCACTCTTAGTCCATTCACTGACACACAGTTATGGAAGACTAAATAATAAAAGCAGCAAAATGTTAAAGGCAAGCTTCATGTAAACTATTTTACCATGAACTTTATTGCATACTCAGACAGAAACGGTGCCTCCAAGCATGGATATGCAGAGAAATAATTGATTAGGAAGTGCAGGGCCTTTTCTTTTTTTTCATATTAAAATTCACAAGGACTTTCATGTACAAGGACAACCAACAGCTTCTTCCTGAAAAAAAAAAATAATAATGGTAAGCGTATCTTGCTGGTTATACAGTGTGTCCTAAAACGTGTGATCTGCAACCAGTCCATGTTTGGTTTTGCAGCAGCTATCCCTGTCCTTGAGTCACTGCAGACTGAGGTGTTTCATTGCTCAGCATGGGTCATATGCAGCAAAAAGAATTTGCAGTGACTCATCACCATGTCACTGGATTCACACAGTGCATCATATTGTAGCTCTCTCGGCTCTTTTCCTACAGTCACGCCTATGTGTTAACTAACACAGTGACCAAGAACAGAAATGGGACTGGAACATTTTAAATAGAGTCATAATGAGAGGTTAGATAAACAAGAATGGAGTGGCAACTCTTTTGGCATTTTTTTATTATTTTTTTCTAAACTCTAAAGCACTGTCCTGAAATGACTGGCTATAAACTTTTATTTGAACTTTTAGCATGCAGGACAGGGTGATGAAAGATACCAAAAGGTTATTTCAAGTGTTTATCTGGATTATATTCTTGATCAATCAGAGGCTGCATTTTGGAGCATTTCAATGATCTTTACACAATGTATGATGGGATACAATACAACCCTCCCTCATCGCTTACATGCACACACATTGCTGTGCAAAAGTATTGATGTCTATTGAACATTTCCACAAACTTCAATGCCTTTAAAAGTGTCTTATATACAGGATTTGCCCACAATAGCTTCATCACACATCCAACCATTTGAGTTGCATTCTGATTTCCAAATAAACCAAACCATGACCACTTGGTTAGACAACTGCTCCGCCTTCTTTGTCAGAGGCAAGGTTGAGAGCATGCTGGACCAGCTGCTAACAAAAAAAATTGATGCTGTAGCCCCTGAGCTGTAAAGGTAATCATCGTACCGATTTGAATGAGAACTTTCAGACATGAGTGCGAAAAAAAATGGGAGAAAGAGAATAGATTGTTCCAGACGGATGCTTTTGAGATGACACTTAAAAGGTAGGAAGAGCAGGGCTTTTAAATGCGTGGGGCGTGTTCTGCTGGGTAATTGGATGGGGAGCCGAGTTCTTCAGGGGAAACAGGGGCACGATACAAGGAAAAAAAAATAAACCAGAAAAAGTAGCTCCACACATTTAGTCAACGTCACCAAGAATACGCATAACCCATTCATTCATATGTTTAACCCATTATAAACGGGAGTTGCTTTCAAAGCCAATGTCTGCTCTGGTTTTGCACCCTTGCTACTGGCTGTGCATGGGTGGAGTGGAGCAGTCAGCCTTTTACATCCCAAAATTTGATGAAACCTTGATGTGGAGTTACCAAATTCAGCAGCCAGTTGTTTGAGATTCAGATTGTTTTTTATTTTTTTGTCAAAGGTTGCTAATTTTACCATTAGTGTCAATTTTCAGGTGCCCTCTACAGTGGAGTGTTGTTATGTTTCATAAGTTTGTGTACAATACTATTTAAGATCTTGAAATAGGACTGATATTACTTTTGGTTAACGTTTTAAGGGTTCTTAATGTGGCTGAACTGCCATTGACTCGTTTATTCCTATGGTGTTTTTGACACATTTTGAAATGCTAACACTTGTTTGTGACATGCTTACGATGCATGGGCTTATTTTCAGTTTATAATATTAGAGCATTGAATGCATTAAATTAATTATGTTTGTTGCCGAACATTTGATTAATGAATTATTTAACAAGCTAATTTAATGTGAAACTTAATTATGAATGTATGAAAGGAATTTTGAATCATTATTAGTAGCTATGCATTTGATTTGTTAACTGCTGATTACTAATTGCACTTTTTGCTGACCTTTACAGGTCAAGATTTTTTTTTATTACGACCCTAGAACCTCTAAGAGCGGTGAGCTGGTACGACAATTTACTTATTTTTTCTCTTCTCTTTTTACCTCTGGACCTTGGATGCACAGAGTTCGCATATTGGATGAAAATTTGTGCTGTTTGTTTTTGCTGAAGACTTAACTAAAGGGAAAAAGCCCTGAACTCTTGAACTACTCCCACAGTCACCGGGGGAATGACTAAGCCTTTTGAAGGACCCGGGGAGGAAGACTCAAACTGTAATTGTTTATTGTTTGTGTTATTGGTATAATTGTGTCTGGTGATGTCCATTTTTTAGTTTATTTCTTAAATACATTTTTGCAACTTAAATCAAGTTTATTGTTTTGCCTTGCTCATTCACTTCAAGCTCACACAACAAATATAGTTTTCTGTCGTCCTCCATCATATACATCCCGTTGCAATAATTAATATAATTATATGTTAGCGTTACACATACAGAGACAACATTGAAAGCTTTACCTGATGCTACAGTGAGTGAGACAGGATCTTATCCAAGAAAAATAATGATAGGAAAATAGGAACTTTTTTTTAAAGATGTAATGGTCACAGTAGAAAGTAGTTGATACTGATAGAACTGCAAATGACAAGGTAACTGATGCATCATGTCATGTTAGCGCTACACATAGCTGAAGCAGGTAAACCCTACAACATGAATGAAACATGTTTGAATGGATCATCAAGTAGCAGCAGCAAACAGTTTACAGAAACAATAGCAATCATGTATGGAGCAAAGGGGATTTGTCTATTTGCTCTCTGAGGGGAGGGGGGTGAGTAGAAGAAAGTGGGGGCTATAGCTGCAGCACACTTTGAATAGCGCATTTCAACGACTTCCAGTCACAATATACGACACCTCTCCAAAACGTCCCGTTGCTTCCGTCTCCCCAGGCAACCGTTTCAGTCAACAGACGCCCATTCTGATCAAGGGGGAAGGCAACTGTGTGTGGGGAGATTCACACATCAAGAAAACACGCACTCTCACACAGAGCTACTCCAGCCACCTACTTGAGTTATATAACACATGTCGCTGCCTACCCGTCCACCAGCAGATCTGCACTGCACCCAGCCAAGAGCAGAGCTTCATTACCAAAGCTTGTACACAGCAGAGGAATTACAGCTAACTTCCTAATCTCACCCAGCCTGGAAGATTCATTTCAAACATGAGGGCAGGTCCTCTGGGCTGTTGATGCTAAGTGACCTATATAATGTCCTAACAGTGAAAACTGAGATTTCAGTGAGATGGATTTTTCCCAAAAGCCACACCTGACTATCCACCAGGGTGGGTTTTGGCTAAAGATCAGTTTTCAATTTGGGCCGGTTAGCGTATCCCTCCCCAGCACATTTAAACATAGTCTCTCTTTTTTTTTTTTTTTGCTCAAAGCCCCACTGGCATGAAGAGACCACAGGAATATTTGTTTTATTGTGTAAACAGACAAAATGGGTCTTTGAATAAGTCCAGGCTGCGATGAGCTGCCAGCTCTTTTTTAGGCCAAATCTAGATTTTACGCCTGCTTCAGACACAACAAAGAATACTGTTTTGTAGCTGGTGATGTTCTCTTGAAGCCAAATAGGTGAAAAGCCACCATTTAGTAGTTTTCATTTTCAAAGAAGCCCTGCAAAAACACTAGAATAGTAAAAAAATAAATAAAAATTAAATGGTTTACCAATCTATTTTATGAAACTACAATGCTGATAGGTGTTTAGTTGGATTTTTCAGTGTTCCTGCTGCAACTGCAACATGAAGGACAACACTGTGCTACTTGGAGGTAATTATTGCAAACTATAAGTCAAGGATGGCTGTCAGAAGACTTCAAAGAAACATAATTCAGTTAAATCCATCATTAAGACATGGAAGAAGCAGACCACTTATTTAAATGTGTCTGGTTTTCATCTGCCTAACAAACTGAGTGACCTGGCAAGAAGGTGAGGAAAGTCACCAAGAAAGTATGCATGAGAACTTAAAACCTTCATATAAAAGCAACTGTTCCCTGGGTTCTTCAGTAGATGGAGATGTATATAGTGGCAAAGAGAAAGTCACTTTTGAGAAAAAAAAAAAAAAGACATTTAATAAAACTGGAACGGTCCAAATATATGCAACTCAAATAGAAGAATCTTCTTTGGTCTCATGAGCTTTTTTTGGACTACATCCCATGTTTGGTGAACATCACATTCCGCAGCTTATCACAAGCACACCATTTCAATGTAATGCATAGTGGTGACAACTATTATGGGATTCTCTTTCAACAGCAAACCCAGCAAGATGATTAATGAAACCCATTGGCAAATCCTGGAGGAGAATCCGATTCGGTCTGCACAAGAATCAACAGTTACCATAAGATTTTGTTTTACAGAAAGACAGCCAACCCAATTATGAAGCAAATGCTGCACAGAAATGCTTCATATAACAAAAAACATCATACAGTCACCAATTGTGAAACCTTGGTCAATGCTCCAGTTTAAAAAACAACAAGCCGAGTCTTCTGGAGTGGTCTAAGCAAAGCCCAGTTCTTAATCCAGGTAAGAACCTTTGTTTAAAAAGTCAGCGTTTCCTTTGAGTTTATTAAATATGATTTCAAGTATAAAAGACTGAAATATTCACGAGAAGCAAATACATAAACATTGCACTTGCCAGACAGAGAAACCAGTGCAAACAGATATTGGTTATAAAATAAATGTCTTGAGTAGAAAAAATTGACTATGCTTAAAATCAGCTGCAATCAGCTGAATACCATAATGGTCCAGTTTCAGAATGGAATGGACTTCAGGAGCATGAAGCGGGATGCGAGATATATCCTGCGGCAACGCAAGTGCAATAATACGTTCCTTTTAACGTTCCAGTATTTTATTTAAGGCCTGCAGTTCGTTCCAGTACGCAAACACAGAATTGAGGGAGAGCTCATCTACTGAAAAACAGTGTCAGGCTGCTGAACAGTGCACTTTTCATGCCAGACTCCTTAAGAAGGAAAATCTCATCATCCAAAGCGAAGCTGCACTGACACAGCCCAAAGCAAGACTGTGAAAGGATTATTATAAATGGGCACCACTGAGCGCGTCTCTCTTCCCAGAGGACGATACAGTTGTGTCTCGGATCAGAAACACTACATTTCTTTTTTTCTTTTTTTTTTTTTTAAATGGGACCAACTCACACTCAGCAAATGCTATAGTATTGCGGTAACCTTACAAATTTTCCACAGTAACATTGCTGCTGACTGGCAGAGAATGAAAAATGTGACTCGTATGACTGACTTGTTTGATTTTACATACATACTTTTTTCTAATCTGATAATTGACCTTTAATGTTAAGATATTTTGGGACCTACATTGACTGTTCTATCAGGTAATGGTTCTCGTTTTTGGGTCAAAACGAGTATCATCTTAATAAATGCTACATTTCCTAGAACCACCATCCTTGCATACTTAACAATAGTGCAACAAGATAATGTTTTGTGCATTTGTTGTGTAATATTCACTTCACTGATACAACATATTTGGTTGAAGGATCAATTTTGTTATGAGTCATATCTTTACATGTTAGAACATTAACAGACTGAATCCCAGGGGTGAGAATTTTGAGTGGCAAAATCAACTGGTTTATTAATCACAAGCTCAAAATATAATATGGCTAGCTGGTATAAAAGAGTTAGCTCAAGTTACAAAAAAAATATTTCTGTATTTTTGAGTATTTGTATCTCACTAAATAACTCAACACCATAAAACTTTTTTATGAATATATTGCTACCGTGTGTAAAAATACAGGATGCAGGAAAAAACGTCTATTTGTTCTTTATTAAGTAGTTTTTAACCTTGGAACTGAAACATAGTTAGGTTTGGTCTGCTGTCATTCCAAAATCCCAGTTTGGACTTCAGATATCAATAAAAATAGACATCACACAAAATACAATTTGCAAAAAATAAATAAAGATAACCAAATGCTATTAAAGACAATGAAAGTATCACCAATACTATTTGTTATGTTATCTTGTCATTGACCCCACTTCAATGTATTTTAATGACATATAAAATAAAGGAACAACCGGTTTTGACATGAACTATATGTTTCACACTTACATTAAGCAAGAATATTTTTAAAATATCATTCCATTGTGGGTTTTTACAATTAGAATTTTGATGGGAAGAAGCTCACAAAACATGGCTCCAAAGGTTGCAAACCCTTAAGCCCAGCAGTCGGACAAAACTTGGATATTACATATTAATAAAAGAAAATTGCATAATGCACCAGATGACCCTACTGTTTAGTGACAATAAAGAGATGTTTGAAAATGAAATAAATCAGGACCATCTAGACTACTTTGAAGGAATGTTGTGGGATTGTGTTATAAATCTGGTTAAAACAGGCAAAGATTCTTTTTCTAAAAAATTTGATTTACCGGCAGCGTCTGTTATTACTAAACCTCTATAAATCAGCGACAGCTTCACAGATGTGCCAATTACCCATGCCATGTGAACTAAGTAAGCCCCCAAACCATCACAGATGGTGACTATTGAACTGTTTGATTACAAGTAGAAACGAGGTCCCTTTTATCTCTGGATCTGCATCATCCATGGCTTAAAAATGAATTATCAAAACGCTTCACTTCATTCAATCTTAAACAAATCAGGCCCAGAAAATGTGCTTGCTTTATTTTTTGATTTGATCATAAATGTGTGTTTTTTCCCTTTTTCCATTGTTGAATTTGGAGCGGATTTACGATCCGGGAGAAGGTTTGCAGAATATATTGAAGATTGTAATTTCAATGTATGCAATATTAAAATCACAAACACTGTCCACACTGCAGTACATCTATATAATAGCAATATATTGATTATTGAAGGTATAATAATATACATAGCAGTTATTTATTAGTATTTTGATTTTGATACAAAAACTTATGCAGAATTATATGATAAATATCAGATAAATTTAGTAGTAAGCTTTTTTTTTTTACACCTTCAGTTCAAACAGAGGAACATTGCAAGTATAACAAGCTGATATTAGCAGGTTAATTGGTCAGGCTATCTGCTTGGATAGAAAACCTGCAGTCAGCTGCTTGAAGACTATCACACCATTGTTACACTTGAATTGTTAAAATTACAGCAAAGACATCATTGGACTATATAGTCACAACCATGATTTTGACAAGCCAAAGCCTTAGAGTGTAACCAGTATGTATCTGCCTGTGTGTGTACGGCCATATGCAAAGTTAAGGATTGGGCCTATTAAAGAGGATTTGCATGCTGTCCTTTTCCAAACCAAAGCTGTATAAGATTTAAAGTTAAAACAAGCCAAAAGTTGCACATTTTAGCGAAAAGAGTATAAAGCGAGGCAGAAAAAAAAAATTAAACGTGCAGGTGGGAAATCTTTATTTTAAGTTACCTTCACTTAACCATAGAAGATATTTGTGATAAAGCAATCTATGAATCATTTCTCTACTTGTATGACTTCTCTATTTTTCCAAAGAACAACAAAGATGCACCATTAAGTTGAGCAGCTTATTGATTTCTTTATATTACTGGCACTAGCAGTAGCAGCTTTCTATGTAATGCATCGCAGTCATATTCAGCAAATTAGAATATGCATGTATGATGCTTGTTTGTCAAATTTAAAGTATCTTTTAAAAAAAAACTTCAACTAGGTATTACAGAGTATTTGTTTGATTCTTTCTGTTGGTCTATGAAATAAAATATTGGAAAATGTTTTATTTTATATTCTTATAGCATGTTAACTTATGTTAAGACCAGCTGAACAAAAGAAAAACCCAAGTTTCACATATAGGAATACACATTGAAACAAGGGGTGTACTATGAAAAAATAAGAAAAATGGAGCACAATAAAGCAGTCTCCCACACTAATACTCAGCTATGGCATTTTACACTTTATCAGTTGTCATCCCCATATTTGAGAAATTCTAAATCTGAAAATGTCAGAAATATGATCAGAGATTAACTTTTTTTTTTTTGGTTTGAACTTTTTTTATTTTGATTTTAACATTCCACATATCTAACTTTTACAAACAGCATAGTTGTAAACTTCTGCAGCTTTGAGTTGTCTTTTCTTAGACAGAAGCCTCTCTGAAAAGCCCCTCTAAGTTTTTTTGGGTCCAAAACGGGAACTGTAATTGCGTTCCAAGAGGGGTTTGTAGTACATGCAGTCCGCATACTGCACCACATGACATCAGTCCTGGGTCATGGCCAGAGGGAGTCAGCAGTGGAATGACTTTAGCCTATTCCAGTTGAGGGGAAAACAGGAAATGGGAGCATAAATAGCAAATGTGGGGGTCACATTACACTTCCTCTTCACGTATTCCCACAGAATCCAAACCATGTCCTCAAAACAATACGACAAATAATAAATGTGGAAAGATACCTCAAAGTCAACTACTACTACTAGTACAAAAAATCTGATTAAAGCAATATGTAGTTATCACAGTCTAGCCCGAACAATAAGCAGCAATATAAACTGTGAAAACACACTTGGCATATTGCCTGACTTAGTTGTTTGAAGGCTGGGAACATGCGGCCAGTGGACATGTCGAAACACCATCAAAACAATGACATCTCCAAAAGGAATGTAGGACCTGGGTGATAACGCTCAGCTGGCACATGTTAAACAAGCTGCACTGACAAGAGGTCTAACCACACAACTGTTCTCAGTTCACTGAAAATAAACAGAGAGCAGGTGATATATATAAGGTTGGGATATTCTATTTGCAGCCAAGTGTGAGCATTTAAGTCACACTGCTGCATTCACATCCAGCCTTTACTACCACACACACACACACACAACATGTGACTCTCCTATTATATATGCTATACAACAAGAATAGTAAAACAAGTTTGAACTACTGCAATGAGGATGTTCGCTCTCCATACAGTCACTTGCGACCTCACGTAGCCCAGTGAATTTTTCCATTCAAAACCTTTTCCAAACTCAGGTTTTAAAAAATGTCTGCAAAATATATAACATTGCGGAGATTTGAGGACAGACCAGCAGCTACAGCCAGCCAGCATCTTCACAAGGTATTTTGCTTTTATTCAGGACTTGATAAACTTTTTGCACCAAAACACATCGCTCTCAGAGACTTGCCTTAAAATGTGTCCCAGAGTGATTCCGTTTACGTCAAATAATATAACTTATCAGAGACTTACAAAGTCATGACATCCTCTAGGCTTCTGAAATTGTAAAAACTTTTACCTTTGAAAATGGAAATCTTATTACTCTGGTTTTCAGAAAATACAAATAATTTTGGTAATTTTACTGAGATAAAACAGAAAAAGTTCTGTCTGATTTAATGTTATATCTTTTAAACGTAGAATAGGAAAAAATACTTGCAGCAAGTCGACCAAAACACACTGTTCTTGAAGAGTGACAGATAAAAAAAAGTGGCATATCCTTTAGGGAATTACGCTGAATTTCCACAGCACTGCAGTCTTTAAATAGTCTCTGCGTGTTCTCAATTACATGGCTAACTTTTTACACTCGCGCTGTCTGCTGTCAAACACTGCGGCATCATGGGCTCACAAACTATGTATGTCACATTTTCTTCATCGAGAATATTCTTACAAGAAAGAAAAGAGGGCTCCCTGAGGGCCGCAAAAGTTTCTTTAAGAAGTTTGTGCTTTAAGAGAAAAGGCTACTGAGCCTTGTTATTCTGGAAAAGTACAAGACTGCTCTCAGCAAAAAAAAATTATTTTCTTTTGCTGATATTGCGGAATTTTCTTTTTTTTTCCATTTTCTCAGACAACTTTTGTGAATTACTAAATCAAATTCTTTGGAGCTATGCCTTAATTGCATCAATGAAACCATTTTGTTAGACTGAAAGTGAATATGAGTTTGTGATTTAAGATTTAATCTCATTGGTTTTGAGCTGGGCCCGTCTAAAATGCTCTGAGGTTACTTTCAGTGACTCGATGCTATATAAATAACTGAAGTAAAATTGATCTTGGCTCAGTGATGATGTGGCAACCTGCCCAGGGTGTACCCCACCTCTACTGGAGATAGGCACCAGTCCCCCTACTACCGCTAACAGGCTAAAGATAGAAAATGGATAGATAGATGGATAAAATGGAATCCTCAACTGAATGGGATCTGAATCCTTCCGCGGAGGAAGTTTCCAGATACAAAGTAGTTCTATTCTGGGCACACTTCATTCTTCCCCAAGATCCTCTGTCCATCCCCAACCTGGACCAGGCCAGTATCTTCCCACAGTTAGTCACGGGACTGCTGGCAAGCTGAGGGGACTTGGAGGCATATGCGCCTTTCCATCTGTTGCTCACTCTCTGCTTCCCAAAACCCTTCCTCTGTCAGTGGCCATCTGCTTTTAGCCCTTCCCCACTGGCAGGAAACATGAGCACTTCCAACATAGGACATGGCTCATGCACAAACTGAAAAAAAGGAGAGTAGCCTATAGCAAATTTAATCCGACACCAACGTAATCCCCCCAAACTAAATGTTGCATAGAAATAGAAGAATACGACCTTCTACATCTACAACATGAAAATGTGGTTGAAAAGTGAAAAGACCTTTACATAAAATGCTGTAAATGTGGGTTGAAGGTCATTAGGGTTTACTTAATTGGCGAACAAAGAAGCTGTGAGCTAAAAAGGTCCAGTTTTCAACAAATCTTGGTGGCTAATAAAGTTGTCACCAGCCAAAGAGTTGTCAAAGGATATCCCATGTTTAGAGTGCCAACCGCACAAGTATACAGAAAAAAATGTAAAAATTTGACTCTAGCTGTATGGTCCAGGACATTTTTAACTGCACTATTAGAAATATCTTTAAATAATAGCAGTCGTGAAATACTGATTGTTCTCTCCTTTTGTCAGAATGCACTGGTTTTAAACAGTAAATAAATACTGTTTTGAGAAAAAAATAAATAAAAAATGGCATCAGTATTCATATTAGTAAGCATTAATCATTTGAATAGGACAAGATTCAGCTTGCTGTTTGCCATACAAAAAGCAGCAACATAATCCCAGTTCAGTACATTTGAAATCAATATTGCTCGATATTTTTATAAAAATATTTTTAACTATTTTCTTGTATTTTCTATTGTAGTTAAAGAGAAATCACAATCCCCTTACATTTGTGCTGACAGGTCAAAGCTTAAAAACGGGAAATCAGCCACAAGATTCTGATTGGTGTATCTCTAAAAAGTACATTTATCTTTATCATCCAGACAACTAATCAATCCTAGTTACGATCTAAGTCCTTCTGATGGCTTCACTGTTTGGTAAAGATAACGTGATGTCTTCTTTTGCAGATCTGGTCAACTAACCAAACAAATTACTCTCAACTATTTGATCAAATGGCCAGAGATGACCTCTAATTTTTCATCACCCAGGAGAAAATTGTCATCTTAAGCCCAAAAAGGAATACTGTTGGTGTCGATTTTCTTCTTTCCATTAAACTGGATTAACTTTTTACATTTTCTTTAATAAAAGGGCATTAAAAAAAAGCCAAACCAGCATTTCATTGACAATTCCCTTCAACCGAAGTTTAGATCAGGACTTACAAACCCTGAACCCAAATATGACAGAGTGAGAGAGAGAAAGTCCTCTACTTTATTCATATGAGAGATAAGAATGAGTATGAGTATGCGACCGCCTTTTCCCTGCTCTTCTGCATTTAGAACATTAGAAAAAAAATTAGACGTTCATCAACAGGAGAGAGGGGGCCTTTGTTAAGCAGCACAATGGAGAACATTCTGCAGTGGAGGACAGCGTCACATTCAATGAGCCAATGTTGTGTTGTTGCAGCCGAGCGAGGACAGCGGGACCGATGCAGAGACTGCACTCTGACCCCAAAAGACCTGCCCGGGCCCTTAGATGGTGTCTCTGTTTACAGCTCACCAGTTCAGCTCATCTCTGCTGACCTGCGGTCAGGAGTCAATATGCACTGGTAAAATGAATTTCAATAGAGCTGCAATGAGCAGTCTGAAGCTCTCTGGAAGAAAGAGTAAAAACAGAGGGAGGCATGCGTGAACAGTCGTGTGTTATCTGATGAGGATCTGTCAGGGGAGACAGGTTGTTGCTGCTACATTATGACAAAGGACATATGTGACGTAAACTTGACATGCAGCAAGAATTAAAGCTTCTGAGGTTTTGAATGAAACTTAGGCTGAAAAAAAATGTTTGTCGTGTACAATATCGAGGTGTTTCCTTATGTCAGCTGGAAGTCAGGTGAGTTTAATAATTGTGTGAATGTCTTCTGGGACTGAAAATAAAGCAAAATAAATCTTTCAAACTACATATGCTGGACCAAGTCAAATGGGTTTAATTTACCCATTTAATTTATTGAATTTGTTAAACCATGTCTGCATTTCATTCAGGCCATGAGAGAGCAACAGAAAGTAACTTTCTGTAAGCAACGGGAAGGCTAAATGGAGGACAGCAAGGTTGCTCATTTATTTTATTTTTTTATTTATTTTCTTTCATACCCTCTCTGCCATAAAACAAAGTACATTTGGAAATGTTTGCAGTGTTTTAGAAACATGAGTTGAGGTAAGAATTTATATTCTCTGAGAATATCAGTCGAGACTGTTGTCTAACACCAACTATATTTACCATGCAAAACTCTAGTGCAGTGGTTCTTAACCTGGGTTCGATCGAACCCCAGGGGTTCGGCGAAGCCTCTGCCGCGGAGGTAAAGACACACTTGTGTAAAGTGATGACGCGCCCCACTTTGCCGTCACTTGCTGCAGAGGATCACGTTACGTTGCTTAGCCAATCAGTGCTGCGGAGGAGCACTGATTGAAGGAGTTCCACTCAGCATGGATTTGAACTTGTGTCTTTAATTACTTCAACAAAGCTCACCGTTTTTACCAAATTCTGTAGCTTTTGGTGTACTTCTAAATCTGCTCTTAGTCGCATCTTTGCGGGGTTGCTACTGCCTCTAGTGGCGTGAGGATGGTAACACAACTAATATAATTGCATTACTAAATCAGAATACCGCAAAGTCTTTATTATTTATTATTAATTTTTCATTCTCTTAAGAATGTAGAGCTAATTAAATTATCTAAACAAGACCTTAAAGTGGTTCCAGTTTGTCTCGAAGGCAAAGAAAGTTTCAACCTGTTGAAACTGGCACATTTTAAATACCTTGGGTCGTTCCTGGACAGTCAGCTCAACTTTGCTGAAAACACTGACTATATTTTGAAGAACTGTTCTCAGAAGACTTTGTGATCTTGAATTATGTCTTGAATTTGGGGGGGAAAAATCATATTTATCACTACAGAAGGGTTCAGTGAATGCGCATATAAAACTGGTGGGTTCGGTACCTCAAAAACGGTTAAAAAACATTGATCTAGTGTAAGATGTTAACCCCAGTTTATCAGATCTATTATCACTTGGTAGTAAAAGAGCAAAGCACTGTTTTACAGTGACTGCCCTTTCACAATGTGACTTAACGTCACCTCTCCTCTTATATAAATAAGAAAAAAACTTCACACAGCAGGAAACAATATTTCCTTTGCTGTTTTTACATTTTCTGATTGGCTTTAAAGAGAACTCAAAATGGTTTAAATTATCAATGGCAAGTCAAAGCTTTACATTTACTGTAACTTTGTAAAACAGAGAAATTTCTTGCTCTCAGTTTTACTGCTTTATAGATTACAGTAAATACTTTGAACAAATATTTAGTCCTAAAGAGGTGGACATTGTGAAATATCAGCAACAACTGGAGCTGACCAAGTGCATCTGAATTTATGGTGGTGTTGTTCTCAGACCATATAAAGATATCTATCATGAGGTGACATCAGTGAGACATACAAAAATAAAAATTAGAAGATACATATCTGTTTTAAAGTTAATCTAAAATCATTTTCCATCTTTTACAAATTAACACACTCCAATATGCATCACCTCAGCTCTATGGGGGCCCTAAGTAATTGTGAACTAGTTAGTACTAGATAGCGAGAAGGCAAATTTAACAAACCACATAACAGAAGTTCACACAAGTGCCCCCTCTCTTTAACTTTACAAAAATAATTACTTCCCCTTACTGTTGAACCTTATGATGCAATCTTATAAGCAAATACTAGCCTCTCACAGTGCCCAATTATTTTTCAGAGGACCATTCAGAGACAAACAGTGAAAGCAATATAAGAATGTCCAGACGTGTGCCCACATCTCTTTGATTTTGTAAACCCCTACATCTGTCGACATCTGTGTAAGATCTGATCACACCAAAAATCTATTTCTCAAAGTCTTTCAGAGGTTAAATCATCTTATCTATCGATCTGTTTTATTTACGCTGCCAAGTTACATACAGTGTCTGAACACACGAGCAAAAACCTACATTGAAGTGCTGCGAAAACTACAATTAAATATAAGAAAAGAGATGGCAAGACTTTCAAAGACTTTCAACGTAACCCTTTAAAGCGTCCGTCATATGTCTAAAATATACTACGTTTTGGCTCTCAAAACATTTTGTAGAAGGTTCACTGCACAAAATAACTGTTCAAATAAGCCTGGGCATTCGTAAGTGAAAGATCACTCATGTTGCAACTGATCTCACTAATCCTTAAGGACCTAAAATGTGAAATGTAGTGGAAGAAGAGAATATTTTATGGTGTTTATATGCAGTCTCAGTGTCAATTGAGAGTTCATGTTAAAATATTTACTCTCAGTGAACTAAAACCCTCTCAGGTGAGGTCTCATTTGAAACAGATGTTTAAAAATAAAAACACCTTGTTAACTGCAAATCCTCAAAGCGACCATCATTAACTCAGAATATGACTTGTGCAAACTGTGTCATGTTAAGACTCATGTTTCAGTTGCTGTCACCCGCATTTTGTCCCCATCAAGTTAGGACTGAAAACATGTATTTAATGAAAATCTTGGACAAATATTCACATCACTTGCTCTGATGCATTGAAATGGAGTTACTATGCGTTATTCACTTGTTGCCATGGTGAATCATGTTATCAGAGCTCAATTGATGGTAGTTTTTTTCCCATTACTCACACATGCACCGATAGTGAGGGTTGATTGAACACGTGTAATCTTAGCCAAATTGGAGGCTTCTCATTTTAGGCCCTACAAATAACACTCATTCAATGGTTTATAGAAATGAATTCAAATTACATCATTTTTTAGAAATGCTCTGTAGGCGCCTTGAGTCATCAATAATTTATTTATGCCTTTCTTTAAAAGTCAAAGAAGTTTGTTGTATTTTAAGATGTTTGTTAAACAAGAGTCCTACAGACTATATAATTTATTGTAGAATATTTGAAAACTGGTTATTTTTGTAAACCCAAATGTGTCTGTACATGAACAACTTAGCAGATTAACATATTTTAACAAAACATTTATATTACAGTGGATGCACAATCCAAAAGGATCATTCATTTTATATTGGCTCTGTTCTTTCTCCCTCTATTTTTAGTTTATAAACAAATAACTGAGGTAAATAGTTATAGAGGGATATACTTAGTAAGTCCGGGAGGACGCATGCAGTTAAAACAAGACAGGACTAAAAAACAATAAGACACCAAAAGCTAAAGACTGTGTTTGACAAGAAAAGATGTATTGTACAGTGTTGTATGCAATACGATAATTGCATGGGACTTATTGGACTGCGAAGGCTTGCAAATTAATTAAGTACCATGTATTCAAGGTTCCCGTGCCTGTAAAATACTTGGCGACATAAGTTTTTTAAAACATATGAATGTTTTAAAAGACAAAGAGATGGTAAGAGATGGTAAGGTGTTAAAGTAAATAAGAAACTACAAATCCAAAACTGTAAATGCCTCCCAGAGGATTTTTTTTTTCAATAATACCTTGTTGCACTGCTTTACCCATGCTCAGAATCTTCTTTTGGAAATGTATGTAATTGATGTTGATGTTATGATAACCTACTGGGGGCAGCATAAGTACTACAATGTCTTTGAAATTAATCCAATGAAAACATAGACAGATTTTTTTTTAAGCTGGGGACCAGAAAAATGTTTTTTAAACTATTGTAATGATGTAACAGTCTTTAAATCTACACTACATCGACAATAGAACAGCACTGAAATGACCAAAACAAGAGCTTGAGCCAAAAAATAATAATAATCTGAGGAAAGTTAGAATAGAATAGAATAGAATAGAATAGAATAGAATAGAATAGAAAATTCAGTTTGCTTCCCTGGAAACAAAATATATTGAAATTATTGATGAATTGATACTGTTCCACTGTATATAACGCTACCCTGGCAATTGACTGGAATATGTGCCTAATTGGAACCCAAATATTCACCCATTTATACTTATTCTGTTATTAAAACTGAGAATGCAAAACAAAAGCTTTGCGACAGCAGGCAGGATATTAGCAGATTTGCAAGGACTAAAGCTGATCTATGCATCACCGAGATTTATGCTTTCCAAGCAGACAAAAGATGATCAACATCTAATTAAGAAGAAAAATATATTTCCATTTAAGATAAAACGTCTGATTAGCAAAATGAGGCCCAAAGCTGTATTGTGGCGACAGAGACGGGCAATAATGAAAACTATGCTAATTGCTATTTGGAATAACCATTTGACTAGATTGATTAACCAACATTACAAGAGGGATCAAAGTCCATGTTTGTACACACACGGCTCTTGTGGCTTGGACATAAAAGATTTGTCATTTAAATGTCAATTAATTAAATCCCAAAGACAAATATTTATCTTCATGTACCATTTGATTTGTGCTGTTTATGTGACTCAAGGGAGGGGGGGCGGGGGGGGAGGAAAGATTATGCCTAGTTTGAGTCGTTTCCATACTTCACAGATGTATTTACATAAGGCTTTTTTTAGGCACAAGAGCTACAACAAGTAAATACTTACAGAGCTCCTCTATAAACACCAACATTCCACATCAACAGCAATTTACACCGACATGACTTGTAAAAGACACAGCTGGTGGTGTTGACTGACATTTCTAAATCTAGAAATGCTTCACAAACTCACAAATATAATTTTAAAATATATTGAGCTCATTATAGCCACTGCTCTTCAGATAGAGCAGTGGCCTTTCTCCTGACATAGCCTGCAGCTTGTCCGTGAGCTAAAATTCAAACCACACAACCACAGACGAGCCACAATTTTACAACTAACCGCAAAATATGACTCGCCTCAGTTTACGTAGTTAATTAATGTTTGTGCTCCTGAGAAAATAAATATTTTATCAATAATTATCTTTTCATTCTCTCTTTGTTATTAGCAAAAGAGTACAGATGGTCCTGCACTCAAACAAGATGCAGTTTGTACCAGGGAGCTGCCTAGGTGCCACACAATACAACAGAGAGCTCAGAAGCGTCGGTCTTTAAGCTTCTTGTATCTCTCCGTGTCATCCATTTTGCCAGTCATACGCACAATGTCCTATTGTGGAAACCTATTGGTCCTTTCTTGAAATCCTAAGCACTCCTCTTGAGTAGCTGTGGATTTGGGTGACTGCCTTTGCTCTAACATTGGTCCTGCCGTCAAGAAATGTGACTGGGAGTTTTAGCTTCAGCAGTTTTATAAAATGCAGTTATAAGATGCAGAATAATATTATCACAATGAAACACTAAATCCCAAGAAATACCCACATGTCTGCGTCTTTAGATCACAACATGCAGCTAAGAATGTGCAATATTACCTTTAGGCTAAAAAAGCAGGGAGGAATCAAAGCTTTACTCATCCAAGTCTTATCTGAACAACACCTGCCCTTCAACACACGCTGTGCAGACAGAAACTACATTAAATACTTTCACAGATAACACAACAGTCGATATCCAGAAGCTACAGTGCCTTGGGAAGGAGAAGAGAAATGACATGGTTTTGAACATTTTTCATAAATATCTGAAAAATTTTTATTTTTCAGATTTGTGTTCAGTCCACACTTTCTCTAATATCCTTAAAGCTGCAGCAGGTAACTTTTATAACAAAGTTGTTGTTTTTTTTAGATATCTGTTAAAACTGTCACTATGTCCTACAGTATGAGACAGGTAATCTGTGAAAATAAATTTGCTTCTCTGCCTCCTCCTTGCGGTCTACTGCCATATCCAGAAAAATCGTGTGACCAGTCAGAAATAATCAGAGCCAGCAGGAAGTTTCTTAGTGCTGTCAATCATGCAACTGTACATGTGGAACAAACAGCCTCACAAAGAGCAACAAACACATGAAACAGGTCAGGCATAAAGCTGTGTAGAAGTTCAAAACAAGGTTAGGTTTGTGTTTTGACCATCTGACAGCTCTGTCATAAATAAAAAAATTACGGCACAATTCTCCATGTAAACTGATAGGCCAGGCAAGGGGAGCATTAAACAGCAAAGCAGCTAAGTGGCACTTGGTAACTCTTTGGAAACTGAAGAAATTCACAGCACAGTTGGGAGAATCTGTTGGCACGACAACGATTAGTCCTGCACTCCACATATCTGACCTTTATGGAAGAGTGGCAGGAAGAAGGGCTTTGTTAAAAGAAAGACAAAATTCCCATTTGTAGTTGGTTACAAGCCATGTAGGGGACACAGACAGGGGGAAAGTGGTCTAGTCAGATGAAATAAAGGCTGGACCTTTTGGTCTACAAACAAAATTCAGTGTGACAGAAACTGGACCATATGCATTACCCCAACTGTGAAACATGTTGATGACAGAACCATCAATATGTTGGGGAGTTTTTCTTCAGCAGACACAGGAAAAGTGATCAGAGTCAAAGTGGAGAAAGATGGGGCTCAATATTCAGCAGGAAGGATGGATGTACGTTTAATGTCTTTGTCCTCTTCCACAACTATAAAGCCACTAAACATACATCCAGAGCTCCAACATTATGGTTTAGATCAACTCATATTCAAGTGGTAGAATGTCACTGGATCCAGATCTAAAACCAAGCCAAAACCTGTGGCCAGAATGTGTGTTTACATATTCTCTCTCTACATCCAGCCTGACCAAAGTTGAGCTATTTTGCAAAAAAGAATGGGCAAAAAAATTACCAACCAAAACCGGTCGATATTCTCCTAAAGGCTTGCAGTTGGAATTTCAGCAAAACGTGATTATACAAAATATGGCTGAATACGGCTGTAAACTGTATTTTAAGATTTTTTTTTCCATATAAAGTAGTAATAAAACACAATGAAATTTGCAGTTGCAACGTGGTTATAATTCCTTGAGAACAGCACAAAGCACAATATTCCCAGGGTGCTGTCTTTTTAATAGCACTGACTTCTATATTAACTTCAATATCTTTTATATATCCAAAATTATATTACAGATAACATCTGTGCAGCTGTCTCCATGCCTCAGTGATTTTATGCCTGACACATTCATCCAATCTTATTCTCAGCTCAAGGTAGAACAAAATTAAAGCCTGATAAGTTTAGAGTCTCAATCTCTTAAATAAAGAGATTGAGATCGAATCATGGGACCTTTCCAAGTCATGAATTAATTAATGTTTGCAATCCTGATATGACAAACAGACTTTTGGTAATACTGTTTAAAAAAAAACTGTATACCTGATTTCAACAAATTTGCTAATTGAGGACAAACTAATTTCTATATTAGCATATTTTGTAGCATTGTTAGAATGATCCTTTCTAAATATGCAGGTCACAGAGCTTAATCTACAAAAAAAATCATATAAACACCTTTTAAAGTGTGTTGTGGAGAAATCTTTGATCTATGGCCTCAAGATTTCAGCCATGTTTAATCAAAGTTTACTGGAATAGATTTGTAACTTTTTTCTTTTTACCTATTTTACCAATTCTTACAGTTCGACAGGAATGTAATGCTTCTCCAGTCTCTCAGATTTAATCACCCTCATCTAAAAAAACACCACTTTTAATAAAAGCAGTGGAGCACTAAAACGAGAAAAAAAAGAAAAATCGTTACTTGTTCTTGCATATCATTTGCTAGCTGCGTATTGAAAAAGGTTCACAGAAACAAACAGCACCCCAAATGTCAGTCACTGCAGAAAAATGAACATCACGAAGCAAAAAAAGAACAGGGCCGTTGTGTCACTACCATATAAAAGCAAGGTTTTATTAATCAACAAAACAAGAGGGAGACCTTCGTGGCGATGGGAATTCATTTTGTAGGGGGCTGTAATTTCTATTCACTCTTTCTCCAGCTAAATGCATGAGCTACTGGTTTCTTAGCAACAGACTCTGCAATGATGCAAGATTGAGAAGCATAGATCTGCGGCTCTATACAGCGCAGGTGAAGACAAGTCAGTCAAAGTCGGTTCTTGCTGCTCTTCAAAGGGTCTCAAAGTTCGAATCAATAGGAGAACCTCATCTTGTTTCAAGTGATGAAAAGGCACAGACTTTTTACCTCCAGCTACAGGCGTGTTTTATCAAAGGGATATAAAAATCCTGAATGTCTTATCATGCCTCATAAAAGCCTGTATATTTTTCTAGTACATTTGGACGTGTGGACTGTTAAAATCATTTTGAGCAACGCTGAGAATTTCAGGTAGTATAAGTAAACAAATAAAACTAAAGAAAATATTTAAAATTTCTGTTAAATTTTATTTTTAAAAAATGCAATTTGGGAAGAGAAAAAAATTAGGACACTCCCACATTTACTTCCACAAGAAATTGCTGAAATTTCACGTCAGGTGTACATGATGAGAAAAGTATTACACAGCATTTTGAAGACAGTTTTCCCTGTTTGAATTTTATATTCCAGTTAGTGTGTAAGAGTGAACATCACAATAAGATCAAAAATGCTCTCTGAACCTTTCAGAAAGATGACTGCACCAGCTTATGAATCTGGTAGGTTTAAAGATGTCTCATAAGAATTTCAAATCAGCCATAATACAATGCAGAAGAAAAGTCTAAAAAATTTTAAACAACCTAGAACATGATTAGGTTTGGATGTCCAAAAATGTTCATCATAAGAGCAGACAATATGCGACATAAGTCTCCAAAAACTGTAAAATGTCAAAATAGAACCGACAGTTCTTGCTACTTTTTTTTACCTGAAACTCCATGCCTGTACAATCAGAATGAGACTCCACAAGCTTAACTTTTTTTAAGAGGTATGCAAGAAGGAAGCCTTTGCTCTCTAAGAAAAACAAAGGTCAGACTGAAGTTTGTCAGAGAGAAAAAAGATTAAGTCCAGGACTTGGAGGAGAAGCAGAGCTTCCGGAATTATGTCCTTTGGACAGACACACAGCAGCAAACATGTGCAGTGTTTTCTATGAGAACGCACAAATTCTGAACTGAGGAAAACAGTCAAGCCTGAAGGAAAACAAATCAACAAGAAAAGTTAAGTTCAACCACCCAAACTTATCCTGTGAACGCATTCTAAGCACTTGCAGAGAATCAATTTTGCTGTTTGTTATCAGGTCAGGATTGTGCTCCTTTTCAAGGCAGTGAAGACAGGATAAAGAGAGGGAGAAAAAAAACATGACCTTTATGTTTAAAGCACATCAGGGAGATAAAAGGTTCCAGCGCTGTCCCATCAAGACACAGAATATTGTAAAGAAAAAAATGCAACCATTCAAAAAAGCGCCTGAAAACCAAAAGAAAATCCTCCATTTCTTAAAATGTTAACAAAATTCACATAGCTCTCTTAATATAGTTCTCCTTCCATTACAGGAAATATCCAGCTTTTTGTATGGCTGTAGTGACTAATATTTGGTCTATATAAGCTATCATGTTTAGACAAGTCACTTTATCATAAATGCACTCATTATGATGCATCATTTTTCCACATAAGACTACAATTTTTGCCTCAGTTATAACTTGTGCGGTGCATTCACTTAGTCATACTGTCAAAATCTAATTGGATCATTGTGTAAATGTTAAATCTGTCAAACTGTGAGAGCCAGAGCATTTAAATACTAATCAATAAAGCCCCCAGGGTGGTGCTGAAGGGTGAATCCCATTTTCTATGGTTTACATCACAGAAAGCACTGCTGACGAATTCATCCAGGCTTTCTCTTCACCCATTACAAGCCTCTAAGCCTTCTCTCAGCAATTTAATGGATAATTTTGTTTTAAAATTAGATGTTGATACCAATGCCCCCATAGCAACAAAAGTATCTCAGGAAAATGTAAAAACCTCCTTAAAGAAACATCGATCGATTATAAAAGGAAACAAACAAACAAACAAAAAAAAAAGTGCCAAAAAGTTCAAAGGCATAAATGTAACAAGGGGACAAGCTTTCCCACACTTTGAAAACCTCCGACACAGAAAATACGTCAGACCGTCAACTCTGTCTCAGGTGCCGGAAATTAATAGCTCCTGTTTTCATCATGTCTAGAAACTGCTGGTATTTTCAGATGTTGATTGGGGAAAACTTTCTATGTTTAAATAAGACCGTCAAGTGACCTTGAATCTGCTGCAATTGTCATGCCGGGGCGTTTTACGGCGCTGTGATTTTAGCATCTCGTCGAAACGTGCATCTACTTTTGACCCGATTCCACCTCATTTAGAAAACAGCCACACATCTCCGACGAACCAAGTACTCATTCAACAAATATATTCTATATTGGAAGTTCCGTTAAATTAAAGGCTGGTAGCACAACAACACAATGCAATCCGCTGTCATTTCTGTTGTCATCTGCCTGTGCATGTGTAGAACAAACCCTAGCAGCCATGTGTTTTGTGGATGTGCTCTTTTACACCTGCACAGTACTTCACACCTCCACGGGGGATGTTCCTGAAAAGTTCCACTCCGAGACCTGGTTTCAATAAGTGCAGTTTGCATGGCTGGATCACAACAAAAAGTAAAAACACGACATGGTGAAGCAGCCTTCGGTTTTTATGTACCACATATTTGGAATAAACTTCTGGTACACTGCAGGACTGCTCCTAAATGTTTCCTAAATGTCACCATAATGATTTTTTGTATTTTTTACGTTCCTCAAATTCATAAGTTTACATGCAATTAGATTACAATGCAATGCAAAAGAATTTTGGAAAACTGATATTGATCCCTTAGCTTTGTATGCTTCGGATAGGATAATTTAAGTTAATTGGAAGCACACATCCCCGTTCATTTCAAGGCAACACCTTCAACACACAGATTCCTTCAGTATTATTACAGCAAAAAAAACTGTGGGTCTGTTGATGCAATGTCCAGATGCCGGAAAGAGTGATGTTCATCTGTTCAAACATTTGTATGAAAGTATAAAGAGGATGGGAATATCCAGTCATATTCCCAAATGCCCTCAGAGAAAAAATACTTTCATTTTTGGAGACGTTTCCAAAGGTCTGATGAAACCAAAATAAAAGTGTTTGGCCACGACGAGCTTCATTATATTTGGAAGAAAATAGAGGAGGTTCACAAGCCTAAGAATATCATTCCAACTGTGAAATATGAGGGTGGCACCATTATGGGACATTTTCTCCTCTGTCAGGAGAAAAGGTCCAAAATTCCAACAAACTATTATGAGAAGTTCATGGGGGGATGGCCAAAACACTTGATCCGGATAATACAGCTAGAAAAAGAAGTCATATAAACTTCAAAGTTTGAAGGTTAAAAATTTAATATCTAACAATTCGCAAACTAATTGCTTTGGCATTTAGCAAACAGAAATAACTTTGGTAAAGGTAATCTTTTCACGTATACAGTGTATATTAAATATATGGTTTCAACATTTATTTCAGGTAGTGTTAAAACAGCACACTGAGAAATGGGGAACTTCTTCTAGAAGCTGACACACCATCATCAGCTTGCTCACTGACCTTACGTAGATATGGAGGTGTACGTGTATTCATTATTCTTATATATGGCTGTTGGAAGAACAAAAACTAAATGCCAAATGTACCTGATGAAAAATAAATCGATTGTATTGTGCTTAAAATGTATTCCAATGCCAATGAACTACAGATACTTTGGTGTATTTTTGCTCACTTTTGATTTAAAATCAAAATGAATATTTTGAGTGGCAACAGTACTCTTTAAAACCTATAGTTGCCCAGTTCCGACGAACAACATACTCACAGGAAATTATTGGATAAAGAGCTGGATGACAGGCAGGGTGACAAAAAAAAGGACAACTGCTACTATAATTTAAGAAGCTTACAAGTGGCAGTGCATCAACTGCAGCTGACATATTGCTGTCACTCTCCAAAGTTGGATGGCCGTCTTCTAAAAGTTATGCTTGTCAAGCAAAATTAGAGACTCTCCGAAAGTAGCACCAAATGGTGGAGGCAGCATGATGATATGAGGTTACTTTTCTTAAGGTGTCAATGCAGGTGGAGCTATAAGTGTTGACAAATACCAAGCAAATGTGAGTCAAAACTAGTGCTGCACGAGAAATCAAATCGCATTTGTCATCACAATATTACAGCTGCAAGAAATTGTTAGATTGCAATTTTTGGTGGAACTCAAGTGCCATGCATTCATGTCCTACGTATCTATGACACCTTTGGTGATGAAGAGGCTCCAACTTCCCTAAATGTTCACACCAAGTGTTTTTCTTCAGAGGCTGAGATGCAAAACGTGAAGGAGGATGTAAAGGCGTTGTGTAGTGGTGAAGGAAGAAAAATGTGAAATGAAGATTGATTGTAATCAATACCAGTACTGCAATTTATTGCCTTCAAGAAGTTCCTGAAATCATGCAGCCCCAGTCAAATCCTTCAATTGTCCACTAGAAAAAGACGATGTGGAGTTTCATTTTCAGCATTACAGTGACAGAGGCATACGCAATTAATAGAAAAGCAATTCAAATTAAAGTTTAGAAATTGTCAAGTGAGAGTTTAGACACAAACATGGGAAGGAAGGAAGAATGGATAGATGGGTGGATGGATAGATGGAAGGAATTCCTACTGTAAGTCAATCTTTCTTTACCCTTCTACTACTGTTTTGAAAGGGATTTTCCTGTGTCACTTTCAGGAAACACATGCTTTTATATTTGGCAGCATCTGCCTCCATTAGCCAAACTAGATCTCCCTCTCATTACAGGTCAGTGTCAGAACAAAAGCAAATCCCATTAGGCAGCAGAGCTCATTTTCAGAGGACTGATTGCACAGTGCCTCCTGTGAGGCAGCTGAGCTCTGTTATTGTTCACACTGCAGTGCATGGGTGCAGTTCGATCCGTGAACAAGGAGCATGAGATTGGCTACGCCCCCATCCTCCAAGTGCGATTGTTGACATTAGGGCTGTGCCTATGACATTGTTACCAAGTGGGAATAAAAGGCAGGAAATGCCCTCCCGTTATCCCCATCCCTGAATTAAATAACATCCCCTCCTTTTAATGAATGAAACCACTAAATGGTTATGAAATTACTCACCTTCAATAGAGATGACATGCTCTCTGATCTGGTTCTGCAGAGCCAGGTCGTCGATGCGCTCGATCAGGTCGTAGATGGCGTAGATGTTCGGGTGGACGGACTCGAACCGGTGGATCTCCGCTCTGATGGCTGCTGAGTTGGACAAAACAAACTGCGAGCCGGCCGGGCCGGACTGTGCAGCCTGACCCGAAACAGTCCCCGAACCGAACTGACCGGCCCCTGAGCTCGCAGACGATCCGGATCCGAACTGGGACGGGATGGACTGGGGTACCGGGACGGGAACGGGCGCCGGGACCGTCCCTGGAGTGGGCATGGCTGGCTGAGATTGCTGCGAGATACCGGACACTGGGACGCTCGACTGGAAATTCATTATTGGTTGTTTTCTCTCTTTTTTTTTTTTAAATGGAGCGGCTAAGTCTTCTTCAGCGACAACACAAATGTGGAGGCTAGAAATTAGGACTCAGGCGATGCGAACAAAAGAAGTTCGCGCGATGCGGTGGTCTGGAAAGCGATCAACACAGAAGCATCAATAGTTGGTCGCCAACTGCAACAAAACGCGGTTCATATTATCACAACTTGACTGAGGTTCATTTTCCGTTATTGGCCAGATCTTGTCCAGGGCCCCCCCCTCTTTTTTTCCTGTGTCTTTACAAACCCGCAGTGCCTACCACTCGGACACTCCTCCCACACCGCTGTTTTGGTCAAAGCCGTTTCCCGTAGTTGCCCTGTTTGAAGCAGACAATGGGCTTCTGCGCGGCGCCCTGGTCCACTCGCGTTGAACGCCGTTGTTTCTGCACTGAAATGAAACAGTGTTCAGTTCTCGTTGGTCCAAGTGCTCCCTGCCCAGAGCCCTCCTCCGCATGGTGAAACGTCACCCATCACGTAATTGTGCATGAGATGGGGGGAGGGTGTGGAAGGGCAAAATCACAACGTGCAAATCATCACAATAACCTACCTGGCAATTATGCAACAGAGAAACTGAACAACAAGACGATACACACAGAAAGGATAATATATATGTCTAATTCGTTCAGAATATGGTGTTTTATGGGGCTTTCCTTGCTATGTTCAGTACACAGTGATTGACGGATACATTCAGGTTTTTTTGTTTTTTTTTCTTCATTTTCTAATTACTAAGTCATAATTTCCAATTTATCTTACTTGGATTTCATGGCTTATACATTTTTTCCACAAATAAAAATCTGACAAGGGTAGCATGCATTTTATTCAGCCCCCAAGTCCAGCCACTTTTCACTGTGTTTAGAGTGGCAGGCATTCTCATGTGTTTAAACGATGGGTGAATACAAATGAATCCCACACCGACTTTAGAGGATTAACAAAATAAAATAAGTTATCATTCTCCCCCCTCTACTTAATTACACTCTAACTTATGTTTGGTCTATCAGACACATTCAAAATCAAATCTTTTGACGTTTGTATTTGTAAAGTGGCCAAACGTGGAAAAAGTTTTAGACCTTTGAATACTTTCTCAAGGAACTGAAGCTGCTCTGACAACGCCAACATGCAAAATGTTCTCACTTTTAAGAGATTACTGTGAAGGCAGATTTCAAGCTCTCATTTCACAGCAGCAGCCTTGAATAAAAGCCAGTTTAATTTTATGGAAGTTGGCACCGGGGTCGCATATTCAGCAAACAAGCATGCTCCCAGCTGCATTGGGGAGCAAGAAAGAACATGACAGCTGAAGACTCAAAGCCATGGCACATATGATGTCAATGCGTACTCCATCAAGTGTTCCTGTATGTTAGCTGCCAGTAAGGAGTTTGATTAGAATTGGCTCTTATCTGATTTTGTTTTTGTTTTTTTTTTTCCCAAGGAAGAACCAGACTGCCCTCATGGCTTGAATGCTGCAGCTGTTAAAGGCCACATGACTGTGACTGTCGGTCATGATCTGTTGCACCAGTGTGGTCACAGTAATACAGTAAGCTCTAAATGGAAAAAGTAAAAGCAACTCTGAAAGCAAAACAGAAACCATTACATCAATGATAATTTCACTGCATTGCTATTTTTTTTAAAGAAGTCTACAAAACTCAAACTTAAGACAGCTTTAAAGAATTACAGTGATCTAAAGACAGTGCAATGAAAGAAATTTTTATGGCTCTCTCAGCTCTCAGACCACCTGCTGCTTTGAAATTCTATTCCCACATTATTAACAGGGTACTGCAAAAAAAAAAAAAATCAATGTTCTCAAAAGCCATACAGATCGAGCTTCCGTTGAGATTATTCACTTTTGCTTTGAGCACTCAAGAACTTTCATGAAATGCCTGAGATTAGAAAATATCAAACATGGCACTTTTTACAGCTTCTAAAACTTAGTCGTTGATAATTCCACATACAAAGCTAAATTAGTGCCTTTGAGATGCTGGAAACTAAATGCTAATGCTCCTGTTTATGTAATTAAATCAATCTAATTTGTTATGTAACAAAACCTGTTGAGTGTGACTGCAGAGATGATAATGCACTTTACAGAGCAACTTTTCTTTCTTTCTTTGGTGCTGCAGCATCATCATCCTGTCTGAGCAATTATATATTCAGTCACAAGACGAATCCATTGCTTTGAAGATTAAAATCATTATTTATGATTTTCAAAATAAACAATGCAGCTTTCTTGCCATTTCAAGTAAGAAAGCTGATTCACAAACATTCTCAGGACATAAGTCATTTAAAGAAACGCTAAATGAAAATTACTATTAATTTTCAGTTTCCAGAAATTAATAGTAATTTCTGGAAACTATGAACATTATTGACGACACAAATGTGAAATCCACACTCCTATCATTGCAAAGTGCTTCCTGTGTTTTCTTTATTCTCAGCCTTCTGCTACCATCTGTTGGCCAAACATGAAACTTCTTCATTCATCTCACTCTTTTGGTTAAATCAATATTTGCAGCAAAAATCACTAATTTCCCTTCAGTATATTTGCTATGTTCCTGAGCATTTTGTTTACACTGTTCCGCTTGTGCTTAAGCTATACTATGAAGTCATGTTTTCTACCAACAAATATGCATATTTGAAGAAAAAAATAAAATCTCAGACATCTGGTGGCTAACAAATGCAGAAATATTTTAATATAGGTTTAGATTTAAGTTGTTTAAAATGTGCATTTTTCTCCCCATTGTCTTCTTTAATGATTTCACTAAGTAATTCTTGGAGAAAAAAAACAAAAAAACAAAACAAAAACATGTTTTCAAGTATCTGTGCTCAACCATCAAAAACAGTAAAAAAACGGCACAGGTTGAAGCAATGAGCAAATTTTAAAATGTAATTTCTTCCTTTAATTGAACTCAAGGCCTGTGAGATCTGCCCTAGTGCAAAAACCAACTGCCATGAATACCAGAATAATTAATCTGCATGAAACCTCCTAAATTATGGATTTTCATTTTGACTTTTGAAGATATTAATTAAATGCAAAGCTTCCAGCTAAATTTGTTCACATTAATAAGCCCTCGCATCGAAAGCCTTCAAGTACAAGACCTGCCTGAAAGCATTTCAATAGGAATGAACTAATATCCTATTCTTTACAAAGAGAAATATTGAAGTTACTTTACCATTACTACACAGCCATAGATAAGCCACATACATTTCGTGAAGTAACTAATGCATATGGAAATGTATATGCAAGGTATGTATATGCAAGGTCTTCCTTTTATATACTTGAGCACTGAATTTTGCTCAAACATTAGAGCTATTATTATGCCATATTAAGCCAAGATCAAGGGTAACTAGAGAATAATGTGAAACAATTTAAAGAATATTTTGTTACCTTTGACTAATTCACAAGTTGACGTATTAAAATGACTTTTCCTTTCATCAGTTTGGGAAAGCCTAGATGCTGATGTTATGGCTTTGGAAGGTAGGCTAATTTATATTTGAGCTAATGGAGGCACAAGACAAGTGTTACTGCATTTCAAGACAGATGCTCAAACATGCTGCTCTCTTATGTGACATGATGGAACTATCATATTAAAACTGTCACCATGATACAATCGGGATGCCATTTCTAGATAGCTATCCAAAAGTTACATGCTCAACAGTTCAAATAATCAGCACATCAATAGCACAAGAAGTTCTAACTATTTATTAATTTTTTGAGTATTTTAATAATTAGCATGTATCCTTTTGTTCTGGACTTCGCACAACTTCTCCTCAGTGGAGTGAGGTGGCTGCCTGTGAGGGGAGGATAATTGTTACTCAGAACAAAGAAGGGCTAATGGTTAGTAAAACTTAAGCCAATGTTTGTGTAGAATCTGTTAAGTGTGGATGGAAAAGTGATATGGAGGTGCTCAGATAGAATGACTCACCTGTCTGTTCTGCGTCCTCTCCAGGGTGTTTGGACAAATAGTTTTCTATGGGTCCAGACACCTTTTATAGGTTCTGGGAAAGGCCATGGAAAAGTGGGGGGAATTGTTTGTGGTGATCTTTTTGTGGTGTGTCATGATGCTGTTTATAGTGTAAAGATAAAACATAAAATATTCATAAAAAGAATATAGGATTGTGTGTTATTTGGTAAAATGCATTTTATTTATATAGGTGGAATCCCTGTGAATTAAAGATGGTTCGGTCCTTCACAGCTAAGACTATTTAAGGTTGCAGTTGTAGCTTCAGAAGAGTTCTTGATGCTGTTCTAGAGATGGATAAAACTTTTCTGCACTATAAATTCAGTTGCAAAAGGTCGCCTTATTACAGGGGTTACTGTATATGTGGAGTGATGTGTAATGTTCAGTTTCAGTTACCATGGGCCACTGCTGATTCCTTAATTAATACTTTACTTGTTGACCTGCCAATGAAGGTCAATGGCCATGTCTGTAGGTTTGCCATCATGCCATATTTTTACAATTTTCGGATGTAGGAATGAAATCATAAGATGATTATTAGAGAATCTAAAACTTTATCTCTATCTGGTGCTGTTATCTTGGTCTTCCTGAAGCATTTGCATTTATTCTGAGAATAAATTACAAACAAGTAAATTCTTTACAAATGTGTAGAGTTCTGATGATAGATGAATGCATTGGCATGATGTAGAGTTATTAGATTAGATATTTTTTTAAATAAAAATATTGAAAAGACTTCACAATCATGCAGAACTTTGAATGTTTTGCAATGCATAGTACCTTCTTCTGGGTGCCAAAAAGTTTTTGCTTAAAATATCAGGTCCTGAATAGTTATCTTTACTGGACAGATGAATATAAGTGTAATTTTGTCTCCTCCTATCTCAGTATTTGGCATTTATTTCATTGTCATGCTTATCCTAGAAATTTTGCAAGTGCTGCCTTGACTGTAAAGTAAATACCAAAATACTGTAGAGTCAATCAATCGTAGCCACGTGTATAACAGTGGAGATGCTCAAGATGTTTGCAACAGTTGATTTGATGTCCAGACTTCATGGTGTGATAGAACTTTAAAAGAGCTATAAGCATGTGCAAGCCATAATAAACCTGACATAACATTTCTAAAAGTAGATGGAAGTGTTTCACAGCATTATGAGAAACCGATAAGGTCATACATTTCATTGGCTATTTGCTGTTAAAAGTTGTTTTAGGTCACCTAAAGACAGGGCACGCATTATTGAAACACACTGCTACTTTGGCTTAGTTCTTTTCTACATAGATAATTAAACTGTGCAATATGTCATATGTTGTTGTCTACCTGAAGACATTAAGGAACAAGTTATTTTTATTATGCTGTGATATAAAAACCAAATGAATATCATAGTTCTTGCCATATCTTATTTTTCACCCTGGGTACAGAGTGACTTCAGCAGGCCTTATTGTTTATTTTTTCCCTGTGGCACTCCAAGTGGTGTCAAGTATTCCTACTAACGGCTGAGGCGAGAAATAGAGAGACAAGAATAGAAGTGTTAATCCACTGAAACAGAGCCCTTGCTTCTGGAACCCTCTGGTTGACAAATTAAGTACCAGGTTTTCCTCTTCTGATGGAAAAAAAATATATATAGGGCACACTACAGCAGTGGTGACTAGCATTTATCTCCCTTGTTGGAGAGGCAGAACAGATTTCTTTACATATGTAAAAGCAAAGTGGGAAGAGCTGCTGGCAAGCTGAAAAAAAAAGTAAAACCATCTCTAATTTGCATCTTAAAAGTTCATCACATACAAACGGAGGCAAAAATGGCCTAAATTATTGCTTCCAAGAAAAATAAAACTTCCATAGAATTTTAGCAATGCTATGAAAAAATTAAAATAAAATAAAAATAGATGAATATGTGAAAATGTTTCCATTTTAAAATTTAAAGAGCCAATTCAGTGTGTCTTTTGTTATTTTTTCTGGCTCCACAAATCTCAATCAGACAGTTTATTGCCTGGTTTCAACTTGAAAATACACAAAGGAGGCAATTAACCCATCTTGTTCCTGTTGAAACTGGAAACTTATTGTCTTTGTGAATTCAAAAATTCTGTCTGGGTCTCAAAACACAGATCTACCTGAAGAAGCTCCTCTGAGAGAGGAGTCATTGGCAGGGACTGATCAGCCAATCAGAAGCTAACTTGCAAAGACGAGCGCTTTGCCAAGTTAAACAGCATAATTCCTTGAAAAACCTTGATCGAAGGCCAGAGGCACCAGGAAGTTCCATAAAGGTCAGCAATATACTGTATCACTTCAGCCAGGGGCGCAACTACATACTTTCTGAGGTGTATGCGAACATGTCTTCGGCGCCCCAGGCCCCAATGACAAAAACTTGGACAATTTATCTTTAATTAAAGTATCAATAATAATAAATGTGCATATATGTGACTAGATTGCTGCCTACAGGGCAATTAAAACGAATGGAACAAAAACAGGGCAATATTTGATCATTTAACATATAAGTGAGCCAAAGAGCCACTTCTGTTGGCCTGTGTCTAGAACTGCCTGTGGGCTGGGCTGTAGGTCTGAGGCTTTTTGTTAGCATGTTTTCTATCATTCTTAGGATACCAGCTCATTCCATCTCCATATCCACCTTGTGTAAATTACAAGCTACTTCTCTCGATCAATTAGCCGATCGATCGGCTGATCATAATCGGCCTATTTCCGTGAAAAAGTGTATGATCGGTGATCGGCGATCATTGGCTCTTGTTGACGATACCGATCACCTGCATCTCATTTCGCAGCCTGCCTGTGCTGCTGGTCTCCTCTTTCCTTCACACTGCGCAAACGCGCAGCAATAAATCCTAAGCGATGTGGTGTGGAACTATAGCACTGAGTGAATGGGGACAAAAATTGAAGCATGTGGGGTGAAGCAGGTCAAAATGCATCAACACAACGAAGCTAATACGACATAAAAACAATGCCATACTTGACGGAGTTTGGCTACGTCGAGGCTCACTGCAGTAAAAAAGACATATGGAGGATCATATAGCAGGTAAAGCAGCGCGCAGCTACAAACACTCACTCGGATTAGCATGATGGTCAGAAAGCTAAACAAATAACCCGCAAAATGATTTAAGTCTTCGAGCTCCGATGTAAGACGCTGGTTCTGCTCTCGCTGTTGAACCGCTGCTACGCGCTACAGGTAGTAATATTTGACAGACGGAGCGACGCTTCTGCTCCACCTGGTAGTGACTCTCACACCAAACCTCTGTTTAAAGCTGCAGCATCTAACTTTAAAAAATACATTTTACATACGTATTAAAACTTTCGCTGTCCTAACATGAGACAGATAATCTCTGAAAAAATAATCGATCTCCTCCCTGCTCTGCATAATTACTCCACTCAGTCAGAAACAGCCACTCAGAACTAGCAGTGATCAGCTAGCCGCCATGCTATCAGAAAGTTTTCATTCAGTAACTCAGGATTGTTTATTGTAATGGATCCTGTATTTGCCTTTGAATGTTTTTATACTTGAATTTTTTGGCAATGCTGAGAGGTTTTATTTTGACTCTTTGCATTATTTAGCCTCTTCGGAGCCTACATATGTTTTCAGTCTGTTAAAGATAGTGGCAGTACAATTTGCAGAATGCCTGTTTTGTTTTTTTCTTGGAAAAAGTTATTAAAAACAAGTTTTTGTCTAAATTACGGTGAATTTATGGTTCCTTTTTCCATATAATGTAACCGGTAGTGCTTATGATAAAAAAAAAAAAAAATTATGCGATCGGTATCGGTGATAGGCCCTCATGGCTGATCGGAATCAGAATCAGTAGGAAAAAACCTGATCGGCACATCTCTAATATATATATATATATATATATATATATATATAAAATATACATAGAGAGCGAGAGGTTGATAGATATATAGATTGATATCGATATATAGATATTATAGATATCTATAAATAGATTTATATATATTTATAGAGAGATTCATATATATATATATATATATATATATATATATATATATATATTTATAGAGATATAGGTTTATATATATATATAAGTGAAAGAGAGATCGATAGTTATACAGATTGATATATAGATGTATATATATATATATATATATATATATATATATAATGAAAGAGAGATCGATAGATATATAGATTGATATCGATATGTAGATATCTACATATAGATTTAGATATACTTATATATATATATATAATAGATTTATATATGTAAAGGTTTAGACTTCTAAAATTCTCTCTGTCGTTGTTTACATTTTCTTTCTCTAAATCTCCCTTTAATTAATAAATGTGGTTGCCTGATTTTCTGTTTCGAATTAGAAATTTTAATCTCACAATAGTTGAACATGAGTTCTGATGTTGTTGAACGTGGGGGACGCCGGAGCACCCGGAGTGAACCCACACCTACACGGGGAGACATTTCCCACCGTGAAATCCTGTCTTTTTAATACTAAAATACCCAATTAATAACAGTAGCTCTTTTTCCAATGAATGCCAATCACCCAAAACACACGTGGCTCCACCCTCCTTTCAAATCTAATATACACTGCTCAAAAAAATAAAGGGAACACTTTAACATTGAAGTGAACACTGAAGTGTTCCCATTATTTTTTTGAGCAGTATACTCATAGACTGTAAAGTCAGTCTATGCTGACTTTACATCAGCATAGACAGATGTAAAGTCTGTCTATGCTGGACAGACTTTACATCTGTCTTTAAATTGCCGCAGAGGTGTTGGAGTTAAGGCCTTTTTTATTCGTCTCCACAGTGAAATCTTCTTTGTGGGTCTTTCTTCTGGTTCAGACATGATGTTCTCTGCTGACTCTGTTCTACGTTCTTCTGTTATATCACTCTCCCCTTCTATGGAATCTACAGGAGCTTTGCCTGGTAGGTCTTCTGACGGGGTGCAAAGTTTTGTCTCTATTGTGGGGGGGATCTCTGGCATGATCTCAGAATCCGATTTTGGTGCGTTTGCGTTGGGGACTGAGTTTTTATCTGTCTCTGTTTCCTGCTGTTGTTTCCCAATCACCGTTTCATTTTTATATATTTCAATTATGATTGTGTCTGTGTCATTTCCGACTGCTTCTGGTGTTGAAACGTCTTGTTCTCCAGTGTTTTCAACAGAAAGGTTTTCATTATTCAACGCCTCTAATTCAGATGCAGCTCTCAATTCTGCCTTTCTCTTCTTCTTCTGTTTATATTTCTTTGACCTTTTCTTTACTTTTTCATTCCCACTTTGTTGCATTTCAGACATAACAACCTCTTCAGAGATAGGTTGGTGGGTCGAGATTATTGTTTTGATCTTATGAATCTCATTGATGGAGGCAGCCTGATCCTCAACTATTTCTGGTACTAAAACTTCCTGTTCAGTGTTATTTCCAGAAACTTGATCGTTGCTAATGTTTTCCATCTCAGACATAGCTCTCATTGCTGCCTTTCTCTTCATCCTCCATTTCGATTTCCTTGATTGTTTTTTTTCTCTTGCTGGTCCCCATTTGATTGTGGTATGGAGGCCGTCTCTTCTTCGATCACCTGCGGTTGTTTACCAATAACTGTATTATTTGTGTGATTCTTATTTTTGATGGTAGCTGTCATCTCCGTTTGCGTCGAAGCAGATTTGTAGATAGGTTTCTGCTGCGAGGCGTCTTGTGAGTCAGTTTGAATTGCAACAGAAACCATTGACTTCTTCCTTTGTAATTTCCTCATCAGATCTTTCTGTTGTTTAAGTTTAGCTCTTAGTTTATTCTTTAGATCGAACATTTCATCCAGCTGTTTCATTAAGTTTTTCTGTACCTCGATATATTCAGACTCCTTGGATTTGGAAAGACATGTACACTTTGTTTCACTTGGAGAAACCACAGTGTTCGTCAAATAGCTTTCCTTTTTCAAGGAAGCTGCCTCGTCATGCTCCTTTTTGGTGACTGGCTCTGGTGTTGAAATCACAGGTTCCTCTTTATTTTCTTGACTACCTTCTTCTGCAGGCAGAGAAGTGTCCTGCTTGATAACATTTTCAGCGCTGGACTTAGAGGACTCTTCCTTCTCTGGTGTCTCCTTCAGTTCGGAGATCGATTCCTGTTCGGTAACCAGCGAATTGTCTTCCATTCCACTACTTTCATCTGAAGTCCTTTGATCAGCAGGGGCATGTTTCTCCACTGAAGAGTCCTGCTGTTCGATATTTTAGGAGAAACCTAGGAGAAGGTTTATTTTATTTTTAAGTTTTACAAATCGAGTATTACACACACGTAGATATTTTTACGCACGCACAAATCCTGTTACGCACGGACAGTGGCGCAACTACACATTATTCAGGTGGATGCGAAAACATAGATCGGCGCCACCCCCCCTGCGAAGGAACGTCAGGGTGAAGGAGCGACGCTCACTCGCTCTTCTACTATGGGCTCTTCTAGTCTATGGGAAAACTTCCCTCCAGACGGGGTTTTGGCGCCCCCTCTGGTGCTGTGCCCCTATGCGTTGCATACCCTGCATACCCACTTTTTGCGCCACTGACTTCAGCCCTAGTATCATATTTAGACGTTTGAATCAGACAGATTTACATTAAAAGCTCGACACAATTACAATTAAAATTGACATTCATCCTTGATTATAGGTTATTTTAAAGTATGTTATCAACCTTAATATAATGTTTGATTTTTCATGTCTTTGGATTAACTTTTCATGTCTGCTGGCAGCTTCCATGTAAACATGATAGCGAGCAAGGTTGGAAAAACACTCACTGCTTCAGTGCATATGGCTCACTAACTGTGGGAATTAAACTGTGGACTAAATCCAAATTCTGCTGAAACAGTTCAAAGCAATGTGGAAAAGGAGAGGTTTAGTAGATGAAAGGTCCAAACTAAAATGTGTATGCACTACATAGAGACTTTGATTCAGCACTTCTAACTTAGCTAAGACACAACAAAGTATCACTGTTCATTTACACCTTGACAAATGGCATCAAATAAGCCACATGACATAATCAGGACGATACACATCTGAAAAAAAAATTGACGATTAGAATCAGGCCATGAGACTGAGAGCTTTATAAGCCAGACACAGAAAGTCTGTAAAAAAAAACGTAATGTAGCAGCAACTAAATCTGCAGCAACTAAACTTTAAATCACACCAGTTAACATAATGTAACATAAGTATGTGACATCCCTGTCTTTAGGTTGTTTAAAGTGGTGACAGTGAAGTAGTCTGGTTTGGAAAAGATGGGTACAGAAAAATCTGGAGAAGTTCATTAACAATATAATGAAACCCTCCACTTGCACACTTGTCATTCTATAGATAAAGAAAGCAGTGGTGGAGAAAGTACACAAACAATGTACTTAAGTAAAAGTACAAATACACAGACAAAAGTGTACTCAAGTAAAAGTAAAAGTACCATATTAACATTTTACTTAAGTAAAAGTAAAAAAGTACTGGCTTTTAAAAATACTTAAGTATTAAAAGTAAAAGTACTTGCTGATTAATACCTAATTGCTAATATCATTAGGTGAACCGATCGTATTTAATTTTAATACATCAGAAATGTTCCATTTTAATAAACAATGCCACAGATAAAGCATGTTTTTATTGTGTTTACTCTGTAACATAGTTTTGTAACTTAGATATTTGATACTATGCATCATAATTTCAGGGATGGAAACATCTTGTCCCCTGTCCTAACATAGCATGAACTTCACTTATTTTTGCCACTAGTGGCATTTATTTTGAAAGAAATCCAACTGGCAGTGGAGGACGTGGAACTAAGGAGCCACGTAGCAAAGTTGTAGTCTAGACCACCGAGACCAAGGCCAAATCAAGACCAACACCCTGCGCTACATGACACAATAAAATTAAGTTTACCTATCAAAATTGCTTCTCAAATTGATCTGAAAGATCCACATTCCCATAAAAACACCTAGTTATTAAATACTAAGAGCTGAAATAAATTTAACCAGTATCAATTCAAACTCTTCTTTATTCTGCTTTGTTTCTATCTCTGTGCCACAATCCACAGAGGTCTCCTATTCAGGCTTTAGCGGGAACAAATGTTCAAGTCTTGACCGGTCCGCGATAATAAAAAGGTTGGGGACCACTGACGTAGCGGTTCCATTGACACTTTGCCCTATGCCTGTTAGGAGATGGAACCCAAATAACAAATAAAAATGGGTATGGTGGTAAAGTAGAGGGGCCAATGGTTCCCTGGCCCCTCTTGTTACGCTGCGCAGATCACTGTCAGTTCAGACTTGTGGGAATAATGCATTTAGTGCCCACAGATTCTATTTTTTTTCATAGCGCATGCTCACTGCGTGCCATTACTAGCCCTAGCAACAGTTGCCATGATGCTGACAATGATGTCATCAGCATGACTTCAAATTATGTCTGTGTCATGAGGTCCTTCTGAGGATGACTTTAAACTTATCAGTTAATTCTCTTATCAGTTAACACAAATCAGTTAACAAATCATATTTATATAATTAGGACTATTGTAAACAAATATTTTAATAATCGAGTAATCTATGGATTATTCTTACAATTAATCGAGTAATCGTATAAAAAAATTTAACAAAATAAAGTGTAAATCTGGCATGACAGCAGTGTTACTATTGGATATTAGTCCAATTTTTCATTTTTGAGCTTCCTTAACAGTTACTTTTTTGTAGTTTAGAAAACTAACCTGTAATAATAACAGCTCGCTTTCAAAGTTAACCTGAAGAAAAGTTATACAAAAATCTGAAATTATTTTCAATTTAATAAAAAGAGGCAGGTTCACAAATACGCTTATTAAAAATGTCTATGATCCAGCTTTTTGTTTATGTCTTCATCTTCAGTCAGTTTAATAGATGAACTCTCACGTTGCCCCCATACCCAAAACTGAAATTCTCTGTCTTTTTACTCTGTCTTTTGTGATATATTCACAAACTTTAAAAAAAAAAAAAACCTTGGACATTTCCAAATACTTGTCTTCCAAACCATTGAAGTCTGTATTCCATACCATTAACTATAGTGTAAAATATATTAAAGTTAATGTATTTAATATATTCTTAACATAATTTTGAAACAAAACTAAATTCTAAGTCCACAGGAAATGTAGTTGTAGAACACAAAACACTTAGTTTGAAAGTAGCTCATGCAAAGTGCTGTAAAAATGAAACCATTCTACAATCAATTTGCAGACTTTATTTTGCAATTTAAGACCATAAATTGACGTCATCTAGTCTTTATAACTAACCTTTACTATTATATATTAAGAGCTAAACATATTCTGGAGCTTGCTAATGTTTATCTTTTGTACATCACTACTAATTTATTGCATTTTACTATACAAATTTTCAATTTATGAATTAAATGTACATCAGTCTTGACTCTAGCCTTTGAAGTCAAATAAACAATTTTGTTAAGTTATTACAATAAAATGAAACGTAAAAAAATTGCTTTTGAACATAAATCATAGTTGCTTGTTTCTGTATTTATCATCAAAAATAATTTCCCAGAGAACAAAAAAGTCATGTGAATAGAAATTATTTTCACAGGTGTCTACGAAAAATGCAATGAATGGACATTCAACTTAAAACCGGTAGGCCTAACAGCAGCAAATCAGAATGGAAAAATATTCTTGTTCTTTGCTCTGCAACATTAAAACATGGATAAATTGTAATTACATTAATCATAGCTCTTCTTCTCTTCAGTGTTTCTGTCGGTTTCTGGTGACGCAGCTCTGTGCTGCCTTCAGGAGAATGGGACATCAGAGTATCATCCATAAAATTTCACCCACATGGCATTCATTGTTCAAACCAGAACTTTTAGTGGAAAAACAAAAGTTCCAGGTCCTTTTAAAGCCATACAAATATGAGACAGAAACATGGATTCTATCTTTATATAGACCTGCCTATTGATTTATAGATTACCGTATTTTCCGCACTATTAGGCGCACCTAAAAACCTTTAATTTCCTCAAAAGCCGAAAGTGCACCTTATAATCTGGTGCACCTTATATATGGACCAATACTGAGCCACAACAGGTCTAGCAACTACGGTAAGCAGCAGCCGACTTCATTTCCCCCCCGGTGAAGAAGCGCGGTGCATGCTGGGATAGTTGTCAAAAATCCGGTTTGTTAATAAAGTTTGTGTATCTACCTACCGACATGATAATCAGGTCGTCTGCAGGTTATATAGCACCACATTCTCCACGAACATGCTGTGCGCGAACGGAGAAGGGTGACCATCGTCCGGCCACGCCCCGGCCCAGTCACCGAAGGCTCTCCCCGCCGACCGGAGTCAGACTGTTTTGTTGACATTCTTTATGTCAACAAAGTAGCTTTAGACATTCAGCTGGGGAGCTTCGACTAGAGCAGGGGTGCCCAAAGTCGGTCCTGGAGGGCCGGCATCCTGCATGTTTTAGTTCTTTCCTTGGTGGTAGTAACAACCTGTTCAGTATGTCAGTGTTCTTCTTAGGCCTCTAATGGGCCATCATTTGAGCCAGGTGTGTTAAACCAGGGAGATAACTAAAACATGCAGGATGCCGGTGTTATGTCAATCCGCGTTTCCCCATCAGATACGGTTCCCCCTGCGTCTCCTTACCGCTCCGCCCCGCCCACGCGGCAAAATACGCGCGTGCTCGTGATGAGCACTGAGAAAGCACGCGCGTAGGGAACTACGGACACCGTGAAAGCTCAATCAACATGTTTCGGCAAAGTCGTCACCTTCTTCAGGTTTTTGCGGGAAACAAATAGTAATAATACTAATAACAATAATAATAAAAAATAATAGTAATGATAAATACATATATGTCACATATATATATAAACAGCGCAATGCATTTTAATGCTCAATATTACCCATCAGATACCGTTCCCCTTGTTAAACAGTGGGGGAGCCCTATCTGATGGCCATATTTTGCCCATCAGATACCGTTCCCCTTATTTAAAAGTGGGGGAACCCAATCTGATGGCCATATTTCGCCCATCAGACACCGTTCCCCATGTTTAAAAGTGGGGGAACCCAATCTGATGGCCATATTTCGCCCATCAGATACCGTTCCCCCACTGTAAAACAAGGGGAACGGTATCTGATGGCCATATTTCGCCTATAAGATACCGTTCCCCCACTGTAAAACAAGGGGAACGGTATCTGATGGCCATATTTCGCCTATAAGATACCGTTCCCCCACTGTAAAACAAGGGGAACGGTATCTGATGGGTGATTTTAACATAGGGGGAACGGTATCTGATGGGTGAAATATGACCACCAGATACCGTTCCCCCACTGTAAAACAAGGGGAACGGTATTTCATGGGTAATATCGAGCATTAAAATACATTGCCCTGTTTTTATTTCATAAATATATATATGTATATATGACTAAACATATATATATATATATATATATATACATTTATAATAATTATAATATCTATGTGACATTTATGTATTTATCATCACTATTATTTATTATTATTATTACTAGTATTATTATTGTTATTATTATTGTTAAGGTTATTATTATAATTAGTTTCCCGCTAAAACGTGAAGAAAGTGACAACTTTGCCGAAACATGTTGTTTGAGCTTTCACGGTGGCCGTAGTTCCCTATGCCCGTGCTTTCTCAGTGCTCACCACGAGCACGCGCGTATTTTGCCGCGTGGGCGGGGCTGAGCGGCAAGAAGACGCAGGGGGAAACCTGCGTGAAGCTGACACCCCACCCACGTCAAAAAATCCAGCAAATAGTCTGAATGGTTAGTGCTCCGTTTGTGCAGGTTTGTGCCGTTAAAATTTTCGTTTGTGCAGTTTTGGTTTCTGAGATATTAAACATTATTTTTTAGGTCATCTAGAGTTCACCATCCCCCCATATCGCTCCAAAACAAACCAAAGTGGGCTAATTCGTTAGTGCTCCGTTTGTGCAGGTTTGTGCCGTTAAAATTTTCATTTGTGCAGCTTTCATCTTTGAGATATTAAAAGTTATAATTTTGGCCGATGACGTCATCATCCCCCCATATCGCTCCAAAACAAACCAAAGTGGGCTAGTTCGTTAGTGCTCTGTTTGTGCAGGTTTGTGCCGTTAAAATTTTCGTTTGTGCAGTTTTGGTTTCTGAGATATTAAAAGTTATAATTTTGGCCGATGACGTCACCATCCCCCCATATGCTCCAAAACAAACCAAAGTGGGCTAATTCGTTAGTGCTCCGTTTGTGCAGGTTTGTGCCGTTAAAATTTTCGTTTGTGCAGTTTTGGTTTCTGAGATATTAAAAGTTATAATTTTGGCCGATGATGTCACCGTCACCCTATCACGTTCCAAATCAAACCTAAGTGTGGGCTACTTATTGTAATTCTTCAGATTCTCAGCTGTTGTACAATGTGTACATTTTGTTTTGAACTTCAATAAAGACTTAGAACAAGAAAAAATGTGTCTCATTTCAAGAAATGTTTTAAGATAGCAATGTTTTTTCATGAACGTAGCGTTCTCTCCACAATAATTGAATCCTGCTAATAAAGGACATGCAGCCTGACCCTAACGTAATGTGTATAACCTGTTCAACTGTGCTTTGATTTCGGAGGTGGTCTGAAGAATTATATTCACATTGTTGATGTACTGTCTGCTGATTATGCAGCAAACGTGTAAAAAAAATTACATGAGCCTATAAAGGCCAATTTGCTAGTTGCTTGAGCAAAGATTTTGCCGAGTAAAACGGAAATGTGTCATTATTTCAAAGTTCATCTAAGTAATGTACTTAATATTTAGTAAATATAGTTTCAATGCAACGACTTTCATTTCATCCAATTTCTTACATTAAATGTGTATGGGCTTCAAGGAGACATGTTTTGCGAACTTTGACATAGTTCTCACACAACTGGGATTGGCTCCACCCACACTGTAGTGAGCCTCCTCGCCCCCCCCCCCACCCCCGATCTTGTTTTGCAGAGTAAGTGTAATTTCAACCTCTCGTTAATATTCTAGCGGTCTCAAATCGTTTTGAATATGTCATTTTTGGAATTTTTTCAACCCCGATTTTGATTTTTGAACAAGATAAGTAAAGTAATGCTCAACTAGCAAATTGGCCTTTATAGGCTCATGTAATTTTTTTACACGTTTGCTGCATAATCAGCAGACAGTACATCAACAATGTGAATATAATTCTTCAGACCACCTCCGAAATCAAAGCACAGTTGAACAGGTTATACACATTACGTTAGGGTCAGGCTGCATGTCCTTTATTAGGATTCAATTATTGTGGAGAGAACGCTACGTTCGTGAAAAAACATTGCTATCTTAAAACATTTCTTGAAATGAGACACATTTTTTCTTGTTCTAAGTCTTTATTGAAGTTCAAAACAAAATGTACACATTGTACAACAGCTGAGAATCTGAAGAATTACAATAAGTAGCCCACACTTTGGTTTGTTTTGGAGCATATGGGGGGATAGTGACGTCATCGGCCAAAATTATAACTTTTAATATCTCAGAAACCAAAACTGCACAAACGAAAATTTTAACGGCACAAACCTGCACAAACAGAGCACTAACGAACTAGCCCACTTTGGTTTGTTTTGGAGCATATGGGGGGATGATGACGTCATCGGCCAAAATTATAACTTTTAATATCTCAAAGATGAAAGCTGCACAAACGAAAATTTTAACGGCACAAACCTGCACAAACGGAGCACTAACGAATTAGCCCACTTTGGTTTGTTTTGGAGAGATATGGGGGGATGGTGAACTCTAGATGACCTAAAAAATAATGTTTAATATCTCAGAAACCAAAACTGCACAAACGAAAATTTTAACGGCACAAACCTGCACAAACAGAGCACTAACGAACTAGCCCACTTTGGTTTGTTTTGGAGCATATGGGGGGATGATGACGTCATCGGCCAAAATTATAACTTTTAATATCTCAAAGATGAAAGCTGCACAAACGAAAATTTTAACGGCACAAACCTGCACAAACGGAGCACTAACGAATTAGCCCACTTTGGTTTGTTTTGGAGAGATATGGGGGGATGGTGAACTCTAGATGACCTAAAAAATAATGTTTAATATCTCAGAAACCAAAACTGCACAAACAAAAATTTTAACGGCACAAACCTGCACAAACGGAGCACTAACCATTCAGACTATTTGCTGGATTTTTTGACGTGGGTGGGGTGTCAGCTTCACACAGCTCAGGGACCTCCGTATCTGATGGGAAAACGCGGATTGACGTAACACCGGCCGACCGACTTTGGGCGCCCCTGGACTAGAGTCACCAAGGGACCAGCCCCTATACATTTAAAGCAGGGGGCGGCGGTTAGAGAGACGGAGACTGCGGTGGCAGCGTGTCGGTTGGTCTGTGTTACCCAGAAAGCAGTTGGGCACAATTTTGCAACACCAAAAACGTGAGTGAAATAATGACTGGTGCAGACTACTATATAAAGTACTCGGGGACCACTTCTTTATTATTAAACATCCGTATTTGTAGAGTACGGAACAAATCATGTCCCGTATAGGTTCAATACGGGACGTGTGGCAACTGTAACTGTAGCGTCTATTCCATGCCTTATATATATATAAAAATAAAAGTTTCAAAATAAGCCACTCATTGAAAATACGGTAATAGTTTTACTGAACAGAAATTACAAGGAACAAATCTGGTTCTTAATCAAGTCCTAATGAGTCAAATTGAAAGTTTCATGGAGTCAACAGCCTCATGACATTAACACTGACATGAAAAATTATATTGAAGAAATAAATATATCAAATCTAATTAAAAACATGATAAGTTGTTATGGTCTGTAAGATATATTTATTCTCAGTATTAGATGTGGTCTCAACAAACCCATGGCACTTCCACAATATTATTTTACCTTTTATCTGGAAATAGTATGTTTATTCTTGCCATACAGTCCTCTGTATTAATTATTGCTCGAAAGGTCTTGCCATACCAGTTTATTCCTCTGTATTTACTTTAGTTTCTTAGTTTATTCTTGCATTTTGTTCTTCATTTATTTCCATTTAGTTTCATTTGATTAGTGTTATCCTCTCTTGGTTTATTGCTATGTCCACTTTAGTTTCTTTCCTGTTGCTAGATTTATTTGAACGTTTATTGACGCTCACCACCAGTAATTTTCACTCATCACCTGCTGTGCCGCCTAATCATCATGTTTCACATCATGTGTTGACTTTTCACTGTTCAGCGTGGGATTATCTGTTTTAATGCCATAATTCACATCTAGTTCGTCGCTCCGTTTTATGTCCCGCTTCTCCTGTTTCAGAGTTTTGCACAATGTGCGTGTTTTTTTTTTTTTTTTCCCCTTAACCCCCTAAGGTGCAGGGCATATCAATGGGGAAAAGGCAGACTGATATAAACCTTTTAAAACAACGGAAACAATTTCGGTATTCTGATTACTGAACGTACTGCCCACATTGAGAACCGCTACTTTAGCGGGAACACCAACATGCCTCCCCCCTCGCCATTATATATTAATGAAATAAAATAATAGCTACTGCAGTGTGCACAGAGCATTACAAGAACACAGAAGAACGGCTCTCAGTGAGGCTTCAGTCCTATCAAACCTTAGTAAAGATCCGTCCAGAAGAATCGGATCGTTCCTGAATGTCATATCATTATATTGCAGACTTTGGTCACAGCGTTGTCCTATATATGCTCACCTCAGTCAACACTTCCACAGAATAATTCAGCGCATGAGTGACAACTTTTTCTCATGGCAGATGCAACATGTGTCTGTACAGCTAGCTTAGCTAGCATCACGTCCACAGATCTTACCTTTCTTTAAAGCTTCCTTTCCAAGTGACAAAAGTTGGACGAAGTCCCCACCGTTTGTGAAAGCGAAGCGCTGCTGATTTTACATGTCGCCATATCTTATGATTAATGCAACGCTAATATATTACTGACGATCAGACAGACATCTTCTCCCACTCAGAGGAAACCACTGCACATGTCTGGAGCTCCGTGTATAAAGGGGGAGGCGACGGGTGACAACAGACATGTAAGTCACCTTATTGCTTGGATTTTATGGCGCCACCTTAAGTCCCTCAACTTCACATTTTAATGGAAAAAAAGCACAACGTGACTTGGATTTAACGAGTAACGCGACAGTTTTGTAGAAATGTAGTGAAGTAGAAAGTACAGATACTTACTGTAAAATGTAGTGGAGTAACAGTAGAAAGTATCCATTATTAAATCTACTTAAGTAAAGTACAGATACACGAAAAATGTACTTAAGTACGTTACTTCCCACCACTGAAAAAAAGAGAGAGACAGCGATGGAGAGGGAGAGAAAGAAATGGTGGTAAGTCTGAATCTTTTGGTTCACAAAGATCCTTATGAAACAGTGCCCTCTAGCGGATATTGGATTGTAAAACATTCCGCATACTGGAGAATATGTTCAGATGGTTGTTAAACAGCTAAAAAGCAACAGAAATAATTTAATTACACATATTATGCGAGGTACAACCATTTTTCATTGTTCATATTAAGAAAAACTGTAAACATTTCTTAATAAATATCCAGTTGTATTTTTTTTTCAGTCTAAGTAATGTGGCTCACTGACGGCAGGCCTAACTAGTTGCAGAACAGACTTCCTATGTTTTATTTGCATAGTTGGCACACTCGCGTATTGTGTACAATGTAAGTGCTGTAAAATATGATTGTATACAGCATGAACTTTGATTCACAGTTAAAGGTAAAGCTCTAAATTAAAATTATTTTCAGATAACATTTTCATTTGATCATCATGCACTTAAAAAAGATTTCTAAAAAAAACTGAATATGATTTGAATTAATGTTATTTTTATAGAAACATTTATTAACAGATATGGAAATTTTAATTTACAATCTTACTGCTTAACTGAGTTAAGCACCCAGGTAGAAATTCTGCATAGGGATTGCTAATTAACTGTAGTAATTAAAGTACAGCGATAGGAAATACTCAGCGATGAAGAAGTTATTTTTTATTTTATTTTTTTTTCGTAATTGGATGTTACACTAATTGCACGGTTATCTCTTTGTCTGCCTTCCATTAGAATTACCCACTTTGATAAAGTAAATTAGGATTAATAGCTGTACATTTGAAAATATTGAGTTAACTTTTTGACATTATGATTTCTTATCCCCAAAAAATATTGAATGAAGGACATATTGTAACAAATGGCCAACATAGATTCCATCAAAAAGTTTCCAAAACTCTTTGCTGCAAAACAGAATAATCCACACCCTGCAGTTTACTTTTACTTCCCTTTCCCGTCCGTGATTTCCGTGTTGCAGCACGAAAATTACGGAAATAATTGTATAATTGTTTTCCAGAATATGCCTGGAAAACAACTACTGAAGCGTATAAAAATCAAAAAGACGAAAAACTGAAGTAGAGGAAAATGACATCAGATACAACTATAATAACAACAACAGCAACAATAATAATAATAAAAATATAATGTATATTGTTTTTCAACCGGAATAAACCTAGCCTTATTAAAAATCGCAGATCATTTGGATGGTAAGGTTTAAAATGATCATGATCAACAAAATGCAAAGAATTAACAGTGCTAATATTTAATTATAAAATTTAACTAACTAACGTATTTATTTTTTAAGTATACAAAGTCTAAAAAAATAAATAAATCTGTCTTTACTGTGTAAAACTATCGAACTAATTGTCATAAAGTACATTTGGAGGGCTTCTTTAACAGTTTGGTGCCCAGTCAGTGCGTCTTTCCTAAGCGAATCGCTCACGGACCGCACATCACCAGATGACAACAACAAAACAAGCCTAGTGAGAAAGGGTGTTAGCGTAGTTAGCTAATTCAGATAAACAGCGACCGGTGGAGTTTAATCCAATAGAAATCTACAAGAATATGCGTAATCTGTATAACTAACTATGTTTGTCAGTCGGTGTCTTGGTTAGTCAAGCTGACATTACCTAAGTGGCTCACCAAGCTACCTCTAAGTATGCTCAGTTTATACGGGTTAGCCAGCTAGCTCTGGTGCTAGCTATTTAGCTAGCCACCTCGCCTTGGCGAAGACCAACAGAGAGGGAGAGATGCGAGCAAAGTGAGGTAAGAAGCAATTAATCGTTTTTCAAGTTGCTTTTGTGCTTAGCCTGACTTGTAAACATTAAAGTGTCGTTAGTTGTTTATGAAATATGTTTGTTAGATTCGTCAGTATTAAGGCATTACTGCCACACAGTCCTGTTAGCTATTAGCTAGTTGGCAAAGACAGTAGGTTATTATTGACCGTCTATCTGCTAACAGCAGCTGTTGGTGGCTACTTCTCTGGCACCATCTTCATGAGAAACCAGAGGCCGTGAGGTTGATAAGAAGAACTGAGTTGATTAGTCATAAACATCTACACAAGAATACGTTTATACTGAAAGCGGCCCACAGAAACACAAAGCGTGAACGGAATCACCGAGAGGGGAAACTATCAAACCATCATTTATAAACCGAAACCGTTTAAACCAGTAACAACATCGTTATAACAGCATGTTTAGGTTTATGTTATTACCAACGCACTCTTTGCCGTTGCTGTCTAAATGTCAGTCAAAACTTTGTTTTTGGTTTAGTCTTTTTTTTTTTTGAGAGATTGTCAGCTTGTCTCTAAGGAGATCAACATTTTGTAACCACTGGGGCTTGAGGCTCGACAGTAAACGGTAGTTTAACCGTGACTCAGCTGAGACTATTTTAAGGAAACCAACAATTACAAAAATGTTGAAAGTTAAAATATGAATTTTACATTAAGGGAGGCTTAAAAATAACGCTTCCCTTTATTTTCAGGCATAGGCACTTCATAAAGCACAGTAGCCTATGTACTTTATTACGCAACTCAAAGGTTACTGTGCTGTCTTGTTTAGGAAGGAATTATTGGCCAGTTGTTGCATCATTTTTACGTGAAGGTTCTTTGAACTTTAAGTAAATTTAAAAATACCTCACCTGTGTTTATAGTCTTAAACTTATAAACACAAGCCTGGCTTGAATTACATGAAAGTTATGCAGAAACTAAGTTTAAGAGGAATTACCACCTTCTACTTATCACGGATGAATGCTGATCAAGAATCATTATTGACAATTTTAAAAAAAATAAAACTGCAGGTACTTTGCTTCTTTGCTACATACCACTTACTTCCATCCTGTACTTGTGAAAATATTTTTTGTGAGAGTGCTCTTAACCTCTGTGTATCAGATTTTGTATTTTTTTTTGTCGATACTTACTTTGATAAATTGTGAAGACAAATGGTCTTAAGATGCTCAAATGTCACATCTACTGTCATTTTGTGATTTATTATTTTCTAATGTTTTAGTTAATCCCCTGTCTTTTGTTCTGATGCCTTTTGGGGTCTGTTCACTTTTACAACATTACAAAATAGTTGCATTTTTAAATTTTTTTGCATTCTCTTGCTTGTAGTTTAATTTATTTCAAATATCTACTCACATTTAGATGTATCATAAACTACAAGTGGAATATAAAAAAAAATTATATAGATCTATCACTTGTATCAGGTCTTAGATCTTAAGTATTTTGTTTTACATGGGTTGAAGACAATGATGAAAACATTTTTTTTTATATACATCTACTGGTCTTAAAGGGAATCTGGGGGAAATGTGTCATTCTCTTTATATTAAATATCAGCCTCCACCTGCATTCTGTTTGTTGTAAATACTGCCAATCTGGTGGTGTGAAATTTCCTCTCTTATCCACAGTTTTCACTCCCGCCATTGCATATTTTTAAGCAGTTATGTACTCACGTTTTTGTATACTTCTTTAAAAATATCTAAAAGTTTGCTAAAAATGTTGGAATTGATGCACGTTATGGTGTAATTGCTGGTGTAAGTAAAATCTTGGTTTAGAGTTGTTAACTCTGTAGTCTGCAGAATCATCTAGTTCATAGCTCTGCACATGCCTGTTAATGTTTTGGAGCGATAATAGAGAAATTATTCATGGCTGAATGCTATTCTTGCAAAATCGGTAGATATTTTCACCTAATTGATGAGGCAACTTCTGCTTTTTGCGCAGAGCCTGTCCTGTGCCTCTTCACACCCAGATGTTCCTTTCTCTCAACCATTGGTAGATGGAAATTATGGGATGCAAAAAGATATTGGCTACTGAAAAAAAAAAGTTGAATAGTTATTGTTTTCACATTTGTTTTTATTCTGCAGGGCGGTGGTGCATGACTAATGAACGAGAAAGGCGAGGTTGAAGAACCCTGGGAGATTCACCATGAAGCTGTATGTGTTCCAGGTCAACAATGGAAGCACGTTGACTTTTGACACCGACCTTGCTGTCCAAACGTAAGAAGCTGGGATTTTACAGATGACGTTCAGAAACCGTGGCCAGTGCTCCCTGCTTCTCTTGACCCAAACGACTCCTTTCTCTGTTTCAGTGTACTAGAGCTTAAACATGCCATCCAAGCCAAATACAAAATCGCAGTTCAGCATCAGGTCCTCGTTGTCAATGGGGGGGAATGTATGGCTGCAGACAGACGGGTCTGCAGTTACAGTGCTGGCACTGTAAGTTTATGCCAACGGCAGTTTACTTACTTCCTTCAGGCGTTTGAAGACTTCATGGCTGACATTTGATATTGCCTGCTTTTATTATGCTTTTCTAGGAAACCAACCCCATATTCCTGTTCAACAAAGAGATGATCTTGTCCGACCGGGATCCAACCATCCCAAAAACCACCTTCTCCATTGAGAGTGAGATTCAGGTTAAGGTGGAAGAGTCGCTACTGATGCCAGCTGTCTTTCACACCGTTGCCTCACGAACACAACTTGCTCTGGTACTTTTTAAATTTATTTACACCTTTCCCTGTTTTGTTTGTGAATTTTTTGGAAAATATCTATTGATTTTGAAACAATACGCCAAGTTCTTCCAATTAAAAAAAAAAAAAATAATAATAATAATAATCCTTGCAGGAAAAACAACTCTGGGACTTCTCATAAGTGCTACTGGTACAAAATTTTCATAACCGCTACCTATAGGTTCATCTCAATAAATTAGGTTATTCTTGAAAAGTTTACTTATTTCAGCAACTCGGTTCACTAAGTGGAAGACATTTTATAGAGTAATTACTAGAGATGTGCCGATCAATCGGCCACCGATCATAATTGGCCGATTTCCGTGAAAAAGTGTATGATCGGTGATCGCCGATCACGGTCTCTTGTTGCCGGTCACCTGCATCTTATTTCGCAGCCTGCCTGTGCAGCTGGTCTCCTCTTTCCTTCACTCTGCGCAAACGCACAGCAACAAATCCTATAAGCGATGTGGAACTATAACGCACTGCGTGAATGGGGAAGTTTGCGTGTTGTGGCAGACAATTACCTCAGGGCCCGACCCTGAGGTGAAGCACGTCAAAATGCATCAATACGACGAATCTAATATGGCATAAAAACAATGCCATACTTGACGGAGTTTGGCTACATCGAGGCTCACTGCAGTAAAAAAGACATATGGAGGATCAGACAGCAGGTAACGCAGCGCACAGCTACAACCACTCACTCGGATTAGCATGACGGTCAGAAAGCTAAACAAATAACCCGCAAAATTATTTAAGTCTTCGAGCTGCGATGTAAGACGCTGGTTCTGCTCTCGCTGTTGAACTGCTGCTACGCGCTACAGGTAGTAATATTTCACAGACGGAGCGACGCTTCTGCTCCACCTGGTAGTGACTCTCACACCGGACCTCTGTTTGAAGCTGCAGCATCTAACTTAAAAAAATTAATTACATACGTATTAAAACTTTCGCTGTCCTAACTTGAGACAGATAATCTCTGTCTCAGGTTAGGACATGAGACAAAAAGGGACGGAGGAAGACAACCTCTGTTCTGCATAATTACTCCGCTCAGTCAGAAACAGCCACTCAGAACTAGCAGTAATCAGCTAGCCGCCATGGTATCAGGAAGGTTTCTTGCAGTAACTCAGGATTGTTTATTGTAATGGTTCCTGTATTTGCCTTTGAATGTTAAGTTTTATACTTGAATTTTTTGGCAATGTTGAGAGGTTTTATTTTGACTCTTTGCATTATTTAGCCTCTTCAGAGCCTTCATATGTTATCAGTCTGTTAAAGATAGTATTACCGATAGCAGTACAATTTGCACAATGCATGTTTTGTTTTTTTCTTGGAAAAAGTTATTAAAAACAAGTTTTTGTCTAAATTAAGGTGAATTTATGGTTACTTTTTCCATGTAATGTAACTGGTAGTGCTTATGAGTAAAAAAAAAAATAGTTATGTGATCGGTATCAGTGATCAGCCCTCATGGGTGATCGGAATCGACAGGAAAAAACCTGATCGGCACATCCCTAGTAATTACGCACGGACTGACGTTCTCAAGCCTTTACTTTTGTTCAAATTATTTAATTTCTTAGATTAGAATACCACTTGACAAAAGTATGTTTAATACCTGCTTAAAAGTTATTTTCAAAAGGTATTTAATTTAATACCACACCTTTTTGGAAAGCATAATTTAGAATCAGTAAATGTTGCAAAACATACCCAGTAAGAACATTACTTAATCCCATTCTATGTTACACAGATGGTTTTTCTGCACTTATAAAAGATTCATTAATGTTGACAAGCCAAGGGCTTGGACTTGCTCCAACTGACGGCAACCTGACCTACTTAGACTGACTTATGTCAATTAATGTTCATATAGTCCCTGTTTCAACAAACTAAATGAAATTACTTGATTAATAAAACAAATAATTACTTGGCTCTTCGAGGGCAGCTGTAAAACCTTGACTCTCCTTTAACAAGATGGTTAGTAAAGCTGTAAATATTCCAAAACTACAAAGGTCTAAAATCTTTATTTCAGCACATATGTACCGCAAAGATACTACAAGGCAGTTTTTTTCCATACACCAGTAATATTACATTTATTTTGCCAGTATATTTTTGTGTACTTGAGCCTCTGGACTGTTTGACTTCAACCACAGAGTGACCAGTAAGTCGAAGGACAGTGAGCCCATACAAAAAAGTGTGATGTAATCAGTGTCTACTACAAGATAATTGCATTCAGGCTCACTATTTGGACAACATTGTATTTGTATACGGAAAATGTTTAAACACTGTCTATTTTCAGCCTCAGCAGGGTTTACACAAAGCTCAGCGAGTAATTGTTATCAGCCGAAGATATCATTTGAGCCAGACAGATAACGGTGGTCTCGGTGACCCTGCAGTGACAGACGGGTGTTCAGCAGCAGTCTGCACTGTGTAACACAAAACAGACCTGTACTGGGCCGATAAATAAAAAGGGACATGCTGCTTCTACTTCATTTTCAGCTCATCCTGTTGATGTAAAATAATCTCATAACATTATGAAAATCTGTTTAAATTAAGAATGATAAAAATGTATGTGTCCTTAAGTTTAGTAGAACATTATTTAATTATACTCTCTTACCCTGATGTTGCCTAATATTTTTTCTTTTTTTTAAATCTCTCTAGGAAATGTTCGAAGTTGCCAAAAAACTTTGCTCGTTCTGCGAACGTTTGGTTCACGATGAGCATCTCCAACATCAAGGCTGGGCAGCTATCATGGCTAATCTGGAGGACTGCACTTTGTCTTATCAGAAGTTACTCGTGAAGTTCAACACCGCATACACAAATTATCAACATGACTTGGAAGAAATTAAAATCAAACTTTCAAAGTAAGTATAAAAATTAGACATTCTTCACTGTTAAAAAAGGAAAATTGACCTAAAACTAAAATGTGCTTTAAAACTGTGAATAGATCACCTGCCAGGTTACTAACATTTTTTTTAAGTTACGTTCAACAGACATGAGTGCTTCATTGAAAACAAAGTTTCAGTTGACATTTGTTGTAATGCCTGCAGGTTAGGGACTTCGGTTTCTGTGATGGCCAGGATTCCTCTGCTCGAATGTTTGACAAGACACAGTTACAGAGAGAGCATCGAGAAGTCCAGTTCGACCCCGGAGAAGGATTCAGATGAGACAGAAGAAGAAAAATCCACCGACTCTGTGCTCTGCGCTACTCAAACCCAGGTGGCCTCCAAATCGTCAGCGTCCTTATCTGCTTCAGGGGCAGGCACGTGTGAGACAGAGGGCGATCAGGAGACAAGCGAAATGACTGAGAGTGGCGGTTTGAGAGCTGCACTGTTGGACGACAACACTCCAGAACTCGCCTGCCAGTCTTCTTTCAACGTAACACTATTGGACTGGATCAACGTGCAAGACAGACCTAACGATGTTGAATCGGTAGTCAGGAAATGCTTTGACTCCATCAACCGGGTGAGTATTTGTGGCGCAGACCGCTAAACGCTAACTTGTAAGTTCAGTGGGGAAGACCGGGATTTATGGGTGTGTTGTTTGTTTCAGCTTGACCCTAGGATCATCCAGCCCTTCCTGGCAGATTGTCGTGACACAATTGCAAAGCTCGATAATCAGAACATGAAATCCATCAAAGGGCTTGAAGACAGGCTGTACGCTCTAGACCAAATGATTGCAAGCTGTAAGAAGCTGGTGAATGAGCAGAAAGAACTTGCTCAGGTAGTAACAAAAAAACAGCAACTTCCTGTTAAGGATTTTCTTTTTACTCGTTAAGTCTGTTTTATTAATTGCGCTTTACACTCTTTTGCTTTCAGGGGTTTTTGGCCAATCAGAAGCGAGCTGAAAACCTGAAGGATACGTCCGTCCTGCCTGACCTGTGTCTGAGTCACACCAACCAGCTGATGATCATGCTGAACAACCACAGGAAGCTGCTAGACATTAAAAAGAAGTGCACCACTGCCAAACAAGAGCTAGCAAACAACCTTCAAGTCAGACTCAAGTAAAGACTGAGATGGGTTTTTTTTCTCAATTATGTTTGTGATACAGTTCTGGTTGAAAAGTTTCTGCACACTCACTGTCACCATCCATTTGCAAATGTTGAGTTTGAAAATGTCTGTTTTGGAGAGGAGGGCCTTCTCTTGGTCTGTACTTCCCCAGACTATGAGGATGTAGAATGTGGTTCAGTAGAGACAGAGAGGTACACTGGTCCTCATGCAGTTTCAAGTTCATGGCAAGCTTGACTTTTTTGAGTTTTTTCTAAAACATCACAACCATTTTCCTTTCATTTTGGTGTGACAATTTAGGTAAAGCAGGTTGTTATAATGAGGCCTCCAAACACGTCAAATGTAATTTTGTAATGGCAAATTAGGATTCTCGATAGGTATTCAAAGATACCATCGTAAGATCTGTGGATTTAAATAAAGTCCATCCCAGAGAATTAACAAGTTACAAGTTTGATCAAAAATAAGGTCCAGTTGCCAAACATAAGCATATCTGATGCTTACTGATGGCTTCAAAAAGAATGCGGCGAATGTTAAATTCTTGAAGTGAAATTTTACAAAATTTACATGGGTTAATATGCATATTTGAGCCTTTACCATTTCAGCCTTTTCTTGATTTGAGAAAATCCACAATAAATACAAGAGATTGCTTTTAAAATTCATTGAAATATTTAGTTGTATAATCTTTCTACCCTGTGAAATAATGGCTAAAATGTATCCTCAAAGGATTGATATGAAGAAGCTGTGTCCTTTTCCATGTCTTTAACTGTGATGCTTTTTGTTGAATGTGAAGTTAGTGGTTAAAAAAGAAAATGCTTAAGAGAGTCATTTTTGTAGCTTGAGTTTTGGTTGTGATTGTAGATGGTGCTGCTACGTGATGCTTCACGCAGATCAGGATGGGGAGAAGCTTCAGGCTCTTCTTCGGCTCCTGACAGAGCTGATAGAGAGAGTGAGGGTGGTGGACGCCCTCAGTACGGTGCCCCAGATGTACTGCTTGGCAGTGGTGGAAGTTGTCAGGAGGAAAATGTTTATGCGACACTACAGAGAGGTCAGTGCCTATGATTATTGTGGTAATATCAGCCACCGCTTGTTGACACAGTCTTGTTTTTATATTCCCGTATTTTAATGCATTACGTTTTTGACATTTGTTGCATAAATATAAATTAACCCTGTTTTGAAGATGCAACAGTTTGCTATTGTTTATGTTTTATTTGCCTTTCATTCATTTTGTGCGAGACTTTTAGCTCTAGCGAGTTTTATAGAATTAAGAGTGCTTTTATTGGAGCCTGGTATTCTGTGGTTTTCTTAACAACAATAAAAAAAGGTCAAAAATCAATTTATGTTTAAAAAAGGGTTTTCTTTAACATCTCTGTACAACTATGTATGAGTCACAGGCTGTGTGACTCATAGAAAGCCTTTAATATTTCTGGATTTTGTCAGTGGGCCAATGCACTTGTTAAGGACGGAAAGCGACTGTATGAGGCGGAAAAGTTCAAAAGGGAATCTTTTGGAAAACTCTTCAGTAAGTGCTTTTAAAGTCTTCCAATGATGAATGCATTGTACATCTGAAGTTGTGCTAACATGGTGATGTTCTTTTTGACTTTAAGGGAAGTCTTTTCTCCGAAATCGATTGTTTAGAGGACTTGAGTCTTGGCCTCCAACTTCATTTTGTGTAGGTTTATAGTGCAGAATGTTTCTATTCTTCAATAGTGTTCACTGTATTTTCAGGGTGAGGTTTTTGGTTACCATAACTACCGCTTCATTGTTACAGACACGGAAACCCAGAAAGTTTGATGATGAACTTCCAGACATCTCACTTGATGACCTGCAGTACTTGAAATCGTGTTGTCCTGTTGAGGTGCAGCCTTTCCTAATGTAAGTCACCATCAGCAGACACTCAACTGTTACTGCTAGAAACTAACCTGTCTCAGAAATCTTGTATCAGAGCTGAAATTATTATTTTTGCTTTTTTTGTTTGTTTTTTTCTGCAGGATTCCCGCCATGTGTGACTTTGAGCCCCTAAATCGCCACGTAGAGACACTTCATAAGCTGGTCCAAGCCGCACAGAGCGTGGACGAAATGTCTCAAACTATCACAGACCTGCTGAGTGAACAAAGAGTAATGTCTTTTTTTTTAATCCGTTTTAGCCTTGAAACTAAAAATGCATCTTTCAGAATTGAAAGCTGATTTCCTATTTTATTTATTTATTTTTTGCTATAATTTAAGAACAACAGTCTTATTTTTCTCTTTCCTTCCTGCTTTGAGAACTCACTAATCACTTGAATGAGCAGAAGCCACTTCGTGCTATAATTTTGAGAGATCGATCAATAAAACAACATTTTGCTAATTTAAAACAAAGACAGAATTTAAACCTTCAGATTTTAAATTTCTTTAGTATCCAGAGTTAGTGATTAGCTGTTAGCTTTACCGTTGTTAGCATAACATAAACAAGAGTCATTGTGGGTATTTCTGGGTGAATGTAGATTCCTACCTTCACTCTTGAGGATGCAAGCATTTCTAAATCCATGATGCCTAAGCTATTGTCTCTGCCGTAATAGATTTGGCCTTCCTCTTATCTCTTCAAAGTATTTGTCTCACTTTCTCACTACCTGAGGAAACTGCAGACATGTCTCAACACGTCATTGTTCCTCTTGTTTTTTTTAAAATCTTCACTGATACTGGAAATAGCTGAAACCACTAGGCTACAACCTTTCAGCTGTAAGGTATGACGCCTTCACTGACTGGAAAAAAAAGTCCCATTTCTAAACTTCCAACCTACCCATCTAGAAATTGTCCAGTTTCAATCAACAGCAATTTTTTTCCGCATTTCTTTTCTTAATTGCTTTAAAATCAAAGCTTGTTCGTCCTTTTCTATTTGTTTCATGTAAAGTGAATGTTTGCTCCACTCAGGCTGCATCGTCTCCATCTGTTCTGTCCTTCCAGGCATCCTGTAGTCAGAGCGCCCAAAGATCAACGGCACAAACTCCGCAGTCTGAGGGCAAGCCCAGGACCACCACGCCGGTGCCCTCCAAAACGCCTCTCTGTCTTAGCCTTCAGGGATCCAGCTGTCAGCCCCTGCTTGTACCCGTCCCGGCTCCTTTAGAGGATCTGTCCCCAGACAGTATCGATGCACAAACATTTGACTTCGAAACCATCGGCCACCCGAACATGGACCCCGTCCTGCAGCAGGGATCCCTGGACTTGGATTCTCTCGCCGAAAGCCCCGAATCCGACTTCATGTCTGCTGTCAACGAGTTTGTGATCGAGGAGAACCTGACCTCCCCTAACCCCATCAGCGACCCCATTAGCCCTGAAATGATGGTGGAGTCGCTGTACTCCTCAGTCATTAACGCCATCGACAGCAAGCGGATGCAGGACACCACAACGCTGGAGAAGGAAAACTCAAGGATCGCCGACCTCAAGGAAGTTCTAGAGAAATACAGATGTGCCGCGGAAGAGTCCCACTCCAACCTCAGGAGTGTGAAGGCTGACCTCTATTACTTAAGAGGTTTTGTCTTGAAGGAACAGCAGGACTTTGGGTTAGCTCTGCGCAGCATGACCATGGAAGTGCGCAGTACCGTGAACGAAATCTACCAGTGTCACAAGACGGAGTTGAACGAGCAGCATGAAGGGGAGCTTCTCACCGCTCGGCAGGAGCTGGAGAAGCAGGTTCAGGCATTGACGGAAGAAAACCAAGTAAACCAGAATATTGTCAGAGACGTCCAGCGAGCGATGCTGGAGCTGGAGGGGCTCATGGAGCGCAAAGAGAAAGAACTTACCCAGCTGGAGAACGAGAAAGAGCGATGGGTGGAAAAAGAGAGAAACTTTGCTGAAAAGATAAAACATTTTGAGCAGATCAACTGTGATCAAACAGAAGAAATCAAGACACTCCTAACTTCAAAAGACTCTTTGAGCAGTCAGCTTGAAAACCTGCATTTTGAGATCGAACGCAGTCAGCAGAAGATCCGACAGGAGCTGGAGGCGGTTTCTCAGTGCCATTTAAAAGAGTTGGAGGAAAAACTGAAGCAGGAGCACCAAAAGGCTCTGGATAGTCTGAATAAGAACAACAAGGAAGCCCTAGAACATCTTGCTGTTGAAAATAGTACAAAGCTGACCAAGGCAGCAGATCACCACGACACCGCTATTAAAGAGAAGGATGTTCAGATTAAAGAAATGGAAGATCGGCTTACGGAGCTCACAGAACTCCGCTGTAGACTGGAGGTAGACCTGGCCCTCAAAGAGTCCGAGACAGAAGAGGTGAGGATCTTATTTGAAGAAGCCAAGATGCAGCAGGCGGAAGCTGTAAAGACCCAAGTGGAGGCAGACTCCAAAGTCCTTAAAGATGAGCTGATGGATCTCAAGAGGCAGCTTCAAGCTAAGAACGAGGAGTACGAAGTGGATCTGGCAGAGCTGAGGACTCTCATGAGGATCGAAAAGGACCACTGCATCTCGGAGCTGGTGGACCGGCACGAGGAGCAGACGATCCTGTTGCACGGCAAAATCTCCGCCCTGCAGCAGCACTCCCAGGATGCGGAGAGAAACCACGCGGAGCAGCAGCAGAGGCTCAGAGAGGAGTTGGATCAGCAGCGGGCGGCTCTGGCTGAAGACAAGGAGAAGCAGTTCAGGAGTTTCCAGGAGCGGGAGCAGCAGTTGAGGACAGTTGTCAACAGTGTGCAGGCAGAAAATGATTTGCTCTCTAAAAACCTAGAGCAGGAAAGACGTGCAGCTCAGGAGGAGGAGGCCTCAAGCGTCGTAGCAGCAAATGCTTTTAAGGAGTTAGAGCAGCAGAAGGAGGAGACGGAGAGGAGACTTTTAGAAAAGATTAGGCAACTTGAGAATGAGCTTCATGAGAAACGGTCGTCTAAAAGGTAAAAGCTGGATCTTAGTGATCGAACACAATCGAACTTGTATAACAGACATGGGCCAATGTGAGTATTATCCTGAGTAAAAATACCACAGTGTGGCTGCACATAGAACATACCAGATTGATAGCCAATTGTCGGATTACTTGAAAACCTGCTGAGGTTCCCCCTTCTTACATGCCGTTCATGATTTGTGTATTTTTTAGAATGTTGGGAGGGATGAGTGGCATCTTCTTTAGTTTTTGAAGACCAGAAAGCTGAATTCACTTTTCTTTTTTTTTGTCGGAAAGTGAAAGGTGTAGTAGTAATATGTGGAAAAACTGTCACAATGACGCCCTGAAAGCTCACTAAAACAATTGGTTTTTGTTGAAAAAGAACTTGTTTTACTGATATACCAGTGACTGACCTGACCCATGCCTATTATATAATAAAACTGCAGCTATTTACTTAAATGTAAAACTTGAGCATTTAAAGTAAATTAACTTTGCTGCAATTTTGAAAAAAAAAAGAAGTATTTTATGCATTTACCATTATAGAAATGCAGGTTGTTTTTTTTTTTCAACAAGGAATGAATGTGCCTGTCTTTCAGTGATGAAGGCTTGTCGCTGCATGCTGAGGGCCGTGCAGATGCTGGAGCACCTCTGTCACTAGACTCAGCCTTACAGGAGCGCCTGCAGCAGGAGACGGCCTCCCTGCAGGCCCAGATTGAGCTCTTGGAGAAGAAGAAGAATGAAGAGATACAGAACCTCAAAACGTCACTGATTGCAGAGCAGCAGGTTTGTAATGTAAACTGGAAGCGGGCATTAAAAGCCTTGTGGTTGACATATTTTTTTGGGCAGTTGTTAGAAACAGACCAGTTTGTGGTTGTCTTTCAATTTTCTGTGTTTTTTTTAAAGCTTAATGTAAAATGATTGGATTCTAGATTACTGTCTGATTAAGTGAAATGGTTGAACCTTATCACTAGACATTTTCTTGGTGCACCTCTCTTAGTCTGTTTTTTGAACGAGTTTCTAATCATTTCTGGTGACTAATTTGCTAAACAATAGCCATAACTATTTACTAAAATGTTGTTTTAGAAGCTTATAAGCTACCTCCCTGTGCTGGAGGAGCGAGATGGTAGATGGCCTTAAACTCAGCAGCTAAATGTCATGAAGCAAGCTCGAATATATTCTATTTTTTAAATATTGTTTGAAAATTAAAAATGTTTGTTTCTTCTACATTCAAGACGAACTTCAACACTGTTCTAACAAGAGAGAAATTGAAGAAAGAGCAGATTATCAACGACCTTTCGGAGAAGTTACAAAACGTTACCCAGCAGCAGGAAAAAGACAAAGGTGAGTACTGTGCTTTACATGTGGTTCGAGTTGGAAAGTGTGTTATTTGTGTACTTTAGTAATTTAGTCTTAATAGCAGAAATAGTATTGAAACTTTTAAGATTTTTCTGTTACTCTAGTTTAGCCAAGCCAGCGTTATTTATAAGCACTTTTAAAACAGCAAAACTGATCAAACTGCTGGAAAAAAACGGCAGCAAAATAAGTAAAACAATCACATGAAAGACGCATCTGGACAAATAAAGTTTACATTTATGTTGTTTTTTTTTTGTTTTGCTTTGTTTTTGTTTCCGTAATGCAGCTCTGATAGAGACGCTGTCTGAGGACCGAGCGAGTGTGATGCAGGAGAAAAAGCAATTGGAGGAAGAGCTGAACCGTCTGCGCAGCTCTGCTCTGGTCTCCTCGGCCTTCTTCCCCTCGAACTCGGCTCAAGAGCTCTCAGAAGCTGGAGCAGCAGCGAGGGCTCTGCCTGTTGCGGGGGCTTGCTCTCCTGAGACCTCGGCCGAAACGGACCGACTGGCCTCCGTAACGGCCTTCAGAGATGACGAGCACGTCGATTCAGCCGTGGAAGCCAGCATGGTGGCTTCTGAGTAAGCAGTTATTCTTTAATAAAACTATGGTTTAAAATATAAGACTGAAATCTGACATTGCTAAAAGAAGAAGAGTTTCAGGTTTACTGCCTTGTTTCAGCATGTTGGGTACAGGAAATCAAATTAAGGGTACACGTTCAAATGCTTTTCTCTAACAGGCAAAGCTTAGGTGTTTTTGATCATATTATGATGCAAATCCCTTTAAACACATTTGATTATTTCTCAAGATATATGGGAAAGGTGTGGTGTATATTTAAAACCATGGTTTAAATAAAATTACTAGAGAAAACTTTTGTATAAAAGTCAAAATTATTGTTCACTTTGGTATTTACAGAGGCATGAATGTTCCGATGTAGAATCAAGTTTGTTTAGGTTGTAGTTTCAGCTGAATTTGGGCTTTGGATGCGAAATATTTTCTTGTTGACATACACTCATAAGAAGCAGAAGATTTTGATTTCAACAGCTTAGTGGTTTTGTATTTCCTTCACAGTCCTAAGCTTGAAACAAAATAACCCAGGTCCGACAAAATCTTTGTTCACATCAAGCTTAAGTTTGGCTGAAATTTCAGCAAAATTAGTCATATCCTAATCATAGAAAGCATTGCATTGCTGAAGGATTCCAAGTGTAAATGAACCAGATATGGATGGACAGAGACACATTTGAAAGCAGACAGAAGGTAGGGCAGGATGTGACGACGCAAGTTTTTTTTTCTTTTGTTTTGTTTTTATTAGCACTAGCTAGGCACAAGATTAAAAACATGATGCCAAATATCAGTTTTTCCTCCAATGTTATTCGCACAGTTACCATCTTACATTTTTCCCATAGTGACACCGTGATGTCAGAAGAGAAACAGCGGATAATGTTACTTGAGAGGGTAAATATGCATGTTGTTTCCTTCTTTTAAACATGTTGAAATCTGGTTTTTTAGTTGTTTTTTTTGTTTCTGTGTGTTTAATTCCTTTCTTAAATGTTGCAGACTTTGCACATGAAGGAAGAAGAAAACAAGCGCCTCAGCCAGCGATTGGTTAGTTGAGTGTCTTGTAACATAATTATTTATTTTACACGACTCGTGCAGGTCTGGAGAAGTATGTCAAATGAAAATAGAAAAATAGGAAAAACACGAATATGCTTTTTTCTGATAAATATTTGAAAGTAAAAATAAACTGTTTCAACTGGTACCTTTATGTTAGATTTTAAATAAAATGTGTTTAGAATTGTTGCGTTTACCCAGGAAAGACCCTTGCTATAAGAAATATAATCTCCTTTCCACTAGGTGGCAGTAGCATCAAAGAATAAACCCATGAAAAGACTCAAAAGACATTTAGAAAAGTGCCACACAGTATAGTGCAAACTGACTTTATATAATTTTTGAGAAATAAATAGCATGAAGACTAAATATATATTTTGCTAATCTTAGATTTTATGTTCAAATACTGCATTTTCAAAATTCATTAACAAAAAGTCAGAGTTTAGTTAACGGCCAAAAAGTAATGATTCTAATGATCAAGCTAATTTAATGCATTTTGTTTGAATAAAGGCGATCTTCTTTTCTGACACGTCCAGTCCAAGTTGTCGCTGTCATTAAATTAATGCAGTACGATAATTGTTGGTCTCATCTGTTTCTTTGCAGATGTCTCAAAGCATGTCCTCCGTATCATCACGGCATTCAGACAAAATTGCCATCAGAGAGTAAGTGAACGCTCATAAAATACCACATGGCATTAGCATGTCCTTACCACTGTGACTTTTAGCAGTTTTAATATTAGCTAAAACCGACCCTGATTACATTCAGGATAATTACACACATTATTGTATAATTACCATAACAGTGCTGTTTGCACTTTGCTGAAGTCTGGGAGATCATCTCTTTGTCTCATGGTCCATCTTTTTGTGTTTCAGTTTCCAGGTCGGCGATTTGGTTCTAATCATCCTGGATGAAAGGCACGACAACTACGTGCTGTTCACAGTTGGTCCCACCCTCTACTTCCTGCACTCAGAGTCTCTCACTGCACTGGACCTTAAACCAGGTCAGCTCCTGTTACAGCCTATTAAAATCACTGGCAAACCTGTAACTTTAGCATTGTGTTTTTAAATATAATTTACCGTTATAGTGAGCCAAACATCCAAAAAAACAGTCATTTCTGTTTTAGAATTCATATGCCATCATAAGCGTCACTGACCACAAATCATAATGTATTCTTACTGCTTACCCATGTGTAGCCAGTTTCCTACGTGTTCATTGTTTTAACATTATTTGTTTCTGTGTAAAGCATCAGGGACCTCAAGACGGCCATGGGTGCTTGGAAAAGTGATGGAGAAGGAATATTGTCAGGCAAAGAAGGTGATTTGAACTTTTAACATCTGTCTTGTTCTTGTATTAAGTGCACAATATTCCCCAATAGCTGCTATTTTTCTAGAGACAATAAACAACATTGAAGTGCTTTTACTTTGTAACTAAATTAAAAGTTAGTTGTCAAAAAATGTTTTGGGGAAAAGAAAACACTTGTTTTTCAGCCCGGGGTTAAAAAGCCTTTGTGCATAATAAAAAAAAAGACAAAATAGAGAAAATTCACCAGGTTATGGGACATATACTTTTAAAATAAACCTTCACTAGGAATCTAGTTTGTGCATCTATTGTCACACTATAAGAAATTTTTCAAAACGACTAACAGCTGTGTCCAACTTAATATTTAATTAGAAGAAAATCTGTGATCTACTGATTTGTGTTAGAATGTTAAAATGATTCATTAACTTGTTTCTTAAGGTCAGTCATTGATTATTTATCTCTGGAGTAGAGGCAACATCACATGGTGTGTGAGAGAGCATCTTTTTCAACATGTTTTTGTTCTTAGCAAACATTATTGTAGTTAGCGTAACAAACATTGTTCAGTTTTTCTGACAGATTTTTTTCTGTCTGATTTTCCATCAGTAGGGATTTAGCACAAAAAATAACAAGAATTTTGTCACCAAGTAAATCCTCTCTGATCTCTAATTTTAATAATATTTCTTTTAAATCTTGAGACATGGTTGTTATGCTGTTACGCCATATAAAGAACTTTCTTTGTTTCTCACAAAACTGTGTGTTTTTCTCCTGCAGGCCCAGAACAGATTCAAAGTTCCTTTAGGAACCAAGTTCTACAGAGTGAAAGCTGTTCCATGGAATAGAAAAGTCTAATAGCCAAGTAACGAGCTAAAATGTATATTTATTTTAATTTTTTGAACGGAAACATCATAATTGATAACATTAACAGCAAAAGACAAATTGAAGATCGTCTTGCAACATCATTTTTTGTGTGTTTCGGTTTAAAATCTCATATGCTATCATGTTTTGTTTTTTTTCTTCCTTTTTTTTCTTTTCTTTTAAATCCAGATTTTATTTTATTGTGGACCAAATGCTATTAACCTAATTAGGGCGTCGCCCTGTACACTGTGGCATTATGCCCTCTGACTTGTGTGTGGAATTGAACAAAATTTGGATGTTAAATATTAGTTCTCATTCTCAGCATTTGTCCGCTTGTGGAAAATACTGTCTTTATCAACATAATTAAATAAAAAAGAAAAAAATACATTTATAATTAATGTTAATGGAGGAATGTTCATAGCATGCATATTGAAATATTTTCTTTGATTTACCTAACAGATAAATGTCGTAGTTGGAAATGTAGTTAATGCTGTATGTTACTCACAATCAGTATGGCGCTCTGTCATTACTGACATGTACATTATGACTGCGTGACTGACTGAAGGAAGCAGTCATCTTTGCAATCCTTGAAATGCACTTTGAAAAACAATGCTTTTGTTAATTTGAAAAGGGAAGTTAATTGAGCTGTCAGAACTAAGTAAATATATCAGCACAAACTTCTCATTATCATAGAATATGGATATGTAGAGAGGAAAACATTGTGACCGTGTTTCATTATCGGGAGACATTGTATATTACCCATAAAAAAATCACATGTAACAATAACTGACTGTATTGTAAAGGATAGAGTTTTGAAACAATAAAGGATTGATCCCCAAGATATTAAATTGTTTCCTCCTTTTATTATTTCTTCATATTTTAAAAGCGTTTTCTTTGTAATAACAAAGGAGAAGGGGGTAAAAAAATAGGAAAAAAAAAAGCAAAAAACGTTTGGTAGGCAGACTGTTAGGTTTTTTTTTTCCACTTGCCTGTAATCAAAATTGCTTTTATGTTTGGAAAATGAACGTCTTATTTGACATGTGACATTCGAAACAAAAAAAGAGCCTCTTTTTGTGTAATTAGTGCATAGCCTGTATAATAATGCCATTAGAATTTTCTGGGCATTCAGGAAATCGATGTAAAAAAAAAAAAAGCACAATGTAGTGCGCTCATTTGATTTAGCATTTTTTGATTTTGTGGAAACATAAATGTTGGCACACTGCTGCAGGAAACAGACTTCAAAAAGGCTTCATATCGTGGCCCAAGAACGATGCGGCCCTCATGGAGAAGGAAGCCCACCAACATCACTTTCCCAGTTCACAGCGGGGAGCATAGCAGCTCGCCGTCGAGCGCTCTCTACCATGTGGGTCTAGGGGTGTTTTAACAATGTTTAGCTCTATTTTCTCCATTTAGCATAAGCCTGTTGTCACATTTGGATGGCTCCTTCATAAATTGATGGTGTGATTCCTACAATTTCGGGACAGGCCTGAACGACAAAATATGCAACACAACATTCGATACCGAGGTGGCTGGCAAGCAGCAACCATGTGCACTGGACAGGCTCTTAGTGTAAATGTTTACAACCCCCCACTGAGCTCAGTGCTGCTGGGAGTCAGTCTCCTCAGGCTGAATGAGATTTAACGTTGCCATGTGTAGTCTGGAGCTACTTCCATTAAAACTGCCTGTGTGACTTCCTTTTTCTAACAGCTGACCACTTATTTACGTTACTGAAGCATTTAGTTTTAAATGTGCACTCGGAAAATGTGTAATGTTTTTGTTTTTGCTTTTCAAGTGGCGACACTTTATTCTTGGGGATTTTTGCTCAACTTTTTATTTAAATAAAATTAGTCACATGTTTTCAGAGTTTTCTGAAAGGAGGCAAAATATTAAATAAATATATAGTAGTGATTAAGAATAAAAATATTTGTTGGAAGTCTCACCCATAAACGTGCACTCATCTGCTGCGCAGACACATTCGGTAAATTAAAATATTTTCCGATGAGGCACGTTCGTCCGATTGAAAGTAAAAAATAACCTTTTAGCAGGTTCTTTTCATCAAGGCCAGATATCCGGATTAAAAATGTTGTTTTGTTTATTGCTCGGATGTTATATTCCAATATTAAATGATTGTGTTTCATTAATACAGTAAGAGAAGAATAATAATAAAGGTTTGAAAAGTATTTGCGTAAGTAATCTGTATGTTTTATTTAGTGAAATAAATGAACTTTTCAAGAATATTCTAAATTATTGAATATGACTGTATGTTGTGCATGTGTGTCCACCAGCAGACAAGTTACAGAAAAAGGTTCCTCAAGATATCCAGACAATTTTTTTACCTACTTATGAAGACTATCAATAAATCATAAATGTATTTTTATTGTTTAGGTATCTTGTTTTAGGATCTAATATATTTGATGAATAATTAGATATTGTCCACAATTATTATTATTATTTTTTTATTTTCCATGATTAACTTGAACAATGTGTCACAATATTAATTTAGCATATAAGTAAGTGTACAAAATGAAATTATGGACATATAATGTAATAAAAAAAAAGATTGAAAATGTAAATTCATTTAATCATAATTTTCTAGTTTATTTACTTAGATATTATTTATATCTGTATCATGAAAATGTATATATTTAAAAATATTTTAATTGAACAGTTGGCATGAGAATGAATTAAATAATCAATAAAAATGGATGTTAAATAAACTTAAATATAATCTCAAAACTGATTGTATCACCCTCCTATAAATATAATTCAATGCAAAAACTGAATATTTTGTTAGCATTAAAAATTAAGATGCATGAACTATATTTTAAACAAAAGCAGATCTATCACAAATGTATGTGCAGTTCGTAACTAGATTTTATAATTAAAATTGAGTTATAATACAATGTAAACATAAAAAACAACAACAGAATGTTGTCTTTAAATGGATTTTCAAATAAAATGTAAAATAAAAACAATTTTGCTGTGTTGTCAGAAGGGAGATGGTCCAAATGTCCATGTACTTTTTCAGGATTCTTTAAATCACAGTTGCAGCAGAAAAGTATTTTATTGTGTAACACCTTTAGTTAAAAATGTTTTAACTTTAATCATCCAGAAGAACTATAAAAGAAGTGTGTTGCCCTTCTAAAATTCAGTTCTTAAAATATATTTTCCAAACCACTAGTCAGTAACATTAAACTGACTTCAAAGAGGAAGTGACATTAAACATTCCTGAATATGTATTTAAAAGTGACCAGATGCTGAAAATACAGTTTTTGAAGAAGTTTTTAGAATAAAAAAATAATCTCAAAAGACTTTTAAAAGAAAGCCTAACCGTCTTGGCAATTTATAATGAAAGAAATCTTTTTGTCTCTAAAAGTAGTTTATAGTCTAATAGTTCTATTGCGTTTTACTGTTTTTTAGCTTACCACCTATGACACATACACACTCAGACACACACACATATAAATATAAATGTACTGTACAGTATTTAAATAATGAACCTTAAATATTGGTCAGAGTTTGTGCTATATTTGGGGAAAAGGTTAGAAAACACACCAGGTATTATCATAATCCCTAGAATGAACTTATAAACTCTGTTCTATAAAGTTAATAATTACTATCATTCTGAGCTATCATAATTGTAGATTAATGCCAGAGCTAAACATCAATTTCTTTTAATGCGAACTTTATAACCTGTCATTTGAAGGTTTTTTTTGTTTACACAAATAAATACCTGACTTCAATGCATGTTCAATAAAAATGAAATAATTCTGTTATTTCAAAATGAAGAACATTTTCTGCTACCCATGTAGTTTTATATTCTTATCACAGTTGCAGCAGCCATGTCTTTTCCACACACTTATGAAAAACTACTAAATAACACAACACTGACTTCTTATCAACATGGTTTAATGTGAAATCCGAACATTGGTTCCAAGAAGGAAGTCACCTGAAGTTTTCTCCTTTTTATTTTTTATTTATTTATTCATTTATTGTTTGGAGATGAGCAGATTTATCACAAACATACTTTACAGTATTATGACAGGTATTCTCAAGCAGCTTTCAGACACCTCCAGATGAAACACAAAGACACAATGAAAAGCCTTCTCTTTGCTTGTCAACGCCTCCTGAAGGCACTAAATTAAGATTTAGATGAGTAAATGCGAAATTCAAAAAACGATGTCAGACTATTCGCAGAGATTCTCTTCCAGTCGGAGATGGTGGCCTTTGTCGCTGATAAATTCCCCGTTTGAAGATAATGCACAAGTTGCATTCGATATTCCAGTATCAGCGGCCGTATTTGCAGATAGATGGCACCGCAAATAAACAGGCATTATTCGCGGTGTAAATATATGCATGAACTTCAAATGATGGATAAATGAAAAATAAACAGGAAAGCCTTAACATAACAGTTATATTTTTGAAATCTAAATGGAGCGAGTGTGTTGAAGAAGAGCCAGGAGGCATTAAGGCTGAAACTGCAAACCAAGGAGTAAATCGACTTAATGCCATCACATTTCCACCCCATTCATGCCTAAGAAAAGGGTTCGGGAAAGAGATTAGGTTATATATCTGCTGTCAGGGACTGAAGAGACCAAGTGGAGAACTTCACCTAAACAGAGCGATGATCAAACAGACATGCTTTAACAGACATGCTTCATAATCTCATCCGTTATTGTCCCCCCTCTCCCCCCCCCACCTCCTCGCTGCCTCGACTACAGGTTCAGTGGCAAATCTGAGACAGGGGCAGATTAAATGTGTGATGAAATGTCTGAGAAATATGTGAGAATGCGCAATGTAAGAACGGTTGATTTTCTACCCACATGACGAACATAATCACTATTAGTAACACATATCTACATAAATATGATAATTCAAAATTTAGACACATTCATTGGGTTCAGATTGGAAATCGGAACCATCTGATGGCATAGTTTTATGGATAATTACTGCCACAGAGATAATGCAGCATGTGAAAGGAAAGCTTTGAGGTATCTCCACTCGCTGGGGAAGAGAGAGTGCGTAGGTTTCAGTTGTGCATCTGAGCTGTACCCAAAAGGCAAATGTGTGGAAAGTTTGGTGACAAGCATCCAGGCGTGCGGTTAACAAGATTGCATCTGGTGAGTAGAAAGTGGAGGATATAGCCTTTACTGTGCGCTTAAAGAGCAAATTATTTTCACATTAAGTTCAATGGCGTCAGTAATCCGCCCAAATATAGACAGAACTATTTCATTTCCAGTGGAAAAATAATTATTCAAATACCCTGTAGTGCAAATCCCCTTAATTTAGTGCATGACACAGTTTTTGATTCCCCACCACAGAACAAAACGGAGAAGAATCCCAGCAAACATTAAAATCTGTTGTTTTATTTGGTAATCTGGCTGCTTACTGACAAGAAAATAATCAATACAAATAGTTCTGAAGTGTCTGAAAATAGACAGGCGATTTAAACTGTAACTAACAGCCATGCATTTTCCAGCTGCATTGCAGTGTTGAGGAAATGACACCAGCTTTGATGGGCTGTATAGCTTTTGAGATGAGCCTCTTTATGCCGCTTGCAGTTCCATTATGGCTTTGTTCGAAAGCTTGTTTACCTGCTGATAACATACACTGGTGGATTCAGGAGCACCGATCCAAAATCTGCTGCCAAAGTCACTCAAGTCTCATTGTACTGCAGGAGGGGAAGAATGAAATGTTTATGCGGAGGGGAATGCAAATGCTAAATGTGAAATCAAACTATGGGACCAATAAGGGATCAGAACAACTTTGCCAGGTTTTATTTTTAGCCCGGTTGCAAGGCTCGCTTTGTGGAACACTCTTCACTTTAGCCTCTGTGCATCCGCGGCGCTTTGGTTCTTCCCTCAGACGTGGAAACGTTATTCGAGCAAACGCTAAAACTGTGCGATTATTTCTAAAAACGGGTTCAGCACAACAATCTTCCATCGAGCTTTTTGGATTCGACAAAAAAGATCCAAAGTGACTGAAGGCAGCCTGAAAACATACCTGTTTTTCTGTGATAACGCTTGTTATCAAATCACCAGCAGATCAAAAACTGGTCATCCAGTCTCATTATTATACATCACTGAAATATTTTTGGATTTCGCTGTTAGGGGGAAAAAAAAAAAAGAAAAAAAAAATCTATGGTCTCAGGTCAGAGGAATCTCCCTTTAGTTTGCATATTAAAGGGGATTCGATAGACCCCTGTTAGCCACGCATCCCCGTGCAGGCAGGTCTCCAGGGGGCCAGCACGGCCCCACAGACGGGAAACTAGGAGGCCAGGTGACCCTGTCTCTGAGGTTAGCAGGAAACACTAAAGAGGGATGGGCAGGGAGCTGAGGAGCCACTGAGTGCGACTGTGCAAGGCTGGTGATGGCAGCTGTCAATGGTTTGGAAGGAGAAGCAGACAGATTGTGCGTTCTGTTGGTGCAGCCAGTTCGCCACCTGGCAGGCTTTTCCTTGTTAGAACTTCTTGCTGTTTCTGTTCTCATCAGAGGAATGATTTTCCTCTTATCCTCTGTGTTCAGGGGAAGCTAAATTTGTTAAAATGTTTAATAATGTTTAGTTAAATTGTACATACAAAGAGCGTTCTGTGCAATGCATCGAACTGCTGCTACTTTTGCAATGCCTCCCAAAAGCTGTAAGCAAAGTATGTAGGCATACATTTTTCTTTTTGCCTAATTAACTACAGTGAATAATCAAATTATTTTAGACATGTTTATTTAAAGAATCCCTTTGCAATCTTGAGCCCTGCATTACATTAGCTATGAGTTCTATAAGAATAATAGTGTTTTTGAAGGGGTAGGATTTGCTTAAAAAAATAATAATCTGTAACTTTCCAATCCCATCATAGCCATAAATACTGCTCTATGTTGTTCAGTTGTTATGAAAAAGCGCAAGCAGAAAGCATGAACAGCTTAAAAGTACATTTCAAAAATCACATTTGGCAGTCAGTCCTTGTTCCAACAGGATTAAAAAAAAAAGTCTTTCATTTGATATAAATATATGCAAAGAGAGTGGTGTGGTGATCTGGGTGCCAGAGGTGGCGCTTTACTCTGGATATTCTGGCTTGGGCCTGTAAGGGACATAAATTAACATGAATTAACACATGCATGCAATAAGAAAATAATTAATTCAAGTTATCAGTCACCTTTTCCATTCCAGGAATCTGATTGACAAGATAAAGTAATGTGCAAACTGCTTTTCAAAGCTAACAGCCTGGAGCACCCCTCCTATTAGTTAGTCATTCCCTCAGTATCACACCCGGAATCTGTCATTTCACAATTTTCTCCTATAATGCATATGTGCCGCTCTCACCACTCCACTACAGCAACTGCCATCTAACAAGTTGACACAGAGAATGATACAATTCACGTCCAGTATTCAGTTCCATATACAGCAAGCATCTGAGGCAGACGGGTCAAGAATATGGTACATTCTGTTCCCTCTCAAAATTGCTTTTCAGGACTCTCAGGGAGATGGTTAAACATCCCATTTTATCCTCTAAATACAGCAGAAGAGTCTAAAAGATATGAAACTCTTGATTTTAGCTGGTTGTCCTGAAATTGTGCAATGCTATTCTTAATAAGATTTAACTCGGTCTAGTTATTTGAGATATTTGTGCTATTTCTAAAAGTCACCCCGGCACCTTCTGCACCCCCCACTAAAGATGTATAAACAACCTTACAATACATACATTTTTATGTCAGTGGCAGTTAAATATATAGAAGAATCCAACCTTAACTAGAACCAAACTGCACTTATTCTTTAGGGAAAATATTCACAGTTGCTACAAATATTAGCACCCCTTAAAAATTTGGTTAAAATAAAAATAACTAAGTAATTTTAATAATTTAGGTACTTTCAATACATATTCCACAACCTTCTGTTTCTTTAGGGAACAAACATATAAAACCTTTCAAAATAGAAAACACTAAAGAACATCTACTGAGGCAGATGAGTGCTGATAATAATAAGGTATAAAATGTTTACAAAAAAATAGCTACTTGACCATACTTGTCCATATTTACAGACTAAGCATTAACAAACGCATTAAAACAAGTGGAAGTGTGACAAACATCCTTTATAAGGACCTCAGGTTTATCCGACCATCCGTATCAAGAATGACAGTAAAAAAAAAAAAAATCTCCAAACCTGCAGGAAAGAGTGACATCTTCAGGTCAGTTACTCAACAGTTTCCCCTTAGAATATTTTACACATCTTTGCAAGTGGTACCAATAATTTTGAAGCATGCTAATAATAATGAGACCACCTTAATGTAGCTACAAAGGTCCATTAAGACACAGCATCTCTCTCCCTAATAACTTGTCGTCAAATGGCAGCACAGCTAGAGAACTCAAAAGTTTTTTTTTTGTTTTCCAAGCTTAAAATTATGAAATACAAATCCTTCACCTACTTGAATCAATCCCTGTAAGAGACTAAATAAAACAATTGTTTCTTTAAGAAGACCATTTGGAAATGTGAACAGAGTGTTTAAGGCTTAATTATTTCCAAATGTGGGGCAACAAAAGAAAGAGTTTTACCAAAACTCAGCTAACATTATTAGTACATTTGAATTGGCTCTGGTATCCTAAGTACCAGTCTGATATGTGGAAAAGATCCGAAATATAAGTAGGTGAATTATCTAACAAGTGAGAAATACCCTCTGCGTCCTGAATCAAAGTAGTTATTAATTTGCTCAATAAAAATAATGTGCACATACCTGAAAATGATTTATCCATTTATGTATTCCATGTCTATTATTATTACTTGACACTGGTTCTAATTGTTGGGTTTAAACATCTCACGGGGAGGGAGTGTCTATTCTGAGTTTGGACACAAACCTTTTGTGCAAGCATTTGTTTTGCCAAGTTTCAGTGCTTCACAGAGATACAGCAGGTAGAAACAGAGGTGTGAGTATTGCAATCTTTTGGTTTATTTTCATGGATTGGCATGATTTTATGTAAACACGATGCTTCTTTCTCCTTAGATATACCAAGCTGCTCAGTGTGTGCAGATAATTTGGTGTTAAATGTTTTCATGTTCTAGCGGCGTCACCTGCTTATTTACCTTGTAAGCACTTGGTTACAGGGAATTATGTTCAAAAAGTTGGATGCTATCAACAGTGTTGGAGTAACTAAAAACCAAAACATACATGTATTAATAACTGGTACGCCTATATATGAAGAGCAAATAAACTGAGCTTTCAGACTATGTGTGAGGTTGTGGATGGAGAGTCTGTAACAACAGTCATGCGACAGCAAACAAAAGACTAATTACATTTAATGGACAGTGTAGGGGCAACTAGATAAACACAAATAAAATTCACATGGCACAATATGTCATCGGCAAAACATTAGCTGAATCAACTTATTTACAAAATGATCATCAGTGTATGGTGCACAGCATGTTTTGTATCCCAGTTATTATTTTTCACCAATTTATGATAACAGTCATCCTACAGCTAATATTCAATAACAGATTATTAAAAAAAATGTAGTCGTCAGCTCAAAACTTACACTGAAGTCAGTTTTTAAGTCGGTGCATATTTCACCTTGATGCAATTTGTCAGACTAGCTGGCTTGGCTTCTTCATGTGAGCCAGTTAGCTTAGATAGTAGAAAGTAAGTTATTTTCTATTCAGCTGGAACAGTTATTATAAAGTACATATGTGTGTTTTTACGGTTCAACATTAAACCGATTGAGAAGACTGAGGTAGGAAAGGCTTTAATTCAAAGCAGCAGACATGTCTGATCTGCATAAATGGGATAAAAATGCTCTAGAAGAGGACAGAGTGCACAAAAGTTGTTCTGTTGCCTGAATGTGGTGTCAGCCGGTCCCAGTCCCTGCGGCTCTCACCGCGTTACTGTTCAGGCCTGACGGGAAGCTGACTGCAGCTCAGGACATGGCCTCGTTTGTTCACGGCTCCCCCACCTCCCCCTCCCTTCACTCTCCAGCCCTACCCCTGTGAAAAGAGTTATGCTGTCTGTTTTGAATGGACAGCGTTTTTCTTTGTGTGGCCGATCAAAACAGAGGGCAAAGTTAGTCAGCAAGTTGCATAGCTTCTGCATTCTGGTTCTTCAAGCCTCTTTTGTATGAAGTTTAGCACAATGTTTTACACTGTGTTTGACCTGAATGGCATGTTGGAGGTAGGAGCTCTTTTCCAAACTACAAAACAGAAAGAGGTAGAAAGTGGTTTTCTTTTGCTATCTGATTAAACTAAGTCAGGTTTTTATGGTATGGTGAAATAAATGTAATGGCAAAACATGGGGTGAGGGGGGTGTGGGGAGAGGGGGGGGGGTAAAAAGTCTTGGCTATAATGCAGAAAATTACAAAGTGCAGGATTTCTGAAATATTTATATGCTTTTATCTGATCTATTTCCTAACCACAAGGTATTTGCCTGAGAATTCCTGGCACTTTTCATATTACCTGAAGGCAAATGGTGTATAGATTTATACAAGTTATTTACAACAACAGCCAAGCCATTCCTCTGGAAACTAGGCTGCAGATCAAAGGATTGTTTTGATCTCTACTTAGCATATTTGTTTAACCTAGCCAGTGATTCTGAAAAGTGCACAAGCTTTTTGGTGATATGCAGAGCACCCTTTATCCGTCTTTTTCTTCTGTTAGCTGCGGATTTAAGTACTTTCTGTATTTAGGAGACAACTGGATTTGCCAGCTTTTGAAATTTAGTTGCCCACTGCTAGCAGTCTTGGCACTCAGAAATAGATAACTAGGTATGTTCCTCTGCTAATCCTGATCGGCCTTGTAATAGTATTTGTGGACTGTAGAGCACTCAATTAGGGCATAATGTGCTATTTTTATTTCCTTTAAGTTGGATTAAATGTGAAAACATGTTTGGGTTTTTTTTCTATTTCCATCTACTACATACTGTGTTTTTGTACTTTGCAAAGTATTGTTTTATACAGTTTCAATCAGGTCGAGTCTCTCAGCACTGAATTGAAAAATGTCAGGAGAGGAAAACAATGTCCAAGCGCTCTCTAACAAAAACATGCCAGGGCAATCAGGAAATTTTCTGGAATGCTTAAGAGAATGCATATGCACACAATGCCCTAATTCTCTTTTACTTTGGGTTTGGGAAAGATGAGCCCAGGTTTACTGAGAGCCAAAAAAGGGGGCAGATGGCTCACAAGAGGGATAAACCTGGGAAGTCATGCTGTAAATGTGTTTTACAGAAAACAATGAAAGGAGCGGACAAAGCGATTGTGGCAAAGTCCTTTGGAAAATGGAAAAGCAGCTCTCTAAGGTCCAGGACCATGGAGAAGCCGGATGAGCCTTCTGAGGAGAGTAAGGAGGCGAACCTTTCCAACTGCACCTGCGAAGACCCCCAACTCGCCAAGAAAGCAGTTGGTAAAGAGTACCTTATTTCTTATTTCGAGTTTGGCCAAACTACCGAATCACGTGGCTATTTTTTTTTTTTTTTATTGTGACAATTTTAATTATTACTGTGTTGAGTTGTTTTTTTATTTATTTATTTTTTTTGCTTTGACTCTTTGGCCTGCCATATCCGGTGAACAAACAAACCACATTGTTGGGCAGGAGAATTCCTTTTGAGGGAAAGTGTGTCTCCGATGATACAGTGTTGCCAGAAAAAGACAAAGCGAAAAATAGCAAACACAAAAACAGTCACAGGTGCATGGGAAAAAGAGAGGAGCGAGTGAATGGTCACTGTGGTCCCCAGGAGGTCTTTCAGTGTTAGCCAGTGCGGTGGGTGGACTTCTGACAAGGACGCTGGTTTGCAGCCAGGTGGAGTGTGTAACTGAGAATGCTCCTGTTTATTCCTTTCACATGCTAATGTGGCTCCTGTGCGACTTAGAAGCGGCAAAAAAGTTTTTCTTGGAGCGAACATTTTTGTTGCTCTTGTATCACAGCAGTGGTCTGATTCAAAGACTCAGCACTCCTTTTTATATGGGTTTGGGATCGTGCCAGGGAGAGAGAGATACTCTATAACTGTTTTGTACAGAAAGGCATTGAAATGCATTGGTTGAATATTTGAAAAGTGCAAACAGGTGCAACCATTTAACCTTCCCAACAATATCATAGAATAATTAGTGTTAAAAGTATAATTAAAGGAGCTGGAGTTTATTCCAGAGGCATTTTACTGGCACATGATACAGAATATATCTTATGTGCCCAAGAGAACCACAAAACAAAACCAAAAAAACCAACAAAAAACCCCACATATATATATATATATATATATATATATATATATATATATATATATATATATATATATATATATATATATATATATATATATACACTCTCTCTCTGTATATACATACAGGGAGAGAGAGAGAGAGAGAGAGAGAGAGAGAGAGAGAGAGAGAGAGAGAGAGAGAGAGAGATATTGATTTTTTTCTTTTTTTTTTCTTCATCCAATACTAAAATTTTTGGAGATAATCTCTGGTTCAGAAGAGGCTTGACACGGGGAGGGCAACATTTGTAGCCCATGTCTAGTATCCATTTTTGTGTCTTCCTTCCACTCAGTTTTCTATTAATATGTTTTATACAGAACCTTTGAGCAACCAGCTTCTTCAGCAATGACTCACCTTGTGAAGGGTGTCGGGGATGTCTTCTGGACTTCTGTTAAGTCATTAGTCTTCCCCATAGCTGTGTAGCCTACTGACCCAGATTAACCTATTGTAAAATGGGCGTGAAATGATTCAAGGGAAATTAAACAGGTGTAATGTGTTGACTCAGAGGGAGAGGTGAAAGTCAAGCTGCTGAATTCTTAACAACTTGGAATTGACTCAAAAATGACTTGTTGATTTAAAGAGTTATTGTCAATACCCACCTTTGTTCTCCTGCTCCAAAAAAACTAACAAAAGACTGTTAGATCTTACACCTTTGTTTTAATTTTTGTGTTAACACCGTCAAACTTTGATTCAGACTTTCTTTGGTTAAAGTACTGCTCTGATGAATATGTAGACGGCATAAACAGTACAGCACAAAAAAATTAGCTCTGGTCTTGTCTGTGTCTGGCATACATTTTTGTTTTGTTCTTTTCTCCTTTTTGAAGAATTTCATCTCCTGTGTTAAGGCAACATATGTATTTCAGTAGATTAAAATAACAAAAACTAACCTGTACTAAATTCTGCATGCGAACCCGTGAAAACACACACACACACCCCCGTGTGGACAAAATCAGCGTAGTGGACTATTTGAGTGAAATAAAATTGCAATGTAATACTTAAAAGTTCAATGTGTTGCCACACAAATGCACTAATCACCCTATTTTCACAATGTGGTATCAGTATTCCTGTATTCTTACAGTACGTACTCTACATCGATTAACATACGGTATAATTGAGGAGGACACTAAAGTAATACGGCCTCACACTAGGGGTCTTTCCATACCTTGTTGTGCACAATCTGTAAACAGCTTCAAAGGCATTGCATCTGCCATCTGCACTTCTAGGAACTCTTCTGCATAGCCATTAAAACAAGCTGTCTCAAAGGACATCATTCGTATTTCAGCCTCAACCCTGAATTACTGTGTGTTCATTATAATTATAAGGGAGGAGTGTTGCCAGGCTAGTCCACAGAATGCCAGGTGCACACTTCCATAATCTACCATTTTAAACAACTCTGAGCATCAACAACAGTATCTCCATGCTATTCAGCCATTAGTTCTCGCTGGCTTTCACGCTGAAACTCCACATCAGTCATTTGAGAACAGTTTTTTTTTTTGTGTGTGTGTGTGCAGTAAAAGACATGCGGGGAAGAAAGTGCAACACTTTGTTGTGTTCCATTTTCCTAAGCCTGCTTAGGTTATGTGACTGAGCCATGCTGCTGTGTGAAATTTTTATCCCGATACTGGCACTGTATCCTTGTGAGGGAGTCTTGTAAAATAGGTTTACTTAGCGCCTTTGCTGGCATTTTCCGAAGATAGCAAATGCACACACACTGTCCATGATCGGATTAACTGTTCTACAAAAATGATGTAACTCTTTGTCTTTCTTGTGTGGCATAGGTTTCTCTGCTTAAGTTTAGTGGTCATCCGCAGGAGAATAGACACACTTGAAATCCAGTCACAGCATTATAATCCACATATTACAAATATAACAGTTGACAGGCTTGGTTAATCGCTCTTTGTCACACAAATTTGATGTGTGGCTGCCCAAAGTGAATCACTCTCCCCCCAAAAATGCGATTTTAAAAAAAAAAATTTCCCAGATGTACTCCCCGGAAACAAAACCAACAACCCGTAATTAACACAAATTCTGATTTGTAAGGCATTTAATTTTGAACTTTGCCTGGTGTTTCTCTGTCATGTTGTGATGTAAATTGCATGTGATAAGTGTGAAATATTTTTTAAGCATCCAATATAGTATAAAACATGCAATGCCAAGTACACAGAGAGGAGGAATTTGCACCTGAGGACATATAAGCTTTTCATTCAGAGCCACAAGGTGTGTCAAGACTAAATGTAAATTGCACAAATTATGAGAGAAATCAGTTGAAAAATCTCAACGAATCTCACTTATTTACATTTTAATTACGACTATTACTTATTCTTATTTTTTTTGGATGTGACCAAAGCGAGCCTGATTCCCCCCCTACACTAGAAAGAAGAGGCAAAATGACTGTTTTTCCACTGGAGGTTTAGATGCTTGTTTATCACTTTTAAATACCATCATCTTTGCTGAAATCCCCTCTCAAAAGAACCTTTCACTTGCTGGAATAAATTCAAATTAAAATTTAAATCCCTCTTTGCATTTCTTCAGCCTTTTTTAAAATAGCTGCCTCCTTTTAGAAAGCTGTTTATGTAGTGATCTGCTCATAATCCAGTTTGTTTCTCAACAGCGCAAAAAACACAGAAATCGTATTATCACTATCTTGGAGAGATGATGCGAGAAATCGGGAAGTATAAATGTCTGGATCTGTGGAAGTTTTCAAAGTTTTAAAGCTGGAGGAAAAAAAAAAAAATCCTCTCAATAATCTGGTCTGTAACACCGTAATTTGACTTGCAAATACGCAGAAAAATAAAGTGCATTGTGCTGCAGTATCCCAAAAACATTCTCCTCACCTTTTGCTTGTACAAAGATCACTCGGAGCTCACTCTATAAACACTTTTTGGCATGTTTCAGACAACATGAAGACAGCATTTGGCATCAGGAAAGATGATGTATGACTGGGGGATTAACTCTTATCACAGACAAGTCACACAGCATCTCAGGAAACAAGTACTCTGATTCTTAAAAAGGGCCCCACCTTCCAATACACTGAGAAAAACAATATCTAATCAGAAAGGTAACAAATATAAACAGAAACAGCAGACAGCGCGCCGTGCTTTTTTGATAACAACCCATTTCAGATGTAAAACAACACAGAAGAGGCCATACGGAAGTTTAACGCGCTCAAGCCAAATTAGATTTATTGTTTGGAAACAAATTATAATTGTGTATCTAGAAAGTTAACCAAGATCCTAAACAAAAGCAAATCAATGACCCGCCCCCATTAATCACTCAAAGGCGGCTACTTGTGCTGGAGAAACTTACTTCATAATCAATTTCTTTGTTTTGTTCAAAGGGCATTTGCATTTTGGTTTATGTCACAAAGCTTCCTGTATCTGGCGCAATCAGAAATCGCAAGCCATCCATGTTAATGGTGGTTTTTCTATTTATTCAAGAGCATATCTCCAAATACTCAAGATAATTTTAGCTTATTATACAAATATTTTGAGTGATAGGCTTAACTTTTTTTTTTCTTTTTTGAAGCCCCTTGTGCTTGTAGTGTCATAGAAAATCATATTTCCTTGAAGACGTCAAGCTGAGGCAATTTTTTAATTTTTAATTTTATTTTACAGACTAATCATCTCCACCTCCCGTATCTTATCTTTTTAGCAGTGAGGACTCCAGACAAAAATGCTTATTTTTAGTTGTGTCTAGACATACTATTATGGCCACCAAGGTCATTATCAAAGCACACATTACACACACCTGTTACCATTGTTTAGTGGCTCGTTTTTGGCCAAGCACCCAAGCTCCTATCTCCTCATTCATAGGCGTGTCTGCTGCATTGTGAGTCTGCCTGGGTAAAATGGGGGGGAGGCAGGGACCCCCAGAGACACCCAGATCTGCACCTCACCTCTCAATGACACAACAAAGTCAGCCTCTCGCTTATAAAATAGAAGACACTGACTGACCAGCCAAGCATCGATTTGTTTAATGTAACCAATCAGATGCTCTTGGTTGAAGACAATAATTCCCAACCAGCTGTGACCCACTGCAGCTTGGATTCTTAGAATTAAGACCTGTAGTCCGAAGCCTTAGTTGGTATTCAAGTTCATAATGTCTTCCTCTGATTAGAAGGATCACAGTTAAAGTCTCTCTTCTGTGAATGAGATTCATAAGTTTAATTTTTACTTATACAACGCAATCCGAGTTGGATTTAATAACATGGGGCCGCTTGGCTAGAGCCATTTGCCCTTCCCTAGTTTCTTTGACACATACAAATTCAAATACGTTGATAGGTTTGCACAGATCTGTTTCTGGAAGAGAAAGATCTGTACAATGGTGTGCATTGCGTTTCAATTCTCCTTAATAACTTCGGAGGTTTGATCTTTGTCCCATATTTTGTAAAACATAATCTGTGGCTTTTGGGTTGCAATGCAACAGTCTCACCTGAGAGCATTAAATAAATAATAGAAAAAGTGACTCTTATCAAGGTAATACAGTTTTAAAGCTATAATTGGCAAGCAAAGGCAATTAGTCTGTTACGTAACTGATTGCAGTTTACCTGAGTAGATAGCCCCACTAACTATGCAGCTCTTATCTGATTGTTTAACTTGTTAATTTTTAAAGAACAGAACAGCAAGAATGCATAATAAGCATTTGAAAACTGCCAAATTTAGCAGGTGTGTCTTTGTATTTATTAATAAATATCATAGATTACTTAATTCTTCTTATATTAATGGGTCACTTTGTAGTTATTTTTCTGTTGTTTTTTTTACAACAGAATTTAGATAAGACTATTTATCTTAATCTAAATACTGTGATGCAGTGAAACTATGGTTTTTTTTTTTTTTACGAAAGTAAGACTCAAATGAGAGCCTCATATTGAAAGAGGACTTATAAGCTATCATATTTCATAGGACAATCAATGTAAATATGATGTGACATGAAATTTACAATTTAAAATAAAATAGGATACATTTAAACTAAATGATCCATTTCAGAAATTTTAATGACAGTTTATTGCCATAATTAATGATAATACTAAACTTAGAAAGTATTTTTAAAATGATATGTAATGTTTTAAGTAGATGGGTTAGAGACATTTTATTATATGTTTGAAATGGAACTAGGAAGGGACAGAATGGCAACACGGGGATCTGAAATAGCAGTGCAAATCAGCAAAGGAGCAACTTGACCCGTAGCCTTTTTTTTTTTTTTTAAATAGCTGTAGGCTGTAGTTTTCCTGTTCTTTTTATTTTGGGCTGATGAATGAAGGAAGTATCTATAATTGAATAATGGGTTACCATTTTACAGACCAAAATCATTTTATCGGGTTTTAATGACCAGGTTTGAACAACGGAATAGAAAAAGTCCAAAATTGAATCAAAGCATCTTCATAGAACATTAAATGAATGTGCAGCAAGTTTGCCTGTGGTCACAGCAATTTTCCTCCCAAAGGGGATTCCTGTGAACTGATCTAATCACTTCTGGTTTTAAGATGAAACATGCTGACAGATAATGATCCCCATGAAAAATGCACTGTATTTTCAAAAGAAGATTCCCCGTCTGTTGACATTAACATAAATGTACTTCTACGTCCCGGAGCCATATCAACATCAACGTGCACTTATGTTGGGCTCGTCATATTTGCATATGCAAATAGATATTCTTTTAAATGTAATTCAGCCCCTTTCATGCGACTTTGTGAGATGAACAAGCAGGCATCAAGTGGTTACACAATGAGGGTTCAGCAACACCAAGAAGAATCTGTCATTTTAGACCAAGGCTTGAAGCATCATAGCAGAAATTAACCACAGTTTGATAGAGATTTGTACACATCTGTCTCATTGAATGGCAGGGTGGATGTGCATTGTTATTTGGCTGCACGGGCTGCCATGTGAAATTAGTCATGTTTGCTTTGTCGAAATTACCAGGCGGCGTGTTTTGAGTGAGAGGGTTCGCTGAAGTTGCGCCGCTGACATTTTGATCCTGTCGTGCATTAGAAGAATCGAGTTAAACATATTTGTGTAGGTTTCACAGGAGGAAGGTATAGTGCTCAAAAACAACAGGGTGCCGTGACACTTCGCTCTGCTTACATAATTTGCAGCAGAATGCAAAAAGCTTTTAGACACAGATGTGACCCATTGTAATACCTTTCTAAATGCAATCAAACACTTTCTACAAATATGAGCAGGACTTTTTAAATGTGAACCCTTGTTTGACATGTAATTTTGTCCAACCCACTCCTCTTTCATTTCTCCATCAGCTCTCTCCAGTTATGCCCACATTTTCAGCGGATGAAATAGCTCGACAAAACACTAGTTTATGTTGTGAGTCGGCTCTGAATGAGTTTTCCCTCTCGCTCTCTTTTTAGATTCGAACAGATGTTGGGGCTAAAAGAAAATGTAACATTTTGTAATGGCGTTGTTGTGTAGCCCTCAATATGTTGTTCTCTCACAGTGTGTCATGATTGCTTAACATAAGTTGATTTCTTTTGCCTCAAACAGTCCGGAACATGAAATAATCATCCCTCGAACAAGCTGCTTGTGAGATTGTCTGCGTTCGCGGACAAAGAACATGTTATTTAATAAGATTCTTAGATTATTCCTCACTTTGATGTGTTTGTACAGTTACAAGAGACAAATGGTGGGAAAGAGGGTAAACTGGAGCACGTCTGCTCTCTTTGTATGTCTTTTTCACAGCGTAGCATGGATTGGCTCTCAAAGACAGTTAAAAATTTGACTTTTAAATGAGGCATTAAACAAGGTGATGATCAACTGCCAAACCTTAAGTAATGATATTCTCTGTCCTCAAGTCCCTGGCCTTGCATAACCAAGTGCACAAATCACAGAAAAAAAAAAAAAAAAGAGAACTGAAAATTCATTATTATCACATATTGTGTTCTCACGTCAGTCCCCTGAGGACAAGGGGTGGCGATGGTGGTGACAAGGGGGAGGAGGGGCATATCCCCAATAGAAATTCATGTTTGGGTGGCCCCTCACCATCAGCTGGGGGGATCTTGAAGAGGGGGGCTATCACTTATTTAAAACCCTGTGCCTCCCCTCTTTTGCAACCCCCACCCGACCCCACCCGCCACCCCCAGGCTCCACCCAGAAGTGTGGTTGCCTTTGTCATTGTAATCTGGCCCTGTTTGCTAAACGCTTCCACTGTTTACTCTCCGCCATGGGGGTTTGTATGAACAGGAGTCAGCAGGACGCAGGGTGACATCACTTTTGGGTGGGGAGGTGTTAAAAAAAAAAAAAGAAGCTGCATTTATGTTTTCTGCTTTTCCCTCTTGTTCTTTCTAGTCCTCCCTGTCCCTGTCCAGGCTTGTCGAACGCATGAACTAACCCGGGAAGGGGGGGCTCAACTGGCCTACGGGGACGAATTACACCTAATTACTTGCATAACCGCTGTGCAGGAGGGTTTGTGCAGTCACCAAAGAACTCTTGCTTTTCAGTGGAACTTATAAGGTAAATGATTTAAACCTACTCCACATGCTAATAGTATGTCCACGTCTATGCTCATATTCAGTGAATCAGATGTCCCTATGAGTCTCGTTTGTCAGATTAAATGTAACTTCCAAAAATGACCTTCAAGCAGATATTAAACATACTTTACAGACCATATTGTGTTTTAAAAAAAATAGTATCTATTTTATTGGTTTGACGCAGTATTTTAATTTTAAATGTCATGTTTTCAGTAGTTTTAAGTGGGAAAACATCGTAGCAGGAATATGATGATCCATCTGTGCGTAGTTGATATGTATAATTTGTTTCACTTTGTGATAAAGTTCCAAAAATAAATGAGCCTTTCAATAATAGTCTTGTTTATTGAATGGGTTTGCATGCATGTGTTTATGTTGGTTTAGGAGTTAAAGTTTATTCCAAGTCATGTAATGTTTGCGATCAGGGTCGGATTTAAGAGCATGTAGCCCCCTGGGCTGGAGCCAGTTTTGCTGCCTTACTTGTCTTTTTTTTTGCACATGCAAATGAAAATAGATTGCTGGTTAAATGCACATAAACCCCTAGGTTTATATGCCTTTTTCAAATGAAAATAAATTTTCTGTATTTGTTTTTTTCTAAAAAGCTCTAAACATTTTTTAAAAGTTGTTTATAAAGACAATATTGTCATTTCTTTTCTTAATACACTTTAATTTTTACATAAATATTATGATAACTATACCAGGCCTACATTATGCTATCATCACTGAAATACACTAAAAACAATAAACAAGACTGTGAGCTTATGCTTCCTCTTGTTATGTCGGATCTGCTTTGGTTTGAGGATGATGTTAGAGGCGGTGCTACAATGTCAGAGTTTTTAAATAGTTGCATTCTTTACGTGAAATTTTTTAAACTATTGCTTTTAATGGCTACAACTTCTATTCCTTTGAAATCGACATGTTTACAAAACATCCATTTATAAGACTTTTTTTTTTTTTTTTACCTCCAGAACCTAGAACCCAGAGGCCCTAAAAGCCCTAAAAGTGTGGTGGTTATTTTTTCCCTTGCTATTTTGTAGCTTTCCAGTTTTGATGCTGCGCTATTACCTTTACAGCTAACTATTAAAAGTTATTTTTTTCCTATGTATTAATGTTCATCTACTATGAGAAATGTAATCATATGACTCCAAAAGAATCTGTCAACAGTGTCTCTCTGCTCACATTATACTCAATTCCAATTTTTATTTATTATGGTTGTTCACATACTAATTTTAATGAGGCCACCATCAGATTCTAGTTCGAACAGTCTATGGCCCTGAAGTGTTCTTCATTAGTAGAAGAAAATGTGACTTTACTATCAAAAAACATACCTACAGAACTAAATATGGATGCTACATGTTAATACATGTGTCAGTTTTGAAATAGCCGTGATATTTGAGCCAAACAACTGTGGCTAGCTCCTTCAGTGATGTCTGCTCTCATGTTCGTAATTACTTTTATTTTGAAGAAGACTGATTTTATAGCAAGTCATAGCATATAAACGAGATAGTTTTCAGTCAAATTTAAATGTTGCTCTGTGTAAATGAAGTTACTCAACTGAAACCTTCAAATCTAAACAAAGATGTCAGCAAGCGATTATTAAGCAGAGAAACAGTCACAACATTTACTATGCCTGTTTCATCCAAAGTTTACGTCTGAGTTAGCCGTTTCCCTCCTCTTTACACACAATAACATAAAACTAGACTGAAATGTGACTCTTTAATGACATACAGGACCTTCTATAAATGTGACTAGGATCTAATTGTAAAAATCAGATTTCTGCTGTTCACACTGTTTAAAAAAATTAGACACGGTTCACATGTAGGTGAAAAAGTCGGATCTGGTCCAGTTTTGCCAGCAGTGTGAACATAGCCTTAGAATTTTTATAGTTTCACCAGGCACAATAGTGTGTCATATTGTCTATCAGTCAAAAGACTCTAAGAGGAATCAGAACTGAAATAAAGCAGAACAGAGTTCAATGTAAAGTCCTTAAGCAACAGCATACAATTGAATTAAGCAACATGTGACTTTTAACCATTTTGTGGTCTTTTGGATCTGGCTTACGAAAATACCAAACTACAATAAAAAAATAACAGCATTGGGTAAAAAACATGGGTGTGAAAGGGTTTGTTTACCAATCTACAGGGCTAATGGAAATAGGAAGGATCAAAATGGCAATGAGTGGCTGCAAAATGGGGAGACCAGTTGGCGAAGGGGTGAATTGACCCAGACCCTTCTAAATTCTCACCCAGCAGGTAAAATCCCAGGAGGCTACTGAAGTCACCAAAAATCCCTTTATAAAAACAGAACGTTCTTAAAAAAATTTAAATCTCTGTGTTTAGCTGAAAAAGAGTGAGAAAGTTACCAACGTTAAAAAGGAGGAAAAATCTGACTTAACTCTGAAATCAACTTTTCATGTCATCTATTTTTGTTGTTGTCGTAGCGATAAAGTCATAGACACTGGAACTGGTCTGTTGAGCCATTGTTATCGTCCCTGGCCATCTGCTGCTGAGGAGTGACATTCCCTCTCATTTGCATGATGAGTGATGTATGAGGAGCATGGGAGGGCATATGCCCCGGTCTTACCACAAAGCAAGTGAAAGTTTATTCTTTTTAAGCACACAATAAAAACTGATGTATAGAAGAAACCTGACAGAGTTGGAGGAAGAGAAAAAGATCACCTCTGTGTGTGACCCTGGGTGTAAGTTTCATCCCCCGTGAGCTCACATAAGAAAAAAAAACAAACAATCTGTGGTGTCTGTGGACGCGTCCGCGCGCCTGAGTGGAGGCTAGTGCGCGCATCTGCCTCCTTGTGTGCCTGTTTGTGTTTTTTTTTTTTTGCGGATGTGGGAGTAGAGCGAGGAGGGATGGGAGGGGAGAGCAGGGGGAGGGGGGTTTGGTGGCTGTTGATGTGCAAATGTGCATCATGTTGAAGGGCTGTGAATGGGGAGGTGTGACGTAAAAAGGGACCCGAACGCAGGTGCTTATCTCGAGGCTGTCAAAGGCACAGTATGTCATATTCCTGGGGACTACCTTTCAAAGCCGCAGCACCAGCTCAGCTATCAAGAGACTGGGAGAAAATCAAACTTTTTGGATCACAGCAATAGGTTGGTGTCAAAGTTCTTTTTATTTATTATACTGACTGTTTGGTCAGCATTTATTATCACTGATCCGCCGTCTTGCGCGCGTATAATGACAGGGCTTTTAGCTGATGCTCTTGTAGATGCTGTCTGGTCAGGACTAACGCGGGAGCTGAAATATACAAGTGATGGAAACTTATTCAGATTCACAGTTAGATTTCACCCATCTGCTTAACTTGTGCTGTGAAAATTAAAAGAAAAAGAAAAAAGAAGAAGAAGAAGAAGAAGAAGAAAAAAAAGAAAAAGAAAAAAGAATTATGCTGGCAATTGTTTTGTACCAGGTCAGGGGGTATTTAAAGAAATCTTGAACTGATGGTGAACACTGCATGTCTGCTACAAACCGGCATTTTCAAAATCTTTGCTGGAAAGCAAGCGCAGCTTCTGTTCAGGTTTCAGACAGTTTGAGAGGAGATTAAATGGCTCAAACTGCTTTTTGAGAGGCATGACCTATTTTTGATCATCCAGATAGCATGAGATACTGTCTCCCCAGATTAGATCCGTCGCGTTTGTGCAGAGAATAAGCTTGTCTTAGAAGAACACATGTTCGCATTGTGTGTGGAGACAAAGCGTTGTCAGGTTGCCTGTGGCTTTGACAGTGACAGCTGTACATACAAGACCACTGAGCCTAATGCACTTAAACATTTACTTTCTGTTCCAATAACATGTTTGAGCAGTCAGGCAAGTGCTTTATTGCCTCTTGTTCTGGCTTTCAAATAATTTGTATTGGAAGTTTGAAAACTATCCAAATTGTGACCATAAAGTAAATTACAAATCCGTTTGCCTCACATGTTCTGAAGAGTATTCAGCTAGGGCGAAACAACACTAAATTTCTGCAATTATTTGCCTGGTAATCGCATTTAAGTTTGAAAAGGTATGCTAATCCTCAACCTGCAGTGATAATAATTCAGTCGAGAGGTTAACTTTTAGTGTCAGACGTGCACAACACTTAGGTTTAAACAAAGTGTGTGGGGTCGAACCACTCAGCAGTCTCCAGAGTAACTATTGATTCAGGAGGCTGGATGCTAGCTAGAAAAGTTCATGATTTACCAGTAACTCGCAGCTCACTAATGGCTCCTCAGCTACCCCGTACGAACAGACTTTAAGTTGACTCTTGTTTGGCAAAAGGAGGACTTTTTGAAAAAACAAAAGAGAAGAATGAGAAAAGTGTAAATATGTTGCTGGATGACTTTAAAACTTCAGCAGATTATCACCTCTATATCTAAGTTGTAAATAACATTTTACGTGCACAGTTTTCTGGGGGGGGGGTCTGCATATTTTGCCGTCCAATATATTCCAATTCTTCGGAAATATGATTATTCTTTAGCTTGTTTCCTAACACACACCTAAATTCACAAATACGGCTAAAACCTTAAAACCCGAGACATTACTGGAAAAAGTTCAGCCAGTCATTCATGAAACAGAAAGAAAGTGCTTTCAAAGTTGCACCTCTACACTTTGTTTTAATTATGAAAGCAGCAAAGGGCTGTGGCAGGTCTGTGTGTTACAGCAGTGATAAGTAAAAGACATTACTCCTCTCTCATCCACACTCCTTCCTCTTCAAAGCCCAGGGATGTTAGTTGCTACACAACACGTTAATGTAACCGGTGTTTGCCGTCAAGGAACTGTCCATGGTACCTGCTGTAAGAGGAAACCGATTTAGAAACTTACTAAGTCCTCCACATTGTTGGACAACGCACAGCAACTGCATGGGAAATGTAGATCTTTCTTTACTCTGACTAAATTAAAATAAAAAAAAGCAGTTTTAGGCGTAATTGTCAAAAATGTCTTATTGTTCTGGAAATTTTAATCCACGTGTCTTCTGGGCAGCCTGACAGAATCACACAAATAAGAACCGATTTAAAACACATCGTGTTACCTGTTTTCGCCCCCAACTCAAACTTCAGCCAGTTAATCCCAAAAATGAATTATGTGGATTTGGTTCAAGTAAGGTTTTCAGAAATGATCCATCTGCTGTTGAGCAGCTGGTGATCGGATAAATGTAATTAATTGCTTAACTTTTGCAAAAAGCACTGCAGTAAAAATAGTGCTGTTTGTGTATCCTAAAGAGGAAAAATTGTAGCGCAATAGCGGGATTTGTAGCTCCTGGTTTTTAGTCTAACCATACTGTAGCACTGACATTTTAGGCAGTAATCCAAAGTAGTTGTGAGTTTGTTTAAAACTGGTTAGATGTAAAATTCATTGTATAATAATATGTTTTGCACATTAAGAAAATACAGCTAAAAAGAAACAAACACGGTAAATATCGAGGTCTTAATTACATATTTTACACTGGTACCAAATTTATTTAAAAGTTGTCTCTTCCAGAGAAGATGTGTTAAATTAAGTATTTTTATTATAACTTTAAGATTTTGAAAATTGTGTTAATCTTTAGGTGGTGCAGACATAAAATACATTTCCAAACCTTTTTATGGTGAAAATGTTAGAATGATTAATCAGATGGGATTTTCCTAAAAACACCATAAAACAAAAAGAAAAAATCCTTTCACTTAATTCGTAAATGTGCTTGACAGGACAAGCCTGTAAAATCCTTCCAATTAATAATATATTGGATTTTTTTTTATTTGTAATTTTTTTTTCTAAATATATTTCAGAATATACCTTGATTGTAATGTACCTCATTGGCTGCGGTTTTGTTTGTTGGCCTAACTATAAAGGATCTGCTTATACCCTCGTGGGTTGGGAAGAATTAGGATTTATGAATTTATTTCCTCTGTTGTATTGTTTAAACAGCTTTGGTTTAGTTTTGATCCCTTCCTCTTGCCTTTGAGGCTGTTCCACGGTGTCAGCTGTTGACTGATAGTAAGAGAACTGCCTCACAGTGTGAATGAAAGAAAACTAGCGGTTGGTAAACACTGATAAGGGATAAATAGAAAGCGGTCAGGCAGAGATAGTTCTGTGGGAGCCCAGATTGTGTGCGGTCTGTTAAAATGAGATTCTGAGCCTGTCCTTTTTATTCTTCCTCCCCTCCCCTCCTCTGTGCGGCGTTTGTCTGGAAAATCTCCAGTGACCCGGCTCGGCAGTCCCAGGCTGCAGTATTCTCTTTTTGTATTTGTTTTGTTTTCTAACAAGGGTCAAGTTGGCCAATAGACATGTCCCTTATGCTTATAGACAGCTGTCATGACTTCAAGTACTTACAATGGCTACATTTTCTAGGCGTTCTGCACCACCAGGCACAGCTAAAATAAACATATGAAAAAAAAATTAAAATAAATATTTGCACAAACTATGGGGACACTTTTTGTACTTATTTTCACATAATTTACTTCCAAATCCTGGGACCAATTCTCTCTATTTCATTTAAGCATAATCAATTAAGACTGCATGAATATATAAATTATTTTATTAAAGTGATATACTTTCACTTATGAATTTTAATTGTGAAATTTCTCACCTAAAGGCAGCGATAACTGTTGCATTTAGTTCTTTTTTTTTTTTTTTTTTTCCAGAAACGAGTCTTGTTCTTAATTCTGATGTGAATCTGTGATTTATGTCATAAAAAGAACCTTTAGAGGTTTTACCTTGAGGATCACCAAGTGCTGTATTTACACAGAAAATAATTCAGCCCACTGTAGCCCAGCAGCTAATGAGATTGGTTGTTAAGTAAACGACACAAAGGGTACCCTGAAAAAAAAAAAGAAAGGAAAAAAAAAAAGCATTTTGGGGGAATATCACAGTGTCTCTACACACACACACACACACACGAACACGCACACACACGTACACGCGACAACCAAACGCGCTCTCGCAGCAGCGACACCGTGGACTACCCCGTAACCCCACCTCGATATCCTTCTGCTCCGTCTCCTCCCTGATGTCCCCGAGAGATGAAAAACAAAGGCTAAAAGGGGCATGGTAAGTCAAGCTTGTGATTCTGCCCTGTCGGACATGTTAACACGACAGCGTTCAGACGTCGGGGAGACAAGTGATTCTGTTTGTCTGCGTGAGGATGCGCTGTGCTGTGTAAGCCTCAGGCTCAGATAAGTGGATTAATGACCGGGTCAATAACAGGGAATGCTTTATTCATTTTATTTTATTTCTTAAATAGGGACTCAGGGTAAGACTAGCACGTTTTAGTTTGTCATTTTTAACTTCTGAATTGCTGCTTAAACTTTCAGTTAGCTGTTAACTTTATTTTCTTGTCTACAAGACTTGTTTTCTGTTCAATAAATAATACTGGTTGATGCTAAAACTCTAAGATGTTTTAGTTTAGTTTTGTAGTTTAGTCTTTTTTTTTTAAGGTTTACCCTAAAAGCAAAGTGTTTGTGAGTGTTAGAAAAGAGGAGGGCTGCTCAAAAGATTGTTTTGTAAAGCACTCAAGCTCAGTTTGAATCAATTACCGAACTGCTCAGTTGCACACTTAGCAATATAAGATGCCTATTCCCCATACACAGGCAAATTAGACTGTGTGGATCTTTTTTACCTACTGCCTGGCTCTGTTTTTCAAATCCCCAGAATAGTAGCACTAGACTAGAACATCAGTGTACAAAATTCAAGTGCCTTGGCATATCGTGCTCTTGTGTCAAGCTCGAAAGTGGGTTAAAGTCCATGGTGTATATTAAAGCCTGGACTTAAGTCAAATTTACATTTTGTCAAAGATTACTCCCTTTATTGATGCATATAATCATATTCATGGACCATCTGCTGATTTGGCAAGCATAGATCAAACTCACAAAACAGCCCTGCTAACCTTTTAAGTACAAAATAGTCTGGCTTAACTCAGAAGTGTGTGTCTGTGTGTGTGTCTGTGTGGGTGTGTGTGTGTGTGTGTGAGTGTTAGAGATTGGATAATACTTAATTTAGATCCTCCAGGCTGCTTTTGCCATGTTTTATTTTATCACAATGGCTTTGGTTGCAGACCCGGATTTATGTTTTAAAAAGTAAATATAAATGTTAAGGGCCAGTTTACAAAGACAGAGTACAAAGGTCGGTAGATGAATAGAAAACAATAGCAAGGGTTTCTTTGTTGATGGTCTGTTTTGAGTCAAGAAATTGATCAAAACACCCAAATATAACAAAAAATAAGTCTAAATATTTTTTTGAAGAAATGTTGGAATGACAATAAAAATGTCAAAATAATTTTTCAAGAAGTCAAACTGATTTCTCTAAAACAAGCCAAAATTACAAGAAAAAGAGTCAAAACACTTCCAAGAAAAGTCCAAATAATGAGAAACGAGTTTAAATGAAAAAAAAAAAAAAAATTTTCAACCAAAAATGTAAATGACAAAAATTACAAAATTAAAGGTCAAGACAATTTTTCAAGAAGTTATAATGACATGAAAAACTTTATAAACTATTTCCAGTATAAAAAGACTCAATTGCAAGATTAATTCAGTAGAATGGTCAGATGAAAAGTTATTATTACGTGCATAAAAAAATTAAAAATGTAAAAAAAAAAAAAGTATTCACTAAATACTAAATATTGTGAATGAAGCTGGGACGAAGAGGAAATGATTATAAAATTGCGGTCAATAAATCGAACAAAAAGACCAGCAGTAGCTCCATCATGAATAATTAAAATGCTTTAATAGAACACAGGAGTTTCAGCATTTTGATTACTTCAAACATGTTGACTTTATACTTTCATTTTTGACTTTCGACTGATTTTCTTTTGTAAACATTTAGACTTTATTCTCAAAATACAATTTTCAATTTATTGTTAACCTTTTAACTTCAGAGTGCAAGAAAACAAGATCTTCCATAAGTGACCCAAATGCTTATTTGTAGCTTAAACTCTTGTTCACAGTGTACCCTTTCTGAGTTTATGCTGGTTGCCTTGGTTACATGGCTTTCACAGTGCAGTGTTACGCACTTCCACCTGGATGTGAAGGGCCGCACCGGTGTCACACATCGACTGTAATAAAACTCTGCCTGAGTCCTCTCAAGTTGTTCTAATAACTAATTTAGTCCCGAACCATCTCCACAGTGTGTGTTTCATCGAAAAAAAAAAAGAAAAATTCACCACCGGGCATCCTTAACGGCACGAAATACTTATGTTCGACTCATTCCAAACAAAGCTTACGCAGATTGAGAATTCATATGCCAGAGGTAAATCCGAGTTAACACGGATTTATACTGGCATGAGTTAAAGGACTAGAGTTTGTAATCCAGGTGGCCAAGGGATTTTACCATACAGTGGCAAAATTCACTTAAAACTCCCCCAACATCCTGAGCCGCTGAGCTCAGCGAGCAGACAGATTGTTCAGAATTGATGACAGAACATCTATGTTTCGAGCTGGACTGTGCATGTGTTGGTGGTGTGTGTGCGTATGCTAGTGTTTGCATGTGCACATATGTGAGCATGTGTGCTCCTTTATGTGTTCCATTAGTACAACGGGAACCGTTTGCAATGAGACCTTGACAGACTGGTATTATTGTTCTGAATCAGTGTATATGGGAGGTGCATTGGGACCACTGCCTCCCATATGCATAAAAATCAGCGGCGCAAATCAAAATACACCAATCTGAAATTGCTCTCCAATGTCCACTAAGTGGTAAGGAAATCGATCAAAGACCTCACATTTCTCGAATAATTGATATTTTTGAACAGCCTTTGATCGCTATACCGAACGCGTTTAAAATAACGTCGGTTAGTGTGTGTTCACGTGTGCACATGTGTGAGGAGGACACGGGAGCAGAGATAGAGTGGAGTTGTTTAATGACAGGAACAGCTGACTCATTTAGAGAGAGCAGTGAAAGGTAATTAACCCTGGGAAAACTACAGCTGCCATGCGAGCTGTTCACTTCAGTGCAATCTGATTAGGAATCACCACTCGAGTCCCTGACTCCTTTCAGACCCTCTGTGAGCATTGTAAACTTTTCCCTTTTGCCCCCCCGAGAGCCCCACAGAGCACTGGAGACCTGCCTTTTGTGACGGAAAGGGGGGGATTAGCCGGAGCGGTTACTACGTTTCTCCAAATTGCAGACCACCTGGTAGCTTTCATGCGACCTCCTCCATGAAAAGGGGCTCCTTGGGCAGGGACAATGAGCGGGATTACTCTGCTCATTGTCGCACTAGAGCTGGAAGTTCTTTTTTTTCACCCAAACACCTGTCCCCAAATTAGACAGGTTTGAAAAAGCATGCTCATGATAGAATTCAAAGATTCGGCCCAACACAGGAGCTGTTTGACAAGCTGGACACTTGCCAGTGGATGAATCGCGCGCCGCTCAATTTATTACGCTATTGATGAATGGCTTAGAGGAGGAGGATACAAATTTTACATGTTTCAATATTTTGGTGTCCCTAATTGGATTGAAATTCACAAATAAAATAGCACATCATCTAGGCCCTTTTTATAAGATATGGGGACTAAAAGCAGCAGAAATGCGGTCAAAAACTGAAATTGGCTCTTTGATGTCAGAAGAAACAATCTGGACTCGGAGCCTCTGTGTGGTCCGGCTCCAGATGAACCCAATTTAGAAGGAAAGGCTTTGGGATGACTTTGGAACGCGATTACAAGATTCATAAATCACCTCGGCAAAGGTGTCACCATCTGACTCTTTCATGGGACTCCTGCTAACTCTGTCCAACAACAAGTTTCCCCTGTAGTTTTGCCATCATAACAAATCATTGAAGCGATAGCTTCTAGCCAGACTCCTAATTGTCTGTTAAGAATTCTGTGAGCTGTGCTCCTTTATTGAAGCGTCTCTGTCTTGGAGAAGTGATAAGATGCCAATACGCTTCTCTATAAAAGTACACTTTGGCAAAAGGCACAAACACTTTGCTTGGCCGTCAGGATAGCTGTGAGGCTGTTATATCTGAAATCGCAGTTGACTTCAGGATTTTGCCTGTGTCTGCATGAAACCACTAAACTCCTTTACACAGAGGAATGCTCATAAATTGTTGGCAGGGTTTTTTTTAAGATGAAGCTTTTTTTTTCTTTTCTCTGAAGCAAGCACATAAAGATCTTCACTTTCATTTTTACCACTGAAACAAATCTCAAAAAGTTCAAGACTACTTAGCATCTCTTTTTGTATGATCTAATTGAAAAATGGGAAAATAAGACAGGCATCAGACTTTTGTTTTAAGGAATTATCAGTTAATCTTTACTGGATATGAGCCAGTATGACATTGTCATGGAATACCCTTTAGTAAAAATATCATTGTTTTACAACCTTGCATATTTGGACCGCAGGACACAGAACAATGTGATTGATTATAATTATTTGGTGAAAAATAATTTATATACATGGGCTCAAGCATAAATATAAACAAACTCTAAATTTAGTAGTATTTGCCAAAGTATAACAAGCAGACATTAGCAGGATAATTAGTCAGACTTCCTGCTCAGGTAGCCAGGCGGCAGTCATCTGCTTAACAGACACACAATACCTGCCAAGTGTTGTTTTCAAACAAGATTACCTTAATAAGACCAATAGGTGGCCCTACTTTTAATCTCCACAACATAACTGAATTTGTCTTTCTTGTAAGAGAGGTATGAGTGCAGCAGCCATCTTTCAGACTGTGTGCAGGGAAAGTTAGGGGAGGACGTGCAGAGAAAAAAAAAACTTATTTCTTATAAGAGGTATATGGATAGTGGTCTTCTTTAAATCAATTGTTTGGCAGTGTGTATAAGAACCATGTGGGGGAGGGGCAGGGCTGCACACCTATACGCCTCAAACAGCCACAGAAAACCTTGTTTGTATTACTTTTAAATGAGGGGTAAGTCTGGTTGCCTCCATTCACTCAATTGAATTGATGTGTGCAGCAACAATTTGAGGAGGGACAAAGTTGCACTATGCTTAATACAATAAGTGAAAACTTCCATCACTTCTGCTCTGATTCTGGCTTTTGCATAAAAGCCATATAACCCAAAGGAACAGTGATGGGAAAAATTTGCAGTTTTAAATCTAGAACTTTTAAAAAAATATGTGTGTGCCGTAACACAAGTAATCAGCCCACACCTGTAGTATCCATGTACTGATCAATCACCTGTTGTGAAATTCAAGACGAGGAAAAAACCTAAAATTAAACACAGACATTTTGTGACCCATCTTCCCTCCTAATTTATTTTCCAGTTATTGGACTGTCCAGCTGGTATTTAGACACAGAATGTCTGATGGCTTCATGGCCACCTCGCACAAAAGAAGATAACAAAAATCCCCCCCACACACACACACACGCACGCAAACGTGCATGCACACGCATGCACACACACATGCATGCACAACACAAAGTTGTTTATCTAAATACTCTCTGAACAGAAGTTGATTTCACTGTCTGACCAAGGCTTAATTTACTTTCCATGAATCTATTTGCATCTCAATGAAAAATGGCAAAAGCAATCACCAGCTTGCCCAGGAAGAGGTGTGAGCCTTATCCAAACAGGTATGTTGCAGCTAGCGCACCTTGCTGCTGGAGCTAAAACAGACTGAGCTCACTTTCTTTACACTAAAAAAACCACCTATGGTGTAAGTATGAATTGCGATCAATTAACTATATCCCCCATAGACCTTCATTACAAGGAAATATGAAAGTAAAAGGTCCTATCTCCTGCCGTTTGCTCTTTATTATACATAAACAGAAAACACTTAGCATGTAAAATTAATGTGAAAATTATTCCCGGGGTAAACTATAAACACAAAAAGTTACCCCGCACATTTACCCTTTTTTCTCCTTCCCCTAGATCAGAGTGTAATTGCCAGTAATCAGGTCTGTTTGCTGCTGATAAAACCACTCTGAATGCGAGGAACCCTCTTTGTGTGATGACTCAATTATGCCAGAAGTGGCTCATCAAACCTGGCCCATCAGCTGCTTTAATAAATAAGGAGGAAAACTTGCTGCAGGCGCATTATAATTCCATTCATTCCATAATTAAATCCATTCCAGTTTTAACCCTTCGCTCAGTGCGCTTCTGGAAGAGGAAACAAAAACAAGACAGGAGCAAAAGAGGGGGTGGGGGGTGGGAGTTGCGAGTGCACACCAGACAGTGACCTTGTGCAGAGCACCCATCCGTTCCCTATAATTCAAAATGATACTGTTGAAGAAAGGTTAAGAGAAAAAGACTCAGAGAGAAAAGGGACGGGGAGAGTGGGGGGGATCAGTTAATACGCGGCTGCTGTTTTTTATGTATGCATTGTTTCCACACACACGGCCTTAGACAGTAATTATATTAAAAGAGTAATCTAATCATAACAGTTGGTTGGTTGGGAGTGCAGCTCTGACATTTTGAAATCTTATTTTGTGTAATCTCATTTGCCTCCATCATATCGCCTGTACCCCCTTATCTAAAGGAAATGTAAATAATGTAATTAATTTTGTGCTCTCCAGAATCTTACTTTGCTACTCTGGCATGCTTTATTGTTTTCAAGATGAGGTATCAGCACAGAGTTGTTTTTTTGTTTTTTTTTACTCCGTCACAATAATGTTTGTGTTAATTACACGAGAGCTTCCCAAGTGGACGGATAAGCTGGGAACTGAGGCAGGACACACACTCACACACACTCACGCAAACACTCAAGGTCAGTGATGAATATCCACGGCAGCTGGAGAGTATTAATAAAGCATAATATGAAAATAATAATAATAGCATCACTAACAACCAAAATGTGAGAGTAATGTCCAGATCGCCGAGCGCACGCGTTTGCTCTCTCTTACATCTCCAGCTCAGATCCAGGGTCCCCTGATAATGGTGCAAGGCAATGGTTATTCATGATTGCTGGACTGGGAAGGTCTCTCTCTTTTCTGCCTCCCCCACCCCACACCCCCCACAAACCCCAGCCCCTATATGCCCCCCTCCCACAATTGTAACCCATTCTCCTCCTCTGCAGTGGGAATGCTGGCAGATGGGGTTGGGGGGGGGGAAATGGGCTGGGCTCAAGGACAGTTAACAGCCAGATTAACACACGGAAAGTCTCGTAGACCCTCAGCATCAGGCTGCTTCAGTTTTTGTCCCCCCCAGAGAAATCGGGCCTCTGAGAAACATTACTTATGTTGGGGCGTGACTGTGTGCCTGTGTGCGTGTGTGTGTGTGTGTGTGTGTTTTGGGGGTTTAAATATGATTCAGCAGATGACGAACCAGCCAGAATAGTAGTAGGCTAAGTCTTAATTCATATGCAAATCTAACTGTGTGAATAACCCCCCTAGCGACCCCCTCCTCTCTCCCCCCCACCCCAATTTTGTTTTTCTGGGGAAATGCTCTGTGAGCTATAATTAAGAAGATGTGTGCTTTTTCTCTCTTTTTTTCCTTTTCTCTAAAGCTAACAGAAATAAATAATTCTATAATAAGATCTGTGAAGTGAAGAGGCTTAATGTACTCATTGTGTTCATCCTTGTTTTCCCTCTTGGATATTTTGTATTAATTAGAAGCAAGCAATTTGATCTCTGTCAAGCAATCAATTTGCATTCTCTTCCTTACTCCTTTGGAGATATGAAAGTGAACGTTTCCACACCGTGATACAACAGACGAATCCATAAAATCCTTCCAGATCTCGCACAGTTTTCCCTCTAAGAAAAAGTTTCAGCCAGTACCTCAAAAGTGTATATTCTTTTGTGTTTTCTGTCACAGATAATGAATTACACGATCACTTCCTGAGAGAAAACAAACTTGAAAACAGCAGCCGGGGTGAACAGTGTGGATCTGGCATCTTATCCTTCAGTGCACCCGGAAAACCGCAATCAAAGGTGAATGGTCTGTCGCAGAGCAAAGTTTTGTATGTAGTTTTGTTAGATGATGGAAAAAGACACAAGGATTATGTAACTGTTTGAATAGGTTTCAGTCTGTAAGTGGAGGAGAGTCAGTGCTCTTTCAACTGCACTGATCACAGTCTGAGATAGGTTTTTGCTTATCAGGAGAGTGTGGGAGGCTGGCAGATAATAAACTCTTTAATGTAGCTGAACTTACTTTTTTGACATAATGAAGGACTGTAGTTGCATTATTGTCTCAGATGAATTTTGATTTATTGTGAAAGAAATAGCTAACTAAAGTTAGTATGTAGGGATAAATCGAAAAAAGAAAAATCTGAAATTATCAATACTTTCTCAATTGGCAAGCCAAATTGTAGAAAATGATTTATTTTCCATTGCTAAATGTATCAAAATTAAGAACTTGAACTACTTTTGGACTACAAACACATCACACAGTTTGGATTCTCTTTTTTCTTTATATCAATTATATACATTTATTTTTTTTTTTTGCTTGATTCAAAACTGCTTCAGCAGGAAGATTTCTTTTTTGGGGGGCTATAGTCTTAAAACATATGTATTAAAATAGGTGAAAACATTGGAAATAGACTTAATTAATTTCACTATTCATACCAATTTTAAACAAAAATAATATGTAAAAGCAGAGTTAAGATCAACTCCATTGACGTGCTTGAAGTCAAGGCAGATAAGTAAATCCTGACATCCATAGGTTTTCTTACAGAGTCGGTTTAAGCTATTAAAAATGCACAATATCAAACAAAGACAGGCATAGTAAAAATGAAATAAGCCATTGGTATTGGAACAAGTTTCACTTTTTTGTATCAAACCATAGCCTGTCTTCTCCTGATGGGTGCTTATCCATACAGAGAGAGCTGTGCAAAACGTTGTGTGTAAACCTTTCATTAAGTGTGTAAACATAAATAAAAAAAAGAATTTACTTGTGTTTAAAAAAAAGGAAACAATACAACTGAAAATCTTCTGGATAAATAAATAAACAAATAAATAAATAATAGCAAGTTTTACATTTGTAAATAGTAAAGTTATGCTTTGTTCTATAATCACTTGTTTTTTGTATATTAATACAGGGGTCTGTGTAAAATATCATTCAAAGAAAGAGATAAAAAAAAGGTCCACAATAATCCAATGAGGATGTTTACCTACACTAATAACATCAGTTGGACTCGGACCGAATTACATCCGTGTTGAAATCACAGGTTGGGTGATGTAAAGAAAATATTTTGTATTTGGACCCAAAAAATTTATACAAAAATATTGAAGTGTGTCTGTTTGGGAAAGTGTTATAACCTAATGAGCTACACTCATTTTTACAGAAGGTAATCTATAGTGTTTTGGAGTTGTTTGTCTCAATAGGCTGCAGTAATCAAAAGTAATGAACCTATTATGAGCAGGACCTCTGAGGGCCCGGCGTGGCATTAAGAGTGTGGCACATAAAAGGTTTATTAAAGGAAATTAAGGTCCATCACTGCCACACCTGCTCCCCTATTATAAATGTATGACAGGTCAGTGCCTTCAATCACAACAGCAAACGAGAGAGAGGAGTCATGTTTCCCATTACCAGAGAAAAGTAACAGCATATCCTATGACTCACAGATTTCACTGGCCTGTGACCACCATACACCGCCACCATCCCGGAATAATTATGTTTAATAGGTTTTATTTGGGATCCACAAGCAACAGTCAGTGAGAGTAGATGGTTTTTAGCAACTATTTTTGTCTAAACACACACTATGAGGTCCTGTCTGTACCTAAATGTCATTATTTTGTGTCATTATGATTTTCTCACTCTTGCAGAACTTTTTTTCTCTTTTTTTTCCCAAATGCTGGTTTGTTTGTTTACATGTTACCAGTGTTTTAGAAGTTGTTTGTGGTAATGCGCACAAATATGGAATTTAAGGCTAAGTGGCCTTTGGGACTCCCAGTTTATCAGCTAAAACCCTCAAAAAGCAAAAAAAAAAAAAGGTTTTCTAATCTTATTTAAGAAATGTTTGCCTTTTAACTTGAAGCGAAATAAGCATTACAACATGACTTTGGTCCTAAAAGCTTAGAATTGGCTTCAGCTTCTGTGCCGATTTTAACATTTCTGTATGGATTAAATTTTTAAATGATATGACCTCGTCTTATTTATGGGATAATTCACACACTTTGAAGAGCACTTGGGCCAATCAACAAGTTTCTCATGGATGCCCGGAGTTTCAAACTAAACTATAGAGGTGACTGAGGTTTAATTTATTAATAATGCAATTGCTTTTTTTATATATATACACATCCATACTGTTCAGACCATATATTGATTTAAACATCAGATTAAAATTCTTTTATCATTGCCTTAAGTTAATTGTGAGAACCTCGATAGTTTTAAAAGTGCTGCTTTACTGATAATGTTATCCTCTCATTGTATTTTAATTATTTTATTCTGTATTTATTCCTGTATTTATTCCTATTTTTGTGTGAGTAAATTGTGAGACATTTTGTCATATTTAATTTGACACCAGAATTAGCAAATGAAGAAATAATTTGGAATATCATCTGCATATTTGATGATTTTCTTACAGATGGATACTGAAGGTGAGGAGCAAACCTTCAAAACATGCAACAGTAGCACAGGTGAGTTCAGGCCTTAGGCTTAAGGACTTACTAGCCCACACATATTGAAACACACACACACACACCACTTATGATCACAGGTTAGGGGTATCAGTTCAACAACCCAACTTTATAACTGTCAGTTTTATCTATTACCTTCGCAGTCTGAAGAGCACTGCACCGCCATTTCATTATTCAGAGGGGAATAACTTCATTAAATTCAAACATGGGCTTCAAATTAGTGAAAGAGTGTGTGCGTGTGCATGTGTATAGTGTGTTATTGAAAACCTCTAAACTGGATATGTCATCATGGAAGTCTGCAAAGCTTGCAAAGCCTTCCTCGAAAAAAAAAAAAAAACCTAATGAAAAGTGTTATTGTTGGTTGAGCTTCATGGGAGTGGCAGAGCAACTTGTGAATGAGATTTATACCGGGCCCCCTCGGGGGAAATAGGTTTAGCCTTTTAGATCATGTTGTCAATGCTGTCAAAGGATGAGGTACTTTCGCGTTTCCAGAGAGTGAGCAGGCTGAATGAGACGGGGTTTTTTTTTTCAGATCAATGAGGAGTCCACTCCTACACCCGTCTGCTGATTATGCTGATACAGTGGCGTTGTAAAATCTATGGTGAAAAGGCCAGCGTCATATCATCCCTAAGACATTATCTGCAGAACAAATATTTACTGGACATCGTAAAATTTCATTAGCAAGAGTCCAAAAGTTGTGAGTGGCCATGGAGCTTTGATGAAAAAAATATGTAGACAGATGCTACGCCATTGTGGTGGAAACATAAACACGACTTTACCTCTAATACTTCTTGCTCTTTGCTTCACAGGCCTGGTGGATTGGATCACTGAAAGCCACAGGTAAGGTTTTTACAATAAAAACATTTTTTATATTACTTTTTCACAGATCATAAGAATTTTTGTACCTTATACCATATATATAAAAGTTGAGCATTTTCACAGTTTAAAATGAGCATCCTGACTCCTCTCTTGCCTCTGCTGTCCTCCCCTTTTTTTTGTCCAGCCCATATGGGTCCGCGGCAAGGAAGAGGAGCGCCCAGGATGGGGTGCAGGGCGCCCCTGTCAATAAGCGAAAGTCCCTGCTGATGAAACCCCGCCACTACAGCCCCAGCGACGCATGTGAAGAGGAGAGCGAGGACCTGGCACCGCCACAGGACAAAGAAGAGCTGAGGAACATTGACACTCCAGCAGGTAAACAGATGTCCTGTTGTTTTGTCTGTTTTGATGAACAATTGACGCTGAATTTTAAAATCCCATCTGTTGCATTCATATTTCCCCTCCCTCTGCCATCAGCCAGCAGCCGCAGTCATTGTGCAGTGGAAGTGAAAGACTACACTGCTGGGCCCATATTAGTTGTGTCTCACGTCCACAAATTGAAGTTTTGACAGCTGATCTGCCATGATATTTTTGGCGTGGCTTTACCCCCTCTTGATGAGGCCAGATTTCAGACCCCTCATCTGTCCTTTTTTAACAGCTAAGCCAAACCCATTGATTCCATACAATAAAAACTGAATGGAGGCGTGCACCAGTTCACTTGATTTAAATTAAAACTTCCCTTTTCTTTGTTGTTATCACTTTATTTATTTTTTTATTTTGGCTTGTATTTTTTAACAGTTCAGACACACCACTTATACTCCCGTCCATTTCAAAAGAAGGCAACATTTTTTTTTTTCCGGATTAACTGAATTTTGTGCATTTTGGCAACAACGCTCATGGCGTACATGTGCATTCTCGCCCACTATAATCTGCACTGATTCGGTATATTTTTAACGATGTAACTAAGCAACAAACGTAATTGTCCCTTTCAAAAGCTTTTGTTAGGCCCTCTAACACAGTCTAATACATAATTAGGCATAATGTCTTCGGCTCATTATAGTACACATGTGTGTAGTTAAATGGACCTGGAGAGTAGCTCACCAAAATTGTGTGGATTTATTGGAAATGGAATTTATTTGTTTCCTGGGTTCATATTACATTACAGTGATTTAAGTAATTCACTGTTTATATTCAGGTTACTGCTGTTTATTTTCCCCTCATATAAACTTAATATTCAGTGGAGTTGGTTTAAAACACACTAAAAAAAATACCAAAAACTACAAAAGATAAATCTGAAATGTGTCAAAAACAACAACAACAAGAATATTGTTAAGCATATTCACGGCATATTTTGCTGTTATTGTCAGATTCGTGGGGCTATTTTCTGTGAAAAAAAAAAAAAAAAAAAAAATTGGAAAAGTGGACTGGAAGCTGTAAGAAATTTTTTTGTTGTTGTTTTTGCAGAGAGAAGCTGGTCATATCTGCATTTTAACAAAAAGGGAGGAAAAAATAAGCCTCTTGTTTTGTTGAGCCATGCTGCGTTCAGCTCCAGCCAACTGCAGCCCTGCTGCAGAGTGCTGGTAATGGCTATTCTGGAGTACAAACTGTTCACCTGTTCCAACACACAAACCAGCGGAGGGATCCAAGTTTTTTTCCTCCGTCTCTTCCCTTTTTTTTCCCACTACACTTCAATGTGTGTGTGTGCGTGTGTGTGTGTGTGTGTGTGTCTGACTGTATGCGGCTGTGTCAGGCCTGGGAGTCCATCTGGATGAAAAACAAAAACCCTTGCCTCATAAATGTAAATACGTGTTACTGACTTTAATTTTTCATTCAACAAGGTTTGCCTTTAGACATTCTTTTTTTTCTGTTCTTGCTCTCTGTAGAAAATATTGACCCACTGAAATGTTTGCCTGAGCCAGATAAGTAAAAGTCTCTCATACTCAACAAAGCCCCAAATCCTGCATTTTCACTGATAGGTAGTTTTGTTTTATGAGAGCCACATAATGCCTGTGATTTTAAAGCTCTTTTGGTCAGGATTAAGAGTTTTGGTTATTAAGTCTCAGCTTTTTGCTAATGCCTGTTTCTATATCGTTCTCTGCACCATGTGATCTGATTCTCGCAATCCATATCTATCAATCTTCTCAGTCCACTGAATCCCACTTTTAGTTTGGACTCTAATGTCCAGCTACTTATGTGGTTACACAGACCTCCAGCCTGCTGTAAGGAAAAAAAAAAAAACCTTCACAGTCTAAAGAGCTTTAATAACACATAAGTTTAAATGGTTTGGGGATCAGGAGAGATTTTGTTGAATCAATCCAGATGATAGCTTTCCTTTGTTAATCACTGACCATGACTTAACATGATCAGCAGTGTTAGTAAAGTGTTGTCTCCGATTCATTTTCAGGGATAACCCTAACCCTCTTTGTCTCTTTACCGGATCGGCATTTCCTAAAATCTTCTGGCCCTCTGTACATGTGACTGGGATTTATTCAAAATGATAAAGGATCTGTGGGTTAATGCAAATGAAATGATAAAGACCTCTTTGCAAAATAACCCACAGAAAACAGATTTATTTCTTTTTAATATGGCTGTAAAATTTAAGGATGTTGAGAAATATATCCAGAATTTAATAATATTCAGTAAAGTCACAAGATATGCTATATATGGCATCATGTCAGAGCAGAGGAATTTAACTACATGCTGATTTTTATACAAACAAAACCAATGGAAAAAAAAAAGTCTCATAACATCCATTCTGACATTTACTGGCATATAAAACAAAAATATAAATTAAATAGACTGCTGCCCAACACATATTCTACTCTATTATAATTTCAATATTATCACATAAAACATTTTGCTTACATTTGATTTTCAGTCATATTCACTCTTAGCAATAGGAAGACTTGTATTTTTTACATATTTCAGAATTTTGGAAGGTCCTTATTTTCAGTGTAAAAGTGCAGAGTGTCACCAGTTTTATGAACAATGGATGAGTATTCAAAGAAAAAAAAATAAATTAAACTAAACCAAATTAATCAATTCCTGAGCAGTTTAAGGTCATGTTTATTAAATTACAGATTTTATGGAAATTAGACCAGAGCTGCTGACAACATATTACTTTTTTTTACCAACACAAAAACTTGTTTCTGCCCTTTTTAAGCATTCATGTTAATTCATATTTTTAATTTCAACTTTTCCAAATTTCTAAATTTGTGTTTTAATTAATCCCCCACTTTTCCTCTGATTTTACTCCTAGAAACAGCACTTTTTTTTTTGCTCCTTAAATCAGATTTGACAGACGACATGTTGCTCCTCGGCTTGCACTTTGAAATGCAGATCATGAATTAGAATAAAAAAAAATTGTGTGTTCTGCCCATGTTCTGCAAATCCTCTCATAATCTTGTTCTAAATCTTTATTGAGTTGTTACCCCAAATGGAGGCAGCAACAAAGTGAAAAGCAATTGTTTTCCTTATGTCATAGGTTTTTGCGCTGAACTAGCAGATACATATGTTTTGAAAAATATGTCGGAATTGCTTGGAAATTGTGCAACCTTATGACTGTTGATCATCATTCCTCTGCAGCATGTATAAACATTATAAATCCCTGTTGATGTGTATAAAAACATGTTTCTCTCTGAATATTATTATTAGAGAAGTAAGAGAAAGCCTAAAACCTTTAAGGGATTTGCTAAAGATTACTAAAGAAATACAATTCTTATTATGCGAGAGGCAAAAACAGCGCAAGTTCACTATGCAGCATAGTAACGAATGTTGTCCTGTTGTTTCAGATGGAAATTTTAAAGCAGAGAATGGAGCAGCTGACAAAAGCAGCTGCCTGGATGCTGCGTCAAACTCCGTTTTGCTCAGATGGCCTGAAGTTACGTCTAACGGTTCACCCCGGTGCGAGCTGGACACCTCTGAGCATCTGATGACGGAGGAGGATGAGGAGTTCGCTAACAATGAAGAAGAGGACCAAAGTCAAGACAGGATGAGCGGCACCTCATCGCCGCAGAGTCCATATAGAGACATGAGGGAAGCTGAGTGGGAGCCCCTGTCTCTGTCTGCCAAAGACCACAGCTCAAACTGCAGCCCTTCTCGAGCCTCCGAAGACCTTCCAGGCAGAAACAGCCACATGAAGGAAGAGTCTGAACTGGGCAGTCCGCTAGGCAGAGCGAGCATTTTCCAAGCCGAAGCTTTAAGGTACAGGCTGCTCCCCGCTGAGGAGGACAGCGAGGGGGAGGCAGAGGCAGACCGGCTGCCCAGGCTCGACGGCTGGGCTCTGGGCCTCCACGACAGAGGCCTTGACATGAGCAGAGGAAGAGTGAACCTGAGCCTGCTGGAGCAGGCCATCGCCCTGCAGACGGAGCAGAGGCAGGTCCTACACCATGCCTACAGAGAAATGGATCGATTCCTGCTGGAGCAGATGACCAGCGAGAGAAGGCACCACAGGATGTTGGACATGGAGAGCAGGCTCAACTACCATGGAGGCAAAGGTATTAACACTAAGAAAATGATCTGGAACATTCTAATATTGTTCAAGAAGAAGAATAATAATAATAATAATAAAAAAAAGAAAAAGCAGAATCCTCTATCTAGCGTAAATCAGATAGATGACTTGTTATTTAGAAGATTGTGTGCGCCGAAAAAACATTTGAAAGGAATAAAAGAAGCATATGCAGGGGAGTAGCGGGGGAATCAGAGGATGGAAATCCTCTTAAGGACTAAAAACATTTTGGCAACAAGTGAGGTAATAAATAAACAGACTAAAATATAAAGAAGAACATTTTTTTTATATGGAATTGGTGCTACTCAGAATATTGGATTTTGATAGGAATCAACTGGATATTTAACCATGACCATAAGTCTTAAATCCTGCTAAAGTACCTCTCATGTTTCCCTCGGATTCTTCAAATGACTGCAGATAAATGTGTAATCCTGGATGTAATCTTTCGATGGATGGGCATTAAGAAGTGAATGCTCTGTGTTAAACTGTAGCCTTAACTAAAACGGCAGCTTAATAGATGCATGTAGTGCAAAACGGTTTTGCCAGTGCAAGATATTTCAATCTTTTGGTTTAAATGTTTTATACATGCCGAACATTGCAAAACCTTAATGTGTAGATTTAATTTTCTTTTTTGTTTTTTACGTTTGAAACAGAAACAATTCAGTTTTACTTCCTGTAAAAATCTGCTCTTTTCCTATGTCTGTAGACTCTCCCAGGATAGATAAAAAGGATATAAAGTGTCCAACCCCCGGCTGTGATGGCACCGGTCATGTGACGGGCCTGTACCCACATCACAGGAGTCTGTCTGGATGTCCTCACAAAGTCCGAGTTCCCCCCGAGAGTGAGTTACCGAAGCAACGTCGTTTAGTGGGATGATTTTTATTTAAGAAAAAAAAAAAAAAAACCCTCTGGTTTTACCATTTACAATCAGCCGCAGTAATTGAAAACCTCTTAGCAAAAGCAAAAAAGACACGAAAAGACTGCTTATACATTTAGTTCAGTTCAAAGATGAGCAACAAAAAAACTTTACACATAAACTTAAAGGATTTTCTTTCTTTTACTCATAATGTTTGAATATTGAATTCTCCTTTTTCCCCCCACATTGGCGATTGTTAAGTCATTTCAATATAACTCAACAAACATTGAACATTAAACGGTAATGTTACAAAAGGGAACAGAAAAAGTAATTAAGTTTTTCAAAAACGCACATGCTCTTAGACTGCAGGCTGTATTTGCAAATCAAAGGGCTTGCAGGCGCAAGAATTCAAAAATAAATAGACAACTCCAATAAACTAATTGGCGGATATGTACAGAGGAGAACTTTCTAAGGATACAGAGCGGACCTTTAACAACGCATTTGGTTTAAAGAATGTAATCTGTCTTATTTTCGCTCCTCTTTTTGCTAAGCCGTTTACATTTCTGCCACATAACAGCATTTTACTCAATAGGCAAACAGCTTTTTGCTTTTTCCTCCTCATTATGTCCCTGCAGGATCTTTCTTCTTGTTCTGTGAAACATCAGTTAATGCACAGAAATATATGATGTTACATGCAGCACAGTTTCTTTAAAAAGTATTAATAACTTAAATGTTTTAAAATCTTATCACATTTTTGTGTTTCAATTGGTTTTTATATGAAAGATGCAGTGCATATATAATCATAGCGGAAGAAAAATGGTTCATGGCTTTCCAAAAATGTTTACAAATAAAAATCTAAAAAGTGTAAAAGCCTGCACCGGCTGTGCTGCAGAAAAGCAATCCCACAGCATGATGTTACCACCATGTTTAAGAAATAGTGGGGTGGCAGCATCATGCTGTGGGATTGCTTTTCCACCACAGAGGCAGGGAACCTGATCAGTGCTGATGGGAACAGGGGTCGGGGGGCTGGGGGATTAACATGGTGCCTGTCAGAACCAGTTAGACGATACAAAATTCTTGAGACTCGAAGCATACAGCCTGAACTCCAACGGAATGGTAAAGATCAAAGTTGGAGCATTAAAGTGGCCCAGTCAAAGTTCAAATCTAAATCTAGTTGAGAATTTGAGGGAAAATTGAAAACGGATGTTTTCAGATCTGTACAATCTGACTGAACATGGGCTATAATGCGAAGAAGAATGGGTCAAATGATCTGTCTGCTGATGTGCAAATGAAGTACAATAATAGGACAAAAGACTTAGAATGAAATACGCTTCTATAAGTTTGTTTATTATTTGTACACACATTTTTAAAGAAATTGAAAACTATAATTTTCCTTTCGCTTCAGTGTCACCATCCGCTTTACATTGGTTTATTACCTACAATCATTTAAAATATATTGAAGCTTTCTGTACTGTATTTGCACTGACTGTAATCTTAGAACATAACTTTTCCTTGCATGTTCAATTCTCATGCCGTCCGTCTGTTTGTTTTTGTCTACGCAGTCCTGGCAATGCATGAAAACGTCCTCAAGTGCCCTACACCTGGGTGCACAGGAAGGGGCCATGTCAACAGCAACCGTAGCACCCACCGGAGGTACAACCACAGACAGGAGCCATTAGAAAGCCTGCACCCTGTTTGGTGATGAGTTGCAGAGCTCACCTAATGTGTTTAATCCTCTCTCCCCGACCAGTCTCTCAGGCTGCCCCATTGCCGCCGCAGTGAAAGTCTCCAAACCTCAAGACGAGAGCCTGAAGTGCAGACAAACGCCTGACCGCTCGCCGAGGTATGGCGCCAGATCATGCTTTTGGACTTTCACTGCGCTCAGTGTGAACACGTGCGGACAAACAATGGCATTTCAGCTCAGTGGTGGACTCAGTTCTTTACACACAGCTGAGATCATCTGAAAAAAAACTGATAAAGACTATCGTTATTGAGGAAAAGTGGAATATGTTCATTCCCTGATCCCAGCTGAACACACAGCCTAAATCTGAGCTTTCCAAGCAAACATAAGTGACGCTTGCTGCTCCTGTGAGTTCCTCTCTATTAGGAATGATAAAAGAGCAGAACTCTTTGTTCCCTGTGGATATATCATGGGCAGGATGCCCATTCCTTCTATATTAATTAGTCTGGCAACCTGACTGTGGATCTTCAACACACATTGGATTCCAGGCTCCATTTGTACAAAAGCACTGGCATCCCTCAATGAATAAACACAATGTCTACAGTCTTACTGCTTTTTTATTAACTTTTCAGCCACCTTTGTTTGTAAATTCTTCTATACAATAAGGCACACTCTTCTGTTCTCCTACTTTTAGGGCAATCAGCTTAATAAAGAAGTTTGAAATGAACCAACTGAACTACAGGCTATCTCATCCAGTAGCAGCCTTGCAAACCAGCCTCACAAAAGAAATGGACAAGTACAGCCGAATTCGCTTCGATTACGCCAGCTTTGACGCACAGGTCTTCGGCAAACAGCCACTGCTCGGGACCAACCAAGACCAGGAAATGTTGCAATACCCCGACTGTAAGTTTCAAACTTTTTGGGAATGAAAATTCAGCTGTATTTATTACAAAGATTTCTTTGAAATATTTCTAGGGATTTTGATGTTTGAGTTTAACACCTTGTGCCTTAGCAGCTAAATGGCCGGATTGTTTGTCTTTTAGCACCTCAGCAGTATTCTGGCATACTCGGAGCTTCGGGTGGCTGCGTGCCCATCTCTGGTCAACACAGTCCTCCGAGTCAATTCAAAAAAGAAGACAGTCTCCAGGCCACTGCAGCGACAGCCGCCATTCTTAACCTTTCCACTCGCTACCGGAAGAGCATGGAAACCATCAGCGGCCAGGCCTTGGCAACCTCAACCAAGGTAATAAAATTAGGCCATTGGAAAGATCTTTGTTGTTGTTCTCTAAAAGCAGTTCTATGATTTGTGAGTGAAATGAAAGGGAAACAAAAGAGACTTTGGTGCAAAGAGTTCAAGAGTGACACCAAGTAGAAAAATATGTTTTTTGTTTTATTTTTTACCTCCTTATTTACCTGCCATTTTGCGCTTGAATCTTTTGTAGGAGGAAAAGGCATTGTGCTAGGGAGCAGTATGAGCTCTTCAAAATATAACAAATAATAATAAAAAAAAAATTGTTAGTTTCACAAAGCAAGTTTTTGTTATTGCTTACGTCCAGTTAAAGTGGATTAGGCAGACAACATAGTGGTGCACTGTGTAAAAAAATTATGAAAATATGAATACACAATGCAGCCAATGTTAAAGTTGGGATCTTATTCAAGTAACATAATAAATGCGACACAGAAGGCCGCTTTACAGTTTTACATAAGGGATTTAGTCTGAATTCATTCATCTTTAGTTTGCAAACTAAAATACAGTCTGGTTAAATGTGAGATTAATTATTCTAACCAGATGTGACTGTTTGCAAAATAATAATAATAATAAAACATAATATATAGTTACATTTTTTGTTTTGCTCTTGATTGTGGAAGGAAGGTCTTTACCAGGCCGTCATTCATGCAAGAACCGCCAATGCATCATGTCTGAAGAAAAAATCAAATCTGCCGGCTTTTCCCGTTTAGACTGCTCGTCTCTTTCTCTCTCTCTTTTTTCTTGCTTTTTGGTGAAACATGTGGCATTGTATTTTGTTTTGACATCAGCTGGCATGTAAAACCCTTGAACTGATGTCTGAAGATGCATCTTGCCCAGTGCAGATGGCAGAGGATATTTTGCTTAGTTATATGATCCAGCATAGGCTGTGTGTCTACACCAGATCGTCTTTAGAAGCCTTCAAACGGATTAAGCCAATTAGCAAAAGGAGTTAACATATCAAAAGTTTAATTCACACCAAATCCAAACTCTTTGCAGGAAAATGTGTGCAGATCAAAATGTCTTCTGCTTGCGATGAATGCCCAACATGGCATTGTGCTCAGCAACTTCCCAACTCACGTCATGATTAATATTGATCACATTCTGTGGGTTACATACGTGCACTGTGTACTGTAGATGATTCAAGGTTTCCACACCTACACAGCACAGATCCTTGTCTCCCAGCTTGTTGAGCTGAGAATGTGGCCCTGTACCAGGTACCAGCCCACTGAATGAATAAAACAGTGTTAGCAAGTTAATCATCTGTTCTCGTTTACAGCTTAGTTGTCTTGGACAGACACACAAAATGAAGAACAGCTTTCGCGTCTGAAAAAGAGGGGGCCATATTTAGAGTGTTATATGTCGCTGGATGCTTTAACTTATATGCATATGTAAATATGTTACACTTTGAAATATACCAGAAAGAAATCTATCCAGACGCTTTAAAAAAAAAAGCACAAAAAACAAGGAAAAAAGTGTGAAACTGCTGTTATGTTTCAATGAAACAAAAGAGAGAGAAAAGCAAATGTTTTTGCTTTAGATTTCTGCTAACATTAAATCACAATAAATCAATAAAAGTTCTTTAATTTCACACTGATGCCATTTTCAGTGCAGGATAATTAAACTGGACAGTCACATTTACGAAAATTACTCTTAATTAATCAAACTACCACTATTAATTGACCCTGTAATCATAGATAGGGTTTAATGAAACATATGGATTGAGTAATTGGTTTCATTTATGGAAAAAAAGGATTTTAGCCTCTAATGAGGTCCAACTTTTAATACCTTAAAACAGCCATAAGTCATCATGTCAGTACATTTCAGTACTGAAAAAGCAAATGCACAAATGACAAACACATCTGTCAGCAGGGGAAACTTATGCCACATTAAGCTTTTTAATTTTTGCTTTAATAATGATGACCTAAAACCAACAACCCAACCCCCCACCTAAAACACACACACACACGCGCACACCCTGACTCCCAGCTGCCATCTTGGTTGTGTGTCCTAGAAAACAGATGATACAGCTGTCACAAAAAAAAAAAAAACTACACACCAGTGATTTTTTTTTTTGTGTTCAGCAGAATTAATGCTGGCTTAGTTTGGTATTTTGTCTGGTGTGAGATAACTGCTGTATGAATTATTTAAATACGTTGTTTGCTCTGCGTTTTTAAGTCATTTTATTCGTGTTTACAGAGAAAGAGGTGAAAGTTTTTACAGCATGACTGCTGGCTTATCGTAATTAGAAAATACCTTTCATTTTTCTTTTATCCCCCCTACATTTTATTATTCGCAGCACGAAAATAATTATTTTTTTTATAACATGTTGTTACATGTGTCAACTGGATTCTGTAACAGTTTTTTGTTTTTTATTTTTTTTGTTCTTTAGGATATGCTAATTGAGGTGGATGAAAATGGGACATTGGACCTAAGCATGAAGAAGTGCAAAGAGAATGGAAAAGCCCGGGCCAAAACACCTTCGGACGAACAGCTGCCGCCTCCCGAGTCTGCCCTGGCAAAAGGCGGAAGTTTGCTCATCGGCCCCGCCTTCTACCAGCCGCTGTGTGACAGAGAAACCTGGGAGAACTCCATCCCTGTCAACTTCAGCAAAGCACATGTTTTACAGGACAAAGAGGTAAAAAGCTGCTTGTGACGCAAAAACACAAATGAAACTGCTGAGGATGGAAGGGGGAAAATATGACAGAAAGGGATTGTAGCGTGTAGACAAACATTAGTTTCAGCTATATAGTAATTCATTTTTAATCAAAATTTATCCGTACCTGTTTTTAGTTTTTTTTTTTATATATAATTTTTTTTGCTGTAGATTTTTAAAAATGCAAGAAATTTCCATTGAAAGCAAATGAAGACAGGAAAAACACTGACAAACAACCAAAGTGTTACTACTTGACTTATTTCAAAAAAAGTAAAAGGAATCTAACTTTTAAACATCTTTGCTTCAAATTCTCTAAACTTTGCCAAACTGTCTAACATTTCTCAGAGTTTTAGAAATATATTATCAAATAAAGTGAGATTTGACTTATTGTTTTAGATTCATCTTTTAGGTAAAATATAATATCTAAAACATCAGTTATATGTAAGTATAAGCAGCAGTACATGACTTTATTTCCAAATTACATATTATATTTCATAGAATAAAAAGCCAACAATTTAAGGAGCTGAAATAACAAACACATTACAGTTTTGCATGTAGTCAGATGAGTTAAGAACAGTAAGACGTAAGGTATTCATTTATTTGTTCACCAGTTAGTCTAAACATTAAAATTTTTTATGGTTCAAATGCATTAAAATATTATTTTTTTCCTAATGTACAAAGTGCAAACAAACATTCTAATGACTTTTTAAGTAAATTAGTATAAAGTTTTTGTAATACAGTTCATTCAAAATTCATACTAAGTGGTTAAAAACATTCAGTTTTATTTTTCAATTTGGTTAGTTAATTTAGTTAAACATTTTATGGATTTCTTAGAAATGTGTGAAATTTGATAAACAACCAAACCTTTACCAGAGTCATTTCTGAATATGAAACATAAAAATATGTCTGTCTACACATTTGTTTTGTATGGTCTGGACTTATGCTATATTTTGAAAGACTTTCAAATACATAGTTTTTGAACTGCTTCACTTGTCCTTTAGTGAGATCTTTAAATGCAAAGCATATTTACCTTTGCGCAACATTTAAGTAAATATGCGGAGTGGTAAATAGTAAAATTTTAATTTAAAGTTAAATATAATACTTTTACAAATTAGGAAACATACTTTGTTAATTTATGAATTACATTTAAACTTTAGTGATGTGGTAATACCTTAATCGATGCTTTTTAAATAATTTTATAAGGTAATAAAATGTGTTAAAAGCAAAAATGGTGAAATGAGGAATGTTTGAACATATTCGCACCAAATAAATAATCAAAACATTTTAAGATTTAGTCTCAACTGAAAGGCATAAATATGTGTATTTTTTAAGATGGCACACCGTTTTGCTAAAACAGAAATTAAGTCACCATTCTCTTTAATTTTAGTGACATAATCTGGTTTCTTATTGACACATAGAGCCTTAAAAATACTTACAGTGACATTTTTAAAGACATAGCAACAGCATGTCTGAAAATATACCAAATCAGTGCTTCTGTGCTCCACATTGTTGTGCAAGGGACTCTGAATGAACCATAATATGGCTTCTTATGTTTCAAAGACGGAACTTATTTATTGTAGATACACGTTGCCGGATTTAAATACAAACACCAGTACGCCATGGCTTTGCATCATAAACACTTTGTGGATTACTTTAAATGGATGTATGGTTTACATCCCGAGTGTCCTCGGGCCTAATCTCTTTTTGCTGCACTCTGACCTTTAGCAAATGTTTTAAGAGTATTACAAAGGGATTTTCTTAATTATTGACTTTTAGGTCAGTGAAGAGAGAGTTTCTAGCCATGTTGTTGTTTTGTTTTTCTCTTCAGGAGGATTACGATCAGGTGTCCTTGGAGGACCAGCACTATCCAGGGGACGGCAGTATGTTAAGCCCCAAAGCCAAGCTGCTGCTACGGGATTCAAAGAAGGAGCTTTTGAGGTAGACTATACAGGGTTAAATGCTGAAACATCTTGCAGCATCTTTATTCAGTCAGATATGTGTAAGCTGATCCTCCCTTTTTAGTCGGCAGATGGTCAGTATTAATGATTAAAAAAAAAAAAAAAAAAAGTGTAACTCCGAACCCAAGAGCAGATTGATTTAAGTGGGTCAAATGAAACTCCCTGTGTCACATTTGACTGTAACTGATATGTCTGCAGGTTCATGTGGAGAAGAATTGTGTCTGTTTAAAAGTGAGTTTTCTCCCTGTAAAAGCTTCGCACAACTCTTGACTCTTGTAGTTAGAGTGCATGCTCTACTCTACTGGGTCTTCCCTCCAGAAAAAGTAGGACCCTTTAGTTTTTGCACAGCACAGCTTCCCCTGAGATCTCCCAAACGGCGCTCAGAGACATTACCACACCGAATCCTAAGCACTGTGATCACAAACACTTACTAAACTTCTCGCTCTACTAACTCTTGTTTCTTTTTAACGTCAACGAGAGGGCTCTCGGTGTCAAATAAAAGATTTCAGTCGCAGCTTGGCAAAGTCTGTGGGAAGTGGAGTAATCTGTGTATTAAATGCTTTGTGTTCCCTGTGCAGCTGTCCGACCCCAGGCTGTGATGGCAGCGGCCATGTGACAGGGAATTATGCATCACATCGGAGGTAGCGCAATTAATTACAGTCTCATTAGCAGCAGCTCAAAGTTATGCAGCCAAGGCAAACAGTGCTTATTGTTCAAACTTGTCACAAACTGCAGCTTTCACACTTCACAATATTAAATGGCGGTTTGATGAAAAGGTTTTCTTTTCCCGAGGAGGAAGTTGCGCTTTCAAATAATATTGTATTATTTATGCATTGTGATGATTTAATCCAACAGTGATCAAAGCATGAATTAAAGTGACTCTTAGCTCTTTATCCTCTCCAGTGTGTCTGGATGTCCCCTGGCTGACAAAACTCTCAAATCACTGATGGCAGCCAACTCTCAGGAACTAAAGTATGTGCTTTAAAAACTGGTATATATTTTTTGTTTGTTTCTTAAAGCCTTTTTCACATAAAACTAGGCAGCTTGTTCTTGCTTCCATTGAATTCTCCTCTGCTTTCCCCCCATATCCGATCTGTTTATTTTCATTCCCATTACACACTGTGCAAAATTTCCATGTCCTCACCATGAACTCGTTTAGCTATTTGTGCTGCTTTCCTGCATATTACCATTGATCCACTTTATGCTGTAAAAAGCACCTGGTGTCTGTGTCTCTCAACCTGCAGGTGCCCAACACCTGGCTGTGATGGATCTGGACATGTGACTGGGAACTATGCTTCGCACAGAAGGTAGAGAGAGAGAGAGAAAGATGGGAAAAAAAGGCACCATCACCACTGAGCATGAAATATATTTGTCAGAATCATGGCATTCAAGCAGATGGTGAAAGTCTCACTTTAAACAGCAAACATGCTGCACTTTTTGAATTCTTGTTTTAAAAAAACTTAGCTTCTATCTAATCTATCTATCTATCTATCTATCTATCTATCTATCTATCTATCTATCTATCTATCTATCTATCTATCTATCTATCTATCTATCTATCTATCTATCTATCTATCTATCTATCTATCTATCTATCTATCTATCTATCTATCTATCTATCTATCTATCTATCTATCTATCTATCTATCTATCTATCTATCTATCTATCTATCTATCTATCTATCTATCTATCTATCTATCTATCTATCTATCTATCTATCTATCTATCTATCTATCTATCTATCTATCTATCTATCTATCTATCTAATCTATCTGTCTGTCTAAATTGTAGGCATTCTGTCCCTTTTTAGCCTTTAATGGAACTTCTCAGTAGGTTTGTGTTATTTCACCTTCTCCAAATGTTTTCAGCTTGTCAGGTTGTCCACGTGCCAGAAAAGGAGGTTTGAAGCTCACACCAAACAAGGATGACAAAGATGAGCAGGAGCTTAAGTAAGATATTTTTTTTAACTGCCCTCATTCCGCCGTTATGTTGGTGTAAAAATAAAACAAGGCAACAAACCAAAACTGGCATCATGCTTTCGTGCGTTATATACCTGGAGGCCGTGTAGTTAAACAAAGAAAATAATACTTCTGTTGTCCACAACATTAGTGAATTATTTTGTGGAGGGGATTAGCAGTGTGTTTTTTGTAGGATTTTATTTTCCCTAGGGTTTTGTGCTGGTCCTATTTTCTGAATGGGATATCTGGCTTATCACTTTTCGCCAAGTGCTTTCTTTATAATTATATTACATTAAGAAAATGTCGAACTGATGATGGCACGGCACTCATTTGCTCTAATCACTGTTGTCTGTGAAAGTGTTATTGGAAAAAAAAAAAGTAAGAATAATGTAATTGATTTGGAGTTTAAATCCAAAGTCAGATATATGAGCCCTTGTTTACTTCTACATCTGGACCCTGATTTTTTCTTTTTAATTACTAATGCAAGGCCATGAGCTTAGGAATTATGGCGGAGTAGATCTCATACACATTAAGAGAGAAACGGGGGATGGTAACAAATGTCCCTAGATTATTGTAAATAGTGAGCCATATGGCATGCCTCCATTGTCTGGGTGCCTTGCATCAAGCTACCTACCTGTGGTGGATGTAAGTAATGGGGACTGATGTTGTTTTGTCCTATAAGTGAGGCCATGCTGTGTAGTAGCAAAATGCTGAAACAGGCTTTTTGCAGGCAGCACTCCACAGTGTGTGTGCCATTTGGATCATCTCAGGCGACCTTTCACCTTTATCAATAAGGGAATGGGTTAGCCACCTCCAAATTACATTCTTTCGCATGAGGGGGGGAACATGACAATTATCTGTAATTCATGTCACTCCATTACTGACCTGCAGAAAACAGGCCTGGAAATGCAACTGACAAACTCTTAATGACATTCAGCATGAGTTGTGCTGATGGTTTTTTTTTTGCCCCCCCCCCAGACACAAATATTGCTCACCTACAAAATGCATGCACTAACCCGAGCAGAGCGCTAATTCCAATCCAAGTTTTAGTGGATTAATAACTTACAGCTAATGTGATTATTTGAGTCTGTGGAGTTTTTTGACTTTGTTTTTAATCAGCATTTGGATGGATTAATCAAGGTAATGGTTAAAAAATCTTCCGGTCTAGTTATTGAAAGTGATTTTTTTTTCAATACTCTTTTTTTTTTTTTGTAGTTTAACAATAAAGCTGTTTTGTACCGCAAGAAAATAATAGCATATAACTGTTGATAAATGCAAGCCTGTTAGATTTTTTGGGCAGTGTGTGCAGCATTTCAGCATACGCATCTCTTGACCTGTAGGTGTCCTGTGATTGGATGTGACGGGCAGGGCCATATATCGGGGAAATACACATCCCACCGCAGTGCAGGCAGTTGTCCGCTAGCTGCTAAAAGGCAGAAAGAGTCGTCCATCAATGGCCTGCCCTTTGCTTGGAAGGCTAACAAGCAAGAACTGCCCCATTGTCCCTTGCCTGGCTGCAACGGCCTCGGACACGCCAATAATGTATTTGCCACTCACCGAAGGTAAGGTCACTTGCTTATCATTTCCTCTCTCAGCATTACTGCTGGCTGTAATGTTGCATCTTTACTGTATATTGCCACATTCACTGGTTGTGCACTGATCCAAATTTTCTGACCAATTTCCCATCTCCGATTTTTATAAAGAATTTCTGATTTCTATTTATCATCTATAATTTATAGGCTTTTTCTAGCCTTGCTGCATGGCCATTACTTGATCATTTTAGCAGCATTTACACAGTCTTACGAAAACAACAGTCTTCACAATCTAGAGTGTTGATATTTAACCCTAAAGATCCATTCACGCTCCCTTTATGTGTGGAAATAGGTAACCCTGTTTCCAACTTTGCGAAGCATCACAGCCCACAGTGGAAGCCATCTTGATAATGTGCAGTCTCAGAAAGAGACATTAAAAGAAAGACTGCAGTAAACAGAGGTGCAGCATGATTATGGGGAAGCTCCACCATTTCTTTCACGGTCTTCTTGGACTGAACGATGAATCTGGACTGAATACTCCGTCTGTATTCGTCAGCACAAATGGGCCTTTATTCCACGTTTTCCCAAGGGCTGCCTGCATCTCCAAATCCAAGATGTTATAAGACAGATGCAAAAAAGTTTAAAAGGGTAAAACAAAACAAAAAAAACAAAAAAAAACAACTTTGCTGTACTTAATTAAGTCATCCAGTTATCTGCTTGAAAATCTTCCGTCATCATTGCAAAAGCAATGTTTGCAATATAGTAATTACAGAAGACTGCTTGGCTTCAACATGACACAAACATTCGTGTTCAATTTTAGTGAATGAGATTTTGAAGAAGACAGAAAATAGTGGGAGATTGTAATGATGTGATAAAGAAAGAATATAAAAGATTTTAGTTAATTGTAATCAATACATCTCTTGTCATACAACTTTAAAATGGTAGAGTCTGTCCTTGTATAGCATTTCATCTAGTCCAGAAGACTCCAAAGAACTTAACTGAGTCACAGATGTAACTGTACTTGTTACATCTGCATTCTTGCAGTGAGATTCTTTCTAAAAAATAAAAAATAAAAAAATACAGTGATAATGAAAGTAGCTAATGTTAATAGTTGCTTACTCAATAGAAGTATGGACACCATGGATGGCTGCTGCTAGCACAACATGACAGTGCTTACATTTGGCCTTCTCACCAATCGGAAAAAAAGATTGGATTTTTACATTTCTGATTGGCCGGTCCTCAGTTAGAACTGATCGAGCTGAAACAATAATTTCTCTTTGCATCCCTATCCTTTACAGGTCTATGTAGATCCGATGGTGTCCTACCAACTTAAACTGTTATTTGTGCTTAACTAGCTTGTCAGGGTGTCCGCTGAATGCACAGAGCATCAAGAAAAAGCACTCAGAGGAGGAGATGATGACTATCAAACTGAAAACCAGCAGCGGTGAGTTAATTCAAAATTGAATGTTATTGTTTAGATTTAAAAAAAACAACAACAACTTTTAATTATAATACCTGGGGGTCTGTCTAATCCAGGCTTTGAAAACAAAGAGGACATTCACCATCTGGATCATGAAATCAAGGAGTTGAACAACTCAAATATGAAAATTGAAGAAGACATGATGCACCTCCAAACACAGGTAAGTATTTACTCCCACAGCTTGTGTGCAGAAGCATCAGTTCAGGGTGATTGCTGCAGCTCGCTTAATCTGATGAGCCTCTCCTCGGTTTTGAACCCGAAAGCAGATCTCGTCGATGGAATGTAACCTGAAGACAATTGAGGAGGAAAACAAGATGATCGAACAGCACAATAACAGCCTTCTGAAGGAGCTCGCTCGCCTCAGCCAAGCTCTCATTAACAGCCTGACAGACATTCAGCTGCCTCAAATGGTACAGTAAGCTTTGACCACACACACTGCATCTGTCGAACCCTGTCAGTGAGAACTAGTTTCCTTCAGATTGTCATTTTCTGCTGCACTGTTTCCACTAATGGTCAAACTTGTTTTTGTTGCAGGGACCCATCAGTGAGCATAATTTTGAAGCCTATGTGAACACATTAACTGATATGTACAACAACTCGGAGCATGAATACTCCCCGGAGTGCAAGGCCCTCTTGGATAATATCAAACAGGCTATTAAGGGCATCCATGTTTAAGCTGCAGAGCTACCAAGAGGTTCCTTTGACTTGGGATAATGGCACTAGATAGCTCTATTTCACTGAAGAGTGCTGGCTCGGCTGCATGTATAAGACAAGGCTTTTGGAAATGTGTTCGGCATTTCCCCGGTAAACACGCTGCACTGAGAAAATTACCAGCCAGATTTGTAATGCTTTTACCGTTTCTGCATTTATCCTGGTGAGATTTTTTTTTATTATTATTATGATTATTTTATTTTTATCCCCTCTTGCACTTAATTATTTTGTATGATTTGCTTGATTTTAATCTGTATGTGTTTATGTCATTCTTATATTATTGGTATTTATTACTATATTTGTTCCTCAGTGTATTTATTTCCTCAGATTTTATTTATTTCTTGAACTGTAAATGCTTAATATTTGAGAAATCTGTTGGTTTTTCTGCACATTGTAAATTACACAAAAGCACATTCCAGTTTTTAATGGCAAACTTTCGCCATCTAGTGTCGAAAAAGCTAGTCTATTATTACTCTTCTTATTAGTTCATGAGTTTAACTTCCCTTCAAAGAAAAAAACAAAACAAAACAAAAAAAAAATAAAAAAAATACCAAAACTAAGTATCATCGGTTTTAGGCATTGCTTTCACTTTTGTTATTGGGAACTGAATGTATTAGACAAAGTGAGATTAAAAAAAAATATATGATAATAATAAAACAAAATGCAATGCAAGAGTACTGTACCTTTTTATACTCAAGGCGGGGTGAGAATGCAGCATCATTTAGGGAAGCGAATGTGAGTTTATGCCCAAACGGAGCGCATCTAAAAGAAAAAAAAAAAAATCAAAAATTCACTTTGTCATGTTTTTTTTGTTTTTTTTACAGAAATATAGATATTAAACTGCCTTCTGTGCACACACGCTGAAGTGTGCATATAGTATGTGCCTAAATGTATATGAATCCATGAAAATATACAAGTACTATGTTTTGTGGTAGGACAGTATTACGTGGATGGTGTCTAATTTATTCTACAGTACAATTATTTTCATAGGCGGACGAGTTCCTGATGACTGTTTGAAAACTGGTGTTTCAGTAGCTGTAATCTCTGAGTCAGGTTCTTAAAGTATGACTGAGACTGAAATTGTTTTATTGTTTCCTTCTTCTTTGGCTTTTGTTTTACTCTTTTCTCCTCACAGGTCTTAGCATTTAAATATCCTATTGGCACATTTTAATAACTATTTTAAAACCGTGTCAAAAAAAACAAAACAACAAAACTGGCAATTTGGTTTAAATCAATCATCACAGAAAAACAGTCGTTAAAGGCTGATCAGTTGTTATTTTGAGCAGCACTTTTGTACCAATATATTTATGTCTCCATTAGATCAACAAATAGAAGAAAAGGGAACATTGTATTTACTTTACACCTCCAAATATTTTTAGTCTCTCAGTTTGAAATTAATCCAAGAGTTGGGAATGCATATTAATTTAAGCAATATGTATTTAATTTTTAGTCCAATGTAGCCTTGACGGTTTTAAAAGCAAACATTGTAATAGCAAAGGAGCCAAATTGCAGAAAATTGAAACCATATTTTATCCAAACACAATAATTTAAATCTTTAAAAAACCCAATTATGTTCTTAATCCTTTATACGTTTTTTTTTTGTTTTGTTTTTTACTATTATTATTCCTAAACCACACGTTGTTTGCTCAGGAAGTTTTGTGAATAATATTTATTTATTTTTTCTTCTCCCTGTTAGTATTTGATGTTTTGTAATGTGAAAATGCTCTTTTTGTGGAACGATATTAGTATGAAATTGTACTGTATTTTATTTTTTTTTCTTTTACATTAAAATGTAATCTTTTTTTTCAGTTGGGGTAGTTTGTAAAATGGAAACTTCCTATTACTTTTACTATTTCATAATAAACAGATATGCGCTGTGTTGTACAGTTTGTGTATGGTAGAAATAAACTTTTCAAACGGTTGTGTGATTTTTTTTTTATTTTTATTTTTTTTAAGGTTTTAGGTGCACCGACAATCCAACAGTAACGTTGATGCCCGATGGGCAAACATTTTCATGGGGCAACACTGGCACCTAGTGGTAAATCTGAAATATTACATTAAGAGCAGAGAGTTGGCCCCGGGGAGTAAGTTCACGTTGAGGAGCTGTTGTGGTTAAATTTATAAAGACCAAACAATCATGACATCCAAGGAGTGACTGAGAGCAAATGGCTACATCTTATATGACCAACAAATAATAACCTTACCTAAATGAATTGTATTTCTGCTCAATATTAATGAATCTATTGTTTATTATATTTATTTAAAAGCATGTTGTTTATTTAAAAGCATGTCAGCAAAATTTCAGAAGTGGGGTAGAATGTACAGTATGTCAAATCCTCTTCGTAGAAATGACCAAATTAGGTTAATATATTTATTTATATATATAAACATAGTTTATGTTTTGTAGAACAGAGGTAGACTGTATCCCACTATCATCATCTATTGAAGATGAGAATAGGTAGAAGCAGTCATCTAAATTTGACGCCTATTTTCCAGCCTCTGTGCATATGTTCCATATTTTCTCTTTACTAAATGAAAAACAATGTGCATCAAACAACACGATGTATTTACAGCCCAGAAAAAGTGGGGGTTGTCAGTTTTGAAGCATTTATGTTTTATCATGTCACAAAACTTTAACATATTTTATTGAGATTTTATGTAATACACCAACACAGATATTGCATGTTTGTGAAGTAAAAGGAAAATTATGCATAGCTCTCAACTTTTTATTCCCAAAAGTGTGGTGTGAAACCACGTTGTAGATGGGTTTCTTTATGTCTCTGAGGTTTCTTCCTCAAGCTTAGAGAGGCTACATGTGCAATGTAGTCTCTGTATGTTTTTCAATTGTCTTGCCACATATCCTGTTTCAGATTAGGTTAGGACTTTGAACCATTCTACCACATGAGTATTCTTGGATCTTAAACCATAGCATTGTAGCTCTGGCTGTATGCTTGGGGTTGTCCTGCTGGAAAGTGAACCTTCATCCTAGTCTCAAATGTTTTACAGCCTCTAACATATTATATTTCCAGATTACTCCATTTAACGTCATTTGGTTGTTCATTTACACTGTAAATTGCCGATGAGGCTTCTTTATACTTTCTTCTAACAATTACTTATTTCTTGTTACCCTTCCATAAATGCCAGTTTTGTGGAGTGCTTGTCTAACATTTGCCAACATCTGTCAACAAATATTCCCACCTGAACTTTGGATCTCTCCAGTGTTACCAGGGCTTATCTTGGCTTCCCTAAATTTCTCTCACTGAGACCTTCACAGAACAGATGTATTTACACCATGACATGCAGGTAGACTCTGTTTAGACCAGTATATGATTGAGGAAAACAATTATTTGTATTTTATTTAGGGTTACCAGAGTAAATAAGGTTGCATACAAACTTTGCACCTACTCCACACTTTTGAGATTTTCGTTTTGAAAATGTGTCTCATCAAATCCCATAAAAAACTACTTTTTTGTGAATTTGACAAAATTTAAAAAATTGCTAATTAAATATAACTGTTGGCAAATAGTTAAAATATAAAAAATTAATCGACAAAAGACATCAAGTCAAAGATGACTTGTTCATCTCTCTTAGCAAACGTGTCTTCTTTTTCCTTAGTTCCTTATAGTTCCTGAGTTTCATGTTATTTAAATTTTTTTTTAGTTAAAAATGTAAATTATTTAACTCAAAAAAAATTTGAGTAAATTTTTTTTTAACTCAGTTAAAAAACTCAAGAGCTCAGTTTTATGAACACAAAAAACTGAGCTCTGAGTGAAATCAAGGTTTAGTTACTTTGTGGGGTCAATAGTAATTGCACAGGTTTTGTTTTTCTTTTTAGAAACGGCTAGACTATGTTAAGCAACAACCCAATTACCAGCTTTCTGATTCAAAAGCAGGTAAAATTAATAAGAAGATGGTAAAGATAACAATGACTGCCAACATTTGTCCTTATATGTAACCTCACATGTTGATTTGCATCATCAGAGGAAGCATACAAATCAAATGTGTTGGAAGACTAAAACAACAAAACAAGACAAGAGGTATGTGCTGCATGAAGCCACTTCCTGGACAGTTGCAAGTCTGTCTTCCTGTAACATCCCTCCTATGGTTTTCACTGCTGCATAGAGTTGCTGGTGCTTCTGCATTCAATCCATCCATCCATCCATCCATCCATCCATCCATCCATCCATTTTCTTACACCCTTGTCCCTCAGTGGGGTCGGGAGGGTTGCTGGTGCCTATCTCCAGCTAGCGTACCGGGCGAGAGGCGGAGTTCACCCTGGACAGGTCGCCAGTCTGTCGCAGGGCGCATTCAATCTAGTCTCAGCATAAAAATAAAGAAAGGGATATAAAGGGCACCTATTAGAAGTAATCTAAGAGTACTGCAATGTAATATTAGTGGCTTTTTAACATACCCAATTTGTTGGATCCTCTTTAAAATACGGTAGACGATGGTTCTTTAAGCACTGGATTGGCCGCAGTTATCAGATAATTTTGTCTTTGTCATGTGCTAGAGAAGACTAAATGCTGTGCCCCCATTTCCACATCATCTAGATTCTAGATTGTGAAAAAAACAACAACATTTAAATAAGATATCTGACAAGAGTAAACTTACAAATGTACAGATAAACAATGTAATCAGAACTAAAGGGTTCAGTAAATTATTGGACCCTGCTGTTTGACCGGGCTGGCTGCACATTCATTATTATCGTATTATTAAAATTGTCCATGTTACTGTGATGTAGAGAAGGTGTCAATGTGCAGACCACAGTTTCGCTAACCTCCTCTCTCCATCGCTCACTTCAGATCTCATGAGACTCCAATTATAACGCAAAAAAAACAAACCCTTCTTGTACAGAGGTGTTGATTTTGTTTGATTCAGGGACTCTGAGAGTGGCAGTGAGTGACATTACTAATGATCCTGGATGAGCAGCTATTCAGTAACGAGAGACACTCAAATGTGCGTCAGGGTTTATTTTGAATTAATAGTTTTGGCTCATGGAAGTGGATCTCAGCACCTCTGTTGCGTACTAACAACACCGGGTGAGAAAGTAAGCAAACTCTTCAGGTACAGGAAAAATAACTACTCATAAAAAAAATATGTATTTTTGTAAATTTTTTTTTTTTTTTATAAAATCTCAACAAAAAAAAAAAAAAGAGAAGTAAAAGATAAGATAGTTCAAAGTGTCTAATTTCCTCCCACACAAGAGGAAGTTTGAGATGCACTAATACATGCAACAAAAGATCAAGTGCTGCCTCACACATTCGAAAATTCAGAGGAAAAAGCCCGTTCATGCAAGCTGGCCAGTTCAGAGCCAAAACGCATGTGATGACCGGAGCTTCTTCCACATTAAACCAGGTGATCATCCATTCCCAGTCCTCCACAGCTAAATTTAGGTCTCTCATTATAGGAACTGTGCGGGGTTAGAAGGTGCATGACGCTTTCTACAACCTTTCTATTTTTAAATTCTCTTGTCGAAATAATGAACAGTTCGATCACAAGGTACTTGTGATCTTCCCTCTTTCCTTATTTTGTTCACTAAATTTGTAGATATTGGTAGATGCTGATATAAAGACATAAACAGTGATCTTTAAGTAGGGCTCTATAACATATGCTAACAAAGACAGTATTTTTTTACACAGTGGTTTTTGCGTCATGTCCTTCCCCTTGTGCGCTCTGATGAGACCTCATACTGAAATATAACCAGATGTGAGAACACGTCTTCAGCAGGGAAGCTCCTGCTATATAGTGCTCATTGAAAAAAGTATGGGTGAAATTTTACAATCTACTGTGTCTTTAGAAATGAAGCTTTCTTCTCTGACCTGACAAAGAGATCACATTATGGGGACTGAATACTTGCAAAAGTATTCATGCCCTATGAAACCCATGATCAAAAACCCTGCGTCCTCTGTGGCCATGAGATGATCCTCACACACAGATACTGTTTGGAAGAAGGTCCAGCAGAGCCTGCACTTTCTATAACAACTCAATTGTCATCTTTCACATGACCATTATTCAGTCCATCCTGTGCACATCCATCACTCTGTGGTTTGGTTGTTCCACAAAGAAGGACAGGTGCAAAGCGCCATGAACAACTAGGTCTGCAGAAAAGTTCGGCCTTCCTATATTCTCAGCATAGGAAGGCCTACTAGAGCTGTAATAAAGCTACAGCTTGAGTGGTTAACTACTCTGCTGTGAAACAAAAATAAGTAAAACAAAATAAGTATTTTTCCATTTTTATTTATTTTTTTAATAAGCAAAAAATGGCGGTACATACAATCACATATACATACTTTTCCTTTCATTCTTTATTTTATTTCTTCTAAAGAAATACTATTTCACATTTAATGTGTACATACACTAAGCAATATTTATGTTTAATCTGTACACTTTGCATGTGAAACAAAAGTCCAATTCCTTTTTTGTGGTTTATAAAGCTGATTTTAAGCTTTTTGTTTTTGCATTTATTTACATAGCAAAAAGCTTCATTTGTTATACGAGTTTATAAAACAGTACAAACGAATAGATAAGTATGGAGTGGTAGAAAAATTACACATTACAATAAAAATATCTTGAAATTGTATGGTGATTACATCAAGCTGTGTGGATGCTTTGCATCCGCAGGACGAGGAAACTGGTCGGACTCATTTAGTGGGTAGAGCAAAATGTAGAGAAATTTTGAAAGAAACCCTGTTTGGGGCAGCAGTAGACTGGAGCATTGAACCTCCTTTCTGCAAAACAGCAACCCATATGTACCTGAAAGCAAATGTCATAAGATATTGTGACTGACCATCAACTCTGACAATATCATTCCCCAAAGTTAATATTTTTGGTGGCAGAGTCATGCAGTGCGATGATTTTTCTGTAGGAACAGAAAAGCTAATTAGAGATGGAAGGATGTATGGAGATAATATTGTAAGCAATACTGAAAGAAACCCTGCAGAAACAGACTTGGAGTAAGGTTAATCTTTCAGCCTAACAAATATAATAAATATAAATCCTATGAAAAGACATCCAACTTTTAATTGAAAGGTGACAAAATGAAAAAAAAGTGCAGTTGTTGTGAATATTTTTGACAAACAATGTATGTTGGAACACAATCACATAACATTTTTGGAATAATAAAAACATAATTGCAACATTTTAGGAGCAAAAGCATCCCGACAGTATGATTCTGCTACCACAACTGCACACCACACTTTTCAGATTTATATAATAAATTGAAATAAAAAAACAGATAGATAGATAGATAGATAGATAGATAGATAGATAGATAGATAGATAGATAGATAGATAGATAGATAGATAGATAGATAAGCAACAGTTTCCTTGTTTCGACATTTCCAAACCACGTGACCCGTGTTTACATTTTCTCTCAGCTGTTTCTTTCTTCCTTCTCTCCAGCACAGCGTCTCGCCGTTACCACTCTTTATTTTCCCCAACCAAACCACTAAAGTTAGCTCAGACAAGCAGTACTTAGTCTCTGGAAGAGGCTGTCATCGTGTGAAAGTGGCTTTCACTGACCGTCGCATTGCACGGTGCATTCACTTGCAAGAAGTGAGTAAATGCGACACGACATTGTGAGTATCTTTGTTTTCCTTGTGGTTAAGTTCCGTGTGTTTGCGTCTTACCTGGTTTCATTTTTCGGTTCGGCTGCAATTATGTCCAGTTAGTGAGGACTTGCACAACAGAGTAGCACCGTTGTGTTTGTGATAGGTTGTGTGTGTAACGGCAGGATAAAGAGCCGAGCTTATCTAACCTGCTTTGTCTCTGTTTTGATGATGGCGTACTCGGGGCCCACCAGAAGCTAACCTTAGCCAGCCCCAATCACACAGCTGTTTTTACTCACCTTCTGATAAAAAAAAGATCCTAGCCTCCGAGCTAAAGATCGTATCCACCATGGCATATACAGGTTTTATTTCTCGATGTGAATATCAGGCTGTTGAAACGTGTCAAGGGGGGCACTTTTTTCTGTCACAAATGTTGACATGATCGAAGAGGTTCCGGAATTTTATTTAATTATTATTTTTTTGTTTGTTTGTTTTGTTTTTTTTTTAAGTTCTGTGTTGGATTTTTAACACCGCTATTATCAGAAACCCGCAAGGTGTAATATGTAATTCGTTTTAGCAAACCGATTTTGTGAGTTGCAAGCAGCTAAATAATGGGGTTAATCGCACTGCAGAAAGCTGGCCAGCAACTGCGTTTCAGCTCGACAAGTGGGAACAAAAAAACTGCATGAATGCTCAGCCGCAGCACAAACTCTCTGTATGTTTAACAGCAGCTTTATTTAACACGCACGACTCCCCGTGGGTTCATCACTATCAGACACGAGTGTTAATAAGGAAGAATGTTGGCTTTTACAGGCTGAAAAACATTTCAGGAAAACGGTGTTGTTGTTTTGCTCCGTCGTCACACGCAGTGAAGGCAGCGTGTTCGGGCCGCGGATTGGCTGAGGCACAACTGTCTGTGTGGCAACGGGATCACGTGACCAGGCGCACTGTCGATTGGCTTCCTCGGGTGTCAATTGATGTGAATTCAGATCTGTGATGCGGTGAGATTAAAAAGGGGGGACCCCCCCTTTTTAAATGGAGCTTTCTTTGCTAACGTAAAAAATAAATTAAAAGAAAAATAAATAAAATATAGCATTTATACGACTATATACGATAGTTAAAAGATGATGTAGGTATCTCAAAATTATGAGAACATATCTAAATATAGTTGAGATAGAATCTTATAGAGTTTCCTATCTGATTCAAGTCTGTGCTCTAGCTGAGCCTCTCCAACATGTTATTATTCTGGTAATAAAAAAATGTGATGATAAAATTAAGATTATTTTAAACCTAAATCTGCCTGGTCTGTGATTGATTTTGGTACTAACTATAGTTAAGTCATAGAAACAAGCATCTTTCCTGTAAGTAGCATTGCACTTTATAACCTTGCTACAGGTGCTACCCTAATAATTCAAGATTAAGCTTCTTAATCTTGAATTATTTTTACAGTGTTTGTGAAATTACACAAACACTGTAAAAGTTTTATTGAAGTAACTAATTTCAAAACAACTAAAAATGGCCACATAGCAAAGAAAGGAATGTTTTAGGACTGGAAAGGGCAGAAAGTAGCGGATACAGACAAAACATGTAAAACTGTAGAATTTAAATGGGGCATACATTCTTTTGACCGTGCAAATTTATATTGTGTTGTTTGTCATAATTGCTAGTATAATGTAATTCTGTTGAACATTTTTTAGTGTCTGTACCTTTGTACTACAGAGACTGGTGTGTGCTGGTTTTAACAGGAAAAGTGGTGGTTGAGGAAATTCCCTCAGTGAAGTTAACTGCTTAAACAGGTTTCGCAAACTTGTAAAGTTGGAGAGGTGGGCAAACTACTTCTATGCAAGTTGGTACACCTAAAAATAAATGTTTGTTGACTAATTGAACATGTTTTATTTTGACATCACACTTGCACTGAGATCTATTACTGTATGTTTATGCACAATGCAGAGAGAAAATTAACTAAATTTGATTGTAGCTTCTATATTTGAAGATTAATGACTTTGCATACATTTGTTAGAACGATACCTAATCTATTTTGTTTTTTCATGTAACATTTACGTAAAGAAACAGAGCGTTGGGTAGAACTGAAATTAATTTTGAATACACAGTTGAATGGCTATTGGAAAAAAAAGGGGAAAAAAAGTTGATTTTGAAACAAGCAGCAGTGTTTATCCACCACAGAGCACTGAAAGGATTTAGTCTGAAGATGGTGCTAAAGCTAAAGTCATTATGGTAAACATTTCATAGATTCTCATGTGTAGCTCTGGAAATGAAGGCAATAACACGCAGGCTACTTAAAATACAGCAAAATCCATCTCAAATGTCTGATTTGTTGTTGTTATTGATATTCGACATAGATCCTAAACAATCTGTAGACTGTGTAATAATTGAGTTGCACAATTAAATTGATATTTTGTCACATTCATATTGCTTTTACCATATAGACTCCCCAGACTATGTGCAGCACTGGCTGCACAGGGAAGGATGAAAAGCCGCCCTGCTTGACACTCCATCTGGTTGGAACCATAAATTTGCTCCCTGTACAATATAGGAAGGTTGATCATGCTTAACACATTTGTCCTCCTTTTGACCCTGCAGGGCATGTCCAATTGTCACAATCTGAGAGCTTTTAAATCTTCAAGACGTGTTAGTTTTCTGAAATGAATATTAAGTATTGGGGTAAAGGTTAAGGCCTAAGAGTGTTAATCGCAAGATTATTGCAGTACTGCATAAAACCATTGTGATTTATTTTAGCGAATTGTGATTAGTTGTGCGTACTTAACAGGGATTGGATTGTTAGGGTTTGATTTACAGCGTCTTGATGTGAAATGAAACATCTGAGTTGTGGGGAAATTTGATGTAGTGGGTGAAAAACTGAAGCACACAAACAGGAGAATGCAGAACTGCTTACTGCTTTTCATTTATCTAAATTAATAATATGGCCTAGATTGGTTTTAGCATCTATAATAGGTTATGTGAACATGATGTGATTGTAATTTTAAAGCTTTTGAAGTTTTGTCAGATTTGCTTATGATATTTGCATTCATTAGCCATTGAAAAATGTAGTTGCAAAACATTTAGCAATGATTGTACTTTAGATTATAAAGGGCTCAGGTTGCAAACAAGCCAACAACCCCTGACAAAAATACACAGAAGTCCTATTCTTGGTTGTTATTTGAGCAGTTGTTTTAGTTTGTGGCACAGTAATAAAAGAAACAGTGTGTAATCATGTACTAAATTAAACTCTGGTTTTTAAAGACTATTTAAAGTCCTTTAGGCATGACCTTTATTCATTATTGTAACTTTGCCATTCAATTTTCTTAATTTCGTTTTTAATTTACTTGAGATTACAACTACTCTGGAGTTCAGCTGCCTTTCCTGAAGAAAAAAACAAATGTTTTTTTGTCCTCCACACTTTGATATCCTCTGTGGTGCCTAAGTGCTTGCTTGGATGGACTTGCTCCAAACCAACTGGAAGGTCTCATATTTTTTTGCGAATCAGCCAAGTTTAACTATTCATTATGGTCTGCAAACCCTCTTTTAACTGCACTTTCATGTTCAGAATTAGACTTGTGCAGGTATTGGTTTCAGAAAGGCAAATTGCAGAATGATCTTTCCCAACTTTGATCCCACAGTGTTTGTTTTGCTCAATAGATCTCAAATTTTTACAAAGCTAGAATATTTTGTCAGCAAATAAAATTTCCGCGAGACGTACCTTTTTAGTTTTATACTACAGAAATAAAACTGACTGCTCATTTGATAAAAGTAACGATTTCAAGCGGTTTGCCAGGGTGTGTACATTTTGTGCTATGTTTTGTAATGTGCCAAATCTAAATTTGTTTTTATAGTATTCGCAGAGATAAACTGATCTCAAGAAATGACAAATTAAAATAGAGGCATACATTTTTTTAACAAAATGTTTGCCTTTCTACGAACTTGTCACATTTACAATTTACATAGTTCCAGCTGTACACATGGTTTTCCCTCATTCTTTTAAAAAGCAGCTTCTCAGTTTAATGTTAAAGCTGCTGTTTTACCAGGCTGTTCATTCTTCTGGATGGGAGAAGATTATTTTAAAATTATTATTAATGGGCCGTGTGAAACAAAACTGTAACCAGAGTGCTAAAATGTTTAATTAAATTTGCACCTTATGATTATGTCAATAAACTTGAACTTAATAGGCAACTGATTTTTTTTTTATATACTTGCATAGTAAAGTCTATCACTGCTCTGGTAGGCACTGTGCCTTACAAGAATATTCGTAGCTTTTGAAGTTTCATTCATTTTGCTGTTTACATTTTACACATTAGAACACATTAGAGTGTATTTCATTTTGATTTTTGTTATAAACCCAGTACAAAGTAGCACATGCAGTAATTATAAAGATGTCTATGAGCTCTTGGGGGGCCCAAGTGTTGATAGGTGTCCAGTATGTGTGGCTGAACGATATTAGGAAATCACGTTTGTTAAGTATTGCAATTCTGATTTTAGTTGTGGTAAATTGACGTTTCCCTTGACTCCTCACCATGTTGCTTCCAAATCTCTCTGTGACCTTTCAGCATCTGATGCTCTGCCACCTTTATTATCCGTGGGCTTCTTTTTAGTTGGACTCCATCCAACAGGCTGAAAATATAACTTGAAATCAAAGTGTTAATTTCTGACACTCAACCTTTTGCAGCCAGAAATTCTAAACATTCATTTGCAATATTACTTATTTCCCATGATATTCATCTTGATTAAATATTGTGAAGCCGTAGTCTGCAGTTGTGCCATGCACTTTCTAGTTTAAGATTATGTTTGATGCGTATAGGTTACAGCTTCATAATCTAACCCTTAACCTCTTCACAATATTATTCTTGACCTGTCTGGTGTGTTACTTGGTCTTTATGACATCCACTGATGTTCTATGACATATCTCTTCTGAAGTCAATCGGTTACAAAGGATTTTATTTCGTCGTGAGGCTTGGCACATTTATTTGCACAGCACATTTCAGCAACATGGTGATTCAAAGTACTTTGCATGACCAAAACACAAAGATGTAGAGTGAAACAAAGTTCAACTAAAGGCAAAAATTAATGATTTTTCTGTCATGAATACAACACAAAGGCAACTCTAAACAAATGGGGTTTAAAAGGAGCTCAGAGTTTCTACAGTTTTTCAGTTTTCTGGTAGTTTATCCCATATAAGAGCTGCTTCTCTGTGTTGGTTTCATATTTTAGGGATGGAGAGTAGACCTGAGCCATAAGACCCGTGTAATAGATTGCATTCCATGCTTTTCAAATCCTTAGAAAATCAAATGCCATTTTTCTTCCACTTCCCAGTTATGCACCACTTTGTGTTGGTTCATCGTAGGAAATTCTAATGAAATGTATGCAAATGTTTGGGGAAAAAAAAGTCAATTGATGTGTGTCTTTGTAAGCTGCTGTACATACTAAAGGGATCACAGATTTTAAGCTAGTCATTGTTAAATATATCTCGAGACAAAAATTAAAAATTTGTCTCGAAGGAGAAAGCAGGAGTGAGTTCTGTAAGTTTACTATAAGAATAACACAGTAAGCTATATTATTCTGGGATTCATCTCTGCCATATCATTTATGTTGAAGAAAGTGTGCTGGTTGTCAAACCCAGAGGTTATGCATTTAATTTATTTTCTTATTAGCGTAGCCTTATCAATTTTACTTTACACTTGATAAGGAAACACACTGTCTGGCGGTGTGCTTCCAGTGTGCTGCCCAGACAGGCCTGTGGTATTTGGTTTCTGCAGGCGAGACGCTAACTGACGATCTGTTACACGTTTCTTCGTTCTGGGCGAAGATTCTGGGTCACATGAGCCAAGCATGACCTCAGATGGTGTTCGAAGTGTCCCAGTACACAACTATGACATCAGCTGTGTTTCTACAAGCAAAGTTGTTTTGTGCTTTTATTTGCCACGGTGCTGTTTTAACAAATGCTTTTCTGTACTTCCTAATTTGTGCAAAGGTGTTGATAATGACCCTGTTTCAACAAGCCTGTGAATTATCAGAGGAAGGACTAGAACATCACTCCAAAGCATTTTTGCTGGAATACCTCTCGTGACCCAATTTCTTTTCTTTTTTTTTTCAATGCCTGCAGAGGAAAAATTGGATGAAAAATGTTCTGCTGTGTGTCCAACAATGGGGAAGAGAATCAATGATTCTTTTTTGCCTAGGAGAAAGAGCCAAGGGAAAATTACCTCACTGGGCCTCACACTACAAAGTCACCTCTGATTTTAATCTTTATTAGCTGAGTCAGATGTGAAGATGCTGAGGAGGCAGAGAAGGAATTCAAATCTTGTCTCTCTGAGCTGCATTACGAGCTATAAATGTTCATTTTGGGGGAAAAAAAAAAAAAAGCCCATATCTGTGAGAATTGTTTTGCTTACATGTCTTGAGATATTTAAGTTTTCAACATATCTTTTCTCTTCTTATTTATGAATTTGTGAACTTTCAAGGGCTCATTAAAGGGCCAAAAGCTCCAGAGATCATACAAGACATTAAAGGTAGCAAATCTGAGTACGAAAAAAATGAACAAATGTTCACAAAATGTTACCAATCTGAAGCCAACCATGTCAACTCTGAGTCATTCTGCAGACATTATCTGCCCTGAGCAAAACCAGAACCAGTGATTTTCACACCTGAATATCTGGCAGGTTGCATCAAATAAAAGCACAGCTTGACTGAAAATGAGAAATATCCTGCACACTTTCCACTTTAGGCAGTATTCCTTAATATTAATAAAAATGGCTTTCATTTCCTGGGTCCAAACTGCATTTTGAAATTGTTTTTTTTTTGTTTGTTTTTTTTTAAAGAAATTTAATTACAAATTGAGTAAATAAATAAACTGGAGAAAATAAGAACAATTCAGCTCCCTCTAAGTCGCTACGGTTTTACATTTCTGATGAAATAGCAACTTGAGATCTCATGTAAAAAAATAACATGCAAATAAAATTGATCAAATAAATCATAAAAAGCCTAATTAATTGTCAAATCACAACAAGGGGGAATGCTTACAAACTTCTGATCTGAACTACACAGAGAATATTGTTCTTTAGATACTCAGTGGCGTATGAATGTGTTAATATTATTTTTGTAGCAGCAGATATTTTGCCTTGTGACTGCTGGATGTGCAGAGGTTATAAATTCCATTGATGATGGCTTTGTTTCATTCCTGTAAGTCACATCAGCAGGTCACCATGTATTATGGAGTGGCTCTTGAAGCCAAATTGAGTGAAAACCTCATCAAAGTTATTAATTGCAGTTGTGCTCTTCCTGCTGTGACATGTGAAGATCTTAGGGGGGGGCATGGAAAATTCATCAGCCAGCTTCTTTCAATTGTTAATTTTTCATCATCAGACAGTCTTGGCTGTGCATTAATACATCCCCAATAAGCCTTTCAAATCTGCATCTTACTAGTTAACCTAAAAAGACATTATGTTTTTTTTCTGCAGGGTTTTTAAATAACACAGCTACAATGTTTTTTTTTTGTGTTTTTTTTTTCTTAGCTTTCTTGCTGCTCGGACATGAGCCCCATCTGAAGTGACACTCGACGACTCGCGTTGGCAGGACCCCCTCAGCCAGCGTAGATATCCATGCCGCTGTGAGGAGGACTCACTCAACCTGTGTACAAGTTCAGCCCTTCCGTGTCTCTTCACTTTTCGCCATGGGGGGAGCTGTGAGCGCCGGGGAGGACAACGATGACCTCATCGATAACCTAAAGGAGGCGCAGTACATCCGCACAGAGAAGGTCGAGCAGGCCTTCCGAGCCATAGACCGAGGCGACTACTATCTGGACGGCTATCGGGACAGTGCCTACAAGGACTTGGCGTGGAAGCACGGAAACATTCACCTGTCTGCCCCGTGTATATACTCTGAAGTAATGGAGGCCCTCAAACTGCAGCCAGGCCTTTCCTTCCTTAATCTGGGCAGCGGAACCGGTTACCTGAGCACAATGGTTGGGCTCATCATAGGTATTCTTTATGCAATTCTATTTCAAGTGATTGCTTAACATGTGGGATTCTCTGACCCTTTACAGGTTCGGCTTAGCGGATCAGAAGATCATGAAAGAGTTTGTTTATTTCAGTAGTTAATTTCAAAATGGAGAGCTTCTATATTACATAGATTAGTTACACACAGTGTTTATTTCTGCAATAATGACATTTGGTTCAGGTTAATGAACACAGTTTCTCTCAAAATCTAATATTTTATGGAAACAATAAAAATGTTGTTTCTTTAAAACAGAAATGTTTAAAACTGCTGACTCGACAGGGCACTGAAGACATCAGGTCGGTTGAATTTAAGTTTAAAGTTGCTGGAGGACCGTTGTGAAGTTTTCACAGTCAGAGTTTATTTCTGGAACCTTGAGATCTGCTGGTGTTGGTCCAGAAAAGATTATTTCATTCTCAAGTGACACTTGGCATATGTCCATACTTCCAAAAGTTATGCCTGGTTTATTGACTGTAGCATCACTGTGCTTGATGGACCTGCAGTGCAAACTCTTCAAATGTAAACACTCTGCAGAGTGTTGTGAAAAGGAAGAGGAGAGACACCAGACCCAGCAGCAAGGAAGTAATTTATGCATACGGAGTTCTACAGGGGGTCTGTACAGTATATACAGTATATACTGTACAGCCCAATAACATACATTTCAGCAGTGTGGCATTTCTGCATTTAACCAATTTTCTTTGTTGGTGGTGTGTCATTTTATCATTTTCTGAAAAACTGAAATTACTGATTAATTTACTGAAATAAAATAATCGTTTATAATGTTACACTTTGTTAAGATTCCCCAGTGTATAATCTAGCTAACTCGGCTTTTTGAAATCTTAACTTATTGTCCAAAAACGGAGAGCCTCAAACATTTCAAGATTGAAGACCACGAATTATTAACTCCTTTGTTTTCTTCTCAATAAGGGACCTTGTTGAAATGAAAAGCCCATAGTTTTTGAAAACCAAGTGTCCGAGTGTGTTTGAGATTAAAGCATTGTTTCTGTGTTTATTTCCCCCCTTTTGTTTCTGCTTCAGGCCCCTACGGTGTGAACCATGGAGTTGAGCTCCACAAGGACGTTGTCGAGTACGCCAGACAGAAACTTGATGAATTCATTAAGAATAGTGACAGTTTTGATAAGTGAGTAAATGCCGTCAGAGCATTCCTATTTTGTTAAGTGTCTTTGTTGTCAGATGCAAACTGTGAAAGAGTCAGTTTTTTTTTTTTTTTTTTTTTTTTTAGCGCCTTACTGTAATCTCTCCTGAATCTCTGACGGTTGCCTAGCAAACAGTTTCAGCCAAGAAGCTGCCCAGAACAAAACCACCCACGTAAATACTCTTAAAACAGATCACTGTCAATGTGGACAAATTAAACACAAATGAATGTTAATAAATGGCTGTAGCTCAGAAGATGGAGAGGTTGTTTCTCAGCTGGAGGGCTGCTGGTGTGCTTTACAATCAGAAGGTTGCAGCTGGTTCGATAGCCAATTTTGCCAGCTGAAGTCAAAATGAAAACCACTTAACTGCTCAAACTGTTTCTCATTTGGAAGGTGTGTTTGACACAAGTGTCTAACTGCGGCTGTTCAGTGAAATTTCTTATTGTGAGGCTTAGTTATTTGGCGTTATTCAAGTGCAAACAGTGATTTTGTGAAATAGTTTAACCTCTGCCAAATTTGCACAACAAAACAGCAGGGTATGTTTGGGCACAATAGAGTACCTTTCCACCATATGAATGCATTCTGTTATAAAGTCAGTTGTTAATTTTATTTTTTTTAAATGATTAATAACTTGTTGGGTTTTTTCTGAGTGGTAAAGATCTACCAGCTGCTGTAAACTAATGCTTCAATTTTAATCAGTGAATCTACTTCTGGGTTTAGTTGCACACCTTAGGAATCATCTTTAGTGTATATTTATTTGCTCCTTGTACATGTGGAATTTTAACACAGAAATCAGTCTTTTAACGGTTTTTCACAAACAAATAGATCCACAGCTACTCAGCACACTTGTGACCTTGATGTCTGTCATTTTAAAAGGAGCTGCACGTGACACCTTTTCGTAAAATAATTGCGCAATAACAAACTTGTCTTTAAATGGTCCACATGTGATTATTTTAGCCAGGGATATCTGCAGTGTTTTTGCCTGTAAAACAACTTTGAACGTATTATCCTCTTTTTTTTTTTTAACAAGCCCACTGGTTTATAAGCATTACATGGACATACGATATTCATACCCTGTGAACTGCTATCTTACTCTTTGTCATGTAGCAATCACATAGATGTCTGCCTGAAACGGCAGCTCATGCAAAAAAAAAAGCATTAATCAGGCAAGCAGCCCAGAGAAATGTGGTAACTCTGGAACAACTGCAGATGTTTACAACTCTGGTTGGAGAACTTGTCTGAAACTAGAGCTTCACAATGTATTGAATCACAGTTGTCATCGCGGTTTCGACATGTATAATGTCACAGTCGCAAAGGAGTGCCTGGTTGCAATTTCGTGTAGGGCTATAATGTTTCAAGTATCACACATTTACACCCTGCATGTCAGTATAATATCTGGCCAGTTGGATAGATGTTTATTGGCTGATGTAGATTTTAGTGACCAAAGACTCATAGGGAGAAATGGGACTATTGTTATCATGGAAGAAAAATAAGAGAAGTAAGTGAGGGAAAAGTTGGGTGAATTGTGTGAATTTTTCTTTTTTTCTTTTTTTATGTTAAGGAATTTCAAGCACATAAGAGAAAGTTGTTTGTGCCAGATGTGTTTTCACTGCTAATGTCTTGTGCTAAGACATATGTGCTATTGTAGTGTTCAAAATGTAGGAATATCTGCAAGATTTATATTGCTGTAAAGTTTGTGGTTCTTTATTCGGTCATAAATGTCAATTGCTGTCCTTTGTGTGATGGTTTATAATGTCCCTGAGTTTCTTTTTATTAGACATTTTTATCGACATATCAAATCTCACTGTTTCTTCCCTCAGTTTTGTTTTTGCCTCTTCAGTGCCTGTTGCACAAAAGATAATGAACACGCACTGTGAAGTCCCTAGATGATGCCGGCTCTATTTGCAAATGGGCTTTGTCTGAATTTCAAGGGCCTTTGTCCATTACAAGTCTATTACTGCTGATTCAGACATTTGCATTCTCACTCATGAATTGTTTAGAAAACCTCAGGGCTGCGGTGGATGTGTGAAAACACTCATGTAGCCTTGCTTATTTCTGTCGCTGTTTACAAATGCGGCAGTGAAACTGACTGAATGACAAACATGTTTTCCCTGACTGTATTTGATATGTTGATTATTTTTCGCAGGTTTGAATTCTGCGAACCTGTCTTCGTGGTGGGGAATTGCCTTGAAATCTCAACGGACAGCCATCAATACGATCGCATTTATTGTGGCGCTGGAGTGCAGAAGGACCATGAAAATTACATGAAAGTACTGCTCAAAATTGGAGGCATACTGGTGATGCCTATAGAGGATCAGGTAAGTGCTGCACGCAATGGCACTGACACAGAGTTGACACACACACCAATTGCTATTTAAAATTCAAAGCGTATGGGAAAACAAGGTAAAATAGCTCTGACCTGCAAGACTCATTACGCAACTTTCTCATGCATTATTGAGCCACGGCGGCCCCTGGATTTCAACAGCTGTGCTGCACACGGTGCTGCCAAAATAGCATTTTATTTAAAATAGACGTTGTGTTGGTGTTGACACACCGTTGGGGCGTAAGAAAGTACATGGGATGTTTTGATGTTTGTGTGGCAAGGAACCTTTGGGATCACAAAGGGACTCAAGTAAAGCAAAACTTAATTTTGACTCTGGTAGATTTTATTACCCGAGGTTGTAGTTTTGTTTAGTCTGGCTCTCTGGGTTGTGCAATGTACATCCAAGAAGACTGAACCAGTTTTTAAGCTGGTTATAATAATAAGATGTTTTATAACTTGGTCATTAAAAAATAATTTCATTTTAAACAATTTATTGCACCGTAGTTAAGGTATTAAAATGTAAAAAAAAAAATCAGCTAGACAGTCTATATAGTGCCTTGAAGAGGTCTTCTGGGATACATCAAGACGAGAATGCAGCTGTTGGCACCATTCCCTTTTTTTCCGTGGCATGCTGGCGCCCCTACTGCTGCAAGTAAAAGAATCTCACCAAGCAGCCAGTAGAGCAGTCCACACTTTCCACACCTAAAAAGCAAAACAAACAACCAACCAAACATTAAATTAAGGTTTGCACTTTATGCTCATCATATAAAAAAAATACAAACTTCATGAATGTGTCTGCACGGTTCCCTCTGATGACACGTCAAAGTTCTGTTTGGTGCCGATAAACTGTTGAAATACTCATTGTTTTCTTCCTCCACAACGAGGTTGAAATTGATTTTTGAGTATTTAGGGAAAATCCGTAGATTGTTAGGAAAGATGTGATTGAAATGGCCAGGAAAATACGGCCTTATGTGTGTTCACATCGAAATGAGCCTTTTCAGATTTACGATGAACCAGCTATGTTTGAAAAGTCTCGGAGATCCTGAAGAAACTTAATCTGGTTTAAATGTTAAGAAACAACTTTTGGCATTTTGTTAAGTGAAGTCGATTTAAAGTTGGCCCATTGTTCAATTTCCAGATGTTTAATGTAAAGTTTGGGGGAACAGAAAAGTATCAACACAATGAAATGAATTTATGATTCAACAATCCAGCAAACTACAGAAAATCAAGGTTTTATATATTTTGTTGCTTTATCCAGTGTTGTGCTATACACATTTATCCTTAATATGATAAAAAAAAAATACAAACCATAAACATATTTTTTAAATGCCAAATTAAATTAGAAATTATATTAACATTTTAAAATAACATTTTGCACGCTGTTAACATTTCTTAGGAATTAAAATCAAGAATAATTTGGAAACTACAATAAACTTGGAAAACTGCTATCTGTATTTGCTTTGTATTCCTAAATAACCAAGACCCACTTATTACTGAGGAAACAACATTTATAACAAACTGCAGATCTATGTAGGATCTGAACTTTTATCAGCACCAAGCTGACATATTTTCTCCCCTCCTTCTTGTCTGGGGCTCTTTCTTTTTAAATTATTCTTCAAAATGGACAAATGTGAAACCTTCAAAGGACAGGGAAGGGAAGAAGTGTGCAGAAGAAAACTAAAACACTGTAGGAAAGTCATCACTGGCTGGTAGATTGCTGCTGGAATAACCAACATCTGTAGTTCCCTCTTCTCATTTAGTTTTTTTGTCAGGATGAGGAATCACTTCTGTGGATTTCATTATGAGCAGATTTTTTTTTCTGGCCAAGTACATATATGAAACACTTCTGAATCCCCCATAAAGCATCTGTCATTTTAGCTGAAGCCCTGACTCAGTAATGGTAAAAGACATCTACAGTATGATGTGTTTACGCAGAAGAAAAATGTGAATTATTAAATGAAGACCTTGTTTCATACGCTTCCACTTTGTTTTATGAAACCCTCATATCTTTTAAGTGTCCTTTAGCAATGAATGGATGGACTTTGACATCTGGCCTCCAGGTGGTGGCTCTATTAGCTAATAAAAGATGTGTTGTTCCATTAGTGGCACAGCTGGTAGCTGGAGCTAAGGAGGTAGAACTCGTGAACGTCAACAACAAGATTGAATTTGTACAAAGGAAGGAATGCGATGTCATGTACAGCACCTCTGTAAGTCAATAAGTCTTATTCACTACAGCTGCTGCTTTGAGGTAAACACTTAACTTGTTATTGTCAAAAATAACTCAATTTCTCAATCTAGGTTAATAGTTTCTGAAGAACTGTCACCCTGCAGAAGGTCATTTGATATTAAAGATCTGAGCTGTCGTATATCTGTCTCATCCCGAGAGCTATTCCTGACATATCAATCTGACATTAAATGACAACGTTAGTGATGTGATTGGCCATCTAATAATAAGCCAGAACCACTGCAGAGCGATGCAACAGTTTTCTTATTAATACTAATTGATTCTGCTTAATAATTTTGTTTTCATTTCTGGCACCTGGAAGAACGAAAACATTTCAAACCTTTCATATATGTTGTGTGTATGTTAATAAAGATAAAGCAGATGTGTCGGGAAGCTCATGAGCATATTTTAGATTTGTTCACTTTGCAGAATACATTTGTGCATTAACAGCTGTAACATACCACTAGGAAGAGAAATGTAAATGCATACAGTAAATCTACAGCACCCTACACACGTAGTTCTATGCATTAATATTTTACTGCATTTACATGATATTGCTTTGTTAAATATTTATGTAATATCCCATGGCATTGTTTCAAAATCACCAGTGCCACAATTACTTGTTTCTCCAAAGATTCCTACAAAAAGTAGCGTAGCTGAAACCTTTTTGAAGCATCTAATTTTTTAATTTGATCACAGAGTCCAGGCTTGTTTCATTTTAATCTATACTCCTGTTTGTCTGCTGTATAAAAATAATGTCCAAAGACTAATATATCAAAATGTGTTGGACTAGAATACATGTGGCAAACATGCGACTGTGATAATAATAATGTTCATAATTCTTTGTAGTTTTATTTTTGAATCGTCTTTTATTCTTTTGTTTATGCTTATTTTACAGACATAACTTTGTATTTCCTCTGTTTTCTTCAGTATATTTTGAACAGGTGACTGTAACAACAAATTTCCCCCCTGAGATTGATAAAGCATTCTAAGAAGTTGGAAAATAATAACCAAATTAACATTGTCTAAATTAATATGTAATATAATTTACATATAAATCTTTGTAAATTAATGACATAAATTACATTTATGTCATTTATGTCATTAAATGTAATTTAATGACATAGTAATGTAATAAATGTAATAAATGTAATTTATTACATGTTGTTTTTTAATTACATAAATTACATTTATGTAATTAATTTACATAATTACATTAAACTGTTTAAACAGTTTTAAACAGTTCAAATATTACAGTTTTAAACCGCTGTAATTGTAGCAACTAAGGCTGGACTTTGATCCAATTTTATCTCAACACGACACGGTGTAGCATGTTAAACATCTGCACAGCTCACTGCAGAGGACTGTTACAGAAAGCTGCTAAGTCTGCAGAAGACCTATTGGGCACCATCTACATGCCACCCTGTTATTTGGGTGACAGAAAAAGCATTTTTTTTGTCCTACCATCACAAACATAAATGGGTAAAATTTTACAAACACTATTGGAACTTCAGCATCTCAGCAACTTCAGCATCTGTGTGAAGTTCCACACACAGTCTTACATTCCTAGATAAGACTATAACATTTTTGCCACACAATGTGGAAAAGCATCCACCATTGTTGAGAATGGTGGATGTTTCATATTACTGTGAGTTGGTTTTTACCTTCCGTGGAGCCTTATTAGTGTGTATAAATACTTTGAAATACCAGGATATTCTTAATAAAAAAAGCTGGTGGCCTGGTAAAAAAAAACAAAAAAAAACAGGTTGCCATTTTATCCAGTTTAATGATAGTCCAAATCAGAAATAGTTCACAAGAAACTCAGACACGAAGGTCAGGTTTTAGTTGTCTGCAGTAGCAGCAAATATTCAAGGTTATGTTCCTGATGACATGCAGAATGGAACTTACACACATGCAGTGGTTTTCAATGGCAATTAAAAATTTTCAGGATGAATCAATTCAAAACATTTTCCTGATATGATGTAACATCTAAGACTCAGATTAGTAATATGTTAGAGGGTAAAATTACAACAAATCTACGACCACTTGACCGCATGCATCATCTTTAGAACAAAACTTTTGTAACTTTTGCATATTTCTGCATTCAGTCTGACTTGGCACTATTTGCACACTCTATATGGTGGAAGCCTTCGTAAACATATCATGTTGTGATATGTTTATGGTGTAGGAGTGAATTGTCCTACCTGATTCTAGATCATGATTTAGGCATAATTTAGTGTTTTTTGGGTTTTTTTCAACAATAATTCAATTTTTTGTGTGTATATGCAGCTGACCCAGATAACCAGAACAGGTCAGAGCACGTGGGATAGCAGGAATATCTTGGCGGTGTCCTTTGCCCCCTTGGTCCAGCAGAGCCGAGCAGAAGGAGAGAAGCCTGACACTGTCCAGCTGCGTGAGTTTCACTGCCTTGACAACAACAACAACAAAAAAAACTTGCCTTGAAGTGGAAAACTGGCTGTATTTTTTTATTTTTTATTTTTTTTAGGCACAGTGCATTGAAATTGATTGGAAGCGATGAGTCCTAGAGCAGCGTGATACCGTACTTGTTTTGTTTTATGAGATGTGCTTGCAGCTGCATCAGGAAGCCACTTTACTCTTCTCTTGAAACACTGGAGCTCAGTTTCCTGTCGCATTCTTACTTGTTTATGCTGACCTAGTTGAGAAAATGTGGTGGTAGTAGTAGCAGCAGTTGTAGTGTGAAAAATTCTTTGTTTCTTGTTTTTTTTGTGACACGTTGTCCTGAAGCACCGTGTCATCCCTCTCTGTCCTCAGCCCCAGTGACCGTCCGCAGCCTTCAGGACCTATCTCGCATTTACATTCGCCGCACTCTCCGAAACCTGGCGAATCAGGACAGTCAGGGGAAGGGCACGGTTCAGAGGGTTCCCCACAAGCGCAAAAGGAGGCGCTGTCGACGGCGGCGCATCAACACCTACGTTTTTGTGGGCAATCAGCTCATACCCCAAATGGTGGAGAGCGAAGAGGAGGAACACGCTGAGGAGGAACAGAAGGAGGCGGCGGCGGAGGAGGAGGAGGAGGAAAGAGACATTGGTGACATTGAAATCATCAAGCAAGTGAATGAGCTGAGAGAACAAATACTGGCTCTGCCTCTGCCAGAGTCGCTGAAAGCGTACTTGCTGTATTACAGAGAGAAATGACTGATTCACTCGATGTCCGTCCGTAATGAGTGCTCTGCCTGCTGAAATCCTGTTTTCTTCACCCTTTTTCAGTTCGATGTAGCATTATTATCACCTAATCTCAAAGGCAACACTGTAGTGGAACAAGATGACATAATGTCAGATAATAATGTTTTGATTTCCATGGGTGTTCGTTTCTCTTGACATTTTCTTTTTTGATCTGTATATAAAAATATGTAAAAAGTATCCGAAATGAACATTTAGTTTCAGGAAACCGTTTTGAGATACAGATTTTATCAAATCAGGATGTCTGCAGATATTATGCAGATAAGAACTCTATACATGACAAAAAAGAAAAAAAAATCTGTTCTTATGGTTTTGTTAAAATATGATCATACAAAACTGAAAACTTTACTGCACCTTTTGTAGAAGCTTTAACCTGCTGTCACTATACGGGGATTTAATTATATAGAAACATGCTGAATTGCAAATAAGGCCACATCTGATCCCATTTTTCAACTAAAGATTAAAAACTTCTTGCATACTCATGAATGGGGGGGAGAAATACTTATCTTGTTGCATTTTATACCTTTCTGCTAAAAAAAAAAATGGATCACTGGAAAGATGAAATCGGTTCATATATATTTTCTACAGGGCACATTTTAATGTGAAGTTTTCTAAAGCATGCTTACATTCTTGTGGGTTCTCACTGCGAAAAACTGACATGTTATTTGATGCAATGTAAGCTCTCTACTCTGTTGTCTTTTCTCAAGGATGCATTTAAATAATATATCAGCATGGTAAGGAAATAAGCTACAGATGTTTATGGATAGTTCACGGTTTCAGAAAGGAAGATGTTTAATTAATATTGATTATATTATATATATCTGAGGTGTTTCTAGGCACCGTTTTACATGTTCTGACTGATCGCTGGAGGTGATGTCCCAAGTGATCAGGTTTAGGAATATGTCTTAAAAAAAAAAAATCATAGGAATTTAAAGGGCATTTATCATAATTTATTTTTTTCCCTTTTCAATTAGGCTAAGGATTGTAGCTCTGAATAATTATATTAAATTCTATGACTAAATGTGAAAAAACAAAACGTTAAAAAACAGCAAGCATCATGCAGCACAGAATGCAGCCACAAGTTTGATTGATCTAGTGTTTGTAACACTGAGCCTACTTTTAACAAAATAAAATAATTCTATAATTAAGAAAGTTGGCAGCAGCTAGTTTAAAATAAAAAAGAATTAATTCTGCCCCACTTCTGACCAGCATTGTCACTCTTATACGCTCTTCCTTCCAGCAAACTAGCTTATTTTATATTGGTGAGCCATGCAGTGAATGTGCAAGTCTGCCTTTTCTTCACACAAATAGTCTGGGTTTTACTTGTGATGGTTTTAGCTCTCTGTAGTGATGTAGCTGTTGAAACGTTATACTGAAGATGTCCGTCTTGTAAACTCTAGAAATTCACCAGCATTTAATTTTCACATGCCGTTTAACCCTTAAAAGTCACGTCAAGCTAATGCTATCCATGTAGTGAATGGAGAGGGAGTTAAAATAGCAAAGTATGATCACATTGCGGCTGCCTTTTGGCTCAGAAACTGGATGAACATCCTGAAGAACATTTTTGTTTTGTACACTTGAAAAGTAAAGCGTGTTTTAAATTAAACAGTTTTCACTTGAAAACTTTGCTCTCAGCTACTTCTTAGTAGTCTGGCTGTTCACTGCCTGCTCAAGCTGCATTATTACCCATAGATGAACTTTGTAGCGAAAGTGCTCAGTCCATCTTTTTGTTGTGCTACCAATCGGTGGTCATCTATTCCCATTAAAATGTTGGTACTTTTATACAGGAAGCATTTCATGTTTACTGTACCGCTATACTTGATCAGGCACTGCAGATGCAGGTGATGCGCCGTTATCCTTATAATGTACTCACTTCCAGTTTTACAGAAAAAAATGCTTTACAAATATGGGTTAGTTTTGAAAAACCATGTAAAAGCTGATGAGGATTCATTTTTGTTTCATGGTGTTGATAGCTTTCTTTTTCCTTGTTTTGTTTGCTCTATGATACTTGCCCTTTAAAATTATTATTTGGTTCCATGGCCTTGAGTCAAGTTGAATTCTGTACAGTGCTGATGTTTTTTTTTTCTTCATTTTTATGTTTTTAATCAAAAACAATGCAAAATCACAATTGTTCAAGATTTTAATGGCTTTTTTATCCTGGACTACAGTTGTGTCCAACAAAGCACCTTAATCTGCAGTCCTTAAGTAAAGAAAATATTTTAAAAAAGGTACCACTCTCGGCTATAATTGGGGACTGGACTCATTGTAATGTAAATTCACCTTTAATTACAAGGCACCCCAAGTACTTCCCTAATAGCGGTGGCTTTTAAGTGCCAATGTACCCCTGCATCATTTTAGGATTTCTGTGAGCTTCCTGGCACAGTGAATTATCTAAACAAAGACGTTTTTGTACAAAAAAAGAAAAAAAAAACATTCCACATTGAAAAACAGAACGGCGCCGGCCTGACATTTATAGGTTTTCCTTATGCTTCACTGTCGCACAGTTGGACAGTCTCTTCATCTTTCTTTGAATGAACCTTTCGTATTAAAAAAAAACTAAGTTGAATGTTGTTGATATGAATTTTCTTCAATATAAAAGTGATATAAGCAGTATATATTGTTCTCATATGATTTTTTTTCCATCTAGTTTAATTTGCAGTTGACTTGTTGTAGCACATCCCCTTTTGCTGTACTGTATCTTTCACACTGGGAACTCCACTGCTGTCTGCTACATAGAAAATATTAGCTCTCAATTTTAGTCTGATATACTGAAAAATAGTTTTGAAAATGAGCTTGATCTCTTGTAGATTTTTTTTTGTGCGTGGGGAGGTGATTTCTATTTTCAGTAAGTTTATTTTAATTTGCTTAGTTTTTAAATGTTCTTGACGGATAGTTTTTAGTTTAGCAGCGCAGATTCTTATCTTATAATTACCAATAACAACCAAACAGTCCCATTTGATTCGCACAGCCTCCATTAAAATTCACATGATGCGTCTGAGCAGCACAACTGTTGATATACCATAACCTGAAATGTAATTGCTAATTAGTGAGCGACATTGAATCAGGCAGACGTACAGCTGAGACTCTGAGGTCGCCCCTTGCACCAAAGTTAATGGGATGGCTGTGATTACATTTAACGTGGACGAGATTCGACTATTAAAACTGCTCCCAGTAAAATAAACAAGCTCGTAACTTGCCCTGCACTCTCTATTTTGGATTCTTTTATTTTTTCTTCTTTTTTGTTTTTTTAAGCCAAATCAGTCCAGCTTCTCTTTGTTAGGGGCGATGGGTTGATTGTTCTCAGTGTGTGCAGTTCATTTTGAAAATGTGTTGTTTCATTGTAACTGTGTGGCACAAAAATAAAGGTCACAATCACAGTGCTTGTCTTCCAGTCATTGTAATGCTTATACGCTCTTAATGTTATGTTCCATGGGAGCTGAATTTCTTCAGACTTGTTAGCGAGGCGGATTAGAATCAAAAGAAGATCCCGTTGAATTTTGTTTCTGGATCCTGATTGCTCGCAGAGTACATACAAAAGCGTTTCCCAGAGCTTGCGTATATTGCCTGGTGGGGATACTTTAGTGAAAGGCTTGCAAATAAGAGGACCGCTCATCCAAAGAGCCTCAAACTCGACACTGATCCTTTAAAGTGTTGAGAAATGCACCTGCCAAAAAAGTGAAGCAGATCAGACAAACAGTTGTCAAAATAGTGCTTTTTATGTGCTCAAACGTGAAAAGCTGCTGCCTCAGACGGGGGATTTGCTGAATATTAAGTGTATGGGAGAATTGCGCTGAGGTGACTGACAAAAGGCAGATGAAGAAAAAGGAAGCAGAGATTTCCTGGTTGTCAGTGGCAAACAGCATCTTTCATTAGATGCTTTTAAAATTTTTATGTGTTGAGGTCAGGCTCGGAGAAACCCTGACAAGGTCCTTGGGAATGTTTCTCATAAAATACTCGGGAGAGACCGTGGGAGTTTGTTTTAAAGGATGAATGTTTTCTTTTTAAAAGGATGCCATAATGGAAGTGTGCATATTTAATTTGACACAACAATATCTTAATAGAAGCTGAAAAGTGGTTTTTCAGTACTTGGCAAAAGTATATACCGCTTAAACTTTTTTGTTTTTTCATTTTGCCACATTACAACCACACACTTCAATGCATTTACGCTGTTTTTATTTTTTTGCTGATATTTTTTGTGACAGACCAACAGAAAGTAATGCATAAGTAGAAGAAGGTAATGGTTATTAATATACGTTTTACAATACAATTTGGAAAGTTTTTTGATATCTTCACGTAAATATTTTGTGGATCAATTTTAGCTGCAATTTTCATCTCCACTGTATTATGCAAAATAGTTTGAGTTCAATCAGACTTTATGTCAGCATCTGCCAATGCCAACTGGTTTTGACATAGATTCTTAGATGAATTTAAGTCTGGACTTTGACCCACCGTAGCTCTGGGTGTTTTGTTTAGTCTTGCAGGAAGGTGAACATCAAGTCTTCTGCAGCGTCTCTCAGGTGTCCTTCACATATTATCCTGTATTTAGCTCTTTTGATCTCCCCATCACCTTTGACCAGCTTTCCTCACCCTGCTGAAGAAAAAAAATCACCACCACAGCATGATGCAGCCACTACCATGTTACATTGTAGGAATGGTGTGCTCAGGCTGATGTGTAGTGTCAGTTTTCACCATAGGTAGCATTTGACATGTAGTCCAAAATAGTTGATCTGACCACAGCACATCCTTTCTACTTCTGAAGATAACTGAATACACTTTATTCATGGTATCATAGCGTAAAGGGATATTTTCACTTCACACTTATGCACTTAAATTCCAACAAAGCACATAACAATTTGTGGTTATGTGAAAAAGTGTGGAAAAAGTTCAAACAATATAAGTATTTTGCCATGGGATTGTATTTGAGTAAAGTAAATTCACTCATGACTGAGCCGTGATACAAAAGTTCTCATTTATTGATTTATTTCACTGCATATCTGTTATTAAAACATCTGCAAAAAAAATTTAAAATAAAATAAAGTCAACCTTACCCTCTAGGATCCTGTGTGGCACGGTTATTTCTTATCAAGATTGTTTTTAAAGCACAAAATCATCACACAGACTTTCTTTGCATAGACTGCACCACCGCCGCTTTCCATCAGACGCCTTAACAAGGCTGCACAGCACGAAAATGCTTTGACCCCTTTTAATTTGCTATCCTCCAGAGTTTCTCTTACCCAGGGGCCGCCTCCTCTGTAAATAGGAGGTAAGAGTGTGAATAATTACTTTAATTGACCTGAACTCTTTGTGATTATGATAGTTTAGCTGCCACTCTGCAGCATTTACAAACAGTTTGAAACAGAGACAGGTTAAAGGGAGTAACTGAAAGCATTTTAAGCTAGGATATTGGATATTTCTGTTTTCCTCCTGACCATTTCTCATTAATGTAATATTTACAGGGTAATCTCAAGCAACGATAAAAAATACGCCATGGCTGATTTTATACTTGTAACTGGTTCAAAGAGTAAATGACAAAGAGAGCATCAGTGTATGAGCTTTTTACCTCTGGCACACATCAAATATTGAATACCTTAATGCCAAGTAGTAGTGACAGTGCTTCAGGTTATGCTTTATGGTTATCTGAGTTTATTTAAATGTCAGTGTTTATTTACATAATTGTTTTGAGAAGAGATATTATAAACAGAAATTGATTTTTTTTCTTTTGTTTGTCCAATTAAGGCTGTTTAATGATGAACTTGATGTTCAAAGTCATCTTCTTTCTCCACCAACCAAATAAGCAGCAATAGACTTTCAGCCAACCTGTTCAGTGACCCAAAAACAGATGTAAATGGTAAAACGGTAAATGGACTAAACTTATATAGTGTTTTTCCAATCATTTTGACCACTCAAAGTGCTTTAAACTAGAGACACATTCACCCACTTGCACTCACAAATGCTAACACGTTTATACACCGATACGCAGATCGGTAGATGTGTTTGTACTTCACAATGCTGAGTGTCAGGCAAGGACAACACAAGAAACAACATACATTTCTCTCACCAGCAATGTTGCTTTTTAGTTATAGGTGGACTCTAAACTGAGGTAAATAAATCTGACTTTAAATGAGTCTTGAATTAAATTGTCCGTTTAAAAACACAAAAACACTTAAAATGAGTGTAAACTCTTCCTATAATCCAGTCAAAGCAATTTTTTTTGTCCTTGAACAGGTTCACATGTTTTAGAAAAAAGTGCTTTTTCATATTTTTAATTCCAGAGACTAGATGCATAAATCATGGGTACACACACACATGCGTACGCACGCACCCCCCCACACACACACAAAAAATAACATACATATTCCTTCACCTACTTATGCATTGAGAATGTTGAGCCGGATTTTTCAGACCACTTGTTTAGAGAGGGATTTAAAACAGAAATGAAAAAACTGTGGAGATAATTTACCATGATTGTAAAAGGTTTTACTAGAACAGAAATGAGAACTAATTATCTGAATACTATACTATGCTGAATGTATATATCCCACATAGAGGGCTTCCTATAAGGGTATATAATCATAGTACAAAAAAGAAGTTCTTGTACATATTTTTATAATTATTGAGATTTTTGCAATAAAGCAGAAACGTCCTGCTCAGAAAAGATTATCTAGTGATAATGTGTTGTTTGCCTCAATATTTGAAAATAAGACTTTTTATGTCATCATACGAATTTAACTGTGGTATTGTGTTCAATACATTTAGTTGTTTTGACATAAAAGATTTACTTTCTTGAGATAACTTTAAATAAGTTTGCAATCATGAAACAAAAGCAAATGAAGTACATAACACGGACAGATTTCTAAATGTGAAAATGCCCCATTAAGAAACATCTGACTACTGTGGTACCAAACTGAAGTGTCATGACAGTGACAGTGAACAATGAAACTAGGAGTACTAAAATAACCATCTGCACCATAATCAATTAGTTAGTTAGGTCAAGATAAAAGAATATTCAGTCTGTAATCTGAAGAAAATCACATTTAAATTAATAATAAAAGCAAGTAAATCCATTATTTCAAGGAAATGCATGTTGTTCTTGAGGGACAAAGAAATAAAAATGACTTGGTTTTCTTAAGACAAACGAATATTCAACTTGTGACCTTGGAAAAAATCACATCCAAATTAGCTTGCAAACTAAGATAAGGCTGTTATCCCAAGAGAAAATCCCACCTTATTATCCCCAGATGAAAAAAAAAAAAAAAAGTCAGTTTGTGATGTTAAGAAAATCCCATGCTAATTAATAATCTTAAGTAAATTTGTACTTAGCTTCCATTAAAATGAAGGGTTTGGTAGTCTAGATAAAGTAATTCATATGCTTTTATGAGTACAAACCCACACAGCGATGAGTGTGCGCATCTTTATGCATCTAGCCCAAGATTCTCAGTGAAGTTTCACAGAAAAAAGACAAACTACTGAGGGAAATTACCAGCAGTTTCTGTTTGATGTGATAATCATGTGGTTGTCTGAGGCTTGAAAGAAAGACAAAAACCCATTTCATGTCCAACGAGTCGCTCTCAGAAGGTTTTCAAAGAAGAGGTTCAAAGTCAGGTCCAAAGTAATTCCTGAAGTCTTCAGAGATATCAAGTGTAATACTCACAAGGAGGTCTTTTATTCTACTAAAGCGTCCAGTTACCCACAACACACATAGGCTTGATCCACGTTCAGCTGTCTGTCGTCTGAGGCGATTCTGGTCTTTTAAAAGAAGTCCGGAGACAGCAGCACCTGTCAAGTGGTGTATTTCAGTTTTGGAGTCTGTGAGTTGCAAGAGAGGCTGGACAGAGAAGGAATCCCAGCAGTCGTAGCGCTGCCCTGGCTCTCCACAAACACTGGGTCCAGACAAGCAACTTTGGCAGCAAAGAAAGCGTGAATACAGTGAAGAACAGCAAAGAGGTTTGAGAACTCCAGCTCCTAAACGAAAGCACAAAATCAAACATTTACAGTTAAAACCAGATATTTACACACACACTGTACAAAAGACACCAAATACTATTTTTGAAGCAGTGTAATGAGATTAAATCACTTTTACTATTATTCTTTATTGTTTTACTTTTAGGTCAGTTAGGAACATTAAAATCATTTTCCAAGAGCTCAATGTCAGAATAATAACAAGGACTTGACAAAGACATCCACAATTTTCTCACAATAGTTTGGTGGAGATTTGAACCATTCTTGCTGAGAAATCTGGTGCAACTAAGTGAAGTTCGTAGGCCGCCTCACTCACAAGCACCTTTTCTGCCTACAAAATTTTAATGGGACCGTGCAGGGTCCCATTTAGGGTTTTGTGATGACCACTCTACAAAACACTATGTTCAGTCATCTGATTATTCTATCAGTAATTTTAATGTATGTAAATGTCAATTTAAAAAAAAAAAGAGTCATAAATAAATTATCTGAAAGATTCTATTATATTATTATATATTTAGGAATAAAATGAATCATTTTGGTAATCTTAAAATCTAAAATGGGCAAAACATTTTCTCTGATTTAGTGGCAACGAGGGGAAAAACAGCATATATACCATTAGTATCATGATTCAATTTGTCTAATTTTGTTTTAATAGTCTAATAATCTTGTAAAACCAGACTCACCTTTGCCTCAATAGACTTGGATTCTGCATTTTGGAATAAAAATTTTATCTTGCTCTTTCCGTCATCAGATGATCCTTTTAGCTGGGAGAACTTGTATCTCCACAGTACTGCCTGAAGTGACAAGAAAAAGAAAACTAAATCTCTATATTCGCTGCAATTCAATTACAGAATTTCTTCTCTAGTCACTTTTTTCATAAATTATAAATGATAAAATCCTCAAGGAGCTGATTGGAAATGAGGCACATCAGCAGATTAGTCAAGTACAATCCATTGTGAGAGATGAATGCTGCCGGTGGAAAAAAATGTGAGAAGTCGCAGCACAATTAAATATGAAGTAGCGCTTCGGTGACTCAACTAGTGCTAAAATCAGTAAATAAAAGCTTCCCAGTGAGTCAGTTTTCAGACTCCTCAGGTGGACAGTGAGCTATGCTTTTCACTTGACTATGTCACAGTGTGCGCATGCTGTTGGACAGTGAAAACTGCTCCTGGGACTGTAGGAACAACTTTAACAATTTGGTTAAATGTGGTGTGAAAAATGATGCTATAATGCGACATGTGCATTAGATGTTTTTAAAATCGTCTTTCTTGTAAAAATCTACAGCGGGTAATAACCAAGCATAATCAGAGTGCAGCAGAAGTGTCACCTCATCTATTTTGCCTTTGAAATTCATTCATGCTAGTCTTGTCAGAGGTAATGATAGAGCATTATCTTGTCCTCAATGCCAATCACAGCAACTTTATCAGGAAGATTTAGGTGACGCTCTAAAAGGCCAGACATCTGCAGCGCTCAACTTATTGCAGCAGTGGAAGTACAGCTTTGAACTACGCTATAGCTTTTAATTATCTTTATTTTATGCTACAGACTAATTTTATTTTTAAAGTCTGTTAGCTGCTATTTTTTCATGCATGTAAGAGGAATCTTGAATGCAAGTTCAACATGTTTTCACAGGATTATTTTTAATATTGTAGCTTATATTTACAGTTCTTCTATCAGGCAGATAAAAGAACTACCTGATAGTTCTTCTACCCGATAGATAAACTATCTATCAGTTGGATTGACCTGATAGATAGGTCTATCTGTCAGACCTATCTATCCTTCAGCTAGGATATTGCATGGCAACAAACCATCTTTTAATTAACCTGGCACATCAGTAGCGTTACCATAATCTTTCTTACAAACAAGGAATGGATCACAAGAGAGAGCTGGATATGCTGTTGTTCTGAATTTACATTACGTGCTGAAACACAAGTGAGTTGTCCGTTTTTTAAAATAAAAAGCTTGTCATCATTTGTGAACCTATGCTGTGATACAGTAGCTGACAGTTAAAAGGCCTGAATCCAAACCTTGATTAATTGGCAAAGTAGGTGTGTATTTATAATGACTGACACAAGTATAGACAAGCGTTTATATTTTTGATTCATTTTTGGTTTCCATGTTATGCTATCAGAAATTAGTATTTTATTAGCATACATTGAAGTCACATGTATTTATTAAATTTTCTTTGGTTTTATGTGTGCATTAAGACAACATTGGCAAGTTTCTATAAAAAGTGCCTAGATAAGAAAATACATGGTTATTGTATATGAAACCTGGCATTATTATGGGTTATTGATATTTGTTTCTAACAAACTGATTTTATCCTGATAACAATAATAATGAATCTAAGTCTTCATGAAACAAAAATAAATAGTTTAACATTAAATATAATCTTTTTGATTATATTTCAACTAATTCATTGAAATAGTGTAAATATAGACAAGAGATCATATTTTTACTTTCCAAAAACTTTATGAATTTTCCTTAAGATTCTTAGTTTAAAAATACCAGGATAAGAAAGGAAAATAATCAATTTCATCACCTGTAGCAGTCGCCCCAGTGCTACATCTATGTATCTGCCACAAATAGCATGAAATGATCTTCAGTACAGCATCACTTTTTAATAACAGTAGAGCACTCATTGTGTTTAAACATTTTTCAAACTAGTTTTAGATCAAGTGAAGGCAGGGCACTTTTGCACACAGCACATTTCATTTTCAGAGAAATTTTAAATGCTAACTAAAAGCCACTTCCCCACTGTTTCTGATATTCCCCTCTTGAAGACCCCTGTAGTGACACAGCTTTTCTCTATTAAAAAGACAAGTGGCACAATTTTTTAAGGTTTCCAAAAGTGAGAAATTCATTCAAAAATAGAGTCCACTTTTTGCAAAGTCTTATTTGTGTGGCAGCAGAGATTTAAAGCTTCACCATGAAAACTACAATGTTTTTCTTTAGGTAGAAGCAGAAATCTATTTATTTCTCACAAATATCTGTACTGGTGATTTTAAAAACAGCACTCAGGGTTTTGCTCTGGCGTTTTAAAAACGTTTTAGTATAATGTTAACATCTGAAGCGGGAGGGAGGCAGGTATTGAGACTATACTCAAGACAATGTTAAACAGCACACTTTTTTTCATCCTTCAGTCACAGGCTTCACTTGAACCACTGTAATACTGTCTGCTACAGGAGATCCTTCCTACCCACAGCCATCAACATCTACAACTCTTTGAAGATTGTGTAATATGAGTTATAATATTTAATTTTGCTCTGTGATTAATGAAATATTTGCAATTGAAAGTCATCTTCTGTGCACTTCCAGTAATCTGGCAAGAAGAAATATATAAAACCAAAACCAAACAATTCAGTAAAAACAGACATTTGAGGATAATGAGCAGAATAACATTATCAAAAAGTAAAGAAAGTCCCAGTGAAGGACAATGTTTTGAAAATCAAAATTTACAAATTGGAAAAAAAAATCTACCGAATAAGTATCTACAGTAAGTATCTGTCTCAAAATTCATTATGGCAGCATATAGTAGAAGACATTAGGATAACCAGGTTTAAAACCGTCATTCTGCACTTTTCATGGTTTATCTAATCGCATCACTGACTCGTGTTTAAACTTCTGTTGCTGAACATGATGCATATTTAATGAATATAATGTAGAGTATTTCACCAGATACTACAACTTCAAATAGATAGCCTCGTCACAGAGGAACAGAAAGTTGTTTTGTTTCTTTACTCAGAATTTAAACCTGCTCACTTTTGATCTGAGACAAAAGAAAACGGACGTAATGTCACACGAGTTTAAATGAATGGACTTGACATTTCTCGCTTTCCTCTTGTTTGGTATAAAATTGTCCAGTTCGTCTGCAAATTTTAAGACACAATTTAAACAACGGTAAAATAATTTTTCATTGTTTTTTTCTGTTTTGTTTTGTCACAAAGTTTGGCATCAGAAGGCCTAAAAAGCATAAATCATACGAGATGATGCCTCAGAGACATGTTAAGTTTTAAATCAAAACCATAAAATCGAATAATAATTTAGTAGATTACAAACACAGAATACTGAAGGAAAAAGACACAACTGCAATCTTCACCCCACACTTTGATGTGCTTGGCTGATCACCGGCTTGGCAGGCTCTGCTTCCCCAGGGAAAAGAACACACATTTGATTGGCAGAAACAAATTCATTACTGCGTGAGATCACATTCACCTTAGAATCTATCTATCTTTACAGGCTCCAAGCTATTCATTTGAAGCCAACACAAAGACGCAGCATCCTATAGTAGCAGCTAGTTGCGAGCTGAATCAACAATGTTAGTTTGTATTTGCAGAGTGACTGTGAGCAGGGTCTGCAAATTTAATTTATGTACTCTCAAGATCTGGAAAAACACAAGAAAAGAAGATAAACATCCATGAATGAGAAATTGGAATTTGAAATTACAGCATGAGAGAAGCAGGAACCATGTGTAGTTATCCCCGACTCCTCTGGTCAGCTCAGGTTCTGCTATTAGTTTGACACACTTCACGTTTTCCAAAAGGTGTAATAAATCAAGGGTATACCTTGGATAAACATTTAACTAGGTGAAACCAGAAATTTACAAACAAAAATTGTCATGTCTGAAGTTAAATCAGAGTGAAAAATGATTTATATTTGTCAAAATGACTGAAAGGATCTCAGAATTTTTATTTATAAATATCTTTAAAATTAGATATTTACATACTGTCATTATCCTGAGTTGTTTGTGTTGTGTTTCCTGTTTAGGATCCATCCTGTATTTCTACATCTTAAATCTTACCATTTCTGTTTCCTCCATATTCGTTCTTTTCTGGCTGTATTTTAATTTGTACATTTAGATTGAGGTTCCGTAAACGAGTGTTTCTTATTGTTAACTGTTTATGATAGTTTCAGGATTTTTCCCCTTAAGTTTTATGGTCTCCCATTTCTCCTGCTCTTTTTATCTTCCTCCCTCAGCGTGCCAGCTTGCTTCCCAGCACAGCTGTTCTCAATCACCTCGTTCTCCTCTGCGTGCTTTCTCCCTCAGCTGTTCTCATTTCCATCTGATTAGGCTTTTAGGTTGCATTGTCATTTCTACCTTTGCCTCAGTAGCTCCCCATCCTCGTTGTTTTGCAGTTGCTTTCTATTGTTTGGGGTTGCTCATCTGTGGCATGTATCTGGTTCCCTGCAGGCCCTCTCTGTAAGTGTTTTTGTTTTTTAAATTGGCATGCATATTATGACTATGCCCAGTTTTTGTCTGCGATTTTGTCCAATCTCTACAACACCAAGCATACTACATTTCCTCAGCATTTTGTAGCATTGCCTTTGAACTACATGACTTGGGTCAAATGTTTTGGATTTTTCTTCCACAAGCTTCTCACAGCAGTGTGCTGGAGTTCTGGCTCAGAACCAGTGGAACTGAATCAGCCTCTACAAATTCTCAGCAGGACTGAAATTAGGGATTTGTGGTGGCCATGCCAAGACGTTTTAAGCTATACAGGACAGTGTGGAGCATCCATTCTGTGCCCCAGTGTTTTCCTATGTCTAAAGAGTCTGCAGTGTCCAAATGGAAGACAAGAAGTAAACAAAATATCAATCACAACAAATGCAATCTGTGATGCCTACCACTGGAAAATCTCTATCATAAAATTGTACAAATAAAAATCTGGATTTCATTTTATGTTCACTAATCACATGAGAAATGACGCTTGACAATGATACCAAAAGTAGCCACGTCAATATTAGAACAAAAACTTCCATTGGCAACATTGTATGCTACTTCAAAGTAGAAAAGTTGAGTCAGAAAAGATACTTGACAAGAAATTTACTATCCTGCTAATATTCTGTTAGGGAACATTTTATTCTGATAGTAATGTGTATGTATCTACTCCTAAGACAATGCGCTACAATAAATTTTGAAGAGCTCCAGGAGGTCTGCAAGAGTACAACTAATTAGACGCAGTCCAAGGACCCCCCGAGATCCCCGTCACATTTACTATCCATGGGTCTCACCAGAGGAAAGCAGAACCACAGAAGGGCCACCCTGAAGTCAAGGATCTACTGCTCTCATTTCACTGCCAGACACCCCCAGATTCCCCAGTCTGTCAAAATGGTTTAGGCAACATGATGCTATATTGCACTATATTACCAGGGTGGTTATTACTTTTCATAGTAAGCACTGATTCTTTTCATTTCTTTAAGAGAAAAGCTGTCAAGGATTTGTTAAAGAAGCCTAACACTGATCGAATCATTATTGATGTCAGTGTTCTCACATTGAGCACTATGTAGATTTTAGCAATGCAGTTTTTTCATCTGTACAGCATTTAAAATGTACTAAGAGAGAGATGCAGTTCTCATCTACCTTACTAGTTACATCTTGCTATAACCAGATGGGAGTCCTTTTGTCTTCAGAACTGCCTTAATTGTCAAGGGCATAGATTCAACAAGGTGTCTTATAACATTTCTGAGATTGATGCTATAGATTTACGACGCAAATCTTCTTTCCCACCACTCTCCAAAGGCACCCTACTGGGTTGAGATCTGGTTACCGTGAAGCCCATTGGAGTACATTACACTTAATGTCATGTTCAAAAATCTATATCTATAGGGAGTCCCTGACTCCTGTAAGCATGTTATCAGGAGCTAGATGTGAGTTTATTGAAGACCAACTCTGTGTTATATGGGAATATATGGGAATAAATGATAAATCCATGCGTAATTGTGTCAGTGCGTTGTCTGAACAAAGTATTTCTTAGTCAACCAGTTAGAGCAGAATTTTGAAGAAGTCTGCTGAAACTCCAGCTTGAGTAAAATAAATTAAAAATAAATAAAATGCTTGTTATCTTGCCTAACTTTGTAGCAATAAAGAACTTTATATTGACTTTGTATCCAACTGGAAGTCGGTATTGTCTGAATAATAATGCCACAGTTTAACACATAACTGCATTGTGCTGTTCTAGTTCACATATTTTACGTCCTAATATATGCAACACATTACACAGTAGTAAGTATCATATTCATGCATTGATTCATCCGCCCACTCACTGTGTGTTCATCTTTGAAAGGTCAGAGATGAGCTTACTTGATTCTCATGTGTGTGAGCACAGAAGAGAACCACAGACATGAGAGGAAAAAGTCCAAACAAAAGCACTGGCAGAGAGATGGTGGTGGAGATTAACCATAAATATTTTATACAGTTTTTTTTTTTGCCTTGTATGTTGTCCATGTGGAAACGGTACTGCAGAGATGGAATAAGATCTGACTGTATCTTAAACCTGCAGATTACAGATCTGTTTGTCAAGCGGTTACATTTTGGTTGGTTTCTGTCAGAAAGCAGCATGCTTGTCAAATTTGCCAAAAGCAGTTTTTAATTATGGAATAATCCCACTCACATTGTCTGCAACTGCAGTTTACATATGGATTGTGCTTGGTGAATTTCTCTCTATAAACAATAATCTGGCAACATTATTGTCATGCTTGGGGGACATTGTTGCCGCGCACTGCTGGAATCGGGGCCAAAATCTTAGAGAACAATATGGCAGTGCTTGTGTCCCTCTCATCAACATAATGTGCACCAGTGGAGTAGTATGCATGCCTGTGAGACTTGGGGAAAGGCCAAAATGAACTGTACGCTGCAGTAAGAGGTTTTAGCTGGGAGGGGTTCAGCCGTCAAAACAAATGAACTCACAACTCCTAAAATGCACAGTGAGCAGAATAAGTTAGCAGCAGCACAAAAAAAGAAGTCAGCTGAGGCGTCATGATTTGTTCCATCCAACTGTATGCAACGCGTGCTGAGGAGAGCATTCCTCCATATTTGAATGGATAACAGAGGATTCCCCTGCCCTGGCATAGAAGTTGGCCAACTGTATGACCGGATATTCACCGCTCAGAAGAGGCAGAATCTAACAATTCAAACTTTCTTTTTTTTACCGATCAGTGAGCACCGTCTATGTAAGCGCTACCGGGTCGTGTTGAAATTAGCAATCACCAGCATGGAAGGTTTTGCTGTGAGAAGACAACTTAATTATTCTCAATATCTTAGAGGTTTCTGCTAAATTAGGAAATATTTGCTTTCTTTTGGAAACCGTCCAATAGCTCTATATGTAATACAGAGACTTGTTTGTATGTTATGTTACCCCTATAACTATACCAATGATGTTTATTGTTAAGAGAAGATGCTAAGACGGTTTAGAATGTAAACTCTGACCATTTTGTCTTTGTTTAAAAAACTTTGTAAACTTCTGTTGAACCGCAGAGCTGTGTAACACTGACTCCTCCCCATTTCCCACACATAGCATGACGTTTCCTCCGGTCCTAATTCATCACATTAGAATGGCTGCTTGAAGGTCATTTATAGTTTAAAAAAATTTTAATAATCTAAAACATAATAGCAAGTCATAGCTTACTTGCATAAGACAAGTTATTTTCTAGTCTTGTATACAAAAATGTAAGTGCGCACACCTTTTTCATTCTGAGGTGTGCAGAAAAAAATCATATATGGTATAATCCATCTTGCAAATTATATATACTTAAACACTTTTTACAGCAAAAGCTCTGTCATGCTCTGAGTAAATTATTTTACTGCAAACATTTTCATGTTAAGACTTCAGTTTGTGCAAAAACTAGACAGCAAAAGTTTGTATAACTGTAATAAATAACCAATATCGGCATCAGCAGGTCACAACTTGACAAAACCATTGATATGAAAAATACATAGATAAATCCAACTTTGCAAGGCTGAGAAATGAACTGATAAATGGAGACGCTGAAGAGTTTAGAGAAGATTGTCATGAACTTGCCTTTGAAGCAGCATCGAAGCACACAAATCCCATGCTGAAGTCAACTGTAAGTCCCATGAGGTGGCTCTCCATTATGCAAGCATATGTTTTACACTGCAGAACAGCAAGATACGATGTTACAACAGTTACAGATGTCTCAAGAGTATTATCAGTTTTTTCGTGCTAAAACAACTGTGCTGAAACAGCCTGAGGCTGTTAAATAAAAACACAGACCTGTATCCGCTCCACCTCCAGAAACGTGGCCATCTGAAAAGCCTTTTCCCAGATCAGCAGTTCACACTCCAGCTCTACGCTGAAGAACATGTCCTCCCCACTCTCTGTCTGAACACTGAAGCAGTGTCTCCTTTTGTCCAAAAGGTCACTGTCCTAAGATAACACAGAGCGGGCTGACAGATAAGGCAACAGCAGCACAGTTCCCTGACAGGCGTTACTAACTTTAATAATCATAATCTAATGTGTCGCCTCACAGCTTTCTATAAACTCAATTGCAATTTAAGGTCAGCCTACAGATAATTGCATTTGTGAATCTATATCTAGCTATTCAAAATCCGTTTCTAGATAATGAGTGGCAGATAAATTCTCACCATCAAATTCAAAGTGACTTGAAACCTGCATAGAATAATAACTACAAGCCTTGAGTCTGTCTGTGGAACAGCAAGAAGAATACATGCAAATGTACTGTATAAGTGAGTCATATGAGAGCATCCCTTAGATTCACTTCTGCTGCTTAATATTCTCCTAGTGTACCCTGTTTGAGATCCACTGCTCTAAATGCTTGGGGAATTGAGTAAAAAGACAAAAAAAAAGAGAGACTGTGATACCTTTAAAATTTTGCACATTATTTCATACACGGTAAAGCTTTTCTCTGCTCTGGTCCAGTCCCACGTCGTCACCTGAAAACAGCACATGAATGTTGTGTTTGATTTAAGAAATGTCTCAATGGAGAGGAATAAAAAAAGATCAGGAACTGTGCCTAAGAGGAAACATAGCATGTGTTTTTTTTTGCAACAGGGGAATTCCTTGGGAATACTTTTTATATACAGAAAAAAACAATTATTTACAGAACAATGCACAGTGCTTTTGCTAGTAACATATCAAATCCAAAGGACTGGAACATTACAGTATTTCCTTGCTGATTGATTGATGTACCCAGTAACTTGCAATTTTTTCCATTTTCAATGTAATCGAGTGAGATTTTATGATACAAGTAATGCATTTTTGTGAAGCAGAAGGAAAATTATACTAATCTTAAATCTAGACATATTTCCACAGGGAGAGCCTGTGAAGAGCAATTTTCAAATCTTGCCACAGACTCTCAGTTGGATTAAGTTGGTTCCTGCTGTGTTGGATGGAAAACCTCTACCGTCTCAAACTTCTAAGAGGTTTGCTCACAGGGTTGCACTGTATGTTGCTCCTTCCATCTTCTTATCAACTCTGATCAGCTTCCCTGTCTTGCTGAAGATAGCTCTCCAAAAGCACATTTCATTGTAAGTTCAGGGTGATGTGCCGTGTTGGTTATCCACCACATAGTATTTTGAATGTAGACCACATAGCACATGGTTCATTTATGATGATGTCTGGCAAGAAACCTTGTTCTATGTCTCAGCTGTGCTCTCTACATGGGTTGGGGAAAATTAGTTAATGGGACATCGTATGGCTTTCTTTCAATAATAGCTTACTTTTTCCCCCCAAAATAACTGCACTATTAATGGGTTTCTGTAGCTTCTTCAGAGTTACCAAGACCTTTTTTACATGCATACAAGTAGAGTGTATATAAGACTTCTTGAAGCAGCTGGTTGAAGTGGATTTTATGGGATTTAAGGATGTCACTCTAAAGGGGGCCAGAATCAATATGCTTTTCAGACTTGCATTTTCCATCCACTTCACCAGTATGTGCATTCCAATAAAATTCATGGTTGTAACGTGACAAAACTCGAAAATGTCAACGTGGTAAAAATACTTTTCAAACCCATTGTAGCCTTTCAAATTCCAGTTACATCCTCCCACATGCAGGAAGCCATAAATCCCAGATAGCTAGTTTAGATTAATAACAAAACATGTCCAGACTTTTGAACATGCAGGCTCTCTCATGTTCCCTCATCCACTCACATTAGCATATTCCATTTATATCAGCACAATCACCATCAGCAGGCAATTTCAGTTATCTATCAATCTCTTGCCATCAACAGGCCCATTGACAGCTTATCCCTCTCGTCATAATAACCCAAATAGCTGGCAGAATGTAAACACATTAAATGATCATCATCAATCAAGACAAAGATCAATGCACCACAAATGATTATAAGTGAGCTGCTTCCTGTTTCTTAAATAGGGAAGCATTTTTTCCCCCTTTCCTCAACAGTAGATTAGCATTAAATGAAAATTAAATACCCCCCCCACCTCAGGAGCAGAAAGCATCAATCCAAAACAGGAGTTTGATTTGATGAAATAGAAATTAAACACAAGAGAATGCTTACGGGAGGAGCTGTGAACTTGAAGAGTGAGGAACCCCTCAGAGCGAGAAACTTTGGTGAGTACATCCTGTCCTGAACAGAGTCCTGCTCCTTCTCGTCGACCCAGCCCATGTAGATAATCTGTCCAATAAAGCAAACAGCATTGTGTACTTTACAAAGTAAAATAAAAATGAACTGGAATTAAAAATTAGCTCAAAGGTGTTAAATTTTTTTATATTTTTAGCCATGAAATAAGAAAGATGATATAACTATGTTCACCAAATAATCACAAGAACATTTCAACCATGAATATCTGGTACTAAATCCAGCTTTGCAAAGCTGTGAAGTAAAGTGCCTGGAAAATGAGGGATTTTGCAACTGTGGAAACTATTTTTGTACTTCCTTTGTCTTTATGAGCCTGTAGAAAAGAGTTTTTGTGTAAAGATTCCAATTTTTACTTCAGAAAACAGAAATCTATCTATATTCTGGCAAGTGCAAATTTTGGCACAATCTTCAAACCCCAAACGGACTCAGCAGTGACAGGTTAGTATCTGTACTTTTTCAGGAATTGCACAGAAGACGGACAACGAGCTATTTAGTTTGGTTTGGTTTTAGAGAAAACTGAAACGGGCCCCATTATTCTGCACAGACCATGATGAGATTCGCTAAGCATCTAAACTTTAAGTGAGAGAATGTAAGACGGGCTGTATAAAAATGTGGATGTCAGTGGGGTGGTATTAATGACACAATGGAGAATGAGTTTCAAAATTCAAGTTGTAAAATGAAGAATACAAATGGAGGAAGAGACCTTTAATTTTTTATTTTTTTTACTAAATTGTAATTAAAAAAAAGCTATTGCTGCAGAGAAATAAATGAGGACACCTCAGCATGACTAGCACAATCTATGCATTTTAAACATTTGCTTTGTTTGGACCCCGAACATTCCACCTGGTGTGCTGCTCACACCAAATAACAGATTGAACTTTCTTATTAGGTGATGGTCAATGTTTTAGGTTTCAGCACACATGATTTAAATTAATTGGAGATAAGGAAGCTTTTGCTGAACTGGAATTCTCTGAATCCGGTGTGTTAAAACATGCAGAATAGTCTTGAGGTCCAGGGTAATTTAGCATACTGGAAAAAGTCAAATAAAATATGACAACTTTGAGGCCCAACAAGGAGAAAAGTAATTTTAAATACAACCCTTCTGTGTTTTGAATTTGTTGCTACTTTGTACACAATTTATTTAAACACAGTTTTCTTCATATAAATATTTCCCTGACATCTTTACTTCACTAGTATTTAAACACTTATTTTCCAGCTTTATTCCTACTGGCAGCATAAAGGTTTTATCACATGTTTTCACGCCTAATTTATGGAACGTTTTCTTCCAAAAATGTGACAGGTTTTCATTTTCGGATACCCTTGACGGTATTTAATGATTTATGTTAAGGTGAAAAGAGGCAAACCCCTAATTATCAAACGATATCTCTAGTGTGTCAAAAATCATACATACTTAACAAGTCAGAGTTTGGCTCTATTTATTATTAACGTTTAACTCAGAAGTGCCAAATTTCATACATACTTAAATAAGAACTTTAGATTCATGCTGAAAATACCAGAACAAATCTTTGTGTGTAAAATCGGGATAAGACAAAACATGTTCTTTTGCTGGTGAAGTTTCATCTTGACATCTTTCAGTTGGAGATCTCATCCTTTCATTTATGTAAAAGTAGGCAGAAAATTCTAAATCGGAGTGTTGCACAAAGAAGGCTCAAGTCGTTTTAGGTGAAGTAAAGTGCATTTAAACTGCTTATTGGTCAGTCCTTGTTAACAGTGCTGTTGTTCTTACTATTTCAAGTCAAAATATTGGATAGGGAAATAAGTCTGCATGGTGTACCACATAACATCCATTTGTCTAAAGTCCGGGATTGATAAAAATGTGCTGCATCATCTTAAGGGTCCAACTAGAAAGAAAATGCATCAAATCTCTAAGTAAAATTGCAATTCTTTTTAAGAATTATAAACTCTGGCACAAGTTTACTGTCCTTTCTCCCTGATGGTAAAATACATGGGAATAAAATCAACTTTTTTTGCCTGATAGATTTCTTCAATTTTCAATATTTATTCCACCTAAATGTTTCAGATCACCCAAAAAATTATAACGTTAGAAAAAATAAGGCACATACAGTTTCATTGGCTGTATGTTTCATATGCCTAGCCAAGTTTGAAAAAGTCCTGATGATTCCCAGACTCTTGGGGAAAATATTCTGTAGACTGACGACATTAAATTTGGAGGTGATTTCTCCAGCTTGGAGTTGGTATTTGTTTGAGTTGAAGTCGCCACAACTTGCGAACAGGCTGTCAAAAGTCCCTACATCCTCTTTGAAACAGACCTGCAAGCTTCTAAATGAGCCTAAATGCTTCCATATCTGGTTCCTCCTCCTCATCATTAGTAAAAGTAAACCCAAGGTTTTCATCTGACAACTTGACAGAAATATTCTGAGCCGGAAAAAAAATCAAACAAAAAAAAAAAAATCACAAGCTGCTTCTCTGATTTCTTTTTTTGTTTTCACGAAACCAGCCGTGAAATCAAGGGCTGGTTTTAGTCACAATAAATTGAAAATGTGTGAGAAAAGTCAAAGAATTTTGGCTTTAACAAAAACAGTTCTCACACAACTATGTCATCCATTATTTCTTCATATGTGAGATATCTTTTGAGGTTTCATCAGGTTTAAAATCTATGTTTTTTTAATAATACAAGGTTAAAATGTTCTCAGTCATATAAAGGAAATGTTACATACAAATGTGTAGAAGGATGACGATATCTTGGTAAAGGTGTTAAAAATTTTTGAAAGAAATGCTTGTTTTAAACTAATCTCACATTGAATGTTTTTAGAAAAAATCCTTTCTGCAAATTTTCCAAAAATCCTCCAGAGTTTGGATTTCACATTTATGCTTTTTTATGCTTTCGCTCAGTGACCTAAAATTCCAATACATTGTAGCATTTCTTTACTGGTGAAGACAGAGGAGTTTATTGTCTTTCTCAATGTAAAAGTACAAACCAAGAGGAAAGTAGCACTGATCTAGGAGAACACCAGAATAAACGAAGAACTAACTACTAGGAAATGAAGTTATATAGCAACAGTCCCACCAGACGATAATGAACAGAGGTATGAACTGACAAGAATACGGCGAGACCTTTTCTTCATTTACAAAACAAAGTGAAAAGATTTGTGACACTGTGTAATTTTCCATTGTGAACTATTACCTTAAATTTGCATGGCTGCTATTTTTTTTGTTGTTGTGAGGCAGAAGCTGCAGTAAATAAGCAGAAAGCCCTTGATGCATGCTTGATTTTCTCCATTTAGACTGAAGGTTGACATGATGAGTTAACTGACTGAAAGCACTTAAGTTGTTTTCTGATCATCTCCCAGTGGATGGACTTAAATGATGCAAGCACTTCCCATGTGCTGTAATAGCTGGCAATACCGGCCTGTGTAACTTCTCTGACTTACAGAGCGGCTCAGAATTACCTCAGTTTTAATGTTGGCTAAAGCACAAACATTAAAGATACGTAAAATAAAGTGGGTTGAATAATTAATAGAAGAGCTCACCTGCTGGTTTACTGGAAAATTCCTGTTAATCTTCTTCACCTGCAAAATTTAACAGGAGCATCAATACCCACTGTAACATTTGTCACAAAAAATTTAAAATACCCTATGTGCCTCTGTGCAAAGAAAAAAGTAAACATTACAGTGGTAACATATTAACCACACATATTGAAGGAGAACTCAATTTATTCAAAGCATGCAAATTTCAAAATGAGATAGATCCAGCCACTTCCATGAGGTCCTGAGGCTCTTCCTTAAAAAAAAAATCCACTTAAAAAAAATCAATTCTCTCTCTCTGGTAATAAAAGCAGAGAGAGCAGTCAGGCTTCAAATTAAAACCCTGTGTTCAGATCACAGGTATCACTCGCAACTAATCCACAGCTACACTATCAATATAACTCTTTCTTAGAAGCAGAGCACCAAATTAAGATGTCCATTCCCAAGTCCATCCTCCTACAGAGACAAGAACAAGCCAGGGGAGTGAGCAATTGTTAAACGATACTAAAGTTTGGGGAGCGGAGAGAATAAAGAAAAGCTATGTTTTTATTTCAGCAGAGAAAATGTGAAAGGGGGGAAAAAGACTGATGTGAGCTGGGTGCAGATATATGGGAACAGTGACAGCAGGTTTTCTCAGATTCAGCTCTAGGGTCTTTAGGCTGCAGGTTTGTGAAGCTTTAACTCAAATCAGGAGAGATTTATCGGTTCACTTCTGAACTTCTAAACTCAAAATCAATAATCCATCTCTTTCTGTTTTTAAAAATATAGACAGGAAACCTTTATATCTGAAATACTTTGGCCTCTGCAAGAATGTAAATAGAAATAAATGTGTGATCAATTTATTTAATATCTTACTGGTAGCAAATTGTGTTGGTTCCTAGTTTATTTGGTTAAGAAATATTATTTAAATGTTCCCGAGTATGCTTTTTCTTGAATTTGTCTTAGTTTATAACTACTTATTATTGAAGATTTACAACATTAAGACCAAGATAGATTTGGAATGAATATTTACTGTACATTTAATTCAATTTTGAGAAACTTCACAAGAAACCATGTTTTTAAAAACTGCATCAAAGAACTAAAACCCTGTAAATGACAACACAAGAAGCATAAGAACCATGCTGACTGAGCTGGCCAGCTGCTCTTGCATTTTAGAGCTGTCTACTTGTCATTGCATTATGTGTGAAGCAGCAGTTATGCAGAAAACATAATTGGGACTTCAAAAACGTCTTGCAAACTTTTCCTTAAGCCAAAAACTTATTTTTGGGAGGGATTTTATTGTACTAAAATCGAAGTACACAACAAATAATAAGAATCTGACACACTCACCATGTTATTGCAATGGTGGCAAACTATATCTAAATTGAGATTTATTGATTCTATACAAAGGTCTGGCTAAATCCCTGAAACGTAGCATTCTAACTCAATGCATGTGTTTCTTATGTGCTAAGCATTAAATGATTCCTATTTATTTGTACATATGACTCAGATTAAAACTGTGAAGCATGAAGAGATCTGGGACGTGTTCACATCATCAACACAAAGCAATTGGTGAACGCGCTTTCTGAACACCTGATGCCTCCAAAAACTGTCAGATCATTTAACGCTGCTGCTAAAAAAAAAGAAAGTTTACAGAAGCAATTCAACGTTTTAACCACTGAGAAGTGCAAACAAAAATTTACCACTGTTTGTCTCCCTTTTTATGTTCTGTAAATGCAAATCCCTTTAATCTTTGGCTGCAGTATTTATGCATTATTATTTTTTTCTAAATGCTTTTTCGTTTGAAAATAGTTAATGCTGTCATCTCTTTCTCATGCTCTTTCTTCTATTTTTAAGTATCCTAATTAATTGTTAAAATCACTAAATATTTCCTGCTGAGGGAAACTGGCTTTGCAAATAAACTTGCTGTGCCCTGTCATGAATAACACAAGCTCTATATCAAAAGTAAGAAGCATTGTATCTTCACTTTAAAGAATCCAAAAAGTACTAAAATTATATATTTGTGGCTTTAATTCATTATGGCAAACTTAAATAGCAATGTATGCATTTATTTGCCTTATTAGCAATGTTTTGTTATCCAACCATGTTACAAGAAACACAATTTCTTCTTCAAGATTCTTTTTAAACTCACAAAAAAAGGACAAAACCTAATCTATAAGAAGGGAGAGTGATCCCAGCCCAATGCCCGCTGACTGAACTTAGAAATACTCTTAACAGTGGGAGCTGCTGAATGTTACTGAAGTAGAGCTTTAAAGATTTCCACTGAATTGAATCAGCACCTCTGAGCCCGAGTGTTCAGGCTGCACTTTGCTAGAAACAGCTGGAAACTTGGAGCTGAGCTCTGATTAAAAGAAAAAAAACATAGGCTTGTACTCAAGGTCAATGCGTAGAGAAACCCAACATGGTGTGAAGAGTAGAGCGCCCAAACATGAACGCAATGAGTCATTAGAAGTGACTCGTCATCAAGCCTTCTCCGAACATCACATCTGATTCACAAATCGTGTATGGAAATAAAATGGCAGACGGACTTCGGCGTGCAATAGCACTGCTGTGCGGCAGCTGACTGGTGGGAGTCATTAGGCGCAGTGGAGCAAGTGCTTCCTTTCATAATGTCCTCAATGATGCCTTCAAATGCCTCGCTAAACAAATTCAAGAGGGGTTTCATGTACCCTGAGATGGCCTCTCCAGCCACTAGACCAGAACATCACTGAGCCTTTATGGGGGGTTGTCGAGCGCAGAGAGTAGAGTGGATTTTCCTCCTCCGCCATCGCTCAAAGAAATGAAAGCGTCTCGTTGTGACAAATGATACACGTTTGACTGCAAATAGATTGTTCAAAAGACAGACATCTGCAAGCAACAAAGCACTCTATTTCTTAATTTATTTTCGAAATGCCGTAGTTCAAAAGGCTGCTTTTATTTATAGAAGAACATACCCTCTATACATGAATAATATCTTTCCAGATTAAATTAGACTAAGCCTTTCCTGTCTTTGGTCAGTTAGGATTACCAAAAATTACTTCTATTTGCTAAATGCCAAAACAATCCAGCGTGAGCAACACCCTCACATGTTCAAACAATTAAATATAAGCACAAAGAGGACAGAGAATGTCCATGTGTCATAACATTTAGCATGGAGATGGATTCAGTGCTCCAGAGACAAATCTGTGTTTTGTTACCAAAACACAGATTTGGCAACAAAACCCTGGACAGCAGCATCAGACCTTGTGTAGATCCTGTATGCAGTTGGTAAGTGTGTCTTATTCACAGTGAAACCAGTTTAATATGGTTTGAAAAACCCATCAGCAAGGAAAAAGGCATTATTTCAAATGCAACATGACGAGATAGATTGAAGACTGAATATTCACTCAAAAAAATAAAACCTTTGTAAGTCCTTTGGTCTGATACAAAGGTTTGACCCAAGTCACAAAGTGTAAAAGGATAATTTATTAATACCAAGGAAATGTAGACCTATGTATTTGAAGTTATACTGCAAAAATTGATAGTTTTTAAAATGACCTAAAGCATCAGTGTGATTTAATATTAGTGAAAAAAGGGTTGTCTTGCCTTATTCTCTTTTTGTACCACACATGCGGTTTCAACTAAATATTTATGGGAGTTAAATTTAAAAGTAGACTTTTCTCATACTTTTTCAAAGATCTCTTTAGGACTCTGTTGGAATTACACATTGATGATTAAATCAATAGCATAGTTTATACGTCCCAAACGCCTTTTTGGTGTTCCCTCAGTATGATGAAAGCAGGAGGAAATCGGACGACCAAAATAAAACTCGTGCAGTAAATCACAAAATCTCCTTTCAAAGAGCCAAACAAGTAATAGTGAAATGCACTCTTGGCTCATCAATTTCATTCACAATACCAACCCTAACAATGAGATTTTCTGAGCAGAAATTCGCACCTCATGCACCAGTCTATGTTACTCCTGCAGCTCGATCAAACACCTTTGTAAATGCCAAGGCTGGAGTGAGAAATCCAGTGAGTCATCTGTGTTATGTTTAGTGTGTCCCTCACTTGGTCCTCTCCAATTAACCAGGGTTCCATTATCCCCCCCCCACCCAGACACAAAACCATCCCCATGGCCACATGATAATTACAAAATCCTCAGTTTTTATTCTGCTGCTAGTTTTATGCCACATTCACGTCCCTTGGAGAGCCAACACAAGAGCCTGTTTACGTCTATGAGGTAATTCCTTCGTAATTCCTTATTAATTCTCGGAGATTTCTACAAAGAAACAACAGAAATATGTTAAAGTTGTGTAAAGAGCCTGAAAATAAATGAGTCGTTTGTTGCAGCAGTATAATTTCACACTAAAATGAAGAAAGAAATCAACTACTGAGTACTTATGGCTATGTTTAAAAAAATCCAGTGTTAAGGAATGATAGATTTTTTTTTCTTTTTAACAAAAAGAAATACTGCTACAATAACAGCAGCACTGTTCTGGTTTAACATTTTTACAAGGCTAATGCATGCAGTGAGAGGAACCATAGAGTAATATCTTTCCAAACTGATGATCTTTCTCTGGATCATCCAGAGTCTCTGTGTTTTCTGCTCATCAGCTCGACCCAAGAGCTTCCTCCATGGTCATGAACGAAAGGTGAACCATGTCTGTGATGATTTTTGTATTTGCTTTTGATTATCTGAAAAAAATTAAGGAATAAAAAAAAGATCATTATCCTGATTAAATTTTATCATTTCAGTAAAACAGGATATTTTTGGTATATTTTTCCCAAATATAAAAAGCTAATTTGAGCATTTATTTGAAGAAAATTATCAATAGTAAAACTTTCAGATCTCAAATAACACAAGATTGTCTTTCTTTTAAAACTACAGGATGCTAATATTTTACTAATGTTTATTGTTTTTCATTGTTTTTGGATTCCTGGGATCACTTAATTCAGGAGTCAACAACCTTTAGAATCCAAAGAGCCGTTTTTAGCTTAGAGGTGCAAAATCTTTTTTGAGGAACAGATTACCGTACATCGGGTTTTAGAAGTATGAACTAAAAGCTATTTGTTTCGATTTTCAAACTAAAGAACAATTTTACTTTCATGGTAAGGATTAAGGTTGGAAAAATACATACTTGCAGATTGCCATAAAAAATGAAAAAATAACAAAAATGTATTTTTCTTAATTATTCCTGGTAAGATTACCGTATTTTCCGCACTATAAGGCGCACCGGATTATAAGGCGCACCTTCAATGAATGGCCTATTTTAAAACTTATTTCATATATAAGGCGCACCGCATTATAAGGCGCATAGAATAGACACTATAGTAGAGGCTGGAGTTGCGTTATGCATCCACTAGATGGAGCTGCACTAACGGGAATGTCAACAAAACAGTCCGACTCGGGTCGGGGAGGAGAGCCTTCCGAGACTGGGCCAGGGCGTGGCCGGACAATGGTCACCCTTCTCCGTTCGCGCACAGCATGTTCGTGGAGAACGCGGTGCTAAATGACCTGCAGACGGCCTGATTCTAGACGGTCGGTAGGTAGATAGGTCAGTCAAACTTTATTAATAGATTACAAACCAGCGTTCTGACAACTATCCCAGCATGCACCGCGCGTTTCTTCTTCTACGGGCAAAAATGAAGTCAGCGGCTGCCATAGTTGCTAGACCTGTTGTGGCTCAATATTGGTCCATATATAAGGTGCACCGGATTATAAGGCGTTGGATTTTGAGGAAATTGAAGATTTTGAGGTGCGCCTTATAGTGTGGAAAATATGGTAGTTTCACTGTTGTGTAAATTGCATAAAAAAATTTATAAAATGCTGCTATAAACTAGCATTTTGTATCCATTATTTTAATTCAATAACATTGCTATGATCTTTTTTTTCAGCTGTTTAGCTATCAAGAGTTAATGTGGAGGTTTTAAAGAGCCACTGGGGGCTCTGAAGCTGGATACTTGAACAATTTTAATTCAGTCAATGGTCGAGCTCTCCACAACAGTCACAGCTGCTTAAGTAGCTCACCGCTATCAAAGAGACCTGTTGACCCCAAAATAACCATTTTCTCTGCAGTTCTCTAACAATCAACTTTGGTAGTTTGTTTTTTAATTTTCATTTCATCCTGCTTACTGTGCAGGCCAGTTAAATAAATGTCCTCATTCAGCCTAATGGCAGTCAGCTAAATACACATATGCATCCACAAGGATGGATTTCTTTTCAAGGATGTGAGACAATGTTCACCAGAGATTAAGCTATTGCATTAAAAATACATTCCTTTTCAGACCTTTTACACATCTTTAAAGCAGTGTCTGCTAATGTGGCATGCACAATTCATTCTTAACGTAGTGTCAAACATGTAAAATGTTTCTAAATGATACACCTTCACAGAGATTTTCTGCAAGCTGTTCTCCATGATTGAGCTCAGTCGGCTTGATGCATTTTCCCACATTAGCTTTAGTATATCTCAAGAAAAGATGAAGCTTTGCTTCATCTTTGCTGTACTTGTACCTTGATATCATTATTGAACGATTCTGTATGATGAATTTTAAATAACACAACCGGAGGAAGTGTAGGTTAATGGTATTGCTTTTCGTGCAATCTCTGGCTCTGAGATAAGTGTGAAGACACATTATTACTCGTCTACATTACCTAATACTGTCTGTGACATTTCCAAGACAATCAACAAGACTGTGTGAGTGCTGCGTTAACAACATGCCCAATATCCCCCTGTTTTACACAGGGGACTGGGCTCTAAAAGCTGTTATTGTTTCGTACTCACATTGTGCTTGGTGAGACTGGAAATGTTGCTTGCTATTGCCTGAAGCCAGTCCAAGCAGTCTTCAGCGGTGGGAAACTGTACAACTCCGCTGCAAACTCCATCCACAGCTATGACTTGGAAAGCATTTTTCCTGAAAGCGTCAAAGGAATAAAACATTACAGCAGGAGTTTTCTTTCAGTATATGTTGACATAACACTCGTGCATTTTAAAGTGTTTCTGGTGACTATCAGAATCTATTTTACAAGTTGAAAGAAAACAATTATTATTCATCGTCTTCATTTAGTACTCTTATTCCCAACCCTTGAATTGGTTTTTTTCCCCCTTTTTGAAAAATAAAAAATATTTTTTGTTTTGTTTAGTTTTTTTCTGGGAGCAACACAAATATTTGTGGAATAAATAACACTGATAATAACATGGTTTACATGGTTCTTAAAGTTCTTTATAGTTGAAATCTGAAAAAAAGTGATGTTAGTATGTATTCTGCTCACTTTACTCTGATACCCCTAAATCCAGCGCTACCAAAATGCCTTGAGAAGTCACCTAATTGGTGAATAGTCCACCTTTGTGTACAGTGTTCTGTAAAGGCCTGAAATGTTTGTCAGTTTACATCAGTGAACAATCACCATCACGAAGACTAAGAAACACATCTAAACAGCAGTAGAGAACAATGGTAACTCTGCAGGAGCAGCAGAGATGGTAGACTAATGGGTTGGAGGATCTGTTAACAGTTAGCACTCCACAAATCTGGTATGTATGGAAGGGTGGCAAAAAGAAAGAAACTATTGAAAGAAAGTCACAATATGGCTCTTTAGCAGTTTGCCCCAAGCCATGAGTGGAACACAGTAAACATAATAAGAAGGGACTCTGATCAAATGAGACTAAAATTAGGATCAAAGCCAGATTCCGATCAAAGCATGTTCAAGCGCTCCAGCGGCCCAGACAAAATCGTCAAACTGAGAATCAGTGGCAAGACTTTGAAATGACGGTTTCTGGACACTTTCCATTCAATCTGACTGAACTTTAACTATTTTTAAAGATGAATGGGCAAACATTTTAGCCTCAAGATGTGTAAAGCTGGTTGAGATATATTCTAAAGAACCTGCTGAGGGAGTGAATACAAGTAGATCCCACACTGATTTTTACAGAACAGTTTCTCCCACTTTATTAAAATGAATGACATTGTGTTGATTTATTACATAAAATCCCCCTTCCCCCCAAAATGCATAAAAGTCCATTATTGTAAAATGACAAAATGTGAACAGTTTACAGATATAATGACTTTTGCAAAGCAGGATATCAACACAGAAAACACAAAAGTAATGGACAAAGACACATTAGATTCATGTCGATGTTTATAATTACACATAAGCCTAATTACTTCAGTCTATAATACAACACAATAAAAATGTATAATGCTGTTTGAAAACTTATTCTTCATTGTACAAGACCTTCAGTAACAGGTAGAAAAGTTTGCATTCTTAAAATATAACTCCTCACATGAGACCATTAGTCTGTATTTACTTCTTGACACTGAGGGCTGGAAAGTTTTGCCTACCAAGGCAGAAAACTGCCTTACAGCAGATCTAAAGCAACTTGATAACTAAAACCCATAAATTAACATTCTAATTTTTAGTTTAGAGACAGCAAAGGAACAATAACTTCAGTCTGAACCAACTGTGAGGTTTTAAATGAGATTTATATTACTAAATGTTTTATTTGCTCCATCTTTAAAAAAAAAACACTAAAGTCTTAATATCTTTAAAAAAAACAACACAATAAAAAAGAGAACACATTTAAAGTCCTGTGATGCATGTTTATCATCACTCAGCCACAACAAAAAACTGAAAGCCTTTCCTGTAATATGGCCCATAAATCCTAAAAAAAACTTGAGCAATATCCTCAGCCAGCTGTCAGTTAATGGGCTAAAACCGGCCAAACCACAAGTGAGATCCATTAACGTCTAATCCGCAAGATTACTGCATCTATCACTTACAGGGTAATAAAAATGGAAATACATTTATTGACAGCTTAATGGCTTAATACGTCAAGCATGGAAAATTCATCAGATCAATTCTGATGCATATGCAAAGAACCCCTGTGCAAATAAAACTTTGGGAAGAGTTTTTAATGTTTTGATCCTATTTGACATTTAACAAAGAAACAAAGTTATAAAATATTATTAAATAATATCAGCAATTTTTACTTGCGTCATTCCGATTTAACGACAATCAAAATAATGCAAATTAGGTTTAGAAGGCAGGTCGGTGTATTCCTTAATGGTTTTGATATTTGAAAACAAGCCCAAAATGTTCACAATTTTATTGCTACAACAGTTTGATAGGTGTTTTGGGAAATTTTATGTGATATAACGATATAAAGTAGTAAAAATTGTGGAAGGAAAGAGGAAAGAAATAAGCCCACAATTTTCAGAATTTTACAAAGTAGAACATCTGAAAAGTGTGGATTCAGTCCCAATGAGCCTTCTTGGTAGGACCACCTTTTAAAGCAGCTATGGATTTTGCAGAATGTCTCTACCAGCTTTGCAGATCTAGATACTAAATATTTACCACATACTTTCTGGCAAAATAGCTCAAGTCATTTTGGAGTTTTGTATCTTGCCACAGATTCTCAGTTGGATTTTGTCTGGACCATTCAAACATGTGGATATTCTTTGATAAAAGCTACATTCGGGCTGCTGCTCACAGTTGTTTCAGTCAGTATTCTATTGATTAATCGATTAATCAGTTTAAAAATCTGCGAAGTTTTCATTTAACCACTTAAGCTTATACAAAGTTTAAAAAGAAAAAGAAGCATTTTATTGTCTAAAATGCAATAACATATAATTGTTTTAGTGTACGCTTTATCATTTGTAGAAAAGGATGCCTCTGCAGCTAAAAAAAATACTGCATACTGCATAACAACAACATGTGAAAAGCTCAGCCCTTTCTGCTTGACTTGTGTAGAGCTGATCTGTTAACTATTTTTTCAAATGACTAATTAAAATTGGATAGCAAAAGGCGATAATGGGAGGATTGGTGAGGTTAAAATGATGCTACTTGAGGAGTTCTGGGTAGAGCATATTTTAAAAGTAGGTTATTCATCTGAAAAAATTTACATATTCTTTGTAAAGTTTTGGCTTAATTGCTGCTCTGAGTGTGTTGTTCCTTCAACAAATTGCCTGTTTTAGAGCCTGTATACTCTAGTTAACAAATATTCAATTACCAAAGTAGTTGGTGATTATTCCTCTAATCCATTAATTATGATTAATCCGATTAATTATTGCAGTTCTAAACCTTTTCATTGTAACTTTCTCTGAAGGTCCTTCAGGAATTCTTCAGTCTAAACTCTTTTGCAGCCTGTTTTGCAGCCTTTTTTGCGTCTCTGTTTCCTGTTTACCTTACTTCAGAAAGCAAATGATTTTCAAATTTTGAAATTGTAAAAAACAGTCTTCACTATTTCTTCTAATTTTTGCACTTGTGTGGATTTAAATAAAATGTATTTAAATTGGTGATTTTGGTGTGGTTAAATAAGGAAAAGGTAAAGTTGAAAAACACTAAAGTGGTAAAAATAGTTTTGCAAGTCACTGTACATAATTTGTTAAAACAATAAGCTTTTTAACATATGATCTTACTGCTTACTGCTTTATTTAGTCTGTTTTGTGTGTTAGTTCAGTTGAAAGCAAAGTAAGTACGTAAAAAGGATGTTGTACTAGATTTATGAACTACTTACCACACGAAAAGTTCATTTTTATCAAAGAGAGCAAGGTATGACCAAAGGAGCCACGTTGAAAAATCATAAAAAACGGTCTATTTATAGATGGACCTCAGCAGAGTGCTCCGTTTTAAAATCCCCAAGAAAGAGATCTCAGCACAACTATTATATTGAGCCTTGAAGAATAAAAAAAATAAAAAAAACAGCTTCAAGATTCTGCCTCACAGCTCACCTGCTAATGTCAGAGCCGGGGATGTACTGCGACAAGCGTGAGTGTAACAGAGGAATAAGGCGCAGGTCCACCCATCTCTTCTCCCACCGAAGCCCCGGTGAAGTGGGCCAGGACGAGCAGGACAACGTGTCCTGTAACAGCGTGAAGGATAAGTTAGAAGAGGATTTTATTTTGTGTGTGTGAGGTCTTACACATATCAAGAGATGCCACTGCTGCAGCTACTGGTGTTGCAGATGTACAAACAGGCTGCAGATTAGAGCTGATTCACCCCTTTTCAAGCGGTAAAGATAGAGCGTCATGGTTATCAGTGCGCAGTGACAGTCGCATGGAAACAACTTGCTGGTAGTGAGACGCTTGTTGCACAGCTACAGGACAGTTATGGAATCGTTCAGTCACACATTCTGAAGAGAACAGTACCGTGTTGTTGGGGTGGTAGTTTAAGTGCAGGCCGCTGTCACACAAAGGAGATGATGTCCCACTACTCTGGTCGCTGGGAATGCCTAGAAAATGAAGCAAGTACATAACGGCTAAAAAAGAATGTATATGTTATTTTCTCCATCTGTCTCATCAACAAGCGCTCGTTACTTTGTTCTGCTCCATTGCTGACTCCTGCTTTGTGCCAATTTGTATTCAGCTGACTGACTGACGGCCAGTCAACCTGGCCTACATACGCATATAAAAGGATTTCACAAAAGCTTTCATGTCTGATGATGAGCTGAAGTTCTCCCATGAGACACAATCAATTACACCACAATGAGCAATGAGTCAATTCTTTCAGCTTGGTCTTTAGCGCCTTTTGTGGAGCTCGACACGAGTCTCCTTTCCTGTTTTTCTCTCCTTACCAAAGTTGCATCTTTCTTGATCTCAACACAACCAAGTGATCAATTTATTATGTTTAAAAAAACATTGTTCAATTTCATATGCTGTATAAAAAGACACAATCTTGTTGTTTTTTTTCTCGCTGTCTGATATTAAATCAAACCTTTTCTGTTTTAGGTCAATAAGGGATTACAATGTTTCTTTTTGTTCCATTTGCTAAATGCCAGAATTATCTGTCATTACTTTCTTGCTACCTAAAGCACTATGAAGTGCTTTAAGCAGTGAGTGTGACTAGAAATGTCCTATATAAATTCAGTTAATTTACAAAGCTGATCCAGTAATATTGGTTCTGTCAAAAGGAGCCAAATATGTAGAGGATTGTGCTAGGATACCCCAAATCTTTGAGCAAAACCTGAAATTAAAAGACATTTAAGCCATAAATACAATATATATAAGCATCTGACTCTTAAGAAAGTCCAAAAATATATCTAAAACCCGCATTATTCTGACATTTAGCAAATCCAAGTAATCCTAACCAGTTTAAAACATTAAACCTTTAGATTGATTTAGTGTCACGCAGAGAGAAAAAGTGAAAGTGTTGTCCATTCACTGTATATAAACGTCACTTTTATTTTTCTCAAAGAGGCTTGAGTTTATTGTTTCCAGGACAACCACTTCTAGACAGAAAATAAGACCAGCTAAAAATAATCCTGGTTAATTACTTTCCAGTGCTTCAGCGTTTGGTGGAGGGTTCTTACATGTGCAGTCCTCACACAGCGGCAGTTTCAAAAAGGCTGGAGTCTTCTTCAGGAACGACACCGTCAGGGTTACCTCTTCACCTGCGTTTCTCAAAACCTGCACCTACAAGTTACACAGAGTGAAGTTTTTTCTTCACTGGGGGAGAGGGAGAGGGTTGCTGAGGATGAGACATAGCATGGCAGTGTCTAGCTAAGAATGGAAATCCAAGATAAGGGATTTAAAGAAGCTGCATAGGATTTCTTACAGTTGCTTATGAGAAGGGATGAAAGAGGGAAAAAAGTGGCTTTGCATGTCAAAAAGATGCAAATCATCAAAATAAGACAAGATAAGCTGTTGAAAGAGTTGTTTCTGTGTAAGAAACTATGAAATATGAGCTGACAGCTTACCACTTCCTCGTGGCGATAGCTTCTGACATTTATTCCATTTATCTGGAAAACAACAGTAACATCAGTCCTCTGAATAACATTTCACCACCAAAAGCACTAAAGCTTTCTACAATATGATTAATGAGAGAAGCATATTATAATGCCTTTCGAAAGTATTCAAACTTTTACACAATCTGTGACAATATAGCTGCAAGTTTGGTTGGAATCTAATAAAATGTGTTTCACCATGACTGTAAGTAATGCACAAAGTTGCAAAATTGCAAAATGAATGGCAAATGATGCATGGTTTTCAATTGTTTATGAATAAAGCTCTGAATGAGTTATGTATTCACTCCTTTAGACTACCTCACCATCAAATATGAGGTCAGTTAGATGTGGGTATGTCATTTCACTGAATCGTTTTAATATGGTTTGATCTGAGCCATAATGTTGCAGCTATAGCTTTAAATTTAGTTGTCATATTCAAAAAGGTAAAATTTCAAACCAGTCTCTGGTCTTTTGCAGCCTCTAACATGTTCTTAGTTTTATCCAAAATCCCATCAACTCTGACCACCTAAGGTGTCAATGTAATAAAAAAAATAATAAAAAAAACACATCACCTCACTACAGTATGTTACTGCCACTACCCTGTTTATCAACCTAGCAAATCTAAGGAAAGAAATGATTGCCCATTCTTCCCTACAACATTAATGGTGGAGACTTGTCTAGTGTGTTCGCCAACAAATGCGATTATATATAATCTCAAAAGTGGGATTATATTATACCTAGATGGACTATGATTACTAATTATGTCTCTGAAGGCAGTTGGTTGCTTTAGATTTTACTTAGAGGTCTTAAAATAAAGGGAGTTGATGCCACACTTTTTTGATTTTTATTTGTAAAAAATATATATATATATCCTTTTCTTCTACTTTATGTGTATGCAGTACTTGGTTGGTCTGTCACATAAAATTTGATACGATTTTAGTTGTAAGGAGGCAAAAAAGAAAATAAAACAGCACTATAATTGTTCTCCACTGAAAGGTGTAAATATGAGCGTCATAATTACATGTCTCCCACAGTTACCAAGTGGGACACCATGTGCTATTTCTTTTTAATTAATTCCTTTGGCTGAAATATATGTGATAAATGAGACTTTTGCCCGTGTGGATGAGTAATTATTTCACATAGTTTCCGGGACATGTGGCACATGAATTATTAAATATACCGGGTGTGTTATTTTGCACAATGAGAGGAGAAAACATTAATGTGACATTTTTACCTGAAGGATGCCGTCTCCGATGAAAAGCAGCCCAGAGAGTTCAGCTGGAAACAAACAGAGCAACAACAAACACTTTATAGCAAGCACAAATTAGAAGGGCTGAAACATCGGGAGATGAGAAACATCAACAAAATGGATGTCGTACCTTTTTGTTCTTTTGATATTTTTGATATCACAACAGGGATTTTGTGCTCTGCTCCACCCTGTGGAGGCAATACAAAATGAGCCGGAACATAAAGGCAATAGAGTGTCTGACGCTGGTGTTGTTGCAGTTCGACAAGGAAATGATCAATAACACTTGTCCACACTCGACTTGAATGAGTCAGGTTGGGCAGCCTAATCAGCTGAGATCTAAATTACCTTGATGCTGAGACCAAACCCTCCAATCGTCTGCCGTCTGATTGTTACAGTCCTCTCCTGCAGTTAGAGGGGAAAAGATGAGATTAGGCTGCTGTCAGACCTGTCAGGGATCGCTCTTAAATTCAAATGCAGTAATAATGAAAGGGCATAAATCAAGATGAAAAAATGAATTTAAAAAGCACTCCATTTACTTTTAACGTGTACTGAAACTGCCAGAGTGGAGTCATATCGTGACTGTTTTTTTCTCCTAGATCCACATGGATGACTATGCCATCAATCTAATTAAAACAAACTAATTAGCAAAGCTTTCTTTGACATGGGGAGATCATGATCTGATGTTCAATAACAGACAGCAGTAGAACACATCATCATGGTTAGCTGGATGAATGAGAATGAGGCTGTTATTTTTGTCATGGCCTTAACCAAGATCAAAACTAATCTTTACAAATGATTTACAGATGATTTGCCCACGAGTCTGTTTTCCTTTCAGCAGTCTTCATTAAAAATGAGAATATCCTTATTTATAACAAAAATACTTTAAAATATGGCCTACAGCATATTTAGTTTAAAATTCTGATATTAAAGTCATTAGGATTCAAAATGTTTTTTTTGTTTCGCGTTCCACTTATGATGGTGAACTCCTAATTAAGAGAGTTTATTAAGAATTAGACACTGGGAGCAATTCAGCTGCCTGTTTTACTCTTCTCATTGTTTTCAGTGATTTAGCTGTGGACTACGTTATCATTCAAGAAAATCAGACAAAAGCAACAAGAATATAAACGGTAACAAGAATGTCAATCTCTAATACTTAGATATTATTATTAGCATAGTGGCAAAATGTTCTGGTCATATGTTTGCAAACACACATTAATGTCATACTGATTGTAGGATTTATTTATTTTTTATTTAACTAGTTAAGCAATCTAGTCATGATTCATTGGTGGCATAAAAATTTAACATAAAACTGTAATGATATTTAAAAAGCAAAAACTGTGTGCACAGGTTTGAAACTATTTTGCTTGTTTTTTGTTTTTCTTTCTTAACACAGGGTAACGATTATAAACACAGTTTTATACAACCATTGGCTTCTCTGATGGACACACAGGGGAAACTGCAAATAACGTTATGAGCTAATCACATGTTAGAGGGCTCAAAACATTTAGGCACCTATGTGTGGTGAAGATGGCTTGCTGCAGCTCAGAATGGGGAGCGGCGGGGATTTAAGTGTATTTTAATGTGTCATGGTTGTTGAGGCCAGATGGGCTGGTCTGAGCGTTTCTGAAACTACTGATCCACTGAGATTTTCCACCATCTCTTGGGTTCACAGAGAATAGTCTATGAAAGAGAAAATATCCAGTGAGCGGCAGTTGATGCCTTATTAATGTCAGAGGTCAGAGCAGAGTGGGCAGATTGGTTCGACGTGAGAGTAAGGCAACCGTAGCTCAAATAACTCGTCAGAACAAAGGTATGAGGAATGCTGTCTTTGGACACACAGGCGAATAAATGTTGGACCAAATGGGCCACAAGAGCAGAAGATGACAAAATGTGCTATCCCTGTCATCAATAATTCAAGTAGGTGGTGGAGCTGTAAAGGTGTGAGATATTTTTCTTAACACAAGTTGGACCTCTTAATAACAACTGAGCTCTGTTGTATGCCACAATTTGAGCATTGTTGTTGGTTATGAATATTCTTTGTGATCACAGCATTACAGTTTTCTCATTGATACTTCTAGCGAGATTATCAACAATCCCCAAACATGTCAAACAGTTTTTTTAAAACGTGGCACTTGATTTACTGTTCTCCAATGGCCTCCACAGTCACCTGCTCTCAGTCCAACAGAGCACTTCTGGGAAGCGGTGGAACGAGACATTTACATCATGGATGTGCAGCCAACAAATCTGTAGCTACTGAGGGGTGTTATCAAGTTAATATTGATCAAAGTCTCTTAGGAATTGAATTGTTGAATCTGTGTCATCAAGAATTAAGTACTTTCTGAAGGCAAAATGGGGATCAAGGCGTACCTAATTAAGTGACCAGTTAGATTAGTCTTACATACCGATAAATCCCCACTAATAGAATAGACTAATAGAAAGATGTTAGCTTCTGGCAGAATCCTTGCTGGATATTTAACCCCTCTTCTTGGCAGAAATTGTAGAGTTCATTCCACAAAAAACTCTATTCATTTCAAAACCAACTTTATTTGCAACCATTGAACTATCAGAACAAATTTCAGCCAACTAGCTTTTTAAGGTAAGATATATTTGTTCATAGTCCTCCAGATCAATCATTCCACCCACATTGTGCAATACAGGAAAAACTGGCACCAAAACAGATAATAAGAATTATGCTGTCAACATCCCGATTCACAGTTGGACCAGTGTCTTGTTTTGTTTTTTAAGGATTTTAAGGCTCACCTTGACACTTACAAACATTTTTGTTTTCATTGTGGACAGCAAATAAAATGTTTGTGCAGTTTAGCTAAAAAATCTTTCTCCAGAGGGTTTTTGCTTCATCCATCGTGATATCTGCTGATCTCAGCAGATATCACGATGGAATAAGTGTTTGTATCGAAGCAAAATTTGCATTCTTGGTAGCTGTCCTCTCAGAAACAGTTACATCTGAACCTGCTTTGACATAGGCATTGAAATATTGAAATAGGTGTTTCAGCAGTTTCCAGACTGAGCCTTATTGGATCCTGAATTGGAAAAATTCAGTTTGCTTTTACGTGTAATTGTAATTGGTGATTGGTTAAGGTTATGATCTCAAATGGTTGTCAAAATGTGTTTTGGAAGGCTTCTTGAATGATGTTCCCAAACCTGAACATTTTTTAAAAAGCTGGAAGCAAACCAACTAAAGAAAAGTCCTAACTCCAAAACATTTGTGCATTTGTGCAAGCAATAAAATATGCAGCCAGAATTATGCCCAAAGCAAGTTGATGGGAAAAATGGCTTTTCATGAATACATAAACATTTTAATGTCATTTTAGCTTTACCACACATTTGCAAGAATATAACCATTTCTAAAATATAAAATTTGCAAACATAAATAGGTTATTAAGTCTTGTGTAATGTGAATTCACAGCAATTTTTAGAGGCTAAAAACTTCCTCGATGCATTTTTGAACCAATTGGTGCAAATAAGCTTAACGCTGTTTAAGCATGTCCCTCCTCAGCCTTATCAAAACGGTGCCAGATGGCGACCCAAGCACAACAGGGTGGGAATGTGTTGGAACAGGAGGAAGGCCAACACATTCTGCCAGAACAAATGAAACATAAGGCCCCTCAGTCCACTCGTCTGACTCCGACGCAGTAAAGTTTTATCAGGGGAAAGTTTAACTCGTCTGCAAGGTTAAAAACATCCTCACTTGACACGCTAAAGATGTGTTTGGACTTCTGTGTCTTTGACCTTTTCGTAGATTAGTAACAATGTTTCGGAGGACGTGAGCCTCCATTTGTCTGTGAAGACTTTTATCCGGGAAAATGTTATTACATGAATGCCATTTTGGTAAAGGCCATGGTCTCTAGACTTGTTTCTCATGAGAAAGAGTGCATTTATAGACGCAAAGGAAAAGCCGTCGGAAGTGGTGACAACTGAGAGCTAAATGTTACATTCAACATAACAAGATCAGCAGGTGAATCACTATTTAATGAACATATTTCATTCATAGGGCATGATTCTACTGATGTAGATGTGTTGCGAACACGGGCAGAACCATGACTTTGACGGGGTTACTTACGCTTGAATAAAAAGGTTCTCCTGAAATGCAGATGACATCTTGTTCTTGAATGGTCAGAATATCTTTGGCCAAGTGTAGTCGAATATTAAATGGCTCCTCATTACCTTCTTGCATCAAATAAATCCCAGTCTTTGTCTGCAAACAGTCAAAGAGATAAAATCATTCATCATTCCCTCCCCGTGACAAAATTAACTGGCCATGAAATGAAATGTCATTGAGAACCATCGTTGCAGGATGAACATGGAAATTAGTTCTGGCTGATGTCTGTTATTTTCCATTTTTTTCCCCAGTGCTTTAATTGTTAATATTAATATCAAAACAAATAGGCAACCGTTTATATTAGAAATAAAGATAAAAATGGATTTATGACTTCAAATATTGAACTGTATTTAGAGAGTCTCGAAAATGATTTGCTTTCTGTGTGCTTTGTATTATTTCATAGACAAAGGTGCTCTCAGATTGCATCATCTCATTTAGCCTGAGAGAAAGGCTGCGGTCAAATCAGGAAGCTGTGACATGGAAAGACCAAAAGAAAAAAGAAAAATTAACTAAACCCTACGTTTGTTTCTTCCTCGTAACAAGCAAAAGTGAGGACTGTGCGTGTATTTCCAACGGTCCCTTAACAACACGCTAATCTGCATAAATTTGCATTCTGCATCTCCTTTCCTCCTTCAAGGCTAATTGTGATGCCGGTCCCGTCCTTGACTTAAAAAAAAATAGGTCTGAATAAGAGAAGCACCTTCACCTGATGAGACTGCTAATAGAAGAAAGCCACCAGTGTCAGCATCCTTGTCACCCAGCATATGACGCACATGAGCAGATAAGACACGGAGCTTCATTGCTGCTGGAAGTTTAAACTCGGGGAAATAGTCAGTTTGTATCTTTAAGTTGCGACGAGAAGCGCAAGAAACTGAGTCCGTCCACTCCCACCTGCAGCCGTGGTGTTGGAAATTGAATGAGTGAGGCATTAATTCACATTATTTGAAGTAATATGTGTCTGTGCAGGCATCGTTAGTGAAGCGAAATGAGGGCAGTAGTGTCTGTGTATTATTGAGGTCAGGCAGCATCTCACTTGACTAAGTGTCGTCTGACCTGCTGTGCCTCTTATACTGCAAATAATTAGCTTTATCTTCCATCCTATTTTAAGGTGCACCATCACTCCTCTTCTAACTGTCCAATCTGCATCATCATCTTTGCTCCGAGATAGAGTGTATTAAATTTTACTGATGACTTAAGTAGTGAAGCAAGGACATCTTGTTATAAACAGGGAGCATAATGTTAAGAGCTAACAGGGAGGAAAATATGAAAGGTGCAATTAAAAGTTGCTTTCTTTTTGCTATTTTTAACTTCATTAACTACATAAAATACCTTGCAAAAGTTGTACCCTTCAAACTTTTTCACCTTTTGTTAGAGCACAACTAAAAACCTCACCTCTGTATTTTATTTTATTAGGATTTTATATTGCAGACCAACACAATGTAGTGCAAAATCATTAAAGGGGATGTTAATAACTGTTCAGAGCTCTGCAGCTGATTCAGTTATCATTGTGCCTCCTGGCTTACCTAACCGTGTTTTAAACTCATCTGACTCTTTATCTTTATCACGACTATTATTTGGTCTTGCTGATATTGTTTCATCAGGTCCATTCGGGGGTATTCAAGTAAAGGGGGCTTTTACTTGAAAAGATAATGAAAAACAAATTATTTCCTTCAATTTCAAATAATATACACAAGACATAAAATTAAAAAAAAGGAACGTTAAAGTTTGAGGTTGTATAAAATGTGAAGGTAAAATTGGTGGTATTAGCACTTTGTAGAAACAGGTTAAAGACTAAACTATTCAAAATTAAATTAAATTAGAGACTCTGCTGTAAGTTTCTTTTTCTTACATTATTTCTAACTTACTTTTAAGACAAATGCCTAGAGCACTTTGCTGAGTTTGTAAGTGAGCTTTCATTTCTTCATGCTTTTCTTGAAAAGAGGTAGATTTTCCTAAAACTTGTTCAAATTGTGGTGAAAAATAGTTCATTAGGCTTTAAGGAGGCATTTTTAAATTTTATTTTGACTTTGGCTTAATTTTTGCTAATTTTCCGACTAGTGTCAGACCATCTTCCATGAAATGCTTTGTGGTTATGGCACCTAATTTAAGATACTCCTAACTTCCATGTCTCTAGCTAAATCTTTAAAAAATAATAATAATTCAAATTAAAAATTGCACCCTTAAATAGATTAAAAAAGGTAACTTTGTGCCCAAAAACTTTCTCAAGGAGTGATCAACTAAAATGATGATGAATAACCATGTATCTGTCAAGGTTTGTGTCAGACATTCACTGGAGGTTTTTTTTTTTTCCCAATTTGTCAAGGGTATGATTTCAAGCACTTTTCATCACATTTCGATATATTTTAATGTTGAGCATTTCTTCATTTGCTCTTCAAACAAAAATAAAATCCAACTGAACGACAGGACTGAACATAAATTTAAAGAAGATTGATATATTTTGTAACTATTTTTAAAAATGAAAAAAGTGTCTGGCTTCTTGGTATAAATGTATAATGGCGTGAGAAGTGATTTTAATAATTCCACATGTTTGAAAAATCATATGTGTGCTTCACACATTCTGAGTTGATTCTTTAAGTTACAAAAAAGTGACACAAGAAAAGAGGTAATGGTAATTTGTGTCAGGATTTGTGTCAGACAGTAGAACAGAGGATGGGTAAACAGCACATAAAAAAAAGGTGGAGCAACTGTGTGTTTCTTCTGGTAATGTACTCTGCATACAAATTTAATCAATCATTCAAATTACACAGTTTCTAAAGTTCTCCAAGTTCATCGGCGTGTGTTGCGAGATGGGTTACACCTACGTGAACAGCAGAAAAGAAAGTTACATGACATAGATGTTTAATCCGTTTAGAGATAATGCATTTCAATATCAAAGAGTGGAAAAAAACAGCAGCAGTTTTCCATCAACCCAGAAGTTAGTTAAATGAGGCCCCAAGAGTGAGAATGAGCATGAAGTCATGCTGATTCAGAGTAGTACGGAAGTATTTTTTTGTTCTATAATGATGTGTGCTTCATGATGAAGAAAGTACCACTGGCCTCATTTGAAATAAGCCCCATGGTTGTAGTTTAACCCACAATTTAACAAGTGGACTGAGGACGGATGAAAGTTAACTGAGATCAGATTGGTCAGGTAACATTCGCTGGCAGTCCAGGCTGGTTATTACAAATTATTGCTAAATTTGTAAGTGAGCTCTCCATGCTTTACTACAACTATGGTGTTTTGCACAAGAAAGCACCCACTTTGAACTTGTTTATGTTCTTTTGCATTACAATCCCAGAACTCAATGCATTTTATTGTAATTTATGATCAACACAAAATAGCACATAACTGCTTTCAGGAGGTTGTGTTTTTTAAAATAAAAATCCAGAAATGTGGTGTTTGTTTCTAAGAGAATACTTAGAAAACTGCATGTTGATGACATGACACCTCCAAGTCTTTTCAGGTATGTCTATAACAACTTTTTACATCTACATATTGAACTGGTGACCCAGACCTTTACAAAATATCTCACCACAGTGAAATGGAGGAAAAGAGTCTAGAAGAGTAAATGTTCAAGTCTCGGATGGTTTGTTCACAGTGATGTGTTTTCACAGCACATGCTGTAGGGTTTCTATGTAACTTGGCATATTATTTTGTAAGTTCTCTGTCTGCAGTGTTCCTCACCTTTAACAATATTGCTTTCGTCAAAGCTTTTAAAGCCATTCACAGAACAGCTGTTTGCATTGGAGTAGGAGGTACCAGAACTGTACAAACAGATACAATGTTAGGAGTGATTTCATTTTCTATCAATTTCACCAGTTTGTGTTGGTCTATAACATAAAATCCTGAATAAATCCCATTGAAGTTTGGCATTGTAGAATGACAAAATACAGAAAAGTTTAGGAGCTCAAAATACTTCTGCAAGACACTGCATAGTTAAGGATTGACTAATGACATCGAAGCAGACTTAAAATATACTGAATGTATAGCTGCAGACATTTTTATTGCAGTGACGGTGGATGCATTCCCTTACCTAAGCTATGAATCCGTCCTGTATATCCTGACTGCTCCTCCATAATCCCTGAATGTTTAAAGCCAAGACAAACTGTGGGTCTTTAAAACGGGTACATTGATATATTATATTGGGATGTGTAGCTTAAAACGCGGGAGGAAAAGCATTGTTGAACATTGCTCACATCTAATGCAGGCAGTGAAGCTGCAAAGAACTGTCGAGGCTTCTTCTTAGTTTTCCTTTTTTTTTAATATATATTCTCACAGTTACTGATCCAGTATTAAGAATGTGAAGTTTAAAAGCTTTAATTTTTCTCTTTAGTCAGCAGAGGTGGGCTTACACACAGAGAGGCTGCCAACACAACATCAGTCATTTCTCCATCAGAGCAAGCATGACTTACAAGAACCTCTGTCAAAACACAGTTATTAACATGACGCAGACAGATTTGACATGTGTCAGATTAATGTCTATGTCTATAATAAAGTCTGTTATGTGGTTCGCTCTGAAAGCAATTCCTGATTTTTTATTTTTTTGTTAAAACATTTGTAGAGCCACACATTGCCCCCCCTCCCTCCCGCTGACTGTGAGTCAGATCCTCATATGTGATATTACTTTATCGGCATGCGGAACTGGAGCTCGGAGCTTATCGCAAACGGTCACTTGAGACTCATGTGGAGGCGCATTCTAATGTGAGGTACGAGCTAATGCATGTAAAGCTGTCCTTTTGTGATCACATAGGATGTAGAGACATAATAAGATAGAAGTTCATCCTTTTTCAAGGCTAGGGTTTCACGTATCAAGAATAAAAACTACATTTTTAGGCCAATTATCTTCCCGGTCTTCCTTCAGTTAGTTGAGGTTTGTATGCTAGAGGAAAGATACACATATAACTAAACCTAACATCACACTGGCTTTGTAATTAGGGGACAAGATAAGGTCTCATCTGTCCCAAGTCATCCTGCTATACACATTTTTCTAAATGTACTGTCATGAACAAGGTGGTATTATATACTTTTTAAGCACATAGTGCCATTTTATAGCACAATCAATTAACGGTTACCTTCAGTTGTTATAAATATGCTCTATATATATATCAAACATAACTAAGAAGAAATTTGACTTTGTAATTTGATGCCTTGAATCTGGCCTCTGTCTCTTTAAGAAGCGCCTCAGTTCTCAGGATTGTTGGACTGAGAAGAACTTTGTATAGTAAGCTCAGCAGACTCGCAGTTCCACCAGGCGTTTGCTAATTGCTACTCATGCTAATCTTAAGGAGTTGAGGGAATAACATTATAACATGATGGAAAGGTCAAAAAAGTTCATTTTACGTAATGTCTATAGGTTGATTCACTCCGCTTCCATTTCTAAGAGAATGATAAACTATCTTCAGTATTTTCACTTGTTTACAACACTTCTCAGTGGCCTCAACTTGCTTTGAAATTATTTTAGAGAACCTCACTATCCATTGCTTGTTATTAGCAGCACCTGGATACAACATTGTTTTATTTATTGTGTTCAGATATATGCACCCTCTAACGGAAAGAAGATGCTTCATCAGACATCTTTTTTTTAACCACTACTACATATTAATAGCAGATATAAAGATGCGGCTTCTGTACATCCATCATCACCATCTTCTAAGAGGCTAACGTAGCGAATAAGAGGCAAAACCGTGAGAAAAAATGTTTCTCCTGCAGTCCTACTCTCTAGCTTTATGCTGGGAGGCTTAATGTTGTGTTCCAATGCTTGAAAATGCTTGGCCACTTTCTTTAATTACGGTCAATTGTCAGACTGATTAAATCCTACCAACCTCTTCATTTGAAGTCTTGAAATCCATGTGCTACAATGCAGTGAGAGATTCTGGAATGGAGAAAAAAAGCAAAATTAATTTAGGTCTGCAGGGACAAATGCTTAATGATAGGATGGAGTCATGCAGCAAAACCACACGGCGGAGTTTAAATCAGCATTGTTAGCAGGTTGCCCATACCCGTTATGCTCCACTATTTCTCATATGGAGCTTAGACAAAAGAGGGAAAGAGATTTTTCTATTTAAATGTGCTTCTTCTAAACTTGACTGAACAAGGAACCCCAATGGTGCAATTTTCTGCAGAAAACTGGAGACCATTAAGCATTAATGAATAATTTATTAGCAAAGGTGAGAGCCAAGGTATCCTAATAAATGTTTCAATATTGAATCCAGCCTCCCAGAAATGAACTGTGTTACTGTGTCTGATGGCTTGTCGCAGAGATGAGAAAACCAAGCCACAGTGGAATGTGCTGTATTATATTGCAAATAAAAACCTAAAGATCCTTAATACTAAACGGTCTATACTTTTACAGTTTTGCGCTCATGATATCAAATCACTTTGACGGCTGTCTTGAAGAAGCTTAATCTGCACCGCATCAGTTTTAATGAGACATGGCGGTCACTTGGATACAGAAAACAAGTGCAGGAAAAAGAAAATCAGCTCGCACTCAAGTTAAAGAACCAATGCAGCAGAGAGAGACTGAGACTTACCTCATCAGAAAGGCCTCCAGCTCTTTGAGTGTTGAGGTCTAGCCATCGAGCAGCGAGCTGATCCCTGATCTAAGCCGTAGCAGGGGGCCTCTCAGGATCATGGCTGTCAGATTTGGGCGGCAGGAGAGCAACACTGTCACTTCTCCTGGCTGGCTGGCTGTGTGTATGTGTAAGCAGCGTTATTCCCAGTAGAGCCAATGCTGGAGAGCAGATTGAGGTTATCGTTTGGAGGATGGAATCTCTTCTAAAGGTCCCTGAACTGTGGCTGCGCTGTAGTATCAGGGAGGATGGGGCTAAGATAACATTCTGCTCTTCCACAGAAGTGAAATCTGGAGAGAAAAAAAAGGATGAATTAGTGAATGTTGTTGATTGCATGCTTTTGACTTTGAATGAAAATATATCATTTACATTAGCAAGCAATACAGAGATGAGAGTTGTTATTGTAAAGCCAGCATGTATGTGTGGAATGTAGAATCTGAGGCAGCTCTGGGATTAAACTGGGAAATAGAAATGACACAAACTCAAGATATGAATGATTCTGATGATGGATCTGCTCAAACACTTCATACACAAACCTGTAGATTAACATGCAAGAGAGCAAAAAGAATTTTAATTAACTCACATTCTTCTATTTTCTTGGATTTTGCAAATACCAAGCATAAATGATTTTATTTTTCATGACAGTTATCAAATTCCAAAAGCATACCCTTGAAAATCCTGTCTCATTAGTATCCATTGTTTACTCAATGCCACATTAGTGTTGAGCAGCAGTGCTACTACTATCATCATTGTCCCATCTAAATCACTAGTGCAAACAAGCGATTTCTCTGGACAAAGTACATTTTATTCAAATACATGTTTAAAACATTTTTTACTATATGTACTTACACAACTTCTTGGTAATTAGCTGTACTATTTTGAGGACACTATTAATTGAAAAACAAAAGTTTAGGTTTTCTTTATTTACTTAATGTATTCTTTTCACAGTACATTTTGCTATTTATGTCAAATTTGAACAATGTCTGGTGCAATGACAAGTCGAGAACATATGACAACTATAATCTGAAATATTATGAAACAAATCTATTCAAATAATTAGAAAATTGCTTTATATATGTTTGCAAAGTTGTCTATATTCTCATCTAGACTTAACTGAGCTTCCAATTTTCCTCAAATGAACAAAGACAAAAAAGCACTTTGCTTTGATGTCAATAATGTAGCTCCAGTCATGAGCTCTTTCTTAGAGATTCACAGTGAAAATAAAGAATGATTATTGTAAAAACTGTATTTACACAAGTTTAGATATATTTTTATTTCAAACAGCATAAAATAGGATGCCCAGAGGCTCTGTTCTCCCATCCGTACTGACTAACATGCTTCCCTTTGGCCATGTTTTTGGGAAACAGTGCATTCTTGGATCTATTTTTAATAAAATATAGCAACTCGGTTTCTCTTTAACAATTGCTTGTTGGTTTTCTTTGGTTCTAGGACTCTTTGCAAAACATTTACTTTGGATCAAGGTACTCTGAAGCCTTTTGTGAAATAGCATATCAAGGATTTGAATGTGATATTTGACAGTGATTTTAACTTTGAGAAATTACATTTCTCAAATTAGGTTTTTATCTAAATGCAATTATTTTAGTAATGTTAAGTTATTTTTTCATTACTTCCAAAATACAGCAATTCTTTCAATTTTGATAACCCAGGTCTTCTTAGCACTGGGTAACATAAGGATTAGCTACCTATCAGTTTTAGGATTAGGCACATAATTTTTGTTACTGAACTACAAATCTTGTCTCAATATAAATCTCTTACCTGTATCTTAGGATCCCGACACACAAACAGAAAAGGCAATATTTTTTGTACTTGTTGACTTGTTATATTTAACTATTGTTATTAACCACATAAAGAATGCACAACTTAAACATGTTAAGAATGGGGGTAGATCTAGATATGTTGGACAGAGAAGTTTTCATACAGTGTCCTACATTTTTAGCGTGACAGTACTAAACTAAATTTAGTTTTACTGCTCCCGTAGGGAAATTTGTTGAAGCCTTTGCATCACACAAAATGTATAGCAGACAAACATTTTTGTTTAATCATAACAATAACAACAGTTTGAGATCATCTCAACTCACATCAGTCCATACACTAAGGCATCTCTTTTACACAGCCCTGAGCTTTTCCAGTCCTTCAACCTTAACCAGTGTTTCTTAACAAGCTGATGGAAAGAGAAAAATATGAGTTTGCATACTAGATGCATTTGCAGCAGATGATTATCTACCAGAGTGCATGGGGTGATATTCTGTATATAGAAGATTAGATATGTCATTCAGTGTCCTTTTGTGCTTGCCTAAAGGACAGAATGCTCATAAATCCTCTGGAGGGAGTGGTATCCCTTTATCTCCATCTCTCAAGTATGTTGAGTGATGTTATCTTTTCTCAATAGAAAAATAACAGACAGATTTCTTCTTAAATAAAATAGCATGAGAGTTTCTATATAAGGATAGTTTGTCCACATGTCCATAAAGAGACATTGTAAGATTGTGAAGGACAAGTCTTCATATTCCACATTCCAATAAAATATTTGACCAATCCAATGGAGTCTCACTGCAAAAGATGCTCACACCTAATTGAGAGGACAGTAGTGAAGATGCTAATGCACAGAGAGCGTGTCAGGAGCATCGTGACAGCAGAAGAGAAACAGAGGACATTTTGCACTTTAGGTCAAGACTTAATTGGGTCATGTTTTATCTATTTTGCCAACAATATGGACAAATAATATAATGTATTTACTTTCCTCTCATGAAAATGCAGAAAAATCTGCAGGAAAAATCTGCAGGTTTTAGTTTTTTAATTAAAATACACGCTGCTTTACTTTTTTTCTTTTTTGTTAAAATAACATTGCATGTTATAGACACCTAAATGAAAAAAAAAATTAAGATTTTACTCCCTTACATTTGCTCATTGCAAATGTATTCATACTAGTGAAACCTCCCCAATTTTATATGTAATCACAAACTTCAAAGTAAAATATGTCTTTGGGATTTCATATGGTAGACCAACTTAAAATAACACTTGTCCGTGAAGTGTGATAATAACGCTGCATGGTTTCCAATTTTTTACACAAATAATGCTGTGCATTTATATTCATTGTCCCAAGACAATGGTCACTAGAAATGTGGGAGTGGATAAGAGAAAGGTTGAGCAAATTAGTTTAAAACTTTTGGGATACATACTGCATGCCAGTCATGTAGGACAAAAAACTGACAGTAAATCTACCATAACAGACCAGACCCACCCTGGAACATGGTGGCAGTGGCATCATGCTGTGTTGATGTGTGTGTTTCAACAGGATGACAATCCTAAACACACACAGCCAGATACAATGGAGTGGTCTACATCCAAGCTTAAAACAATGCTTTAAAGTGATCCAGTAAAAGTTCACACCTAAATATGAAGGAGCAATTAGAAAAAGATAAAATTACATTTTGTATTTGTAACATCATCAAATGCGTAAAAGTTTAAAGGCTTTTGCAAAGACACTGTAAAACAAAATATTTGTTTCATCGATCTGTTGCAGTTGCAGGATTTTTTTTTTCCAAGTGCTCTCTTATAAAACAACTGCGTGATTGACAAGACAGGAGCCAGAGTAAATGTTAAGACATGCTTTAAAATTGAATGTCTACAAATGGTCAGCTGAAAGACATGTCTGCAGCTAGAAGCAGAGCACTTTCTCTTAACAGGTCCTCCTGTGCAACCTGCAAGACAGCAGCACTTCCCTTTGTCCTCTGAGAATCCAAAGATTAAACTATGAACCTTTTGTGTCATTTCAGCAGAGTCAGCGTTGCTCCTTTTATAATAACGGCATCAGGTATTTTCTGTCCTATCAGTTTGCTAAGCACTGTGTTTCTAACAATGCTCTTCCTTTTGACAAGAAAAGGAAGCAAGCACGCAGGAAGGAACAGGGCAAAATCGCTCGGATGATGTGGCGATTGCAACATGACATCTCCATCTTTGAGAGCTGAGGACAGCTGCAGGCCATGCAGGATGACAAATGGCCCTTGAAGCTTGTAGGTGAAGCAGCTGTCCTCATTGAACTCCACTAAATTCAGTTTTACTCTTCAAATACTGCGATGGGTTTTATTCAGTCTCCTGTACACTCGTGTCATTTGACCCAGAACAGAAAGTTCCTGAGACTTTTTTTCTTCTGAGAGATGATGATAGGCATAATGTTTTTTTTTTATTAAAAAATTACAGCATCAAGAGATCATGAGCAACAGCAAAAACACGGCACATAGAACATTTCCCATTTCTGTCCCTGATGGAAAATTACATTTCTTCTGCAAAGAGTATCTTTTGAAGATCAAAATCCCATCTTAAACAGAACATTTCTTTCCAAAATGAATCAATGTAATTTGAAAAATGTGATCAGTGATTGGAGTTTTAACTCATAAGATTGCTTTCTACTAATTAATCTCCACGCTGCAAAGAAAACATATCTACAATTGTATCTTTCCAACATTGATAATGTGTTGATCAGCCTCACATTTTAATGCTAAGCATGCAATTTATGGGACAGCAGAAAACAGTGTGTTTACTGGTAGCTAGCAGGTGCAAGATACATATAGATCTAACTTAAATCACAGCAGCCTACATGTGGTTACTTGGAGCAGGGTAGAGCTTAATATAGCCTTTCTGACATATGAAATGAATGTTTTTTGTAAAAACAGGAATAAGAAACAGGACCTAATTTTACACAAAGCACCAAACAAAAACAATTTATCATGTTGAAGAAACTACATTTCAGGTAGATATTTTTTCTCATGCATAGTCCACTCTAAATACAAACAAATCCTCTATTTTACCTAGTAATATATCAACATATCACTAAGAGTATTTTTATATTTTATATCTGAGATTTACCAATACTTTGTATTTCTCCAAGTGGAGAAATATTTATAACAATCAAAGATGAATCTCAAGGATTATAAAAAAAATAGTGATTGTTTTATAAAAGGACAGATGTTTTGATCCATAAGTGAAGCTGATGTTTTAATCCCTTCATTTTCTCTTGTGTATAAAACTATTACATCTATAATGCAAAGTTTCCACAAATAAGCCTGAATGTATTACAGTTGTAAGAAATGAAACTGGGATGAGCAGGCCTGATTGCAATAATATGTAATAATATATTACTAACTCCGAATTTTTATGTTTTAAAAATCCTTAAGCTACTTGTCAAAAGCTTCACTGACGTAATTAAGACTTATCAATGTTTCTGTTGCACATTTATCATTGTGTTTTCCCTTTGACACAATGAAACCATGGCCACTGACACCGCTACCTTTCTAACTGACAAGTTATCAGCTTTACTCTTACATGTGTGAAATGACCTGGATCTGATGCTTCTATAGAGCAAAAGTTATTTTCTGAAAAGATTGCAAAGAGCCTTCTTCTGTCCTCCTGTCTGCTTGGTTTTAATAGAGACCATCAATCAAATTACCCAGAACAAATACAAGTCAATAATCCAGTTTTCTTTTCTTTTAAAAGGGAATTGGAAGCATTGTTCTTTTGATTTAGAAGATCTTTATATTTTGTAGAAGAAAATATCTTCACTGCAGCAGGTCTACAGAGGAAAAGTTTGACCAGTTTTATTTGTTCTCTTTATGGCAATAAAAAAACTTTTTATAACCATCCAACAGAGAGCTGCAGAAATCCTTTACTGCGTAAAAGTAATTATATGAAGTGAAGGAAGAACAGTCTAAAGCCTCGAACATGTTACGTCACATGTTGCTCGTACAGCCGCTTATTGTCACTCACTTCTAAATAAAAAGTGAAACTTTGTTTTGAAAAAGCAGCTCTGACTATCACGCGAAAAACACATTTCAAGTTATAAGATCATAACATTTTTGACACTAATTCCATAAACTGCTCCATAATTTTAATCATCTGCAATTCATTCTTGATGGCTATGGCATTCAATAAAAATTAAGTGGAAAGCTAAAACTGCACATCACACTGAACACACTGCAGTGTTATCCTCTGGGGATATTCTTCTTGAGACAAAATAACTGGTCAGTTATTGATGTTGTATATCATTTTCCCTTCATAATTTGGTTTCCCAAATGTCCTTTAGAAATATTCATTCAATGCTTTGTTCCAAACAAAAACATGTTCACAATCGAAACAAGCTATTTTGGAAAGGTTTGTGTGCAAAAACGGGTTTGGACTCCAGTTTTACACTGTTCAGTCATTATGTAATAATATCTAAACTGTAGAGGAAATGAGGTTTTAGTGGAAACATCTGCGTATAAAATGATGTGTGATGCTTCCTCTTCCCCTGACATATTAATAAGGCCAAAATGTCCCTCTGACTTTTTCTCCTGCAGCGAGCAGGCTCATACCAGGAGGCTGTAGTCTGAAACATTTGCGTAAGAACATCTTGTATTCATCAGGGGCCGTTTTGTGAGCCGCCAAGAGGTGCAACTCCTTAGCCCCCCCCCCCTCATCCTCGTTCAGATTATGTTCAAGATCGATTACTGAGAAATGTTCTGAGTGTCTCATCACGCTTTCAATTCTTTTCCCGCATTTGTCAAAAAAATAAGACTTTCATTACCTTTTAAGTCAATACCTGCAGCTCCGGGCACAGCGAGCGGTGCTCTCTATGCCAAATGTGCATGAATGATAGACAGAGAGGTAAATTAATGATGGACACATTTATAGACTGAAATCCTGACCTTGCTGACTATGATGTATGTCCATTGGCTGCAGAGAACCTCTAGATAACAGGTGGGTGCTGGTTTATATAATTTCACACACTATTAAAGGACAAAATATCAGAGTAGAAACAGATAAACACCAGATATACCCGATGATACACAATAGGGAAATTGCCTCTTTAGGTGTCCTCTAACCTGATTGCTAGCCTTTTTTTTTAAATAAATGATGCATTAGCAGAGGAAAGGACACATCAGACCGTGTAGATACAGTTTTTGTGCCACTCTGAATTTAATTACTATATCATTCTGCTTAAGCATAAAGGTTCTGAATATATTAAGCATGTAGTTACTTTTGGTGTTTAAACCAATGAGCTCTACACTGCCTTACAGGAAAAGACTTTTGGATCTGGAAATGGCTCCATGCTAAGTGATGAGTACATGAAAGGATTTAAAAGCTCAGCTCTTTCCTGAAGGCTTGCTCGCTGAAATGATGCACATTTTAGGAACACATGTGCTGACTGAATGAATACAAAGTAAGAAATATATCCCCCTATCTCTCTCTGTTCCCTCTCTCTTCTGCTCGGGCTAATTATTTTCAAATTCAAACTGTGTTGGGTAAAACAAATTAGTTTCCCGGAGAAGAACACTCATTTACATGATAAACCATGAAAAATAAAGATCTAATTGGAGTTCAAGGCAACATTGTGAAATTTCTCAGATTGATTTCCTGGTTGTACTTCATTTTAAAATGCATCTTAATGCCACAATTACATACTGTGTAAAAATGTGGAGTCATACCACTTCATCGTCTTAAGTATTTCCACAACTTTGCCTGGTACTTTGCCTTGGTCAAGCATGACAACAAGCTCAAGGAGTAAGACTATTTTTGCAACACTGTAAACTCTACCAATAAAACCAAAGTTATAGGACAGGGAATAGATGTAAAGTAGTTTTTCCATAATAGCTGATGATTTTCATGGACTTCCAGTATTCATTCCCAACCAAGTTCATCTATAACAAAAATTATGCATCTATACACGGATATTTACAGAATGAGACGAGGCAGAGTGTAATGACATGTAAAGGTGAAAAATGATCTGATTAAATCCTGTATTTTGTGAAACACAGATGATCTACAGAAACAAATTTGATAATTACTTTGATTAGAAAATACATTTTCTATCAAAGAGGTCATTTTCTGTCTGAGTTTTTCTGTTAGAATAAAACCCTTTTGTGTTGTAACACATTGAAAAATGTCACATACACAGAGAAGTGTGTTTAGAGTGATAAAAGTAGGTAGCCTATTGAGAGTCTGAGAGGAGGGCGGCTTTCTTGCTTTACATTTTCTTTGAGTCTTTAAATTTTAGCGAATAAATGTTGAATATCATCCTGTATATAGCAATTGATACATTCCTCAGCATTTTGACATTCTTATAAAATGCCATTGCTCAACAGCTAAAATGACTTTTATGATCTGAAATGCATGCCTCATATTCAGAATTAGTGAATGTACAATTTTTTTTTTTTTACTTTCCTATGTGCAGTCGGCTCAGCTGTACATCTGCTTTTAGTCATGATTCACAGTTTTAAAAAAAAACATCACCATACATTACCCCAGGTAGGACATTATTTGTCAGACTGTGATGTACTTTGTTGTCTGTGGACAAATTAATGCACTATAATCTCAGACAAAGCTGTACACAGAGTTTTATAAATCAAGAGAAAGAGCCTGAGAGGCTGAAGACAAAACATTAGTCTTGTGATTTTGCGCTTTTCTTTCAGTAGTGGTGTCCACAAGGCTATCGAACAACGGTTGGATGTGCTTGGTCAAAATCACTGCCTCTCATTGTTCAAGGTCAGAAACAGCTCTATAGTTGCACAAGCACTGACAGACATTTTCAAATGGCTACAATATGTTTGTTGTTTTTATAATTGTATCGGACAGGGCTCCTGGTCAAGTTACCAATATATAATCCCTTCTTATTTAATTTCTTACCACTAAGCAAACCTGTTTATTTTTATGTACTCAAGCCATTTAGTGTTAATTTCTCTTGTTAGGTGAATACATGATTTGTGGAGATAATATTACTAGAAATGGTCAAACCTTCAGGATTTTTACACAATGCCAATTAACAAATGTAATCTCAGAACACTTTTAATGTTACTTGGACTGAATTTATCTCATGCTTTTTGAGTTTAATAACCACCCACAGTGAATTTATACTGCAGTCTCCATCACCCTGCCACGCGCTCAGTGATCACCCAACCATATACCAATATGCAGATCTGTAGGCAACTGAGGATAAGTGCCTTGCCTAAGGACAAGTGAATGTGCTGGGGAAGGGTGGAATCGAAACCCAAAACTTTCCAATTGCAAAACGACTATTCTACAATGTACAAAACAAATAGATTTAGTTTGTATAGTTAAAATTATAATCACTATAATTTAACATCACAGTTTTACAGCTTCACTTTTTTTAAATGCCCGTACACACAAGACAATATCGACTTGTAAAGAAATAATTAACAATCTAGAAAACAAGTTCTTTATTTGAACCAGATTAGAACAAAGCAGGTGACTTGCTGAAAAAGTGTTTCAAGCGCTTCAATGAGCTGAAATTTAAACTTAAAAATGTCTCAAGACAAAACTGAATGGAATGATAAATTAAAAGAAAATCTAAATTACATGTGCAAATGTTTTACATTCAAGCCACTTTTCTCCAGAGTCATTTTGAACTTAAAATTAGTGAATGGATGTTCTGCTGCAATACTGTAGGCAACAATAAACTTGATCGTCTGCCTGGCTTGTTGATCTGTTTGCTGCTGTCTGCCGCTGAAAGGCATCGTGGAGAGGGGACACTTGGGCAGTGCATTTACCAGGGCATGTCATTTTTATAGATGCATTGTGCTTTTTCAGCGCTTCAATTCAAAATGTAGAACCACGGGGGGTGTTTATGAGAGGTTCATTTACATACACTTTGAGATGTGAACCCAGACATTGGGCTGAGCACCAGAATGAGAAAAAGGAGAGTCAGATTGGAGCATGTGTCAGCACAGCAACAGGGCTGAACACAAGCACAAAGAAGGCGGAGCAAGAGTTTGTCAGAGTGTATTGCATGCCAGAAGTGTTGAGAGAGCAAAATATTTCTACATGATAAAAATATTGTTTGATCACATAGATATATGCGCTCACAGCAGTCTCGTTAGATGTTCACATTGGGGCACAAATATAACGCCATAATTATGGAACTGCACTTCCAGGTCCATAATTGGAGAAGTAGATAGTTACTTACTTCTCTGAGTAAGTAACCATCTTGCTCAGAGAAGTGTGGACCTAAAACACCCACATCTCCCACAGATGTGATGCCCATTGCTTCACATAACCTGGAAGGTTGATGGCTTCATGTCGGAGCGTCGGTAATGATGCTTGGAATGTTCACCCTTCAGCATTTCTATTCTCTCTCCTCGTCCACACTCCACCCACTCTGATTATCAGACTGCCCTAGCCTACTCACCTTTATATCTGACTACAAGACACAATGTACACACATAAATAAATAACTGGACCACGGCCAGTTTGAGGAAGGGTCTTGCCCACTGGGAGACTTTCAATGTCAGAGTCTTTCATTTAATTTTCTCAAATGACTGGGCCAATGTGACCTGAGATTTTTTGTAATTGCACCAGTGTGAATTAAGTTGCATGTGTGACCAAATTGGTCTAACTCTAGAACCTTGGCCTTGATCAAACCAAAGTAACATTATGTTACTCGAATACATTATTAGCTTGAGTAATCCTTCCAGTAGACAAGTAGATTATAAAAAAATTACTTAAAATTCTTGTTTGTCAAAACCAGTACAAAATATTCCCAAGGCGTGGATGAACTGATGTAAAAGTTATGGGTACAAACCACTAAAACCAGATGCCATTCCAAAGGTTTAAAGTGCTTTTACTGAGATGCCATACAAAACCCAGGAGCTGCCAGAGTTTTCTCTGGTTGTGTTGAGCTTAAAGTAACACAGTGTCTTCTCTTCTTTTTGTGGCACACTGCTAGACAGCTGGCTGAAAAAAGACTATTAAAATGTTCCAATCTTTAAGACAAATTCCACTCTTTGCAAATATTATCAGCTACAAAAAGACACACTTAGCCCCACACTACAAACTTTATTTTCACTGTAAAATCTTGAAGACAACAGCTAAGCTTCATAGGTATACTATATTTCAATTGTTGCTTAAAGTAAAAGCAGTTAGATCCTGATTTTGCTTGAAGTCAAAACCATGGTATTATTATTACTAAGGGTGTAAGAATTTAATACTGGACCATGCTTAATTACTGTCACTGATGAGCTGCTCCAGCTCCACATAAACTTCTGTTGCAGACAGCTCCACAGCTGTTCGAGAAAGCTATCAGTGCCATTTTGTGCATTATCCCTGACAAAAAAAAAGTAAATCTGGAATGAGTTGAACACTGCTTGGGGCTATTTTAGTCTTCCATCTACTGATTAAATGGATTGCAAATATTAAATGGAAACACAGTAATGCAAATTACAGCATGAGCCATCAAGGCTGAGCTGCTCCCATATCGTGGCTTCAGAGCAGCAGTGCTTAATGAACAAGCAGACTCTTAACACATTAATCAAATATGACCTAAAATTGTCCAATGTGGGCTACTTCCCAGTTCCAAAGTGTACAGAAAACACCGTCCGCCCACAACAGAAGCCCTCCTCTGGAGGTGCAGATGTTATCCGACTGGGTTTTGTCATGTATATGTTAAGTGATCATTTATCATTATGGATAATCTAACCCCTTATTGGTTTTCTCAGGGCAGTCATCACCACGCGTGTGTAGCTTTAAGTGAGTGGGTCTGTGTTGCAGTCCCGGATCCTCTAAATCAGATAGGCTGGTATATGAGGTGCATATAAATGAGACTTGTGCCGTCCCCTTCATGAAGAGTTGGGTGTGCATTCGCTTCATTAGCCATCAGTCTCTGTTAAGACAGAGTAATGGTTTTCTTGTGGCATGACAGTGATGCCATGGCACAGACCGTCAGTATATTTTCCCCACAGAGTCTTCTTTCTGGGAGAAATACCCACAGTTTATTTTTATTGGTGCCGCTCATATATCACTCTGCAATAAAGCCGCATTGCTCCTCCTCCTCTTCCTCCACGAGCTTAACATCTGGAGCAGCTTGTATGGATGACTGACCAAACATTTGCTATAAAAACCCCTCAGAAACATCAGGTAGGATACTTCTTCTTCCCTGCTGCTGAGCTCCAGGGCTCTGATGTAATGAAGATGTCTAGGATTGCTGTTGTGGACGGTTTAGGTTGAACAATCGCTTGGGGAAATCCAACAAAATGTATTGTACACATGCACAAATACTGGCTTTGTTTGTTGCTTACACTTCATGTTAATTTCCTGTTTCCTATGTGCAAATATGACGAGTGATTTAAAAAGTTTGAATTTTCAAATTCAAATCGGTCTCATGGATTATCACTAAAGTTTATTCATCTAAAAATAAATTGTTGCTCTTTCCAAGAAGCTACAATCTGCACTGATAATGGAAGAATAGCAGTTTGTTTGTTTTTTTTTAAATAAATATTTCCTTTTTTTAAAAAAACATAGAAAAACTAATAGTTTACTAAGGTTTATAGATGTCCACTGTCTAAGGATAGATACTAATTTATCACTGACAGCTTTATTTAAAATATCCCACCCCTTTTTTCCGCTTATATCTAAAATAATAAAAAAATTCTATTAATATCTACCTGCTGCTCTTACAAGGCAAATATATATGTTTTTTAAATTATGCATTGGTTATTGTGGAATAGTCCAACACTTGTTGCAGCATTAGATGGCCAGCTGTACCACTGATATGCGACCTCCCTAATGCCCAACTAATTAGTTTAGAAATACTGTACATCTGGACACAAAGGACAAGCACAGAGAATCCTCAAATCCTCATGTACTTAGGATTTAAATAAATGCTTGTATTATTAAATAATTACAAAAAATTCCACCAAATAATTCAATGTCCCCTTAAAATAAAAACAGAATAAACAAAGCCAGAATAAATAAAACCTTATTTTATCATTCACAGTTTTTTTAGTTATTTTTTTTTACAAAATCTACTTATGTTAATGGAAGAATTATTCTTATTATATATTTTTTAAAGGTTTTCTCCAGCTCAAGGGGCCAACAATGGTGTGATAGGAAAGTGGGTTATGAGAGAGGAGGAAGACAGGCAGCAAAGGTCATCAGCCCAGGACTTGAACCTGTGACAGCCTCATCGAGGGGTAAGGCCTCCGCATACGTGTGTCGCATAATTTACCCCTATAGCACTGCCATGCCTGAAGATAATTATTGACATTTTTTGTGTATTTTGTTTTGAATGAAATTACTCTATGCACTTCTCATAGGACTGTAGTCGTTTTCTTTTTTGATCCTGGACTAGACATCTTTAAGTTTTTTGTTTTGGACTTACAACCAGGCTACTAAGGCAAAAAGAAAAGAACATAGAGAAGATGGGTAAAATCAGCTTTACTCAAACACAATCAACTTAGCCTAACACAGAATGTGAAGCAAATAATAATCTCAACCACAGATTGATCTCCCCCAACAGGGAGCTTAATCCCGGTCCACTCTGTCAGATCCAGCTTCTTAGAACATAGGAAAGCTTTCTGGGTGTTCAATACTGATGACACTTTCACACGGGGACCCACTCGTTCCATGCAAACCAAAGTCTATCCACAAATAGTGTAGCTGCATCATATTATCCAGCTAATGAGCTAAAGGGAGTCAGAGATTACATTGAGTTTTTCCTCCCTAAGAGATTCAGAGATTTAAAACATTTACCCACATCATTTCATCTTAATGAAAGCAAACTACCCACTAGCTGCTGCTTTGCAAATTCATATTTTAAACTTATAACTATCTTGCAGGACAAAAACCTGCTTCCCATTCAGAAATTAGATTTAATCCGCATTCAGCCTTGAACGTTATGATCTCTTGTTTACAAATCACCAGACAGCTTTCGTGTAGGAAGTATGGTACAATAACCTAATAGCAGCTTGAAATGTAAAATAATATAGAGATATTATTTTATTGTTTTGAGAAGAGTTGCTAAACTAAGATTTAATTATTAAAAATCAGCTGGCCTGCTAAAGTAAGCAGGAAAGCAAACAATATCTGGAGGCGAAAGGTCAAAATGAAAGTTATTTCATGCTACATTATTCAGTACAGTGCTCACTTTTAAGATCAAAATAATTCTGAGAACAGGACATGTGACATTAAAAAGGTCACTTATGCTTTATTCAAAGGAAAAAAGAGTAACCCTTGAATATTTAGAGCAGCTCGATGACATATCAAGTGACTAGGTGTTGCTGGGGTAGTGCAACAGCACTTTGAATGTGTTAACATACAAAATTAATGTCAATGCACTCATTCCCTGCTTTAAGTGACACTTTTGGACTACTGATCCCGCTTATATATTAGAGAATGATTATCTGGTAAGGATTTTTTTATCAGAGGGTTTTGACAGAAAGGGACAACAAAAACAGATGAGAAGCATTTTCTTTTCTTTTTCAAAATTGACTTTGTATCATGCCTGTGTCAGTTTGAGTGCCATATAGCAAAGATGGATTCCGAAACAAAGTCGTCTCACGGCCTGATGTGCAGCTCACACAAGAGTGACAACCTTTTCACCTGTTCCCTTTATCTTTTTTTCTCCATCTTGAGACAGCGCGGCCCTGTCACTTGGTCAAAATGCTCTTTGATTTTGGATATAAGCAGAAAAAAAGGTAATGGGGTTATGAAATAAAACTGTCAGTGACAAATTAGTATCTATACTTAGACAGTGGATGGGTCCTTGAAGCACATCGAACCCAAATGGGCCCAACCTCTGAACACATCTTTTCAGGGTAGGTCCAAACTAGACAGGCTGAGCAGTACTTGGTTTCTGGCTCTCCTTTACCTTTTAGTTTTATGTGTATCAAACAAATATATGCTAACTTTGCAAGAGCGGTCTGTTGTGCAGTATCTTGCAAAAATATTCAGATCCATCGACCCATTTAACTTTGCATTTTAAAACTACAAACGTCAGTGCATTTTATTGATATCTTATATGATAGACCAACACAAACTAGAATATAATTGAGAAGTGGACGGAAAATGAAGCATGTTATAAAAAAGTTTTACAGCTAAAAAAAAAAAAAAAATCTGAAGAGTGTGGCAGCCACATTCCATTTGATTTGGCTCCTTTACTCTGATATCCCTAAATAAAAGTCAGTGCCACTAAATATCTGAAGAAGCCAATGCAGTTCCCCTTTGTGAAGGATTTAAAGGTTTGGTGAACAAACACTGTCATGGCTTAGGACTTGAAGACAGTGCTGATGGCATCATGTTGTTGGGATGCTTTTCTTCAGCTGCCAGGGAAACTGCATGGTCAAGTTTGTTGGGAACCAAATTAGAAGGAGCTAAATACAAAACAGTCCTGGAATAAAAACTCCAAATTGCAGCAAAAAAGACTAAGTTCACCTCTCTGCAGGACAATGATCCTGAAGATACAATCAGAGGTGCTATAGCATAGTTAAGATCAAAATATATATGTGTGTTTGAGTGGACAAGAAACAGACTGAACTTGATTCCGACTGAAAATTAGAGGCAGGATTTGAAAACTGCTGTTCACAGATCATCTCCCTCCATTCCGTCTAAATGTGAGCTAATTTGTAAAGACAAATATGGAAAGATTTCTATCTCTAGATGTGCAAACCTGGTGGGAAGCATTAACCAACAGACTTGCATCTGCAATTGCAGCACAAGGTGTGGGGTAGAATGCAAATGCAAGCCACGCTTTTTAAGTTTATATTTCCAAAAAATATATATGTTACCTCCGCTTCATTTTAAAACCCCAATGAAAGACACTGAAGTCTAGGATTGTAACGTAATAATATGTGAGAAAGTTAAAGTGCTATGAATAATTTTGTGCCACCATAAGGGAAGCAAAACAAATGGTCTGATTTAGAAGTTCTTTTTTTTTTTTTTTTTTGAACAGCTAACAATGCACAGTGGGGCCAGCAGCAGTTGCTGTCTGAAACCCCTCCACAGATGGACATTGCCTTGATGCTTCTTCCAAGCAGGGAAGGATCGAGAAAAAGAGGAACAACACTGACGAATGATTTGTGAACAGCTATAAAAATTGGCTTATTCTTCTTTTCCCCCCAACCCTACACCCCTTCCCAACCGCCTCCACCCCCAAGTGGGGATGTTGGATTGGCATCCAGCACAGAGAGAGCAGGCTACTTGAACGCAGCTGAATAGCTGTGTGGATGAAAGAGGTCTGCTGCCACTGCACTGGCTTGAGGAACTGCGGTTGCTGCCTGTATATACCTGCACTGATGCAATGCAAAGGTTTGTGCAAGCCCACGTATCCTCCACTTAATCAAATATATATCTTTTAATCCGTTTTATTGGGATGTTTCCATTCAGCGCACCACACAAATCCAACTATTAAACGTGGGTATGCTTTATTACCCTTTGGATCACAAAGGTGATGGGTATATAAATCTATGGTGCGCAACATTACGGTGCATTTCGCCTTTTAAAAAGTACAGTGCGAATAAATTCACGCTTCATTTCATGGATCTTTGGGAGAATAATAATGAACTACGTGGCGCTTACTGTGAATGATTATAAGGTTGTGCAAATGTTAAAAGCGACAGTGGGTTTATGAGGCTTACCTGCTTTTCTGGTAACAGGTGGCGATCTCTTATTAGATCCCTCGTTACCTCCTTTACTTGTTTTTAATCAATGCAATGGTGGCGAACACATCTCCGCCAAATCACAATATATCCCTTGTGACTGCATCGCCCACACGGCATCCAGGTCCACTATATACTGCGTGCAGGAGGAGGAGAAGGAAAAAAAAAAAAAAAGAAAACAATTTAAAAAAAACGAAGGAAAAAGCAGCCCGCACTCGCGCAGGAAAACACGTATCAGTCCGTATAAAGGCTGTATCCCGGGTTGGCGGAGGTTTCAGGGACTCCGGCTCGTCGACATCCCTGGCAGAGGGTCCGGTTTCACAGCCCCGCTCCCGTCTCCGCCGCGCATCGTGCTGCCAACATGACTGAAGCTGGAAATCACATGCGGCGTGTTCAGCGCGCGCCTGCGTTTACCCAAAGGCACCTGCACAACTCTGAAAGCATCAATATTACATGACTCCACTTTTTTCTATGCTTTTTTTTTTCTCCACCGCCCTGGCACGCATTACTTCACACAGCCTTATTTATACACTGACATGCTCTGCAGTGCTTTTCTGGGAGTGTTTGCCTTTTACCTGTAATTTAGGCTGAATCCCATGCCACTTCTCTCTTAGCCCTCAAGCCTACATACGGAAGCGTTAGGGCGTCCAAATTGGAAATAAAGTGGTAGTAAATGTAAGGCTGAATCAAGTATTCTTAGTTTATCCTCGGCTATATCCCATTTAACCTCTTTCCCATTATTTTTAACCCTAATGTTTTTGCTTCTAAAAGGGAGAAGGTCCTAATCCTTTCTGTATAGGAGAAGAAAACTAAAATATCAGTTTCATAGTGAAAAAAAAGAAAAAAGTGGACACAGTAAATTAATGAAACTGCTGTGCAATTTACATACACGATTCAACATATCAAAAAACATGTGCAGACTAAGAGTGTGCACTTAAATTATGTTTATATGCTAATACAGAAAAAAATGTCTTTGTTATTGAATATTAATTCAAAATTCAATTTTCCAATTACACAATACGTCACTGTTGCAGATGTTTAGATTTGTTGTAATGTTGTAATAACTTCATTCTCTTTATGCTTTTTGGACATTTTTCACATTATTTATAAATTTCCTTTTTTTTTTTAAAGGAATGCAACCTTCCACCTAATTCTTTTTTTTTCATTCCTTGTGACCCTAATTCACTGTCACACTACTGAAAATTGCTACTTCTCCTTAAAAAATACATTTTGAAGGTACTTGGGAACAATGAGGTATTCGTATTTTTCCAGAGAATATAAAGTTATGTCAAAAAAAGGAAATATCATTAAATATTCAGTTCTTAACAAAGAAACATTCTTATCTTGTTGTGCATTCTCTTTTGTGTTTCTGGGAACTAAAGTGATTTGACTACATGGAAACAGCAAAATGGAGGCTTGAACATAAACATGAACTCATTAAATAAAGATCTCAACAAAAACATATTTTCTAATTGAGTGAAAAGTTAAGACACCATAAGTCTAACTTCATTGAATCACTAGATCCATCTATAGACTGACATGAGTTTGAGGAAAGTTTGACCCATTCCTTACTCTCAGCTGGAAGATGTTTGAGGTGTCTCTTCCATTTACAAACCTCTTTGAAGTCACTGCATTGTCATCTCAGTGAGATAAATATATGTATATATATTATTCCAGAATTTTGCCTAGATTCTCTTTAGCAAAACTTTACCTGGCCTTCATGTTTTCTCAGACAGGAAAGGAAAGCAGCAAGAGCCAGCTTTAGGTCTCGTATTGACACTCCCAACGTTTTGGGAGTTTTCATTTAGCATCCTATAGTCATCTCTGACCATGAAACATGAACGTCCCAGATGTGTTGAATGTCTTCCACTTGTACTACCTTTAAATCCCTTATCGTCACAAACTGCTACAGTCTAATTTCCTAAAACCTCATTCAGCTCTTTTGATCTCAGCATGTTTCTCACGTTTATTTAAGGAGTCAAGAATATACCAGCTCCACATATAAGGTTTAAACATGGTGCGTCTTTGAAATGCTGAGCAATGATGTTCTCAACATCTGCACCAGACGTGATAGATCTGTACATTACTTCAGCCATTTCACGGGCAAAGGTTTGTGGTCTTGTTTTATTTTATTCCTCACCAGAAATTGCCTTTTTTTTAATACACACTTTACAGGATATTTTAAAAGGTTTATTTGTCCTTTTTTCAATTGATTTCATTAACTAAGACAAAACCACATCTAAACCAAGCTGGTATGTGAAAGCATTAGTAGATAAGCTTGGTAAATTATAAATTAACTATTTCTAACTAAATTGTTTGGGGAAATTGAGCTTTGTTTCACCAGCCACACACAGACCTGGTTACTGCCAGGCTCACAGAATCAAGAAATGAAATAAATAGTTCCTGTCTGATAACATGAAGTTGGCTAAAAGGAACTTATCAAGTCTTGATCTAAAAGAAAAAAAGAGGGAGAGAGAAATTACCCATTAAATGGAGAAAACATTGAATAGTAATGAATCTTCCCAGGACTGACAAGCCAACCAAATAACTCTGGACATCACTGTAGGCCTCACTTGCCTTAGTTAAGGTCTGTATTCATAATTCAAGAATCAAAAAGAGACTGGGAAAATTGATCACATTTTCCAAGGTCAAAAGCACTAATGAGCAAAAAATAAACAAATTTCCATCTGATATCATTTGCTTAAAAGAATATTGATAATCACAAAGACTTTTGGAAAATATTGTTACTGGTATTTGTATTTTATGTGATTCTTACATAAACACCGACATTTAACACCTGCTGCAGGATTGATCAGTGTTTAAATGACACACAGCTGACAGGGAGGGTTAGGGCTGGAGGAACCCTAGGAAATGGGATTCAGATTTAGTGTGAACCAATTTAAGATTTAGATATTCAAATTAAGGACAGTGGACGAGAGTGAGGAAGACAGGTTGAGATTTTCTCTCTAGCTGCATAATTGAAGGACTGACAGGATCAAATTAGCTTGAGGGCAAGGGCATGGATATAAAAATATAAGTAGGTTCATAAATTTACTTTGCCAGTCACATTTTGCTTTTCTTTTACCGAGAAGCAGATCTAGCCATTAGCATTCATCCTTTGATTTGAGTTGAAATAAAATGATTTGACATCAGGGTCAAGCCTAACAAGGTTGAGCAAGGACAGACCGTAAGGTTATATAAGTAGGAAGCTTTGTTCAGGTTATCTTTAGAATATGATGTCATCCTGCTTATAGACAATCCAAAGCAAATCAATTCACTTTGATGTCATCAGTACATGACTCTCAAGGTTCAAGTGGCAGCGTGGAAGAGGCAAAACTCTCCTGAATGGTATAAAGAAAAAGCATGGGTGGATTTCAGAGTGTTGCAGAGTCTGACACTCCTGACTCATTTTGTGCCGTCAGTGTCATCGAACACACACGCACACACACGCAGAAACGCGCACTCACATTCACGTACAATGTGCATGCATCCAGTCTCCCAATATAGCATCTGAGCTCACCGTGAGGCCTTGTGAGCAGCTGAGCACAATGACCAGGTGCTTCTCATTTCCCGCACTGTCATCTCGACGGCCATAACGTCTCGCTGTTTTAACATGTCAGATCATCTGATGTTTAAAAGTTGCTCATCAACCTGAGCCAGCCATCATAGTACAAGCTAATTATAAATGGAAGGGTATGTGTATAATTCTGTCTCAGGCAACAATCTCTTAATTAAGGCATGTTAATTAAGTTTTAACACTGTTGCAGTAGATTGCTTTGTATTGAATTGTCCCTAACAGCTGTTCTTGAGGTCATTTGCGCGAGGGGCAATGATGATGTGATTAGGGATAATAACTGTATGCCCTCTGTGACGCTTACCTCACCAAACAGGTTTTCCATTATTAGTAGCTGCTGTTTCAAACAGGCTATGTTTAATATATTAATAGAGTAAGCATATCTCTGAGTCATGCTATCATGTTTCAACATCCCCAATATATCTGGATCTTAAATAAAGAGTCTAAACTATGGATTTTATTTGAATACAACTCAATGCAACAAAATGCAACAATATATAAAGACTGAACGACAACAGAAAAGGTGGAGTGCTGTATCAGAAATAACATTTTCTCAATCTTCTCAAGATTGTTTGAAAAAGAAAAAGACTGGAAATGACTAGTCCAGAGAAATTTCTTTTACAAAAGAGACTTTGTGTTATTGTTAGTCTCAGTGTTTGTGCGTTTTTAATGCTCTCTTGTTCCTTGGTGGGGAGTGACCTGGGTTCAACATGAAATATGGCAAATTACAGTATGGAAACAGTTGCATTCAAGTAAAACTGTAAAAGAAATCAGGAATCAGCTTAAGTAAATAAACTGGTGCTTTTGTTTTATATGAGCAAATCCATCATTTTTCCTCTAATTTATTTTCTAAGTCCAACTGCAGCTTGTATCCTAAAACACAATCACGGCATCCAATATATATCCTTTACTGCCCCTAAATACAATTAGTTTTTCATATTTTCACCCGTTATGACTATAAATAGCAATATATTTTCTTTTATAGAATCAAGACACAAAACTTGACTCTTTTGAAAATGAAGAAAGATTATACATAGGCTTTAATGAACCTTAATGTACCATGGTAACTCTGGAGGAGCAGCTCAGGTGACAAACTATTCACAGGACAGAGGTAACTTGTGCATTTCACAAATCTTGCTATCACGGAAGGGTGGCATAAAGAAAATTATGGTCAAAAGAAAGCCACACAAAGTCCTGCCAGCAGGTTGCTACAACTCATGTAGGGCATACAGCAAAGATGACAGCGTGAACCTTCCACTTTGTACTGTGGTCCAAAGGATACGGTCAGTAGTACTGCAATAGAATTGCATGTTTCTTTGTCAGAATGACTCAGTTGAAGTCCAGAACTAAATCTACTTGGGAACCTGTAGAAAAACTTGCTTTTCACATATGCTCTCCATTCAGTGTGAACCTTTTTTTTCTTAGCTATTTCACAAAGAAAAATGTGCAAGATTTTTGTATAGATGTGCAAAACTTGAAATAGTCTTCAAATTACATGAAGCTGTGGTTGCAGGTAAATGTGGTTCTATGAAGTATTGACTTAGCACAAATCTGTCACACTTCAGATTTGTTTCCTTCTACTTCACTTCATATGAAAAAAAAATCCTGTTAAAATGTACTTAAGTTTCAAATCATAATATGATAAAATTCAAAACGTTCAAGAGGTTTAAATACTTTTCAAGGCACTACAAAACATGTATCAACGTAAGCAAAAGCACTTTTGTGTATAGTTACATATATTTAGAAAGATTCAAGGAAAAGAAAAGTAGGAGCAGAGGTCATGTGGAAAGACTCCTTTGAAACTCAACGCAGAGAAACTGGCTTACAATTAATAAAAGAAGAGATGAAAAATGAAGCACAAGAGATAAAACAGAATCATTTCTCATCCTGGTGATTCCGCTCTTAACACCAGTTTGATGTTGGTGGTTGATTTAAATGTTTCCAGAGATTAAAAATAATAGATGACAGAAAACACAAAAGATTAAACACAACAAACATCAATCTAAATTAAAATTACTGGAACGTGAAGGAAGATGAAAGTGCTCGGATTGTGCAGCAGATATCTGCACAATCCGCATGTTATCCCTTTTATGTGTGCTTGACCAGAGAAACAGAAGCTCGCGATTTAATTCGGTCCATTTTTTTTTTTTACACTATGACCTCCTGCAACCCGAAGATTCAGAGAGCTTTTAAATAATTTTCAAGCTCCTGATCTGCAGCCCCTGCTTTTCAGGATTATTTGATATGATGTGAGTCCTGGCTGCTACTTGCTTTAACTCCCACTGACAGTAAAAGAGCATCCACAGGACTGAGGGGAAACAGAGGTGAAGCATAAAAACTGCAAGATGGCATCTTTCACCTGTCCGTGCACGCTCTGCTTCTCTCGGTTGCGGTTTGGGCGGTATTGATTTCGAAGCATTTTACTTAAGTGTGCACAACATTTTCTGCTTGTTCGCCGGCAAATGCCATTGTTCCTTGCTGTATCGCACACCATGCAAAGAGCTGAATCTGCCACGGTAGCTGGGAGTTTATTATACACTGATAACCTTCCATTCCCTCTTCTAATCCAAGTGGGAGTGGATGGAAATCATTCTTGATCTGCAATTATGCATTCTAGATAAGATAAGCAAATCACAATTAACTTAACACATGGCCCAGACATAAGGAGTTTTTTTTTTTTTTTAATATCTGCTGACCCAACTCATCAAAGTCCTCCAGGTTGTGGCTAGTTTTCAACTTCACTGCAGCCCAAGCCTCTGACCTGTTTGTGAAACACCCCAAAACTCCCCTTTCTCTGAAGAACTGACTCCAACACAAGGGGGCGTACACTGCTAAGTTTGCCTCTCTTTGTCCAGTTCAGCAGCAGTGGGGCTAAACTTGATTATCATGCTGACCTTGAGAGAAATTTGAATTTACATTTTAAGGAGGAAAGCCTTATTGCATGTCGCTTTTTATTTTTTATTTTTTGCCTAGATCAAACTGATCCATTGAGGAATGTAGCCATGACGTTTTGTCTGTTGATGGTCATGTTTCTTCTTTGGAATAAATAAAAGTAAAAATAATGCGACATCACTCTTATGTAATGATGGGGTTCACTTGATAAGATTTGGGTTGAAAAGCAAAACTGAAAGCAACAGTATCATTTCAGAGTTTAATTGTCATCGTTTTTTCTTGTGTGTGTGTGTGTGTGTGTGTGTGTTGGGGTTTGTGGGTGTCTGAATGACACTCTAAATTTGAAACTCAGGTCAGATGGAAAAAAAGCAACAACTTTGATCGTAGGATTAAAGTTGCACTATTTTAAAACAAACTGATCATCTGTACGTTGTTTATAAGTATGCCGAAAATTAGCTGATTTGATATGTTAACATTTTTTATTAATTATTTTTTTGCCACTGCAAAAGTTAGAACCAATGATTTTAAAAATGTGTATCTCCTAATTTATTGGCTAAATATATGATTCCAGTATCCTTTAGAGGTGCACCCAGGAGTGGGGGGCCAGTGTACTGCAATAGTCAGGCACCATGAGTGAAAAAACAATCAATTAAATAAATGTAAGCACTCAAGAAATGTCTGGGTATTTATTTATTTTTCTTAAATTCATCCGTAAAAAGACCTTTGACATTCAAGGTGGTCTGCCAATGAAAATATATCAAGTTGGGCAGTTCCCAAAAGCAGTAAATTTAAATGACTTAATTGCTAATAATTAACCAAATAATTAAATTATATTGAATTGAAACTGATTGGAATTTCTTTTCCAAACAGTGAAAGTATTATGCATATAAGATTGTTCTCACCCAATGTCTGCTACAAACAATGTCCAGCCCTCATTCCCTGCTTGTCTATGCGTTGTTTTTGTGGATGAATGAGGGAAATATGATTGTCTGAGGGCGGATTACCACAGGATTTGTCAAAGAATGACATCACCCACCCTTGGTGGTGGTGAGCACTGGGCCCCCCATTCCCGCTTTTGGTGGCGCCCCTGCTATTATCTTCGCATTTTCCACTGAATGATAAAAGTCACACATGACAAAGTAGAAAACCTTTTCGTGAGCGCCTTACTGTTTCTTGACAGCAATTTTTTTTTTTCAAAGTGATAAAACAAGTTCTGCAGAAAACACCTGTCTTAGCTGGAATAAACCTCAGTAAACCTGTCCCAGTTTAGACTCATGTACTCCTATAGGCTAAAATCAGGCGAGATTTAATTGGTTTGAGCTCCCAGCATATGTAAATAGCAGTAGATGGCTCCTCCTATGCACCTGATGGGGCAGTATTTACAGCTCTTTACAGCAACTACCCGCGGCACTGTTTCCAAGAACGCAGCGGCGCACCATGACACTCCGCTGGACTTAAGCAATAAGGATTTCCGTCTTTACGCAACAAACTTTAAGGCTCGCAGACTGTTTGCGGGGGCGAGAAAAGGGAGAGAAAAGTTTGACAAAAGTTGTCCTCTTGTTTTCCAAGATGCCACGCTCTTTTCTGGTGAAGAAGCACATAAACTCCGCAAAGAAGCCAAATTACAGTGAGCTCGAAAGCCCAACAGGTAAAGTTTGTTAATAGAGTGACTTTATGAAGTTGTAAAAGTTTTGTATGCATATTGTGCAGGAGTTCATTTGTAACTTAATACCACTAGCCGTGCCAGCTCTGAAATCTGCGCTCCTCACTCGGGCACATAACAGTGTTCATCCCACGCTCTTTATTCCAGTGTTCATCACGCCGCACTTCTACAAGGGCCTCCCCCTATCCGTCATCCCCCAGCCGGAGATCCTGAGCCCGGCCGCCTACAGCCCCATCACCGTGTGGACCACCAGCAGCCTGCCGCTGTCCCCGCTGCCCAGCGACCTGTCCCCCATCTCCGGATACCCCTCGTCACTGTCCGACACCTCCTCCAAGGACCACAGCGGCTCGGAGAGCCCCAGGAGCGATGAAGACGAGCAGATGCTGCCCAAGCTGACGGACCCGAGCGGGGTGGAGGTGGAGAAGTTTCAGTGCGGTATGTGCAGCAAATCCTACTCCACCTACTCTGGACTGCTCAAGCACAAGCAGCTGCACTGCGACGCCCAGGCGAGGAAATCCTTCAGCTGTAAATACTGCGAGAAGGAGTACGTCAGTCTGGGAGCTCTTAAAATGCACATCAGGACTCACACCTTGCCTTGCGTTTGCAAGATATGCGGGAAAGCCTTCTCGAGACCGTGGCTGCTCCAGGGACACATCAGGACGCACACGGGTGAGTGGACAGAAAATCAAAAACTTGGGCCTTTTGGGTTGAGGAGGCAGCAAGTCTAAGTTAATGTAGTTTGATTTATGGAGCTTAGGCGAAGATGTTTGCGTTTTTTTCAGTTCCTCGAGTTCTGTCTTGACTGAACCTCAGAGTTTGAAATGAATGCATCCTCATAGAGTCTTTTGTTTTCATTTCTGCCTCCACAGGCGAGAAGCCCTTCTCCTGCCCACACTGCAACCGGGCGTTTGCAGACAGGTCCAACCTCAGGGCTCACCTACAGACCCATTCGGATGTGAAAAAATACCAATGCAAGAACTGCTCCAAAACCTTCTCCAGGATGTCTCTTCTGCACAAGCATGAGGAATCTGGCTGTTGTACAGCCCACTGAACTGGGAATACATTTCTGTGCCTTTTTGTGCTTTTTTTTTTCCCCTCCAAAGCTGCAGAAAAGGTGTCAGGGAATTACACCAAATAACACATAACATGCAGACTTATTTTGTCCTGCAGGCGGTCCATTTCATTTCAAACTGAGAAATAGCTCAGCGATCACATGTTGTTCTTTTTTCTTCAATCAGTGTTCCTGATTGCAATCAGTGTTGAGCTTTTATCGAACGGCGTGGTAACGTACCTGTGCTACTCAAGCACTTTCTGCTTGCTCAGAAAGTTTTTCAGGCCTCCACAATGTTATCTTCAGTGTTTGTACCAACCTTTTTCTACAAGCTTTAACCAAAAGCTGTCTCTGATTGGCAGTATTTATTGTAAACCAATGTAATACTAAAGTCATTGCTACATAGGGAACAAGTGCAAACTTAGATGTAGCGAGATTATCATTAACTTTTGCACACTCTGTAGAAACAGTTTGCCAGCACTCAAATATAGCAGAAACAAGTGCCTCATTTTTACTCTGCAATGTTATGTATTTTTCCGCAAAAGGGTGCCTTTTTTTATATATATTTTTATATATTGAATGTAAGTGTGACTGAGATGATTGTACATTAGCAGTGAAAGCTGTGATGCTGAATGATTTTGATATTTTCATATTTTTTATGACACTTTTAAAAATAAATGATGTTTTTGTATAATTCCTTTGGCATCCTCCGAGTTGCTTTTCATCTCCGAGGCTCTCTGTCAGCAGCTCTTTCAAGCAGGAAGGACTCAGCTGGATTTACTGATTGTCACACACTTCAAAAGGAGAAGAAGCACACACAGGAAAAAAAGAGGAATAAAAACGTAAATGATATTTAATCTAGCTTGCGCCATCTCTTGTTATGGAGTTGTTAAAAAATGAGGAGCGGGGTGACTCAGCTTCTGTGTCAGGCCTGAACCTGTTCCTTGTGAACCTGTCCAGACATCAAACAACCTTGAAATTTAACACATACTAGCTATATTGATCTGCACTCACTTGCTATACCCTCTCGAGGGTCCTTGACTCTATCTTTGTCCAAAGATTTGCTCAGTTGGAAGTGAAGGCACAATAAAGTTAAAACGTTTGCCATAAAAGTATAACTTCAGCTACATTGAAGAAAATTTTTCTTTATGTCTTAAAGCTCAGTCACTTCAGGGAGCTGGCGTATTCCTGTAATCATTTTTCTACTGAAACATCACATTTGCATTTGCTCTAACGACCTCCTTGAGTTCTGGGCTTCTTGTAATGGAGGATTAAATAGATTTCCTCTGGCTACATTTTGTTACCATATGCTATCTTGCAGCAGAAAAAGATTAGACTACAAAAAGCGCACCGCCTTGAGGTATACAGTCAAAGCCGAGCTCTGTCTAACAAACCCCACAGTGTGTTCCTGTTTCCCAAAAGCAGCTGACCCAAAAGATGGGATCTGACAAAAAAAGACACTTGTTTTTGAGCTGCGAAAAGGCTGAACCACCCTGCAGGTATATTCTCTCTCTCTATCCTCTTTGAGTCAGCATCGAGTTATTCCAGGTGCTCGCCTCTGATTGGACCTGCTGGCTTCGGGGGCTCTCCAACCTGCTTGGAAAGCAGGTGCAGCGAGCAGGACGAAAAATCCACACCCGTAGCCCTACTGATACCCCAACCGTGACCTAATCTGCAAATGGCACAAGCAAGCAGGTCCTATTATTCACATCATAAAAGTAAAGTACCATTGAGAGGGCACTTTAAACTCTCACAGACACTTTCCATCCTCACTCCTCTTTGGAGGGTTTTATATCTCTCCATCCATTGGCAGAACTTTATCTTACCCGTAACAGAGAGGAAGAGAAATCTGAATGTTATGATGCCTGTTAGCTTTATAATCTGGCTCGATTTTCCTTTTACAGCAATAATTAACCGCCTGACTGGTTTCTCAGATAATAACAACAATGTGTTATACCTCCCCACTAACCCTAAAAACATGAATATTTGATTTAGCAGCTTTGACTGTATAGCGGGATGAGATAGCGGGGGTGGGGGAAAGACAAGGAGTAAGAACCTATTTGCTTTAAAACACGCAGCTATTGGGGGATGCTGCCACAGAAAGTGAGAGCAAATATTTGCCAGATTGTGGGGACTGCTAATAGTTGTGTTGTTGTGCTAAAATCTTTACGATGCCAAACGCAGGTAGAGGGGATGCCCCGTGGGTGTTTATGCAATTAGATTAGAGACAGGGGAATCTGAGTGGAGGTACGGTGAAAAGGCAGGCAAATTTAATTTCCAATAAAGAGATTGATTGGATTTAAGCAAATCTGACAGATGAAGTGTCTGAAATGGCCCTATTTGTTGCTTTGCTTTGTTTACTTGGAAAATCTAGATTTAGATGGAGTTAACCTGCATCCCCACCAGGTCAGCATCCAGGCCTGAAAAACCCTTCTTGGGGAAAAGCTTAAAAGAGACCAAAAAATAAAGAGTCTGAGATGTTCATCTTGCAAACAGTCTCATGAGGTCTGAGTGCATCTCTGCATGAGTTGAAAACAACTCACAACTCACACAACAAAAAGATCAATTACTTGATCCAATTTGTCCAAGCAGACAAATTAGTACACGTCCACAATCTCCAAACACATGGTCTAACTTGTCAAAGCGAGGAGAGAATAGAATCCTGCTCAGTATTATGTGCTTTTTAATAATGTTTTGCTCCATTAAAGTGTTTTAGAACTTAATTTGAGTCATTTATTATGTACAAACAAATCTGCTTAATTTATCCTTTTATTCTTCGCATTATCGTCAACTAAAGATTAATGTTGAATATCATTTCTCAAAAACCATTTGAATAATATATAGTGATGTGCCACTTTATTGGGTACCCACCTGTTCTATTACTTTTGAACACAAACAGCTCATGTCAGATGGCAGCGAGGAAAGGCATTTAAACATCTAGAAAAGTTCAACAGAAAAAAAGGAAAACGTCCAGTGAGACAGGGTTTGAATAAAAATGTCATGTTGATGTGAGAGGTCAGATAAGAAAGATTTCAGACCACGATGTACAAAGGAAGGCTGACCAAAGTTTCAGAAGAACACAGATGAATCTTGATTTTAGCTGCAACATGCAGATAACAGGGTAAGGATTTGGTTTAAACAAAGATGGATCCAAACTGCGATGAGTTAACATGCAAGACTGGTAGGTGTGACATGATGGTATGGATAATTTTGTCTATATACTCTTTGGGCCCCTCAGAGTCAGTTGAGAATAAGTGAAACAGTGATATCAACGCTAACTCTATCTAAGCTGAAAAACATAACAATGAAATAATTAACTACTTTAAACTTAAAATTAAACACTGACCACAGTCGTCCTACGTTTGGATAGTAACTCTATCCATCCATTCAAATGACAGACATTTAAAGATAATACATGAATCTAGACTCTGATCCCTACAGGATAATGCACCATGTCATAATGCACAAGTCATCTCAAAATGTTTTGTTGAACACCACAAAGAAGTCACCAGACCTCACTCTAAAAGGGCATATTGAGGATGTGATGGCATAGGACTTATGAATCATTGATGTGCAACAATGCAACTAAGCCGTTATGTCACTGCGGACCCAGATCTCTGAGAAATGTTTTCAGCACGTTGTTGATAACAATTAAAGTTGCTCTCAAGGCAAAAGGGACCACTGACCCAATACTACCAATCTACAACTAATAAAGTGGTTATTGAGTGCATTTAGTGATATATTACTAAACTATGGAGTGAAAATAAAAGCAACAAGTTAATTAAACTGTTTTCATCTGTAGTATATTTCCATACAAACTATTTGTCTGCAGCAAGGTCACATGTTTTAGAAGTGCTAAACACTCCACTTAGCCTGAGCCATAAACTCAGTGATATACAACTTGTCCTTATGAAGGACAAAGAAAAGAATAAATAGCTGAAACTCAACAAATTGAAATAAAAGTTCAAAATGAAATAAAAATAGGCTAATGGAGTCATATTTTCACCTCTGATTTACAAGAGAAAACATGACATTATGACTCTTTTGGCACACCATGAATTTAACTAATGGCTGAATTAGTCACACCATTTATTCTGTCACATGTACTTTATCACATGTTAAATAAATGTCCTCTGCATGCACATTTAGACTGCCCAGGGCAAAATAAAGTTCCAGCTTCAAAGAAGACAGTGAGGGATGCAAAGTGTGGGATGATTCCCCCAAAAACCTGCTGACTTTATGGTGAATCAGGGAGCATGATGTCTTTATGACCATCAAGTGGAACAAATACAATTAAGGGTGTTCTCTGAGGTCTCACTGTGCTAGCCGGGAAGCGATTCTCAGGACTTCTCATAACCTCACCACATCAGAAAGGAGATGATTGTGCTTTCCTTTTACTCCAACCGCCTGGAGGAGGAACGTCTCACCAGTTTATTGAATGCCTATGTCTCTTTAAAGAAGATTTTAGTACAATGCCGTTTCCTCCAATGAGTGGTTTTACTATATGCAACAACAATTTTGTTGCGGTTTTATTTAACTGTTTGGATCTAATTTTTGCTGTACATTTTGTTTGATGGTAAATTGGTTTCCTGCAGCTCAAGAACTCATAATCTAATCAGCGGGGATGTTTGATTTCTTCAAAACAAAATGCTGGATGCAATGCATTTCAAAGAAGAAAATAATTCATCTAAAGGATTTCAAATTGTTTCACAGTTGGAAGAAAAAAAAGAAGCTGACTGCCCGGTTGATGAGTGACAGACTGCCATCATGTTCAAAGAAATTGTGGTTGAACCCCCCATGTAGGTCAAAAATGATATTTTTTTTGGTGTCTGATATAGAGAACAAACATAAAGCAGCCTGTAGAGACTGACAAGGCAGCATTGTCCTGATCAGTTTTCTCTCTGGTCTCTTTTTTGAGTTTCTATTTGAGGTCAGTTGTCAAAGAATCCTGTGATCATATTTACTTTATTGTATTTCCTCCTAATTGCCTAACCCACTAAAATCCCATGACCACAGAACTAAATGGTGATCATTGCGAACAGCATTATCCTTTGTTGCCACATACAGTTTGCAGAACTTCTTTTTTATTCACTAAAACAAAAAAGCCCATATCTCGTATTGTAATTAGAAGAAAATTAAGCATGTTCATAGTAAACATACGAGCCTAAACTTAAAGACTAAAACCTCATCAGTTACTTACATCCCACTAAATGTTTTCACATTCTACTTGCAATCCATCGTTTTACTTTTTGACATTAATTCAGACAAAACTTTATCTGTCTTAATTTAGTTAAGATTACTAAATGCATTTCCCTTTGCTAAATGCCAAAATGAGAATGTGAATTGTATTTTTTTTAATTCAGAAGTTTACATTCATCCCCTCAATATGTGGAAGAATGTTGTTTCAAACTGTAGGACTTTGCTTAAATGTTCAGTCCTTCATAGTTTGACAATAGCTGTGAACAGGGTGTAACTGAGTCAGGTGCCTGGCTCTGACACACTGTTTCTGCCCACAAGTTTTCTATAGGTCTGAGGTCAGGGCTTTTTTGATGGAAACTTCAAGTCACTTATTTTGTTGTCTAATTCGATTCTATCTTATAGGTCATTGTCTTTGCGAAAGATGCATTTGAACCAAAATTCCTGAAAGACAGTCCTACTACCCCCATACTTACATTATTTAAAGTTTTTTTTATGACAGTTTTAGGTCAGTTATGTTGTCGCAAACTGGACATTTTTGGTTTATTTGTCTTGTCCAATTTCTAACCAAAAGAAAAGACAAAAACAATACACCCAAGCTTATTTTTTGTCAACCAGATAGAGAGCAAAGTCTTTGAAGTCTTTTCAACTTTTTTTAAAAAATTTTTATCAAACTTTTTTGCTGACGGTGGCGGTGGGACCCATGAGAGTTAAGAGTGTGTACTAGTGAGGAGGTGCAACACTACCTCATTAAAATCAGTGGGTTGATTTCATCCAAATAGACCAAACTCTCAGCAATATCTCAAGGCTATAATCCCTCCTTGCTTCTAAATGTCACAGCAAAGTTTAATTAGACCATCTGCAAAGATGTTTGCTATGATGGGGCTGATCTATTCCTGTAAAAGCGAAGAAATACTGTCCCATATTTCCTGCCACTGGAGTCTAAAAGAACTAATTGTAATTTTAGCTGCACAAACCCATGAATAATCCAATTTAAGTGACTCAGTTTGACACTGCAGACCAGCAATGCAATACAATATATATATATATATATATATATATATATATATATATATATATATATATATATATATATATATATATATATATATATATATATATATATATATATATATATATATAGTTTGTTTGTTTGTTTGTTTGTTTGTTTTAATAAAGTAAATGCCTTGAAGGTTTAGAACTTTTCTCCAAACTCCAGTCTATATACTCCTGGTTGTACTAATCATCTCATGTTTTCAGGTCTTTCCATTTTGAATTTAGCTGAATCTTTCATGGTTGATTGGTCAACCAAGTCTCAAAACATGCAAGTTGACTCATTCAGTGTCATGCACATTTCTTGAAATGTAAGCACACAGATGTCACTTCATTTGGATGGTGTGTCCATCATCTTGAAACTCTCCAACATGAAGCTGCTCTCCTTTATGTCCTGCACAACCACGTGCTGTATCCACACATCTAACATCCTCTCCACTGCATATCAGGACAAGTCATTTCAGGACAGCTATCAGATGGACAAAAAAAATAAAAAATACTTTGACAACCCCTGTTGAATGTTGTCACTTTTACAAAGCGTCTACTGCTGGAGTGATATGAATTTGCTGGCACCCAAAGAGGGGAAAGCCTGCTTTTAATTTGAATAATGATGGTGACATTCTTTGAAAAGCGGGTACAGCAAATTGCTCATTTTTAATCCTTTTAGACCCCAGAACTGCCTTTGACACCGTTGATCATCCAATTTACATTTTAATGCTGAGAGCACTGGGTGGTATTACCTGTCATGTGCTTGACTGATTCACCTCCCAGCATTCAAACTGAAACTTTGGTTTCAAAGATCGAAATTCTTGTTTTTCTTTTTTGAGGATTTTTTGTGTGTGAAAAACAGAAATTCCTGATGGCACATTCTGCTGAACCATCCGCTTCAAACACACTTTAATACATTATCATAAAGTGTCTTCAAATAAGTAATTGCTGAAATTGTTTTGATTTAAGCATCTAAAATCACTGATATGGATTTTTATTTTTAATTGATTGTTTTTAAATGCTTCAGTGCCCTTCTATCGCCTTCTGTTAAGCCGAGTCTATTTCATGAAATGACTCATTAATTCACTCATTAATGTAGCTACTAAAACCAATATCCTTGTGCACGCTTTGTTTTTATTTCAACAGAAGGTGCATCTGTTTTCTTGAATAGAATAATAATCTAACAGAGTCATTAATCTCAAGAGATTTTTCTGTATATATAAAAGATTGTGAAATTAACAGAGCTATTGCTACCACTAGTTTTGTGTCCTTTTCTTGTCATGGAAGGTACATCTAGGTTAATGCTTCTGTGTTTTTCTGTGTCTGTTTTCTCCTTAACCTTCACAGGTTGCAGAAGATGTCCACTCCTACTGATGTGGTGGTTTCTTCCTGTTAAAAAAGGAACGATTCCTCTCCATCACCCGCATAAACCTGCTCAAGGTCATACTGTACACATACAAAAACTAATGAATGAGTGAAATCTTAACTGCTTTTCATACCAAAAACGACCTATAACTGTAGCGTAAGCATGCCAAGGTAAACTCACATTGCAGAAATAAACTGCTGAGTTTTTTTCTTTAGTGAAATTCAAGCATCAGAACTTCTTCTTCTTTGCAGATTGGCCTCACTCTAAACCATGCCCCTTTAAGAAGAGAGATGTCCAGCCTCCTGTCAATGCACCTGCATTTTGTTTTTCGGAAATGTTTGCTGTACTGCTCCTTTTGTTCGAGCCAACCTAAGAAAGAGAGACACAAGTGTGCAATTATTTCAAGAAAATAAAGAAATTAGAAATTTACAACATCGTTTTCTCACAGAATGTGGTGTTAACATAAAAACTGTGTAATGGTCGTTCAAAACAACAAATTTATGAGGAGGATCTAAAAATCCTAATTACCTTCTGAACAGTTTGTTTTATCATCTAATTTGAAGGGGGGGGGGGTTTATAGTAAGTGTTGGTTTGAGAAAAAAATACTTTAGTGATTGATGTTGTTTGTTGGATTCAAAGTAGTACAACTGCTTTGAACTAAAAGGTTTATTCACCAATAAAATAAAATTAAAAGAAATCTGTTCAGTTGAAAATCACATAAGATAATAAATATAAGGCAGTGTTGAGGTAAATAAACAATGCATACATACATAGGTATATCAATAATTAATTAATCTAACAGCTCTTGTGTATTTACTGATGGTTGAAGTGGTTTGATGAAAGAAAAAAAAAATGAAGTCCTTATCATTGTACTATACATTTTTAGACCAATATAAAGTAGCTAATTCTGCAAGAGTAAGTTTCAGCTGTAACAAAGTTGGTAAATGTTCACCAGACAGGAGCATGTGGGTGTTTGACCCTGCAGGATATTTTTGGGTAGCTCTATGCGGCTTGTGAGTTCTGGCAGAAGAACCCCATTACTGGGTCTCCACTTTTAAATGTGATTACGCCACTTCACACTCAAATCTGCTCTGAGCAACAAATTACGGGAGGGAAGGTCTAAGCAAATTGCATATTTGCCTGCTGTTTGGATCCAATCAAACTGTGCCTGCATTCATTCACACCAAGGTAAGGAAAAGAAATTGCAAAATAGAGAGACTTTGAGAAGACAAATGGAAAAGAAGACTAGCTTCTAATTGTGCAGCTGTCTCCCAGGTAATTTATCCCATTTAGCATCATCCTTTTGTTTACTGGTGGAAGGAAAGCCTGGTGCATTTCAATGTATTTTTTTTTTATTTCAATCCATTACATGCTATGCATATAGAAAATATCGTAAGTCACTTATCATAAAGTCTAATGACAAGGTGATTGAAGGTAAAAGCTGTTACCCTTTATTCAATTTACCTACCAAATACATTCTAAAGTATGATAACATGCAGCAGATGAGTTCAAGACTGATTGAAAGGCAGTTCCATGCACATTCACTGCATCATATTTTGACCACTGATTATCCCTGAGTACTGTTAGCGGGCACATGTAAGTGGCTGAGTGTGAGCTGAACACTAAGAGGCCAGCAGACCGAGTCAGTGACCTAATTATGATGAATCAGGGCTGGGGAAAGCTGTCAGACTACAAGTTGTTTCTAAGTGGTTTCACGCTCCACGGCAAAAACATGCACAGCTTCAAACAAAAAACAGCAGAGCAAGGTTAAGGAAAAATCTGATCATTTATCCTTCCTTGCTGAAAGAGGAGGAACATACTTTTTTTCTTCTTCTTTAAACATACAATTCAAAGATGAAAAATGTTCACCTAACTCCCGTAGTAAACAGATATTTTTGAACCGTGACTGTCAATAGCACCGTCGGGGCTCTATAGTAAAAAACAACCAGCTGCCAGTTACCTTAACTCATAGAAATTACTGGAAATCATGGAAAGCTTTCATTGTGTCCAAATGAAACAAAACCCGAATACCAGCACCTCCAAAGCTCACTGGGGGTTTTCACCCTGGACTGTTTCGTGAATTAATGTAGCAACAGCAACATTTTTACTGTAAACTATGCATTCTATATGTATTAGTCTTCAGACGCAGCAGGATCCCTGGAAAAGTTCACGAACATATCCAGACAACAGCTAAGATGATCAAGAAATAATCTTGGACAATATGTCATTCAATACTGAGACTTAAGATTTTTATTAAAAATGTAACACAGTGTTACATTATTAATATTTGTCTTTTTCACACAAACTGTAAATGTTTTGTCATATATGATCTCACTTTGGTCTCTCTTCTCGTAAGCACAAAGTGCCTGGTTTTATTCATTTTATTTTGGGTTTTTTAAAATGAAGGGTGTTTAATAGAAAGGCAAAGCACATTTTCCAGGTGTTTATTTTGAAAACCATCATTTCTAAGTAAATATTATGCAGCGCCATCCACTTTCAGGTCAGACCCGAAAGTGGATGGGCCTGTTTCTGTCTCATTGTGTGTTGGCGGAAGAACCAACCACAGGCGGGAAGCAAGCAGAATCCAGAGATAAGTGAACAATTTAATAAAAATAAAGAGTGAAAAACTGCCATAATAAGGGAACAAAGACATCAAACAAATCTAAGTTAATGCATTCTGGGAGGAGTGATTAGTGGAACAAAGAACAGGTGAGTCTAATTAAGAGTAGGAGCTGCAGCTGTGGGGGGACATAAACTGAGACATGGAGAGAGAGAATAGCCCTGAATTGCACTTCAAACAAACAAAGAAAATAACTGAACAAGATAACTACAGGAAAACTCAGGAAAGGGTAGAATAAAAATCAAGTAAAACATGAGTAACAAAAAACTCTTACCAAAATGTAAGATAAACACAAAGTGGTGAAACCGTAGCCATCCTTCAGTTGCCGGGAGAAGACATCTCTATCTAAAGCCGCAACTTGTTGTTTTGTTGTTAGTCTGTAAATCAAAGTTGGAACTGCTCAGCCTCATCATTTACTGCTTATTTTTGCTCTGACATGTCCTTGTGTCCCGGGCAGAGTGGTCTTCCACCAGCAGAAGGTCACTGTTTCGATCCACATCCTCTTCATGTCTCAAAATGTCCTTGAGCGAAGCACTGAACTCCCTCGCTGCTTCTCACTTGCTTCTCACTTGCTTCTCACTTGCTTATTTATGTGTGACTAAAAGATAAAAGTTGCTCCCTATGAAATACATCCATCTACTCATTACTATGCTATACAACTTGTATCCTCAGAGGTCTGTAACTTATATATTACTATGCTGGTATATATGTTATTAGGTTGTGTCTTAAAAACCAACCAGGATCCATGTGAAATCCATTGTTAAATCCCATTTTAAATGTGACATTTTTAGAAAAGCTAAGTTAAATTTAACTAGCCACATCCAGGCCTGATTACTGCCAGACTCCTAAAATCAAGAAATAGAACCTGGCAACATGAAGCAGGCTAAACGTTCTGACAGCTCTAAAAAGAAATATGAGTGGTGACACTTCTAGTTCTGTTTTCAACATTTGAAAACGTTTTTTTTTTTTTTTTTATGTTCCAAATGTAAAACGCTGAAGTGATAATAACTGGATTGATCTTGTTACTGCAATTCATTTGTCTGTGTAGGCATGACAGCACTGCTGCTCAGACAAACATGCATCTGTGGATGACCTTTCTTAACTCACGCATGCATAGAGAATCTAAATCCTATGGGGATTGAGAAAGACCCAGCTTGGATTTGGTGTGACATTACACCACTAAGTCATATTTGACATCTTAAGAACTGCCCTGAGACTTGGATATGTTATTTTAGATTTCTTATAGCAATGTTTTAGCCCTGCTAGATAAGAAAGCATGAACAGTGTCTAATGTATTCTCTGCTACTCGTTCTGTAAAGAATCAGTAGCAGATATAGCTTCCCAGAAGGTGGAGTGGAGTTTTTCTTTCCCCCCTCTTTTTGCTGGTTATCTGATCATCGGTGCAGGGAAAAGGTGAGTGTAGAGCGCAAACAAAAGGTGCTTGAATAAACTAGCTTCTGGCCACATTATTCAGACTCCGGGTATTGTACTCTGCTGGCAAGCCTCAACAGGACAGGGACCTCTGGAGAAGCAGCTCTGGGGATGAGTAGTACGACTTCGATCAGCAGTGATCTCAGTGGAAAAAAAACTAACAAGAAAAACATGATATTGCGTATCTTTACTTCTGCGCAAGCACAGCTGCCATACTACATAAAAAAAACAAACAGCATAGTCTTCCTGTTGATGTTTTACATAAAATATTCTTCTGAATAGTTATGTCTTTTTCTTGAAAATATAGTGTTGAGTTGACTTTTTTAAGCACACTTTTGGGGTCGTCCTATATATTTTAAGTGCCATAGCAATTCGCTAAACTCACTGACTGTATAGGCTGCACATTCGTTGACTATGAGAGCTTGGATGTATTTGTTAATTTATATAAACACATAGTAAAATAATATAGATAGCCAGCAGGGAGATATTTGTATTATTTTTATCACACAAATAACAAGCCAGCCTTTAATTAACAAAGATTACAAAAAGAACAAAATCTGTAACTTGTAAATTGATTTAAAAAAAAGAAGTAAATAAAAGTGAATTCTCTCTTTTCAAAACCATCTAATAGGCGTGTTACTGCTGTTGAGTTCTTCCAGTTTCCAGTTGAGTGATTCATGTTGTCTTTGTGCCTGTTATCAGTGAGCAAACAAGCAAAAATGTCAGGGCTTTGTACAGTTTGAACCAGGGCCAAAGTTGCTTAAAGTTTATCATTAAATAAATCACTGATGGCCTAGTTTTGGAGCCGCACAGTTTTCTTCTCTCTAACTGCATCAATAACTATATTAGGATTCTATGGGTTTATTTTGTTAAACCAAGATTTTGCCAAAATGCTAATGATTCACCACAATATTTTATAATAGATCTAAGAAAATTAAATGATGAATGGCGAGTGTTACATATTAGTTAAGTGTTTTAGAAAAGCATCCGTTTCTCTTTTTCATATTTTTTTCACATTACAAACTCATATTTTATGTATTTTCTCAATTTTTTTTGTATTAATCCAACTGAAAGCACATACTACATAGTACATAAGTGTGAAATGGAACAAAAAAGATGCATGATTTAAATTTTTTTTTAAAGAAAAATGAAAATTTGCACACTTGAGACCCCCTCTAAGGATGCTTGCAACTGCCTATTTCAATAGTTCAAACATACCTCAGTTTGCATTTGAAACCGTCTCAGAACTTACATTCAGCTTACATTCATTTAATTACTTTTTTCTCCGCTCTTCTGGATTTGCAAGCGCCTGCCAATAGTATGTCCAGTTGCATTGTATTGCAGCATAATACAACCTTTTCTTTTCTTTCATATATTTTATGCATGCTGTATATAAATATAGCAGAGTCCATGACTACAGAATCGCCAAAAGGTGCGCGGCTGTACTGTACTTGATACTGGGTTAAAATTTCACACCGGTGAACTCTATCTAATTTGGTGAATTCGAATTACATTAGATTTTATTAAGGGATTTGAAAAACATCAGGACTTTGGGTACATTTGAAAGGAACTGTATGAACCCAAATATATTATGCCTTATTACAATGAAACATCGGTTGTTTTAAAACCAATTTTAGATCCTGATCATTTTCTGAGAGCACAGAATATGATAGATATGGTGTTTACAGCAACAAATGTGTCTATGGTGAAGTGAGATTTCCTCTGGGGCGTTTGTGTTACTGTAACAGGATTTCGTTTGCAATGTTCCTGTTTCTCAAAAGGAATCGCAAATGTTTTAAAAAGTCCAACATTTCCAGCAGCCAACTGAATATTCATCTGGGGTAATATTTTGCAATTATGAGTCTTCTAAACAGCACATCAATATTACAGCCCCCCTCCGAGGAAACAGATTGTTTGTCTTTCCGAGCTAGTAGTCACAGTCTTCCCTGCCATAAATATCCTCTGTCACTGGTGCATTCCTCAGCCTTCACCGCAGCCTTTGAGTATTTTTGGAGATAGTCTGGTCTGCACCAATGCTTTCATTCCAGTGGACTGATCACAGAAGACCTGATCCAGCTGTGTCATGAGCCACAGAGAAAACCACGGGCTGATAAGAGACAGAGAGGAGACTGAATGATGTGGGGATAAGGCGTGCCTTTCAAAGGCAAAGCGGGGCATTTGGATCACATTAGGAGGTAATCCTAATGACGTTTAAATCAGCACTAATGTAAGTTTGCGCAATTGAACGTGCAGTGAAAAAACAACTGGCTCGAGATGACTGCCGATAGTGTCAACATGAGACATGCCGTTGAGCGCGAGAATGGATATGAATCAAGGGCCTGCAGGGGCAGACACGTCATCATCCACAAACAGCCGAGGTAGTTGCCACAGACAGCTGGAATGTTCCACTGGCATGACAGAAGGTGTGTCAGATCACAACCTCCCCCCACCTCTCTCTCAACACATCCTCCTGAATCCCTCCAACCCCTCCCCCCCATCCCCAGATTGAGCCAACCAGTCGGGGTAGACCAATGGCGAGGAGCCTCAGAGTAGCGAAGACGCAGCAGGTGTTGCAATGTCAAAAGCCACTTCACAGCTCCTCTGCCTCTCATATCACCGCCACCATCAGCCCCCACCTTTCGGGCCCCGGCCACCCTCTCTGTGGGAGGGGACAGCGGGGTTCTCAGAGCCTTTGCTTGGTTATCAGCCTACATTGGCTTTGAAGTGAGCTGGACCCAAATCTGGACGGTGTTTATTTGAAGGCATCTTCCCTTGCTGTGTGTGTCAGCCTGAGGTAATTACAGCTCGCCGAGTAGCCCTGACCGTGATGACACGGTGTGGTAGGTGTAGAGAAGTAGCCCAGGGTACATCAGCGTCTGGTGCTGCTATTACTCACTTGGATATTGTGTAGACAACAGAGCTCCTAAGGGAGAAAACAGGGATCTGAAGGGGGTTGGGGTGGTCTGCTTACAAGGGCAGGATTTGATAAAAGAAGCAGTGATGGTCTATAATGTCATATAATTCTGTTGTTATCAAAAGGTGCAGGCCTGTTGGGCTTTTTATTTTTGCCGGTGTCACATCAAAGACTTATCAAGCAAAAATCCTACCTTAGGAAGCACATTTTTGCTACATTACATAAGGACATTTGATGTCAATATTTTGGCCACATCAAAGCTTGATAAAAGCCTATTTTACTTAACAAGTTCCAAATACCTGAATGCATAAAATCTAAAGTTTTGGTACTTTGGCCGCTACCTATAAAAAAACAGTTAAATGTTGCTTTGAAATCCTGTGTTTTAAAAATTAAAATAAATTTGCTGAGCACAAACACACACACACAAAAAAAAAAGATATTTGACTTCAAAACACATAATGGAGGCAATAAACCACTAATTACGGTGGCAAATGACATTCGATTTCAGTTAGGCGACTAAATAAAGACAACAGTGGAAACTTTACAACTAATGAAAAACATGTCTTAATTATTCAGAATCATTTTATTCCAGAACCTGATATGGTTGTGATAAAAGTCTGTCTGAAAAGGTTCATCCAGAGTGTTGTGTAATGAGTATGACGAATTGTTTCTGGCTTCGTGAATCGCCTTGTTCATTGTGCCCTGATATTGATGCTGCTCTCCCAAAACGCCACAGCATAAGTAATAGCACTCGTGAGCGCAGGCTGGTAGAAGACCTCCAACATGTTGCCGCATCAAAGTCTCATCAGGAAGTAGAGTGGGCTCATCCCCTTCTTGTTCTCAGCATCTGTGTTGATCCTCCGATCCAGTCAGTGGTCCAATAGGTTTCTGTTATCCAAAGAAAACCAGAATTGTTTTTCTGCTCCATTTCTTTTCCTTTTGGGTCTTATTTCCTCATTTCCATTCTGTTTGGGTGCTGCCATGGTAAATCACTGCTGCTGCCATCTGTATGGTAAAATGACCTGCAACAGTGGCTCTGGTCCAGGATTTCACTGCATTAAACACTCTAAGAACAAATATGCACGCATGAGTTGGAACCTTCTTGTGTAAAAGCTGACTGATTTTGTGATGAGTGGATTATCCAGTTTTTATTGAATAAACATTTTACAATAAACAAGTCAAACCTGAATTACAAAACGCTTTAAAAACAACCAAAGCTCATGAAACTGCTGAATGTGTCAACAGTAATTACAAATAAAACAGTGAAAACAGTGAATGTTTAGATTGCCATCTTATTTTTCATTAAGTTTTAATCAGATGCTTGGTTTGTAATATTGATAATTTCCCCCTTGGGATTAATAAAGTATTTCTATTCTATGCTATTCTATTCTAGAGGTCACATTACAGTTTACTTCACATTACTCTGCCTTCAGTAAGTCCCCAAACCAAATATCTTTGCATTATTCCAGAAACACCAGCAATAGACAGTTTAAGCTCAATTACGGTAGCTATATGTTAATAAGATGTCACTCACTTTGGTCTCCTCAGTAAACATAAAAATTTCCCGGAGCTCACAGAAGACTAATTAACATTCTTAGTGCTCAGAATATATATATATATATATTTTTTTAAAAGAACAGTGCATGTTTATTAAACCAGTCAGGTTTAAATGCCAGAACCTACAATCCTGGTTTTGTCACAGATCATGTTTTACAATCTTGTTCCCTGCCGACTTCAAACATGTTGACAATGTCAGCATTAGCATGAGGTCGGAGGCCAGATTCCATATAATTCAGCTGAACCCTCTTGAGCAGGAAGCCTTCCAGATGCAGCACGGACTCTAATCTGGAGCCAAAGTGACCCTGGAGACTGAAGCGTTGCAAAAGGCCAGATATTCTCCCGGTGTGGCTGTCAGAGAGGATGTGTAAGCTTGCTGTCGCGCCATCACCACTGAAAAAAACAAAACAAACTTCTTCATTGTGTGTCTTGTTCTGTGAGGTGAATTTTAAAATAACGCAGATCATTTAAACACATTAGGGAGGGAATTGTTATGAAACCCAATACTCGTTCTGCTGACAGAGATTTTTTTTTTCACATATCTGTTTGGCTGGAAAATGAATCCAAAGCATCTGTTAACAATAAGGATATTTATCTTGTCACTTTCTATTTTAACTTGTCGCAATCAATTTCGGTTGTTATCCAGATTTAATGGATGTTCTCACTTCTGAGCAGCTAATTGCCCGCCCTTTTTAAGCAGCTCTGGAGCACACAGCTAATTTAATAAGTAAAAACAAAAAAGAAGAGCGAAAAAATAAATCAATTGATGTTGAAGAATAAATGCTGCGCTTCATGAACAATAGTGAAATTTCCCACACAGAGTAGCGATGAATCACATGTGACAGATAGTTAATGTGACAGAGAAAGCTTTTTCAAAGAGAGTACGCACACAGATTGGGGAGGATCTACAAAGTCTATTGCAATCTGATAAGGTTTTTTTTCCTTTTTTCTTTTTTTTTTGTGATGTTTTCACTGGTGAGCGTCTCTGCTTTTATCTTCCGCAACTGCTGAGCTCCTCTTATCACGTGCAGCAGCACTGGCTGGAATTCCTGCCTCTGATAATTGTCTGGGTAATCTTCTGGTTACCCAAGCAAAGAGTTAAAAAGTCGGGGACTGTAAAACTTTTCCGAAACAGACTCCCCACCTACCACTTTGTCGGATAATACAGTCTTTGAATTTTTTTTTTACCAGGCATGTCGTCTGAACATTTGTTTATGATGTGCTGGGGAATGGATTGGGTGCAACAGAGAGACAGTAATTACAGAGGCAGAAGAGGGAATACACCGTGCATCTTTGGGTTTACTGGAATTGTGCAAATAATGGGTTGGATTTAGGACACAAGAAAATGTGCGCTATTACGCAACTGAGTACACGTTGCAAAATTTTGCGACATGACAAGAAACTTTACTGCATTTTGATGGGATTTTATGTGATATACCAACTTATAGTAGGGCATCATTGGGAAGTGGCAACAAAGTGAATCGTGGATTTGAATATCTACAAATAAAAATGACAGAAGTCTGGAATACATACATCTTCCTATTAACTCTGACTACCATCCCCACAGCATAATACTGCCACCACAATGTTTCACTTTGGATACGGTGTTCAGGAGGCACTTGACACTTTACCGTACTGGCCAGGTTTGTGGAGTGTAATTGCATAGTTATCATCTGTGCCAATTTCAGCAGAACACCTTTGAGAAACTCTAGTCAAAGTTTTAGTCAGAATTCTGTAATCTGTAACCATTTAAGTTTTATGCAATATTTACTAGATCTAAATTCTAGTTAGTAAAATATACGGTACTGAAAATTTCACTGATTAAACCATTTTGTCAGAAGGGAATATACTTTCTGATTTTTTTTCAAGGATGGGATGGAATTATTATTGTTTCTTTTAAATAAACAAGCTCAAAATTCTTCATAGCACTGGTAAATTTAGATTTACATTTATCTTGATTCAATTGAGAAGTTTGCTTATGATAGGAAATAAGTCGGCAATCAAAACAACGTAAAAGGAGTGATCATTTTGAAAACCAATAATGGCTCAGTTTTTATTCATGTTTTACTAAAAATAGCACATACATGTTGTGTCTGTCGTATAACCCCTTCTCAATAATCAATGAATAAAGTTATGTTTTTTATTACGGTAATAAAATCATTCTTAGAATCGCTGAGCAGCATTCAGCAGGTTTCCACTGGTATTTTGAAGATTTATCTTTGGTGATGAGCTCCAAGTCTTTGAAGTTGGAAGGCCTCCAAGTCAGGACTGGCTTGGTCACTTCAAAAGGTTAGTGTAACGTCCAGTCAGAAGAAACTTGTGGATAAAATCAAAATAACATTTCAAACCTAAATCTGCCAGAGGTAGGAGTAAGTATGGACTGAGCTGTAGATTTTCTTTGAGAACAGAGTCTCTTTAGCTCTTTTTTTCCCCCAAAGCCTCCCATCTTTGTGCACAATAACATTTTATCTTAATTGCATTAAATCTCCCTGAATTGAATTGTTGCAATTCAGCTAAGGTGGACTGTCATATCTTTGCAGGTTTGCAGTTGTGTCGTGACTGCCACATTTTAAATAATGGATTGAACTGTACTTTGTGCGATGATCAATAATTCTGTTCTGCAGGTTTAGTTTTATGATTTCTGACTTCATCCTTGATTACCTTTATGTTGCTTTGCATCTAACCATATAAACCAGACCTTGAAGAATTTTGCTTACAGATTTAGTGGGAGTTGATAAATAGAAAAATCATATTTGAATGTCAGCCTTCACAGATGGAAGGGATAGGGGTGTTCTTCCAGATGAACTAAATATAATATTCTCACGTTGTTGTCTCTTTGTTGTTTGTTTCGTCTCAAGGGTAAGACGAGAAGATTAATACCAACTCACATGTGCAGATTATCTTAGATAAGATAAAATTGGGAACTCAAGAGAAACTGGAGGTAACATAATCTGCCTTGTAGCACCTCAAAGCTCCCTAATTAACAAGACACATCTCATTTGCGTGATCCGCTCTGAACACAAAGTGTACAAACAACGTGAACTGCTGCAGGTATCTGGGACTTGTTCTAAAAATACACTTCAAAACAGATAAAGCTTAAATTTGAATGTTCTTCCTTTAGTTTCCAAAGACAATAATGCACTTAAGCTGATTGAGTGTTTCCCAGTCTTTCAGTAAATTTCGGGGTTGACAAGCAAACACAGCAAAAGATTTTATTAAAAGCCACTGTGAAAACACATTTTAGGGCTTGTTAAATTTTAGATGCCTCTTTGTAAAACAAACACGCTGATATGAGAGCTGGAGGAGTCCAACTGGAGCTTGAGGTAAAGCTCCGCTGCAACGGTGCCAAGGGAAAGCGGAGGCAATGGCTGACCTTGTCCTTCTCTGCTGTTGGTCTGTGGGTTTGGGCCAGGGACAGGAACTCCCCGTACAGACTCTGTGTCTGCATTTGCTGAAACGAGTCCACAGAAGAACGCTTTGTTCGCTGCCACCAAGGAAAGCCTAGACAACAAAAACACACACTCTGGAAAAATGAACAATCAAAAGGGGGTCATTTTCCTCCTCAAAAAATGTCTTCCTCGGATTGCAGTGGTAAATAATATTCCCTTCGAGAAGCAGGGAAGTGAAGTGTTCCAAAAATGCCTCCAAATAATACACACGGGCCGGTTGTTTTTAAGGCTGTCGGTCTTGAAGGTTTACATTTAAGATGATGGCAATAACTTCCTGTGAAGTGATCAAATTCCTTTCTATAATTTCACAAATTTTATGAATGAACTTACCAATGAAAAAAAACAGCAGTAATGCCATTATCCATTATTGGCAACATCTAATGCGATTTTGAAGTTATAGTTATAGCCAGATGTTTATGTACACTTTAAACTCACACGTTTTTCTCATTTTCTGACAGTAAACCAGACCAAAATTTCCCTATTTTGGATGTTATATAATCAAAAACAGTTTTCTTGCCTTAATAATAAGATACATTTTTCATATATTGTTTTATTGGTTCGTGTTTTGGACTGGCCATCACAATGCTCTCTTCTCCAGCCAAAAGGATTTTGTAGGACAGAGTTGAAACGCATGTATGTGAACATCCAAATTTTAAAAATAAAATGTAAAAAAAATATATATATCTCATTATTCTGGTAGTTACTGGTTAAACTTAAGTAATTTGGTCGTCTTTTAAGAAAACACTCTGATTTAATGTTAGTGAGGAAAAACCCTTGTCTTTTATATTCAGTGTTTATGAATATGTGGTTCAACTGTATCTAACTAAAAGAATCTTGGCAGCTAAATGCTAATGAAATAGTAATGTCATTGCTGGTAAGCCATGCTCAGACATCCAACATTTCTCATTCACTTCCAATCTGACTGACCAAATATCACTGGCAAATAGTGTCACTTCAATCACAGTGCCCCAAAAACTGATAGGTTATCCAATTATGTGCGTTGATGCATTTCCTGTGAAGCTTGAACATTTCTCATGACCTTTTCTGGGTAGAAATTAAATTTTCTACCCTCAGGCTAAACAAAACCTCCGTGAGCCCCACCCTTTGAGTGAGTCATGCAATGGATAGTCAAGCAAGCCTACGCAATGGTGAATCCACACACATCACTCCTGAAGAAGAGCTGTTTAGAAGTCAGACGCCTGTTCTTTTTTCCCCACATGTCACACGACCTCTTTTTTTTTTTTTTTTTTCTTACGCTGGTATGTCTCGGGGGTTTCAGAGACGTGTCGACATGGGGTGGAAAAGGCCTTCGCAGCCTCTTTGCTCCCTGTCTCAGAGCAGGTTATCTCTGCCTGCAGCAAGCAGCCACGCGCCTGTTGCACCTGATTGTCTCATCCGCACATTCCAGGTGAGAGGTTCTGACAAGTCAGGACAGAGCACACAGACGGTGATACACTTGTTCTGCAGCCACAGGTGTAGCTGGCCTCCTTTTTTCCCCCTTGCACTTTAGTGTAAAAAGTAATTTGAAGGCAAGGCAGGGAGGGTAAAAAAAAAAGACAGTAACAAGTTGTTTTTTTTACCGCTGAAAGAAAAAGAGCATTATTAAATGGTTTTAAATTAAGTCACCTTCTATTCTCATCCATCCTTTAAGTAATCACAGTAAATAAATGCAATAAACACCTCATGCGGCCTACTTTTGGATAATTTATACATTTATTGAGCCATGTCACCAGGTATTCTACAACTTGTTCTTGACTTTCTGAACTGTTTACAGACTCCAATCAGTTCTCAGTTCTAAGTAGAAATGGATGGATAATTTTCACACTTTATTTTATCCTTAAAAACCTTCTAGGACCAGAAAAGTGCGCAGATTTTTCCACACTGTAAAGAAATTCTATGTGACAAAGGTTTCAAAATGGCTTCATTTGTATGTTTTGTTAGTTTTTAGTTTTTTTTAAATAATTAATAGAATAAGAATAAAACATCAAATTCATATAAATTTCCAATGATCTAGTAGTGCAATTGATTTGTGCTCAAATTTTGTTATTTTGGGGTTTCCTTATTGTAAAAACAAAGAAAACCCCAAGCTCAAATTCACTATGGCAGCCACATGAAAGCTGTAGAAATAAATTGTGTCTTTGCCCCTCTGCCAGTTGTGTCCTATAAAACTAGCAGCTCATTATACTAAACAATCTGTTAATGGGTATGTTCCAGTACTGTATGAATGCATAAAATGGGTAAAAAAAAAAATGTTGCACTCACTTTGAATTGCTTACAGAAATTAGCAGAACATCAATTACCCATTATTATTGGATTCTAACTTGCAACTACAACCCACTCCGTTCAAGTGTAGCAGCAATCCCGAATTCCAACTCTGACTTCCAAGATTAATCAATTGCAGCATAAGCAAGTTGAATAAATGAGGATTTACAACTTTCACATAACAACAACAAAAAGGAAAACAGTCACACAGAAAAAGGAAAAACATCTTATTTGACCCAGCAGTGCTAAAATCAGTAAGTTGTAAACTTAGCTTGTTTTTGTTTTGTTGTTTTCCAGAATTAACTAACAATTACATATAAAGATGACTAATAAACCATTGTAGTTTCAGTTGATTTAATAAAATAAAATCAGTGTTTATTTTATTTCATAAATCAAAATATGATGTTTCTCTTATGTGTTTACTGATTAAATATCACATCTTTCAAGTGATAATCATGCGAAGAGCCATCTTCAGAAATTAACAACTTGAGTTAAAACTATTTTATTTCTAGCAGCCCATTTAGCAATAGTAATAAATATCATCTGTATTTTTACAGATGATATTAGCTCTAGAGGACTTTTTAGCTCCTGTAGAGCTAAAAAGTCCATGTCAAATCACATTTTGATTATTTGATCAAGAATGCATTGAATTCCATAAATATTTGCTCAGGACAACCCTGTCTTAAATGAGAGCTGATTGGACTGTGACAAAACATACAATTGGATGCAGTTATCTGTTTATAAATCTCTGTTTCTTTTAATGATATTTCTGTGTTATCATGTGATATATCATGAACTTCAGGCAGTTTACAACTGACCTGCTACAAAGACTGCTGAGTTTTGAGATAAAGGGTTGGTGATGTATCATATATTTTAAAGACATAGTCTCTCTTTAAAAAAAAAAAAGATCAAAGAGTTGAACTCAATAAGTGCAAACAAAATATCAGGAGTCAAAATTACAAAATCTTAACTCTTATAATGCTCTCAAAGCGCTTCAGACTCATGAATTCAATTTCAGCCTCAGAAGCAGAGACATGATCTCTTGCTCTAATAATACTTGGGTCTCCATGACAGTAATAGCTCCCCTACATCCATTCAGACATGCATTAATGTGCTGCATTTTCTGCATTTATGGTTTCATGGGTCTGCTCTGCTGCCACCGAGGGATGATCAGCCATTCAGACAGAGAGAGAGGGCGACTGAACAGGAAGTGAAGCTTTTTAATGATGTAATTGGCAGCAGATGGGGAGGAAGATAGAGATAAAGGAGCAGGAATTCAAAATAATATGAGTTTGGGCATGCATCGGGGACTTATCATGAGCATGGAGAGATCGTGTTTTGACTTTTCTTTCTCTGATTCATGGTTACTGAAGTTCTTTCATTTTTGCTGTGGCTTCATCCCCTGAAATTTGAAATGAGTGTAGAGAAATAATGTAACATTTATGAAAGGAGCTATTTTATAAAACTTTTCTATCCCCTTATGATCAGAGTGAATACATACACAGAAAACAAAGTGCTTATGCAAATGCAGAGGACACACTCTGCATTTCACAAGTTCGCAGCTTGTGAACAGTAAACCATTCAGCAAGGAGGAGCTCTTTAAAGCCTAGAAATCGTTGGAAACAATCCAGCACTTCTCTCTGAGTAGGACTTGGGCTCTTTTGTGAAAGTCATGGAAAAATGACGGAATGAAGGTCAGGTCTCTACGTTTTCCTGCCCCACTTGCGGTCTGAAAGTGAAGGAACGACAATTCGGGGCCTGAGTAAGAGGATGCAGGAGGGGGTGGATGCAGGCTGGGACCTGCACCGGCATTAAGTTATGCCTTTGTGAGGCAGAAGCACTTGCCTGTGGCAGGTGCAGGTAGCAGACGTGACGCTGTTGAGGTGTTCCTATTGAGAAGGACCCAACCTGTCGAGTTGTCAGGACAAGTCGGAGGGCTCAGTCACCACCCTGCTCTGAAAAGCTGAGGAAGATCAGCATAATGTGACTTGCACTTCTAAAGAAGATGGAGGAACTGGAAAATCCCAGGGTTTAAACATAAAATTATGGGATTGTTTGGATGCTTGTCGTGGGTACTAATGTGGAATATAATACATCATAACAGCAATTATAGCTAGAAGGGATAGTTTGTTTTATGTTCCTCCCTATAAGGCACTGAAAGTATTAACAGATTTAGATAGATAGGCAGAGCAGCGTGATATATGCCTCGATGTAAAATTCACAATGTTAGCTTTTAGGGAGTGGACTAATCTTGCAGATAGAGTTTAGAGGGATACATAACAATAAGGACTTTTCTCTTGTGTGTTTTGCTCTGGCAGATGAGGCAAGCAACATGGTGGGTCTAGTTGACTGGCAGTGTCAGGGCAGATTTGCTCTCAAATTAAGAGAAAGTAATGGCTTCCTCCTTTTACACACAGCCACCCCCCACGCCCCCAAAAAAAAGATTATAATTGAAAAGTTTTTCAAGTAATTCAATCAAAATACATTAGCATATTTGTAACATAGTTAATGTTACAAATTAACATTAACTATGTTAAGATGAGTCATTTTTCCCTCTTTTTCTCTCATAGATTACCGTTTTAAATTTAAACTTTTTACATAAATGGGACTGAATCAAAACTAGTACCGCCCCGCCCGCCCCCACCCAGCAAATATGGCATTCTGATCCAAAAATCATAGATCCTGTGTGTATTTTCATCCACCATGAAAAGCATGCTGCGGCTGATCTAATAAGCTCCCTTATTAGATCTGGTGAGTCTGGATGCCAGTGGAGTACAGTGAACTTATTGACATTTTCAAGAAACCAGTTTAAGATGATTTAGGGTTTGTGACATAGGTAGATTATTCTGGTAGAAGTAGCCGCCAGAAGATGGGGACTTTGTGGGCCTGAGGTTATGAACCAATGCTCACTTGATACAAATGGTCCAAACAAAAACATTGCCCATATCGTTATACCACCACTGCCTGCTGGAACCGCTGATCCACGGCAGCAGCTTTAGAATATTAAACTTAAAATTCAAAGTGCTCTGGAGAAGCTACACAACACACTTTAGTTCTAACGTGTTTGAGTTACTGTAGCTTTTTTTTTTTTTATCATCTTAAACCGCTTCAACCTCGGACATCATCAAAGCATTTTTGTCCACATATCTGGTGCTCACTGGATATTTTCCTGTTTGTGGACAATTCCCTGTCAAAACCCCCAGTAGATCAACAGGTTTTGAAAGTCGCTTTATTCCCCCTTCCTCGATATACTGTTGCTTCATTTTAACTTTAGTGATTCACCACATCATGATGCCAAAAAAAAGGAACTGCTTCCAGATTTGTAACACATCTTAACAAATAATTGAGCAGGCATACCTGATAAAATGACTAAGTTTGTCAAAAAAGCAGAGATTAGGATGAAATAATAATCTCCAGAAGACAACAAGACTTCATCTTAAAGAATCGCACACCTGTGGTGTCACCCTGCCCCTCCTGTTGCATAGTTGACTTTACTGACCTAATAGCCTGATATACCACATCCAATTCAAGAAAAAACTGAACAGGCCTCAACAGTTCATGGTTTTAACCAGAGACTCAGCTGGTATCTTGTGGTATTTTCTAATTAAATCATGCTGCCTGTTCATCAGACACTTACTGGGTCCCCATGTGTGAGCTCTGATTAAAAATCCTCTTGTCTGGTGTTTATGCCGCTGAGGCACCTGTAGCTGCAGCAGAGAAATTTAATGTAAGCTTGCAAGTCTAGCCACGTCAGGTGGGATGGTGGAACAGCATTCAACGGCGCTTATGAGTCTGGCTGAGGTGAAAGAAAAATAAGAATGAAGAAAGGCTCCATCTGCGGAAATGCAAAGAAAAAAAAATCTTCTAAAGGAGACGAGACACTGCACCTACTCGAAACATTTTCATGGTTTAGGAGTGGCACTGGAAGGCCCAAGGCAATCGTTTTTCGAGTACCAAGCAGACTTATTTCTGACATACAGCAAAGAGACAGAGAAGGAAAGAGTGAGAGCTTCATTTCTTTTGCACTGTTTAGCCAGAACTTATCAAAATTCCATATCAGACTGTTCGCAGTTTGATCTGAGCAACGACATTTAAGATTCAGAGCCTGTTTCAGCCTGTGTGGAAAAAGAGACTGAGAGGAGGAGGAGGAGGAGAAAGAGGAGAAAGAGGAAGAGGAGGAGGAGGGGGAAGAAAAATCCACACACAAGAGCATGATAATATGAGAGATTTTCAGCCCTCATGCTGGTTTAGAAAATCACAGTTCACGCAAATGCCCACCAACATGGAGTCACAAGAATTTAAATATACCTCTTCGAAGCCCTCTTTAAGCCTCTTCTTGAGCATTTTATCAGCAGGTAATTTCAGGTTGGGACCTATACACGCTGCCATTATGTTTCTTCTTTACTCTCGATAAGAAGTTGAGGCAAATGAATTGATATGGATCTAAAAAACAAAAAAAAAAAAAAAAGGAGAAAGTTTTTCCACAATTACCTGAAAAGAGTGCAGGCTTCTGACAAGAGTAAGCAAAATCATTTGCCTTCCCTCTTCTGTTTGCTTTGGCTGAATGAGCGGCAGATCCACCGCCGAGGCAGTGTCAGAATAGATTAGCACCATGGTCCATCTCCCTGGCTTCACAGAAATCAAATCCTCTTAAAAGCAGGGAATGTCACTCAATCTCCAGAGATGTGTGCTCGCTTGCTGGACTCTCTGGTGGAATCTCACTGCTAGGAAATATACCTGAGCAAACAGAGGACTTTAAAATAGAAAATAAGCTTCTAGAAAAAAGGGATAAAATCTTTTTTTCTTGGCATATATATATATATATATATATATATATTTTCCCCCACACACAGGCCACCCATTTTCTATGCAGGTTCAAAATTGTATCTGATAATGCCACAGGTTATCCTTAACAAGTCCACTTAGTCTGCTTCTAAGACCTGCTGCATCTTTAGTTTTGTGGAGGACAGGTTTAGGGATCTCTTATCTTAAAAGTATCCTCATATCGCCTTCAGCAATCTAATCGTAGCCCTGGGCTAGGAGTAAAAGACGGCTTTCAGAAACCATTCAGAGGTTTCAATCCCTGTACCTAAGAAAACAACAGGAAGTTCCTCCGTAAAGAGCTAAAAGGCAGAGGTTAAGAGTTCATAGCTCACAAACCCCTTCACTGCTTTTCTGACAAAAGCCTTTCTCCGCTCAAATTGTGAAACACACCGTGATGAAGCTACAAAATGAGGGCTGTTTGCTGACCTAACAATTTAATTATGTCTGGATGACTCAATACAGATTTACAAACAGCTAGAAAGTGTCCAAAGATAAAAGACCAGGGGCTGTTCTAGCATAAATGTTTCTCCTTCTTCTGTACCCCACCCGTCACCTTTACGAACACTATTAAACAAAAAGAACTTTCACTTTTTATTGTGCAACTTATCATAAACATAGAAATATCACTCTGTTCGAAACAAATGTTGCACTTCACAAAAAGATTTTTATAATTGAGCCAGTCATACCTGCACGTTTTTTGGATTTTCAGATAGGGATAATCAAATATGTCCTAGATTATTTGAGAAGTTGTGGGTCAGTGTGTGAATTAGATGTTGAGCATGCAGAGGCTATAGTTTTAATGCAATTATCCAGATTATTATGCATATGGAAATGCTATGCCACTTGATCTTTCACCCTGAAAAAAGAGCCAATTCCCCACTTTAGCACCAAAAAATGTATATATAAAGAAATTAAATGAAATAATTTGTTGGTTTTTGAGATACTTAGTTTTTGTGCAGCTGCCAGACTTTGTTTAGGTGATTTCTTGATTCTGTAATCTCGTTCAGGTGTGACTGATGAAATATAAGTCAGTTTTCCAAAAAATAATTTGTTTATTGACAGGTTCATTCACGATTCAACAAGGGAAACAATTTCCGGTAACACTTTATTTGAAGAGGGGTGAATAAGACTGTCATGACACTTTCATAAACATGACATAACACTTGTCATGAACATGAATAAACCTTCATGAATATTTATGACTGTTGTCATAAAGAGTCATTCGGTAAATTATGACATTTTTAATACAAAATTGACATTATTCAAAATGTCTTTGTTATGATAACTTGACATTAACCAAGAAATTATTACTGTTTAAACTTTACCTTGAATAACATAAAGCTACCTAATTTTTAAAGTGCAATCAGTAATACTTTTATAACAAATTTATATCAGTAATGATTTCTTGGTTAATGTCAAGTTGCCATAACAGAGACATTTTGAATAATGTCAACTTTGTATTAAAAGTGTCATAATTTACCAAATTATGCTTTATGACAACAGTCATAAATATTCATGAAGGCTTATGAAGGTTCATGACAAGTGTTATGTCATGTTTATGACAGTGTCATGACAGTCTTATTCACCTCCCTTCAAATAAAGTGTTACCCAATTTCCTTTTCCATGCATGGCCAGGTTGGCGTGAGATGCTTTTTGTCCTGCAATGGATGAAATCATTTTCAAATGAGTTGCATTGAGTCAGGTTATTTTTGTACAATATAAGTGTTTTTTTTAATAACTGAAACATGCAAGTGTGACAAAATAGCAAGTGGAGAAATAAATCCATAAGGGGGTAAATACTCCTTTAAGTTACTTGATGTCTGTCATACATAATTGTGTGACAAACATTTTGAAACCCATTTTTATTTTTATTCTACTCCCCAAGAGATTAATACACTTCTATCTTAATTTAACTTTGTGTTGGTCTATCAGAAAAAACTAAAAAAAATCATAGAGCTAAAAGTCTGAGGTTGTAATGTGATGAAATGTTAGAAAGTTAAATGGGGGTATACACTTTTGCACTCCACACTTTTGCAAGGCCAGTCTATCAATAAAAGCCATTCCAATATACAAATACAGTAATTAACTCCACTTATCCATTAAATGTTCGGCATATTGAAGAACAACTATGAGATAGCGTTTCAATAATTTTTTAACTCACATAGGTTCCCTCACATCAAAATCCAAAAAGCATTTTCCCCGAAGAACGTAACAACAACGAGTTGACTTAAGCGTTGGCCCCTGTGCTGAGCAGGATCTGGGTCATACACTTCCAGTAACTCTGCTCCCAAATGATGAATTCAACTATTTACAGAGGTCATTTGTCACTTTCCTCCTGATTGGTATAGAAATCTGGCTGTTTTGTGCTGGTGCTGCTCTGGTCCTGTTGTCATGCACAATGTCAGCCGCAAATTTGTTTTTGCCATGTGTACAAAAATAAATGTGAGGCATAGGAGAAAGTGGCAAGTGGGAAATGTCTGAGTTTTGCACTCAGTGCATGGGAGTTTACAGCCCTGGCAGATTGTAACGCTAGCATTTTCGTGTCAGCCTTTATGTTAGCTGATATGACAGGGTAAGGTAAAAAAAATAAAAAATAATAATAATGTAGACAGATTTTTTGATTACTGAAGACTAAAAACTATCAGGGTACATTACAGATGCTGTTAAGTTACCAAAAAGCACAGACAAGTCAAGACTAGAGAAACACCTGACTAAAAGAAATGTAACTTTTTTCTATGCTGACCCGTTTCAACTTCAATAAATATAGCCTGCCACTCTAATTAGTCAATGATTGATTGGACTGTTCATGCCACCCTGCTCCAACTGTAAGAGTTGGAAGAAACAAAATCTAAGCAACTTTCTGCGACCTGGGAACAACAGTGTGAGCTCAAAACAAAAGTTACAGGAACTGATGTGTTTGCTCCATAAAGAAAAACTAAAGCCAAGATAAAACACTTGAGGATAATGAGATTTGTGAACTGCACTGCTGACATTAAAAATATGGCCGGACCATGCCACTTGTAAAAAAAAAAAAAACAGGCTAAATTTACTCAATAAGTGCATAAAAGTGGTTAAGTGTTCAGTATGTATCATTTATCATTTGTTTTTCTTGAAAATTTGTTGTGAGGATGAACAACATGTCTTCATTAGAGTCGGTGTGGCAGTATCCCTTTGAATTATAATACACTACAATGTGGAGCAATAGGTAATTTATTATATATTTGTCACTGTCACTAAAACTTAGATACTATGTAACATGTTTTGCTTGTAAATTGCCTTTCTCCTGTCCTGACCTGCATAAAATAGTTTAGTTCAGCCGTTGTCTAGATGGAAAAAGTAGACCACTGAACATGTTTGCTGCCAGAAAAGGAAACAATCTAGAAAGCTTGAAACACAATTTCAGCTTTTTCATTAGTTGTGCATTTTTTGTTTCCGTTAGGAATTTTGAAATGCATTTTTCTGGTGAAAGATGCATTTCATTTTAAGACATACCTTTCAAATATGAGCACACACCATATCGGGATAATGGCATGGCATCTTTACCACAGAGCATGACTGCCTATTGTTGTAAACAGATAATGCATATGTCAAACTGATGCCTGTCTGCTTATTGGTAACAAAAGGTTTCAAGAAAAGAATGGAGTAAGCACTTCTACTGTGCCATATGCAAGAAACGTTGGTGAGCTTTGTAGAAAATATATAGGAAAGGGAAATACATTTCTCAAGATTGATTGAAAAGTAAACATTTTTTGATCAAAAAGTATTTACTTGATCAAAACAACAAAAAAAAAGTTATTTATAAAACAGCATCTGCCCCAAAGATAAAAATTTTGTCCAAACTGTCTTTCCGCATTTTGACCAATGGCAACTAGTCTTAACAGAAACTTGTTTTTCTCTCGGTGTCTGTGTTAAATGACCAGTAAGTTACATACTGATGTTTTGACTTTCCTCCAACTGTTGGACAACTAAAAAATATTGATCACTATTAATCCCCATTTGTGATTTTTTATTTTGTTGAATATTACACAAAACCACCACTTGTTTTATATATTACACACACTGACATTAGGATCATTTTTTTGTACAGCTGTGGTAGTAATAGTAGTCAAAAAACACATATTGCAACATTAACCTAAATGCTTGCACAATATTGAGTTGTCTAAATTGAACGTTTTCAGAAACAGTTATCCATCACTGTGACAAACTAGAGTCATACTGCTTTACTAGAGTGTACTTTTAATTTTCTCATGGTCTCCCTGTTACAGGTTGTCAAATGATATTTCTCCTGATTTACTCTTCTTTACTGGAGAAGTTTATTTTGTTTATTTTTTTTACTTTCCTTAAATCCATAGAATTTGCTGTTATTCTTTTCCTCTGGAGTGGATATTGCACTGGATTGCACTGATGCCAAGGTTCGCTGTACCTTCTGCATCATCATCGGTCTGAAACTTGGCCACAATTTCAACAGATTTTCTATTTGCTTTTTTAGCCACATTTCTCACAAAGCGAGAGCTGCAGTTCTACCAACAACTGAAAAGAAAAAGTTGGGGTAAAAATGACATGGCCTTTTGATATTTATAAAGTTCACAACAGCTGCAGTAGAGAAATATAAAAAAAAATCATGTCAAATGGTACGGATCTCAAAATTAAAACCTCCGAGAGCCATTGTCGTTATTACTACTAAGTCTTCATAAATGGATTGTTTGTGAACTGTGCTTTCCCAACTCGCTGTAATCTCATATCATAAAGATAATGAAGAAGACACAGTGATCCCTAAGATTTCCAGAGACACTGACCTGTAAGATGGATTATCTCCCAGGGATGCACACACACTGCTGGCCTGTCAGCCTTCTGCCTCCAGCAGCTTTCAGAGTCTGTCAAAACAATCAAGTCACTGCAGATTCATACTCAGACATTATGAAAACACACACATCACATATTCAGGCTCTCAATGTGAACATTTCTTCATCTTCTGCAACATTTTATGTTTCTTGCCTGTAAAGGGATTTTGGTCAGCGGTTACGACTTCTCATGGGAGAAGTGGGAAATTTAGTGTTATGTTATGTTTTGTTTTGTTACTTAGTGTTTCCAAGATGTTTCAGCTAACATTTGAGGCAAGGATGTAGTAGTCTTTTTTCGAGCAGACCAGGTTTTCTCCACTCAAATTCATTTGCATCACCTTCCGTATCTTAACACCAATCCTCTCGCCCACTTCTTTTCATCTTTAAGTCTCATTGATCACCAGAGCTACTGCGATATAGACACCATGTGTGCTCATCATCCCAATGCATCTTGGTGTAAGCGTGTGTGTGTGTGTGTGTGTGTGTGTGCGTGTGCGTGTGTGTGCGTGTGACACAGGTAACAAATCAATGGTGTGGTCTGGAAGTACAAAAAATCCATGTGGGCACAACAGTCGTAGTGATTCATAATTTAAACTCTTCCAAAAGCATTCTGAACCTTGATTTCATCATTCACCAGCATTATTTTTAGGATAGTTTGTAACAGCTAGAATTGGGCTAAATCTTCGCAGGAGGAAGTGTTTCACACAACACCTCGGAGTAATTGTGTACACATATTTATGTGTGCAAGTGCCTGCCTGCATCCATGTGTGTGTGTGTGTTTGTGTCAACCCCTGGCATAATGATAGACTGACAGCACCACCCCAAGCAAGCAGAAAAGCCCTGCATTCCTGGGCTGCGAGCTGCACATTGCAAGTTAAAACATGCAGCCAGAAGCCACCACTGGTTCAGTAAATACTTTTAGAGCTCGTGTTTGGAAATCATAGCTCCAGGACAAGGGCAGAATGATTTCCCAAACAATGACAACTTTATAGAAAAGTGCTGAGAAATAAAAGGTGACCTACGGCAGCAATTTGTTGCACTGGATTGCATTGCCTGGTGTCAGAGTAAAAGGGGCTTGACATAAATACGCTCCATACTTTTAATATTTTCATTCGGACAGCTTTTTGGCATTACATTCTGTTCTAAAGTAAAATAAAAATAAAAAAAATAAAAAATATGGAGCTAGAAAAACCTTTGCAAGATACTGTACTTGACCAATTCGACTCAATGACAAGCAAAGTCCAAAATGGCTCAGTTTGACTTGTTAAAAAAAAACACGCTCACACACACACACACACACGCACACGCCTACACACACACGCACACACACACACACACACACACACACACACACACACACACACACACACACACACACACACACACACACAGATTTGTCCAGCTGCTCTTTCTTGCTGCATAGATCTGCATTGATAACTGCCTGCCACTCATTTCTGAAACACCTGCTTCCTCCACAGGGTCCGCTGCCAGATGGCGCCCAGAAGAAAACATTAAAAATACACAGCAAAATCACAAAAGCAGAGTCTGTGTCGAAGGGTTTTTTTTTCTCTCTCAAAATGATTTAGAAAAAATACGTTCATATTTTATTGTCCTCAGTTATTTTACACTTATCTAATATTTATTCCCTTTTCAGGGGTTAACAATGCTCTTTTTATCTACCCTAATTCCAGCTGTCCAGGGGGTGGTCAGGTTCTGAGAGAAACTTCCCTGAACTCCCATCCAACACAATCAAATAGAAATTGCTCCCAATAATTATAGCACCCATTCCCAGCATCCCCTCGCCAACCGTTTCCTCCCTTTGCGGCTAATTGAAACATTAATCAAAGAGACTAAGTGTGACCGAGCAGAGCTCGATATTCCCAGGCTATAACGGAGGCGGACTGGGGAGAACAGATCAGTGTGTTTTAGATGGCGGACAGATGACCGTATTTCATGCTTGGTGGGAACAACACACACATGCACACACACACACACGCACATGTAGGAAAGGAGGATCCACTCCACCTACAGGATTTCTCAGGCCATGACAGAGCACGTCTTCACTCGGCTGTGTTAGCTCGGCTCAGCCTGCTGTGATGAATCCTTTCGACTTGACTTGATAACAAGCTTATTTGGCTGCTCTGCTCCTGTGTGCTGGTGTGTTTGCCTCATCGTTTTCTTCACTGCTGTCCTGCAGTATTTTTGAGCCAGCTCTGATGCAGCCTGGTCTGGTTCGAGCAGACCGAGTTTTCTCTACTCAAATTGATTTGAATCGCCTCCTGTATTCAAATCAATCTGAAATCAAATCAATTTGAATTACTTAAAAAGACTTAGGATTTCAATTTAAACTGGTTTGACTTAAGGTCTTTTTAGGTTAGAACATACATGGCAGTGCTAAAGGTATTCATGCATTTTTGACCTTTTTTTTACCTTAACCTTTTACCTTTTTTTACCTTGACCTGTTTTATTACCTTAACAATAATATCCTCTTAGTGTTTTGTGTAGATTGTGTTTAACAGACCAGAGATTGAGCATGTGAACAAACTCTTAGAAATGATGGTCGTCCACCTAAAATGTAAGGAGAGTATTAATTAGAGAATGGACCAGCATACCCATGATGAGTCAAAGTAGGAAAATCCTTTGACAGGACAACTATTATGCATGCACTCTTCAAATGTGACTTCTATTGAGGATTGGTTAGAAGAAAGCCATCAATGAAAAAACACCATAATTAGTCCAGCTTAGCTTTTGCCAAACCATGTAGGGGACACAGAAACATGAGGAGGAGGTTAGAAGAGGCCAAAACAGAATGTTGTGGCTTCCATGCAAAGCAATGTGACAATCAGGTAGCTTGCAACAGACTAGACAGTGGGGCAAAGGTACAAATGCAACCCTAAAAAAAACTTTTCAGAAACAGAGAAGTGGGGAATTACTTGGAAACAGCTTCAAATCTAACCAGGATGTAGTAGCAAGTCTTGAAAATTGATGTTTGTAGAAACTCTCTATCCAATCTAGCTAAGCTTGAACTGTTTTGCGAAGGTCAGACGTCAAACTTTTTTAGTCACTAAAAGTGCAAAGCTGAAAGAAACATTCTTGAAAAGACTCAAAGCAAAAGGTTGTAGAAGGGGAGCTGACTGCAGAAGTTTAAAGTGAATGTTTTAGATGTTGATTCCTAAAAAATAAAAATAAAAATATACACTCATATTGCATATTCAATACTTTGTGTTGGTCTCTCACATAAAATCTTCCCCGAAAATACATGGAAGGTTTTGGTTGCAACTTCATAAAATGTAAAAATGTGTAAAATAGTTCAAAATATAGTGCAAAGGCACTATATATGATGTAGATATTGGAATAACAATGATGCTGCATTTATTTTTTAACTATTTACCTAATTGCTAATAGTCTACCTGATAGATTTAATAAGATGAAATTGTAAATAAGCCTGTTTGTTAGTTTCAAATCCACACATCATAGCTCACTTTACAGCCTGAAATCTGTGCTCTATGTGCAGCACACTGAAGCCCAACTGTTGAAGCCCACATGGTTTTCTGCAAACAAACTGAGTTTTAGTTCATCTTGCTGTTTAATGGGTGAACTGCTAGAATAAATCCCCCCAGTCTAAATCCTGGATGCTGCATGTCAGACAAAGCTGCTGCAGCTCGTCCAATTTGAATGACGCAAACCCACTGAACGGAGCATTTCCAGGAGAATATCATTGCTGTTTCAAACTTGAGCTGTCTGGGTGCTTTTCAGGCAATTTTTATTGATGGATGTCTATTAAGCCTATAAGTGCTTAACATCGCCCGTAAAATGTAAGGTTTATAGTCTTCTGTTCAGAAAAAAAGCAGTAGGTTCAATTATTTACTGAAATCACATATTGTCGATTAAAGGCTATGATAGAATGAAGGCCATTTAATTCACTAAACAGCGGTTAAGTAAATAAATGAAAGTGATTACAGCAGCTTTTTCTTTTCATGGCATATTTTCAGAAGTAAATTAAAAAACAGCTGGAGGCAAGTAAAATGCCTAATGCTTTTCCCACAGCCGGGCCTTTGCATTTTAATCATTTGTGGTAAACTTTTGGGCAGAGATGTTTATCATATTGCCTGTAGCCTCAAAAGGCTTTCTGTTATGACTCAGACAGACCTGCAGTGCAGAGAAGCGTGCGGCGGCTGTTGTACCTGATGAAACAAGGCGCCTGTTGCCACCAGCTGGAGCAGAGCTGCAGTGCAACTTCACCTGCAGGGGAACACCTGGACCCACACAAGACAGGTGCATTCGTTCATCCTAATGAGCATGTGCTGTTTATACATCCCCACATACATCTTTGTAGCGTCAGAGACACATATGACCGAGAAAGGATGACCTTAATTTGCTTGAATTCTGCACCATCTCTCGCTTCTCCCAGACAAAAACAGTTTTTTTTTTTTTTTAAATTAAGAGTAGTCTCCCTACAGCCACAACTGCGATGTGTTTAGCAACTCTGTGTGAAACTGATGAGCATGCCGGCTTACCGATAACATTCCACATGAAATCTGGCAGACTTTCGGCATGTGATTGGGAGGATGTTGAAACGTTAGGGATCAGGACCTGCTGAGCGCCACAAGCGAATATTCACACGGCTATTAGCAACGGTGAGGAGGAAGATTACTTTGATGCGCTGATGGGAGGAGCACCGAAACGCTTTAATAGAAAATCAAGTTAAAAAGTGAAAATGAAATCAAAAGATTTGCTGTTCTAAATATTATCAGTCCAAACAGCTTTTATTATGTGTTATATCATTTAACGCTGATGTCTCAATTACTCCAAAAAGGACCACAATCTCAGCTGAAGCTCAACAAAATGCAGAGGACACAACATACTCTTTTTCTTCTTTGTGATATTAGGAATGTTGAGTAAAGAAAAAAACTCTTGGGAATTTTCCCAAATTCACTTTAGTATTTGGGAAACCATTAAAGTTTCCCATAAAGGATCCCATAATCCTTACAGGTATTAGTTGCTACTTTTGTTACTTATCTGATTCTCATCCATGACAGCTTTATTTTCACTCTGTTATTGATTTAGTATCTAAACCCTCACAAATTCAATCTGTTTCTATGAAACAAAGTTAGTTTCACAGCAGGCACTGTAGGTCTCCATGCATTTTGGGATTTTCTCATTCCCAGAGTCCTTTCAAAAGGAGTTTTGCACCTCAAAAAAGTGCTGATATTTTCATTTAAATGAAGCAGGAAAAGAACATTAAATACTCATATATGATACAGTCACCAGATATATAATGGATTACTTCAAACTTCTATTGTTGTTTTGATGATCATGGCATACTCACAGCAAAACCCCCAAATGAAATGTATCAGAAATCAAGAATACTATGAGGAAGTTAAATATTGGAAGCTCATGGTGTTTCACCCTAAACAGCTTACCTTGAAACAAAAAGTTGTATCTGTATCCTAGCATATTTAAAGAAAGTGAAAGGAGAAGTTGTGGTAGGAAAAGCAGCATTAGCAACAGATGCAAATGCAGCTTTGTCAATCAAAAGCCATTCATCCATTCATTTAGAGGAGCTTCACAAGGGGTAGACAGAGGCTGGAGTCAGCAAGGACCATAACCTGTAAACCATAATAATCTAAATTACAAGACATACAGTAAAGGCATTAAATATTTCACTGTGTAATGAATATATAAATATATACAGTACATGAGTTTTACTGTCTCAAGTGAGTGACAGACTGAGCTGAAGTAAACATTCAGAGCACATACAGTGCAAAATCTAGAGTAATAAGAAGGTGTAGCTCAAAGTCTATAGATCAGGACAATCATTTGGATAAGTGTCTTCTTATGAAGTCACTAATTTATTCTTATTTGCATACCCCCAAAGACAAAGAGAAATAGTCACGATCTGATGCTTTTGTGTCTAATCCCTCATTTGCTGGTTTTTCTTTGTAGGTCGTGTTATTATCAAAGGTAGATTTAATGCATTCCATTCATTTGTGTTTTTGCGCTGCGGAAATAAAAAGCTGCTTCATTAGATGTCGAGTTTCATTGACATTAATACACTTGTCACGTCTGAGAACAGCAATGCACACAGACTTTCAGCACAAACGATAATTGATTTCACAATGAAAAGACATTTGGCGTCATTTTTAAAAATATATATATTATTATTATTAAAAAGTTATTTTTGGCCCAGCCAGGCATACCAGACCCTTACAATAGAGAGGAAAACACCAACTTCCCTTCTGATGTGGAGAATCCACTTTGTCATGGTATTCCCAGCATAGCTCCATTCAAACTCCGCATGACTGTATGTTTAATCATCAACTAAAAGGAAGACAATACGGCTTATTTTGGAACATTTAATTAAGACACAAATACTCTCCTGTTTAGTACATTGGCATTAAACAGTTAAATTACAACAAAGTGAAGTGAGAATAAAAAAATATATAACCATGACGTTGCTGTAGCCTACAGTATTGCACAAGACTCTTGTTGTCACTGGAGGCAAAGATCAATGGCCAGTGAAACAATGGCACTGGGAGTAAATGCTTCAAGAGGCTCTGAATCAGATTCCCGTTTGTTCAGGAAGTTGTGGAGAACCAGGAAGGACACTGCCCCTTGCTCTTCCTCTGCAAAAATACACCAGCTCCCCTCACCCGACGCTGCCCAATGAGGATCCTGTTATTCCTCCTTTTAAGTTACATATTTGTTGTTTCCAATAAGGAAAAGGGTCAGTGGAAAGGTACTCTTGGTCATACAGCCCAACCTTAACAAGTGCTGTGAATGAAGAACACATTCATTTTGATGTTCAATGTTTAATACTAATTTAAAAAAAAAACATGAGCTCAAGTAAGAATAAATAATTACTTGCATATGAGATTATTGGTATTCAGTATTTCATCTGTTACAGTTAAAATAGGTTTGAACAGTGCAGTGATTCAGTGTTGTGGTCAAGACCACCTAACCAAGACAAGACCAAGACCAGAGCGTATCGAGACCGAGACAAGACCAAGACTTTTAGGGTCCGAGACCAAGTCGAGACCAAGACCGAGGGAAGTCGAGACCGAGTCAAGACCAAGACCAGCGCCCTGCGCTACAGGACACAATAAAATGGTGAAATATGATCAAAATTGCTTCTCAAATTGATCTGAAAGATCCATATTCCCATAAAAACATCTAGATATTAAATACTTAATAAATTTTACCAATATTAAAAGGAAGTGCTTCCATCTCTGTGCTACGATCCGCGGTGGTCTCGTGCCATCCCTAAAAAGATAACGCCCTGGGTTTTTGCCCATATTGCTCATGTCAGAAACAATCACTGTCTGCACCATTAAATATAGCAATTGAGGCAATGCCCTGACGGTAAATAACGCTCAACTATGAACACTGACCAAGGAGCAACAAAGAAGTAACCAAGAACCAGGCGCTCACCGTGACTGTTTTCACCCTCTCTCCCGCTACATGAAGCCAAGTAGTCTGACACCATGGCAGACATTACAGCTGCCACTTTGAACGAAAACAATCATAGAGCAATGTGCATGCTTTGCGTGCTCTTTCATTCTTGTGTTTTATTTATTTGTTAATTTAAAAAATATCAATGTACATGATTAAATAAAATAATGATAGCTACTGCAGTGTACGTAGAGTATTACAAGAACAAAGAACAGCTCTCAGTGACACTCCAGTCCTATTTTCTAAGTAAAGAGTCGTTCAGAAGAATCGGACTGTTCCTGAATGTCACATTACTATATTTCAGACTTTTGGACACAGAGTTGTCCCATATATGCGACAAGTCAGTCAACACCTCCGCGCAATAATTCAGTGCAGTGAGTGACAACTTTTTTCCATCACAAATGCTTGTGTGTCTCTGTACAGCTAGCTTTGCTAACATCCCGTCAGCGGCGCTTACCTTTTTTTGAGCTTCTTTTCTAAGTGACGATAAAAGTTAGACGTTGTCCCCACCGTCTGTGAAAGCGAAGCACTGCTGAGTTAGCTGTGGCCATCGGATTTCTTATGATTTATGCAGCGCTATTCTATTACTGACGATTAGACAGACATCTTCTTTCGCTCAGAGAAAACCACTGCGCATGTCTTGGAGCGCCGCATGCGAGTGAAAAGTGGAGAGGAGGAGGGGGAGTAACAGAAACACGTTATTGCTTGGATTTTAATCGGTGCGTTTTGCATCCACTGAAAACAACGATGTTAATAAATAACCTGGACAGTATGCTGTACGTTTAGTGATATTTTCACAGTTGCGGTCTTGACTGGTCCTGAAATAAAATGCAGACTCCTCAGTGCCCGAGACCGAGACAAGACCGAGTCTCGACCAAGACCGATCTCGAGTACTATAACACTGCAGTGATTCACTCACTTATTACTAATGTCTGAATACATGTCACGTTATGACAGTGACTGTGATTCATAAGTCACTTGACATTTATGAAAAAAAACTGCCTGTGAAATTTAAGCATTTCTTCACCTTAAGCCAAAGGCCGGTCACATGTACAGGATATACATATGTTGCCGCTTCTGCTGTGTTTAGATTGAATTTGGACAATACAAAAATAAAGAACAGGAAGTATGAATTAAGGAATAAAAATGTGTTTGCTATTTGTGAAAAATATTAGAAGCGAGGGAAAAATCTGGTTGAAATTTTTATAATGCATTGGGGTAATGTGTTTTCTCAGTTTTTTTCAGCAGGTCCTCAGTTGTTAATATTCAGGCTTCACTGATGTTTTATCAAACTAACAAGGCTTAAAATACATTCTTTGTGTATGTTTTAGTTTGGTTATGAAACAGAAAAGATTCAACTGAGACAGATGGCATTATTCTGTTTCAGTGTCAAGTAAAATATATATTTTTAAATGGCTTAAATCATTTTTCATAATTTGAACAACTACATTTAATTTCCTTTTTGAATAAATTATGTATTTTTGAACTGAATTGAACTTAAAATCTATTTTCTTCCATTCTGAAACTAGATGTTTTCATCAAGGCTAGCACTTTAAATTACCAACAGCCTGCCAATTGTCTGCTAAAATAAATTTAGACATGGCAAAACAGGGTCTGTCTTATACAGAAATGTCTGTTTATTTGTGGAAATTAAGGGTGCACACACACAACTTGATGATAAATATATCTATCTTGATTAATTACATAGGCTGTAACATGTTAAACATTTTTAGCAATTTTTCACATATAAAAGTCTAGAACTTTTGTATCTTGCACCTTGTGTTATGGAAGTTCACACTTCAACCGGTGACGTCATTGGCCATTTTATGGCTTTGGTGAGTTCTCCTTCAGTATTTTTTGGGTTTTTTTAAACACCTGCTTGTAATGTAATGCTTTCACATTCAAATACTTACTTTTCTGCTGGAAACACAGGAGCAGTGTACACCACATCACAGGTAATGAAACAGAAATGGGAAAGTACCATGTAATGTGGTATCTGTGTTCAATCTCCATCTCCCTCCTTGTTAAACTGTAGTTATGCTTCACTCCTGCTAAGCACAGGGGCCGGACTTCCAGCTGGAAATGTTCTATTGGGCTTTGGGCCCATTTCCTATAATCTTTGCTTATTAAAAGCAGCCCCTTTGCTTTATTCACATGCTCTGTGCAACAGAACACCATAAATCCTCGTAAAAGGCCTAATGTGTGAGAGAAAATGAGATGGAGAAAGAACAAGGGAGAAAATATGGGAACAAGAAATGGGCAAGGCAATTATTCTCCATCAATATTATCATCTTGATTCATTATCTTAGTAATTATTGGTTGGGGGATGAAACTTCATACTAAATCTCACACGCAGGCTTTTTTCTTTTTTTTTCATTTGGGGACATTCACATAAGAGCAAAATGTCCATTAATAATCATTTGGATACTGCAGTACAAACCCAATCAGCAATCATGCAACTTTTTGTTTCCTGATGTATGGCTTTGATATTTGCCAGTGATAAATGCAAGCTGCTTGTTTAAAATCAGATTGCTGCACATTTATGCTTTGGGGTCTCTTGTACAAGTCTGACTGTACAGTGAGGAATGAATTAGACCTTTTTAACAGGGAAAATATGCACTTTTAATTAATCATCTGGGGTGTTTTATTAATACTGACCCAGTATCACTGAATAGATATAAGCTAATGACACTAAGATTGTTTTTTGTTTTTTTTTTATTTTGAAGATAGGTCTTACCTTGTTCAGTTTTATACATAACAAATTAAATGCAAATAAATGCAGCGATGATTTTTTTAAGTGGATGGTGTTCATATTTCCCTTTCACCATTTGGATCTTTATAGTTTTTCTTCTTTCATACCTGACTTTTTGGGGGGTATCAAATACAGGACCTTCTACTTTTGCCACCAACCAGTGGGACATTTTGTGCCTGATTTGACAACTGACAATTTAAGGTAATTTTCTACACGCATAATCTATTGCAAGAAAATGTGCTTTTATGAAAAGGTACATATAAGTATGAGGCCATTTAGATTACTCTGGTTTGGTAAAGGAGTTTAATAATATTTTACAAGTGTACTGGTCATTTTGTCCCTTTTGCTGTTATATACTTTTGCAGTTTTTTAGGGTCCAAACACATTTTTGTCTCTGGTGGGATGCTTTGTATTGACTATGTGTCAACTCCTACCAACTCCTACCAACTTTGAAAACTGACAAATAAAAGTATACTTCCATCTATACATTGTCTTAACTTTTCTTAGATTGATAAGGTCCAGGAGAAAAAACAAGATTCAGACATCTCTCTTTTCAACAGCTCTAGGTGACCCCAAGGTGTTTCTGGACTAAAGGGTTAGTCCTTCCACTATATGCTGTGGGGTCTCCTTCCAGTGGGATTAGACATTAGAGAGATTAAGAATGATGTCCTTTGATAGTTATAACACACCATAGGGTCACCTTTCTCAAAAATCTATTGATTCAAAGTGATTTTTTACATTCGACTCATAGTCTTCTGTATGAAATGTACATGTATATAACTCACATTAATAATATCTTCAAGCAGAATGTCATTCAATTATTTGGGTTTGATTAGGGGTCTTAATTAATTATATTTTTCTATAAACGTTCGATTCTGGGAACGCATTGGGAACCCCCGGAATAATATGGGTACAGGGGAGAAAGATGTCTGTGTTCTTCCCCTTGGCCTACTGCTACCCAGTCTCAACAGGCGATGAATGTATGGAGCACAAACTTCATATTAGGAACTGAAACGATCCCCATGTCACTACTGGCTGCTTTCCAAGAAAAGAGCTAATAAAATCTTTTTGGTGTGTGTTGCTATTTTTAGTGAAAGACATGCACTGTCAGGCTGCATTTAAAATTACAAAAAAAAAAGCTTAACATGATTTAGAAAACTACCTAATAAAGAGCATTTTATTTCCCTTTTGTTCTTAAATTTGTTCTCTAAATTTAGATTTTTTTTTCATGTTGGCAGTTTTCACAAGCGTGAGTCACAATGCGGGCAGAGGTTATGGCAGCTTGTTTCCTTAAATAAAAGCAAAGCACAAGTCACTGCATGAAAAATACAAAAAAGATCAATAAATACTGTTTGTTTGGCATGTGGGTGGTTTTGTGTGGCCCTCCGTCTGCAAAGAGAATAAAGTCAGAACTTCAAAAATAGCAGCTGCAGATGAAAAGCCTCATGACGCCGAAGCTGCAGGCGCGCACATTTGGTGCGCGTGACGATGTCGGTGTTGTACTGAGTTTGCATTTTCCCTAACAAGGGTCTGGCGTCCCCGCAGCCGTCAGTGGGATCCACGCTGGGCCCTTTTTCAGCAATCAGCCAGACTGTCTTGCTCTAATTGTTTCCAGATTTGTGTGGGAGGTCAGAGCCCCAGAGTGCTGATCCTTGCCAAGTTTATAAACAGAGCAGTGTTTCCAGATGGCCACTGGCTCCAGACTGGCTAGCAGGTTGATTGGGACCAGAATAATAACAGGTGGAGAGCAGACAATGAATTCCTTGACACTTTTTACCTCTCGCGCTCGAACACACAGAGACACCCTGACGCTCTAAAACACCCAGTAATACACTTTCATCGTGGAGAACAGGAGACACCGTCAGGCAGGCAGGATGTGGGACACGGTTTTACTTTTACACACACACACACACACACACACATACAAGGAAAATTTATATATTTTTACTTATTTAAATAATTCATTTTAATTGCCTGACTTTAAGTTAATACATTCTCACTTTTCTGGACCAGTTTCAACTTTATGAAGCTTTCGTTCCTTTTAAGACGTGAGTTGCAAAATAAGAGATTACAAAATGCGCAGTTCCTCCAGGAAGCCAAACGCTTTCCTGTGTTATTATTGGATGTCATGTCAGTTTGTGAAATCACTTTAAATCTGCGAGGCATCAAATGATTCATCTTGTTATATTCAGTCATTTTCTTTGCACTCTATGCCTAAAAGCCAAACAAAACAAGCCCCGGGGAAATGTAAAGGAAATAAACATGTCACATGTGTTAAATGTAAAATTATTTCTCTTGTTAAAGCCGACAGTTTTTGGATGAGTTCCTGTTGCAAAGTTTGTCAAAACTGAACTCTGCCTGTTTTTCTAGAAAAAGAAAAAAAGAAAAATCATCCTGTTCTGCAACACGCACACATTCACGAATGCGTGCAGTTGCACTTTCAAAGGGGAGATTTGAGCAGTTCTTGTGGAGACATTCCCACCACAATCACATCATTAGTCCCACCATGTCTCTTAATACCTCTCTCAAGTTTTTGTTTACAGAATCCAGTCCTTCCAAGGTCTTTGTAATAGCTTGAGTGATCTGTGCACTGGAAAGGAGGAAGAGAGGGGTTGTGAGTCTGCGTGTGTGTGTGTGCGGATGAAGGGGACGGGAGGGGGAAGGCTGCCTTTCATCGGTTTTGCTCAGCTACACTTGTTTGGGCCAAGGTTGGCCCCTGTTTTCAGTAAGCGTACTCCACTCCAGATGTGCAGCGGCTCCAGAGTGGCTGCCATATACAGTAAATCGGCATCAGAGGGCTCGTCAATCTGTGGGGTAGAGCGATGCGGTGTCGTCAGCCCCGGCCACCGGTATAAACGGAAATTTGTACTCCTGAGCTCCCATGAGGTCTTCCAGGGGGGTAGGGGGGGGCGGTGGGGGATTCAGTGGAGGAGGTGTGATGCTGGGGGTGGGGGCAAGAAAAGGGGGAGAAAGCAGGGGAGAAAGTATTAGAAAGTGAGAACTCCAAACTGAAAGTGATAAGTCTAGGGAGAGATGGTGGGGGATTGTTAATGTGCACAAAAGGTGCAACAAAATGTTTGAATTTTCTCATCCAAGAGGATAATGAGCTCAGCTGGCACAGCGGCGCGGCGGCTAATGAGCAGCAAGGAATGACGTCGAAGTGAGAACAAATGATGACTTTTGCAGGGAAATTTATCCGCTGCCGAAAATGGAGACATGAGCATTGGAAGCAGGCCACAGTCAAATGTTCAGACATGAAACAGGAGATTTCAACAAGCTCCAAATGAAAATGTATTAGCATGGATATTGCAGAGCACAGCACTATGTACATATTCTTGCCATATTTGCGCATCAGCTTTTCACATTTTCAGGCATTACAACCACAAACATCAATGTAGTTAAGTGGAATTCTGTCTGACACTCCAAGAAAGGGATCACATTATAATTAATTTTATAGGAAATTGTTTTTTTTTCATCTGAAAAATCCTCTAACAGCTTAATGAATAAAAAACAGTTTTTTGTTGCTGTTGCGAGTGTTGCACAGCATTTCTTTACCAGCTTTACACATTCAGAAAACAATCTTTGCAAAATAGCAAGTCAAATTAGATGGCGATTGTGAACATCAACTTTAAGTGTGGATTTAAACTAGACAACTCTAACACAAGATCTAAATATTTTCTTTGCAACTGTAGTTGCATGGTTCAAAAATGCAGAAGCAAGCTCACTATGAAAATAAATATATTTTAATTTGAATATGTTTCAACAAAATAAACATGATCCTGATATAAAGAGTTACTTATCAGAATCTATTTTTACTGTTATCAAGATTTAACAATAGCATGACGTACAATATGCAAACTGTAATTTTGTTGATGTTTTTTTACTTTTTTATCTAAACCTGTAACTTTCAGATCCTGTCAAAGCTGACACTAAAAGAAGGACCTGTCATTGTTTCTGTAGAAATGGTGTGCTAATATGAATGTATAAACTGAGGAAATAGTGTATGTCACTGAAAGAAAATGGGGGTCATAAAATAAATATACCCAAAAAAATAAATAATTGTGTTTTTTAAAATGGTGAGAAAAAAAAGTTGAAGTTACTTCAAAATGTTGGCTCTTATTTACCTTGATACCTGACATGTATGCCGTGTTCTTTGGTCATCATGATGGTAACCCTTCACTAATGTGTTCGACTAAACCTCAGATGATTTGGGCGTATTCACAACTTACGTGATTTCTGAAATGAATTAGTTGCAATGAGTTTTATTTAGAGGCATCAGAGTAAAGCTGAATTACCAATACATTGAAATTGGAAAACAGTTCAAGGGGTACGGACAATTTTCATCTCAGGAGCAGAGTGGTGTTTTTACACTGAAATACAAATGGAAAAAGAGTAGGTTATTAGCAGCAATAAATGTTAACACATAAGGTCTGAGTCAGTGAAGAGGCAGGTCATTCCAGAGAGGACACAGAGCAGACTTTGGAGTGTCATCAGGGCAGACAGAGTTTCCCCCGCACATTCCTCCCTTTATATTTTCCCATGCTCGGCGCTCCGGCCCTGACTCAACGCCATTATCGGTACGACCCAGTCATAGGAAGGCTGCTGATGGCTTACAGAGCGAAACCCTCATGTCCAGACTAATGTTTTAGCTCCTCGCTCGATATGGTTTCCTCCCATCTGATGTTGCTGAAGGTCAGCCAACACGAGGCATGAGAAAGATACAGACAGTAGAGAAATTAGGTGGATAGCCTCTATTAGCTGGGTAAAAGCTTTATTACGGTAATAGCTAAGCTCACGTGTTTCTCTGCTGTGTCAACTTGTATGTTTCCCGCAACACCTAGCAATACTTTTAACTCTGGAATCTGGAGGTAAAATCCAAGAATGTGAGAGCCAAGATAAAGAGACGAAGAACTCAGTAAACCGAACATAATTTCTTATCTTGATGCTTAAAATCAGCTTGCTAAGAGTTTGTATTGATTTCCTGCTGTCCATACTACAGCCCTAAATTATATGTTTAAGTTTAACAGAAGGAGCACACAATTGCAAAGAAGAAACAAAATTACAAACAAAAACCTGGAATGTGTGGTATGCATGTTTTCCACCTCAATTTGAACGTCTGTATTCAGCTTCAGCCCTCACACCATCTGTAGGTCTTTCATTTCCCTGCTGAAGGAAGATTTCCCCACAGCATGATGCTGCTGCTGCCATATTTCAGTATGAGGATGGTGTGATCCTGAATATGTAAATTACAAACAACAATATGCAATCACACCTTCTTGCTTTCTTTTACTTAAATTTACCTTCATTTTGAGCCTCAGTGTAGAGCTCACCTTCTCTATGTAGTTAAGTCGAGGGAACAACAGGACAGATTTATGAATGGAATAAACTATTTGGTTAGAATTAAAATATATGCCATGGTTTGCTTTGAAAAGAGGCACTGTTCCGCAACACTGTTTTTTTTTAACTTACAAACATCTTCTTTTTTTATTTTATGAGTGATGAGAAATTCTACCACATCTGGGGGAAAAAATGTACTCTGGAAACGAGAGAAACATCAAAACGAAATGCAATTCCTTTGAAAGTGCTGTTGGATTTTAAATAGGAAAATGTGCAATCCGTGATCAATCATCTGTTCACATTCATGTAGCTTTTTTCTTGTTAGCAATTTGTGGTTTTTTTATGTTGTCTTGTAGGACTGAACTGGTGTTTTGGTGCTGTGAGAAAAACTAGGCTGAGTTTTTGATAATTCATCTAGAGATTTCCTAACATCATATCAGTCCATTCAAACTGTTTTACTAAAAGACTTTTGCCTGCATTTTTTTTTCATCCGAATATTACTTTATTAGTTCATTACAGATTATTTAGGTAAATAATTATGCTAATAAAAATTTTAAAAATCCAATACAATAGAATAGAAATAATCTATATTGTTCCTCAGAAGGGACATTCAAAGTGAACCAGTAGAAAATATGAAAAGTGAATAATAATGAACAGGTTGAATTGAATAAGTAATAGTGAAAATAAAATGGGGATTTCAGACATTTCAAAAATCACATTCCTACTAAAACAGATAATTTGTCTATTATTTTCTTATACATCATATATTAGTGTGCTTGAGCACAGACGGACGACGTTTCACAGAACAAAGCAACTTCTTTTCCACTTATTACTTTAGCAGCTTTGAGAATATGGAAGCTGTGTGGTGATCCCTGTGCAGGAATGCCCACATCGTAACCTTTTCTTCTTTGAAAGTCAGATCCGCTGCCCGAGCCCTGTCCCCATGTTTCCTCTGGGATCCCCCACGCTCAGCTCTGCGTTGTTGCCCCCCACCCTACGCAGTAACAAGGCTAGGCGTCAGAGGCCTGATTATTTGCACTGACCCCGCTCTGTCTCCTTGGGGCGGCTGCCTCGGCACAGTTGCACTGAATCCTATTGACACGGTGAGAGGGAGAAGAAGGGGGGAAGAAAACAGGCGCTGGCTCCAGTCAGTCGGCCCTCCTCGGCAGGTTGATGAATGTCCAGGACTTCATGATCTTTGCCACCCAAGCCAGTGGAGTCAGGCTACAATGAGTTACAGTCTCTGGAAAACCCTCCTGACTCCTGCCACCGCCACCACCAACCCCCTTTCCAGCCAGCCCTCGAGCCCCAAAGTCCCCCCGAGAACCTGAGCTGGCCGGCCTCCCTCCCTGCACAAACACTGGAGGTCTATCCTGGACTGCTCCACGCCGCCTTCCTGCCACCACCTCCTTCGCCCCTTCAACTTTTGACTGTGACTGCCGCTTCCACCCGGTAATGCACACTCTCAGGTCCAACCGCAAGTTGGCACCGATCGCCCCAGCTTGTCCTTTTATTGCGCACTCTGAGCTGCCCATAGCAGGTTGCTGCATCTCTGAATCGCTCAAGTGTTTAGCACCTGACTGCACCGAAACCGCTGCAAACAAGGATGCAAACAAGCTCGAATAATGAATAAGCTGCACACTTAATTTCTTTCTTGTTACCTTAAATCACCGCCTGTGTAAAATATGTGCCTTGTAAATGCAAAACAGTAGTGAAAACATGTAGTTAGGATGGCAGTAAAACTAAACCGCGAGAGGAAAACAACAGCATTGTTAAGATCGGTCCCCTGCTGCTGTGGCTAATTGTGCTCCAGTCACGGGCAATTCGCTGTCACAGCTAGCTGGAGACAAGCATCAACTGATTGAAGAAACTTTTTTTTTTTTCTACCAGTTTTTCCTCCTATCAACTGAACTTGAATAACCAAAAAGGAGTTGAAGAGAGCAGTTCTGCAGAATGACAAATGTAATCACAGGCTCATACATACAGCTACTGTAATGTTTTTTTTTTGTGTTTTTTTGTGACACCTACTGTTTTCTGAATATCTTCACTGTTTTAGGGGGCTGAGAAGTTACCGATACGTCAAACTGAGTGAAGGGGGAAAAAAACAGCAGGAGGTATGATGCAACTGTACAGAATGGCGAGAAGCATGCCATACCATTAGGATTGCAATTATTCATTATTACAGCAAAGCACACTCATTATGTTCCCCTACAATTGAGACTGGCAACATTCGTGGTAATTTGATGACGCACAAGTCTTGGTGCTTTTGGCTGCACGGAGTGAGACTGAGTGGAGTGTTTCTTTCCATTTTTCCAACTTCACTCAGAAATCCTGTCTGCCCTTTTTAATCACCTCTGATTTGTCCCCCTTTCATTCCCCCTGGCTGCCCAAGGAGGTTTTGTTTTATCAAGTAACACCGCAATTATTCCCCCAAAGGGCTAATGAGGTGCTATCATAATATTTTTATGAACTGTTTATTAATTTTACAGCTAAAACATTTTGAGAATCAGTTAAAAACCAGACTTTCAAGGGGGGCATTTGAAGACACTTAACTTATGAAACGAAAAGGGTGAAGTAAAGTGTGTTTATGCAGCCGACTGAATAAATATGACTCCTTATGAAGTATTTATAAAACCCACTCATCCACCAAAAGATGCCAAGCACCAAGGTTTGCACAATAATCCACTTTTGGGTAAATTCTGGTGCACTGGCAGACCACTTAAAGTAAATGGCTCGATTTGTAAGAAGATGTTATGTCTACTTCTGAGGGTATGAAGAGCACCATCAGAGGTGGAATAGATCCTGTTCCTGCACAATTTTCAGGGAGACACGTCGAACTCCTCTAGACTCACATTGACAAAGTTCTCAGTCCTTTATGTTCACTTTAAACTGTATCAAAATTAGTGTGCGTTTCTGAATCCTGCAAAAACAGAAACAAGAAGGAAGCAATGACATACGGGTGGAAGGAAGAAAGAACAGGGTTATCAGAGACAGAGAGAGTAGGAAGAAACAATACTAGCTAAGGCATCACCGAAGACAGATAGGATGGAAGGACTCAAGAAAGAAAAGACAGAAGGAAGGACAAAGGGAGGAAATGGCAGTTGGATGTAAAGAAAGGGAAATCAGACAAAAAGGAAGGAAGGAAGGAAGAAGGGAGATGGGATGCATACAAAGGAAGAAGGAAAAAAGTCTGTAAATACAAATATTGTTTTCATACATTTTTTTATTATTATTATTTGTTCACACTGGTACAGAACTGAAATCAAATTCCAGACTTTCTTGACTGTGTAGAAACCGAGAGCACTGTCAAAGGAATTTGCTGCAGTCGTTTCAAACAGCAAGTAACAGACATCACAATCACGGGATGCCACTTGGTTTCATCATGAATGGGACTTTGAGAGTTGTTTGCCTGCAGGCTGTATGTTGAGTTATCACTGTGTATTATTTATTTTCTCTGTATCTCCTTGACTCCATGATAATAAGTAACTCCTCTGCGTTTGTTATATGGTTCCTGTGCTCTAGTCATATATTTATGCTCTCTATTTCATTTACTCCTTGCTGGATTCTTTTGTTGTCCTTGTTGTTTCCTGTGGGTCGTGTTTTCGCTTATGGTTTTTGGATTTCCTGCGGCTTCTGCTTTTTTAATTGAAATTCGCTTGTCAAAACATTCTTGCCTGCTTCCTGCCTGTTGTTGGGTCCATATCAACACACAAAGCTGGGTGAGGGTCAAAATGAGCTTTTGAACATTTCAGTTACAAAAAAATGTATCATTCAGCAAAATCTTTGACTTAATCCTTCATTTATTAGATATAACTCCACAACAGGGAAGACTTAGTGTGGCCACACAACATGCTTTTGTCTACTTTAAGTGTCACTGAGGAAAACCAGAGAGACCGAGAGAAAAATCAGAGAAAGGTTTTAAAGTAGGCCTACATCAAAAAAAGATGTGAACATGCTCTAACACAAAGTTACTCATGACATAATCAGTCTTTACTAACAGAGCAATAAGAGGATAGGGCTTCTTGTATCACTGTGAACAAAAACTGAAGTACTCCAGTACGATCTCAAGAGGATGTGTTATAATATACACTACTTATGAGTGGTTTGGTGGATGTATCTTTAAATAAAAATGTTCAATAATCTACAGGAGAAAATGAAGTTCTTACTTTCACAAGTTGATGGACTGCTACATCTCAAGCGTAAAATATCTAAAAGGCTGCTTCTTACCTTTAAACTGAAATCAAAAAGATATATACTAAACGTCTGAATTATCAGCTTGCACAATGTTGTGTTCAGGTACGGCAGAGTTTTTGGTTATTTTCTCTCTTCATACCCACTGATGGAGATGCCAGCCTTCATTCAAATAAACAGTAACTAGATTTAAGCAAGAGGTCTCAAGACAAAAATGCTAAGAATGTCTGATAAAGCAAGTCTTTATCTGAGTACTTGATTTATCGAGGGATTATTCAATAGAGTTCTCAAATACTAAAATATTCAATAGCTGTAGACTTAATAGAGACATTAGATAGAATTAGCAGGACTTGGCAGAGCTTAACAGAGCCAGTATTTTCAATTTGCAAGAGGCCAGAAGGTTGGAAACAGAGCGATTCTTATTCAAATGAAAGATAGGCTCAGAAGGAGAAACAAAAGGCACAGTGGTCCAACGCCCAGGCCTGTCAGATAAGAAACCAAGTTCATCTCTTGTCAAGACCCATTCATTCATTCGTTTTAGTCCTTTATTGTCCATGCCGGCTACATCCTGTCCTGGGTTGGAAGAGGTTGGAATCCACACCACCAGTTACCAGGCTGATAAAACCTGGAAACTTGGCAGTCCATCACAGAGATGCACAACAAAGTGCAATGTATAGGTATGCCTGAAGTCACAGTGAACTGAAGTGTCAGAAGAAACCCAGGTTCAATATGAAAGAAAAAAAACAAGATATAAACCAAAAGTCTTCTTGCTGAAGACAATAGTGCTAAACACCAAAAACTCTGGACACCCCACAAACCAATTACCTTTCTACAATTTCACTTCCTGGTTAGATTATCTTTATCAACTTCAGCATTTAACAACACTTGGTGTATTCAAAAAAACCAACATAAAGCATGTTTGCTATTTTGAGATACACAGCAGAATGTTGGGTTTATACAATACCTGACAACCTTTTCATTTACTTCTAGCAGCTTACATCACATGAAACCAGTCCAGACAGGACTTCAAAACCTACCAAAATTTACTTTTGTGTCTGAATGCAAAAAAAAAAAAAATGTGAGAAACATGTTGGTTCTGATCCAACAGAAGGCCAAAAGAATTAGCAGAGACTCTTCAGAATGTATTACTAACAACAACGAGGAACCACAACTATTTGCAAACTCCACTGTTTACCAATTTGCAACAACACGCTCAACTTGTTGGTGTGTAACCATTCCTAGACCCTGAGCTCTGATTTCTGAAGTAAATCCAACACACCTGAAGTTTCCAATATTATTATGTTTATGTAAAAGTATGTTGGATGTGCACGCCCTTAAATTATATTAAGCTTAAACTGTATGGCTGCAAAGTATAATCAAAACTATTCAAAGGGTCGTTTTTCATTCGGCCCAGTCAAATGGTAAATATGACGATAACTGGACCTTCTACAGCTCACTCAGTGGTCTTGCAACACTTTTTTACTTCAGAGAGAGGAGTCAAAGGACTTGTAATCAGCTGACACAGTCTCTGTGAAAGGATTCTTTCAATGGCCTTTCAAAGGAAACAGTGTCTGCACACGGTTCATCCGTCTGTTCCCTTTAAACCACATCTTCCGTTCAGCCCCCACCTTCTCTGGAGCAGGAGACATTCCTCACAACGTGGTTGAATGGCAGCCCTGTTGCAGGCTGGCCTAGGCGGCAGCAGCAGTCGATTTACAGGCTCCCTGCAGTGTGGAGCTGTGACCTGGCCTCAGAGCGGGGCTCCCAGGTGACAAATAAAACACTGACCCTCACAAGAGTACCACTTCAAGCTCCACAATGCTAATCCCCCACAATGCATCTAATTGTGGCCATTTGCAGAGATGGCAGCAAGATCGTCCGCCAGCTATTCGCAGGATTACTGCTAATTGGGAAATAAATGTGCAGTAAAAGTGTCTAGGATGAGGTAGTTAATGTGGATCTCTTCTAGTGGACAAAGCTGGGTTCATTTTCGCAATAAACTGTTTCATTTAAAAGTCCCATTTTCTTTTTCTTTATAGAGTTAACAGAGATTTGGCACGCAGATTGTTTTGGTAGGCGCCCCTACAAATCAGCTTCAAAGACATTTCCTCTAAATATCAATTTAAGTATCTCGGCAGTTTCATGCTGCATGTCAAAGCATAACTAAAGATTAAAAAAATATTTTTCTAACGATCACGACTAGGAAAAGATACGAACCTATGCGATCTAGAGACCAGACGGCTGCAGGGCTTATCACTGATGGCTTTAGTTGATATTTTGTTGCAGCATTAAAGGCCCATGTGAAAGACTCTTAACATGTTGAAGGTATAGCAAAAAATAAATTAGGATCATAAAGCGTCAAGCACTTAACTCTAAATATGTTCCTACAACAAAAAGTCAAGAAAAAAAGTTTAATTTGGTTAATTACATGACTTATCCTAAAATGCAGGTTGTTTTACACAAGTTTTAACTCATGTTTATACGTAGAAGTCGAATCAAAATGTTTAGTCAAATTTATTGTATTATTAAATATCCTAAAGTTCTTGCATTTCACTTGTCAGTCAGTTAGTCTGTGTATTTATTTATGCACTATGACTGGTGTCTCATTTTAATATAATCGTTTCACAAAGAGAAACATAGAATCTCTATATATGTTATTTGTCTGACATGGCCCTTGTTTCCAAGGCATTTATTTTCATGGTTTGCTGAATTCATGTTCCGCTTGCATTCATACAGAGCCCTGCACAGTTGTTGGTATTCTTGATAAAGATGTGTAAAAATCTTTAAAATAAGTCCGTTCATATTGTAGTTGCACAATTAACACTTAATTAGAACATATTTAATCACTGAGGGAAAAAGAATTCCAGAGTAAAGAGGAAGTTCCCTAGCGTGTCATTTCCTTTAACCTTAGCTTTGTGCTCTATGTGTGTGCATGTGTGTATTTACGAGCATGCAAATAACTAAAAGAGATATCTATATTTTTACTTCGTTTAACTGAAAACTAAAGATATTAATTTTGTCTAAAAATAAATTTAATTCATCAATATTTTCTTCCTTTTCAAAAAATGTACCAATTTAGAAAGGACAGAGGATTTGCTTTGATTTTGCTATGTAATAAGGTAATTATAAATCAATAAAATCACTTGAATATGGTGAATGTTGTTGGTGGTGTGTACTTTGTTGGTGTATTTTTCTCTACCACAGGTCCTGAGAGCCTTAGAGTGCATGGCATTTTGAACTGCTAGTAAAAAAAAAAAAGATAATGGATTTCAGTTGTATATTATTCCAAAACATCCATCATATAATTAATTCACCACACGCAAAAATCAACCTACTTTCATGACAATTTCAGTCTGGGGACAGCCCCCAGACTGAAATTACATATAAAATTTACTGCAGAACTATTTTTATAAACAGACTTTTAAAGTGTTCAGACACATTCTGTGAACAAATTGCTGTATCACTGGAGACAGGCTTTTGGCAAGTTAATATTTTATTTTGTCAATCTTAAGAAAATTAGCTTTAATCAGCTTTGAAAACAGTTATGGTGCACTGAGCAGTTTTTTTTTTAGCTACTAACCATTTTGTCATTGCGCTGTAAGCTCTTTCCCTAATAGAGACTTTCTCTTTCAGTCTGCAACTTTATGTTAATTTAAAACTATTTTTATTTATCACATTACCTTCCTGGATTTAAATTTTTTTTTTAAAAGGATCAGGCTTTGACCCAGAAAAGATTTCAGCCCAGAAAAAGCTCTTCACATCTGTTACAAAATATCAAATTGCCAGTTTGGAAGCAATATGTCATGTTGAAATAACACCTATCTGTTTGTGCCCTCAATTTCAAGTTTGTGACATCAAATCACAGGCTTTGGTATTTTGGGTTGATCGATAAGACAGACAGTGTGTGTAGCGAAGACAGGAGCACTGCTGCATCATCTTGGTGTCAGTCAATAGGTTTCTGTTTCAATTAAGGGGACAAAATAATCCTGAGAAGCAAATTGAAACTGAGCGTTAACCTTGCAGGGGGGTTAACTTACAACTCAGGGAGATACAGAGAGTACAACAAATAGATTTTAACCAAGAGAAACGTCGTTTCTGTCGCTGTTAAGGTGGTTTTTCTATTTTTTTCTGTTATTCAACATCAAGGAGTGAGGCTTTGTTGTTGCTCTGGAAATGTATTTCAAAGTGCTCTGGCTGCCAAAATGATGGATATGCTTTGTTAAATCAGACGTCGCATCAGTAGCTTAAACAACACAGTCATTCCTGCTTCAGCAAATACATTTGTTATAGGAGAACATGACCCAAAATCCTTTAGGACTGCATATCTTTATATCAGCATAGTTCTTCGGATTCTTTCATGCATGTTACAGCGTGTTTTACACGGAGTTGACTATAGTCCATTCGGGAATTCACATAATTCATGTAACTTTCACTGACCTTTTACATTTTTAATGAGCTCCTTCTCTGCTTTACTTAAAAGGTCACGCTAAGGCTTTTGAATAATTTTGCAGATTTGTTGACATTCTGCTGACAAAGCGAGATTTACTACTAGAATAAGTCCATGTTACTGTGATGTTTATCTTACGAGTCTAATTTAAATGAAACATTTGTGCTTGTGCCGAGTGAAGAGCTGTGACATTCATGACTTCCTATGGACAAACCCCATGATGAGAGTGACTTTTAAATCCGAATCCTTTGACAAAATCCACATTTTCTTTTGCTATTGTAAGAATTTATACAAACAAAGTTTGTTTTGAATTGAAATGTCAGCAGTGCATTACCCTGCAACAATAACATCATTGTGACAAATGAATATGGCGTGCTGTTCTCTATGATGTATAGCCTAAGTTGATTTTCGTACTCAACTGAAACCAAACAGGAGCCAAATAAAGGCCAGCTGTAATGTCAAGAACACTGAGATCAGCTTAAACATTAAACTCTTGACAGGTAAGTGGAATAACATATTGGTTCATATAAACAGGCACTGAGTGACAAGAGCTGGTCAACACTGCCTTGCAGAAGTATTTACATCTCTGGAGTATTTTCAAATAATATTACTCTGTAGCAACAGACTTCAATAGAATAGAATAGAATAGAATAGAATAGAATAGAATAGAATAGAATAGAAATATCATGTATTGTCCCACACAGGGGAAAGTCAGGTGATACAGCAGCATCAAGATTTAGGTCTTGAGGTATTCAAAGTATTTTATATAGGGTTTAAGAATTAAGGAAGTTGTGTGTGGTAAGTAATTTAATGTCAGTTAAATAAAGCTGGCTGAAGAACATTAAACATTATTAGGATCAACATTGGATGTCTAATGGGGAGAAGTTAAATTCGGGAAGTAAAAGAGAAAAAAAGCATCCCCAGCTTTGGACACCTTACAAAGCACTATTCAAACCACAAAGAGAAAATGAAAAAAGTGGAACTGCATATCTTTCAAGATGCACCTGTCTACTTACACACATGCTGGGTTGGGAGAGTGTTAAACAAAAGAGCAGCTAAAAGGTCCATTGTAGCTCTTCTGGAGCAGAGAGGAAAATCTGTTGACGGGACAGCTATTAGTTGTGTGCTTTAGAAATCTGGCATTTCTAGGCAGTGAAAAGATGTTATACTGGCCAACATCCACATAAAATAAAAATAAAAATAGGTCCGACAAGAGGCCCCCGATAACATGACAGCAAAACTGAGCATTCTAGCATAAATACAAAAGTGAAAAAAAATTGCAAACGTTTTAGGGGCATTTTTTTGTTAAAAAGTATTCTGACACAGAAATCTAACTAAGATCATATACAAATGCTCTGACAGGGACCAGGAGAGGACAAGTTTAGACCAAACTGGGACATTCCTAGCTTTAATTGTTGGTCACATGTGGAAAATGTGTTAATATTTGTGAAACAAACACAAATTTAACAGCAACTATCTGAATGGCCATTTGAAGCTGTGTTCGATTTTAAATTGAATGTATGAGAAGCTAAAGTTGTTACACAAGTTGTTTAACAGAACCTTTAAACCATAGAACGTATCTCATGTTTAGACATCCATACTCATCTCTATAGCAAGCTGTGACTGCTTCCCATCAATATTAGCTGATACAACTTGTGTTTCTTCACATTAATTATAACTTTGGACAGAGCAAAGATGCAAAGGTCCAACTCCTGTTGTGTAACGTTTTAGGCTGGATGTCAAGACAGATTCATGGAAGTGGGGAACAAACCATGTACACAGATATCTACAGGATTATAAATGACACTGGTTGTAAAACAGTCCTCGGCACGCTCTCCTTTGGATCAAATGGGCAGGTTCTCAGCATGCTATCAGCTTTGTTAACTCTGGCCGTAAACCAAGCCTCCCTAAAGGTCAGAGGGTGAAATGTTTGGGCTTTCAGAGAGACGCCACAGTCTGAGCACGGACAGGATTTTTATATAAAGTCTGACAGTGTTCCTGGTGGCTGTGTGGAGAGCCGTGCTTTTCTCGTTACCAGTCGCTCTGTCTCTTCTGGTCAAGACAAAAAAAATATATAAAAACAAGAGAAAAAAATAACAGAATTTGTTTGATTCGGATGATTTAACCGTGGTAACACCCTGGTTTTAATGCCACCAAAAACATGTCAGTATCCTGAGAAATATGTGGACAATTTTTACATTTTTTTGGCATTTTCCAGCAAACACAACCGAGTCTCTGCCATCAAACCACACAGTAAAAGCTTGTTAGAAACTGGAAAGTTTTGTAGGTGCCAATCTTTTTTTTTTTTTTTTTTTTTACAAGACCTAACCAAACTTTGGTGTATTAAATGCAGTTAAGCAAACAAAGTTGTTGTTTTTGTTGCTGTTGTTATTGTTGGTTGTTTTTTTTTTTTGCAAAGCAGTGGTGAAGTACTGCAGTGATTCCCAAGATGAAATAATACTTTTCTTAAAGCATTTACACACATGTCTCTGAGGTGGAAAATGATGCATCAGAATCTGCCAAGTATTCCAGAAGCATCAGATATCGGGTTTGTTGCCAAAAAGTAAATTGCATGTGTCGAAAACAACAAAAAGAAAGGGAAACGATTACATTAGCACTGTCAAAAATTATGCACATTCTTTGTGAAATTCCCAAAAAAACATTACATCTTAACATATTTTCCCTGAAATCTAAGCAAAGTTGAAAGATAAGGCAATTCTTTAAAAAAACGAATCAATTATAAAGGAGAAAATAGATAAAAAGATACAAAGTTAATTACCAAGACATAAGAATAAATAGATTGTATTTAAATATAAGCAGGTTGTGATTCTAATTTTATTTTAACAGTATGTGGGGTTTTTTTTTCTCTATCATAGCTCTCTTTGGTGATGAGATACAAATACAAGTGTCAACATCAAGGAAGTGGAACAAATAAAAAGCTATTTTAAAAGCAAGACATGAGATTCTGCACACTTTCAAGCTTAACAAGAGGCGCAAATCAGGGAACAAGAAAATGTGTAACAAAAACTAAATAATCAGATAGCACTAGAACCATAAAAAGCATGAGAAGAACTCATTAATCTGAATCCAAATAACAAAACAAGCCTAAAAAAATAGCAGCTTGTTCAAATTATTGTTCTTGTATCAACACATATCTGCAATATATGTAGACCCTGATTAAAAACCATGCTCTTAAGGCCCTTTAATATTTACAAAATATTTACAAGATTGGTTGTATGTACATAGAAAATATAAGTGAGAAACTTGTATTATTGTTTTTGTACATTTTTGATCCGAGTGATTATATACATGCGGGGAGAGGTTACTGTTGTGAGTAGCGTGAGAAAAAAAATGAGAAGAACAGAAAGCCGAAGCTTTTCTGGACGGGACTTGTGTTCTTACATAAATGTAAGAACACATACATGTAAGAACACATATAATTGTTTGATCAATTATCTCATTAGTTTAAAGACTGTACTGAATTTCCTATTAATGAAGTAGTTTAGGTTAACGAGGGACAAGTGAACTCAACATAGAAAAAAAACGGGACAAAGAATGGGATGATGGGAAGAAAAAGGGAGAAGAACGGGGGAGACAACAAGGAAAAAGCTCATGGAGACCGCTGCTAATAAGTGCAGAGGTTGAGGTGGGAGCAAGAAGTGGACTGTTTTATGCACGTTCTGCACAAGTAAACAGTGTATAGAAAACCTGCAGAAGTGTGGTTGGGTGAAGAACTGCGGAGGAGAACTGCGGCTGATCCGAGGTGGCTAGAGGAACGTGTCAACATGGCGATGCTAGTTTTAGCATGATTGAGGAGGAGTCCTGCAACTCGTGTGGCGGAGTTCTAACAGAAATTGGACTCGCAAAGCAACCTTGACGGAGAGGACCTCGGCTGAGCGAGCAGGTCTGAGTCACTTTTATTGCTTAAGCGGGGAGAAGAGGATTGTCGTAGCTAGGGCTGAAACGATTCCTCGAGTGATTCGAGTACCTCGATTATTAAAATTCCTCGAGGAAAATTGACCTGCCTCGAAGCTTCGTTAATTTATGTTTTATCATTTAGCGCACCGTGTTTCAGCCGGAACATTATTTGCGTTGCGCGGAGCTCTGACTTCCGCCTCTGAGTTGTTGACGGAAGCTTCGTGTTAGCGGCATAACGTCCAATCTTCAAGTTCGGCCCGCGGGGATTTTACTGATTGGTGATAATTCCGGGTTTTCATCGTTTTTGTGGGACCAATAAACATCCTTAAAATGACCGGCGCGATGCCGGGAGTTCGGCAGACTTTCTGCTCCGGAGCTGCTGGTTGAACGGCGGGAAGAAGCTGAGGAGGATTTATACAGGTGAGCGGAGAGACTGAACACGGCGGGCGGCTGAGGTTGATGCTTACAGGGTAAGAGCAGCTTTACGGACGAACCGCACAATAAACTTGTATCATCCCGGTCTGAACAAACGGGAGGCGGAACATGGCTGGTAGATGAGTTTCTGAAAATATCCCGTATTGCTCCCCCGGTCTACAAAAAAGTAACTGGTAGGGAAGCTCAAATGTGGAAAAAATAGACTGATGTTGATATCCGATAGTAACGCTGGTTTTATGGAAGATTTACCAACATTTTATTCCTAATTGTTTTTATCCGATTACTCGATTAATCGTAAGAAAAATCTATAGATTACTCGATTACTAAAATAATCGTTTACAACAGCCCTAGTCGTAGCGACGTCGCACCCTAGCTCCATCAGGCCTGCAACGAAAACTTTAACCGGTACTGAACAGACAGTGTGTGTGTGTGTGTGTGTGTGTGAGAGTGAGTGAGAATGGGCCCATGTGTAATATTGTGTTTGAAACTGTAAATGTTGGTATATGTATAGAGTTCTGTTAGTGACAAAAGTTGAATTCTGGTTTTAATGAAACAACAGTTCAAAAGAAGGGTTTTCCCAGAAAACCGGTTTATTTTCAAAGTTCTTATTAAAAGAAACTATTCAGGTAGCTGGTTGTCTGGAGTTATTTGTTACTTTAAATGTATGTATGGTCATTGGATGAGTAACAATTTACTCAACATAGGTAAACCTGCGTGGTATCTACCCGAACCCAAATAGCCACCCCACCAGTGAGTTTAAGTTCTCATCCCAGTTAACAGCGGACAGAGCAGTGGGGAGCTACATATATATATATATATATATATATAATATTTGTTTGTACCTAATTAGAATAGGCTCAGAATGCATTAGGAGGTTCCTGTTTAATTTGCCCTTGTTCCAAGTAAAACCCCCATTTTGTACCCATTTTTGGGTTTCCATGAACAAGCCCTTCTCAACCAAATGTACCATTTCTTGTCAGTTTATTTCTCTTGGTAGTTAAGTGTTTTAATGGAGTTAAATAAACAATAAAAAAGAATGCTCAAAGGTAATTTGAGCATTATCCCCACTTAGGATAAGTACATAGAAACTACTGTACTTTACTATTGTCTCTCTCCCTTTGAAACTTCAGCACAATCTCTTTTAGCCAGAAGAGTGACGGGGGCAATTCTAATTCTGCACTTTATCCTAAAGATCATTTAGATTCAAAACTGGGGCAATTATGCAAATAGTTGGCTTTTGTAGGTGTAAGCAACCTTTTGAGATGAGCAATAAATACAAAAACTGTGCTTATGATAACCTCGCTCCGAAATAAATGACTTAGATTAGTGCTGGTCGATTTGCTCAGGTCCAGCTTCTATGTTTTGACAAAAGCTTCTTTGTGAGCTTGGTTCCAAGCCCGTCAAGCCCTCTTTACCCGGGACCGATCAACAAATCAAAAGCGGACTTTTAGGTAGCGTGGGAGCTGTGTCTTATCATACAGCCAATGAGTTAAAAGGAGTCTGAAGTCAGCAAAACCGGGAGTATTTCCTCTGTGACGTCTGAGGCTTCACAGGTGTCGGTGAGTTTATCCACAATATTACTCCATTTAGCTTAACGCCATCAGCTGAGAAGAAAATGGCGCAATAATGGGATTTAGGGCGTGTACTTATTTAAGAGGGTGAAAGCAGTAGCACACAGAATAGCTGCATAGTAAACATTTAGTATTAAACCTTTCAAAAAGGAAGACAAAGTGGATTATCCCTCATGATTTTGTGTTTCTCTCATAATAGAGAACCATATTGCTGAGTTCATTTAGCTTGTTTCACAACATTTAGGCCTTTTAAAATGGGCAGGAAAGAGTGTCTTTGAAATGAAACAAATCAAAGTTTAATAGTTTGTTCAATCTAATATTCTCCATGTTAGGTTTGACATTCATTTGGAATACTCTGTAGGAGTGAATTTGAAGATCCATAACTCCCTGTCTCTTAATTTAAACCTACAATAACGCATCGAGGTCAAACCTACAGGTAAGCTGAAAGCAACCCAGACTACCCAAGAAGCAATACGTGAAAAAAATCATATTTAATATGCCAAATGACTAACATTAAAGTACTGAATGTTCGCTTCAGACCACAGGAGAAAAACGTGCGATTTTGTACCTAAAAAAAAAAACCCCAGTCAACCTGGCGAGTAGGACGCCAGTCAAAGGTGACGAAAATTAAATCACCTCATGCATGTGGGGTTTTTGCTCCATCTGTGAGGTGTGTGCTTGGACTAACCCTGTTCAAACAGTCCAAAGGAAGCCTGTTCTGTTGACCCATGAAGCTGGTACACAACGTGCCACGGCCGGTTACACTCGGGTGAAGGTGGAGGTGAGATTCTCCTTCGGCTTGCCATAATCAGCTAAGAGGAGGAATGCTCAGATGGAAGTCCTTATGTTATCTGTAAGCGGCTGTGAGCATTGATACTGATTGTGCAGTTTGGTTCCACAGTGACTACACAAACTGCAGCATAAATACTAATGAGGCAGGCACAAACAAAACGCCTCAGCTGCTTAATGAATACTAAGAAAGCAATCCGGGGTAGTAAAAACAACAGATAACGAGCTCATGATTCACTTTGAGAAATGTAAAAGCTTCATTTGGTTAAATAAGAACTCCATCAGGCTGAAAACAGAGGACAATGATCGATGTGATAAAGTAGATATTGTGTTTTAGCATTGCAATAGAAGGATATAGCCTTTTCTACTCTGCCTAATTGAGACGTTGCTTCAAAGGAATAATTTCTTTAAAGAAAATGTTCAATAACAGCCAGATAAGAGACGTAGAGTAGTCTTGCCTGAGTTCTCTGTTCATTTGGCATGCATTTTGGCAGGCGCCTCCACAAACTCCACTCCAGGGCGGTGCAGATGATGAAGGCAGAGGGAGAGGAACACACTCATGGCGGAGAAGACGGGGCAGGGAAATAAGAAGTCTTATCAGCAGTCAAGCCTTTACTTGAGACGTGCACCTGCTGGCCCACTGCGTACTCTCACTGTACATATGAGCAATTCTGGAACAAATAGGGCTGTTTAGTTGAATATTATGGTTAATGTAATGAAAACATTACTCTTTCTTTGCTTTGGTGTGATTGTTTGAAGTCTACAAAAATTAAAAGTCTTTATTTGAGTGAGCTCTTTTGTGTTGCAGAGAAAGTTGCTGCTTTTTTAAGTCTTTTTTTTTCTTTTACAAATGACTATTTTGTTGTAAACTAGATATTAGAAGAAAACTTTTTCTTTTATGATATGACATTTTTATCTGTTTTTAAATGTAATGTCGAATAATGATCAGAGTTTCCTCGGAAGATAAAATAGCTGTCAGTTATTGACCAATGCAGAGTTTGTCTTGCTTATTGTTTTTGTTCACTTCCATGGCCGTCCTCCATGGAGTTTAGCAATAAAAAAAAAACAAGAAGAGGAAAAATAAGAAAAAGTGTGAATATCTGCTTTTCAATCTGCCATGCCTTAAACTTTTTTCTTCTTTTTTTTTTTTACATTTTTCACAAACACAAACTTCAAGGTCCTTTATTGACATTTATATTTGACCAATTAACAGTAGTGAATCATTTTTAGGTGGATGATTTGCGATTCTTTTTTATAAATTAATATGCTATGCATGTTTTTACCCACCTTTAATCTGCTGTGCCTAAATAAAATCTAATGCAATACCTTTTGAAATAACTAATTAAATAATTAAAGTCTGTTTACGTGCAATTTAGTATGCGAAGAGTATGCCACAACTGCATATCTACCAATACATGATTGTCCTCCTAAACCGAAAGGCTAGGAAGGTAAGATATCTATTAGAGAAGAAGCTGAGATGCCCAAGGTAACTTTGGAGGAGCTGCACAGACCCACAGCTCTGCTGACAAGAAAGCTATGAATCTTGCACCCACAAATTATGTCTTTCCGGAAGAAAGGCAAAACTACAACCAAAAAGTCTAATTTAAAGCAGGTACCGGGGGGGGGGTGAGGCACAGCAAATGTGTAGAAAAAGGTTGTCTGTGCAAAAACTGAAGTTTTCGCTGACTTGCAAAACATTATGTGTGGCTGAAAATTGACTCGGCACATATTAACTTGAAAACAGAGTGTTGAAGGGTGGTGGTGGCAGCTTCATGCTGTGATAATGCTATTCCTCAGCAGGGACAGGGAAGATGGCAAAGTTGGTGGGAAGATTAACGGAGCTAAACACAATAAAACCAGTTAAAGAGTAGCAGAGATTTCAGAGTTGAGGGGAGATTTACCTTTCAGCAGGACAAAAACCCTAAAGATACACCCAGAACTACAATTAAACGGTTTATGTCAAACCACATCTATGGAGCTAAAACATAGATATGGTGTGTTTTTATGTTATGCTACAGTATTCTTCATGCACAAGCAGTCCACAATTGCATGAAAATGGTTAAGCAACTTCTAAAGATTTTTTTTTACAGATATTTAGCAGCTACTTTATTGTCTAAGGAATGGATCTCCTTTTTTGAGTTTAATAAATAAAAAAAACCATTAGATATAGATTAGAGACATATGGTTTGGGGCATAAATGGGGATGATCTTAAAATTAATTCATTTTCTGTCGGCTTCTTAACCAAAACCTCTACAGCAGAGGCTCCAGTTTTATGTGGAATAGAGCTTTGAAAAAAAATGTAATTGGGCTTAATCTAAATCGACTGGCCAGACCTCAAAGAAGGCTGAAAATCGGGATCGGTGGAAATGTCTGCGAGTGGAAATCAAGATGTAGAGAACCAAAACTAATTCTGAAAGCTTTCTTTCAGATTACAACTATGTTGTCACCCTTGTCCTGACTGCTGCTCTTATTAACTGGCTCCAGTGGCAGAGCTTTGTTGATAGAACTTGTTGAAGTTAGCTTATGATGGATGATGGAACACACAGTTCATCAAACAACCCACTAAATATTTCTTTCTTTTTTTTTCTTCTTCATCTTGTCTGTTGTTTTCCAAACAACCTCCCCAGATAACTTTACAGATGTTTCTGTGCATAAAAACATCTGGCACATTTGGTTAGTGTCACTCTTGTTTGGCATAGACACTTAACTATTTGCAGTGTTTTATCTCGTTATCAGTTGTAGCCAATAATTTCTCTAAATGTTGCTGTGAGAGGGAACGATTGCCCCCGTGTCCCCGCTGTGTGACTAAGACCGAGAGGAGAACTATTGAAGGGAGCGTTAATACAAACCAGATGTTAAACTTGTGTCCTCAAAATGAATGGGCCTATTGGGAAACCAAAGTGAGTCTCTGGGGACATTCCACTGGAGGCTAAGCTGATTGGTTCATATTGAAACAACATGGCCAAGATAAACTGGGATTTCAAGAAAGGGGGTCTCTGGACGTTGGAGTCTAAAATAAATCGTTAGGGCTAAAGGAGGAGCTTAGCTCTTCCTCTAAGGAAAACAGTGAGTTTTGCAGATGACTGACACACATGATGACTGTGGCGCCAGGCAACCTCAGTCTACAGCCCAGTTGTGGGCTGCATGGGAAGTGGAGAGCATCAGGGGCCATGCTTCTTTTGTGCTGATGTCACAAAGCTGCAGGGTATTACTTTTTCCAAATTGTTGTATTTATTTTCCTCTCACGACTCCTTTTTGGCTGGGAGAGAACTTGGGCTGAAATGGTCTCGTAAAGACAAAGAGTGCTCTTTTGATCATAAATTCAAATGTGGCCTATTTGTTTAATCTTGCATAAAGACATCAAAGACACCATGTGTGATTCAACAACTTTGCTTTGTAAGCAGAAATATCAGTTGATTTATTTACTCTTTAACGCAGTTCAGTGTTATTCATGTCGAGATTATTGCATAATGCTTTGCAGAAAATAGCACTTTAAATCCCTCTTTGTTGCTTTTTGCCTCAGTGGTGATCAGCTATAAGCTGTGATCAATTGCAAAGCTCTCACTTTAAAGAGAGTAACATGTCAATCTGTTTCTCTTAGGCAAAGTGCACAAAATAGTTTCACAGGACCAGAAAAACCACATGTTCCAGCAAACACTCTGATACAATACAGCTTGATATATTTAAAAGTCAAAATCATACATGTATTTTTTTATTGACATGGGTATTTTTTTCATATCAGGGTGTTTAAATAGTGGTTTTTTACTCATGGGGTGATGTGTAGTAGTTATCAGTTGTCAGTAGCTTATTTGCAATAACTAAATCTGAATGAGGTTAGTTTGGGGTAAAAAAACAGAAGTTCAGCATGAAGAGTCAAGCTAATGACTTAGCTTTAATGTTTTTATAGGATAGAGAAGCTGAAGCAAAAAAAGGCAAAAGCATCAATCATCTATCTATAACTGGTAAGAATGTTTATTTTCTTGTTTGAACATTTTCTTTAATGGTTTTTTGTGCATGTTCACCAATTGTTGTTTTTTTTATTATTATTTAAATCACTTTAAATAATCAAGTGGTTTGCTAGTGTAGTGTCACTGCATGCAGACTCAATACTTTAGCTTGCTCCTTCCACTTCCTGACTCTTGAAGAATGGCATTTTTCTTCCTTAATTCTTTCTTTTGGCGTTAACTAATAGGATGTGCATGGCATAGAGTGTGGTGCAGGTGCATGCAGGGTTGGGCTAACCCTGCATTATATTTTGGCAGAAGGAGGGGATGATGCAGCAATTCTGCAGGAAACATCACTAGTATTCAAAAATCATTTGAATGGAAAGCATCAGTCAGGCCATGTGGGTTTTATGACCAGTTGGTTCAACATGATCTTTGATCATGAAATCCGGTCATTTCGGTCTGCCCTGTTCCTCTTCACAAACTGCTTCAATGTGTTTTATTATTGCCAAATTTTCCTGAAATCGATGCAGTGTACTCACAAACAGCTCAAATGTTTGGCTGCAGTCAAAGAGCACGATAAAACATCCCCGTAACAGGGATTTGATTAAAAACATGCAAAAAATAAAAATAAATAAAATTCAAATAGATTTTACTCAAAAGAATGGCTTAATAGCTGCCATATGCCTTTTGTGATGTCACTGCCGACCTGTGTCCTTTGATTAAATCACAGTTTACAACAAAATACCATCAGACATTTTATTAAAAGCCTGGTTAAAAGCTTTAAGATAACAAAAATATATATTCGCTTGGGCTGTACATTGTTTTTTTTTTCCCTCTTACTAATTGAAATGATCTACAGATGATAACTTCACTGAGAAAAATTCTCACTGTCCCTTTAAGAATACACTGGTGCATTAATATTTCCTTCCTTAACGTGGAATTTGCTTGTTTGAACCTCCTTTGTTCAGACCAGAAAGCCTGGGAATATAATGAAAAAAAAAACAAAAAAAAACTTCAAGGTCACAATAGTGGCATTTTAATTACCATCAGCCAGTCTTGGAGGCAGCAGCTGGTGCCAAGTCCTCCAGTGCTCTGAGATGTCAGGCTCCACAAAGAGACATCTAAAAAGAGAAGCACGCTTCCACACAATAGCTGGAAAGCAGGAGTGCGGCTGTGCTTTCCTCTGTCAGTGGACTGCTTAGGCCTGTTTTGTAAGCACTTCCATCCTGTGAAAGCCCCCCTGGTAGACCTCCACCTGCTAGCTTGCCGCGAGTCCGCCGCAACTTCTCAGAGAAAAGTGAGCCGGCCTCTCCCCCTCATTTCACTGGCGCCAGTGCTCAATGGGCCCTGCACTTTGATTATTTGTGTTAACAGTTAATTTAGCACCACAGACACATGTGCCAAAGCTGGCTTCACTTCCTCATGCATCACCAACAAATGTGACTTTTATGAGTTCCTTTTCACAGGGCCACCCCGTCCTCCCCCCACCTCTCCTCCAGATAAAATCACCCTTCTTTACTCACCTCCCCACCCGAACACCCCTCCCCAAAACCATCTCCTCACCTCGTCTTGCCTCCATCACCCCCCCCCCCCCCCCTTCCCTCTGGCCACCCCTCTAACCCATCTCGTTTTCCAAACCTTCCGCCTCCGCTCACTTATTTCGTTGGTTCAGCCTTAATCTCTTCCACATCTTGCCCGGGAGAGTTATTTCTGGCTCATCTGTTTCCAGTGTTTGCACGATTGTGCATACGATTCATGTCAATTTATTCATCGGTTAAATACCGCAAGAGAGCCAAACTGTTGAGTTGTAGCCGAAAAGAATGCTCATCCCCCCCCAGGAAGGGTCCTCTCAACAAATTTTTTGAGCCACTTTTTCTTTTTTTTTTTTTGTCCGTTTGGATCCAAGCTTAAGAAAACAACCACTCAGGAGAAAGGAGAGAAGCAACAATTTTAAAACAGAAAGCTCATTTAAAATGATATTCTAGATCTAAAACAGTGCAATCTTTTCTCAGTTTAATGATAAACGTAGCCATCATCCAGACTGGTGGCTGCAGGGAAAGTCAAACCTGATAGTTTGACCCTGCACATTTCAACATGAAGTAACACAAGAACAAAATCTGGCCCTCATAAGATGATCTGCTCCGAATCCCAAGAGGAGCCGCAGTCTAAGGGCTGGTGGGAAAAAGAGCCCAGCAGACTTTGTCAGTGCCTAGTTAGTGTCGACATTGATACTCACAGACTGGGAAGGAACAGTGCTGAGGAAGCACAAACTAGCCACACACCAATGAGCTCATGCCAGGACTATGCAAGCAGAGGGCCGCAGGAGCCATGGAAATATTTGGACATCTTTTCTGCTCCCCCAGCTTGTCTGCGCTACCCAGTGCATCATCTTCTGTGGTTGAGAGACAGTTTCAAGTGGCCAGAGGCAGAACCTAAAAAGGCTGGTTTATCTTCTTTTTTTTTTTCTTCTTTTTTTGTGAATGTGTGACTGCATTTTAGCCACTCAGCAGGAGCAAATTGCGACTGCAGCCCGACACCGCAGATTCTTCTTCATTAAACCTCCATCCGTGCCATGTAGTGTATCACAGCTTCGGCATTTATTTCTGTGCACTGGTCCGGAGTCCATGCACTTTGACAGCCTGTTTTCAGACAGCCAAATGGAGACGGTCACTGTTGGTATCTTTAGGCAATTTCACTTGTACAAATAGATCCCTTTTTATGTATATTTGACATGTTTTGATGTCTTTGTTCTGATTTAGAATCAGAGACAAAACAACTTTCCAAAACATGACGGCTAATCTAATGAAAAATCCATGAAAATGCCAGCAAATTAACACCCACATCTCAATAAACTACAATATTCTGGAAAAGTTCCTTTATTTTATATGTCCATCCATCGTGGCTGGGGCTCCTTTTGCATGAATAACCAAATCTGAGGTTGTTTTAATAGGGGGCTTGAGCTCATCTGCATTGTTGGGTCATTAAAGCAGGTATTGGTGCTTATGACAGAGTGAGCAGATGTTAAGTCTAGCTGGAAAAGGAAATCAGTATCTCTATAAAGCTCATCAGCTTTATAGAGATACTGGCTAATGTTAGCACTGACTTTAACCTTGATGAAACCCAATGGACCAACACCAGCAGAGGACATGACTCCCCAATGCATCACTAGCTGTGGAAACTTCCTTCTGGACCTATTCACACCTCGGTGACCTTGATTTCGAAATAAAATGGAGACTCTACATTCCTCTAAAAAGAGGACTTTAGCCCACTAAGCAGCAGTCCAGCAATCTACATGTTTCTGATGAGAAACACAAGGAATGCAACATGTCTGTGTGGGGCAGCTCTTAGAGGTCAGAGAACGCTCTGTGCACCACACTTTTTTCTTCCATTCAACTTTCCATTAATAATGTTTTTGGATACAGCACTCTTGAGAACAGTCGGCTACTTTTGCAAATGGCTTACACTCCTTGAAGATGATATCATTAAATGCCTCATAGAAAAACATCATATCAGCTGTCTCAGTAGGCCACAACATAAGATTGCTGTAATACAAATCCATTAAATCCGTCTTATGTAAAATTATAATTTATTAGAAACTGAATTTTTCCTTTTCCTCTGCTGTACTGTCATCAAAATTAACAGAAATAACTGCCTCAAAAGCATGACTCTGTGTAATGAATCTAACATGAGCTTCACCTTTAAAACTGAATTACTGAATTTAATTAACTGCTCAAGGATATTCCAGTTTATTAAGGACCGGCAGTTTATTGTGACTGCTGGTTTTTAATGCAAAGTTTAAAGTAAAGCCCTCCAAGCAGCTGTTGTGAAGAGTACCATGATGTTGAGTCCTTGGGGCTGGCTTGCTGTTATCTCTGCGAAAGGATGAAAAGTCCTTCACGCATTCTTCAGCTAAAGTGTGGCCCAAATGCCGTGGAGAATTTTCTGCTGTGTTTACTCCAAGGTGCAATCGCTGCTCTTACCAGGTAGCGAGCTGCCCTAATCTTCACAAGAAGTCAGGTGTGTCCACAACATTTACACTCAAGACATGCTGAGAATTTTTAGAGCTGCTGCGCGGGACGTGCTTACCGACTGTACAGTGTTGTGTATTCATTTTGAGGAAAAGCTTAGATAAAAGAATTGAAGTGTTCACAGAAATTTAAATGGACTTCACCACTTCTGCCAAGAACAGCACAGCATATGCAGCTAGAATCTTACCAGAAGCCTGTAGGTGGCTACGACAGTTTTCTCAAAGTGCAACTGGCTAATGAATATTTATCCGAATATTGGTTAAATTGCCCTTACATACACAAGCATGAAAAAGTATTTTCCTCCTTACAAATTTATTCTGGTTTTTGTATAATCACACACTCAGATAATCTGAGTAAGTATAAAACAAAGTTTTTTAAATTGTGATTAAATGAATTGAGGAAAAGGCCATACCTACGGAGCCCCTAAGGGGACATGGAGAAAAAAAAAAAGGAAAGAAATCCCGACTTATTATCTCGAGATCCCGACTTTCGAGATAATAAGTCGGGATCTCGAGATAATAAGTCGGGATCTCGAGATCTCGACTTAGTTTCTCGGGATCTCGAGATAATAAGTCGGAATTTCTTTCCTTTTTTTTTTTTTCTCCATGTCCCCTTAGGGGCTCCGTACATACCAACAAGACCTAGTGTGAAAAAAAAATATTAAGCTATAAAACAACTGAATTTAAAACACGAGCATGAAAAGACCTGCGCCTTTTCACAGCACTGCATTAAGTATGTGTGTATATAAATTTGACCCTGTGTTCAAAATTATACATTTTGTTCAGTAAGAAAAATATAAAAATTCAGTGTGTGAATCACTGAAAATCAAAATATGACAGTACCTCTACATGATGATGTACTAGAGATATATTTTTTCTTTTAACCAGCAGTTTGTGTTTTGAGTTACTACAGAAATATTCTGGAGGAGTGCAGAATGGAAACAAATATCAGCAGCCGTGGTGTCTTACTTCTTGGGGAGGTTTACTACAGAACCTACTGATAAAATGACTAAAAGATGCAATCCAGTGCAAGTGACTTTATTGGACCACTCCTTAACTGTTTTGAAGAAAGGTTAAGAAGAAAGAACCAGATAACGCAAGAAAGAAACAGATCTGTAACTCCTCATATATTCAAAAGAGTAAAGCATGATTTCCACACTGAAGTTTTTTCTTCACTATGTTCTGCCTCCCGTTCGCTATACGCAGATGCATCATCTCATTCCTATTTCCAGACGGAATGGACAAACCTGAACAGAAAATACTTAATTGTCAAACCTTTCTGCAAGTAAGAACCGTGGGAAAACAAGCGGACCAAGCTGTCCTCACATTTTTCTGACCATTTTCGAAATGTGAAAATGATTGAAATGTCTTGTTGTCAACCTCTACCAGAGTTAATGTACTGAGAAATGTACACCCATATTTCGTAAGTCTGTTTTGCATAATTACAAACTGTAAACATGGAGGTAAATTTCCCGATCCGTTAATTTTGACTGGTACATGTCGACATTTATCATTTATCTTGAATAAAAAGGAATAAAGAAATGACTGGTATAAATAAACTTTGATAAAATATGAACACAGGTGAGCTGACAACTTTCTGACATGATAAATTGCAGTTGAGTGATTGATGATGAGGCAGGGTGCTCCCTTCATCATGTCACAATGGTTTTGGTCAGACTGGGTGTGAATCAATAAACTCTTGATCATTTTTCAACCTGTTTTTAATCAACAAAACATTTAGCTATCCAGTTGATACCAGCTGTTTCAGACAATACGTTTCTTTATATTTTGTTATCTCCAGCTGATTATTCAGAGCATTATATGGAACATATTGTTCCACATAAAGCCATTCAATGTTCCAACCACGGTGTTGGTTAGAAAAAACTGATGCAACAAGCCAAATCCAAACTATGGTGACAGTCGGTGAATATAAATTTGCAGCATTTTAGACCAGTTTCTACATGAATGCAACTGGGTGGTACCTCCTGCATCCCTAAACCCAAAACCCCGCCAGTCCACAACCACTTTATTCACATTTCTGCCTGACACCTTCATCAGCAAAGAATCCAAAAAATATTTTTTCTGCAAATAGCAGAAAAAATAGCACCATTTTAGAAATGATGCTTCTGAAATTCCTATGTCACCCCCAAGTATTGCCCTGGGCGTCTGCCCATGTTTCCTCCTAACGCAAACTGCTGCATGGAGACAGGAAGACAATAGCATAACTCTGAACATGGATGATTGGTGGAATGTAAAAATGAAGTCAGTACGTTGAGAACAGCTGTGCATCATTGATTTGCAATTTGCATAATTAATTATGAATATTTACTACCCTTTATTATAATGATCCAACATCCGCCAGCCTAAAGCGTGTGTGAACATTAAAAGGTAATGAAACATAAACAACCTTCCACATTTGGCAGCAGCCACACTAAAGTTGTGTAAAAAAAAAAAAGCCTTACAAGAAATGTATGTTTTACTGTATCAGCATATTCTCACACTAAACATTTTAAGCTCCCACTTTTATTCAGTTTATTTATTCAGTAAGGAAACAAAGTCCCTTTTTTTATCACTAGTGCCACCTCTAATTACCAGAAAATTAACTTAAGGCACTTTTTTCAATGCATCTTTGTATTCCTCTTAGAGAGTTTAATAGTATGCGTAGATGGTTTGAATAATGTTTTCCTGGGGAACCCTAACCTGCTCATATCTACATTTGAAAGTTTAAAATACAAGAAAGTGTGACAAGGATCCAGAGGAACTTAATTTTTCTACCCATCATGCAAGACGACGCCATTCTTCATTGTGAAGACAATGGTAGGGCAAGCAAAACAAAATTTCAAAGCTTGCCGGTGGACAAGTCCATTATGTTTTCCAGAGTAAGATTATGCTTCTGCATTGACTTGATTTTCAGACTTACTACACATCTTTCCCAAGGGAGCCAAAGAAGGTAAGGCAGTTGTGTCCAAACGTTTGGCCTCTTCAGCCAAATTTGCCAAATTTTGAAATACTCACAAACCGCTGATTTTTATTCTCCCCAATTAACAATACAATAATAATGGGGGTTTTTTAAAGTTATTTTTACATGTTTAATGTGCAACAACAAATTCAGACTAAACGTGGATAATGAAAGTCAAATAACTTTGTGTAGTACCAAGCAACATTTTACATTTCTGCCAAAAATATCATCTGTGTCTGTCTGCATCAAATGATGCTGCAGGAAAGGCAAAAATTAAACACTGTTGAATTTAGATCAAGGGGACACATAAAATTGTCACACAAATAGCTCCAATGCCACTCTGTGTAAAGTGTATAACTGTCATGCCCAAAAAGTTAAGCTTAAATTTTTTATTTATTTATTTATCAAACTACAAAATTTGCAATAAACAGACATCTACTCACTAAAAAAATTTTGTTGTAGCTACATACCTTAATTTTATTGACCATACATACTATTTATCTCTTTATGCCTTGTTTTTCAATTTCAATTTTGCACCAAATGTTTAAAGGAAAATTCCATAGAAGCACTAAACAGGTGGATTAAATCAAGTGAAGCCAGTAAAAATGAATTTCCTTCTAAATGAGGAATAAGAAAAAGCGGAAACAAAAATCTGTTGAGAATGATCGAGTCTAGCCACCAGGGAATATGAGGAGGGGGTGGGGGGTTGTTGGGAGAATGTCACAGGGGGAGTGCTCTGAGAGACACTCGGCTGACCGGGCTTCTGCACACAGCTCCGGGATTCCCTCCTCTTCCTTCCCAGTATTGTCCCACATCCTGCAGGGCCACATCTCCTCTCGTCTGCGGCCGACGCTGCCACAATAGCGCCGGCAGGCACAGGGGCATTGAGGGGTGACCAGAGGGACACCAGCAGTCGGCCTGACAGGATGTGACACACTCCGCTCGACAATTAATGAGTACAAAAGGAGCAGTTGACACGACATGACAGCTTTGCGTGGCACTTCGAGGCCTTAATGGCTCCCTGAGTGGCGCCCTCACACTCGGGCGTCACACTGGGAAGCAAGAAGGGCCGGTGACGGAAATCATGGAAAAGGCCAGACGAGATGTTGCATTAAACACGAGGAAATATGGATATGGAGTCTGCCTCTTCATGACGCTACTAAATAAAATGAAGTGCAATCAATTGACCCAATCAGTAATCTAATGATGTTTATTACAGAATATTTGTGAATGGGCAGCATCATAAAGACTAATGCTAACTCTGAACACACCGTGATATGGCGACGGCAGCATCATGTTATGGGGGTGCTGGTTAGAGTAGATGGAGAGATTTAGTGAGACAAACACATCCAGAGACACAACAGAACAGTTTTGGCTCAAAGCTCATCCGTGTACGGCCCCGGTCACAATCCAAACCCAAACCCAGCTGAGATTCTGTGATAAGACTTAAAAATGACTGATGTCAGGTTGAGGTATTTGGCAAAGGCAAACAAACGCAAATTTCAGTCTCTATGTGCATGGAGCTGGTAGAAACATATCCTAAGGTGGTTAAAAGTGTTCACTTTCAACCAATTTCACATGAATTGGTTGTAGAAGATCAAATATAAAAAAGCAAAAAGAATAAGGTTTTTTTTTTTTTTTAAGCCAATATAAATCACTGTGTGATTCCATCGCGGCTTTTCAACAAAGAATAAAAAGAATTCAGTAATGCTTCTCTGCATTCAGCCTCAACAGACTGCTACATACACAGTAATGCATGAGTAATGGCGCAATTAGAGGTCCCTCTGCCGTCTAATGAGTACTTTATTTGCAATACTTAAAGTGAATTTTGCTGCTAACATGAATATGTCCACCTATAGCTGATGCCTATCTGCTCCTAGTCTATAAAGAGAATAACTTCACCTTCTATTACGTGACAAAAACTGCCCACAAACATTTAAAAAATAAAAATGTGTTGTTAATAATTTCTCAGCAAACGCAGTTATTTGTCATAATATTTGTTTGGATCGAGGCTTAAAAGGTGCAGAGATAAAATATTCAGCAGACTTGCATTGATATTCCCTTTCCCCAGTGACTTCTCTGGCCTCGGTAATTGAGCAAAAAGAGACGAATTTCTGCCTCCTCTGGCGTTTGCCGACTGCGAGCAGCAGCTTTCTCAATATTAATAATAATATTACCGATGGCACCAGCAAAAGAGAGGGATTAGTGCTCATACTGCTGGATGAGAAGTCACCGCTTGGCTGGTAGACATGTGGGATTTGACTTGACTTTTTTTCTTTAAACGCAGCCAATGGGAAGCCAAAAATCTTTTTCATTTAAGAGCAATTAAGTGGATCCCAGAATCACTGGCTCCAGCACGCCGCCGAGGATTTTTTTATTTTTTTTTCCCCCTGGTTTTATTACCCATTTCCTCTCTCGCGCGCCAGCAGAAGGAATGCTCACTTTTCTCTCACAAAGCCACATTTCCAACATCAGAATCACACAGGGACCACCATGATTAAGTGCAAGCCAGTGCTTCCCTAAACATGTGAGACATTATGGACCCCCCCTCCTCTCTCAAACACTGGAGAAGTGTTGTATTCCAACATTTATGTGAAGTAATTAAAAACATCCAGCAGTAATTTAATAGTTCTCACCAAGCAGAGACATGAAGTCTACACAGTTTTTCCTCTCTGTATAAATAACCTGGAATGCAGTAAGTACACAGACGATTTGGCCGTTTTTTTTTTTTTTTGTTTGTTTTTTTTTCCTTCTTCTTCTTCTTCCTGCTTTTTAGCAACATTTTGTAACAAGCCCTGTTCTGTGTCAGTCTGACCCGAGACGAAGTCGTGCTTCGAAATTCATGTTCCAGGGAGAGCGTACATTCATACATCATGGCCTGGCACTAGATGAAAAATAAAAGCTTTGCTGAAGCTTCACGCTACTCCTGTGCAAATCTCATTTGCTCTCCCGACTGCAGGGGAGTGTGGAAGTGACCTAAAACTGTTGTGGCAGCATTGCATCTAAAGGTGAATGGTTCTGTGGAGTGCTTGTCAATAGCCACAAAGGGCACCATGGCAGACATGGGGCCCCCAAACTGCATGTTTTCTCAGGGAAAGAGCGGATCCATTTATTTACGAAGCTGTTAGCGACGGTGGCTTAGTTTTAAAGGCTCTTATAAGGTGTTGGAATTTATTTAATTGATCTAATCTGGGTTTTGCTCAACAAGCTCAACAGTTTTCAATGTTTTCAAAGATGTTCTCAATAGGGGACTGTATTAGCTGCTGCTTGTATTATTTAATCTCTGAGTTGCCCTCAGGCGACTACCTATATGGGATAGAGATGCCCAAGGCACAACTCAAATTTCATTATTTAGATTCTCATAAGTTGAACACAAAGTACAAATTGTAAGACTTGTATATTAATAAGCCTGAAATGCTTTATAAAATGTTAGGACCCAACTTAACAAGTGGTATCAAAACAGAGAAAGTGTTAGCCTAGCCCTTTTTTTCAAAATATACATTAAACATTTTATCAGCAGCAACACAGGACTTTATAGTAGAATTTATTTGCATGTATCGAGTCAGAAATATATTTACAAACATAAGGCTGTCCTGTCGAAACTCCTGTTGAGAGAGAATATCCATTTCTTACCTAAATGGTAAAATGTACCTGTTATTATCCAATTAACTACTGAATGAGCAGATCCCAATTACAGAAATTATGTTTCTGTTATAGGTTGCATGCTGTTGATATCCTACTTGCTGTTTTTAACTATCGTGTAACTTTCATTTAGGATAAATCTAGATTAGTTGGAATCAGAGGCTGAAGCTGACACCAGTCCAAGAGGGGCAAAAGTGGACTTCTTATCTAAAAACGAGTCCAATCGCAACAATGTCACGTCAGCTTATGCTTATTAAACAAGCCTTAAAACTATTGTCACAAGTACATGGGGTGGTTAGTGCCTTAGTGCTTTATTTCAAGCCATATAAAGGGAGGGGATGCACATTATATCCCTTAATAGGTAAACATTGAGAGACGGAAATACGAATACCATCTGTTTCATGTTAATACTGTATTTAGACACAATCAAGAATGCATTTAGCTCAAAAACAAGTTGGAAGAAGACAAACTTATTTACTTCCACTCCATATTCATATAGCATATAAATAGTGGTTGCCACTATAATTTGAGATTTGGTCATTTGTTATGTTCATGTGTTTTTTCATAATGCATTTACGTTGATGTCACTCATAACATCATCACCGTATCAAAATATTTAATTATATAAAGTAATATGTCTGAATACTTTCGATCATGAATAAAACTATATTTAGTCATTTTATTATTTACAAAAAAAAGCTAAAGATTTTCCAAGAGGAACTCATATTAAACATGTAAAACGTTCCCAGTCCGAGTAACAACTGGAGCAGTGTAAATGTCCGGTAACTAGACTTTACTTAAATTGAAACATTTTCCATTTAAATAATCATCGGCTCCTTTGGAAATAACCACCCAATATCATTTTGATGATGGTTTCTCAAAAAGCATCTGGATAAAACACTATGCTTCAGGTTGGAGTTGTTTTAAAGTCTGCTTTGGTCTTGACAATTCCAACTAATTGGGATCTATATTAAATGAAGTCACCAACAGAGTTATCCACTTCAAATAAAATAAACACTCCAAATGATTTCACAAAGCCTCTCTTCAAAAGTCCTGAATTGTCTCTTTTAAGACATCCTTAGTGACAATAAACTGTTTTGCACCAATTCAAATGAACCTGTTCAACTTTGGTTTCAATAATTGCTTGGAGTATGTTTAAATAATATTATTGTTAAGAGAAATTGAAGCATTTTGAGCAGCATTGTTTGGTTGGTGATACAAGGCTACCCAGACTCATTTACCATTCTAATTCTCACCGTTTTCAGAGGTCTTTACAATATTTCTACGCAGTTTGTGTGACTGCAAATTGTGCGCCAGAAGAACATATGAGGCCTCTTCTCTGTCAGCCGTAAAGGGTAAGCCCATGACAAGGACTTGAAGAATGAAAACAAATGGGGTTTCTCAGGAAGACGGACACAGTCACCCCTCAGTGGTCATAAAGAAGACAAAGCTTTTTACAGTATCAACAGAGACAAGACGTGACCTTATGGCCTCACGGGGCAAAAGGTGAGCACTCTGGGAGCAGAGACCTGGTTCCAGCAGTCTGCCGGCAGGCAAGCTGCACGTTCCCCCCCAACAAATTCCTTCCCGTCTTAGATCACTGCTCAGCGCTCTCTCCCTTTAGCCCCTTCACCCTGAGAGGCATACAAGTCTTTATTTTCCCAGGATGGTGTCTTATACGGATACTGACATAAAATAGGTGTAAATTAGAGTGACATGAACTGGTGCTTTTGCACAGGTGGCTCAGTTTAAAATTGATATTAGTCTGATGGGGCTGCAGGTTAAGTAGCCAAGTGAGGATTCTAAACTTCTATTTCAATAAAAATCTAAAAATGTCACTATGATGAGCGTACTCATTGTAGAACAAGAACATGTGCTGAATAAAGGAGTTTGCTTGCATTGCTATCTATCTATCTATCTATCTATCTGAGCTGTTAAATGCAAACTGTTTATGGTTTTGTATTCATGACTACCAATGAAATGCAGGAGGATGCAGGAGAAAAAGAATCGCTGTGCCCATATACTGTCACATCGCAAAAGTCAAATCATCTCTTGCACAGACTGAGGAGGAGCAAGGTCATCCTCCGCAGCAAATCCTGACTCATCTCACACCCTGATGCCCACACACAAATTGAAATGGGAAAATAGAGATCTACTGATGTGAAGACACTCAATCGCCGCATAAAGTCGTATGAAGACGCTGGTCATGAACGTCTACACAGCAGTCAACTTTCCCTGAAGCCAATTGAGCAACGCAACAGGTTTTTTTTTTTGTTTGTTTTGCTTTTTTAAGCAAAGTGACAGCACGCCTGCAAGCATTTCAACATTGTCGCTGTGTCTGACGAGGCATGTCCTCCAAACCAGTCACTTCCAAGGACCAGGTCAATGACAAGTGTGGGGCTGGAGCGCCCTCTAGTGGACAGACTCTAAAGATCTACAGCACAACAAAATACACATCAAAGGTTACTCTATGCAAATGGCTCGAGAACACAGAAATAGTTACTAAAAAATACGTTTGATATGCAAACACTATAATTTATAATTCATGCTCTCCCACTTGTCTGAGAGAAAATCTATAATTCATTTAAATGCAAGTGAATTTCACTATAAATTTTACAATATACACATTTGTATACATATATACATATATATAGATAAATGTATATATCTGTGTGAGAGAGAGACGGAGGAGGAGATGCAAGTCAGCTTTCTTGAGATAACATATGCAGACATGGTGTCAGATAGCACTCTTATTCAGAGGGCATTTTTGAATCATCACAACACAGTGTGTCAGGCTGGCGTTGGCTCTGGCCCCGAGACAAGCCGTTTCAATAAGGGAGACACAGGAGGGAGGTCGCATGATTCAAATCAGAAAGCTCATCATTTTCAGAAGTCACCCTCAGTTGTGCTGCGTTTGAGACAGATTTATCAAGATTGGGACCTGCTTACAAATCAAGTTACGTTTCAGATGCCAAATGCATCTGAAATGTCTGGCCTGAAGATGCCATCTGACTGACATGAATTTAGTAAATTCAGCAAGAAGTTCAGCTGACTCTCAAACTACTCAACAATTTAATTTTAGTAATTTGATGCAAAACGTGTAACGGGTCTAGTGTCTTTAAAATCAATGATAAAATTTCAGGCAATTATTTGTTACTTTTGACACTAGTGGATCCAAGCTACTGAAACCCCAACTTTAATTTCTTAGCACATTAGAAAGCTACACAAGACCAATAAAAGAAGGTTTTAAATTTAAAAATGTCATCACCTACACCTTCATGAGGAAGACTGTTGACTTGACAGTTCAACAATCACTAGCACCTACTACGTGAAGGGTAAGTCATACCCAACATGTCAATGGGAAGCTGAGTAGAAGGAAAAGTGTGGCTGACGAAGGCTGGTTGACAAGCAACAGCAACAGCTGTAGCCTTGTGAGGATTGTGAAATAAAAGGGAGTTTCACAAGGCATCGACTGTGGGCGGAGTCACTCCTAAATCAGAATCATGAGTGTCTTACCTGGGCTACTGAGGGGTTTTTTGGTTTGTTTTTTACAATTGGACTGTTGCTCAGTGGTCCAAAGTCCTATTTTCAGATGAAAGTAGCGATCAACTGTCAACTGGGACATTTTAGAACTCTTTATGCTTCCCTTTGTTCACAACCTTTATGGCAACCCCTGTGCTTTAGACAGGGAAAAAGTTCTGTAACTGTTAGATGTGTCCCTTGTCTGACCTACACACTTGAATTAAATGGTGAAACTTCCTCACAAGCACGCAGTCAAGCGCTACAGAGCTCTGATAATGAGCTAATATTGGACCCAGGTGTGCTGAAGCAGAACACCAGCCCTTGATGACCGGAGTTTGAGACCACTGCTTTATGGAGACACTGACATTTTCCAACAGGAATTGACAACTGAACACCAAGAGCAATTATTGCATACTTTATAATTATCAATATTTTTGCATACAAGGTTTTATATTTGTGTCAACATGTTTGCAAGCCACACAAGTGGGATTTTTACTATGCTTTTCACTGTTGATTCTATAAGTCCAGTATTAGATATATTTAAAAACATGATAGTAATGCAGTTATATTTTGCAATAAACCATTTTACCTAATGATGTCCTGAAGTTTCTAATTTAACAATCAGAAAATTAGCTTTTTGTATTTTGGTACAAAGACATATTAAAAAAGTGTATATGTTTACAGTTTGGAGCAAATATTTGCAGTCCTTATCAAGTATCTGCAGTATAAGGAATGTTAACCTGTTGTCTCCTAAACCGCTCAAGAAAATGAATTGCAGTCCTTGAAGACCGTCTAGTGGAGGAATTTGAAACTGCAAGAAGAATCAGTCAAATAAAAATTCAAAACCAATGCATCTTTTTCTCTCTTTTTTGCAGACAGTGATTTTAATTTCAGAAAATCACAAGTTCATACACCTGCCATTTTCACTAGAAGTTAAATGCAAGGGTTTCAGAACAGAACAGGCTTCAACGTCTGTTACATGTCAAAGAGCTGCAGAACAGAAACATTGGTTGTGTGTCATACAGATATATATTTATATATTTATAAAAAAAAAAAGAAAAAAGAAAATCACCTTGTGACACTACTTTTAGACTACAGTCACAGGTTCATCAATGTGGATATTTCCATGAACCTGCTAAAAATTTGTCTAACAAGTCAAATACTTGGCTTCTCTTTGACTAGGTATTAGTTACAGAACATGCCTTCGGACACCCATTTTGCTTCGACTTCAGTGATTCATCATTTGAACAGAAAATTATTGGAAATCTGGTACAACCTGTGTGGCATCATGCTTCCCTCTTCAAGCCTACTCAAGCTGGAACAGGTCAAACATAAAATTCATTGTCAAACTAATAAAAAGCAGATAACTGTGGTCTTGTAGTCATAACTATCTATTCAGTGCTTAACTGCTGGGACATTTCTCTTTTAAAATGAGCTATGTAATAAGAAAGTCCAATCTTGATCTTGAAGATGATACTGTTGATGTGCGAAGTGAGCCTCTTGATGACTTTACACAATATTTCTAAGAGAGTAAGGTTTAAGACAGAGGGTCGAAACAATCCATTACGATTAAGTGCTGTAGGTTTGTCCTTCTGGTGGTTGTGGAAGCTTCATATTTTCTTTGGACATCATTAGACGCCTTAACTCTTGAAGAACAATTTTAATGCTATAAGAATTCTGCCATTTTGCTAATATTGGTATGCTACGTGAATCCACCTAGGAGACAAAGAAGGGAAAAGGGGGATGACAAAATAAAATAAATAAATTATTTTTTTCTAAGACCTCAGTATAAAACTAGTTATGGACTGAACATGACAAATTAGGGATTCAAAATTGTTTGTCAAACATTTTCTACAGTTGCATGTCCTTTTTAATACCACAAAAGTAGAGGAATGACCAGCGTTTAATACAATGGTATGTATTATGGTGCAACAAGTCAGTTCAGTGACCCAAACAGGAAATATTTCTTCTTGAAATACAGCCAAAAAATAATAAAAAATACTGTAATTTTGTGTAAACAAAAGCAGCATTTATAAATATGAAAGCAGACAAATTATGTGAAGGATAACTTTTAGGCAGCTGACTGCAGGCTAGCACACAGCCTGACTAGTTAGCCAATATCAATTTATTATGCCTGTGAGATTTGGCCCAGCAGTTTTCAAGGCATCTGCAGTAAGAATGGTCATGTTGCATTTTATCCACCTTTAACATAATCTGACTACACAGCCAGACTTATTTACAGAAGTTGGGGTCAAGGCTCCACGAAAGGCCATTGCTGTTAGTTGTGCTTTCTTCTTTGCCTTCTTTGTCTTATGATCTAGTGAAAAATAACTTTAAAATCAAGCCCTAGACAGCGGCATTCATCATTGACTTGTTCTACATTAAGTTCCTTATGTAAGCGCCAAGCCACTCAGTCCTTGAAAACAGACTTTTCTGGGCCACCCTTGGATACAAAGGATTTATGAGTTCAACTTGAAAATTACCTGAGAAATGTGAATTATCTTCTGACTTAAGATTTCACTGGCAGATCTCAAATGAAATGCCAATTATGTTCATCTGGCAATTATTGTTCATCATAAAAAAAACTGCAGCTCCAACATTTATGAATTTTAAACAGTTTTACCATATTACAGTAAATCTGCAATACATTATCAAAATAAGTTAAAATGGCATTTATTTATTTATTCAACAAGAATATGACAGTTTCTGCTGCTGGACCTGATAACTGCTCTGACAAAACTTATTGGCACATCAAGTCAAATTTGTTTCTGTAACAGAAATGAGTGAGCACTGATGGTGCTTGTTCAAAAAAAAAGAGGAAAAATGGTCACATGATGCATTTTAGGTTTAACCTCTACAGTGTTTCTCAACCGTGGACCTCAAGCCACACTGCCCTGCATGTTTGAAGTTGTTTACCTGCTTCAACGTGCATAATTCAGATGCACTTCAGCTAAAATCTGCTAATCAGCCATGAACTGAAGTCACTTGTGCTAAAAAGCATGGAAACACCTTAAGCATGCAGGGCAGTGTGCCTTCAGGACCAGGGTTTAAAACGCCACTCTGGACTCAAACGGTTTCTGGTGTTAAAGCAAAGGTGGCTGTTAATATTTGACACATATCAAGGAGTGCATTTAATTAATATCAGAGACTAATTCTGTTTGAAATACTGGAGCAGAATGGATTGGCAACTGCTTGACAACAAAAAAGTTAAAGTGTTAATTTTTAAATGTTAAATTTCAGTGTAAAAGCCATTATATTGTTTTTCTATCCAAGGTAATTGTACTGCAAGAATCTCATAGGCCATGTTCATGCAAAGCAACCAATGATCCTTACACCAACACTTCACTTTGTCAGATTTGTGATGAAACTCACCGTCCCATTGGAATTATTTATCCCATTCATGCTAATTTTTGTTACAAATCTAACAGTCGGCGCTGTCTCTGGGTATCTAGGTCCACATTCCACTTTCAGGCTGTATATTCTGTTCTCATAGTTGGTCTGAAAAACCAAAAGGACAAAAAAATATCAGTTCTAGTACATGCATGCATATATACTCTTTAACAGACTGTCTCCCCCCACCCCACACCATTATAAACTAGTGAAGCAGCTCTGCTTACTCTGGCTGGTCCAATGATCATGCCTGTCCACCTTGTGAGAGTCATGTCTTCATCATCCTCAAGGCCCCAGCTGACTGTGCCATCACCTTCACCCTTCTGGCCCTCTTCAAGCTCTTCCAACAAGCGAAAATTGCGTGGGACTTTAACTCCTAAAGGTAAACAGAGAGCCATATAATCACTTTTATCAGGTCCGTTTATATGATAAGAGAACAAATCAACAAAAATGATCTCACATTTCTTTGTGAACCCTGTGCCATGCAGCTGGATCATTACCCAACATTATAAATTATACAATCAATAGCACGACATCGCATGAATTAATCTGCTGTTGTGGCTGCCACCCAAGCACCTAATGTACCGTACTCCTTTCAGAACAAGCTGTTAAAATTGATAAGTTGTGGCACTTTCGTGAAAAAAGAAAAAAAATCAATTTTCTAAGATGGAGGATAAAATGACCGTGGATGATATTCTTTGGATTCCTACCAGTCACTGAGAGATGATGGGTCTTATTGATCATTTTATCTGAGTGCAATGCTCTGGGGGGTGGGGGGGGGAGGTAACTTATAGCCCTGACATTCATGAAGGTGTTTATTAATCTATCAGAAGAGTCAAAACCCAAGCACACTCAGACTCAAAGACAGAAAAGGCCTTCTTTAGGCAGGGCTATGTACTCCAATACAAACACAAACCACCCTGAATGAAAAAACACAAGTAAACGCCCAACAAGTCAGACCTAATTATTCTATTCAGGTGTGGTGCAGCAGAGGCACATCTAAAAGTTGCAGGGCAGTGGCCCTTGAGGACTGCAGTTTGGCACCTGTGAATTAGACCAACAGAGTTGAACCAATAAACTGAAAGCCTAATCAGTAGCTACCCTAGCAAAAGAGTTTTCTTATTTAAATTTTTGACTCATTTCCTTTCAAGTAAGCTTTTCCATTGCTTTGTTGCTTCAAAATGTTCACCTAATTAAAGGCTCTTGTATCTACTGAGCTTTAAACATGTAACAACAGGATCGACAGATACAAGAAATGACTTGATAGTCTTCAACTCAAGCACAGCTTACAGCACAATTGCTCTCCCAACTGGGGAGTTGCATCAAATTTGATACCACGTCACTATAGATATCTGATGCTGCTCAACAATGAGCCTTCACAGAATCCTGCTTTTCTGAAAACTCTTTGGAAAGGGTCACAAGATCTACAGCACATAAAAGTATAGTGGCGATTTTTAACAAATGAGTCAGGGTCAGTCATCTTCTGAGGGGTGTTGCAACAGCGGACTTCATTTTAACACAGTGCAAAACTCTTCAATCAAGCGTTCGGCTATGGGGTGTGGGAGGTTCTTGGAAGACAGATGATATGTTGGCATCGACTCTTCGGCCTGACAGTGAATGACGAGCTGCTCACAACTTAAGACTGGAGGTGTGGTGGGCGTGGAAGAAAAAGCACTTGCTTATTCAAAGGAAGATCCTGAAACTAGAGTCATACAAAAAGGAAGTGAAAAGAGCTTGTTATTTATGATAGGAGCAGAAGACTGAACGTGCAAAAATTAAAAATCTCCCCCACCAACTCCAAATGATCATTTTCTTCTCCTTCAATCATTCGTCACATTCAGACTTTGACAGGTTTCCTCTAAAAACTCGAGCTTTGTCTCAGCTCAGCAGTAGCCTGAGATACCCTCCGCTCCCTACCATTTTCTGAATATATACATTTTTGCAGAAAATTGTTGACTGTCATTTTTTTAAAATATAGAACAACTAGAAAATCACATCAGCATTAATTATCTGACTTTAGAAATAATACCTGTACATTTTTAGCTGTCTACAGACATGACTGAGATTTTTTCCTTGTTAATGCCCCAATTTATGTCCTTTTTACCCGTCAAAGTGAAGTATTCGAAAATAGTTTTTGAAAAAAAAAAAATCAATTTTAATAAACTACCTGCTTACTTTAATTTAAAACAGGAAAAAAAAATTTTTTTTTACATTGAATAAACTTGTAATATTAAACAGCTTTAAAAGGTAATTACATTTAGATTAAATTGGCACTAAATCAGTCTGCTAATGAAATCTGCCACTTGTTCCTAGTCCTGTTCTGATCAGCAGGATAAATATTGGGGGGTAAAAGAAAATCTAAACATTTATTTTACTGGTCATTAAATGCAACTAAACTATGAACATGTCATTTTTGTTTCTACAAAACCATTTCTCTTTACTTTATGATTTTTTAGATGTCCAAATACCATGATCTTATTTGATACATCACAGGCAAAAAAAAAACACATTGAAACAAAGCCCAATAAAGGTCATGCAGTTTTGAAGGACCTTCTAGTTCAAAAATGTCTTCTTCAAAACCTAGCATGGAATCCATTTATTTTAAGATGGATATACTAATCAGAGTGAGTTTGTACAGATAATCACCAGTTCCTTAGTTCTTAACTTTAAGTTGCCACACCACAGCTAAGGTAATTGTGAAAAAGAAGGGCTTAGGTTTACATGATTAAGATCCACAACACATCCTAAGTAAGTATCAACTTTTCAGTGCTTTCTACATGGTTGGGAACATCAATTTCTCCAGTAGGTTAGCTCCTAAAATCTCGAGTCTTTCAACAAACTCATTTCATCTTGGTATATTATATGAAACGCTCTGTTCTGACATACAGTGTTTATTTCTCCATTGTATAACACCGATTTCACATCGGATGTTCTGTGCATTTACATAAAGAAAAGCCCTGCTGTTTGGGTGCATTATTTAACTGCATTTGAGAACTGCAGTCCATCGCGTTCCTCTGAATAAACAAAAAAGATGCACCCAAGAAAAAGGCGAGGTTGAACTCACTCGACAGGTCGCGCTAACTTTTCCTGAAACAGTTTCGATTAAGAAATTACTTCCTAGATTTTACACTTTGCATTATGAAACCAAGTTTAAGATATGTGTTGTAGACTTTGGGATACGAAACTTTCATTTCCTTTTAAAAATTGGGTAAGGATCGGCACAGAAACCTATTTTAATGCTTAATTTATTTGCGACCACGCTTCCTGTTGAGCGCTAAAGCAGATGTGGGTTTCGACTATTTGCTGGAAGGCAGCATGCCGTTCACATTAGCTACAACATTTCAGCGACCGAAAAGCGTCTGTTAACGCGACCCCGCCCAGCTAAAGCAATGGTATTTAACGAGAGACCGTTGAAGCGTTTCATTAACACCCAATTAAATTAACAATGTTAATTTAAAAAGCGCTAGCAACGGGCAAGCGAATAAAATTCAACCACATATCTCATCATAAACATTTCCATACACGTTATATGTCGCAGAGAACAAACAAACGTTTTTACGTTTTCCTATTAGTTAATTTCATTACAGTTCACACATTTTGACTTTATTTCTGTTTTTTTGTGCAAGTTAGTCGGGTGAAGTCAGCAGCTAGCAATATATATTGGACTGGGCATTCAGCGCCGTGCTCGAATATTCTGGTAGCTTAATAATAGCTATACTGCCAGAATATGCGGCTGCTTACCGTCCATATTGGAAACTCAATCCATTCTAAACTCATGAATGCATTAAAAATAGCCAAATACCTTTCTTGTCTTTGTAAATGCTCGGCATCTGTAAGGGTTTTTTGATACAACGAGCTCTTTTAGCTAACTCACGGGACAGGCTATTCCCTGGCCTTCCTTTAGCTAGGTTAGCTCCACGACATATATACGTCCCGTGGTGGTGAGCGCTCTGTCGGAATGATATATTAAAGAGGAACGTTACAAATAAGAGCAACTACAGAACCGCCTCGCGTTAGGTAATATCATTGTTTGGTGGACGAAATAACAGCGATGTGGGAGCTTCTGATGCGCTTTGTGTTGCTGTGGATGTTAAGAGAGCACACAAACCTGAGGAGGCCGCCATCTTCTTCAGCCGAGTCCAGAAGCACACAGAGGTGTGAACATCCGAGCGGGTAACACCGAGGAAGACACAGCAGCAGCAGCACACCGGCGGACCAGCGCACTGCAAGCTGCTCTGCCCTGCATATACTGCTTTGCAAAAGTATTCATACCCCCTGAAGAACTTTTGTTACAGTTTGTATCACTACAGCCTCGAACTTGAACGCATTTTATTGGGATTTTCAATTAAATTCAGCTCAAAAAGACCGTTTATTTCAAAGGAAAACTACATGTTGTCAGTCATACAATTTTCTTAAAAGGTGGTGGTCTGTATTGTAGCGATTCTGGTGAGTCCTCTGACTGAAGACACTGTTATAGTATATATATATATATATATATATATATATATATATATATATATATATATATATATATATATATATAGAGAGAGAGAGAGAGAGAGAGAGAGAGAGCAGACCCAGCTTGTCCCTGGCTCTGATGCAGCTACTCAGACAGATGATGGCAGAAAAGATTGCACTTTCCACAAGAGACGATATGCAACATATACACTAAAGAATCTAAACAACCTGAAAAAGTATAGTCTGTTTTGTCCCTTCTTGTTTCTGTTTAACACCAATATATTATACTTCATCTCCACTTCTTCTCCCATGATGGAAATAGTGTTTGACCTAACCCTGTTTCTCTTTAAATTTACAATCATTTCCTTTCTTTTGTTCACATTCAAGATAAGTTGGTCATTCTATATGACATACGTAAAGTGGATGAAAACGATAACACGGTGTACTTTTTTTTTTTTACTAATAATAATCTGTAAAATGTGACACTCATCTGTAAGCACCCTTTTTCCATTTAGAGCCTCAAATCTGTCTGCAAGTTTTGAACATAAAGGCTGAAAGATTTGCACATCCTTCTCTCTAAAATATGTCACGATCAGTAATATCGGACCGAGATCATATGTGTGTACATGTGTACATCGATTTTTTTTTAACTATGGCCATCAACGGACTATTGGGTTTTGCTCTGGATGTAGCTTTTATTTTTGACTTAGCTTCTCTGCCCTACAGCCTTTGGGAGTTTTTCTTTCAATATTGTTGTCTATTTAACTGCATTAATCTTCCAGTTAGCTCCGACCAGCTTCCATGTATTTGATGAAAAGCATCTCCATAGCATAATCCTGCCACCACCATGGTTAACAGAAGGAGTTGTGCTTTCAAAGTGGTGTGCAGCAGTTTGGTCTAGACCGTTGTATGCTTTGTTCCAAATTTGGCTTGAGGCAAACTAGAAACGAGACTTCTTATTGCTTCCTTCTTGCTAGTCTGCAATAAAGGCCTGATTTGTGGATTTTATGACAGATACAGTACTTGTCCTGTCTGCAGCTCCAGAGTTACTCTTTGCCGTTTTTCAGATTTACTCTCTTCTCACCAAGGTTTCCATTTAGGTAGACAACCATGCCTTTCAACTCTGTTTCCAGATGATGGATTGAACTACGCTCCTTGAGATGTTTAAAGCTAGAGATATAATTTTATAAGCTAACCCTATTCTAAAAGTCTTCCTGCTGTACGTTCAACTAATAGTGAAGAAACAAACCAAGTAGAGCAAAGTACATATGGGTTTTGGTTGTAATGTAGTTGAATCTGAATAGCTCAAGGGTTACTCTCCAAAGATGGCCCTGTGCCTGAATCTCAATCTGTTTAATTTCACCAATAAAAACCTTTTACAACACGTCAGGTTGAGACGCTCTACTTCATTGCACTGTGGAAGTACTTAAAAATATCTTATTTATCTTGCATTGTTTTTAAATCCTGCAGCATTGTGTGTTGTGTGACAAAAGTATACCTAATCATATATGCTGTAATGATTTGGTCAACTTAATCTTTCATCATTCTTGTCATTTCCTCTCGCTGTGAAAGTCAGGATGCGGTTACAGATACGATCGGTGGTTTTAAAAGAGCAAACATGTCCTGAGGAAAAAAACATCCGTTAATAGAGATGTCTTTTCACATGTCTGCAGTACCGTGCGAAAGTTTTAAACCAAAAGTCATACACCTTGTTGCAAACCTCTAAGGTGGGCATCAATAGTGCGTCAGGCTCGTTTAACTTTGGCTGCTTTTTCTCTTGTGTTTTGTCAAGACTAAAGCAGCATATGGGGCACAAAGTTCCAGGTTTTTAAAAAAAAGAAAAAACAGATTTATTTCAGAATTGGAACGCGGTGAGATTTTGGTAGCTGAAAAATAAACTATGGTTCATCATTCTCTTTAGAAATCAACTTGTTGGATCCAAAATACTTTTTTAAGAGTCAATTTATGTTGTCTGTTACCTTTCACAGATTTAACTAAAGAGGAACATTTTGCATCATTAGACAAGCTGTTAGGAAGAATTGATTTAATACTGTGTAAGTTAAAGGGTAAACAGCACTGGATTGTAAGCAGTGTTGTGTTTGGGAATGTTTGTATGTATGATTTATTCCTAGGGTTGAGTTAAGAGTCTCAAACTAAAAGAAAAAAACATCCAACAAGACAAGAATTTTTTATTTTTTTTAGTTTTTAATGCATGGTTATACGTTAGGCCAGAACTGAAATAGCATTTGTGAAAAAGCTGATAATGCCCAGAACATCTTGGCCTGTCAGATTCATGGACACTTCTGCACTTTTATGCAATTTACACTATTTTTTAAAAAAATCCATTTTCATATGCAATTATTTGCTACACTTCATTGTACTGTGCCGTTGTTTTAAAGTTGTGAAAAGTTTGTTCACTTCATTTAAGACAGACAATTTGATTTCATAATAACGGCTGAAAAAATAATACGGCTGACTCAAAGCTTAACATTTTGCAGAAAGAAAAAAAAAAAAAAATCTGAAGTACTTGGAGGCATTCTTTAAAAAAGTGCTACAATGACCCAAGCCTTTTGCACATACATTTCAATATTCACGTTTGTTGCATTACATTTGTTAATTTTAACAAATGCTAAATATATTTTCATGTAGATTTTAAGCTCATCAGCACTCCAAATGTAAAAAAAAAAATTTAATCGTGATAGATGAAACCATACGTTCATTAATTGTGATTTTTACTTTAAATTAAATATTTAAACAGGGTGTTTGGGAACCAGATGTTCATTAAAGAAGCTCAAAACTCAGTACTCTGCAGATCCAGTGTTAGCATCCAGGAAATCGCAGCTTGAGCACATCCTGAAGCAGCAGCTGATAAGACAACAGAAGTGTTGAAAAGTCTGATAAAAATATTTCAGAGCCTAAATAAAGTCACATGAGATGTGAATTAGCCTCTTTTGAAGTCATTTAGATTAACAGATTGATTTTAAGCCTTGTCGGAAGCTAAAGCAAATTTATTTAGAGTAAAATATGCACTCATCAAAACAATTCCGATTGCTTCACTCTCTGAAAATTTGATTATCCTTTATTGGAAATTATGCAAAACATACTAAAGTCCAGAAATGTTATGAGACACTGACTGCAAAACTAAAATAAAATTAAAAAAACAAACAGTTTTTATGTGCGACATTTTATTTTTCTTCTATTAACACACGTTGAAGCAAGCTACATTTGAACTAAACATCATACACCAGAGAATGAAATAAGAAAAGTTTGTCAAAATTTATAACAAACAAAATATATATTTTTAATATTACTACATCAGCCTGTGTATGAGTTTGTTTACAAGCCCTCCACTCCACGCCATGTTTTCTACACAAAAACTGACCCGAACCCTTCAGAGTCACTGGTTTAATTCTGACCACATTTTTAAATATCAGAATGATAAATGGCTGTTTTTACTCAAACTTTTCTTACTTTGTACAAAAAGACATCAAAACAGGGTTTGAAATTGCGGCGTGCGACCTCAGGCGAGCAGGCGGACGGTTTTCCCGGTGACAGTCAGGTAATCGTCGTCGGCCAAGGTTCGCAGCGCCTCGTCGAACAGCTCCTTGGTGATCGCCTACAAGCGGGACGACAGAAGAGGAAGTGAACACAGGAAGTGAGAAGGCATTTCAAACCTTAGAAAATGTATTCTGAAAGCGATACCAACTGAAGTTTTTGTTATAAAAAGGACACAAGGCGAGGAGAAGAAGGTTGAAATACCAGAGTTGCAAATGAAAACACCTGCTTCTCTTTGGCTGAACTGAGAAGAATCACAGCACAAGGGCCGACCCGAAGAAACTACAGTCTATTTAAAACGCTTACGGTTTCAGACTGTCCCCTGAGGTCATCGAGGAGCTGTTGGTACTTCATGGCCGGCGTCTTTCCTTTGGTCTCGATCAGCTTCTTCAGTGCCTGGGCCACCTCCTCCTTACGTTTGCGCGCCGTAGCGCTCATACCTGTCAAACGCAAAGATGGCGGACGTAAGACATGGCTCACGGGGAGAGTACAGAACGATAAGGGCCGCTGCTGCGTACCCGTCGTCAGAATTGAGATGTCGACAAATCCGGTCCTGGGGTCGGTGGCCGACTGTTTGAGGGCCTCTCTGTGCAGCCGCTTGGCCTCCTCCACGTCGATGGTCTCCACCTTCTCGGAGAAGCGGACCTTGGCGTGCGCCTCCGCCAAGCGGATCAGGGACTCCAGCTGCCTGGGGTAGGCGGACACCATCCCATGACCGCTGCCGATCTTCCTCATGTCCACATATGCCTGAAACAAACAGGAACATGGTGAGCTGCAGCCATGACAGACTGGAGCTGTTGGCTCTTTGGACCGTCCAAATAACTTCAGATAGAAATTAACAGGAGCCAGTTAGGGTTTTTAAATTCAGATATAATAACAAATCAAGTTTTTAACAGTTGCAGTTGATTTTCTTTCTGTAATATTTGCATTGAATTTCCATAAAGACAGACACTAAAATGACCAGTAATGTGTTTTTAGATCAGTTTTCCTTCTCATTAGTTTGGAGTCAGATATTTTTTCTTAAAATATCCATTTTCTTTTTCAATTATAAAAATAGAAATAAAACCAAAACAAACCTCGATGAGGGCCTGGCTGGCCTCCTCGCTCAGTCTCGGATTAATGTACGTCCGCGCGTATGCGATGTAGTCCTTTAACACGGCCATGTCGAGGAACTCTTCCTCCATCTGCTCCTCGCTCTGGTAGTAAAGGGACACCAGGTGGTGAGCCAGCCTGCGGTCGTAAGCCTCGTCTTGGGGATCCAGCATCAGGAAAATCAGGTCGAATCTGACGGAGCAGGACAAGTGCGTTTAAAAAGTGGCAGCAGACAAACAGCGTGCTGAAGTAGAAGAGGAGAAGGTTGAGTTGGCCAAACTGTTCATTTAAATCAGGCACTTTTTTCCCCCACCTTAAATAGCAAAAAGGAATGTGATATACACACACATTAGAAAGACAGACAAAAAAGCTAATCTTTGGTGAAAGCAGGGATTTGGACTGCCAAATAAAATTGTATTAATTTATTTCTGGTGGATGAGTTTGCTCTTTTTATCCTGTTTTTAAGCACAGCATGAGCAGTTTTTGTCACCATTGTTGCTCATTACCTGGACAGCAGCGTGTGGGGCAGTTGGATGTTCTCGATCGTCGTTTTTTTCGGGTTCCACTGAGACTCCACGGGGTTCGCAGCGGCCAGCACAGCGGTGCGGGCGTTCAGCTGGCAGATGATTCCCGCCTGCGGAAAAGCGAATAGGAAAGCTAAATCTCTTTTGCATTTCCCCCCCTAGATAAACGCCCGAGTTCAGTCTTCCACGCGCCACATGTTGAGAAGCCCCGCCAAACGCACCTTGGCGATGGAGAGGGTCTGCTGCTCCATGACCTCGTGCAGCACCGAGCGCGTGTTGTCGCTCATCTTGTCAAATTCGTCAATGCAGCAGATGCCGTTGTCGCTCAGCACCAGGGCGCCCGTCTGCAGGACCAGCTGCCTGGTCTCCGGATCCTTCATCACGTAGGCGGTGAGACCCACGGCGCTGGAGCCCTTCCCCGACGTGTACTGGCCGCGGGGCACCAGGTTGTAGACATACTGGAGCAGCTGAGACTTGCTGGTGCCGGGATCTCCGCAGAGGAGGATGTTGACATCGGCCCGGAAGTGGCCCCGGCCCGTCTGACTGAAGTCTTTGCGGGTGCCGCCGAACAGCTGCAGCAGGATGCCCTGAAACAGAGATGGAGGGATGGATGGATGGAGTTATACGTCACCATCCTGGTGTGCTCAATGCTGCTAACTATGCCACACAAACGAATGCGTTTCAGAGACACGACCAATGTGAAATTTGAAACTTGATATAGATTCTGAAAAAAAATCAAATAAAACAACAGTCAATACCGCTTTTGATATTACAGCAGTGTTTCTACAAAAGGAGAAGAATCTAATCAAACACAGCAAGAATATTTTTGGCATTTTCTCAATTAGGGCAAAATCAATAAGAGAAAAGTTCTTCTGCTCCGATTTGTAAAAAATACAAAAATTACTTTTTGTTACTTTTCTGTATTGCAAAGCACTACTCAACTCTTAAATCATTTTAGTTTCAACAATGCTGCCGATTATCTAGTTTACACTGCAACATGAATATTTTGCCAGCCCAATTTCTTTTTATGAGTCATTGGTAAGCTAACAGAAGCTGAACATTTTGCAGTGAAAATTGATATTCAGTAAGGAAGGAATAAATAAAACATCTACAATCATTCTGCAAATCTTGCACGTCCCCATGTCTGTTTGCTGCAGAACTGGGAAATTAATAACATTCTAGAATATTCCTTGGGAGAAATATAGGGATCCTTCTGTTAGATTTTCTTAAACATCTGGCCATGCTGGACAGTAGGGGTTGAACCAACCAGTCGACTTTTAGACTAGTTGATTCTGTGCTCCGCAATGACTTTTTGTTTCATGTTAACGTCGTCAGAATCTCTGTTCAGAGCCGCTGAACAGTCAACAGAGCAACATGCTGCACATCGAGGCAGAGCAGCTGCCTGGAGCAGCAGGTGGGTGTGCTGAATATAGCTACTTATTATAAGCTTTTTTTATAATAAGATTAGTTCATAAATGTTCCAACATGCACACTGTCCAAAATGACCAGATACCCGATCATCCGGACCATGAGAATATCTTCAGTCTGTCAACAGCTTCATGAGGCAACCAACTAAAGGCCACCAGAGACATCTTTGGATTCTGGCGTCGCTCGCTCTCCGTCACTCACCTTCTTGATGTCCTCGTGTTCGTAGATGCTCGGCGCCAGGGCAGAGGCGAGGCGCTCGTAAACGTCGGGCTTGGCCGCCAGCTCCTTCAGGGTCTGCACGCGGTCTTCGGTGAACAGCTTCTGCTCGGCCTCTTCGTCCAAACCGTGCAGGCGCTTTTCATCCGTCTTGCGGAAGTGGATGGCGTCTATGTGAGTTTTGTAGACCGACTTCACGTTGCTTTGACGGGGGTTAACGCGCATCGGGACCGCTCTGTAGATGCCTGCATTCAAAAGAGGGGAGAGAGTCGTGGTGAGGATGTATTCTTAAAAAAAAAAAAAAGATGCAGTGAGTCATGCACTGCACTGTTTTGTGTCGATCTAACAAATAAAAGCCTAATAAAGTGTCTTAAAGTTTGTGGTTTTAGGGTGACAAAAACTTTTGCCATGAGTGAACAGCAGCAGTAAGAACAAGCGATGTTTAAATACGACGCCATTTTAGTTTAGAATCAGCTGCTAAGAACCAAATTCAAAGAAGATGCAAATAATTTGAATGCAAAATAGTTCATCTGGAAATGCTGAAGTGTACCTGCCAAAGCTTAGACGTGAAGCACAGAAGATATTTGTATCATATTGTGTAAATGTGTATGGCTGTTCTATTTTAATGTAACCTGAGCGAATAAACTTCCTGTATTTATATTATGCAGTGACTTGTATAGAAGCAGAACATGACTGGCGGCCACTGAAAAAGAACTGAGATCACTGAATGTGATTATCCCATACAAAATAGACAAAGAGCAACTTAAAAGAGCAGTTGGAATATAGAGAAAACTTTATTATTTCTTGATTTAAACTAAGCTATTGTGCATCTGATTTTGAGTGAAATACAAAAAGAATATTTAAATGATGTGCAAATTCACCCCCCACCCCCGACTTAAAGACATTTTACATTACGAGCTTTAAATTCAATATCAAAATTCAAAACAAAATAAATCAATACAGTTAAAGCTTTCAAGTATTTTTGCTTTGGTACAAAAACAAATTTCACAGAAATATTCACAGCAATTAATGGTAAAACTTAACAGAACTGACCCGTGATGTTCACTCGGTCTCCCGGCTGGACCTTGTCCACCAGGTCGTTGTGAGCGTACACAATAGTCGTGTGCGGCGTCTGGCCTGCAGGCATGTCTTCGGGGGACTCTTGGATTTTGATCTGATCAACAAACGGAACAGATGTCACGACCTTGGCCATCGCGTCGCTAATTACCACCTGACGCGCTCCGAGAATAGGCGTCGACGGTGGTAAGCAATCTGCCCAAAAAGCGAACCCTCACCATCTGTTTGTCTGAAAAGAGTGAGCGATTGTGAACGAGCGCCATGCTGTGGGTGGTGTTACAGTGGCGACACGCGGCTGGCTCGGCGATCCGGCCGCGATCCACCTCCGCCCGGGCGCTGAAGGCGCACACCTGGCACTGGAAGAACGCCTCCTGCATCTCGGGGATGAGCTGCGAGGTGCGGATCACCATGCCGCTGATGGTAATCAGCTGATCGATGTCTGCGGAGGAGAAACGCCACGCGTCACAGCTCACAGAAAGCCCACACCTAAATATGGGATGGAATACTTTGCATGCGTGTTCATCTGGCCAGTCATTGGGGGCGCACCTTCTGGGTTGAGGTTCCTCATGTTTCGGGTCTTCAGGGCGTTGTAAGGGCGGACCTGGATCTGGTACTCCAGGACGGAGTCGGGGAAACGCTCAAAGAAAAGCTCATTGACCGCCATGTCGAAGGTCGGGATGACTTCCTGCAGACATGGCAGAACGCATTTGAAAACAACATACAAACTATGGGAAGGCCGAAAAAGATGCCAATAAAAAACAGAAATTCATTTATATTCTGTAAATATTACTAATTTTCTAACCTTTGTTAATGACTGAGTGAATGTTGGTAAAGTAGCGCTGACGAAGGAGCAGCAAATGTTTTAGAACTTCTGTCGAATCACAAGGATCCAGCCAAAGTCATGAGAGATTCCTATAAATCTCTAAGAGAAAACGACCCCAGGATCCCTTCAGAATTTTACTGGATCCTGCTGAAGTTGAAGATAAAATTTACAGCAGGATCCCGTACAGAATCTTGTGAAATGCTCATGTAGTGCAAAAAGCAAATAATACCAGGATCCTTGTTAAGTCTTGTAGGATCTCACTAGGCTTTAAGAAGAAAACTACAGCAGGGCAGAAGAAAATCCTAAAAATAAAGCACTTTGCTCCTCCTTGCAGAGCTATGGAGTCACACAAAGCTGTGGCTCCAAACCTTTATGAGGCTCTCTGACCTGAACATGGAGTCGCTTACTAACTTTGGTCAAAAACTGATGTGAGAAGACCAATGTTTTGAGTCCTACGATGATGTAAAAAAAAAAAAAAAGGAGGCTCAACATCCATTAATGTCTCTTGAATGTAAACCATGTTCATTACTACTTCTTTATCTATGTTCTTATTTAGAAAAGTCAGAGGCTTTTTTTTATTGTAAAACTTAAAAGAAAGAAAAATGTTCTTTAGATAGTTTTAGTTTAGTAGGTGCAAACACCAAAATTGCTTTTTGAATTTTAAAAGTTGCCAACTTGATATTTAGATGCAGATCAGAATCTGGACCAGGGTCTTAAAAGCCCCGGGGTTCTTTACCTGTGGATAGCAGATGAGCTGTCTGTACAGCTCTGCATCAAATGACTGCACATGTCGACAGTTCACGTTCAGGACGGGATCACCAACAACACTGATCTGACAGATTAACGTAGGAAAGTTAACTTTAGACAGGAAAAAACAAAAATAAATCAAAGATTCCTGATGTAACTGTGTGAAGGTTCCGAGTTAAATGAATACACCACCTCTTCCAGCTTCTGCATGTATAGCGGCTCGTTTAGATCCAGACCAGCGTTCTCATCCTCAGTGGAGGTCGGGTCAATGAACCTCTGCAGAAACCTCTGGAATTACACGAGCAGCACGATTAAAAACACCCAGTCCATCTCCAATACTGAAAGATATCAGTCAGTGGCTGACAGTTTTAATCTGCTATACCTGGAACTTCTCCTTGCAGGTTCCAACGTTGACGTCAGTCCCCCAGATCACCAGCCTGTGGCCTGCATTGGGTTCGCTGGCTACTGCACCGTCTGTGCTTGGCTGGGAAACAAAAACAAACCTTTAACTCCTGAGCTTCATACCAACACATAAGCAGAAGGCGACCAATTGAAACCGACCTGATCCGACTGAAGATCCACCTGGGGAGCCTTCCTGACTGACCCCAGATCAGGGCGCTGTCTGGCCGGTGTGCCACGCACGCCACTGCGCGGAGTCCCTTCAACCCTAGAGCTCGGGGTCCCTTCAACCCTGGAGCTCGGGGTCCAGTAACCCAGAGGGGAACTTATATCCGCTTCATTTGGCATAACTGCATAAATGAAATTAAATTAGACAACTAGTCTTGATTTCATTTCCTCTCGTTTAAGGAATAGGTGAGCACAAAAGTACCTGATGGTCTCGGGCTGGAGAGCAGAGAGGTGTCCTGAGGGGCAGCCGGACTGAGAACGTCCGTGGCTGGGGATGTCGGCATCGGCATCAGGTCGCCACCAGAGGAGTCTTGGCCTCGGCGCCTCTGGGAAGGAGGCGAGATGGGACCCTCACTGCTTGCTGGGGTTGGGTAACAGACAAAAGATAAAAGTGAGCTCCAACTTCAAGTTACAATGTGATTTGGTAACTTTGCATACATTTTTTTTCTGAAGTTAAATTCAAAAGCTGAACTTACGTGTGGCAGGGTTGGTATTCCTTCCACGCTTGCGGCCACCAGGTGTTGAAGCAGGGGAAGACATGGTTGGTGGTAGATCTGGGAAGAATATGGATAACATAATGCAATGCTGTTGTCTTCTTTACATGCTTTTTTTAACATAAGATGAATGACATATTTGGGGTATTCCATTCAAATTATATTTGCATAGTCATATTTTTAATGATTTCCTCAAGGAGGTCAACTGAGAAGCTGCAAGTGTGCATGGAGAAAAACTTGGCAGTTATATTTTACTTTCTCACAGGTTGAACATAAATCTAAAAAAAAAAAAAACTGGTAGTTTAGCAATGTTAAAGCACTGCCAAAAAACTCGGGATTTATCTTTGCACAGAGGATTTTTTTTCCCCAATAATTAACGAAATAGTTAAAGGCAAGAATGACAAAACGTGCAACTTGTAAGTCAAGTAAGTTTATTTATATAGTACATTTACAACAGTTTCAACTGACCAAAGTGCTTCACAGCACACATCACAGGTAGATAAATTACAAAATAGAAATAAAATTAAGTTTCGTTCATATATCAAGTCGATCGTTTAAATAGTGAATGTTTTGGAGAAACATAAGTGGATTAAACGACTAAAGCTTTTTAACACTGAGGTATTTCTTGCTCCAACAACACTTCGGCCACCATTTGGCATGTGGCTGCAGGGAGACAATACCCCATCTCACTGGCTTTCAGCTTAAATATTGCTTTATATAAAACAAACCGCTCCGTTTGCATGCAGGTCAACTCGCCTAACAAGCCTCACTGAGACGAACCGGTCATAAAAGCTGCTTACCTTTCAAAAAATTGACGAATTTGTTGTTTTCTTACCTCTTCTTGTACAGGCGTCCGACAGCAACAGATGTGGCGCGAAATTGTCTGTTACGTCATTTTCGCGGGGAACTTTCAGCCAATCACAGACCCTGATGCTTTGCAGTTTCCGGCTGCTTAAGTAAGTTCAGTTTATGGTTGGAGGGGTGGGTGTCCTAAAGAGGTATATATTTTGTAACTTTTAAATAAAACGTTGTTTTTCTTCCTAAAAATACATGGCATTGGTTTGAAATGTCTACTATGCTTATATTTGGTGCTAAAGTAATGTTACGGAATGTCTTCTATGCACCGATAGTCCGGGTTGGTTTGGTTCGGTCCAACAAGTAGAAGACCCTTTTTCTGCTTCCGCCATGTTACTATAAACACAAACATACATGTCAGATAATCAAAATTAAGGCAACATTAAAGCGATAAATCACTGAAATAACTCAGGCGTAGTACAAAAAAGGATGTAGTGTTTTACAAATTTTAACCATTTCTGCAATATATTTTCATTTATAAAATAATTTATTTTACGACTGAAGTCTTAGTTGTAAGCCCTGCAATCAGTTTTATGAAATAATATGTCTCAAGTTTAATTGCATAGGGTCTAAGCTATGGAGAGCCATTTCAGCCAAAATTAAATAAATAAATAGGGAAAATAAATAATGAAAAAGGGATACATGAAAAATGGATAAATAAAAAAGAGATCAATGAAAAACAGATAAATGAAAAAGCATAAATGAAAATGAAAAATGGGGAAATGAAAAAAGGCCAGGCAGAAATAAATCTGGGAATAAATAAATGTATACATGAATAAATATAAATGGGAATAAAGATGCCAATTACTCATTTATTTTACCCATTTATTTAATTTTTTTACTCATTTATTTATTTTCAATATTTATTTATTTATTTATTTATTTAATTTAGGTTGAAATGGCTCTCTATACTTCCAAACCAATTCAGTGACACTGCCTCACACTCTTTCCTACAAGCTCTCAGCCCTGGGCATGGGCCATTTACATTTGAGAAGAAACCACACCCAGAAAAAGAAAGTTTCGGTCATACCACCCCACACCCACCACAAAGGGAGAAATGACAAACCAACTGCCCCCAAGACTAAAACCAGGTCATCTAACATCCCTTCTCTGCACATGTTGGGGGTGGGGGGTGAGTTTCTTACCTTTAAGTCAAAATGAAGTAAAGAAACTGCATTTTTTAAATAAATAAATAAAATTAACGCATTTTAAGTTGCTTAAAAAGAAGCAAAGAAAGGAATGTCTGAAGTACTGACATTTAATAAACGTGTGTATACTGCTCCTGCAGAAACATCCTGCAAACACAAACATTGACCACTATGGGGTGCAGTTTCCGTGCTGGAAGTGAAACGGAGAGAGGAAAAGTACCAAACATCCTAAGTGGAAAAGATGAGAAACATTTCCGAGAAGTGTCAGTCCATGTGTGACTTAAGGGCACCTCCTAGAGAGACCACCGGTCATAAAAGATGATCAAAAACATGTCTTCTATCACTTTTTCTTAGCAATGTTTGACGCAATGCCTCCTAATGTCCTACTATGAATCACACAGAAAATATCTAAAACTAATTAGGTTTGGTTTTTGTTTGTTTAGTTATTTCTCTGAATGTCATTTTTGTAATATTTTTTTTTTAAATTCTACCTGAAAGTACGGTTTATTCAACAATTTTTTTCAGTTATAAAAGCTTCAGAAGAATTGAAAAGTTTAGAAAATATTGTGAATTCTTTAAATGTCTCTCAGACCTAATATTTTTTTTAAAATGGGAAACATTTTGACTTCCAAATTGAACATTTCCAGTTTCACTACTCAGAGCAAGACAACAGAGGTTTCCTGTACTTCTGATACGGTTCCTACTTGCATGTTAACGTCACACTTTCTTGTTGTGTCTTTGTGTGATAGGACTTTTACTTTCCTTGTAAATCATCAGAATACTTCCTCTGCCACATTTGGAGACGGAAGCTTATGTTCCTTTTGACACGTTCCAAACAGTCAGCACATATCCTGCAGTGTGTAAACAGCTCAGTATCATAAGACCACTGCAAAAAAAAAGTAATAATAAAACCATGTTGCATGGGAAATACGCCTCCTGCCTCTTCATGTGGAGGACTTAGAAATGATCCAACATGCATAAAGCCGAATTCCTCAGTAAACTGTATTTCACAAAGTGACCGATAAATTTGAAAAGTTACACCCGGAAATTGTTTGTCAATTTAAATTCATGAAAATCTCACGCCGATTCATTTGATACAAGTCCTGCAAATCATTCCTTTATGTCCAAGGTCTTTTAAACTTTTATTTCAGCATATAAAGAGGAACTAAAGCTTGTTCTAATATTTTGAAAGACAACAATTTAGCTTTTTTGTATGATTAATAAAGAGAGACTTTCCAGTTATTCCAATATTTCAAGTGAAACATAGCTTCATATGAGTCAAGATGTATGAGTTGAAGTTCATTTTAATGACTGGCGGGTTACAAGAAAAGAAGCACCACAATTCTAATAGTTACATAAAGTCATTTATTGAAGATATTTAAATACAGAAACAAATTAAATCATTTTAAAATAATTATGTAATTAAGGCCATTGTGTTATGGAATACGCAAGACTGCTGACTCAACAGTTGTCCAGCCGAGTCAATGACACACTCCACTTGACTGGTATAACTACAGAGGCTGGCTGAACACAAAGTGTTTAATTCAAGCTTATTAATGGAAAATAAAGTGGAAGGATTGGCAGAAAAAGGGACGTGGACTGTAGCTGGCCACAGGACTTCCAGAGCAACCGCACATTAGAATCCAGCATATGGGCTACAAATGGTGCATTCCTTGAATTAAGCCACTTAAGAAGTGAACTTCTTGCACAAGGGAGAAGAAAGGCCGGTATTAAGGGGTCTGAAGTTCTCTAATGTGAAAGTACATTTTGAGCCGAGTCTGAAGAAAGAATGAAGAAGCATAGAATCTTAAGTTGATTAAGGTCCAGTTTTAAGTTTCCAGCACAGTCAGCAAATGTTTGGGCAACCATGTCATCTGTTGGTACTGGTCCACTGTTTTATGAAGTCCAAAGTACAACCATTACCTGGAAATATTAGAGTACATCATGTTTACCTCTGTCGACAAGCTTTATTGAGACATTGATTTAATTTTCCAACGGAAGTTGGATCGTGGCCAGCAGATCGCTTTAGCCAAAAGTACCAATATCTAGTTTAATGGTCCCACAGTCCTTGGCAGGCCAGCAGACCTGCCTTACCTAAACTTTATCTCTAATCTCAGCATTGTCAAGAAAGCAACCTTGACTTCCTGAACGCCCCATGTCTCCATACCACACCACACTGATGATGTAATCCATACTATTAGGAGCCCCAGTTAATTGTTGAGTGCATCTAAAAAAAAAAAATTCTTCCCACTGGTATTTATTTTTCTGATATTAACTAGCCGTATGGCATAATCATCACATGTCTGCAACCAATACATATGTAAAAACTGTAATAAATACACTTTTTGACTTTAGCTGCAAAAAAATTAACTTTTCAATAAAGTCTGTAAAATGAATCAGCTGATTCCTCTTCATGTGTACATTTCATAAACCCCTTTACAATGATAAGATGTTCTGCCAGAACTAAAGTAAACATCAGAAAGCTGAACACATGTCAGGACCCAGTAGAACTACAATAATTTTTGCTATGTTGAAACAAGTGAAGATGTTCTGCTGAAGGGCAATGAATGGAGAAATGGGACGGGAGATTCGGAGAATTGTTTGTCTCCTTCAGGACTGTCTTTGCTGTTCTTTGTAAAACGTGCAGGGTTTAAGTAGTTGCCCCTCCCTGGCTCTGACTAAACTTTCTCTTTTTTTTTTTGCATCACCACAGCAATAATACTTTTTTTTTTGTAGCTGAATAATTCCTCTGCCAATTTCCCTGGTGATAAATTTAATCCTGTTCCCAACAGCCAGAGCACATCCTGCACTATGTAAACAACCCTGAACCATTCATACGGTCATAGTAAAAAGTGGGCGGTGTGAGCATCACGCCCCCTACCTACTCAAACGAAGTACCACGTGACCCGTGTTTGGATTTGAGTGGCTCGTAAGAGGGCGGCGTGTGTGACGTCAGCGGGGAACGATACAAAACACTCCGCGAAAGTAGCGCTGCCTCAGAGAAGTGACAATCCGCTAAGATAACACTGACAGCATCCTGACAGTCAAGGTGCAGGAAGAAGAAAGCCATCCGAGATTTTTATTTACTTGAAGAATTGCAGCGAGAAAATCTGCAAGGTTGTCGTGCAGCTGAGTTGCCACAGCAGTGGGTTACTTTTTTTTTTTTTTTAAAGTTGTTTTTGTTTTCCAATTCTCTAACCACGTGGACAAGCCAGCAGGGTTCATGTGTGATATATACAGCCTGGACTCTCACTGCGTGTCCCCACAATGCAACATGAGTTGGGCGATGGAGCCTGCTAACTTCTACGAGAGCACCAAGCTTGGGGGGCCGCAGCAGGGGGTCTCAAAGCCGGGCAGCAGGGCTGACGGCGTGGGCGAGGAGAGCACCATGGTGGAGCTGAGCACCACCACTCCAGCCATGTACGACGACGAGAGCGCCATCGACTTCAGCCAGTACATCGACTCCATGACGTCGGTGCCGAACCTGGAGCTGTGCAACGACGAGCTCTTCCTCGACCTATTCAACACCGTGAAGCAGGAGAAGCCGGACTTCTACAACCTGCAGAGCGCCGTGATGTCCGGCGGCATGATGCAGCAGCAGCTGTCGGCTGTCTACGCCAAGCAGGACTGCGCGCCGGAGAAGGGGGCGTTCTGCGCCCCGATCAAGCAGGAGTCCGACTGGAGCGACAGCGACATGTCCTCATCCCTGCCCTCCCAGATCGAGACCTGCGCCCAGACCTCCGTCAGCCTCCCCACGGGACAGCCGACTCCGCCGACCACCCCGGAGCCCGTCTCCTCCAAGCCGTCCCCGAGGAAGATGGGCAGGGAGAAGGGGAAGAAGTCGGTTGACAGGTTCAGCGTGGAGTATCGGCAGAGGCGCGAAAGGAATAACATTGCGGTGAGAAAAAGCAGGGACAAAGCCAAGAGGCGCAACTTGGAGATGCAGCAGAAGATGATCGAACTGAGCAACGAAAACGAGAAACTCCACAAGACCATCGAGCAGCTAACCAGGGAGCTCACCGGGCTCCGAGAGTTCTTCAAACAGATGCCCAGCGCCTCGTTTGGAGGCTCGGCGAGCTCAGGGGGCCGGTGACACACTTATCTTCTATGAACTGTGAGCCTTTTAGAAGACATACCTCAACAGACACTTGTCTTTACCATCTGTACCAGATGTATTAAGCTTACCATAATGGCACTGGAAAATATGTTGTTGTTGCTGCCATATTTTTTGTGGGATTGTTTTCTCTGTATTAAATTATTTTACCACTGCATTTACATGATGTCATACCTGATATGGTACATGTTTTATAATTTCTAACTTTGTATAAGAGCCAGAGCATGATCTTTTATATAGTTTGTATAAAACCTCGAGAATGTGTTTATAAATCTGTAATAAAGAAACGATGATAAAGTGAAAGGATTGTGGTCTGTGAGCAATCTGTATGAAAATTGGTGTTAAAGGAAATGCAGCAGGAAACACAAAGCAAAGTCAGCAAAAATAACTCATTTTATTGACAGAGTCAGTGTTTTTTTTTTTCAATACAGAGGTAGAATGGTTGGAAAATAATTCTTTTAAAGTCAAAACTCAGACTCATTCACAGTTAATGATCCACATGGGCTGGTTTGACAGCCTGCATGCCACTGGTCTACCCTTGGGCTGTCAACTCCTGCTGCACAGGATCACATATCATTAACACAAACAAGACCTTGTCTTTTTGCAGCCCCCTTCTCTTCAGAACAGCCTCAAGCTGTCAGAGGAGGCCTTCGGAAGGGGGAGTGGAGGATAAACTGGCTCAGACCAAGGCCCAGTGTGCAGATTGCTGGAGCCAGTCAAAGTCTGAGGCTTGCTATCTGCAGGCTTGGAGGCAGATCTCTTCCAGGCCCATCCACAGGGCAGGCTTCCTGGTGACGACTCGGACATAAACGGCCAAGGGACCCACCTCTCTTCCCAAGACGCTCTCCACATCGTACCCTTGGAGCTGAAGCAAACGATCATGCAAATCTCTTAAGATGCTTTTAATGTGCGCCTATTGAAATGAAGTATGCATGTAAGATTTGCATTATTCACGTCGGATAAGTACAAAAGTGGCGATTAAAAACTGTCCACACAACTCATGCATGAAGAAAAGCATTAATGCAAACACTGGGATTACAATGCTTTTCATTGATGAGGAACAGCTCCTCCACCTGCAGTTTATGTAAGAAGTGAATAATAACACCCAAACCTATAAACGGCACGCAAGCTTCAAATCCCCCAAAACAAAAGAGAGGGTGGAGGATTGTGTCACAAATCTGGCTGTGAGCGGTATCAATAACCAGCCAGTCATTTCACTCAACAAAGAAGAGCTTTTATCGCAGTTACAGGAACAGATGACTGTACTTTAAGGGATATATTGACATTAAAAAAAAATCTGTGCACCTTCAATCTTAGCTCTGACTTATGTAACAGCTTGATAAGTAAACCTACCTCACTGCTTTCCAGCACGGGCGTGTTCAGGATCGACATGATCGTCTTTTGCTGCAGCTGTCGGAGAGATTAAAACATGCTGAAGTCAATAATGCCTTTTTAATCATCGCCGCTGCATTGTAAATGAGAAAAAGAAATGCTGCACCAACAGACTGCGGTCTCTCTGCTGGTTTATGGTTGCAAGGGGTTAAAATATGAGTAGGCCGATAAGAACGCTGATAATTTTTACTGGTTGTCTCACTGAACTGTGCATAGCTCTCTGTCACTGAAAGACCTCTGCACAAAGCTACGTTTATCAAGACTTTGTTTTACAGTGCAGAACTCAAACGCTTTATGAGTAACATTTATGGAGAGGTGACATGGAATGAATCAGTGTCTCACTCATGGGTTACTACAGGACAGATGATTGTCTGGTCAAAGGTTTAATCTACACTTCTGCCATCATGTGCTGAAAGATTTTAAAAAATATATTTGTTTTTTCTGCCAAAGACAGCAGGTTCAGATTTACACAAAATTCACATGTTGCTAAACTGTTATAAGTTTGAATCAACATTTAAAAAACAAAAATAAAAATGTGAATTTTTCAAAAACTAAAAGGAGAGCAGTGCATTTATCTTCAGTCCTCTTTAATCCTTTATACCAATAAATAAAACCCATAGCAACTAATAGCCTCCCAAAGTCCCGCAGTTACTAAACAAAGTTCATCTGTGTGTGATTTAGTCTTTGCATAAATAAAACTGTTCTTTGAAGAGAACATTAGCAAACAAATAGCATCATGATGATCAGGGAACACAGCAGACGGGTCAGTTGAAAGAGAAAGTTCTGGTACATTATAGTAAAAAGTAGGAATGGCACCACTGCAGCCCTTCTGAAGGATGACTGACCACCTAAAGTGAAAGGCCACCCAGCTGCAGAACTAATCAGAGTAACAGCAAAGATGGAGATTATTCTTTAAAAAAAACTACAGGCACAAAGAATATGTCAACATGTAAACAATTACTAGTTCTACGATACTAGTCATGTCCTCACTCAAGTATTGCCTATCCTAGAACAGTGCCACGAAGAAAGCCAATAGTTTAAAATGAGAAAAAAGAAGTCACATTTAAAGTTTGCAACCAGCCAGGCAGGGGACACAGCAAACATGTGAAGTTTCTCTGGTAAGATTTGTGGTGGAAAACTGACATTTCTTTTGCAGCCACTATAACTTCAGACAGGGGTGGAGGTTGATCGTCTAACAAGACAATGTTACTAAATGCACAAATTTGCAATAAAAGAGCTTGGATTGAGACATTTTTGTGTCTTCAAATTCTCCAGTCAGTTTTCAGACTCGAGTTCAATTTACAGTCTGTGGAAAAACCTGAAAATTACTGTTTACAGACGCACTGCATGTGCATTTGAGCTATTTTGCAAAGGAAAACGGCAAGCATTTAAACAATTTGCATGCAGTTTCAAGCTATACAGATCTGATCAGACATTTCCAAAAAGACCTCCACTGTTGTTAATAGTGGTTCTAAAGTAGATCCACAAGTTTTGTAAAGGGTCGGTGAATACATATGCACAACAGACTTTTCAGATTTGATTAAAACAGAAAGAAAATTGCGGTTGTTATGACAAAATGTAGAAATGTTCCTAAGTTATGCACACATTTAATAAAGACAACTGCTTAGCAAACAGGTAGAATAAGCTAGTTCACTATAATCAATTCATGACAAAAAATAAATAAATAAAATTAAAAAAAAATCAGCGAAGCCATTGAAATCAGTTTAAGCAACAGCAAGGAAAAAAGAGAATCTAAAATGGCTGTTATGGGCGACAAAAAACAAGCCACCATAACTCGAAGCGAGTACTTTGCCGGAAATGAATACACGTCAGATTGAGACACCTCAGCAGTCATTTTCACTTCAAATGGAGGGTTAATGCAGGTGGTGCAAGTGACTTTAAAGAAAAGTCTCTTATTAGCTTAAAGCGTTTTAGTTAACCAGATTAGCAACACCTGCGTGTACCAACCGCCTCATGTCAAATGGCTTTAAAGATTTTAAGATAGATAACGTTTTGTAGTAAGGAGGCAGGAACTTAACCTGGACTATATACACAACGACATGTAAAACAAACTTTCAAGCTATTAGTGGCAGATCAAGGTGAGCGTCTTCCTCTGTCTTCTAACACTCACCCACCTCTCGGTACATTTCCTCAATTTAGCCCTTAACGCAAAAAAAAATAAAAAAAAAGTTTTTTATCAAACAATTTATCAGGATAAATAAGACCAAATCTTATTTATGGTCTTTAAATAAGACCATATCTTGTGTTTTATAAAACAAGTTTGACGTATTTTTGGATAACATTCACACTGTGTTGAAGAATCTAAATCAGAGAATAAATGAGATTTCCCTGCTCAGTCTTTGCATAAAAAAAAACAAAAATATGAAAAGAAACACATTTAAATGGCTGCCATTCTTTAGATGCATTCCTTCTTTTATGATGTATTAAAAAAAAACTGTACGGGAAATTTAAAAGTCACTCAGGATGCAACCAAAATTCAAAGTCTTTTTTCACCCAGTGACAAAAGCATGGTAATGCTCACGTCAAAAACAATCACCAGTTTTTAGCTGCATTAACTGTCATTTGCCTTCATGGTGTAAAGCAGACAGGTTCGTATGTTTAGTTTTTCTTTCTTTCCAGGTAGAATTATAAATTATGTTCATGGTGTTGGTTGCCAGATATTTTCCCTGATTGTTTAGCAACATCAATGTAAACTTAATTGTGCCATAAGACATTTATATTTTTTGTCTTAGTTCTTTGATGTTCCTACCTTAACTTTTAAGGTGCAGTTGCCCAACGAGGAGGACCTGAGGAAAACCTCCAGCTGAACCTTTGTGTCCGGCTTGTCCAACGTCGATTTACAGGAAATGCAGTGGAAGTTTTGACTGTAGAAAGAAAAAATAAATAAATAAATAAAATGAGGTGGAGTGCTCTCACTATGAGAAAAGTGATATTTAGTTTGTTAAATAAGAACTTACAGCTTTTCTGCTGACACTTCTAAGTTGTCACTTCCACAAAGATTGCAAGCTGGCCAAGAATAAGCTGTATTCTCATCTACACCAACTATCACTCCTGATACACAGAAATAAATTGACAAATTAACATTTATGGCCAATAAATGGTTTGGAACATTCAGAAAAATTAATTTGCATTGCCCGTTTCTTTAAAGTTAAGCAAGAAGAACATTGATAGACAATCTAAGCATTGGCTTTATAGTGTTTGTATGTTTATGACAGGGTGTAGGAGATAACGACATCCTTTTCATTTTTAATCAAAGATGGCAGCGATAAAAGCAGCAAAAATGTTCTCCTCACCTAAAAACAACTCACTTCACAACCACGGCTGCTGCCTAACACTGCAAACATGGAACCTTAAACAGGATACCAAATGCAAAAACTGATAAGAAATGATTCGACTCTCTTTTGAGCTACTACCCCCCCCCCACTTTCCCTCTTTCTTTGCTCGTAATTTCCAGAAGGTACGATTTGTGCACAAGCGCAAAGTGTGTTTTATTTTCATTCGACCACCTGATCAAACACGGACGGCCGGAGAGGCCAACGCTGAGTGGGTTCACGATGTGATCTTTGCTCTCAGATGTGATGTGAAGGCAGCAGATGCAGATTATTATCTGCTACAGGCTTCAAAACCACATTTACATAATTAGAAACCAGGAAGACGTTATGCAGCATTTCAGTGGGATTTGAAGCAGATGAGTAGAAAGACTGCAACACAATAGAAAATCTTTCCTTTTACTATATGAGCAATTGCAGTAAGTGGAGCTAATAATTGATGAGAGGAAACATTAAAAAAGGATTAAAGCATCAAACTGATACTGCTTGTGTCCAAAAAGAAATGAAAGATTTACTGACAACTCATTGTCACAACAGATGTTCCAACAATCATGGGGAGCACATATGCTTATTTTTCTGCAAAATAATGTGGGAATGGACAGAAACTCTACAATATTTCATGAGTTTTATTTTACATTGTGTCTCAAAATGACGCCCCGAGGACAGAGACAGAGCAACAAATCACATCACAGTTGCCTGCAAGCAACATTAAAGCTCTTTTTTGTGCTGTAAAGTTGTAAAAATATTAAAAATTATTATTAATTTTTTCCCCCTTTTCCCACACAGAGAACAAGAAGTAGGGCCTGTTCAGCAGCAGAAATCAGAAGAGAGGAGTCGCATGGAAAACCACTGAGAGAAAGCCAGAGAGACAGACCTGTGAGACTACAGAGGGAGTTGGGTGTGGTCTCCAAACTCAAGGAATCCAGTCTCAGAGGCTGGGGCAGAGTTTTCACCTGGGGCTCAGAGCTGGAAAGTGAGTCTTGCCTTGTGGTGGTCTCAAAACTACTCTTGTGTTGTACTGAAGGCACCTCAATGACAGACTGCTCCGCACAGAGGAGCACACCTAAATATGCAAATAAGAAAAAAAAATACACTTTACAGCAAACTAAACCCACATTGCCTCTTATTTGGATACATACAACGAGATTCCTCACACCAAAAGTTGGATTAATTAAGATTCAGTGATAAAGGAAGTAACAAAAAAATAAATAAAAAATAAACCGCTTCGCAACTTTAAATTGTTTTTCTCACACCCTTCCCTGGAGCAATAACCTTTTTTTTGACCTTTTACACACATGCAACACTTGGTTCAAAAGGTGGAAAGGTTTTGACAGGTTCAGTCTGAATCCTAATTTAAAACAAAATGTCTTAAACTCAACTTATTAACTGCTGTCTGACCGTTAGAAAAAAGCAAGGGAACACTTTTTGCTTATCGCATTACTCTAGTAATGAAACTTCAATATTTCCCATAAATGTGGCTTTTGAGGTTGTATGTTTCAAGCTAACTTTGCTTGGTTGCAAAGATTTGGGGAAATAAGAAGTTGCACTCGTCAATGTGCATCCGGTGAGTAATACCAGCTCCCTGAAGTTATTCAAAAAAATGTGGGTTGAAGTTTGTTATTCATGCTGCTCAAATGTAAAAAACAAATGAAAAGAAAAAAAAAAGACACCTTTCCATGCTTGGCTGCTGGTTTATTCCTGTAGGTCTAAACAAACGTGTATGCAACCTTGTTTGATGGTGTGGGTCTGTTCTGGTGTGACAAGTCTGGAGTTTTATGGTAGGTGTTGAACATCTCATGCTGGCGAAACCGTTCCAAAATTACGTTTCAGTCATCTAGCAGTTTCAACTCCTTGACAGTTCACATTTTAAATTAAAGATACCGTATTTTTCGGACTATAAGCCGCTACTTTTTTCCTACGCTTTGATCCATGCGGCTTATAGCCCTTTGCGGCTTTTCTGTGGATTTTTCTTCAACCACCAGGGGAAGTGAATCAGGAAGTGAATCATTGGAAGTAAAAATTGGAAATCAAAGAAGAAAGTGCTAATTTTCATTTGGAACAAGCACATGCTAGCAGCAGGTACAATGTAGAAATGTTTTCAAACTCGTATGACGCAGCTTTAAGTTGAGGGCTATCAATCAGGAAGTACATAGAGCCGCTGCACATTAGCCCGGCGTGAAGGAATCCATGTTTCAGCGTTGGAGACGGAGGGCTGCGTCCTTATCGAAAACTGAGAGCGGCGGAGATACCAGCGGTTTATAGGCCGATATGGCTTATATATGTACGTTTCCAGTTTTTTTTTTTTTTTTTCCTTTTCAAAAATGTGTAGGTGCGGCCTGTAGTATGGTGCACTCTATAGTCTGGAAAATATGGTACATTTGATTATGCTAAGCTTTAACCCCTGAAACTTCATTAATAAACTTTGGACTTTTTTCTTAATCTGGTCATTTCTTGTGTGTATTTCTGCTACAGGAATTCAAGCCAGAGATTTTTTACATAAATTGCATCTGCAGGCTTTATGTCACTCCTATACTGCAGGAATTTGGGAGTTTTTGGGTAACGTCTTGCTCTGCAGCCGATCAAGGATAAAAAGTGGTTCCCATTACGAGAATAAATAGTTGTGAATTTCAAGGATAAAATTATAATCAATGATTTTGTCACAGCAATTACGCTTCATAGCTTGTTTAAAGTCTCTCCAACTGGCCTGAAAATGAGCAAGTGGGGTGTGGTGAAGTAAAAAAAAAAAGAAACATTGTTTTACAAAATTCAAGTGAGTTTCTCCTTTCTGATGACAGTATTTTGACCCTTTGTTTTTCTGACTAATGCACATACTCTGCAGAAACTTTTACATACAAGAAGGACAGCTGGAAAAAAAGTGTTCAACCCGTTTATCAGCCTACAAGTAGTTTGAGCTCCCCTCTGGCCGTTTCGGTGGGATTCATTTCTTTGTCGACAACTGCACATACACTTAAAAACATATTTGCATACACTGAAAAAAGAGCCACATAACCTGTTACTTCAGCTGTCTTTAAAGCAAACTAAACTCTTCCTGTTGCAAGTAGTATTACCAAAATTTATTTTTGCTGAATGCAAAAAATAAGTGTGACAATTTGTATAATTTGGTCACATCCTTTGGATCATCGTCCTTTAGAGTGGCTAACATGTGCCCATGCTTCAGCTTCCTGACTGGTGTCTAGAGATGCAGCTTCAATATATTCCAATTATGTTCTTTCCTTGTGTCTTTTTAACAGCGTATGTAGCTTCTGTTTCCAACTGAATATACTTGACCTAATTTAAAAGTGCAAACTCCACTGAACTATTATAAACTTGTCATTGATTAATGTGGCAGTTTCATAAGCAGATCATACATAAGTAATAGACAATATTGTGTTGTTAAAACCATTATTCCTTTTCTAATACAGATATAAAGTTGAATATTTTAAATGCAAGTCTTGATTTCGCTCAGCTAGTGCGAGAACTTGGTGCACACAATCGTGGGGTGGTGAAACACAAATCCCTCGATAGGAAGCTACAAAACTACCATGTTCTCTGATGGCATCTCTGAACGACATGTCACAGACGGCGGGGGAATTCAGTGCTTCGAGGACAGAGGAAGTGAGCACACAGGAAGTGCTCACACACAGAGCCACTGTTCGCCTGCATGGCCTCTCAGGCTGCTCCTCCTGAAGACTGGGGTCTGTCAGCACCAACCACACCTCCCCCTGGCCTACATCAGTGCTCTAAAGTCCAACCAGAACAGCACACAAAAGCAGAAAATGAATTACTTAGAAACACAATGACCTACAAAGAGAATTTAAAGGAGATATTACGTGACAAAATCTGACAAAGCAGAAATTGGACGACAACATTTTGCATCTTAAAAAAAACAAAAGCAACTTCTTTGACAAGATCACTCATTCAAGAGGCTGCACACAATTCTGGTTTACTAGGGCGATAACATGAAAAAGTGGTGTGAGTGTGCTAAAGTCCAGCACTTTGATCTGAGCTGCTATCTCGTGTTGGTCAAAGGTTAAAGTTCTCGCCAATCAGTGATGAGGAATGGCCGAGCCTCGTACAGATGGTCAAACAGAGCGATAGGAGATCTGCTCTCTACGTCAGAGTACAGCCTTATCAGTCTGTTAGTTTAAATAATCTTAACAAGATGAATAAGGGGCTTGGGAGACCTAATATTTGCTCTTTTGTAAATGAAAAGAGATTAAATCAATGTCTTCGTGGTTTGAGACTTGAGGAAGAAATACCTGCATTCTTTTGTATATAACCGTGGCAATAAAACTGCAGCGACAGGATTTGGCCTCACTCTGAGGGATAAAAAAAAGAAAAAGTTACAAGTTATATTCTGTATGCACATGCTTCTGTGTGTTTGCTTAGCTGAAGTGCTCACATGCAGTACGTCTCGTAGGGTCCGGCTTGCTGGGTGAAGGTAGAGCGGTGAAATGGTTTGCCCTTCTCTGGGCTCTACTGAACTCTGATGACCCGACAGCAGGTAGCAGAAACTTGGAGGTGGACCTGGAGAGCTGATTTCCTGCACACAAATGACACTTGAGATCTCCATATTGAACAAAAATATATTCCTTCCCTACTCTTAAAAGTTTCAGAAATTATAATTAAATTAAATATAAATGCATCATTGGAATACTTTGAAAGGTGATTTTCATAGGTACTTATGAATACTTATGACATGGGTATTTGCAGGTTTTGACTCCTGAAGGAGAGCTAACTTTCAGATCGGTGGAAATCATTAGAAAATTATCACAAAAATACTTTAAGAATTCCACAAATAAAAAATGATTGGCTAAACAAAGAGTGATATAATTTAATGTTTTGTTTCTGAAAACTGTGGATAACAGTTGGTGAAAACAAAAAAAATTCAGTTCCTCAGAAACTGCCATATTTGAGCTATAAGTGATGGGAAGACTGCTGACTTCACAGTTGACCAGAAGATTGACTTGTTGCGTGTTTGGTGAGCCACGAAAGGACGTTTCTAGAGAAGCTCACTGTTCACAGAGTTATGTATTCAAGGAGAATTGAGTGGAAGGAAAAAGTGGGGTAGAAAAAGTTGTACAAACAACAGAAATAATTGCAGCCTACAGAGGAAAACCAAGCAAAGCACATTGCCTATTCTGTAGATCATTTATAGCAGCATACTTTTTAGTGTGCTGCAAATGCTGCCAGTTCTTTATATACATTTAAAAATATATATTGTTGGCCTTATTTAATGTTATAATTTTCTGAGAAATTAAATTTTGAGTGTTTATTAGCTGTAAGCCATAATCTTTTAAATAAATAAATAAAAGCTTAATATGTATAACACCTTTTTTCATTGATTTCTTGAAATAAAGGAACTTTTTTCATGATATTCCAAATAGGTTTACTATCAAAAAATCCCAATACTGATATTTGCCTTATTCTTAATAGTAGTGTTGTGAATTTGAATGTGGCATGCATTTAATGTGCAATGTTTGTGCCCACCTAGATTTTTTTTTATTTTGATCCCTATGAAAAAATTATGTTCACTGTTTAAAAATGTTTTCAAACCCATCAGAAGAGCCGAGTTCATTCTTGATTAATGAATAATACTTTTTTATTTGTGTTATTTTGCATGAACAGGTCGGTGTTATGACTGCAGAATTGAGCGGATGGTAAACACCAGTCAATGACAGCACTCGTCTCCGAGCACTAAAAAGAATGTTACAAAGTTACATTTTTCATCTCACACGCAGCCAAAAGCTGTTTTTCACTCAAAACATTGTTTTTGTTCAAGTAATTAACTGCCGTCTAACATTTTACTGTTTGGTTACACTTAGTAGCGACTTGGTAGCAAAATTTTAGAAGTAATCTGTCAAAAATGAAAAACAACTTGGCAAGAAATGTTTTCATTTAGGTGATTCTGTGAAAATTTTGGCGATACTTAAAAACATCAAGAAAACACATACGACACAAAATCTCAGGTATGCATTATATGGCAGACATTAATGTCAACTTAAATGGTGCATTCACTATTTTAGAATTAGAAATAATAAATAATCAATTTAATTTGTACTGCACTTTTCATTAGAAAAAATCTCAAAGTGCTACACAGTGCAACTAAAAAAGGCAAAAATGTACTTACTGCTTTTTTGCATTTAGCATCGGTGACTAAAGCAACTACGTAATGCTACACAAGTATTTTTTTCCTTGTGCTTTAAATATCAAGAAATAGTTACTTTCACTGATTTGCCCCACACTCTGTTTCTTCTTGGTAGTCCTCAGTGTCAAATTGAGGTGGATCAGGGTTGTGTTGGCTTATGTTTGAATTGTAAACTTGGCACTGCAGAGCCATCAGACTCTTGGGACCACAGATTTTTTTCTATTGGTCTTTGAATGCACCATTTATAGAAGGAGACACTAAAAAGCACAATTTAAATAAGTTCATAAAAGCAATAGTTTATAAGATTTGCATCTGCTCTTTTTCCTCCAAGTGGGTTTTAATTTTTTTACACTATGATCACCAAATTCTGCAGGCGAGAAAGTCGTTCAAAGGACATGTAAGATAAAGTAACACGTAATATAATCTTGATACAGTATTAAAGAAATGGAAAATACATAATTATTAGTGCAAATTTATTCACAATAATAATTTTTAAAAATCTATAAAGATCACATTCTAAAATTCTGGTTGCTTTGTCTTTGTGGACATGATCCTAAATTAGCACATTAAAGGAAGATGAATGAATAGCCTCGTCTCAGGGGATTAAACTATTGTGACTATAATGAGAACTTACATTTAGAATACTAAGTGAGTTTCCATGATCTTTCAGAGACGTTGCTGGGGGCCACAGACTGTCTATCAAGCTGAAAAGCCTGGAGTGCCTGCAAGTAAGAAACAAAAAAAAATAAGGAAGAGCGAGGAGGGGCACAGAAGAGGGAGGACAGAAGGAGAAACTCCCGAATGAGGGACTTGAGTGAGGGGAATGAAAGGTTTCACAGCCGGTTTCACTTCCACTGAAACATGAATTTGTAAAGAGTGCCTGTTTTTTCTGCACCACCTACAATCAACAGAGAGCATGCCAGGGCTGGCAGAGCAGAAACGCACACAAAATACCTTTGACAAGGAGGTCATGAGAGACTTGAGAGCGTACACCCAATGTAAATTATGATATAATTGTGGCAAAGAAATGATGTTTAGAAAACGGATTACAAGAGGTTTAAAACGTCCAGATTAGCAATTAGTGACACTTTGGCTCCCGTTAGCACATCTCCTTGAAAACAGCCTGCTGGAACATCATACTCAATATATTTTGATGCCGCTGGATTGACGTCAAACCACTCTTGAAAGCAACAATTTAAAAATGTAGGGGAAAAAACAGTTGCAACCTGATTCTGACTCAGACTATTTTCTGAGAAGAATATGATGACTTCAAGGTATTGCTACCTTCATTCATCCATAGGGGTGCTGTCATATCAGTCAGTGCTTAACAACCAGCTAGTCAGCCTCTAATCACAGGGTTTCTTTGTGTGGAACTGGTTCTGCAGCACGGTCAAGTCCTGTGAGGCTAAATCATTGATGAGTAACGACAGGCTCACACTGTTCATTCAACACTTTTGAGTTTTAATCCTGACTCTGTTTTCTTTTGGGTAAAGGACATTTGTTTTATCTGATCTAAGGTGCAGCTCTAGTCCATAGTTTGTTGTTTAACAGATTTTCAATCACCACATGCAGAGCTTTTCTCATTTGTTAGATGTCGTACATTTATCATGAAGTAAACAACTTCGTGTAAACATAACACCATTAAACCAAAATGCTAATTGTTTGGAAACCTTGTGACTCTTGAAACTGACTATTTTGAAGAACTTCAAGATTTTTTTTAAATACCTGCATATAATTTTACTTTTGGAGCTAAATCTGAAAAGTGTGACCCCTTAGATTTTAGTTCAAGGAAACAAAACACAAATTGCCATAGAAAGGTGAGTCTGGCTAACGCTGAAAATGTAAAAAGAAAAAAAAAAAACAACCAAAAAACATAAAAGTATTTCTAAAGTTGACAGATTAGCTAGCAATGTCTTGTGAAGTGCACACAAAAGATGTTGTGTAAAACAACAACTAAAAAAACAAGACAACAGCTAATTTGTGCATTTTTGCAAAAACGCACCAGAACATTTATGGCTTCAACCATCTTTTAAAGCTTGGCTCACAGTAACTCACACGTTGTTAACTTTCCTTTGATGTTAATGTCTATAAAAGTTAAGGGAAAGGTCACAATGCCCCGTGATTTTGCAACAAAAAAGGACTTTACCATAATTTCCAGACCATAAGTCACTACTTTTTTCCACAAGCTTTGAACACTGCTATGCGGCCAATATATGGCTTTTTACCAATAAGTTTTGAAAGGTTGCACTGTTGCGTGATGAAAGGGACAGCACAAATTCAAGAGCAAATTTACCTCGACACCAAAGTGGCATTCAACACATTTAGCTAAGAAATCTACCTAGATTACTGCAAAATCAGACAGAAAAAAAGCTGATTCGTGCCTCCGTGGATTAAGCTAAAATTTTTCTTTAACTTAAGCAAAATTTACAAACGTTTTTCTTCACGACGGCTTGTGAGTAGGTTGCAGTTCACAGGGGCGTGTAGGTGTAGGATATGTGTGCACTCTGCTTGTTTCAGTCATGTTTGGCTCCAATTATTGGTTCACTTCATTTGGGCAACGATTTTAAAACAAAAATGGTGAATAAAGCACCTGCTTCCCCTTAGAAATGAGCTGGTCTATGGGGTTTTTCAAAGCTCTCAAAGGCTGAAATAGCCTAAAATGAGGGAGAACTTCAATCTAGCTGATGAAAAAAAAAGGAGATGTAGGTTCAGTGAAGTTTCGTTGTGAACCACAGCCATCAGTGACACATGGGACTTGCATTATGAGCAGCTCAAGAGACGACACCCAGGTGCTACTGATGAGAAGTCAGTAAAGACAAAAACCACCACAAGTTATTTTAAAGCAGCTGAGCACACTCTGAGGTTGGATATGCTGACTGCCTGTCACATTTTCCCCTTAATAAAAGTTTCTAGAAACATTTAGTAAGTCGTTTGAATGATTAACGCTACACTTGAACGTGTTAATGTGCATATAGTGTGTGGAAGGCCAATCCAGTTTAACGCGATTCTGTTTTAACCTCTTTTTAATTATGTAAATAATGTCAAAAAGTATATGAATTTAGTTTAAATCAGAAAAACGCATTAATAATATCAAGTTGACACATGTCCAGTCATTTCTAAATTACAAGGAAATGTCACAGTATCTGTTCTTGTATTTTAAATGGAGTGCATTAAATTTCTGTTTCCTGGTGATGTCAATTTCTACTTTACTTTCATCACATTTGAAATTTTGAATATTCAGGCTTTTTTGTTTATAAATACAAAAAATAGAGGTTTTTCTTTTTCATTTTTTCACAGTGAAGATCACACTTGACATATGTCATATCTTAAAGCACAAATGTTTACATATTTATTACATATCAGACAATTAGTTAGTAAATTGATTAATGTAATTAACCGTCGCCCCCAAAAGACTTACCTGTGAGTCAATGGGTCCACGAGGATATTGGTGCCCTCAGTTAAGGGCAACAGAAATGCATTAAGAGTAGGACCCAAAAAACATGTCTTTTTTTCCCCCAACAAAGCTAAACAACAGAAGTTGTAAAAGCAAATATTGTAAATTAAAAAAAATGGAAAAAGAAGATGCTTGAGAAATGCTTTTATAATAATTTATTTGAGTTTATTTTAAATGATCAGAACTCCCTAATCAGGAGCCAAATTAACATATTGTAGCTGTGGGTTTCTGTAAGTCATGTAAAACTAGCGGTTCACACCTTATCTGTCATAACACATCAGAGTCATTAAAAGAAGTATATGTGCAAAGTATATGTTGCCGACAAAAACATTTTTACTTTATAGATTTCTGTGGAAGAACATTATGCCTAAAAGTTTTAGATGTTTTGCTTTTTCTGTTTCCAACTGTAAGCAGAAGGGGAAATTATTTTTACTTCTAAGTCAACCAACTACTTCTTTTTGCTTTATATTTAATATTACAACTAAGCACTGTCACTCCTATTAAGTAACAGACTACATGAAATTAATACCAATAATTCTGCCTACAGGACAGACAGCTTGCTCTAGGACAAGCTTAGAGGTCTATCAGACATGGATACCCGAATGAGGAAAAACCCACATCTATCACACTCTGACCAAAGACGACCTCCAGAATTATTGTGAGCAGGACAGGCATTGAAAATATCATGGAGGTAAACATACCCCAGCAAGTTTTTAGATGCCCCCACACCAGTTCTACTAACTGCTGCTAATCTGGGATCTCGACTGGAAACTCACGAGGAACAGAGACCGTGAACCTCGGTATCACTTTACATGTAAACACAGCCCAACTGCTGGCAGGACAGCATCACAAGCTTCAGGAAAGCTCCCAACATCATGTTTACATATTTTGTTTTTCAGAAGGACAGTGGGCGTCTAAGGTTCAATAAATACCACAACACAATTTATTTGATCGGATATGTATCTGCGGATGGCTTGGCAAGACGGCTTAAGGCTCTGAGGATGCTTCCCATCACTTTTTATCAGCAACTGTCTGACTCAGGCATTTACCCGAGGCTATTACCTTAGAATGCTAAATTGAGAGAGAGAGATAACCTTGCATTTACCAGAAATGTCATACTGCAAACTGCTGCTAGTAACATGTTGAACTTTCCCAACCGAAATTCAGGTGAAAAACGACCCTGACGCAAGAGAAAGTTGACTCTCACCTTTCTCGAGTGACCCGCTCCACCACTTTAACGGCCCTCAGCACACAAGTTCTCCCCTGCCACATCTGGCAGTACTGGTGGAGCTCGTCGCTGCTGGACAGAAGGTGGAGTCTGACAGCGCTGAAAATCCCAAAGTTATCCTGGACGAGAACACATAACCTAGCAGAAAGAATGAAAAAAAAAAAAAGAACAACAAAAAACGTTAAACACATTCCCTGACAGAAATAAACAAGGCTTTTTCATTTTAAATATTTGGAAGCATTCAGCAATTTATCTTCAATGCCAACACATCAGAACTAACATACAGTTTCACATTTTGCCCTGCAGACGTGCTCTAATCCATTGAACTTTTTCATAATTGGGTTACTTAACGACCACAGACTTAACTGTATTTTTGAACAGATATGAACTAGAGAAACATAAGATAATGCACAATTGTGTGGCGGATGGTGGGATCTGAAAAGTGTGGTGTGCAGATATACTCAGTCCTCACTAGTCATTGATCCTCTAATAAAATTTTGTGCGACTCATTCATCTGTAAATTAGGTTCTCCAGTGTTGCTTTTACCGTCATGGATCGTGAAGGCCTCAGAAGTTTGTTAGAGAACAGGGAGGAAACAGTGAACAGCATGTTTAAAGAACATAAAACATCCTAAAACTTTTACTACAACAGAGGTAGAAAAGTTGGTCAGAGTAGATTTAAAATATAAAGCAACAACAGAAAATAACTTGGTATGTGAAATAGGTAGAAATATACTCAAAAAGCCAGCTGTGACTGAAATGTTTTACAACCCATTGCCTGAAGGTTTCAGAATTTTATTTGTTAAAAAAATGTTGAAAACAATGCATCATTTTCCCATCAGATAATGATAAGAGTCATTTAAATTTGCAGCCATACCCAAAGATTAAATACAACTTAGGATAACTTATATTATACCAACTACAGCTAAATTTGTTTTTAACGTGAATGAAAAACTACTGGTCTGTATGATGTGTGTAACAAAACTACAAACTGCAAGTGGAAGTAATAAATACTTGTGTTTCAAAAGGGCCTTCTCTCCAGCTTTAGAGCTGCGGCCTAAGAACGATGACATACTGGGTTTCAAAAACAGGAAACATATTTCTTGAGGCGTATCTGAGAAAAGCAAGTGTTAAAGAAAGCTGCCAAGCAAATGTAGTGCAGGCCATCAGTTTATTAATTGTTAGGATATAAAATATTTTCAGATAAAGCTGATCTACGAAGGAAACTACTGCATGCTGGAATATCTGTGATGGTATATCAAAACCCGATTCAGTGAGAAAACAAGCACTTTTTTTATAGTAACGAAACGTCACATTGTGCTTTGTCACTGTAACAATGCCGTGTTGATACTTAGTCAGGACATTTGAGTGTTAATTTCAGTAGCTGGTTTGACAGGCTGCTGCTGACAGAACAGACCTTTGGCCTACAGAGTTATGAGGGAGTGAAGAGTTGAGTATTCCTGCAGTCTGCTGTTCATGGCAGACTGGGCCTCAACGGCTAAAAGCTCTAGTATCAGTGAGAGTCAAGCCCAGACAAAGTCCTCTGCAAACCGAGAGTAAACACTTGAGTTCATGTACCCTAGTTTGACAAGCAGTGGCCAGAGAAGACGAGGAGGAGGAGGAAAAGAAGGAGGGAGGGAAAAAAAAAGTTTGGGAGGAGGACTGTCCACCAAGCCTGTGCATGCATCCACACACCCAGACACTGGAGATATTTGAGGTTGTTTTCAACCACCTGATTGGAGCTATGAATGTTTTCTGTTGCTAAAGAGGGGGTCTGTGTTTGTCTTGAGAGACCTGGACGAAGACACGAAAATAACATTCCTGACATGTCTTTTGGTAGTCTGACCATAATCAACTATGATTATTTTCAGCAGCTACGTTGTATATTCATAGTTCCAAATCAGACATCCGCAACCTGTTGCAATGACAAAATATATATATAAAACACCACAGATGATAAGCAAAGTGAGCTGTAGGTGCTGGTCTATGAGAGCCTCCCAGAATAAACATGTTTACAGAAAAATTCCTTGGAAAAAAAAAAAAAAAAAGCTCAAGCAAGGGAAAAATGAAGAAGCCAGTGCTCAACAACAGGTGCAGGAGGGGCAGAATTGTGTTGCTCAGTGCTACATATAATCACAGACAAACTCTGGTGCTGGAAAGTTCTTGGGTTTTAAAACCAGAACTTTTACAAACATTATATCCTTGGATATCAGTGACTGGACCACGCCCCATTGGGGGTGCATTCACACCAGCCTTGTTTAGTCCACTTTAATCCAACTCCAGTTCGTTTGTCTGGAAAGTCTGATTCATTTGGGTGAATGTGCAACTGAAGTCTGATGCGGTAGAAAAAAAAACTAACTATGGTCCACCTAAAAACCTAGGTCTTGGTCGGTTGAAGTGAACTCTAGTGCGGTTTGAACACATATGTGGATGCAAGTGGAGGGGAGGTCTGTCGAATAGCTGGAAATGGACCGCAGAACATTCTGGGTAAACACAAACAAAACAGAGGTGCAAGTATAGCGCTAGAGGGCAAAAAAGCTCATGGTCTTTTACCAAACACAAAAGAGAAATTGTACAACCACTAAAATCTCACACAACTCCATTTTTAGTTACATTTTGTGAAGAAGGAAGTTGCCCTCATGTCTTCTTTAGAGGTTTTCATGTCGTTTTCTTTAGAAGTTCTTGGTTGAGCGCCACCACAGGCAAGAGGGGGAACAGGTTATTCAAAGGGTTTGAATCGTTTGACACTGCAGTGTGAAACCAAACAACAACAAATTGTTGAAACAAATTTTGCATTTGAGTCTGACTGATCTACAAAAAAGGAAAAAAAAAAAAAAAGAATATTTGGCTCACATATTTCTACAAATCTAACTGTACTTTGGCCCTGCAGCCATTCTTTTTAATACCTATGCTTTGATTTATGTCAAATCTCGTCAATGCTGACTTCCAAAGAAGTCACACTGTTGCACTGCTAATTACTTGGTTCAAAAAAAGAAAACAAAAGAAAAACTGCTAACTGTCAAGCAGCTAAACTCTTCTGCTATGATGGCATGCTAGCAAAACAAAAAAACAGGGAAAACTGGCTTTGGAAACCACAATTAAGGGTTATGGTAAAGCTCAACGACCAAGACTCCAGACCACCAGAAGCAAACTAAGTCAATAAAAATGAGGTAAATGCAAATCTAATGAAAATCATGGTAAAATTAAAGCAACATCTTACAAATATTTAGAAAAGCTATTCATCCACAGTTTTGTGGATGATTTTCCGCTTCTTCAAAAAACAACACTGTTACTCCTAGAAATCATTTGATAATTCTAGGTGTCCATCTTTCTGGAAAACAAAGCATCAACTGAAAAAAAAAAATACTGGATTATCTGATCTAACATGTCTGCTTTGCTTTATAAGAGCAGCAGCAGCAGCAGCAGCAGCAGAACAATTATTTCCTCTCAGATTTATTTCTGAAAGACTTCAGACAAATTCTGCCTGACAAATGGATTAAACTTTCGTCAACCACAGACCAAAACTTGCAATCCTCAAACCGCTGTAGGAAACAATTCTCTCTCTGAAGACAAACTAAATATCAAATAGGCCCAATGGTGATGCTGCAGATAGATTCTTTTATCTGATAGTTTTAGGGTTTGTAATGGTAAATGCCAGTTTAAAGTTTCATAGTGCATGACTGCCTCTGCTTTCACAGCCATAAAAGTAAAAGAATGTTATCTGTGTTTTGTATGCGATTAACATCTCATTTAGGAATTTTTACTTCTTTAAAATCAATGAGGATAATAATCCCATTCCATTCAAATTAGTTTAGAAGGTTCTCCGTTAAGAGATTGCGTCAAGTCATTGACTTGCAGCACTTACTCCTCCTGGATGAGAATTAAGTGAGAATCTCACTTAGTTCTCATCAACAGCTAAAAAGGAATCCTTGCTGTAAAGTCAAGGATTGACTTTACAGCAATCCTTGATACAGAAAAAGCATGGAGCAGTGTGGAGAGATAAAACTCCCCTTCAATAGGAAGAAAACTCCAGCACAAGCTGACTAAGTGCAAGAGGCTATTTGCCACGACCGACTCACCGTTTGAGAGAACAGAGTGAACACACAGAAACCCCCAAACCCACCCGCCAGATGAAGATGTACACCAACTCCCTCTACTCTCCCTTTGGTCCAAAGAAGACAACTTCTGTCTTATCAGAATTTAAAAGCAGAAAGTTTAGCGTCATCCAGTCTTTAACATACTCAATCACTGGTTTGGTATTCGTAAAATCTTATTTGGCAAAAAAAAAAAAAGCGGCATGGGAAGCTGAAATACCTAGGTTCGATGCTTCTTGACACGTTATTGGCTGGCATTTGCAAAGCACCCAATCCAGGAGCACCATTTGTTTTTCTCGGTGCTGGCTAGATGTACCCCAAGAACAAAAATAAAGACTATAGTACTGCTAATACCAATATTGCACATTAAAGTTACTGTTTTAACTTTTATAGTAAGCAGTTTTGGAGGGTGTCATAAATATTTGCAAATATAAGCCAATTATTGGGTAGATGTCATCCTTAGCCTGTGCAAATTCCAGGGGTCCATTGTAAATTGAGATTAAAACTCATGAAAATGTGCTGTGAAAATGAATGGCAATAATAGGGGATTTTTACAGAACTTTACTAGGGGGGCCAATAAATGTGGACAACATCGTGGCTTAATGCTTAACAGGAGAACCAAACATTTTCTGGACAAAATACATTTGTGAAGGGCTTAATGAGTGATATTTGATGATTCCCAAAATATGAAAACAGCTGGTGGGGTTTTGTCTGTTGAGGAAGTATATACACTTTCACTGCTGGTGCAACATGTTAAAACTTGAAAACTGTAGCCTGATATCTGAAAGAATATCACACATGGCAGGGGAAAAAAAGGAGGTGATTTGGCATAAACAACTCCCCCTTCCAACTAAAAGGCACATTTTTGGTGCCATTTACTGTCTAATTTTTCCTCAAACAATCACCCTTTACTCCCCAAAAATCCTCAGTCACTGGGTACACTCAGTCACTGACCGTTTTCAGGAATTTGTTATTGTGAGCGATCGCAGAATTCTCAGCAACTCAGGTTTTCTTCCAGGAAGTTCGACACTGAGTCTGAGCAAACACTCACAAACATATACCCCCTTTTAAGACACACACACACACACACACACACACACACACACACACAGTCACACTTTGGGTGCATGAAAGGCCAGTGCACAAGCACATTACTTGGCAACACAGTATAAGTAAGCGAGCCACACACTGAGAACACAGTGGAGAGATCTCATTGGAGGGAAAAGGATAGGCGGGATTCCTTCCTACGTTTTGTCTACCAATCGGGGACGGCAGAGCGATAAACATGGTTGTAACAGGATCCCTGCAGCACATTGTGTTCCCTCTAAACCAAGAAGAAGAAAAAAAACAACAACTTGTCTCCTCTTGCTTCCTGCAAACAGTTAATCTTTTTGTTTATTCTTTTCAAAATTTACGGGAACTTACCATCTCCTATCGTACAGATCTCCCTCGAGTTTTAAACGCAGAGGTTTTAAAAAAAACACACACATACACAAAAGGATCAAAAAAGAATTGCTGACCAGGAGAGTGAGTCAGACACTGGGGACACAACATGAGAGGTACAAAGTGTCCTTGTCTCTACAGAAAACGAGGCCAGTGGGTTGCAGTGTAAACTACCATGCAGATCAGGCACACATCCTGGAAAAGTACCATGAATTTTTGGCTTTTTTTAATTTTTTTTAACTAAAACAGCAGTTCTGAAAAACAATCAAAATTTTCATATAAAAGCTTTTTCTGAACATTCCCTCAATTTGTCACAATAAGCAGAAGGATTCATCCAGATACTTTAACCTACAGACACACAGTCACCTCTAACCTCTGCCCCACCTCTGTCTCTTAACCTTTCACTCCAAACAAGAGTCGACTAAATCTGCACGAGTTAGAGAGAGAAAGAGGCACCGTTTCCGGTCACGGGGTGGTGTTTATTTCCCAGCCACAGGAGCAGCATGGTGAGAGAGTCGCATTACAAACGCGGTTGGTTTAGTCAGTAAAGTTTGTCAGCTGACCAGAGCTTTCCTCCCCTCGCCACACTATTGCCCCCCCCCTCAGGGCCCCTCTACTTTTAGAGAAACCAATACTTTTATTACTCAGAAAGGAACACAAACAACAAGCCAGTGGGAGGGCCAGGCAACCGAAGGTCATATTTGAGAGATTTGCTTCAAATGCCTCATTCACTGATTGATTAACTACAACAGCAGTCCCTCACATAAACATCCAAGCTACTTATACTGAAAAGAAAGCTTATGAATGATTAGAACCTAGTATCAGTAATCCTCCAAGCTATTTAAAGCTGAACTATTCTGGTATCAATAATCTAAAAATAATTCCTTTTAAGTGGCATTTCATAATGACCAACACTGATTCATCACTAACTCAGAAACTCTACATAGCTTTTCAGAGAGTCAGAGGAATCTGGTGTTTAGGCATGACAGTTCAAACTTCATATGGCTGCAGCACCAAAGGTCGCAGTGGGGGAAGAAGAAAATTGCTGAGGATTGTAAACAAAATCATTTAAGGTTATTTAGGTTTAAAAACAACTTACAGATGCATCTCAATAAACCAAAATACAATAAAAAAAACGATTTAATAAATTGATTTATAATGTAATTTTTGGTATAAAGTGTTTTTGGTATCAATATTTTAAAAAAATATCATTAATACATACATATATATATATATATCAGCTGAATTTGATGATTTTGTCTTGCAGCTAATAATTATCTATAAGTTGCCTGTTCACAGACTACTGTATCTCAGCATAAACAATGGAAAGTTCAGTGAAAGGAAAAAGTGTGACAGAAAACATTGCACAACCAACCGGAAAAAGTTCACCCTTGAGAGGACTGAGAAGCAAGTTTGGAGAAACCTTTAGTTGGAAGGTAAAACAAAGCAAATAAGACTGTCTTATTTCCTCCCATTATGCTGTCTTCATTCAGCGCATGCCACAATGTAGCAAAGGAGATGCATCTTAAAAAAACTTTTAAGACAGCATAAATGTGATGATTTATATGCAATAAGTGACAAATTGCATAGTAATAAGTGATTTTTAATATGACAGTTATGTTGGTTTTTAAAAAATTATTTAAAGCGGCTTTTCATGTAGCGTTGTGCTTCTGATAAGTGATTCAGTTAGAATATAGAAACATGCTGGTAAGAAGATCTGAAGATTTTCAATTAAAGGTAGCTCAGACGGTGAAAATAGAGCTCATTACAATCACTGCCCCTTTCCTAATAAAAGGCAACAAATGAAGTTGTATCCGCTCTTATCTGGTGACACCTTAAAAAAACAGAAAGACTTACAGGATGTTTATGTAACTGGACATTTGGGTGAAGATTTTTTATTAGGTTTTTTTTTTACCTTTTTTGCATGAAAATGTTAAAAAATGAATACAAACTTGCAAGGACGATGAAAGGCGTTTGATTTGCTTGAACACTGAAGAAAGGGGGCTCAACCCTATTATGCAACCACAGGATATACAGTACTTGTTCAGTCTTTACAAAAAAAGAAAGCAAGCATTGTTCTAAAGTAAGCTCCTACAATCATGCACAATTATATCTTTTCACAATAAGCAGGGTAGAATACATTTGTAGTTTAATCTCTACATATTCCAGTTTATGTTTAACTACATAAATATGAAGCTCTATTTATTTATTTTACAAACTATTTTCTCAATATTCTTCACATCCAAGACTAGTTCAGGGAAAACCCCAAAGGCAAACCTAGGCTGTTGCATCTACAGTCTAATCAGACTGTTGATTAAACCAGACTGTTCTCTGGTATCAGGGAACTGAATGCAAACAAAAGAGAATAACACATCAATGTAACAATGTAAACAAGAATCTCAGTTCCCCAGATCCCAAAAAGAGAAAGAAAGAATAATCACCCAACAAATAAATGCACTTTTACATTCTCATAAATTTACTGTCAAAACTAAGAAACAAGTTCATAAAATGTCTTTCAACACTTGTCCTAAAGTTGGAAAGTTCATTTAAATAAACAGAATTCTTGAGCTAGGTGAAAAGATTCAAACTACGGACTTCCAAAATCTACATATTTAAGTCCAATATTTTTTAATCGTTACATGCTCTTTTTGGGTTGCATTATCAGGAGATGCGGAGTTCATTTTTGTAGCAACACTCTAGGTACTTCTGCACACACTTACTCTGTTGAAGTTCTTATTAACACTTATTTTGATGATTGTGGGTTGGCAGCATGTGTGTTTTAGAATAGGTGTTGAAAGTGCTGTTGGTTTTAGTCGAACCTATTTATCATCTGAATGGTTTTCGGTCAGAGGAATTAATTTATTAAGGCTCTAGCATGCAGAAGACTAATAGGGCTTTGATTGATATGATTGTATGAGAAGAACTCTATAAGGAAAGTCTGATAGATTGAATTGAATATATTAAATTTAGTGGATATTTAGTGCAATGCGAGTGGATACCGATTCAATGCTGGCTCATTGGTGAACAAGAGTTTTTGAGCATACTGCTGCATTTCCTGAGAATTGGCCAGAAACAATAGCAGGGAGACTGGATTCAATTAAAAATGTTTGTGTCCTTTGTCAAGGAATGCCATATGGCTGGAGACAGCATGAGCACTCTGTGGGGCCTGCTGCTCTGTGAACAATAGCTCGACCACTGAGACACATCATGTCACGCAGGAGAAACATATGGGCTCTGAAAAAAGTCAGCATGCAAATCCAACAAAAGAAAGAAATTCAATTGTAGCAAATGACACAAAGTAGGAGAACATGATTTAATTTATTCTGTTTCTTTTGGCATCACGTAATAAACCAAAAAGGCCCCCCCGAACTACCAATTATCAGGCTGTTTAACAGTACCTGGTTTTTCCTTTCTCTGCAGGAGGAGGAGTCGTGGAGGACCGAAGAGATGCTCTGTGTTTGAGAAAGGACACAGGGGAACAGTCTGCCATTGGGACGGAGTAAACTCTTTGGACAACCACATCCACATCCTGGTCCACATTGCCTGCCTGGCCAAGTCCTTCAATGGCCTCCAGGAGAGAGAGACAGGGTCTCGTTCCAAAACTGCAGAGAACATCAGATGCTGCAACCTGTGAGAGAAAAGAAGCAGAACATTTTGACAAAACATAAAATTTAAAATGTGTGGCGTTTTGGGGATACATTTATTGATCAGTGTTGACTGATAGAAGTCAATACTCACCTCCCCCCACCCCACAAAAAAAGTAATGTGAAACTCACAAAATCAAGTTCTTTGTTTTGTGTAAATATGAAGCAAAATAACAATTTTAAAAGTAACTGAAAGCCAATAGGTACAAGCAACTAAAATTATTATTGTTCAAGCATGTAAATTTTTTGCTTCATTCAAAACCTGTTGGAAGGTGAGGTAAATGACAGTACAAACTATTATGATGCTATAAACCAGTGGCAATTACACTCCCATTTACCTTTGAAGTTTTTAACTTGAATCGGTAATTAACATCTCAGCTAACTATATTGCCCAAGGTAACTCCCATGACCAAATTAAGGCCATTAAAAGGCATCAGACAGCATATTTTTTATCGCACACAAGGAGGGAGTTTTGAGGAGGATGTGTTAAAAACACATGGTTCCCAGGAAAAAAAATAAAAAAATCTTTCCATTTACTTGTAATTGCTTAAATATTTTTAAGTAAATAAATGTACGAGCAAATCCATCACTTGTGACACTTCTGGAGTACACACTGAGAACATAACTAATTGTACCGGGATAAGTCCTCCACCATGACTATTTATTATTCTTTACGCCCAGGATTATTTCCAAGATACTGCGGTGAACCCTGCGGCAAGCAACCACAGTCTGTAAAAGTACAGCTGTGATTTTGTAAATATGAGTTCATAAATAATATTGACGTGAACCTCTTGGATTCTTGTTCTTTTGGATTCTTGTTCTTTTACACAATAACTGAACCTAAGAAGAACCTCAAGGCTTGTAGCAAAACTGCTCTGCATGCAGTTCTTCAGCGATGTCGTTATGTGATTAAGTGCTGATTTTTCTGACTGATTAAATTTTTCTCCCTCAGTTGAAGCGGCGTAATTCAGTTTCTTCTCAATTTTCAGCTATAAATACAGTTGGGGTAGTGTCGATATGTACATACCTGCTTTGCTCTGCCTTCACCTTTGCTCTTGCATTCATCCAGCAGTCCAAAGATCTGACCCAAAAAATAAGGCAAGCGCCTCTCCGCAGACAGCCAGATCTTTGGTAAGGACATATCTAGTTTGGAAGCAGATGACACTTTCTGGCTGAAGTGAGTGCTCAGGATAACAGGACAGATGAAGCCCTCTATAGACAGACTTTGCCTGTAAAGAGAAAAAGACCTGTTAAAATACAGTATCTTGCCAAAGTATTGAGCTTTTCCACATTTTGTTATATTGCAACTGAAAAGTCAAAGTATTTTATAGGGGTATTGTAAAAAAAAAAAGAATGCTTGTTAAAAGGAAGGAAAATGACACATCTGCAAATGGAAATCTATAAAATGTTTGCATTTCTTTTCAGCTGGAGTCAATACCTTAGAGAAGTTCTTCTCACTCCAAATTCAGTTTAAGGTTTTTGAGGAATGTCTTGTGTTTCTACAAAATGATCTTACAGATTGAGCTTTGCAAAATTACCTTAAGCTTGCTAGATACAAGTTAAGATCTCAGTGAACAGCAATTTTCAAAGCTTGCCACAAATTCTCAGTTGGACTCATATCGTGATTTGACTGGGCCACTCATCCTTCGGGACAGAGATCGACTGACCCAGTTCCAATGATTTTTCAACTCTTGTATCAGACTTTTATTTCAATATTCCTCTGATCCATCTCCTTCAGCTCTGACCAGCTTCCCTATCCCTGCAGAAGGAAAGCATCCCTACTGCATGATGCTGCTGCTACCACACCACATGTTCAGGGCGAGTTCTCTGCCTCAAATTTTGCTTTGCAAATAAGCCAACATTTTTAAGTTTGATCTTGTGTGACCAGAGAATCTTATTCCAAATATTCAGTATGACTTCTTGCAACAGACTGCTATGCCTTGGTAAGTTTGTGGTTCTGTCACTCAGAATTTGGCTGATGGATTTAATAATTCTACATACATCAAATGTCAAAAATGTGATTTTTGAGATTCCACATATTTACCAGTGGACTGGCTGGTTTGTTCACCAACTCTCTCCATCAAACTTTTGAGGGATTCAAAAAACTACTTAAACTACAATTAGACTATATACAGGTGGACTCTGCTTACTGATTAGGAAACGTTCAAAGCCTCTCTCTGGCACTAGATTACATTTAGGAGAGTCGGAGGAAAGGGGACTTCAGATTTTTAGTTAAAATAAAAAAGCTCTGTCCCCCCCCCAATTCACAATTATGCACAGCATGGTGTTACCTCTATCCCATAAGATCCTAATAAAATACACTGCAGCTACAAACTCAAACTCCAATAGTTCTAACAGTGCTAAGTGGTTGTGCTATGCACTGTAGCAGCTGTTATGTTTTAAGCCTCAACTCTACAAGTTCTCTAATTTATTGGTTGGAAACAATTTATATTAAGAGCAGAAACAAAGCAGAAATTTAAAGATCGACAGTATGTTGACCAAAAGAAAGAAAAAGACGATTCTACTTAAGTTAAATCGCTCGTCTGAAGAAAAAAAAAAAAAAACGTGAATAGATAAGAATGTTCCATAAATGTAGGGGGGCTGAAAGCTTGAGACAGTGTGAATGTCAAAACTCAGATTAGCTGCCATCCACCTCCACAGGACTGTTTACGACTCTGCACAACTGCAACTTCAAATATCTTAACTTTCTCTAACGCATGTTGCAAACACCAAAGACACCTTCCAACAGTGGGAGACTGGTTAAAAAAAATATTCAAATGTGATGCTGTCTGTGGAAAAAAACAACTTTGTTTCTTAGAAAAGGAAAAAAAAAAAACCCACCACAGTCAAAAAGTTGTAAGTGAAAAAACAAGTCGATTGAGAATTTTTGTGTACATCTTCTATTTAAGATCCAAGTAATTTCTTTTATTACCATTCAGAGTAAAGATCCCCACACCCAAGTGTCATTTACACAGGGGCTCAAACATAACGGCCAGGCATTTCTCCCACATGTTGCACGGATAATGGTGGGATGACAGCTAACCACTGACTCAGAGCCAAGAGTGCACTTTGTGACTGAAACTGCAGGGCATGTTTCAGCATGTTTTAGACAAATGCTGATTGTAAGTGATGAGAAATTAGACACGCAGACGAGTGGGAAAAGTTGAATCAACTCGTGGGAATTTTTTTTTTTTTTTGCCCCAGACAGGTAAAGAATTAATTTGCTCTTAAATTATATCAATTTAAAGTCAATAGTATTGGAACTAAACTGTAAAAAGATGAACACACTGGCCTTTCCTTTCTAAACAAATGAAAATATACTACAACTACAACAGGTTCTCATTAGTGGATATTTAAACATAATCTTAAAAGTACAAAACATAAAACAGGTTACGCAATATTAGCATTTATTAAGGAAAGATAGACCCAAAACAAAAAACTGAGCCAAGTACATCCTTTCTGCTTCAAGACAGTGTTTTATGAAGATAAGTAGTAGACAGCTGCTGCCAGTCAAAGGCTGGCAGCAGTCTTTGACTGGCAGCAGATGATAGAATATTGGGGATTTTATCATCTGAAGAGCATTTCAAAGATTAAAAGAGTAGTGTCTCAGCAAGATCTACAGAAACTTGTCAATGCGTTTATCTTTACTTGGTTTGATTACTACAACAGTGTATTCACAGGTCTACCTAAAAAATCAATTAGATAGTTGCAGCTGACTCAGAGTCCTGCAGCATGAGTTCTCACTAAAACCAGAAGGATAGAGCACATCACCCAAGTTCTTAAGTCCTTACACTGGCTCCCTGTAGCTCAGGGCTAAATGTTAATGTAGGCAAAAGTTTTGCATGACTTAGGTTTGGAAAGTTGTATTTAAATTAATCACAAAACTTGTAAAATGTCCTTTGCTGAGATGGGGACCTTGGCAGAGATGTTTGGCCATCATGCAAAACATGCAATATTCATTCCTGCCCACAAGGAAAAATAAAAGTTGTGAACAATGATTCACTGCGCTGTTTGAGAATTGTAGTCTGCCTGTAATTTTATCAATGGCAGCAGAGGAAGTTAAGAAAATTGTTCAGTCCATGTGAGTCACGCTTCCAGATATTGAATTAACAATATTCGGCTCAGAACTTCTCTCATTGCAATGGGGGGTGGTTGTTTACAACCCAGACAATTTCCGGTAAGCTTCATAGTGTCAAACTGGAGCATTTTATACATCACAGACAAACGTTAATGATTGCGTAAAATTTAAAACCTCAACAGAGTCCACTCCTCCAGGAAGTAATGGTTTCTCAACAATTAAAAGTTCAGACCCTCTAGACCACTGGTTCTTAAGCTGTTTTGAGGTACCGAACCCCCCAGTTGCATATGCGCATTCACCGAACCCTTCTTATTCCAACCCCCCAGACACACAAAATACTTTGCGGTATTCTGATTTAGTAATGTAATTATATTAGCTGTGTAACCACCCCCACACCACTAGAGGCAGTACCAACCCCGGAAAGATGCGACTAAGGAGCAGATTTAGACTATAGAATTTAGTAAAAACTGTGGGCTTTGCTGACAAAAGTTCAAATCCGTGCTGAGAGTGAAACTCCTTCAATCAGTGCTCCTCCGCAGCTCTGATTGTCTAAGCAATGTAACGTGATCCTCTGCAGCAAGTGATGGCAAAGTGGGGCACGTCATCACGACTTTACACAAGTGTGTCATTACCTCCGCGGCAGAGACTCATCGAACCCAGGTTAAGAACCACTGCTCTAGACAAAGCATAAAGTAAAACAAGGGATAAGCTAACAAGTAAAGGTTAGCTGAAATGGGGTGATGTGAGAAATGTTGGAGATCCTGGAGAGGAACCAGGTATGCAGGGAGAACATGCAAACTCCATGCAGAAATACCCTCACGCCAGGATTTGAACCCCAAACTTCTTGCTTTAAAGGAGCAGTGCTACCAACAGTGACACTGTTCAGTTATTAGGTTAAACTGGTGGTCATCATACAAGCTACTGAATTAAGAGACATGCTTCTGAATTTCATCTTCCATTTTTGTGTAAAATAATTTCCGCTTGGAATCTGCAATGTACATTTCAGGTTAAATGTAAAATATTCTAAAACCTTCTAAAGACAGAGATCCAAGAATTTCAAAAAAATCTCTTATGATTACAACTAAGAATAACCAATTTGACTATAATAAGCAACAGATTTTTAGTAAAGCTAAATAAACAACCAGCTCTGTCAAAAAGAGGTACTTGCACAGTTGCAGTGCACACCCTTAACCACAGCAGATAGTACCAGCAGATCTTGTTGTTGTTACAATCATCGGCACTTTATGCCTTCAAGCAAGACGATTACTACCAACAACATTACGTGCTCGCCACATTCTGTACAAGCTGCATTTTAATCCTGTTGGAACAAACACTTTGACGACTCATTTGATGTTATTGTACAACTCATTTTCCCATATGATCATAGAACAACAAGTGCTTTCTGACTGTATAGGTTCTTGCTAAAAATGGAGAACCATTTAAATGGCATAACGTTAAAAAATATTTTAAAACCGAGTAGTAGTAGTTTATTCAAAGTAATGGTGAAGAAAAACAATTACAATAAAAAGACTGAAAAGAAAATCTAAACGATGTCAACGCAACTATTAAAATAAGAAGACAGAATTTGAGTGATTTTGACGTACGCTGCCCAACCGGAGAAACAATTTAAAATGGAGAGCAAGGCAGCAGGTATTGCTTGAAAACAGATAAAAGCAACAATAATTTTTCACATTTACCATAATATGCACATAGAAGAGATCATAAAGCAACAAAAAGAATAAAAAAGAAAAAAATATTTTTATATATACATATATATATACACACACACTTAAGCGCTGCACACAATTTTTTTAAACACTTCTCGGTAATTAAATTATACACGCAAGGTAAGAAATTAGTTATATTCATGGTAAAATTACTTCCGGTTCATAAAGTATTTGATGGGTAACTCCTTAACCGCAGTCAAGGTTTTGCTAAACTTTACATAGACCTGCTTCTCCCATAAAGTCCTAAAGCAAACAATCATGCTACAACACACCCGGGACGTGACGCTTATCAGACCAACATCTCGGCAAAGATCGGTAATCATAAAAGGTTGAATTTAATCTTGGCAGAGCAGAACGTGCTGTTCATGAGAACCAGCACAAAAACTAACAGGAAGTGACCCCATTGTCAACAGGTGAGTGGGTAGCTGTCATCATCTGACAGGTAGCTGCGTTAAGGAGTGGCCCGGCTGCTGCCGTCACAGTTTGTCGGTGAATAAGCCCTGCAGGTATTTCCGCTCGGGCTCAGCCCACTCACAAGGAGTGGGAGGTGGGAGGAGCCAACCTACTCTGCAGGAATTATGTGGGAGGTTAACCATCCATGCGACACAAGAAACTGATAGGAGGAATTTTACTAGATGTGCTGATCCTCTCATCTCTTGTTTTTTTCCATTTTAACCAGTTCAGTGTCTGAGAAAATGGAACTGATCAACACATTTTCTGGATATTTTAAGTTTGACAGCAGATTCTTTTGGTTATGAAACGGTGTTAAAGTAAAAACATTTTTCTTTACTTAGGACGTTAATTTACTCAAAAATAAAAACCAGATGCATAAAAACATAAAAGTAATTGGCAGATTTTACAGTGCATAATTGCATAAAAGAGTGATTTCCTTAGTCTAGGTTTTTTTGAATAGTCATTACTCTATAACAGCAATGTTGAAGCAACAGGGAGGCGCTAAAGTCAAAGATACTTTCAAACCACCATGTGTTTTCAATCTCAGCCCTCTGGCTCCCTCCACTCTCCAACTCCCAAATGCTCCAGAAAATAATCCTACAGTGTTTTTTCCCCAGCTTTCTGGAAATGACCTAACTACTGCCAGGAAGAGGAATGTGAAGAATTCCCTGGAGCTGTGCGTGACGTCAGAGCGCTGAGGAGGCCCCTTCGCATCCGCCAGCCTGGATATTCCAGAGAACACTCAAACCCAAACTCCCAACAGCTGGAGTCAACTGCTGCCTTGCCCCGGCTCCAAAACACTCCCAAAAACACCTCCACCACCCCCACACCACCATCTGAGAGACTGATCCTCGCATCTGCACTTTAAGTTCTTACTGTTATACGCTGAGAATAGTAGTAAAGCATTACACAAACACCCAATTAGCAGTTCAAAATAAAGCTAAATGCTTGTGCAGCCTTTGAGAATACCTTTCTAAGATTATTTTCTGAGGTTCCTTTATTCTATGAAGTATTTTAAGTTTCGTGTTGTGTAACTTTCTGCAATAAGATTTTTTTCTGTGTAGTTTTTGATTGCCAGCCAAGACATCATTCAGAAAGAAAGAACACAAAACTGGGAAATCCAGTAAACCGACTCTCCACATCTATCGCCCACCCTATTTGTGCTGCTATTTTAAAACTATTTCAGTAAAAATAATTTTATCTAAGCCATAAGTGAATCAACAGTGAATCCAGAAGTGATTTTAGTTATTGGTTCAAGGTTCACATCACATAGAGGCTTATATTGTCTTACACCAGATGCTTAAGTTTTTAAGCATCTGGTGTAAGACAATATAAGCCTTGTTGTTTTATGTTATTGTTTTACATATATTTTGATTTGTTTCATGATACATTTAATCCGTCAACTTTGGTGAGAATTTTCTACCTCACACACTGAGATAATCATAAAATGTCACAAAAACAGAACCATAATATCTGTCTATAAAATTCCAAAGATTTGAGAAATGTTTGCAGATATTCGTCTCTGTCACATAATCTTCTACATTTGTGTTCTCCTGAATCTCAGATTTAGGCGTTTGTGATTTCACTGCTTTACAAAATATAATGGCTTCACTCAGTGACTTTTGGCTGGAGAGTACTTGTGATATCATTATATGGTTCCTTGTAAATGTGTTACATGGTTTTTCCACTAACTACAGCTTGGTTTGTACAGCGATTCAAAGGCAGATCTGATCACTGCCAATCTACACTAGCCCCCACTGCGGACAAGAAAACAAATCTGTTAATGTTATTTCCATTCATAACCATTTTCCCTTCTTATATTTACACCCAATTCTAAACTTTATTGCAAGCAAAAGTATCTTGATTCACAAAATCAATAATGTGTTTAATGCAGAAATAATTGCTCGGCTTCATCTTTCTATGTGGTGGGGTGCATTCACTAGTGAGGAAAACCTAAACACTAATTTTTCAGATGATGCCCAATGATGCCAATGAGCAATGGCATTACGTTAATGCCATTGCTCATTAATGTAAGTGAGCAATGGCATAGATGGAGGTAGGAAGTCCAACTGATCCTGAAACAAGCGATCTTGTTTCAGCTTCTAAAACACATCTGGTGCTTCATCTGCAGTAAGGCATACAAGCTGCATAGGATAATGATGGGATCTCAGATTCTGGATCTGTCGGAGTGACTGCATAAACATGGTCTTGAACATTCTCAAGCTGCCTTAAATTAGCAGATAAAGCCCTTTGCAGTCCTTTTTGCCCATTACTAAAATTGATTCTAGTGACCAAGATCAAACAGATAATGGGGAGCAGTGGGTGCTTTCTGAGCTCATTATTTGACCACAATACTGCACTGTCAAATTTGCATAGCTGCAACCCTAGTTTTATGTTGCATATATTTTTACTTATTTATGTTTAATCTCATCTGTTTAGACTGTAAGGAATCGCCAGTGAAAGTTAATTGTTTCGTCGTCTGCCATCAGGTGTAGTATGAAGTCTGATCTGATTTGATTATTCACACCCATGAACTCAAACCTGTCTGCAAGATTTCCAACTGATGCGTTTTTAAACAGCAAAGTCTAATCAACAGATAAATATGAACTAAGGGGGCTTTGAAGTTCATCACACGGTCTCACCAAGGTGGGTATATGTGGATGACATCTCCAGGTGCAGGAATCAGCTGAGCTGCCGTCTCTCTGTTGAACAACACCAACATCCGAGTGGTTTCCTCGGAGACGGCGTTTCTTTCCTGGTGGCCGTCTCTGGGGGGCTGCTGGTGCTCGCAGTGCGCCAGTTGCATGCTGGACTCCTCATGGACCTCCAGCACCTCCAGCACCAGCACACCAGGCTGGTCCACTGGAGAGCAGAGCAACAAAAACACAGATGTTGAGAGTCTGTTAAGCGTCTGTGTACAGACTGTACTAAGACTCTAGCAGACTGCTGCTCTCTGTGGGACCCGTTATACGTTACGAGAATGATTCACTTTTAGAATCAGAACAATTTGCACTGCATAACAGGCTGAGTTGGAAATGAAACGCAGTAAATCCCCAGAGATGTCGGTGCAAATATTTGGAATTTCACCACAATGCTGAGTGTGCTTCAAGCCTGCACTGCAAGAGTGTAAAACGATAAACAGGAGGGGCAAATTGTGGCAAAGCCCTGCAGACATGCAGTAAATCAAACTAAGATAAGACAGCGATGCTTAAAATTGGTCTGTAAACTTGACAGCTCCAAGTAAAAGAAAAAAAGAAGACGGCATGAGAGGGTACCAGAACAACACTTCATTGTGTGGATATGCGATTGGCCAGGGGGAAGGGGAGGGGGCTTAATATAACGGTCATAAATCACAGAGATATTGCTACAAAGCAATTATTTTTTTAACATGCATCTGTCCAAACAGGACAAATACTGTACATGTTAACACTTATTTTCTGCTCTGAGAACGTGGGTTTCAAATGACAAAATCCCCAGAATAGCTGCATACTGTACTACATACCTCTACGTAGCATTCAATGCCTTTAAACTTTGACATTTTGCAATACTAAAACCACAAACTTTATGATTTTAATAGAACATTACAAAAAAAGTGCTCAGTTGATCATTTGAAGAGAAAGGATTCATGGGTTTTAAACAAGTTCTGAAGAGTGTGGCATCTGTAATCAACCTCTCAAAGTCAATATTTCTTTAAAACTACCTTTTTGCCATACGCCTCTTGCCAGCTTTGCACATCAAGATTTATATTTTTGCCCGTGATTCTTTGCAGAAGACCTCTAACCGAGTCAGATTGGATAGTGAACACCCATTTTCAAGTTTTGCTACAGATTCTCAATTGGATTGAGATCTCAACTTTGACAAGGTCATTTAAACACAAGATTATGATTTGATTAAACCATTCCATTGTTGCTTTCATTGTATATTTAGAGCTACTGTCCTGCTGTAAGGTGACATTTCACCCCAGACTAAGGAGTGCTGCAGCCTCCAGCAGCATTTCCTCCAGAACTGCCCTGGATTTACCCCCCATTCATTTCTTTACCTCAAACTCACCATGACTCTGAAGAAAAGCACCCCTACAGCATGATGCTGCTAGCACTATGCTTCACTGTGGAGATGCTATGCTCATTGCAACATGCAATGAGCATAGCACAGAGATGCTGTTTTAATGTCACACAAAGCACGTTTCAGTTTGGTCTCACTTAACCAAAGCCCCTTCGTTGCATCTCCTACATGGGTTGCAGCAAACCTTCTTCTAGCATCTCTGTATACAGATGAGGTCTATAAAGTGAACAACTAATAGCCGTTTTGTCAACAAATACTCTTATTGCCCAGCCTGTCAAGTTTAGAGGTCTTGGTAGGTTTGTTTTTCCATTTTGAGATGATGCATTGAACAGTACTTTGTAAGATATTTAAACTTGGAATATTGCTCTATAACGTCACTATGCTTTTAACTGTGTGTTTGCCGTCATAATGTGACAAAACGTCTAAACGCTTAGGGAGCATGGACACTACCTCAGCCTTTGTCTTACACAGAGAAGTAACACTTGATGACATAATATGCACGTGTGTGTATGCGGCACACAAGTACTTTACAGCAATTATAAACATGCATCCTCTATCAGCATGGACCAGCTGGAGAACATTGGTGTTATTGTTAAATACGAGTCAGGGAGGGAGTCAGATGAAACCGATCGAACTGCAAAAAACAAAAAAAAAGTGTTAGAACACATGCAGAAGTTTATATTCTAAATCCTGATGTTAGCTAAGTGACTTCAACTGTGTGAATGCTCGACACAAACAGATTAAATCAAATGATGATAATGCTTCGAAATGAGGTCAAGTGAGTGTAAACCAGCACATTCTTAATCCCCTGTTTAACCCCATGACTGCCCACAAACCTTAAGATGAATTTGTGGGGTGTTTCGTTGTTCCATAGTCAACTGTCACCTTTGAGTAAGCTTGTGTCCTAAAATGAGGAGGTACTTAAGAACCTGTTCAGTATGTTCATACTGGTGGTTTAGTACACCACGGAAAGGAAAAAGGAAAAAAAAAATGAACTAGGCAAGCAGTTTCCTGTCACCTACATTGTGAGTTCACAGCTTAGTGTCACAGTAATCAAACTGCAGCCAACACTTCCTTTAAGCGGCCCCTCCATACCAACACATGTTTGATGAAGGAAAAAGAAGAGCAGTTAACGAGAAAAAAAAACAACAACACCCGCTTAGAGATGGGTTTTATCCCACTCATAAATCAGTTCAGTGTTGAACTTAAACAGTGATTCAGTTACATACATGCGGAACATCCTGATGGGATCTACCTTACAGAGTAGGTCTCTGTGAGGCGGTTCACCTGTTGTGGCTGCTGCTACTGATGTGTCAGAGATGGACTTGTGCCTCCAGAAACTGATAGCTGACCTCTGCCTGCACTGAAGTCGGTTCAGCCTCTCTGCCAGACCTCCGCTGTGGAACAAACACACACACACACGGGGAGATGATGTAATGTGATAAACTCACACAGAACATATGACCTAACCAATGCTTGAGCAGATCTGTTTGTTTCAAAGAGAAATAAAAGCCTTTCTGATGCAGGCAACAAGCCTGCAGATAGCCATCTGTCAGATTGTTGGGCTTAAACGACATTTAGCACCCACATGATGCCACCAGGTGTCCCTTTCATCATCCCTTCTGCAGTGGAAACATTGCAATCAAAGTTTGACTGTCACCTGGCAGAGAGCAAATATGTCTCGCCTTTTGTTGAATTTGCTTGTTCCTATGATGAAGCAATACACTGTAGGAGTGTATACAGCAAATGGCTTCATTTAAGGAGGTGGTATATTTTTGTAGTTAATGTATTTATACATATTTAACATTTTCCTAATTCTTACAGGATAAAACCCTAAACTTTAGGGAATTTTATTAGCGATTGTTTAAGATAAATCAACACAAATTAGATTCCGATTGTGAAGTGGAAGAAAAAAAATGATGCATCATTTACCATTTTAATTACATATTACAAAATCAAAATTGTATCAAGCTCTCTTTACTTTCACACCCCTAAAAAATAAAAAAAATCTAGTCCAACCTACAAGCCTCTGAAGTCTTACTAGTAAATAAGTAATAATCGACAAAGTTGATCTTTGTACAAACCTCACAGGTTTGTACAAAAACATTAGTGAGCAATCAAGGAACATGGCAGACGGGTCAAAGAAAAACTTGTAAAGTAGTTTAAAGATACATTAGGTTATAAAACTGTATAACAAGCTTTGAATATTTTTCAGAGCTCTTTGCAAAAGAGTATGGCACAACTGTAAACCTACCAACACATGGCTGCTCACCTAAACTATAAGAGGCCCAAAGGAACTCTGGAGGAGACGCAGGACACACTTCTTAGGTGAAAGAAAAAGTAGACTGCTACTTTTCTAAAAAGAAGAATAATTGTCATAAATCTAGCTTTTTTTTTTTTTTAAAGAATTGTAAGCAGAAAGCCATTGTTGACTAAAGCAATAAAATAAAACTGACATTTTGTTGTATACCACAAGTCATGTAAATGACACAGCAAACCTGTGGTAGAAGGTGTTCTGCTTTGCTGAGACCACAGCTGATCTTTTTGGCCTAGAAGGAAAAAACGGATGCGAAGCACTGTGTATAAACTATGTCCAACATGACATACAGCTGTGGCAACACCGTGCTATGAGACAGGGAAGAGGTGTCAACTGATGGAGGGCAATCCTGGGTCAACAACACAAAATCACCTTTCTGTTAAAAACGCTCACCTTCCCGCAAAACGACGAACCTGGCCCGAAAATATATCCAAAGCTAAACGGGACGGTCTAGATCCGAGCATATTCATGTATCCAAACGGCTCTGTCAAAGTTCAAACTTAATTAAAATAAGAAACCGAAACTTAAAAACTGATATTCACAGAAGTCATTAATCAAATCTGAATGAGTTTGAGGTTTTATGTGCACGGATGAGCAAAGCTAATAGAGATGCATCCCAAAGACCTCGAGATGTAATGGCATCAAATGCACACCACTTTTTTAAAGACTTTTTTTTTTTTGCTTAAAAAAAACAACAATTACTTTTTTTTCCCACTTCACAATTATGCATTTTGAGTTAATTATATAAATCTCACAAATATACATTCAAGTTTGTGGCTATAATGTGTAAAATTCAACAACAACAAAAAAATTCCACTTCAGAAAAACTTTGACTTCTTGAAAATTATATTTATGTACTGCCTGAAATTGTGCCAGATCAATTTTCACATAAGACTTAAAACCTATCTTAGATTGTTCTGCACACATAAAAAAAAAACCCAACAAAATTCACACCTTTTAAACTTTCTTTTCTTTTTGGTAGAGTCTTCAGGGGTTTTGAACTGCCTGTCCATTGGTTTTTGAGGCGTCTGCAGCATTGCCTGCGCAGATCTCAGCCAGTCACGGACAGACTTTTTGCTGCCCTCTCCGGACTGGAGAGAAAAGACGTCGGAGTCCAGTTTGCTTGATGTCAGCGTGCAGCCAAGATCATGTCCATCAGACACATAACCTGAGATCTCTAGCTCTTTCATCTAAGAACAAAGTACAGGATGTGAAAATTTTAATGAGTCAGCATTAACAAAAAAATAAATAATGACATGAAGTTAAAAGGTGTTAATGACCTGACTCAGCTTTTAGTAAATTAACAAACACTGAAATGAGAGAATGTTCTAAAATAAAGAGCACGTCGATATGGTACACTGACTGATAAATTCACAAGATATGGTAACAAAACAAACTTTTTTTCTGCTGCATCACTGCTCGGTACACCTGAGGGAATCTGTTCACATGGAAAAATCCACAAGAACCTGAGTTCCTGTCATGTGCAGACAAGACCAGCATACCAGGCTATGTCAGCCAATCTGTTCTCTTATTTGAATCAACTTGACCCTGGTAGGCAAAATGCCAGCAGACGTCACACTCTAACCAGCCACAGGGAAAAAGGAACACTATGTTCCTGGCCTGGGCTCAAAAATGTTTTCGCCCAGCACTGAAGCATTGTAAGCGTACAGCGTAGCAAAGCCCCATCCACTTGCAAGCTGCTTCTCCCCTCCCCCCCCTCTCGAGAACAAACAGTAGTAAAACTACACTTGTAGTCTCGCTCTTGTTAGGATGGAATTGGAGGTTTTTGACCTCTTTGTGCGCAGGGCTTTAAAGAGTCAGAACGAGCAACACGCTTCATCTGGGAAGTGGCCTCACTCGTAAAATTCCCTTCACATGCAAAGTCGCCTGCCTGGCTCCGCCTGTCCACTTTCAGCGGCAAATACAAGAACACTGAGTCTGACAGGCGAGCTCTGACTGAGTCAGCCAGGCATTTATCAGGCGTAATAAACTTTTCCCTGTGTTGGGATCTTCCCGCTCCGTATCCTGCCGGATCCGGTTTGATTTACAGTTTTGAAGAGCACAAGAAGGTTTGTTTCTAAAGAACACGTCAACTTGTACATAATGCTGGAGAAAATCAAGTCAATATTTACCCAATCTAGAATAAACTGTTTTCATCAACTAATATCGCCTTCTTTAACTTGCTAACATTACTAAATGCGTAAACTTGAAAGCTTCCTCAATGATTCCATGTTCTAACCACAAACCTCCTGCAAGGCGATCTTAAATCTTTTTGACCCCATAAAACTGATAGCAGCAAATGAAAATTGTGACGAGAGGAAGTAGCTAAGGTCTGTGGGAGCGATGTTAATCTGTCAACAGGCTTCCTCTTAACATGCAACCTCTAAACGCAGACATTTCTGCACAACTTACTGACTATGTGTGAGTTTGTTTGTTTCCAGCAGACCCAAAAGTGGCTAATCTAGCAATCACTGTGACGGTATTTTTAAAAACTTAACTTGGCAAACCACAAAAATGCAGTACTTAATCCAAACGTTCCAAACCAAATACAAAGTTGGCCTAAAATTAATAAAAGATAAAACTGAGTGTTTGCTTGAACCTGAGCCCAAACCCTCTCCACTCCTTGTGCATTCTCTCCATGCCAGCCCTGCCTTTGACAAACATTTCCTGTGAATGATTTCTGAGAAAGACCAGTCAGTCTAAATCTTCAACTATACAGAGACAGAATATGGTAACAATTCAACTTTTTTTTTTCAAAATTCTATGCTTTTCAATTAGGTTTTAAGCAATTAAGGAAAGAGGAGAAAAGTCCAAAGTGACTTTAAGACATCAATAAAGACTGTCATCAAAAATATCAAGATGGATTTTTATAGTAGGACAAATAAAAAAAGAAACAAAATGCTATAATTGATACTAAGTGGGGGACACTTAATATTGCTGAAAATCTATTTTTGCAGTTGAGCAGCATAATGGTTACATTAAAACCATCAATATAAAGACAAATATTTTAATATTCAACCCTCAGATCAGTAAATGTTACTCCTTTCTTCTAGGAAATGGAAACTATTTTCCCATCATAGCTGCTTTTAATGTGTTCAACATCACAAAATGCCTTGCATTTAAGCCAGAGGGGGTTTTTTGCTACCTCAGCTGATAAACTTTGACAGAACATAACATAATTCCAGGCTGTCAACACTAAAGCTTTCATATGATCCAGGAAGAGTAAAAACTCCACCTAGTGGTATAACAGCTGAACATGCAATCACTAGTGAGGAAATCCATATGATAAAAAGACTTGAACTGAACCAAAACATCACAATTATTCTTTTACTCTGAAATATGAGCTCTTGTTAACCTTTAACTGTCAGTAAAGCTCAATGTAAACCTTCATGGCGTGTTATTAGCAAAAACTATGATGTAACTTCTCTCATTGGCAATGACATACTCAGTTAGCATCAGTATACAGTAGTAACCTAAATTTTACACGTCATGATGTTGTGGATGACACCCTGAATGAAATACCTAAACGAATATAAAGTAAACTTCTAGCTCCGTCTAGTGTCTCTTCACAAAATTACAACTTTAAAGAATAATCAGTTTGTGTTCAAACACTGAACTCTACTTTCTCTAAACTGGATTTAGTTGAACCTTTAAGGAAAACAGATTTCACCTTTCATACAATGTTAATTTTGAAGGTTATCTACAGAAGTACAGTAACCTCACATGTTCAGAATCGAGAGGACAAACATTTGTGCTTTTATCAGCAGAGTCCGACCCACAGTCTGAAATTTGCTGCCCGCTGTCCTTTTCATCATCTTCCTCGGACTGATCCAGATCGCTGTCTGTTTCTATAACAGGAAGATCATCTGAAGACAAACAGAAAGATTCAGCGCTTTTGAATGGTGCGAACAATATCTTAAAATCTTTATCAGTAAACACAGACACCTATGGTGTTATCAAGGAACAAAGGTCTATTCAGTAAGTAGGCTAGATAACTGAGAAAATTCAAGAAAACAACAGTGTTGGGTGCTACCTGCATTAAAAGATAATTTGGATTTAAATAAGCAGACAAGTATTTAATTAGGAAAATACATGTCTATGAATGCAATTAGCTTTTTAACCTTGCTTCGTGCAAAGACTATCTTTTTTTCTTAGCTAACTTTTTCATATGTCCTGTGGCAGTGATAATATGCCTCACATTTAGGCAAGTCAAATAATTGGTTGTCAAGACAAAAACAAATGACTGTTGAAACTACAATGACCAAGTTGAACTGTCCAACAGATCTTTTGATAATCTGGTTAAAGACAACAGAGGTCCACCATAGAAAGAAGAGCTACAAGTGTATTTTATGAGGATTTTATGTGACAAACCAACACAGTCAGAAATCATTTCAAAATTGAAGGTAGATAGTACAGTTATTAATTTTTTTTTTTTACAAGTAAAAATGTTAAACGTGTGCTGTGTAGTACGTGCGCATAGTTATCAATGTTAAGCCTTTTATATTTAGAGACTTTTTAGACAAAAAGCTGACAGACCAAAACTGAAATCGGCAGGTCAGTCATTTTAAAGACCGATGATCGGCCAAAAAACTGTAGTCAGTGCAGCCCTAGTTTTTATACTGAGATTACACACAGGTGGAACGCCTTTTACCCACTGTGTGACTCCTGACAAACTTTTAGAGTCAATACTGTGATCTTGGGTTGCTTCAGTTTGCCAGGTCAAGATAAAAAAAAAAAGGCCAAAAAAATAAGCGGCCCACTAATTTATTGCTGAATCAGCTTTCTTTTCTAAATTGCTTTTTGCCCCTCTGCCCCAAGATGATAATTTCAAGATTTATTAGGCCCAACATATTAAAATAATGGTTCAGCAAGCATTAGACATTCCTTTCACATATGGATTAGTTTAACCCATGATAATTAGTTTACCAGAGGTGGGCAAATCCCAGGCCTGGAGGGCCGGTCTCCTGCAACTTTTAGATGTAGCTCTACTTCAACACACCTGAGTCAAATAATGAGGTCGTTAGCAGGACTATGGAGAACTTGACCGCACTTAGGAGGTGATTCAGCTATTGGATTCAAGTGAGTTGGACCAGGGAGACATCTAAGAGTTGCAGGACACCGGCCCTCGAGGACCAGGATTGCCCACCCCTGGTTTAACCCGTGTAGTCTTCAGGAGACTACACAGGCTCCCAACATCGATGCTAAATTAAAAAAATATATATATTCCCACTGTTCCAATTAAGAAAAAGTGACACTTTATTTTGCCAACACAACCACATGCCATGTGGAAACTTTTTGTACGTGGGTGCTTGATAAAGCAACACTAATTGCCAAGACTTCCTAACAGGTTTGTTGCTCATTTTGTTTGAGGAATAAGGTGTTTCAAAAGGGGAGTATACATAGTATACACAGTTGTACATGAGAATATTTATTCCAACAGAGATTGTTTTATGGGCAAAATTCACTCAGAGAGAGGACTGTAAAAACACATCTCACTTTCATGTCTCCCTTGTCTAAAACACGATCAAAAAAATTAATTTAAAAAATCTGTTTTAAAGATACTATGTTAAACATGTTTAAAATGCCTCAACTCAATTGGTCTGGGCAGATATTATTCTTTACCTTTCTCATTAGTGAGCACGCTCAGAGCAGTGGTGTAAGACTGAATCAGAGCATTAGGTCTTCTTGGCATTAGAGGTCGCGGCCTCTGTTGCAAAGCAACTTTGGACTTACGCTGCACCTGACTCTCATCATCAGACGATTCAGTTTCACTGGAACTCCAGGCGATATCCACCGGGTCCTCATCATGGCTGGGAGCACTGCTCTGCACTGCGAAACCAAAAACATAAAGAAGCAAATGATGTCAGGACTTAAACTGTTAAACAAGCAGACATGCAAAAAAAAAATTAAATAAAATGAATAAATAAAAAAGCAGCAAACATGCTGGAAAAGAGCTAAAAAAACAACATTAAATCCATTCAAACTGACAGCAGTATAATAGTCTCAGGAGGACTCCAATATTTACACTAAGAAAAATAGCCAGAAAGCTATTTTTCAAAATGTATGTAGATAAGCCTTAAGCAGTTCCGGAAAGAAATACTGACTGGAAATAGCTTAAAAAAAAAAAAGGTTGCAGGGAAAGAAGTTTCGTTTTGGGTGTTTTTTGTTGTATCTGGCTTACTTAGCATTGAATTACAGAGCCTCTGTCAGAAATCACACTGTAGAATACAGAAATTAAACAAAAATGTCTATTTCTCCTAATATTACCTAAAGCAGGAGTCTGAACCAACTTCCTTTTGACAGACAGCTTTTTTCTTGACTGAAGATTCTGCAACAAAAGCAAAAACTATTACAACCACCAGGATAATCAGAGATGTACAGTGTAGGTACATTATAGACAAAAGCTTTGTCACCGGGGTGCCCAAAAAACTGTCCCCGCATGTTGCCCAACTTCTGGAGGATAGAAGTGATGTAGTTTCCCTCTCCCTTTTTTGAGGACCACTTTCAACAGCATCCGCCGGAAACAAAAGACACTTTATGTCTTTGGAGAGCCTTTTACGCTGACAAAGAGATGAAAAGAGTAGTTAGCAATACAGATTTTCTTTAATTTAACTTAAACAGTGTAGAAGGTAAATCATCTGAGTTTAATTAATAACTAAAACTCTGCTCAGGTCACTACATGGCGGGTAGGTAAACGCCTGTCAGAAGTCTTAAGAAGCCGGCCGGATAACATGGGTTGCTAAAGCAAGTGAAGTTTAGCGTAACTCTGCTAACAAGCTAGTTAGCAGCCTTCTTACCTTCCTGGAAGACATGGAAACAAAAACATGCAAACTTCCAACTTAGTAATGTTTTCGCTATGGGTGTCTTTAAACAATAAGGTTGTTTAACTCGTTTCTAGCAAGTTCCCGATGTTTGTAGCCGGACAGGTGTGCAAAGAAAGCGAACTGACAGAACTACTGGTGGAGTTAGCTCAACAGCAGTAGATATGCTTCATTTTTTAGCAGCGCGTCCCGGAGGCGGGCGGGCTGTCCATGTGAGGCAGTTGCACAACCACGTCCTAGTTGGTCACAAAATCCCCTTACTGTGCCAAGTTAAGGGCTTTCATTAATTCATTTCTGGACACTGGAAAATAACAAGTCTACCTTTTGTCATCAATATAAGTCAGATGTTATATGTCTCTACTCTACGTATGTACTTTAGTTTCGCTAAACTGCCACTCCATAAAACAGGAGGACGTAAACGCAACACTTTTATGACTATTGGCAGATTTTCTTCAATTTATTTTAATTAACTCTGTGGGAACCCTGCAAACATAACACATTAAGTCCACGTTTTGCTCCTTATGCTTATTGTTTTTCTTGCTTGAATTGATGTTTTTACAAGTTGATTTCTAAAAATCTTGTGACTCTTGTTCAACCCCATTTTGCTACAGTTCTAAAACAGCTTCAGAGACTGAACGTTTTGGGCATTCTCATGAGATTTTAAGCCTTGCCTTAATTTCTCAAATGGGTTTCAGTCTTGGCATTTTAAAAATACGACTATGCTTTTATATAAAACATTCAATTTAAGCTATAACTTTGCCGAGTACTTAGCTCCACCCACCTTCCCTGTCCACGTTGAAGAAAAACCTTCCCACCTCTATTTTACACTGCGGATGATAAATGTAGGATGATGTGAAGAAAACAGTTCAGTACTCCATCAAACAAATAAATTAAGTTATTTCAGTTGTGAGTCACTGTTCATTTATAGTTACAGGACACGTCTTCTGTGGACTCAAAATGTAATTTTATTACAGCACATCCACTCGAATCGTAATATCTTTCAAACAGCAAGTTAAACATACAAAAGCTCACTTGACATGTCTGGGTGTTTTTTTTATTAAATATGTAAAAAGCAGGTCAAGTTATTCACAAATGAAATGCAAACATGCAACACATTTTTGGGGGAATGCATAAGGAATGGGACATGGAAGAAAAAAAAACATTTACCATTCATTAACTATTGACAGTACATGTTTACATTCCTTTTTCATTTACACAATATTATATAACTAAAGCATTGTGGTGCGCTGTTCAGCTCAATATTTTGCAAATGCAATATTAAGAAAGGGTACACAATGTACTTACTGGAATATTATGAGGCAACCTGCTCAGCGAACCGACTCATCTCTCTAAGACCTGTGGTTTTAAAAAAGAAAAGCTCTAAAAATACAAACAGAGTGCTGAGATTGAGAACCTAAAAAAGGCTGCTTTATCATAAGACTAGTCAAGTCTAGCTGTTCTGCTCCAATAACACATTGTTCGACACACTGATTATCTGAAAACTTGTAATTGGGAGGACAGCTGTGAAATAGTCACGAGTTGCCATTTTACTACATTTTATTCATAACTCCGTAACAGGATAGTCCTCCCTTCACGAGGATGCAATGCAGATTTTTGCTCTATTTCTAAGGCTTAATAATAATAATCATAATAATAATAATAATAAATACGGTGAGGATCTATGGACAGATTGTCCAGAACAGAGTCAATGTCAGTGCAACACATGGGAGGAGGTTAAATAAGAGCTACTATGGGCCCTTCCAGGGCTTTGCTTATTGCATTCTTGTGGTTAATATTGATATGCAGAATGACACAGAAATAATAATAATAAAAAAAAAACAATAATAAAAGTGTAGAGTTTAACACTTGCAATGACAGGTTAAGGTTACCTGCCTAAACTTCAGCATTTTATCACATCTACTGCAGGAGTCAAAACTACTTTCCACCCACACAGTCTGTGAAAACGTCTGTGATGGTCTGAGCTTGTCTGCTAGTGGAGGTCATGGGCACAAACCTGCCACAGCAGTTCACCAAAGAGTCACAAAAACACCAAATAGTGAGCAAAGATACAAAAAAAAAAAAAAAAACCCTGTGATGGTATTTTTTAATCCAGAAGGTTGCTTCATGTGCTCATTCTTGGAGAAAACAAAAAAAAATAAAAAAAATAAAATAAAAACAGTGAGGAGAAATTCAAAATCCTTGACAGTTCTCACATAATAAAAAGAGGAGTTTTAACTGCGGTGAGGGATGCTGGCAGTCAGTATTCATCTTGTTCTTCCTGCGGATCTTGTGATGTCGCCTCGTGGGCTTGCTGGTCCGCTTCCTGCCCGTCACCCTCAGCCAGATCCCCTCGGTCCTAAAAATAAAAAATAAAAAAAAAAGACGCTGAAGCCGAGTGTCGGTTTAAGGCAAGCTCATGTGATCATAAACGCATACATAGACTTCCTATCTCGTCCAAATGGACAATAATTTTCACCAGATTTCTTAACTATTAAGATGGACTTGAATCTACAAACTAGAAGTTTTGCTTTAAGAACATTTTAAGAATGTAGGTAAGGTTTAACCTAAATTTGAAGCTGTCTAGCATCCAAAAAGTAGTTAAGTGTCCTGGTTTTGATTTCTGAATGAGTTTATGTTTATAGTCAGTAAGTAAAAAAATAAAATGTTGTTGGTTATGTGACTGGTTAAATCAAAAAATAATAATGTTAATTACATATTTAAAAAAAAATAAAAACAACCACATGTACTGCAATTTTTGCCCTTTAAAAGCTGAAGATGAAAAACCAAAGTGTGGAAAATTAAAAAAACTAAATTTTCCTTCATCCATGCTTTCCCAGCTCAGAAAAACATCCAAAATATAATTCCATATTTTCCCAGACTTTTCAAGGCTGTGTTTGAACTCTGACACCACCTACTCACAACAAACAGCCCCTAGAGACATCAAAACAGGAGAAAAAAATGTGCCCATGTAAGAGAAAAAGAAATTCTGGAAATTGAAGCTGACCTGTTCGTCCGAAGCATAAAGCACCTCCATTAGCCGATCGACAAACGGGCTGTTTTCTTCACCCTGTTCCTGGCACAGCATCTCCACTTCCCGCAGCTTGCTGAAGTAGTAGTCCCGCTCCTTTTCAACCCCTTCCAGTGCCAACTTTAATGTGTTCACCTGAAAACAAAAACAGAACTGTTGAAGGAAATGTTTTAATGAGGAAGCAAAAACAAAAACAGAAGTGACAAGACAAACTGAGAAGAGAAAGCTGTTTCCAAAACAACCAAATGTCCAAATCTTCATCTTGGAACATAGTAAAAAAAAAGAGAAAAAAAAGAATAATATAATAATTGAATAAAATATTTATCTGCTCAAATCAACATGAAGAACATCCTCACAGTGGTATGAGGCAAGGCTTAGCCAAATCTCAGAGGAGATAAAGCTCTTGATGTGAGACTGGAGAACAAAGATGTCCTATTTTTGGCACCAACTGAAATTGCATAAGCTTTCAAATTCTATTCCTATATATTAATTTAGGACTTGGGTGGATTTAGTTAATATAGGGAATGATTAAACACCAGAAAAGTCAAAACTCTCCATTTTTGCATCCCAGCAAACTCTGCTTCATTATTCTTTTAGAGCAGCTTCCTCCATGTGTGGAAACAATAAATACTGCACAGCCTAATTTTATGACAAACTGGGATAGTGAACGTAAACAAACCAAAATTGGGAGTGTGAGCGAACGCCCACCTACCTGCTCAGTAAGATGAGTGACCTGCACTTCCAGTTCTTTCTCCCCTTTGGCAGGAGTCGATACAGTTGCAGGTATCTTTTTGGCTGAAGAGGGTCTGGATGTTGGCGTTGAGACCTTGGGAGTAGCAGAGCTCAACCTTGAAGCTCCTGTAGCACATCAACAGGCGTTTGTAACATTGACAGAAAATCAGAAAAAGTCCATTTTGATTTAAATCACTGAAGTTCAAACAGTTTCCAGTCACTGTCAGACACAAACGTTTCAAAACTCAAAAGGTTTCAGTACAGACAGGGATGCTGATCAGAGTGGATGGTGGAGTTGAGTCAAGTCGACTAAACTTGAACAATTATTCATTTCCTTTCATCTCAGCTGAAGCTCACCTGCCGTGGGGGAGCTGGCTGCGTGGTGAGACTTCTTTGGCAGGTTGAAGATTTGCTCACCAGGATCAGGCGGTGGAATGGCATCCTGACCCTGCCTGGCTTCCACCGGGTCGTACTCTTTACCGTCATAGTTGGCATCAAAGAACTTCTTAAACCACTGGATGAAATCCAGGTTGTCCTGAAATCTGCCTTTGACAAGTTTCTCCACTGGAATAATCTGAGAAGTAGATGTTGAAAGTTAAGCGTGTGTTAGAATGAGAAGGCGCGTGATCTGAATAAAGCCGCATTTGGGAGACCCACCTTGTCCACGTTCATCCTTTTGAAGGAGGCCTGCAGGAGTTTGAAATTGTGAATGTATTCATGCTCCAATTTAGCTTGAAATTTGACCTTTTTAAGACTGATGCAGCCAGGGAAGAGCAGATCCATGAACTGGCAATAAGCAGCCCCTGGAGAAGGGAGAACAATGCACAATTCTGTAAATTCTAATACTACAAGTCAAATTACAGAATTTTTTTTTTATGCCATCTACTTGGGAAAAAAATGAGGGGATCCCACACAATGTAGGCCAAATCTAAGCTGAGCCTAATTAGGAAGCACATAAGAAGTAATCAACCAATTAGTCTCCACCTGAAGAAAAGGGTTAGAGTGTATGCGTGTGCATGTGCGTGTGCGAGTGTGTTTGTGAAGGAAGTGACTGATTGAAATTGGATTACTCGGCCACAGCGGGACAAGGCAGCGGGCTTCAGGTTTATTTTTAGACAACTCTCGGCAAGAAAGAGGTGAGCATGTTCCCACAGGTTGCTCTAGAACTGCTTTCTTAAACAGAAAAGGATTTAGAGCCCTCCATGCATTACAAAGCAAAGATGCAATCTGCAAAACATTCTTCCCGTATCAAACGGCGCCTCGGACGCTGCCTGTTCGTACCTGACGAGAGCTGCTCCACTTTTGTGTAGTTTAGGCAGAGAATATCGTTAACCCAGGCAATGATGTCATGCCTGCTCATAGTCTCCTGGGTTATTGAGGTAGAATATACGTTGACCGCCATCCCCCAGCTGCAACAGAAAGGAGAAAAACGTTAACTAACAAATGCAGTGTGACGAGTTTCTACTTCCCCCTGTTCAAAATCTTTTTAGAAAATAATGACTTGATAAGCCTGTGATTATTAGCTTAAAATGACATTAATAATCTGTATCAATATGTGAAGTTGTCACTTAGTCTGCGAGAGAGTTTTTAATCCCCTGATGCTTTGATGTGACAAGAAACTCCAGGCTAATTTTTAGGACCTCAGCAATGGGCCGGTTGCCAAAGCAACACTTTCAAACCCCCAAATATCCTTACTGATGCCTCTCCTGCAGTGTCAAGTTTTTAATGAGACGTCAGAAAAATAATACGAGTTTTCTCCAAATTCATGGAGGTCAGAGTTGCGCAGCTCTATCCCTCTCCCACTTGTTGCTGTACATTACTTGTCAACCGGCTTTTTCTTCTCCATGCGTAAAGAGACCATTTTGGGTATGTGATAACAACTGAAAAGGTTAGTGTCAAAATAAAAACATGTTTAAAAAAGACTACTACTCATTAACTTTGCTAATTAAATAAAAGCTCTTGTCGACTCATTAAGCATCACATCACTGTAAAAATCCTAATTTCAATAATCTTTCATTTATCAATGCAGGTGCCATTACAATAAATTCAGCCAGGTTAAGAATGGTACATTGCATATCCTGAGATTTCTAAAGCTATTAACTGAAAATGCACAGAAAAGGTCCTCTTCTAGGAATCAAGGTAAACAGAAGTTCTAGAAATCTGTTGCCAGTAGCAGACACATCTGCTAGTATCACTCCATTGTTTTTTTTATTTTGTTGTTGTTTTTACATGAGATTAAATTGTAATATTCCAAATCTGGTTGCCAAATCTACTAATTGGGGCCACTTGTAACTACAGATTAAAAGGTTACAACGAACCATCAACATATCTGCAAACTAAAACTTTGAGCCTTAATCTACAGATGAGGCAGTTAAACAAACTGTCCGAATGATGCCCAATCAGTGTTCAGAAATTCAGCAGGTAGTTCAACAACCAAGGAATGTGCTTTGATCAGCTGAACTATGGATGAGTTACAAAAGTGGCTTTGAAAGAGCTCCAGTGGTTCTACATGTCCAAATGGAATTATAAAAATCTATTCTAGTGCTGTAATGATATTGCTCAGTCTGTTTCAAAGACTAATTTATAACATCAATCACACAAAAGTGTTGAATTGGGTTTTATAGGAGCTAGAGAGACAATTTGTTAATTCTGACGGAAAAACAACATTGCAAGCGGTTCATCAAATTCACATATAAATATGAGCAACCGCTCACACTGGGAATTTTTCCTATCAGCTTGTGTGTGTGTTAAAAATAGGGAATGGCAATATCACAGTAATATACAATCTCATCCAATAAATTAGAACATTATTGAAAATTTTCTTTATTTCAAAAAGATGGCTCACTAAGAGAAAAAAAAATATTTCACCGCAGACTGATGTTTTCAAGCCTTTATTTCTGGCAATTATGTTGACTTTCCACTTATAGATATTAAAAACGATATTTAAGATTAGAATATTACATCAAGATAATACAAAAATATATGGGGCTTGATACTTAACATGTTATTCTATGGCAAACTTTTACATTTTGAGGTGTGGGAAAAAATAGTGAGTTACAATCTATCTGTCTCTCTCTCTCTCTATATATATATATATATATATATATATATATATATATATATATTTTTTTTTTAATCTGGGTGTTATGAATGAATAAACTGTACCATGACCTGCCAGACTGTCAGTGATGCTGAGGGATTCAGCTCTCTAATTTTGGCATGTACATGTGAAATCATTGTTTTAATTTACAATAAACATTTTATTGCTTAAACAGTTGAGTGATCCAAAAGTAGAAAAATAATTATTTGGTTTTGAGGCAGAACTTGGAACATTCAGATCAGAAGTATGCAAATATTAGGGATAAGAAATTAGCCACACACATAAAAAAGATAAATAAATAAAAATCTGGTTTATACCTACCCTAATTGCAAAAAGCCTGTTTTGTAAATTCACTGTACTCCAACTATAGATTGTTGTGCTTTTAGTCCCCTGCCAACAAGATTTTGTGTTTCACAAGATCAGTCATCTCTATTTTGCAAATGAGGTTTGATCTTTTTTTTTTCCCAAAAAAAAAAAATCCGTGCAAGGATACCATTTCATGCAGCGAGAAGACAGAACCATTAACACAATCCTCTGATCGTGAAACAGCGCGTAATAACATATTAATACAGTTAATAATCATTCTCCACACGCAGAGAACAAGATGCACGGCATAATATTAAACTGTGGATGAGGAGAGGAGGCTCCTCTCAGTGATTCTCTGAAGCCGAAGGCAGGAAGGAAACTGGGCCAGCCCATGTCATGTCAACAAAGCGGATGTATGCGTTGCTGTTAGCATGCTTTGTTAGCCTTGCGGGGCTAACCAGAACTGGACTGATGCCTGAATCTTAACGCGGCTGCAGTCATCTCCTTTATATGTGACTGCATACGTTAATTAGAAACACCAAATGCCCTTTTATCACAGCAGCAGAGACCGATCGTCCGCAGCAGACTTGTCATGTCACGATGGGAATGTTCTAGCAGCGGCTTCTCGCAGGGTAGCCGCTTGATTCAAAAGACACTCCGTGTCAATCCTCCCGATGAAAAATGAATAAAAATGTTCTTGTCCCCATGCACACTGAGCCACTTAACCATCCGTTGCATCCTGCAACGATATTGGCATATGTAACGTGGCAGGAATCTGTGGTTTTAGGGTGATTTTAGAGGGATTTTGCGCCACAGTCCCATTCTGAGCTAACAGGATTTGACAATCGGAGGAGGAAAAACATAACGGATCGCTGCAAAGCAAGAAGGGACGCCGCCGAGGAGGAGGAGGAGGAGGCCAGAACATAACATGCGTTTCAGGTTTTGCAACAGTGCGTGTCTTTTTATGACCTTTTTTCCCCCCCATCGTAACATGACATAAAAGCGGCATTACACTGGTTTACCTGTAGGCGCGCTCTCCCCGCACAGTATTTTTCCTGTAAGGAATGATGTTGGTTCCGTTGTCCTGGACGATGTCGTTGTTATTCTCTCCATTTGGGGAAAGGGCTTGGGTGGGACCGGGCATTTGGGTTTCTAAAATGTTGAACAGATACTCTGTTCTTGCTCTCTGGTCGGGTGGAGAGGAAAAAAAAAAAGGACACCAGGAACGATGCAAAAAGCTATGAAAGCGGCGCACCTCCAAAGCTCCCCTGCTTCTGTCTGCTTATTCCTCACAAATCTCTGCCCTGATGATGACGGCGTCGCAACCTGCACCACGTGACCAATGGGGCTGGTTGCTATGTCAGTGCACCACTCTGTGTTGACAACTAGCTATAAAGAAGTTTTCAAAACTGATTTGTTGCTTATGTTGATGACTTGCCAAATAAGGGACATCTAAAACATTGAAATTTTGTGAAAAAATTATCATCAGTAAATGCTTCAAAATAATATTAGTACTAATTACCCAGCTTATATCAGGTTGTTGTGGTATCCTACAAAGAAATCAGCATAATTGCGCAATAAGCACATTCACTGAAAAATGACAACTAAATTTAGTGGGTGTTAATTAAATATTTTGTAATAAAACAACCTCTTTTGTTCTCTAGCAGCAGCTGATACAATACTTGACTTAAAAACAACCTTTCAGATCAGGTTAGGCATTTCAGTGAAACTGATATACCGTATTTAATCAGGGTTAGACCAGTAATCTATACTGATCCATAGTCGTGGCAACCGGCATGTTGAGAAAAGCCAGCAAAAATATTGCTTTAAAAGAAAGATTTACATGAGAATGAGTTAAGTGTTTTAGGTTCCATAGTCATGGCTGATTGTTTGTAGTGATATTGGATATTTGCATCTATTCAGACTAAGTTACATAATTGTTACAATGTCACTAATAATGTACAATTGTGTACATTCTACATTCTGATTCCTGCGGTGAAAATCAGCACACATCTACAATGCATGTTCGTTTGAATTTCTCATTTTGAAGTGTGACTAATGGAAACGTGCTTCTGCGTCATATTTATATCTCATGGAAAAAAGGAAGTAAAGGATTACCAGATAATTGCTCCTCAACACTCTGATTAACCTAAAAAGTCTATATTATGATAAATAATTTCAGTTGCATTTATTTTATAGATATTATTGTCAGTGCCACCAAAAGTGTCACGAATGATTTTATTAATCAAATCTTTAAATATTTCATATTTAAAACAACTCTACCGGTGGTGCCAATAAATATCAACAGTCTGTAGTTGAAACAACATCTAACTACTGTAAATGAGAAACATAAAACTGTCTCATTTATAAGCATGAAAGTAGTAATTATTCTGAAAAAGCAACTAACTATAGAAACAATTTCACTTTAGATTTATAAGTCAATTCAACAAAAAGTATCTAGCTGCAACATAGATTCACATTTTGTGCCACCGTTTGTTTGGGTTGCCATATCTGGTGTAATCGCACTGCTTTTGTGTTGTTATTTCCATGTAACAACTGAGAGGGACAAATGATGTTTGTCTTTCAGAAAAACTAATAGTGAAATTTGTGAAAATGATAAGAAGCTTATCATAGAGTCTCAACACAACTTACTGTCATACTACAGAGAAAATGAAAACTGTCTATCAGACTAGTATGGCTATAGTAGCCAGACATATGAGGCACAGACAGTACATATGGATCATGAACAATTTCATTGACTTCCTCAGACAAATAATGAAGATCTATGTGACCACTGCAGCTCCAAGCTACAAGACCTTTGTTTTTGTTTTCTTTTATTTTCTTTTTGTGCAGGACACAAGCATTTCAAGCTGCTAATACTCCAACAAAACCCATGAAGTACAGAACTTTTGCTTATTTGTTTTTACTGCCTTAGTTGTTGTTGCTTTGCCATTTCTTCAAGAGCCTCCATAAGATCTTGAGATCAATACAACAATCCATCAAACATCACCCTCAGTTTAAAGGTCAACTGATACAAAAACCAAAAGCTCTTTACCCATCTTTTTTTTCCTGCCTTCATTTGACAGATCCACATGCTGGCTTCATTATCAGATATGTAACCATTTAAAAGTACCGTGTCTTATTTAAATAAATTCAAATGCTAAAAAATTTAACTTGGTGTGTTTTTTGTTTTGCTTGTCATATTAGATTTAACACACCATTAAATACATGTAATTGCTGTTCACTTGTTTCAATTGCAAACCCAGACCTGAATAGTTAAAACTCCAGCGCCCCCATCAGGTTATGGTTAGTAAGCCAATAGTTCTTCAACACAGCAGCTGACAAATATAACCCTGGAAAAGACGACCAAGACTGGTTTCCCAATTCAGCAAATTAATCTTAAAAAAGATGAATTAGCTAATTTTTTTAACCTTTTTTTTAAATTCAGCACTCTGTGGTTAACTATTCTGAGCGAAAGTATTTTTCTTTACTTTGAATAAATCTGGAAAGCATTTTTCACTTAATATATTATGAAGCAGCATTTGTACATCTTTCTCTTTGTAGGTGTACATTCCAGATTCGGATTAGACTTAGATAAACATGTTGTCAACAACTGTACTGTTTGGTTTTGCTGCTGTTTAACTGAAGTGAATTACCCAGCTTTAGCCAGTGGATCACATGCCAAATGTTTTTTACGTTATTAATTCATCATCATTGAAATCTGCAATTTCACTCTATGAAGTGAATAATTTAAGTATTTATTTTTCTTTTTGCAGAATAATTCAACCTCAGTTAGACTGGGTGGAGAATGACTGATTTGCTACAGACTCTAAATAAGACTTTGACTAGGCCAACCTAAAACATCAACATGCTTTGACCTTAACCTTTCCTTTGTAGCTCTGGTTGTATCGTTTATGGTCGTTATCCTGCTCAAAGGTGAACCTTCGCTGCAATCTCAAATCCAGGATTACTCTGCATTCAGCTCCACTCATCTTCCAATCCACTCTGTTCAAGGTGTGTTCAGGATAATGTACTGTCAGCTCTTTGACACACAACACATTTTGGATGTAGCCTAAAAAGTTAAATTTTGGTCTCATCTGACCAGACCATCTTCTTCCTCAAAGTCTATATTTGTGGCAACTTTTGCTCGTCCTGTTGACAGATTCTCACAGCTGATCTGTGGATCTCTGCAACTTCTCAAGAGATACCACAAGCTGCTTCTCGGAATAATTGTCTCCTTATCAGGCCTGTCAGTTTTAGACGGCTGTTAGGATCCTGTCGGGTTGGCAGTAGAGTCATGATGAACTGAACAGAGCTCCTTGAGATGGTCAACTCTTGAAATATTGCTTTACAACCAAACCCTGCTTTAAACCTCTCTACATCTTGATTTCTGGCTTCTCTGGTGTGTTATTTGATTTTCATTGTGATGTTTGTCCTCTAATGTGAAGCAACTACAATAACCTACAAAGCCTTTACAGAGCAGCTCTGTATCCCGTTGAAATTACACACAGTTGGACTCAATGTAATTAATAGGTCATTTCTGAAACCAATTTGCAACACTGGATTTCTTTCAGATGTGTCAGATTAAAGAGGGCTGAAAACTACAGTCTAAAAAACTACTTTTCATTCCATTCCATTCGTTATGTTCTACTTTGGGCCGGTCCATCACGTGAAATCTCAATAAAAGTCGCTGCAGTTTGTGGCTGAAACTTAACTAAGTGTGAAAAGCTTCAAAGGACATAAATACTTCTGCAAGCAACGCAATATAGTTCTCCAGAAGCTCAGATAGCAAACAATGCTAAGAGCCTGGCTAATGCTTTTCTGTTTATGTTGCAAGCTGTCAATTTAGATTTAGATTGTAACAGATTGGTGGTGCTCAGTTCAAGGCTGATGCTTTACAGTAACCATTAGGGTTGTATGTTATGCTGATGCAAATCAATCATCACTGAGTTCTGTATTGCATGAGCTAACTTCAGTCTGAGCTTTATCTTACACAGTAAAATCATAGGCAAATATGCCTCCTAGTCGGAGTGGATTTGAGTGCAAGGCACTCTTCAAGCAACAGAGTAGGGGGGGTGCAGATGTGTTGGCTAGTTTGTTCACAGTAGGGGAGTTCACATCTGGGGAATTTAAAAAAAAAAAATCAATGTAAAGCTAAGGAGGATTCCAAAACTTCTCAAACCCGTTAAATCTTTCCGTTTCTGCTAATAACATACATTCCGCTATTGTTAAATTAGCAATAGGATAACCCTGCTAATTTGCAGATTTTAAAGCAAACGTGTCACCGACCAGCTAAAATCAGTCTGTTGAATGAAGCTAACTCAATTTACTGTAGCAAAATAGCGATGTTTGGAAAAGCCTAAAATAATTCGAGTGGAAGAGCGATGGTTTATACTTACGCCAAAGATAATTTCAAGAGATAGCGGGACATTTTGTTCAACTAACAACCAAGTTACTGTATGCTAATGTTGCCTTCACTGTCAAACCAGTGACAAGTCGACATATGCTCTGACCCTCTCCAACATCACCACAAGCACCAGCTACTACCTCGTATAACCACGTTGTGGATACAAAAAATCCGTCTCACTCTGCGAATCAAAACGAATCACAGATTTAAAAAAAATTCAACATAGCAAATCTTACTCACCTCTTAACTCCGATCCACAGATTACAATGTGTTAAAAAAGAAAGCAGTTTTCCGGCTGAGCAGCCCCACCCTCAAACGCTCGTAAAATGAAGAACGTAGAGCTGGAAACTGATTGGTTAGTGTTTCATCGGCGTCACAGTTGATTGGTCCGTAGATAACATCTGTTGTTATAATGGCCAATGGCGTCCTCATGCGTTGGTCATTCTCAACGTACGGCATGTCCGTCTTCTCGCTTTCTCATATATTGAAAAATATTTTTATATAAATATTTGCTAAAAAGAAAAAGTTTACAAAAAACACTTTAAAATAAATACTTTTTAATTTATAAAGCAAAGCAGATTAAAGACCTAAGTTGCACTAAACCACTGTACAGGGCAAAAGGTCTGAGCTAATTAAGTGTTAAACAGCGACCGATAAATAATGTTCTAACTTATGAGTCATAAGTTATGACTTAAATATTATGAAGAATTTTAATTAGATTTTTTTATTCAAATGCGTAATATTTAAAATGTTTAAATGAACAAAGTTTATTTGTTTAAAGCCAAATATGAACACAGCACCTTCATATAAAACTACTAAAAAACAATCACACATCTCAAACAAAATAAATAAAATTAGAAGTATATCTAGCTATTATAAAGTTCTATCTAAATTATATTATTATTATTATTATTATGGTTATTATTACATCACATAATAGCAATATATTTTATGTTATTCAGAGAAGAAATATGAAGCGTTCAGTACAGTTGTCAAAAAATTATTAACATCCATTTGAGGAAAAGTGACCGGATCATAAAGGTAATTTAATCAAAGAAATTTGCACAAAACATATATTTTTAATATCTGCGAGTTTAGACCTTACCGTGACCAGTGAAAAACACTGAAATAGGTCCCAACCAGGTTTAGTGTTTTTATTTATCTTTTTTTATTAACTTTTGATGATTGAAATCTTCTATATATATTTTTTAAATGGACCGGTCATGAAAAACTAACTTTATTTAAAAAAAATGCAACTGCTTTTCTACAGTGCAGGGCCCAGTGTAGTGCATTATAACTATTTTAAGGAAGTCATTGCAACGCATAAAAGTTATACTTTGAGTTAAAGAGAGAGAGAAAAAACTACTGTAAAAGAATTGGCCATTGAAACAACTGCACTTCTCCCATGTCAGCATTGGATGGCAGTATTGCACTTGAGTGTGGACAAAGAAAGCTTTAAAAGGAACTGTTATGGCTGATTTACAACTGACAAAGTGGAGACTACGTGGAAAGGTTAAACAATGATCACACAATGAGAAAGATAACGAAGTAATAGGGATAAGTACTTGTTGAGGGCAAAAAAAAAAAGAATATAAGCTAACAGTATTCACTTCTGTAAAAACTGCAAATGGGAAATGTGATAAGGCCAAAAATGTTAATTGTACATTTTATTACTGCCCAAGTCATGAAGATAACTACTCAGTATATTCACAGAGCTATGAGATTCTGTTTCAGATGACTGCATTTATGTTTCCTCCCATGGTGAGTCTTGGTGATGAATTATAGACAATAGGTTGAGGGTAGCCAACGGTGCATTTATGACGGATAATAAATGTGCAGAGTCAAACCGAGCCAATTGAAGTGTGCCATTCTGAAATGGAAAAGGAGAAAGGAGAGTTCATAGGCAAAAATTTTGATATTATGTCAACACTTTATTATGCATCACCACCATGCAAAAATCACTGCTATGAACTTGCTTGAAAGTTAAAAGAAAAAGAAAAAAAAAATCAAGATAGATATATTTCACACATTTATGGTTTTAAATGGGCTTGCCATTTTTCCTAAGGTGGCAGGGCAAAGATTTTTACATGCACACTAACAAAGACTGTGTTGGTGTGCAAGCCACATGGAGGTTTGTAGGAGTAATGACATTGACACAGAGAAAAGGAGTAATCTATGATTAATACTTGGCTAAATTCTTTAATTTTTCTGCCTCTTGTAGCATCTTCATCTACAGTGCAATTCTCTGTGAAAACACCAACTTTTATAAGATTCTTTTCTACAAACTGGTTTGGATTGCTTCATTGATTTGTGCTGGTACAACTGACACCTTTAAGTGTTTGTTTTGACAAGGTACTATGTCACATTGAGAGCTGTGCATGTGCAGCTCTCAGTCAACTGACTGAGTTTTCTAAAGCTTCCGAAACCCAACTAATACCAACCATATTAGTTGGTATTAGCTTAAATCTCTAGCAAGTTGAAGGGGAGAAAATGTGGATGAAGGGCAGCAGATGATTTGGTAAACAAATGGCTTGGGATTTTTCAGATCTCATGCTGGGAACTGTTGTCCCTTTGAAATTAACCTGAAAGTCAATCTAGACATGAACAGTGTTAAAAATATTAGGTCTTCAGGACTCTAACCTGGCTGAAAATAGATTCCATTTTTTCCGCAGTTCAAATTGTTTCGAACCATTTTTCAGACGGTATAGTAAAATAAAGACTCTATAGAGCGGGAGGCGTGAAACAAGAATGACTACACTACTAAAAGGAATGTGCAGTCCTGGACACACGTCTTGCGTTATTAGATAGGTTTCTGTCTTGATCAAATACACAAAGTTAATTTCTGTTATTTTGGAAGCTTCCTGTGAGATAATCATCTGTGTTTGTTACTAAACTGCAAACACAATAAAATTTCAACCAGATCTGAACTATGTTCAACCTTCCAACAGTAGCTGGTTTTTAAGATTTCACTCATTTAAATTCTGATTTGTACATCACTAAAAATAATTTGAGTTTATAGTGAATAAAGTACAATTCGATTTTTATGCAAACGATTCCTTGGCTGCAAAAGAAAACTTAACATAAATATTTGATTCTAACCAGTTTGAAGATACTCAATGGCACCCAAAGAATTCTCTTGTAATTTCCATTTCTACCATTTAAACAAGTGTGTGCCATTCGCTAAAAACTTTAAATGTGACCTTGTGCTTTGGTAATTTCGCACTGCTTAATCTAGATCTGGATTGACACAGATAATGAATACGAGGTAGCACGTCATGCCCCCTATGCTGCTGTGGGATCTAGTATGTTGTAAGTATCCAAGTCCCTGGAGTACAATCCTAAACTCTTTGAAATACCAAGAGAGTTTGAATAAAACTTTGCTAGCTTTTGCCAAATGGGTCATCATTGGGTTTTCCGGTAGTGTGACGATCCAAAACACAAGGCTAAATCCACACAGAAATGGTTCACCAGAACCAAACTCAACCTTATTCAAATGTCCATCTCCTTACAAGACCCAATTCTTTCAGAGAAACAGTGGGTAAGAAAAACAGAGGAGTGAAAGATAACCCCACAGATGCTTGATAAATGAGACATTGTGCAAAGAGGAATGGTAATAGATACATTAGGGGCCAAAATTATATAACAAGTGATTTTGTTCAAAACGATTACTTCCTAACTTGGAATTTCTTTTCCATAGAATAAATATATCCAAATTAACAATCTGTTGTTGTTTTTTCAATTGTTTTAATGTGAGAATATGTATTTTTAAATAAAATTCGGATTTATCTTCACCAGGGATGAAATTTGCAGAACCACACCACGGTTTCATTGAGATTAAGATCAACCAGCATCAGTATAGTTGTGTTTTGGCATATAGGCTAGAAGCTGCATTGTCAAGTACTGTTGAAGAACTGCAATGGGAGGTCAAGCAAGACAGCTAAGGCAGTGTGCGTCATTGTTACCGATTCACCATCTAAAACATTTACATAATCCACTTGTTTAAAAAAAAAAATCTAAACACACAAAAAGAACAGAAATAAATGTACAAGTAGCAACAGTAAGAAATGTATGAAAGAGTGCTAAATTTGTTCACATATCTCAACCAGAATAATAGATAAAAAATATTTCAGATGTTAGCAGTTTATACCATTATGCACTCTTGTGTTATGACTCAAAAATCAGGTGGGAAATTTACATGTAGGCTTGGTTCTTTGTGTCCATAGATTTTGAGAGAAAGTGGTTCACCACCTTGTACTTACAGTGTACGGTTTCTAAACAACTAAAGAAGAAAACTAAACAAAAGTTTGGATACAACCGTGTTTTTATGGCACCTGTGGTGTAATAGAAAGCTCAGTATTTAATCTCTTCACACCAGCTCACAGTATTACCTTAAATATGTGCTTGGATAAAAAATATATCTTTACATAAATGTAGCATTTCTATGGTTGGATTTAGCGCAGATTTAATTCTTCATGTCTTCAATGCTGCATGTCTTCAGCCCAGTGTTGTTTCTTCCAGTGTCTTCTACAATTGTTGCTTACCTGCAGGGAAATGAAAACATGTCGCAAAAGCATATTGATGATGTTTAAGATAGCTTAGATGTATGTAAATAGAAAGTATTCCCAATCTCTTGGAGGAAATGGTTGCTATGCAACAAAAGTAGCGGAAAAATCAGAAATGTTTTTTTTCTCCCACTTCTGTCTTCTATGGTCCTCACACGGAAATAAAATTTAAGCTTAGTATATAAAAGCATGGCCATTTTCAAATGTACCACTCACTACAGTGAAAACAGTCTTTTTTGGGTAGGAAAATTAAACATTTGTTTTAAGTTCCAGACCTCTGACAACATGAAGTTTAGCACTTCAATCTGATGAAGTCTTTCCATGGAAAGTTGTGTGCACACAACTTACCAGTCATCTGGACTTCCACAATCACTGCTCCATTGTCACCTGGACAACCGAGAAGCATAAAGCTGGTTAAAACAAACTTAGCCATCCAAAGCCAAAATGATCTAAAGCCAGAACTTACCAAGCACGTTTTGTCCGTCTCTTGTCTGTGCTTTACCAGCTCCTCCAACTTGAGCTCCTCCTCTAGCTGCTGGTCAAGACTGTTTTCAAAACTTTCTTCTTCTGCAGCTCTAGCAGGTCTGATACCAGAGCAACAAAAAATAAGTCTAACCTTGAGCAACTACGACACAACACCGCAAATGAACTCATGCATGAACACTTTTCAAACCCTGATGATATAAAGATTCTTCAGCCAGTATAGCTACTGGTATCTGATTAATACCTTGGTTTATAAGTGAAGTAAAAATCTGAGGAAGTTGTAGCCATTAGGTCACACTGTCCAAAGTCTGAATCCAAGAGGCTCTCTGTCTCACTACCACCTTCTGTGGAACGAAGCAGATTTTAAAAAGCCGTTGTTTGGAAATCAATCGTTTCTATCCCATTTACTTCTACCTGAATTGAGCTCCTTCACAAGCGATGACATAGTGTTGGTTATGGAGTCAGCAGCAATGAGAAGGTCATTCCTCAAATTTCTCCTTGGACCTTGAAAAAATATTCCAAATTGTTTTAAAAGTGACAGCACAGAGCATTCGAGAGGCAAAATGAAGGCTGCGCCGTGTTACCCTGAGCGAAGGCCTCCTGAACATCCCCTCCCACGCCCATGAGCGAGTCCTGAGGTGTGTGAGTCGGAGTGGTGCCGGCAGAGTCCGAGTGGATCGGCGTGGGGATCGGCCGGCTGATGGTGTGGCTGGGGGAAGAGCGTGGAGAGCCGGGACCCTGAGTCTGCAGAGCATACAGGGTGTTTCAAAGCTGTGGCACAGTGCTAATAGAAAACTGGTTGAATCGCAACATAGTCACAGGAAAACCTTGACTATAAAATTACAAAAAAAGCAACACAAAGTATTGCTCAACAATTCTACTTGTGTTCATTTAAGGTTTTTGAAAAGCAAGAACCAAAGCAAATATCACACATGCAAGATATGTGAAGCAGTAAAGATGCATTTACTGTTAGGTCAGACCAAAAATATTTACATCTGATTATTTTTGTTGTTGCTAGGATTAGCACAAAACCATAATTGTGAAGTGGAAGGAGAATTATGCACATTTTCTTTTTTTCTTTTACCAAAAGCCTGAAAAGCGAGGCATTCGTATGTGATCACTCCACTTTTCTCTGATATGCTCAAATAAATTTCGGTGCAAACAAAGTGCCTTCAAAGTTACCTAATCAGTAAACAGAATCCACCTTTACATTATCCCATCTCATGCAGCTGTACCATGAAGGCCACGGAAGTGTGTTAGAAAATATTATTGAACAAGCTGCATCATCAGTACCAAAGAACCAGTAGACAGGTGAGAAATAAAGTTTAGGAGAAATTAATAGCAGGGTTAGGTTATAAAACAATATGTCAAGCTCCCAGGATCTCAGAACATGTGCTAATCCATTACTTGAAAGGTGCTTACTCTGGAGGAGTTGCAGAGATCCCCAGCTCAGATGGGAAAATATAATAATAGGTCATTTGTCAAGCCATCCACAAATGTAGAAAAAAAAAACAACTTAAAAAGTAGTTTGTAAAATATTCCACAATGCATACAGGGGGTCACAGCAAACCTGTGGAAGAAGGTGCCCTGGTCGTGAGTACAAAGTTGAACATTTTAGCTTACATGCTTTAAGCTAAGTGGTGAAAAACTAACACCCTGAACACCATCATCCCATGTGTGTCACTGCGGGAACGCTATAGCAGCTATAGTAGAACCATTTACATACAAAGGTATTCATGTGTTAGAATGGCTCAATCAGAGAGCTGACTCAAATGTGTTTGAGAATTTGTGGCAGGAGTCAACGTTCATGTTCACAGATGCTCTTCAAAGTACGGGCTCTCTGGGGCTTTACTTTTCAGGTTTTCTTTTCTTCTGCTTTACAAATTGGTCTATCACATAGCATCAACTTAAATACACTAAAGTTAGCAACATAAAAAGATAAAAAACCCTTTATGCCTAGACTCTGATAAATTACAGAACTACTTTGCTTGAAGCAAAACTAAACCAATCAAAACGTCAGGGCAGAAATGTATCCATCACACACAGGCATCCAGGCAATACTTTTTTCACTTACACTTGCTTGTTTTCGTTCTTCTTCTAGCTAAAAAAAAAAAAAAGAAACAACAATAATTTAAAGTTTATGAAACACTAATTAGATCTTTAAAAATAATTTGATCTGTTTTTCTACAAAGTTGTGGCCAGCATGTGGCTTCCTCATGCAAGTTTAATGAATTAACATTGATCCGTTAAGGCTAATTAGATTGATATCCTCTCCATTTAAGCCAGTGCAGGGAGTGGTTTATGTGGGCTTTGAAAAGCTACAGCACTCTTGCGGGAAGAAACCAAACCGCTGTCAAAACAAAGGTTGTTATATACTGTCATGCAAAGTTTGACGGTTTGTTACGTGCAACTCATTTTCAAATGTTACACTTTTGAGAAAATTCTGTCTTGGTGCAGAGAGTTAACATAATATGGCTCAATGTGAGCATATGAATCGTATTTGTCGATGGTATCTGCTGGAGATTTTTTTAACACCACATTGATTTTTGGGATGCTGGAAGTTTAACCAATATCCAAAGTTTGGGGTAATTGTAATAAAAGGCTAAATGATCATTCATGACAGTTCTCAAAGCCTACTTCACTAGAGTAAATAAATAAATAAATAAAGCTAACACCCACTCATTCATGTTGCACAATATCAGCATCTAGATTCAATCTACAATAAACTTTACTATGAAATTACAACAGGTATTTCCGTAGTGGTCAAGGCTTTAAAGATAGAACCTGTGAAAAACAAATATTGTGATGGTAAAAAAAAAAACAAAAAAAAAAAAACGATAAATGGCCCATACTTGTATAGTGCTTTAGCTCATCCACAGGACTCAAATGCACTTTACACTACATTCAGACATTCACAAATACATGTTGGATGGGAGAGCCTACATATTCTGGGAATATTTCTTTTTTCTTAAAAGGCTGTCCATGCTTTTCCAGACATGGAAGATCCTTAATCCTATATACTTTCTCATGTCTTACCACAACTTGCACAGGAACTCAACACTTGAGTAAAAAAAAAAAAAAAAAGACACAGGATACAGTTTGTACTCCTCCAGTGAACACAAAGTCATCTAAACTGCATTCTGTTTTTGGCCACACTGCAGTGCTCTCAAATAGATGACAGGCAACATCTGTAGTACCTTGAGAAGCATCATTAGCTGCTCCAGCTGCACCATGAGCTCCCTGCGACTCTCCTGCAGAGTAGACATTCTTTGTTCGAGCTCATCTTTGCGTTGCCTAACAAAAGACACGAGTTATGAGAAAACACGATGTTCGATCAATAGGAGTGAAAAGACAACATCTGCAGATGCCGACTCGTCCTCTTAATTTACATCTTGTACATGGTTTCTTTAGCGTCCTCAGCGGAACTGTGCCAAACCTGCAAGCGCTGATTTGTCTGAAGAAGTTACCTGAGAAGTCGCAGCTCGGCGAGCAGGGTGGGGTTCTGTTGGCCCCTGTCTGGTGGCGGCTGGGAAGCCTCCTCATGCTGAAGACGCAGCCTCTGGATTTCCTGCAGGATTTCTCTGTGGTCGGCACAAACGCAACACTTTTTTATTTTCTGTTCTGAAGGAGCACAATGTGCATTTTGTCTCTGTGCTGAACACTTTTTAAAAGCTCTACAATGTAACTGAACAAGTGTGTTTTACTTTTCATCACTAGGGGGCAGCAGAAACATTCAGTAACAATGTAATCTTTTAGCCGTTTAGAGATATCCAAAAGCTGCACAGAGCTGCTTAACCATGTTCATGGACTACTTGCTTTGGATCTGGATGCAGGGGAGGTTGATCAAGAAAGTTTTTGTTTTCTTTTTTCCCAAAAGAAAGATTTAGTTATGTCTGTAAATATTTTAAACACAGAGCAAAACAGCAACATTTCAGGTTTATGACCTGCAAATATCATTTAACATCATCACAAAGATTGGCTTAGAATAAAGTGTTCCAGACAGCCTCGTTGGCCAAGCATTAGTCTCCTAAATATACAACAGCAGAAAATGTTTCATTATTTATACCTGACCTTTTTCCCATATTCTCGTTTAAAAGCTTCACACAGCTCATATATGTCATTCATTTGTAATGTGAAAACCCTGTACATATTGTAAGTGATTAGCGTAATACAGCATAAAAATAATTTACATTGTTTTTCAAAGAGGATACAAAATAACAACAACAACAACAACAAAAACACTCAACCTCAACCTTTAAGTTAAAACAGCAATAGAGGAACATATCTGTATGATTACGTTGATCTGCAGCAGCTGAAGCAATACTGATGTTTATACGTGACAATATCTTTCTGATATAACTTTTTTTAAAAATTAGAAACAAAGAAAAACTAAAAAAATTATTTTGCTATAAAGATCATCTATGCAAAAAGCATAAGTGAATTCTTTGGAAGTAGACATGAAAGGTTGAAATTGCTAAAATTTATTACAAACAATAAAATTCTTTGACGAAAGAGAAGGAGATTATTATCCAAGGAGAAAAATAATTGTAAATTTCAGAAGGTACTGTATGTACTACAGGGAGTACATACTCCCTGTAGTACATACATACATATACATATATATATATATATATATATATATATATATATATGCTTACTGTTTTTGTCAGCTACCGAACTGAACAAATAAACTTGGTCAAATGAGGTTTCGTAATTAGTCTGAACAATTTGATAAAGACAGTCATTTCTAACCTGTTTTTGCTCTCTAACTCTGCAATGAGCTGCCTCTGTTGTTTGTTGGCATCCAGAGAGTAGGGGAGGTCTATGGGGACCCTCTGCTGTTGAACCTGCAGGTGAAATCAAGCAAGAGACGCCACAGGAGACAGCTTTTACACGAGTGATGTCATCTTTTGACTCATGTCATATTTTAGACAAGTCTGTAAAGCGTCAAGTCATCAGCAATACATCAAATCTTCTCCGGTTTACTCTAAAATGACCACCATGTCAGAAGAGAAGACTGAAAAACGGAGTAGCAGTATACATTAACCTCTTTATGTCATCAAGGCTATTTTTTTGCCCCAGACAGCAATTAAACATGCTACAATATTTGCTTGCAATAAACATCATATGTACGGTATATCTCACCGCAGCATCAGCAGCCAGTCTAGCAGCATAGCGAGCAATGAGACTGTGCTCCTCATCTTGATGGTTACTGCTTTCCAGCAAACTGCTCAAGAGGAAAATAGAGAATCACAACATGACACAATTAATACTGCGGAGCTCTGCGCAGAAAAACGTGCAGAAGAAACAGGGAAGAGGATTGCTTTGCTTTACGGAGTCTGATTAGGTTGTTAGGCCAGCTCCACACAGTCCACAAAATGATTTAAGGCATTCAAAAGACATGAAAAAGTAAGCATTTGAAGTATTATTTGAATGTGCAGATGAGAACATCGATTGCTTTCTGTTAGAAATTCCCCAGAACAGAAAATGTAGTTTAAAATTCACACGTACACATAGAAATAACTTACATATTTGCAGAAGTATTAATAGTTTTACGCATCTTGTCACATTGCAACCACAAACTGTAAAATGTGTTTTATTATATGAGGTAGTCGTCCATAACTGTTGAATGAAAGGGAGAAAATGATACATGCTCTTCAGCATTATTTTCCAAATACAAATCTGAGAAGTGTGGAGTGCATTTATACTCATTCCCTCTAATATATTACTTTGTAAAACTACCTTTTGCTGCAATAACAGCTATAAGTCTTTTAGAGTACATCTTTGCAGTTCAGAAATATTGCTTTCCTCCTGTTGAAGAGAAGCATAACTACAGTATGATCCTGCCACCACTATCTGGATGCTGTACTATAGAGTGATAACTTTCATTATTAAATAGAATTATGGGTGTAGGAGAAACAAGTTAATATTTATCTAAGCAGCTATTTCCTTCCACGTATTTGTGATACTCAAAAAAGTAAGTGGCAGATTTTAAATGTGAATTTTTATAGTTTTCTTCCAGCAGCGGCTTTTGTTGCCCCTCTCCAACAGAGGACGGGGGATTTGTAAATCTGGGCTAACATTTGTCATGTCAACATATTCTTCCACCTAAGCTGTTTCGGCACTTCTTAACAGTTACCATGGTTCTCTTGAATGCTTCCTTGACTAATGTTCTGCTTGTGCAGCCTGCTGCTGTAGTTAGAAGACAATGTCTTGGTAGCCTGCAGTTGTGCCACCTATCAGAACTCTACTTTATGTCTTCAGTATGCTACATGCTGGGACATGCAACACATTTGGACTCCATACTTTCAGATTTTTATTTGAAAAAAAAAATAAAAATAAAAATTGAAAATCATGAATGCTTATCCAGTCACTTCACAGGTGTGCCCTACTTTCTGTTAATTTATCACAACAGCTTTGCGTTTTATTTGACTAAATGTGCTATGGATTCTTTGGAATCCATAGCACATTCCATTTATATATAGCAGGCGCTATATATAAAACACTATGACATAAAGAGGGCATCATACCAGAGAGAATATTTACAGTGTTACAATAAAAAAAACAGCTTGCACATAAATGTTATTTAACAAATGCTTCAGTGACAAGACGTTTTCCAGACCAAACTCACCAAAATTATTTACATGCTTTCTTGATCAATTGTCTTTCTTAGGCAATTGAATATGTAGTTAATTTAATGCATTTTTTTTTTCTTCTTTTCACAAACTTAATTCGGCAACAACTAATAAACCAGAAAATTTGTGAAATGGAACATTCGTGTGAAGTCATGTTTTGGCTCACTGACGACAGATAACGGAAATTTCAAACTGCTTGATATCATGCGTTGTTAGGAGTGTGACACGCTCAGAAGCACTTCAGGTTAAAAGCAAAGGCCGTGAGGTGAGAGGTCAGCAGAACAACACTTTGCCCACCAACTAACCATGATCTGGGGCTGTTTTGGAGCAGATTCACATAGAGGCCAATGAGAACATGCTCGTCAGCAAGTCTATCGGCAACGTCAAGGTTGTACTTTAACCTAGAACAGTGCAGGATTTCACAAAACATAAAACATTATGTTACACAGGTGACAACAAGAGGGCGAGTGAGGGGAGGGGTGCAGGGTGAAGGGCTGGAGGAAACTTAAGCAGAAAAGCACACAACAAAGGAGGGGAGGAGAGTGGCTGAAAAACAACTATTTATGGATGACTAGAGATAAACAAGGCCATATTATATTTGGGAGAGCCACTACTAATGGAGGCTAGGAGCACAATTAAAGACATGCCTGGTAACAACAACAAAAGAAAAACATCTAAAAGCTGAACTGCTTGCAGTAAAAAAAATAAAAAAATTAGATTATATATTGGTGAAATATGTCAAACATGCAGCCTTTTGATTTAGCTACTGAAGCTAACTGATTTTTTATTACAACTGCTTTATGAGCTACTACATGCCAGCTCTATAGAGTGCCTCTAGGAAGTTAGTCTTTCCAGATAACTATTTTTTTAGTAAATATTTTCCTTAGCTCTTTTTCTATATTGTTACTGTGCAGTGATTAGAAATGCATAGAACATGAGGGTATTTGAAGTAAATATCTGACTCTCTCCTCTAACCACCATGGAAATCTCCTTGTTGCAAACTTTTACATTGGCCAAACAGCAGCTAATGTAACATCAGTGGAATCACACACACATGTCATGATGACTGCAAAAGTACTGTAGCTCAAAGTATCTCTTATATAGATGATTTTATTTCAACAGCCAATATTAGAAATTCAAGAAAGTTTGTAAAATGCTCACATATACATACATAGATAAGGTACACTATGACTAACGATTGGGGTAAAGGTCTTCAACATTACATTAGACTGAGCTAAAATAATATTTTCCACTGATGATCTTTAGATTGTTAAACCACGTAACAGTGACCCTAAAGCTGCAAAGTCAATGAGTTTTGGAAATTAATGCCTTCTGGTCTGTTCCAGCTTATAATATATCAGTGCGTGTGTCAGACCTTAACATCAGCTCCCAGACAGTAGTCTTTATCTAGAACAGCTTGAAACAGTCTCTTTAACAAAAAAATAAAGCTAAGGATATGTAAAAACAAGGTTCTATAACCTTTTCTTGTTAACGGCTATCTAATAAAATGCAGAACACTTTCCTAAATTGTACGACCCCGATGCTGATTCAGAAGAAAGGCAAACATGAGACCAGACAGAATAAACCAGATACATCAAGCAACATCAACTTGGTATAAACTCAGTTGCAATTTGTTTTGGTTCATTGTACCTGTATCTATATACCTTTTAAAGTTCAGACAAGCTTTATTTGTTTTGTTTTTGTGGAGTAGATTGTACTCGTTTTATCGAAAGAGATTATACATTTTAAATGGTTTCCAATTTAGTTCTGAAACAAGAGAAAAGAACCACCAAGACATCTCGATCGTACCACGTAACGAAGAACTGCCTCGGTGTGAGGGACTGGAGAGGCAGAACAGCCTGTCCAGGGTTTTCTGCCTGGACAGGCAGAGCAGCTGGTGGAGCTGAGGCTGACAATCTTTATTGTCAACCTTTATTCAGCTGACAACACTCTAAATCACGTGTCTTCAAATCCAGATCTCCAGGCCCTGTGTCCTGCAACTTTTAGATGCGTCTCTGTGTCAACACACCAGAGTCAAATAATGAGATCATTAACAGACTCTGGAGGTAATTCAGCCATTTGACTCAGATGTGTTAGCCCAGGGACACGTTTAAAAGTTGCAGAACATCAACACTTGAGACCTGGATTTGAGAACCCCTACTCTAATTGTTCATCGTCAGGTCCCTTCAGAATTTCCTGTTAAGTAAATTAAGACATGTTTGTCTGTCTACGTTATATCGTCTGCATTAGGTATATAAAAAAAACACTTTTCTTATTGGTTGTGTAATGTGATGTGGCTAAATGTTTCCCAAAGTCTGCATCTGGTCTGGCTGCTTAATCAGCTTTTGATGTGTCATGGAAGCCGTTATCTCAAGTAGGCAAGTGTGCTGACTCAGACAAAGAACAGAAACACACAGAGAGAAAGGCAAAATCAACCGGGAAGGAAAGCTTGGGCTCGACCTGAAAGGATTCAGTTCTATCCCATTGATAATTTGCTTCTGAATCAAATGAAAGGAATTTCCAAGACATCCAAAAAACATGGGCCACCGACTCCTTCAACAAGCCACCGCAGACAGAACAGCCGTTCTGAGCAGAAAAGCCGATTTATATCTAGCGAAGAGAAAGATGGAGATGGAAACAAATAACGTCTTCTGAGCCAATATTTGAACCTAACATTTCTTATTCCATGTATACAATATTATACAATACTTTCCCTTCACATTTGGAAAACTCTTCCATTACAGTAGTATTTGTGGTTTTGCTTTTCTTTTCTTTTTTTTTTTAAATCACCGATGAAAATGAGTGTTGGTAAAATCAATTACGTTTAATGAATGAAGGCTTGTGTTGTATTGAATAATGCGGTGCTGCCGCTTGTCCTAGTTGTTGCTGCACTCTATTGGTCAGCTGGCCAAAAGTAGGAAATTTTTCCTCATAATAATAAAAACAACCAAACAGGCAGTCCGGAATTATGTATAGTAGGGGAAAACAGATAATCACGCATTTTAAGATCACTCAGTTTTAAAATTACAGTTGGCAAGCTGGTTGTCCTGTTGTTATAAACTTGAAGAAGTTAGGTAATTTATTAATTAAATATTTTAAACTTTTGCGCATTGTGAAATTATGTGATTTGGAAACCCTACTTTGTTTTTTCACTTTATTGTCTGTTATTGTTTATCTTTAGCTGGACCTAAACAAAATTGCAAATCAGTTTTACTTTAAGATAAAAAAAAAACTAAAAAAACTGGACTTCATCTACAGAATGCCTTTAGTGGATGTTGAACATGTAAAAGAAACATTATGTCTCAAAATCCACAACATATCACTCCTGTTAAGAGTTGACACTCTGCCAAAGTACCAGAATTCACTCACTGGAGAGTCATTGAACTCATTTCCTTTGGCTCAGTCTTAAGAAGCAAAGGCTTAAATTATAAGCAGCATTGTTAAAAGTCCTAGCTGGTTACTCACTTTTATAAAATCAAGCAAATGTGCCAACTATCCTAATTTTTTAAATATTATTCATATTATTTGTCTTTCGTGAAGGTGTCTACAAGTTTGACTATTCTTCTTCTCACACACAGTATCTTGGTGTTAACTATCAAAATGTCTGCAAATTATAATCTATGCAGTCAAATGTTCTGCTCTGCTAATATACCGAGCAATACAACACTTTATTAAACACTTTATCTTTGTATTTTTTAGGGCTGAGCTATGGAAGGTAAAATAATCCCAGTCTTTTACATGGAGGTGCAGAGGAGCTCAAATGGTTTATAATTTAAAAATAAACTGTATTTTTTTTTTTTTTTATCTTTCAAAGCAACTGACAATGCAATTTGCAACGTCAACATATTAAGAGATAGCACTTAGTATTTCTTACTCCTGTGTGAATGCAGGGGGCTGATGGAAAATGATTTTCACGAAACACCCTCTTGAGAACAATTGAGTAAACCCCTCTGTGTTAAATGAACCGACACCGTTTTGCTGACAGAGACACTTTAGACTATGTCCTACATTTATGCTCTACATTAGTTTGCACATGCATCTGCAGCAGTCAGGCCTACGTCACTTACCCTTTCCCTTTTAACAGCTGTGGAGCAACCCCAAACCGAGACTTTTTTTGGCCAGCATCACTATTCTGGCTGTAAGGCAAGCCATTTACATTCAGCTTTAGGACCCACAACAAATGGATATACACAAGTGTTTGCACACACAAACACACACACAGTGTGGCAAATAAAGGAATGGACACAAAAGATTGTGTGGGTCACAGGGCCTTTAGGGAACAGGGCACACTGAAAAGATCTGTTGTAAAATCCAGGACAACCATTGTTGGCAGGATCGTACTCACTTTTTGGTGGAGTAAGGGTTCCCTGATGTAGGCATGGAGTGGGACAGTGAGTAGTCGTTGGTTATATTTACTGGTCTTGGCGGCCTGCATGAGAAATTAAAGTTATTTCTAATCCAGTCACAAGAAAGCAAACAGCAAATGATTGTTGGATCTTTAAAAGAATCCGGTTCAAGTCTTGTAGATTTCCTTTTGACTATATTTCTCAGATTTCCATTTCTATGCATGTACAGCAATATGACAACAAATAAGATTAGTTATGTGTCATGCATGAAAGGCATCAACTGGCACAAGTTTGCGACTGTGGATGTCAGTAAATGATCTGACAGATAATGAGCGTGACAGGACAAAGTGAAAATGTAATTAACACAAACTCACCACGTGTCTCTAGTGTGAAGGAAGTAAAGAACAGAGAGAAGAGCAATTTATTACAATCTGACCAGTTCAACAAAACAAGATTGAAGTTTTTGTCGCGGTTCAATACAGAAACGTTTGCGTTAAAGTTATGACACCAGATTTTACATTATTTGGTAAGAATTGGAACCAGTTTGGTAAGAATTGGAACCAGTTTGGTGATGAACACCGGATCCCTGCCCCCAGCTTTCAGCAGATTGAAACTGTTTGTCGCAGAAAATTTAATTTGAGGCATTGTACTTTGGACATAGTTTACATATAAATAAATAAATCCGGGTGGAGTTTTCCCAAAATGTTGCGAAACACTTAATTTAAATGTGGGCAAAATACATCAACTCACAGAGCAACTACTTGATCAGTAACACTACTACAGATGTGACCTTTGTCTAAAAGTTAAGAATTAGGAAGAAACGAGCAAAACATGTAAAGGTAAATCAAACAGCCTTGAATGCTTAGAATCGTGTCTATTTTCTACTTTTCAGAGGTTGCGCAACATTTTGATGAGAAAAATCTTAAGGTTTCTGACTGTGGTGAGCCATTTTACCATCGGCCTTTTATTATTGTGCCATTAGGTCGACTAATCAGATAAAAAGGTGGAAACTGTGTTACAGACTAGAACAATTAAACTGTATCGATCAAATGACCCTGGAGATTGTCTAGATTCATGTTAGACTTTAAGGCACCTAAAGGATCATTATCAGTTAAGGGATAAAAATCTAACTGAAGTTGAAGACTGGGGAGCTCTCTGGCGTTGATCCGGTTTAGCGATTATTATTTAAAAAAAAAAAACAGGAAATAAACTTACACAACATGAGCTAGGTTGAGAGGTTTCTCTGGCATATTGGGGAACATGGGGTGCAGGGGCTCTCTGCTGGAGGCACAGCTCAGTGACTTACTGAGGACATGGGTTAGCTTCTTAGCTGGGGATTTCTAGTAGAAAAACAGGTATCTTTTCAAAAAACATGACATGAGCAGGGCGATATTGTCACCTGCCTCCTTGCAAAGAAGTGAAGCAGAACAAAAATAGCCTCACTGAATGGTTCGATGCAGACACACCTTCCTTAGCTAGCTCACTCCCCTCCTCCCCTTTCCTTTCCTTACCCATGACGTATACTCCTTCATTTGGTGCTGGTTGCTATGGGAACCGCTGGCATGCCCCCTCCAGAAGCAGTCCTGACAGAGCTGGTAATTATGACATTGCTGGCAGCGGTAGCGGAAGCCCATCATACTCTCAGTATGGCAGTAGGAGCACTCGACCGGGTGAAACACTGCAGGGAGGAGAGGAGGAGCCAGACGCATGCACACACACGCACGCACACAACCATGACAAAACACACACGCACAAAAATACAAAAAAAGATGAGACAATAATTGTGATATTTTGCACACCGCACAGAAAATAGGATTCATTTTTCTTAATTTCAAGAGAGATGCACGAAGACGCTGAGCAAGCTTTGTTGAATCTGCTCGGTTTAAGCAATTACACACATGGCACGGTGTGCATATGTGTGTGCCCATGACAAAGTGTCTCTTCTGTTCACATGGAGGTTGCTTGTGATGATGACTCCATCACAGATAAACACAAACACTCTTACTCATACAGTGCATGTAATGTCCCTGCAGTATGTGCTTCACGGCGTGTTTGCTTGACTAATTACGCGACTGTGATGCAAAGCCGAACTTTAAATCTTCCTCAGGCCTAAGAGCTTCCCAGCTACATTGCCGGAACGTTTCTTACCGTTCTCAACGTTGGCAAGCCGATGCATGAGAGGTAGCCACACCAAACACTGAGGGGGCGGGTCTGACATCAGCGTATCAAGGAATGTGTTGAGGGAGACCTTTTTCTGTTGACGTTCAGTGCAAAGGAGAGCAAAGGAATTATCTACAGTGTGTCAATGCTGAGACAGCGCCTTGTAGCAGTATTCACAAGTAGTGAACTTTTCAAATTTGCCACACTACAACTAAATGTCTTTTTGCAGGTTTTTAATGTGACACAACAACATTGATTAGACCATAATTATGAAGTTCAACAAAAAAGGATAAATGCCTTTTTTAAAATTCTCTTTTCCTATTAGAACTCCGACAGGGTTGTGTGCATTTGTATACAGCCCTTTTTACTTTGATAGCACAAAACGAAATAACACAAAACGTTAAACTGAGAGAACAATTATCAAAGAAGCAAACAAGAGGTCCATGGCTGACTACAAATGCATGCACCAAACTCCAGACAGTTCCTGTGTACAAGTATTTGAAAGGCACATGTCAATTTCCTTCTTTTGATAAATTCTCCTCTAATTTGTTGGTTACATCAAATATCAAATACATTGACAAAATCTGCAAACATTCAGTGGGTATGAATATGTTTGCAAGAAACAGTACATTAAGTGATGAACGAACCCTTTCCTGCTGAGTGAAGCATGCTCGTGCAGCTTGCTCAGTGTAGCCAAAAGAAGGTCCCTCAAACACGGCCATGGGCAATTTGAGAACCTCTCGCAGAAATTGGTCAAACTGCGAGTGCACCATTACTCCAGCAGAATCCGATATCTGCGAAAATATATCTAGAAACAATGAGGGGGAAACAGAAAATTAATTAATTCAACTAATTGTCAGTTGCCGCTGCAGTTGGCTAATTACAGAATCATACAATACAATTATCCCACTTGGGTCTGTAAACAAATCAAAGTAAAGCAGTTATGATACACCCACCCCTCTCATTTTCTCTTACAAGCTGTAACTCCCACAGATTTTGTGCATTATGTAATAAAGCCTAAGATATGACAAAATGAATAATGACTTCTGTTGAACACACGGAAAAGGAAAGTAATGCAAAAACTGCACACTAAACAGACAGAGATGTAGAAAGTGCAACTAGGAAAAAAAACCAAACAAACTTGTGTTAATAATTCTAAAACAGCACATTACTGACACCATGAACTATTTATAAATTCATTATGTTAATTTATTACTGGAAAAATGGATGATTATAATATAATTTTTCACAATTACAAGTACTATGATTTTCTTACATCTTAATTTATCCAGAATTTTCCCTCCGCAGATCGAGGCAAGCGCCATCTTCACAACAAAGACAGATACCTTGCCATGGCCTTCCCTAAAATAAACATATAAAAATTATTTAAAAAAAAATTTAAATTATAAAAATTTAATCATAATACTTTCGTCATATGAAGTGACAAAATAGAGTGAACTTTGGAGAACAGTTTCCGATGCACTGAAGTCAGAAGTCTTGAATTTGAAATTGTACTTTGACAGCTGGACTGTCACGTGACTCGTTACTCACGGGTCGTAGGCTGCCAGCAGGAAGTTGAGTAGCAGGCCGACGGACTGCTCTACGTTGATCTGGTGAGTGGTTGGCATTCGCTTGTTAAGTTGGAAGAACAAGGTGGAAAGTACCACTTCCAGACGAGCCACAGCCAGCTCAGAATTGAGATCCATGGTGTTCAGACCATTTTCTCGGAAAGCCTCAATGACGTTCCAAATATCAACCAAATGCACTGGAAACAAGACGGTGAGGAAAGAGTCGTATTTGTTGGCAGCTAGTAGGGGATAAGGTTAAATGTTAAATGTGTTCTACATCAGACTCACGGTTGCATTTCTTCTGCACAAATCGGAGTTTGCAGGCTGTTCTGTATGTTGATAATCGTATTGAGTCCAAATCCTGAGCCCCTGAAAAGGAGATGGCTTTGTTTTTACAATGAAATTATAACTGAACTCATAATTCAGTCAGTTGAAGCTTCTCTGTGTGTAAATCATAGTCAGACCTAAAGCTGCTTAGCAAACCGTTCAATTAATTGATTTGAAGATGTATTAGACAAAGATAAAAAAATATCCTTTCAAGCTCACTTCAGGTAAAGTCCTGCAAGCTGATGTGCTATTCTGCTTTTTTCTGCACCACATTAACTAAACATGCAGTTGAAAACTGAAATCCAGTAGATGTAAGCAATATCAAGCATCAGGTCATAAACTTTCTCTCCTCGCTTACAAACGGGGATCCAAACTACATGTGGGATCTGTACATGTAGTTTAAGACCAGAAGGAGGACTAAATTCTGGTTTGCATGGCACGCATTTAGCTTTAAGTATATGTTAGCATATCTAACCTAATATGTAATAATTTCCTAAAACTTCTTTAAGTTGTAGTATGTGTATTTAATAAAATTGTTGTAAAAGTTGTCATGTAGTTTGAGAATTAGAAGGAGGTTTGTGTGGTTTGTACACATTTAGCATGTTTTGTAAATTTACTCCCAGTTTTTACTTTGGAATAGAGAAACTAGTAATTTCATGTTCTGGGGAATATTAATTTACAAAACAGAAAATAATTAATACGGGTGTTATTGGGCTCATCTTACAAACAATTTTTCAAACACTGCAATAGCTTTTGTAAGGACCACTATTATAATGTAGACATGTTCTTTTCTTGATGTTCTACTTGGCATCTTGTTATCATAGAAACAAGCTTTTAATGCCTCTATTGAGTGAAATGACCTGATTAGGTTGTATCAGAGCCCCAGTACACTGAAATGATGAGCAAATATAATTAATGGATGCATGCAATGCTACAATGAACCTTTAAAAAGATGTCAAAAACACATACCCTACAATAATGAGCTCTATGTCACTCGGTTCAATCGTACACACCATAATTATCTACATTACAATTTCAGCAACTGGATCAAGTCAGCAAAAACTTTTGATCTTCATGATATTTGCCTTACTCAAAACATATAAAGAAAAAAAAAATGCAGTTTTTACGGTCAGAGCATAAAACAGTCCACCATCCATCACAATGAACTGTGGCCCTGAGCACTTACTCATCTCGACATACAGCTGCCTTCTGTCTGCCATGTTGTCACCCCTCTGCCCGCAATCTTCAATCATTCTGCTCAAAGGAAGAGAAAGTAATGCCAGAGTCATTACACTTTCAGCTTTACAGCATTTAACTAAACAGTTGAACACTGAACAACCATGATAATTTATTCACCATGGCACCTGTCTATTGGCGGGATATATTAGGCAGCAAGTGAACATTGTGTCCTCAAGGCTGACGTGTTAAAGGGTCTAAATGTGGGCAAGCATAAGTATTTAAAAGGAGCAAGCATGGGCTAAACTGTGATAGCAAGCTGACCGAGTCATTGCATCTTCAAAATTGCTACTTTTGTGAGGCGTTCAGAGTGTGCAGTGAACATTATTAGCTACAACTGATCAAAGGAAGAAACGGTTGTGAAAGGACAACAGACAACAGGGTCATGGCGGTCAATGCTCATTCACAGCCTAAGGGAGTGAAGGCCTGAACATGTGATCTGATCAAACAGATTAACTCATGGAAATCAAACTGCTCAAATAGTTAATGATGCTTTAGAAAGGTAGGTGTCAGAATACACAGTGCTCTGCAGTTTGCTGCACACTAGTCAGGGTGCCCATGTTGGCCAAAATGTTATTCCTGCTTGAGTGACTGAGAGATATTGTTCTTCACAATAGCAGAGTCAATACTTACTCACCCACCATAAATAAGATGGTGGGCAATTCACTGTCCAAAATGTCAAGTGGAAATTAAGCTTCTTTAATTTTAGACAAAGAAAAGTAGCGTTTTACTCTTAACCGTCAGATTTCAATACAGATTCAGCATAACGTTGTGAAAAGCCTGGGTCCTGTTTGGAAATGCTGTAATTCACAAGGTATTCTGAGACCTTTCTATTATAACCAGCATTAGGTTGAGCTACAGTAGCTCATTTATTGGACAGTGCCACATGGCCAAGCCTTCAATCCCCACATGCATCAGTGAACTTTAGCCACCACCAAGACTGTCTGTTCACCATTGTCTACTGACACTGCAGACTGGGGATTCTGCACTGTAGTTGTGTTTGTGAAGATACTCTGACCTAGTATTCATGCCAATACAACCTGACCTTTGTTAAACGGTTTCAAATTTTTACCTTTAGTTCATTTCTTCTTATTCTAACACATAAAGTTCAAGAACAAAATATCCGCTTGCTGTCTAAAATGTACAACTTAATAACAGTTGCCAAGAGAGGTCATTGATATATCATTAAGCTGCGTTTGATTAATGTTCTGTCACAGAGTCGAATCAACTGAACTAAAAATCAGCACAATAAGCAAATCTCCAACATCTTCTGACACATATCTGGCAAGTTGCAATGACATCAATCCCAGACTTTTAGGAGTTTAGTTTAGTATTTGACCCAACAGCACGCTGGAGTGCCAACTCCTTATTGACTTGACAAGCATTAAAGCAATAGAAATCTTTTTCAAGGCAATACTGACAGATACATTATGTTTTTATTTTTCCTAAAGGCTCCACAATCACTCTGTCTAATGCCTCCCTGAGCAACTGCCCATGTAACTAATATCAAAACTCACCAGGTAAAAGCCCAAAAAGCAATGTTCGTCTGTTAAAATTAACAGTTTTGGATGCTTAATAATATATGCGCTTAACTTTTTTTTAATTTTGTTTTACACAATTAAACTACACAAATGCTCTTGACACATTGACTTTTTAGTTTTGCCAGGAGTTGTGGTATACATGGCAGGATAAAGTTGTTTCATTCAAAGGGGCTGAAGTAGTCCGACAGTCCGCTCCACAGTCCGACGGTAAGTAAACAGATCTTACAGTCTGACCCTCACAAGCATTTTAAGGAAATCTGCTCGTGAAATAAGTCTCACAACAATGCCTATCAGAAATGATTAAAAGTTAGACAGGAACAAGACTTTGAAAAACAGCAGAGCTGCAGAGAGAGTGCTCACACCAAGGCTCATTGCACACTGTCCGAGGCAATCTAATACACCTAGTCATGTGGTTTGTTGCCATGGCAGCAAAGATCCCAGTTGCTCTGTACATAAACACACACGCATAACACCTCCCACAGCACACCAAAAAAAAAAAAGTTTTGCAGAAAAAAGTTTTTAAACGTCTTTTGTATAAAATTGCTAGCCAAGCTGAGAGCACAGTTGCTGTAGTAAGTTAAAGAGACACTTTTTCTGCAAGACAATCTGTCAGCTTTGCCGCTTTAACTTACTTTAACAGACTCGGGTAAGCTTAAATATTGTACCGTGAAGACTGAGAGAAATCAGAAAATGGTTTCACCCATTAATAACTTTCAGTAAAAATACCATTACTTCAAGGTGACATAGTATTGTAAGCAAGAGCTTTAATCATGATCCAGTGGCAAGACAATGGCAATACTGTTATCAAAAATATTACAAGCTTTTAGTACAATGACAGGATTGAATAAATAAAAAAACATTCATTATGTAGTTTTAAACTGCCTAATGTACAGAATACTACAACCTTTAATAATGTTGCTATTTATACATTACCAGAGGGGAGTATGGCAAACTATTGATGTGTTAGTTAGTCAAGCTATCTGTTAACGTAGCTAGTTCACTGTCGGCCACTTGAGAACTTTAAAGTAGCAAAGATTTTTAAACACTTAAAAAATGTCCCACCTTTTTTCAAGGAAGGAAAAACCTAAAGAGTTTTCTTTCATCCAGCGGACCAACAGTTTATAGTAGCTTGAGGGGGGGAGGACTGTGTTATTATACATTACACTCTGCCACTCTAGGCTTGATTTACCAAGAGAAAACTCCAGTTACTCCAAGACGAACATTATCAGCCCTTGACACCACAGGAAGGGTATGTCAGAAAATCGTTGGCTAACTTGGAACAAATCATATGTTCGTATCAAATACTCTAATTTAGCAAGGGCATTGTTTGGAGATATTACTCTTCCTTCTCCTATAAGGGATGAGTGTAGTAGGCATTTTCTCAGGCTACTGACCAGCACTGAGCAGCAACAGGTGGAGAATGAGTCGCTTATTCTTACGTTTTGCTTGATATAGCGAGAAACTCTGGTTACTTCAGTATTGTATTAACCAGTGAACTGTATTGAAAGGACTTTAAACAGCATGAATGGTAAAACTGTTTTTTGTTTTCTTTTTTTTCTTTGGATAAAATGGAGTTCTATACAGGACTAAATAGTTTAGACATTTCTAAAAGTGTACTTCACAGCCATGGTAAAATGCCATGTTTTGGTGATGTAAGCTAAATTATTTTTGACACTTTCTACCGTCTGTAATGTGACATTTATCTTGCACAATCTTACAGATGAACATTAATATCCTCCCCCCTGTCCCCCCATCATATATCGAGCACCAGTTATGGGACCTTCTGTCATTTGCTTTCAGCCTTGGAAATATCTGAGATAGATACAATCTATTGGTAGAGACGATATAAAAACCAGCACAGAAAATACAATTTGTTTATCAGTGAGAGGGAAGATAGCCAGCATAGCTTTCACAAGCCACTGTGGCCATTTTTCTTTATCTTTCCAAAGTGTGATTATTACAAAGCCAAGTCTTCCTCCTTCCAACAGCTGTCCATAATATGAGCAAGTGGCACAACAAAACCTTGACCGCGTGGATGGACCTAGCTGAAGATATCTGAAATTAGAAGCTGTAAGCATACAGCATGTGCAGTCTCTATCTTTAAACCCAAATGAGAAGACCTCGCATTCTTGAACAGCTTTTCTGGCTCTCTAGTTGCACAGCCCAATCCTCATTCCTGGCATCTGCCCAGCAAACATTACTCTTTCGCCGTGGCACTGTCACTCTGACACTATTTGAAAATAAGTGCCTTTAAAAATGAGTTGTCTCATGCCATTATGAAAGTAGGGATGGGCATATAGGGTTGCACTGCCAGGCAGTCTCAGGGGAATGACCTGTGCTATTTTTTAATGGTGCACAGTATTTGTCACGGGCAAATGTCAAGGTAACAACAAAAATAAAGACTTTTTAGTCAGGTATTTATGTTTTAACCTGTCTCTGCTGCCATTTAGTGAAACACTGCAGACAGGACCAATGAGTTGTGTCCTCTTTGGTGAACTTTGGAACCTCCAGCAATGGAGCATTTTTAAAAGACATTTATCATTGTATTTTGGTAAAAAAGAAACCAAAACAAAAAAAACTAAACATCCTAAAAATAAGTCCTGAAACATAAATAAATTGCAATAGGCATTTCCATTGGCTTTCAAAGCAGATGACTAACTTAAATAACAAAAATAATCCTTTGAATCATGCGGTGTGAAACAGAAAACCCTACCATATATGGATCACACAGATTGGTGGCATAAGTCAAATGCATTTGTGGCAGCTTAAAGGTTGAGAATGTTGAAGAATATGCTGGGCATTTTTGATGCACAGATCATTTATGCAGGAAACATGGGTGAGCTGCATGGAAGTATACAAGTATGGATCATAAACAATCATTGTTGAAACCACATTTTTGCCCTTCCATAATTAAGCAACTAGAATCTCAGTACGTAGTTGTGGGACACTGACAGAGATGAATCTCTGATTACACAATGCCAGGAAAGATAGTAGAAGCAGGGAGTAAACAGCCAAACCACAAGGTTACTGCAAAAGCACTGATGCCTTGTTGGTTAAGAGAATACATTTTATTGGTAACAAAAAACTTTCTTTTACAGATAATTAGCTGTAGCAGCATTTTTCTTCTCTCTGTGTGTTTGAGCCAAATAAAAAAGAAATCACTTGATTGTAGATGCCTTCTGAGTATGTAAGCTTCTATTAAACAAGCATTAGCCTGAAGTTATATTTTAGTGCCCAGCAGCATCTTGATCTGTGGAAACCAACTGCGGTGGGAGTTATGGTGATTTAATTAGGACACTGCAGTTAAATGCTCATGAATAAAGCATAGACTGATTATGTGGAGAAAGGTGAGAAATGCATAACCATTGCATGGCTACCTAAGATAAAAAAAAACAAAAAAAAACTATGGAGACATACAACTCGAGCATAAATTCCAATGTCTACCTTAATGTTGCTCCAATTTTAGCATTTGAATTAAAATTTTTGTCACTAGAGACATTACTAAGACCAGTGGCGCAACTACACATTATTCAGGTGGATGTGAACAAATAAATCGGCGCCCCCCGAAGGAAGGTTGAAGGAGCGTGGAAAACATACGCTCGCTCATAATCATCGCCCCCCCCACGACGACATGTGAAGGATAAAATTTGCTACATTTACCTCGTTTTGTGCGAGAGGTGAAGGAGCATAAGGCATGCTGAAGTGTATGGGAAAACATCATCGGCGCGCCGCCCCCTACTGATGGGTTTTGACGCCCCCCTTGGTGCTGCGCCCCTATGTGTTGCATGCGCTGCATACCCACTTTTTGCGCCACTGACTAAGACTGTCTGGGTTCACCACAAAGCGCTTATAAATCTCTCTGTAAGATACCGGTTTGATAAGTCCCCAAAACACTGCACTTAGACAACATTTCTAAAGTCTTCATCATCCTCACTGGATACATTTGAGCATAGATCATCAGTATATGAACAAAAATTTGAATTGAAGATCATCATTCTTCTGCCACTTCTAGCTACAGTCTCACCTGAAGTGTGCTCACTTCTTTCCTTTAGTTTTTCTCTTTTTTTTCTTTTTCTTTTTTTACATATTTCTCGATTTTAGACAAGGAAATCAATACAAGCATTGTGAACTACAACTTGTAAAAAACAATATGATGCAAGGCCTTTGAACATAAACTCTAAAGTTACAATCCAGTCTGTCGGTCTCCAGACACTATGGCAGCTGTTACCACTGAGTGAGCAGAGTTATTTTTACATCACGAGACTGTAAACTATTCCAGCATCCAAATCCTACCCTCCTGACAGGAATAAAAAAGCTGCAATGGGGACTTAAGGTTAATTAGCTCTTGTGCTCTGGTGCTGTAGAAAAAGGCTCGTTTAGCTGAAGATACAAGCGTTCTCTGCAGGCTGCGTACCAGGCAGTGATGGAGCCTTGATGGAGGTGTCGTCTCCCCATAATCACCATGGTTTCAGTTGCAAAAGGGCAAAAACTTTAGGACTCAGAGGGCAGGTACAAATTTATGGCTGCTGAGGCTGTAATTCAGTTCACTAGAGTTCTTTGCTTGAATAAAAAGCAGAATAGTTAAACATGTGTATTCTTGCCCAACTATGTGATATGATACATATTAATTTGCATTTCAATCACAAGCTTCAAAGGAGAGTCACTCCTGTGAATAGACTGAGGCATGTTGTGTTTCGCTTTGTAAAATTACGACTAAAATCCATTACAACAATACATGCAACATGTACCTGGACAGGGGGAATGGCAACAGGCACCTTACAGACCATGCTCTACTCAAGCATCACCTGTCCCTGCTGTAAAGTAATCTGTGTGGTCTTGATGCTGGCAGAAAAATGAATAAGTAAATAAAAATCTCACCTCTTTTGATCCGGTCAATCTCGTTTTTACTGCTCAAACTTGACAAACTAATTTCACCAAGAGTAACAAAGTAGGTTAAGGTCGCTTCTCTGTTTTGCAGCCTGCCTCCACCAGGAGAAGCAGCTGCAGCAGCAGAGCACTTTGCACAGAGACTTACCAGAATTTATTTCGAGGCATGTCCTGCACCGTGACTGCCGTCCACCCGGGAAATCCGTCGCACCCTGCGGTGTAATCACGACTTCTTTGGCGTGGGGTGCTGCATCACGGCGCAAAGTAGCCGTTGTTATCGCGCCGCTCTCCTGCAAAGCTTGTGTTGTGGTGGAAATTTTCGTGCAGCAGCGCTCTGGCTGAGCTGAGCAGAACAAGGCAGCCTCCGGTATGACGTAATGCGGAATCTCTTCACATGCGCCAGTGTGGCGGCACAGGGGTTAAAGACTGATGCAAACACAGAAAATAAAATAGAATAAAATAATAATAATAATATTTAAAAGAAAACTGGCGACACAAGAGAAGAATTACACCATCGAACTGTGTAGTTATACGAGTCCAAATGAAATGAGTTTACAGGTTAAGCTTTTTGTCTTGAGAAGATGACGTAATTTAGACAAGTAGAACTGGGATATTGATTGAAGTCAATTAAGGGAAGTGTGAATATAAATGCAACTACAAAATGTTTTCTACTGAAAATGTCCATGATAAAATGAATAAACATTTAATTTCTCGCTAACAAGGCGAACATTAAGGTGTTATATTTAAATTCTATTTAAATTAAGCAATTTCTCAGTTGGGATCAATAAAGTATATTCTATTCTATTTCAGTTGTTCTGACACATTGTTTTCGACCTATAAAACAAGACGGAAACTTAGAAGTGAAAAAAAAAACGTATTCCTACCTCTTAAACTTTTTTTTACATTTTGTGAAACGACAGACAAATATTTTAATGGAATTAATTGTGCCCAATCAACACAACAGTGGGACGAGTTTGATGTGGAAGCAAAATAGATATTTTAGGATGGTTGGATTTTGCTCCATCCATCTCTACATCTAACTTTCCTCCCTGTCCCTACTAGAACAACATATCATCTCAGCGTGATGCTGCTACCATTTATTTCAAAAGTTGGAAAGGGGTTGGGGGACGTTGTCATTGGGGGTTGATGGACGAGGGGATTGGGGACTTGGAGAGTCTATAGACTTGCTAATAAAGGAAACCAAAGCCTTAGGTAACAAACAAACAAACAAATAAACTAACTAACTAGAATAAAAAACAACTATGTTCTCTCATATCTTAAATAATACTATTAGCTAGAAGTGTGGTTGGGGAAGGTTGAAAAGGGGTGAGGGGATATTGTGCCAAGCAAATTTATGTAGGGGTGGCCATTACACCCCCCTGACCCGCCTTTGGTTGCGTCACTCATTTTTGTATACAACCCCACTGTGAAGGGCCAAAAGAGCCACATGGGGGCTCTGGAGCCACAGGTTGTAGAGTCTACAATTCCTGCCATAAAGATACATGTGAAGTGCATCAAAAACTGATATGCAATTATGATCTTTAGTCAAGTCTGCATGTTATATTTCTATTTTAAACACACACATGCATTTATTGTTTTATTGTCTCCTTTTTCTGCGCATATTTGACCTTATCAGTTATTAATATTCAAAGAGAGAATATTAATATTCGCTCTTTGTAAAATACACTTGTGACGTTTCTCAACGGCTCTTGAACGCAACTTATCCCCAACGAGCGCGTGCCCCCGTTGTTACTAGCAAACCGCTCAGAAGATTGACAGCAACTTGATTCATTCGGAGCAAACCTTGTTGCATGGAAACACGAAGCATTTCTAAACTTTTAAGCATATAGGTGAGCGACAATAACACAACGGGCAGAGGTGGCAGCCAAAAGTTTGAGTAAGTTGATAGCTAGCATTTTTCGCTTTCGCTTTCTCCCATGACAACGACCCCCCTCAGCTCATTAATTTCTCATTAGCTTGGTTAATTAAACGTCAAGTTAACGTCAGCTGACAGAGCGACATCCGGAGATGAGTGAAGGTATGTTTACCTCCTGTTTACCAACTTTGTTATAAAATGTAACCATGGGAGTTTAAATCCCTCTGATTTATTGTGAAAGAAGATCAATTTCGATGTATTTTAAGTTTTTTAGTCTCCAATTACGCTAGTTTTGATGATAGAAATGTCTTTGCTTTCCCTCAGGACCTTTAAGGACGTCTAGATAGTTCGTTATTGCACAGCAAATATCCCACTTGGAAGAGTTGCAACATGCCAAAAGTTAAACCCCTCACATTACCATCCAAGGAAGGACGAACTAGTCAACAAGGTAATCATGGATGTTGGCGCCTAGTAGTTACTTATACTTATTGTCCCACAGTGGGGTCATTCAGGTGTCACAGGAGCAAGTTTAGGTAAGTGGGTAAATACCCATTCAAAGACAAAACATAAAAATAAGAATAAACGTGTACAGTAAGGGCAAAATTTAAATGTGAGAAAAATAGACTGTGCAGTCAAAGAATATGCATATAATCATTTAGGGAGAAAAATGCACAAAATGTGCATGTATGGAAGTCCATAACAACAACAAATAATCAAAACAAGCAAGAAAGAAAGACGCATGTACTGATTAAACCTAGGCTTAATTATTTTACACTGAGGATAAAACAATGATGTGTGGAACACATTTTCGAAACCAAAAAAAAAATCGAAATTATTACACTTGATAAAGTTAAATAGTCTCATTTTGTTTTGGTGAATCCAACGCTGTTTTGTACATTTGGATATGGCCAGGATGGCATTTATCACAGAACCACCATTGAGAAACAGGCATTAAGTTATTTATTTAGTTAATCTTTGGTTAAAAGTATTTACTTGCAGCAGCATAATCTGGCAATTCTTTCTTTCATTTAGCTTTTTGCTTGAATACTTTCAATATCTTTAGAGCATTGACAGGATGAAGATTATTATTGTAATTAATATATTGTTTTAAGAAATTCTCTTGTTCATTTTTCCTCTATAGGTGTGATCTTGTGTTAACCAATAGCCTGTTAATTTCTTCACTGCATAAATCGTGTCAAAATAAAAGTTTATTTTTGTAGCAGGATTGTTGCTGCATAAAAGATTAATTAATTCAAGGCCTTTAGCATGTCTTTGTTGTGGGTGCTTATAAGTGTGGTTGACTTTGTATTTCATTACACTACCCACCATAACTGTGGGCATAATCAGACACTAATAAGAATTAGATTTGACCATATCTATTTAGCGTGGGAAAACAACCAAACTGAGAAATAATCTGATTTGACTATAATAGCTATTCATAATTACTCCATAATGTAACTGAAACATTTTTGTTATTTATACTTGCCATTTTTAAGCTCATCAGAATGTCTAAGAAACTTTGGTCAATAATTGATGTTTTCCTTTCCTGTTAATTTAAATATATTCCAACACTCTGGAACTTTTCAAAATAGGAAAGATAAGAAAGAAAAAAAAAAGCTTGTCAAATGAGGTAGTCGTGTGCTAATCTTTGCAAGTCTGGACATGTCTGCAAGAAACTTTCTACTGGCCTTGTTTGTCACTGGAACTGTTATAAACAAGTGTGGGTAGTGACCCCAACATGGCACTGTGTATATCGAGTCAGGATTTAACTATTAAAAACAATCTCCAAAGTGTTGTGTTGGATAACGGCATCAAAGACGGACTTTATGGAGGGCTGTGTCTCCATTTCAACATTAAAAAAAAAAATTTTTTACACATGGGCACCAATAACTGTGCAAATCTCTGTTAATTGCAGTTACCTGCAGTATACATAAATAGAAGGTAACAAAATATTTAGATAGTTGTTTCTTTTAAATGAACTATTTTTGTCCATTTGCAGTTTAAGGAGGTCCAAATAAACCTCCTTAAATTTATTAGGGTGCCTGTGTGGTGCTGCTGGCTGTGGACAAAGATATTTTAAATGTATAACTAAATGTATTATTAATACAGTTTCCTCTACCTCGTTTCAGTTTGGCTATGAGACTTAGAGTTTCTTTTTGTGTGCATTATAACCCTGCCAGCATGATTTAGAGCAAACCTTGCCACATTCCTGCTCCACTTGGTTATTTCAGTGTGTATTTTTCACAAAAGCTATCCAGCAGGAAATGAGCTTTATTCTTGGTTTCCCTTTAATTCTTGTTACTCTGTGTTTTGTCAGAGGCTACTCACAAATTAAACACTTGGTCAGTTAAATGATCGTCATTGCTAAAAAGCTGTCAAGTATGAAATGTTGCTGATCTTACCTTTTTTTCCAAACACTATGAGCCCAGACACTTCTTGTGGGGTATCCTGTTGGCATGACAATGAACCTGTTTCTCTCCCTCATGCAGGAAAACCTATTAAACAATTACAAAATTTGAAATAAAATTTGACATACTCAAAGTCATGGATCCACTCTACCTGAGCTTGAGGTATTTAAGCAAAGACGAATCTGTAAATAAATTCAGTCTGTGATTTAAAGTATTGTTTCAAGTGGCACTAAGTTCAACACTTTAAATTTGAAAACCATTTTGTATTTTTCTTTCCACTTGACAGTTATGCATTACTCTGTGTAGGTCTGATCCATAAACTTCCAATAAAATACATTAAGGTTTGAAGGTACCATATGGTCACATGTGGAAAGATTTGTATTATAAATACTTTTGGAAGGCACTAGAATTTAAGTTTCTATAGAATCCAATGCTGCTGAAAAGTTTGTATTATGATGGAAAGAATATGTAAATAATATTTTAAATACAGTGTTGTGTCCACTTTCATCTTCCCAGATGTAATTAGACTTTTCTTGTAATTAACTTCCCAGAGAATCTGTAATGTGTTCTCTGAGGAGTTTGTATAATTCATCTTTGCATTTATACTATAAATCGTTGTAACCAAACTTTCTCCTTTAAAAGAAAGCCAAGTATCACAAGAGATCCTTGTGCCACACTTTGCGAACCAAGGCAATAGAGTAATTTTGGGTTCTGTGAAAAAATTCAGGGTTGTTGAGTTGATTTTCAAAGGAAGGAGGGATTGATGGAAACTTAAAATCACAGTACTTACAATGGTTAAAAATAACACATTATTTTGCCATTCTTGCAAAAACAGGCATCAATAGCATCAATATCATTAAACCAACAAAGTAGTTAAAATGACAAAAAACAACTTTTCTGACCTGTGTGAAATATTTATTTTAATTTTAAATTTGAAACGTACACAAAGAAAATATTTTTCATCTGTGACAAATGGTTCAAAATAGCAACATGTTCTTTGTCAAAAAATTTTAAGGCTTCTCTTTAAAGCATTGTTTACTTTTAAATTCAGGTTTGTGAACTCCAGTATCTGTGTCTTTCACCATTTTCCCGCCAGATGGCGCCCTTTTACCATGAAGAAATAGGAAACGTGCCCTTGGGTTTGTCTTGAGACAGATTCTTTTTTTTTCCTTTTTCAGTAAAGGCTGTGCCACTAGAATCAGCTGGCGAATAGAAAAACAAAATATCTTTCACAGCCAAATACATTTTATTAATTACTTTGCACAGTATCATTATGACAATTGTGTGTGTGTGTTTGCTCCAAGTAAGGCCTCCTTGTTTCTATTTTTATTTCCATTAAAAGATTATTGCTTGTAATGGCTGTGAGTTCTGCTGCTATGTAAAGATAAGTGCTTCTTATTTTGTAGTGACTATTTAAGGTACACGAGAAACAGAACTGATGGAATTAAATATCCTTACGTTTTGTCTTTCATTAGATCAAGCAGACCTTCAGGCTATGTGCATTGGTAGACGTCAGATTTCTGCTTTACTGAACACTCCCTCACCATGTGCCAGCACTGCTATCTGCCATATCCAAGACATGGGGAGTCTATTAAAAAAATGGTTTCAGAAGGTAAAAAAAATACTCCGTGATAAAGTGTGTATCATGTTGAATTGAGAAAAAAAAAAAATATTATAATAAAATCGGTACAAAACACATTTTTTGCTGCTTTAATTTTTGCCAGCCTCGAATAGGTTGACCAGAGATTGATCCAGATAATCTCCAAAGCATCAAAACTTTAAGGTGAATTATTTGCTTGTTTTTAATTGGCTTTTTTTCCCTATTGCATAAATTATTACAGGATTTTGGTGGTTTTCACAGACTTCAGAGACTCTCTATCAAAGATGTAGATTCTGATCCTACAGGCTTGTATGTTGAAGGGAAAGCGATTACTGCAAGAGGTAAAACAGGACACATGAATAACATTTCTAACTTACTTTCTTTTCTGTAATGCTCCAATACATCTACACCTAAGCACTATGCACTTGTGTTAAGTCGACTTGAATATTTCACAAAAGTTTTGCCAAATTTAACCTGGAGGAATGTGTCATCATCATAACTTTTTTCCCCTCTAGAAGGTTATCAAAAATCACCTCTAAAGGAGAAAATAGAAGATGTCCTCTCTGAAGTCATGAATCTGGTTGAGCGTTTGGAGGCTGATCGTCAGTTTGCAGAGGAAGCTCTGCAGAAAGAGAAGAGAAGACGAAACGTCCTAGTGAACAAAATTGACGCTATTTCACTGTGGAAGCTAAACGAGCATCCCGCAATTATTCAGAAAGGTCAGTGACTGTGAGCTATCGCATAATCTGTTTATCTCCTGCGAAGAAGTACTGTTCTGTTGCTCTCAAACCCAGCTAATACCCTTGCTATTTATCATTGGTTTTTGCCTTCACTAGAGCACGATGCTTGCAGTAGAGACATCGCTGAGTTGAATTGGCAGCTTAAACAGCAAAATCAGAAAGTTGACGAGGTCCAGGAGAAATTGTTGGAGTCTGAACTGCTCAACCAGAAATTACAAGAAGATACTGTGTTTGCCAGAAACCAAATCCCCATAGTGAAAGAAAACAATAAGCGCCAGGAAGACGTTTTACTTCTGCTTGAAATTGCCCAAGCCGAGGTATGCCTCAGTTGAAAGTATTTTAGCCTCTGTCCAGCTATTATCCATACATGTTGTTATTTCAAACAAGTATCATTAAAAAAAACAAAAAAACTCTTGCTAGTTTTTAACAGCTGCTTATTGAAGGGTTAACATTGTGGTGGGAAATGCCTCTATTTAGTGTCATGTAAAAGTAAATAGTGAATCTATTTGATTTGAGCCGATTTTATGCAGATGCCTCTGTCGTTTTGGGTTCTGATTTTCATATATTTTCTAATGGTATAACTTTTTTATAGACTCAAGGTTAAATCACATGGATTTTCTTAACATTTCCTACTTAAACCATAAGAAATGGTTTAAGTAGAATGCAAGTCATTCATGCATTCTAGTCTAATTCTGCTGTCCAAGGCACACTGGAGAGAAAACTCAGGAGTTTTAGGTTTGCCTTCTGAGCCTTCAAAACTTTAGCAAACTGCAAACCTTTGCGTAAGCATACAATGTTTTTTTGCTCCAATTTGTCACATTACAGCTTCCTAATTGGAATTTTAGGTGATAAACCACCTATCTGAGTCCTCCACTTGTTACCTGTATTAATGGCACCTATTTGAACTCGTTATCAGTATAAAACACACCTGTCCACAACCTCAAACAGTCACACTCTAAACTCCACCATGGCCAAAACTAGAGAGCTGTCAAAGAACACCCGAAACAAAATTATAAACCTGCACCTAGCTGGGAATACTGAATCTGCAATAGGTAAACAGCTTGGTGTAAAGAAATCAACTGTGGGATCAATTATTAGAAAATGGAACACTTACAAGACCACTGATAATCTCCCTCGATCTGGGGCTCCACGCAAGATCACACCCCGTGGGGTCAAAATGATCACAAGAACAGTGAGCAAAAATCCAGAACCACACGGGGGAACCTAGTGAATGACCTGTAGAGAGCTGGGACCAAAGTAACAAAGGCTACCATCAGTAACACACTACGCCGCCAGGGACTCAAATCCTGCAGTGCCAGACGTGTCCCCCTGCTTACACCAGTACATGTCAAGGCCCGTCTCAAGTTTGCTAGAGAGCATTTGGATGATCCAGAAGATGACTGGGAGAATATCATATGGTCAGATGAAACCGAAGTAGAACTTTTTGGTCAAAACTCTACTCGTCGTGTTTGGAGGAGAATGAATGCTGAGTTGCATCCAAAGAACACCATGCCTACTGTGAAGCATGGGGGTGGAAACATCATGCTTTAGGGCTGTTTTTCTGCCAAGGGACCAGGACGACTAATCCGTGTAAAGGAAAGAATGAATGGGGCCATGTATCGTCACATTTTGAGTGAAAACTTCCTTCCATCAACAAGGGCATTGAAGGTGAAACGTGGCTGGGTCTTTCAACAGGACGATGATCCCAAACACACTACCCGGGTAACGAAGGAGTGGCTTCGTAAGAAGCATTTCAAGGTCCTGGAGTGGCCTAGCCAGTCTCCAGATGTCAACCCCATAGAAAATCTGTGGAGGGAGTTGAAAGTCCGTGTTGTCCAGCGACAGCCCCAAAACATCACAGCTCTAGAGAAGATCTGCATGGAGGAATGGGCCAAAATACCACCAACAGTGTGTGAGAACCTTGTGAAGACTTCCAGAAAACGTTTGATCTCTGTCATTTCCAACAAAGGGTATATAACAAAGTATTGAGATGAACTTTTGTTATTGACCAAATACTTATTTTCCACCATATTTTGCAAATAAATTCTTTAAAAATCAGAAAATGTGATTTTCTGGATTTTTTTTCTCCTTTTGTCTCTCATAGTTGAGGTACATCTATGATGAAAATTACAGGCGTCTCTCATCTTTTTAAGTGGGAGAACTTGCACAATTGGTGGCTGACTAAATACTTTTTTGCCCCACTGTATTTATATCACTAACTGCATAAAACTGTTTTGAAATAAACTTGGAAAATCATCACACCACATTTCTTGTTTAGGCTGACGACGTTCAAGCAAGTATAAAAGAAGATCTCCTCCAGATTGAGATGGAGCTTGAAAAGGAGGAAACTGAAGCCACCGAAGAAAGGGTGGTACATCAGCAGAGACGGGAGGAAATATTAGATGAGCTAGATGACGGATTGTGAGTATTTATATATATTTGACTATTTTTTTGAATAATGCAAAATTGTACACACAGATGACCCAAAAGCAGTTTCTACACTACAGTAGCAGTTAGAAGCAACTGAATTCCATTTTGATAAACATGCTCTGTTACAGGCCAGTTAAAAAAAAAAACAGAACAAAAAACATGTAGATTATTACGTCTTTGCTTAAAAAATAAAACTTAAAGAACTTTTATTGTTGGTTCAATTGAAAAAAAATGAACATCATTAAAGACAGTTGGTTCAAATAGTGATATACTCATATCTATGCTAACATATTTCAAGCTTTTTGGTGATTATGCCTCACAGCAAATGAAAACCCACTTTTTTGTATTCAGAAAGTTAGAACATTGCACGAGAATAAGAAAAAGTGATATAGAAGCGGTAATAGAAATATTATGTTTTGGCCAATATATGGAAGACTACTGACTCGACCGTGGTCCAGCAGATGGAGATTGGCACGCAAGGAGGGCAAACCACAAATTGGCATTCCCAAAGACGTTTGGTGTTTACAGAGTGTTTTAGCCAAGCATATTAAATGGAATGTTGAGTGGAAGGAAAAAATCGTGATAGAAAAATATGCACAAGCAACAGGGATAATGTTTTTAGATTAAATCTGACTTTACCTGTCAATTAGTGATCATGGTCCTATATTAAGTGCATAAGGCTGGACAGTGCATCAACACAGATCTCAGCAGGTCCACATTTTGGGATTAGAATGTTTGATTTTTTTTAGTTGTCTTATCTATTATTAAGATTTTCCGGAAAAACTGAATGTTAGTTTTAATGAGGTGAAAGTTTTAATTATTAAAACTGACAGAAATATTTGCTGGGAATGTATCAATAATATTATGTATGAATCTATATAATACAAATATCACCTTTTGAATAGACTTTCTAATGATTTTTCTCATTAATTGTAGCTGTTCTTCCTACAACATAACATAGGCATTGACATCTTTTATTATTTGGATTTTTGTTTCCATAGTATAGCACATGTTTAATGTCAAAGGTAAAGATAAGGAGGCAGCACAGTGGCACAGTTGGTAGAGCTGTTGCCTTGCAGCAAGAAGGTTCTGGGTTCGATTCCCGGCCCCGGTCTTTCTGCATGGAGTTTGCATGTTCTCACTGGGCATGCGTGGGTTCTCTCTGGGTACTCCGGCTTCATCCCACAGTCCAAAAACATGACTGTCAGGTTAATTGGTTTCTCTAAATTGTCCCTAGGTGTGAGTGCGTGTGTGTGCATGGTTGTGTGTCCTGTCTGTCTCTGTGTTGCCCTGTGACAGATGGTGACCTGTCCAGGGTGTACCCCGCCTCTCGCCCAGAACGTTAGCTGGAGATAGGCACCAGCACCCCTCCTGACCCCATTAAGGGACAAGGGTGTATAGAAAATGGATGGATGGTAAAGATAGGATAATGGCAAAAATATTTCTAAGTTGATTCATACCAGTTAATATATCTATCTGAATAAGATCTGAAAATGTATGACAAAAAGCAAACTGTTTAACAATACTGTTGACAACAAGGAGTGTTTTTTTTTTTTTATCAAACGGTAACTACAAATTTAATATGTTTTTGTCTTGTAGGAAAGAATTAAATAAGTTGACGATGGTTAAGAAGAATATGCTTATTGGGATCGAGAAAACAAAACAAACTGTGCTTTTTAAAGAAAAGAAGCAGACAGAGTTTCTTGACCAGCTCCCTGAAGTTGCTAAAATTGAGAAAGCTGAAGAGGATAAAGTAACTACTAATTTCTTTCTCTTTCTTTCTATAAAATGTTTAAAAATTTCAAAAAGCTGTTTCCCACCATTGTGGTATGTGTGTTTATCTGTCACAGATTTCACATCTCAATCTTGAAATTAAGAAGGAAGTAAAAAAAAATCAACGACTTAGAGAGAAACGAAAATCAATTCGAAAAGAGTCAGAAGTAAAGGTAAGTATTGTTACTGTCTTATGGAAAAAGAAAACAATTTACATTTGAAAAATCACAAGGTAGTATATGTACATATGAAACTTCTCATTAAAATCACATTTTGCACATTAAAAGATGCGTTTTTTTTAAACTGTGTACATCACATGTATTTTCCCGTATGTAACACTAAAGGTCAGATGTAATATCCATGGAAATCATCTGTGACTCTTAAGATTATATGTGATTTCCATGTTTAACAAAAGCAGTTCAAATGTGGAAATTACATTGTAAATTATAAGGACGTTATTTTCAGTAAAATGTGAAAAATGTCAATCCATGAAATATTTTCTACAGATTTTACATATGGAAATTGTATTGCATGGCAGGATGTGAAACACATGTAGGAAAACCTTCCACATGTATCTTACAATTCACTAAAAACTAGTTTCTCAGACGTGTTCAGTTTTTGGTAGTTATTTTCCCCTCTATGTTTATTATTGTAATCCCATGAGGAACTTGTGGCCATATTTTTTTCACATGTGAAAACACAGATAAAGTCTGTAAGTTTTTTGTTTTTTTTCCCAGTAAGGGTACTTAATCCTCTATATGCCGGAACAGAAGGTCACTGTAAAACAACAATGTCCTCAATATATTTGTGATCCGTTTTTCTATACTATGTTGAATCTAAACCACAGACATCTACATGGGAAGCAGAACTTGCCATTAAAAAGGCACATCTTTATTTAAGAAATGAAGCTCTTGAAGCCTTATTGAAACAAAATAAGGAGTGTGAACAGAAGATTGATGACTACCAGACGAAAATTTGTAAGAGGTACAGCACCAAAGCCAAATTAGTGCTAAAATATGTATAGTTCCCTATTAAATTCTACCATGCACTACATGGTGAGTCACTTGTTTGTGTTCATACCATATGTATACTTTACTGTGTGCTTTGTTAGCGAAAAAGAAGTGAAACATCTGCGTGAGGAGAGGAAGCAGATGCTCCAGAAAATCAATGACAATGACGAGCATTGGGAAACGGCCAAGGAGGAATTGACCGAGGTTATAGAGCAGCATAGTATCATAAAGGCTAAACTGGACAAGCAGGAGAATCACGTCATCAAGGAGGACCAGGAAGCCATGGTCAGAGAAAACATATGTCTATTTTCTATCTATAATTCCCAGGTCATGCCATGATTGTTTCTTCCAGTGATATTCAGTGTTCCTTCTGTACTTTGCAGATAATTATTGAGAGTCTGAGAAAAGAACTGACTCACAACATGAGTACTGTAGAGAAGCTAAAGGTAAATTTGTGGGATTTCTTTGAATGTTTCAACATGATTGAATATATTTATTTACTTATGCTTAAAACACTTAACATTTTGTAAATGTTACATATACCTGTTGTATGTAAATTAAAAGTATATGACTAACCGGCTATTTTATAACTTCCTCTTCAATCAGGGGAAGGTTGCAGAAATCAGTTTGGAATTAAAGAAATATGATGACTATTCAGAACTCGCCACTGAAAAACTGCAGAAAGAATTTGATGAATCATACTCTGCAACACAAGCTCTGGAGACTATTGTGAAGGTACACTTGACGAATAAATTCTATATCTAAACACAACAATTTATTTTAAAAAAGTGTTGTGTGTTATCAAATAAAACGCCAACACATTTAATTACACCTGCGTAAAGTGTAAATAATACATGTATTTTATTGCAGATAAATGATCTCACTTAAGAAATTCTGGAAAAAAAACAACCTTTAAGTTATTGGCACCCTCGTAAAATAAATATAACTGAATCTTTTTAAAAAACATTTTAAACTTCACCTTTTTACTTGATCACAATTCAGACATTCCGTGTCGTATAGCTTTCCTGGAGTACAACAGTTAAACGGCACAGAGGCCTCTGCATCTTGCTCATCTAAAACATGGGAAAGACAAGAATACATGGTATTCACACTCTTATTGATGAAAAACAAATCTTTAAACATTGAACCCATCATATTCATTGTATTCAGAAAAAATAACATAACCCATCTTTTTTTGGTTTAAAATTTATGATAATAATAAAAAAAAACTTATCTTAAAGGACCATCCGCATTTGATGGTATCTTTGGGAAAGATGTGTGGAAAGCCTTGAAATAAATCTATTTTTATACCATAATGTTGCTTTAAAAATGCAGTATTAGGAAAATCCAACCTTTATAGCATTATGGAAAAATTAAATGAAAGAAATGGAATAAGAAGAAAATCTTCCTTTAAGAAATCCCTGTTTTAAATAAAGTCACTGACAAAAGGGCTCTAAAAAATATTGTGCAAGAAATGTAAAAGAAATATTTTTTAATACTGTACTAATCACACATGTAGGATACAAAAATAATGTTATACAGATAATTTATATAGGCCAGATTCAAAACAGGAAAGACGAGGGAACATGGGATTAAAATAATGCACGCATGTGTTCATCTTCATAGCAAATCTGAAGATGAACAGATGTGTGCTTGGCAAATAAAAATTGAAAACAAATCTGAGTAATTGCTCAGATATGATTTGGAAGATGAAAACAACAAAACTACATGGAAAGGGATTTGAGCTTATTCTGCTACCACCTACAGTGATAAAACTTGTAAGGGAAGTACAACAAAATCTTATTGTTTTGGAACTGCAGCCATGGGGCGGCCATGTTGGGTTCATCTTTACAACCATTTAATCTAATGCTTTTACAAACATTCTTATTAGTCGTGATGTAAGAATGGTAGTAACTTTAACACATTTCATTGTTTTTATTGTACAGAGAATGAAGGAACTGAAAACAACCTATGAAAAGATTCAAAGTGAACATGAAGACACATCAGCCGACCTAGAGAAGGACATCAAGTTGAAAAGGGACCAGCTTAAAGCTGCTAAGGTAAGAACAAGTTTATTTTTTTTAAAGCAGAATCGTTGCAACTATTCAGCAGTATAGTTTATTAGACAAAATAATTTCAACAAAATATGTTTCACACTCATCTTTAAATTACTTTATTCTCTTTACTTACAGGATTTACATGGTGCCACCTTATGGAGAATTAGAAACGATATCATTAGGTGTAATATTCTTAGGAATAAAACTAAAGAATACCAAGAGTCTTCTCGTGAAATGGAAAAAGATCTTGAAGCCATCCCAAAAGTCATAGCAGAGTTTGAGTAAGTTCAAAGAAAATATTAGTATCATTAGCACTATTATATTTAAAAGGTTCCCATTTTTTTCCTATTGGTACATTACTGCCCACCTCAAAGAGATATAAAGGCTGTTCACAGCTTGTTTGCTCTCCAAACATAACTTTAATTGTAGAAGTTCTACTAATTTATTCGTCTCCTTGCAGAAAAGATTTAGATGTGGTGGACTTTAAAAATAAATCAGCTGCTCGCATCATGAGCACCTTGCAGTCAGATATTAATAACTGGCAGCTCCGATCAGACCTACTCAAGAGGAGAATCATGGCTCATCTCAGAGACAGAAGGCGACTAAAGGAAGAGACAGAGGTATGAGAAAACAAAACGATGTCACAATAACTGTCTGTAAATACATGAATTTGTGTGTCAAATGCTGTGAAGTCAGAGATGAGCTGTAAAAAAAAAACCTAAAAAAAATAAAACAACACTTTGTTTATTTGTTTCTGGATTAGTGTCAGCACATTGCTTGTTACAATACGTCCCTTAAGATACAGAGAAAACGGAGCAGTCTGCAATTAAAATTACAAGCCATGGTCAATCTCGTTTAAGTGCTTTTGCCACAAATGACAAGTCGCTGCTGTTGTAGTCTTTTTGTCTGGACGAATTTGATGATGCATGTCGAAGGTGTGATGCTGTCTGCTTTTGTTACCTGTAGGCCAACATTCTTAATAGAAATTTTAATACAAGAGACTATATGATTTGTAAAAGGGATCACATCATCTTGACTTGTGTTCATTTGTAACATGAAACACGCTTCCAAAACATGAATCTGCTCTGCAAGAAATAACATTCATTTGAACAGTCTTTTTGTAAGAGAAGCCCCTATTTATTGTAAGGTTTTCATCTGCAGGATTATCAGCCCCAGCCAGAGCCTCTTTGCTGATGGGGGTTTCACATGGCTTATCTAATGTGAAATCGCCATGTGGTATATAGTTTCATTAAACGGTGATCAAGAATGCATTAGTTCAAAACAAGAAAAGGCAATGGAGCTTAAGCCGCCATGCATCCAAGTGCAGCAACTTTAAAGAAGTTGTTGGCGTGAGACAATTTAAGAATTAAAAGTCTTCCTCATAGACACAACTCCCATTAGCCGGATAAAAGTTAGCCATGCAAAAAGGAGTTTAGTCTTTTTCACTTGAAGAAATAAGATGATACAACAACAACACTCCCCGCTAAATAAAAAGATCAGGCAGAGTTTCAGGTTCTAAGGAAATGGGTCACTTTAATCACTGAGACCAATATAAACCACACATAATGTCTGTATTAGCATAACATAATAAGCAGAGTGTGCATCCGGAAATCATGGTGCATGAAGCAGAATGATTAGACACCTTCGAATGTGAAAATCCTAATAAATATGCTGACCACAGCTTGTCTGTTCTTCTCACACTGTTACAGGAAGTTTATGTGGGGTCATCTTTGGTAATATCGAAAATGCAAAAAAATACACACATCCAGGTTGAATGTGTTTATTTCAAGAGGAGCCACACTTCCTCTCTATTAAATCCATAAGTAGGTGAACGAATTTCAATTTTCAAGCACCCACCTATGTTTTGATTTGATCAGGCGTTGACGTTTGGGCGAGGACAGAGTAAACAATGCAAACTGCCGACGCTATCAGTTTCTTATGGGCAATGAAGTGTAATTTGTTCCATTTACACTTCACAACAGCATCAGATGGGCTTTGTCAGTGCTGCATGGAGTAATTAAACCTGAAATCAATAGCAGGCATTTGTCATGTTTACAGCCCCTCTTTCTGCTGGGTTAAACTCATCACTTTAGTGCTGTTCTGTTTTACTGCAGAGACACACTTCATTATGTTTGCAGGTACAGTTGAGATATTCTCACGTCCCCTTATCCAGCACCCAGGAAACATTGTTCTGATGAAAAGGCGACGTACACCAAAAAGCGTCGTTGCTGTGAATTCTTTGCTTTATTTCACAGAAAAGGTGTCCATTGCTGTATTCCTATTATTTATTCTGGCTTATTGAAGAGACCAAATATAGAATGCGTGCATCTGAAAAGAGATTATAGATGTCCGTACCACTACATAGTGATGTTACTTCCCTTTTTTTTTTAAAGTATGTTAAATATCATGTTATATTACAGTATGTTACTATTATATCCAATTTTTGTCATTTTGGAAGCATTGATCATTTTATCATGTAAAGCTTGATCACTGCTCTGCTATTAGCTGCATGCTCTCCCACAGTGGCCTCTTATGCTTGTTCCCCACACCATACAATGCAGTTTTTTCTGTGTGCTGGGAATTTTTGTTTTCTGTTTTTGATGAAGATTAGGGTAACATGCAACAATGTGTAGAAGATAACACTTTACTTGTTGTGGAGGAAAAACTGCCTGTTAAACAATTTAGCAAGTATTGAAGCTGATGGAGATAAAAGTGGGAAGATGGACAAAATGTGGTGTGCTTGGAGACGAAGGCTGGGCATCACTGTTCTTCAGGTTTGGCATAGAGATGATCTGCAGGAAATGACTACACTACATTGCTTTTCATGCTAATGACAGCAGGATGTACACTTCCAAATAAGACACTGCTGTGTTTTTGTTTTTGACTGTCCATATCAATATCCTTGAATCCTGTTGGATGTACCGAAGGATCTTTTCTAGGCCATTCTAGCACATTAATAACACACTACAATGCTTTGATCTAAACCAGTAGCTCTGGCTGCATATTTGGAGTCATTATCCATTTAGAAGATGAACCCTGACCTCAAGTCTTTTTCAGCCTCTTATAGGTTTTCCAGCAAGTTTCCATTCAGGGCTTCATCTATATTCCCATTAACTCTGACTAGCTTCCCTGTCCCTGCATGAGGAATTTAGCCCCATGCCATGATGTTGCCATGGCATGGGGCATCATGCAGGAGTCGGTAAGATCATGGCAGCCAAGAGGCTTCGTCAGTGTAAGACATACGTAGTTCACATAATGCTATTTTCTTCACCTGTGTGTAGGGATTCCTGGAGGTTGCACGTGCTGAGAACGAACGACTAGCAATCGAGTATGAAGATCTGAAAAAGATTCTTTTGGAAGCCAGGCAGGAGTCAGTATCTGCACTGCGAGTGAAAAACCATGCATATAAAAGGTCTAGCTATTACACAGAGGTACAGTGAAACTTTTAAACATATTGTCTCTTTTAAATTATGTTTTATTATTTTTTACTATTATCTCTTTTTCCTCTTGTTGTGCTTTCTGTGCTTGGACCGAAATTTTAAGGAGACTCAGTTTTGCATTTATTCTGAAGGTTACCGCTGAAATTTAATAATGATTAGATAATTTAAGTGGAGGAGGATGATGGATGTGGCATATTGTAATGATCACTGTGTATTTTTGGTTCTAAAGGGAGTAAAGCAAGAGGTTGATGGTACATGCAAAAACTTCAACATTTTTATAATTATAGCACTGCAATATTCTCACAGGTAAAACATTTCATTATTGTTGGGTTACAAATTTCCTCACTGCATCAGTTGGTAAGAGATCAACAGCAACCACAGGTTACGATCAGACAATGGATGTGCTTTCAGCAGTAAAATAGCTCAAGTCCACACTTGACTAGTTAAGGGAGACACCTCTGCAGCATTTTACTTTTTAATCTTTATAGTTTTCGACACTTTTTAACTGGAATGGAATTACATATGACAACCATAACACCAGGAAGAAGACACACTGCTCTTGCAATGAAAAACACATATTATTTGTTCCAAAAATGACTAATACCTTTACTTGAGCAATTCCTCATCTAACTGCATGAATGTTATCAAGTGAAAAATGCATGCAAAAATAAAATCCTGTGGACAGGATTTTCCACGCTCATGATCAAAGCCTGATTTTCTTTTACTCTGGATTCAGCCTTCACCGTTTTTGTTTGTTTCAGCCCCACTCTTCTTCTGCAGCCTCTCGGCTTCTGCTTTATGCCTAATTTTAGTTTTATAACAAGCTTATGATCAACGGCATATCAGACATGTAGATGGGGCATTATTTTTAATCTGATTTCAACGTGAACATTTAAAACCGCTTCTTTCCTGTTTTATATATCCAATTATCCTCATAATGTTTTCAACATGCAAAGCAGTTAATACAAATCTTAGTAAATTAGATCATGTTTTATTGATTTGTTTATCACAAACTCACAAGGTAAATGCAATGCACAACTTCGGGGTCATTTGAGAGATGAAACATCAGCACACATGAGTTACTTATACTTGTTTGAATAATCATTAACTCCTTTTTTTATTTAATAAACCCATCTTTTAGATGAGCTTTGCCAGGTTTTACAACCTTCACGTTACTTCATTTTCCCATCACACTGTTGTGAATCTGCCTTGTGAAGAAATGAAGATATATGGCTTTAAGTACCAGGTTCCACTTTCTTTCTGACACTGAAGCACACATGGTGTCTCCATCTAAGCCAGCCTGCCACAGAATTTCTTTGACATGCGGTTCCACTTAGAGATGTCACATACAGTGCCCTCCACATTTATTGCCAACCCTGTCTGGTTAAGATGTGCAGTAAGCATTAAAATAGATTTAGCTTTTGTTGCATTGACACAGAATTACTCTAAAACAATTCTGCAGTTCTCTTACAGTGAGTTTGGAGATTTATTGTTAATTTCTTTTGCCTTCCCCCTCATTGTGTGTGTTCACAAGATAAACTTTGGTACTTGTCCCGCTTTGTTGGTCACAATTTTATTGCTCTAAATGCTGGTTAAGTTTTGGTGAGCAGCTACTTTCCTGTAGCTGTGTCCTGACTTGAGAAGATCATAGCACATCATTTTTGAAGGGTATGTTCCCTTGTGTTTCCTATTTTTAAGAGAATGGTTAACATGATATCCTTTTTTTTGGTCAAAATCCAATAATTTTTGTGCTGTAATAGCAAAAATATGACATAAATAACACAGAAAACACCAAATAAGATGTATTTGCTTTAAATATTATGTTGACATAGCCTATATGCCACACAGGGTCTACATGCACAACTACCCCGACTAATTAACCAGCCAGTATCAGCTAATTATATTCTCAACATTGGTCTATTAACAGAGGACAAACAAAAAGGTATATATTCTGTTCAATAAGCACTTGAAAACTACTTCTACATTTTGCTAAATTCCTCTAAGACTAAAAAAGAAAAATGCATAAAAATTAATGGTTATAGTTAATATTATCATGACATCTTTCTATCTGCATAAATAATTGTTGCTGTCTTTAATAAAAGCATCTGAGTCGTGTTTGCCATTGTGTTTGTAATTTTTGTGTTAATACTGTCAAACTGTTGCATTTTTACTCAAGATTATGACATGGTGAGATGTCATACTGGCCTGTGAGTAGACATCAACTTTGACATGTAAAATTGTTACAATTAACTCCTTGCTACCAAGCGGAACATGAAAGCTGTCGTTTACACATTAATAAAAAGCAACTGGCATAAAATCCAAGCATAAAAATAGATTCCCCATTACAGTTGCTACTTACTGCAATTAAGGCAAATTACTGTACTTTTTACCGATAAATATATATAAATACTTAAAAAAAAAGTAGTCTCTCACTTTGTCTACTGCAAATCGACTTCATCTGTGAACATGCAAAACAAGATGAACGATGAACTGATAACATGCTCAATTTGTTTTACTCGACACCATGATCAGCAGAACTAAATGCAACTCAACAAGTATCCTGAAGATTTTCAGGTGCAGAAATTTAGGACCATAACAGTTTTAAGGAAGAACACGGCACAGGATTTAGTTTAAATACAAGTACAAGTTTGATGAATATTAGAGACAGGTTGTCTTAAAATTTAATTTCAATCACAGAACAGAAACAGACAATAAGAAATACTTCATTTCTGATAAATGTCCAAATGACAAAGGCATTTTTCTGATATTAGTTGGTAATTGTTCTCGTTTTTTTTTCTTTAAACATAAAGGACTTGAATATCTTTGCAGGAACATCTTTTTAAAACTATTTAGAATTGAGTGTAGATGTTAGCACTGCTCTGTTTATGTGAAGGCTTTCAGCTCTTAGGTTTTAACAGGGTACACCATAAAGACCATTCTTGTTATTGTCTTTCCTTCAGGAGCTGATGACTGAGCTAATTTGCTTTAGTTTTCAATGCACTGGGGAACACATTGCCAAGCAATGATAAGCTTTGTAGGGAGAGTGCAGAGATGGAGGAGGGAAGAAAAGCAACGGCATCTATCAGAATTTAAACCTCTTTGCTTGAAACTGTGTTCAAATAATAAAGCAAGCAGCATGTCTTTCCAAGAGACTGGGAATAATTTCTGGTTTCTGTGGGGGGTTCATGACTTTGTGTGTATGTGTAAAATATGTCTTGAGGGGATTGGTATAAAGTTAAACTGGGTGAAGTAGAAATATTTTACTCATCAGCTTTGCAGTCACAGAGTTTGCCTCGGCTAGAACAAAACTGCTGAAGCATTTAGAGAAAATTAACCCCCCATCCTGGCAGCCAGATGTGACTGGATTCTGATGAGTGCACACGAGTGGGCAGAGAAACCAAGAGACTGTGAAATTCCTGTCAGGCCCGTGTACTGCAGAATGGGCTATTGACTGCTTTCTCTATTCCCCTCCATCATTCTTCTTGAACACTGCCATTAATTTCCTCTCCTGCCTTACCAATTCCTTTTTTCTGCCTTCTCTCCCCCCCAGCTCTCTTTGTTGCAGAAGAGGATGCACAAGGTTTTGGTAAAATACTTAGAACAACGCAGCCTCCGCTTCTTGGTTGACCTGGAAGAGTGCCAGACTGTTGCCCGACAAACTTCCCAGAAAATATCAATTGCCCAGGTATTTGCACATATATGCAGAAAACAGGCTGGAAAACTGCACCAACTACACTATGCTTTTACATAGCAAATCCCTTTCATTCAACATTCATCCCAGCGTAGGTATGCTAACAGATGGTAGCATATTCTTTTGCATACTACAGTAACTCCTTGTTATGCGTTGCATTGTTTGAGCCTGATCCAGCTAGTCAGTTGCCTTGTGTCGTCTTTGCCAAGCAAGAGCAGCCAGGCAAATATCTACCAAAGTGACTTGCCTCAGTGCTGCAGTGGAGTTAAAGACACTACTCTTATATTACAGTCTATACATTCACTCATCAGACTGATGTGATGAATTATCTGTGTGACTGGGGAGATTTATTCAATTACTTTATGTCTGTCTGCCTCTCTGAATAAGTATACATATTGCTTTCTAAAAATATTCACATGCCTTGATATTTTTTATTTTTTTATTTTGTCACATTATATTCTTAATTATGTGTTTTGGTAGGCTTTTATTGGACAGGTGCAATCATTAATGTGGACTGTAATGAAAAACTGTTCTAAGTAAAAGCAAGCATGCTGTAATACCCTTAAAAAATAAAATTCGGTGCAATTATGTCCTCAGTAGTTGCCTAAAGAATCCACATATTTATAATTTCACTTTATTACAAAGCTGCAAATTATCAAAAAGTATCAGACCACTTAAAGTTAACAAGACAAGATATGGCCATCAACAAAATGCTAAGCAAGAAAAGCGTGAATCAGAGACTCAGCCTCTGCTGAAGGTAGCTCTGGAGGAGCTATAGAGATTCATGATGGAGGGCAGGGAATCTGGTGACTCTACAACTATTAGTTGTGTACTCCACAAATCTGTACTCCAGAATCATGAAAGCATCAGAATTCTGTACTGGTCAGAAATAGTAACTAGTACAGAAGTACTAATTAGTAACTTTTTCTTTTAAGTTTTATTGGCTCTAGTGGCCTTTATTTGAGAGTGGTCAGGCAGGAAAGTGGGTAATGAGAGAGGGGGAAGACATGTGGCAAAGGTCATCAGGCCAGGACTCGAACCTGTGATGGCCGCATCGAGGATTAAGGACATACATACGAGGACATACAGCGGTTGTGCTTTACCCCTGTGCCACCACAAAACCCCAACTAGTAACTTATGTAGCACTAGAGAATTTTTGTTCTGTCTTCCATAAGAACAAAAATTCTTAACATGCAGATAATGCTACAGTAGAATTGTGTAGATCTACGTTTCTTGATATACAGCCCAATATGTGACATGCCTGATGCCCATGGAAATAAAAATCAATAAAAAAAATAAGAATAGAAGAATATAAGTTTTTAGTGGGACTTTTATGTTTAATGAGATAGAATGGACACTCCATCCTAGCTCACTGAAAGTGAAATTTTATGTAAAGTACAAAAAATATCTAATTTCCCAAAGCTGGTGCAGACAACCCCCCTAAACATCTGCAACTTTAACCACAGTTAAAGGTGGTTAGCAGTATTTTATCACGGGGACTAAATACAGATGCATGCCGCACATTTCAGATATTCATGTGTAAAATTTTATGGAAACTATGTATTGCTTTTTCTTCAGTTCACAATTATGCACTACTTTGTGTTTGTCCGACATATGAAGTCCTAATGAAGTTTGTTTTTGTAACGTACAAAAGTTAAAGGGGTGTGAATACTTTTGCATGGCTCTGAGTGTGTACCTGAATCATCTGATCGCTAACAGCAAATGAACTGTTGAAGCCTATTTTCTGTTTTGTTTTCATGTTAGTTAATACAGACTTCACCACAACACATGGGGGATATCCATGTGTTACAACTTTCTCTTCTTTGTGAATATGATAACCTTCTGTCTGTCTTGCACAGAGTCGGAGCATATTCTGCAAGGTTGAAAAGTAGGGATCTTCAATTAGAGGATAATCGGTGTCTAATCTGTTCTGTGATGTGCGATGAGGTCGAAGCGGACAGCGGGACAGTGATGAATCTTTATAAAAATGTCCTGTCCAGCATTTCCACAGAGCCAGGTGGTGTGCCTCCCTGTTATGATCTATATCCTCTTTTTTACTTCATCTTTATCTTAACAATGGCACCCTCCAAATCTAAAAGTGGCCATGTTTGCCAAATGCATTAAGTTATTTTAATGTGGCACACCTAATTTAACGAGTTCGGTGAAAAAAACTATTAAGAGGTCTCCTCCTCTGTTTCCTCTCCTCCGGCTACTGACATGTTCTTTGACGGGTCCGGTCTAGACATTACAGGGAGCAGCTATTTCTCAACAGCCCAGCCTCAAAAGGCCCCAGCAGATCACTGTTCAAGGCAGGGAGTAGTGGGGCACAGGGGGAGGAGCTATCAGGGAGCTGCAGAGTGTGAAGGACAAAAGAGCTGGTGTATTCAAGCGCACCGCACCGTCACCCGTCACAGCTCAGCACAGGTTCCATCAGAGCAGGCAGCACTCACTTTAAACTGGCTCCTAAAGAAGAGTGCAGGAGAAGGACTATCCTCCATAACGTACACAAGGAGAAATAACCCTTAGGAGCCAAAGAAATGCACCTTGAGAGTTTAAGAACAGGCGTAAATTTACACTCTGCACTACTGCGTAAATTTTAAGACCTTGATGAGGAGGTCTTGAGATGCTGCACTATGAATTGAAAGTAAATTGACGCGATTCTAAATATTATTTGGCTTTTTAGAACTAAGGAAGTGCAGAAATCAATGGAAGTGATACTGGTTGTTACTGGAGTTAAACCAGGCTGAGTCCTGATGAGGCCTACACTAATCCATCATGTCCACTTAACCCCACAAGCAGAACATAAGAAAGGTCAGGTTTGCTCTTTCAGACGCCAAATGGCAGTTTTCTCATAACTAGCTTGAGGGAAGGAAGGCTGAGAAACCCTGGGGTGGGTGGGGGTGGGATCGGAGGGGCGGTGGGCTGTCATCCTGTTACACTTCTGCCAGAACTGGCAGTTCAGCTTTGTGTTCTGCGAGTTTACACTAGGGATGGCATAATTGACAATGGCTAACAGCAGAGAGCAGTGCAGAGCTTTGTTGAATGGCCAGTAATGATTGGAGCAGACGCCCACTGCCCCAGTCCCAGGGGACAGTAATCCAAGATCCTGTTTCTGATATAATTGTTAGTCAGAGAATTTCTGCATGGCCAGGCTGGTTCACATTCCCAAGCTAGTTGACACTGCCAGGCAGTTTAATAGAAAATCTGGATGCCGAGGTTTTTAAAGCAGAGGAGCACTGAACCTGGACACGGTTCACCGGGAGCGTTATTCTGCCTCCCTACAAAAATAAGAGCAAGCCGGTAACTTTACTCTCATACTTGTAGCCACTTTCAGTGACTTTAAAGTCCATTACTCACCCAGCCTCATAAACATCAGGTCAGTCTCTCATGACTCGTCGGTCACATTAATTTAATCTGAAGCATTACACCTTCTCTTCGAATTCTTAACTACTCTCATAAAGAAAAATCGACATTCCTTTTATTTCCACGGTTAAAATCAAACAGTTTACAAATATACCACCTAATACTAATCACAGTCTGCTTGTACTCTACAAGACAGGTCTACTACTAAGTTGTACATCATTTATTTAGGGAATAGTTTTTTTTTTTGTAATTTCTATAAGAATTAACCTGATTAAACCTATCAAGAGCCTAAAGGGCCCTCAGATATCAAAAGGAATATGATTTTGACAGTCAAATGAGGGATTTTATTACCTAATTGTAATTCTGAGGGGAAGTGTTGAAAGAGCAAAAAACATTGCAATGCTAAAAACTCTGCCAGCATTTCAAATAATACTACATATCCATGTAAAAAAAAAAGGAAAAAAGGAATGTGCCTTTTGAGTCTGACACATTCTGTAGTATTTGTTGCTAATGAAGCTGGCTGTATACCCAGATATGCGGCTTCCCTATGATGGTCTTTTTGGCTTCCAGACACATCTGGTAACAGTGTACAGCACTGCTTCTGTCAGTTTCTAAACATGACAACACTGTTGCTCTCCTTTACTCCAGGTTTGGATGTGTGCTGGACTTGACATACCTTTAGAAATCATTGAGCACAGATGCAGACAAAAATGTCTGCAAAGAATCAGCTGAACTTAGCTCCAGGTGTCTGGATGCAAAACAAACACTTAACACAGCCAAAGCTCCAAAATCCTTTTGGCTCTCGGCGACTCAGTTGAATCTGATTTCTTTGAAGGATGAAACATATAATTTTAAGATGCATACACAGAAGCAAACTTGCCAAAATGAAACAAACCCACATGGAGAGATGGTCAATTAGGAATGGAGTTCTAGGCAGTCGGCGAGTTAGATGACAGGTAATATGACATGATGTGTAAACTTTTTGCCTTGACATCCACAGGCCACAAAAAGGTTAGATTTTTCTTTTTATTAAAAATTAATAATTGTTTTTTTTTTTTTCATTATTACCAGCTCAACAAAAATCACCCCAGCCCCCTGTAAAAAAAACTCTTAACACAGCAAAAAACATAGGGAATTTACTTTTACCTAATTTAAAGTCAGTCATGTAATTTCCAGCATATTTGTGTCATTCTTTATCCTTCATATTGGAAAACAAATTATTTGTCTCAGCTCAGTGACAAGAATGGGATGAGTTTGTTTGTCTTGGAAAAATGCTTGCTATATATAGTTTAACAAATAGCTGTGCTCAAACCTCCTTTAGAGAAAAAGATGCAGGATGTTTGTGGTTTTACTCACTAGTAAGTTTAAATAAAAGCAAAACTAATGGCAAAACATGCTTCATTGTGAGAGACTAGCTTACTGTTTTGAGAAATATATTCTTTATTTTGCGTAAACTAGGAGGAACTGACTAAATAATAAAATCCAGGTGGTCAGCTGAAGTGAACAAGAGAGCAGAGGGTATATGGAGTTGAAAGGTCAAAGTCTGATGGTTGGTTCACGTCGCACACTGCCAAACACATCAACTGTGTCTGGGGAATGCACAAACTATGAACTTAGCATATTAATGCTTCTATACTAATTGGTCTGTTTGTTCTTTTTTCTTGTTTAAACAGGGACAGTTTTCAGAAGAAATTCAGCTTATCTTGGTGTTTCTACAGTCCATCAGCGAGAGCTCTACCACCACCAAAAACGCTGAGAAGAACAAGCAAACCAGTCCAGATGCCACTGAAGTGAATGAGTAGATACCTCCAGTTCAAGTAGCAGTGTAATTGGACATTCACCTGTACGAGACAACTTACTTACCCTAGCATGCTTCACTATCTCCCCCCCTCTTCACTTGCAGCAAATCCATAACAATGAAACAGGTGACTTTCATGCTGCTGTCAGGACTGATCTAATTTTAGCTGGGTGAATGATTGCAATTGGCTTTGCCTCATCAGATAATTAATCTATGTCACCATTAATTGGAAAAGAGAATAATTACAGGCAGTGTTGACAGAAATTCTACGCTTCTCCAGATTTCAAGATCTAATTACAACCAGTGAAACCTCGTGACCTTAAGTAGCATTTAGTGCACTTTGGCCACTTTGACCACGTCCATGCGACCACCGTCTTGAGGAAAGCACCCTGTTTTTGTTTCGGTACCCCGCTCTCCTCCGATGTCTTCACCCACTGAAAGCTGTCTCCCTCAATCACTTTTCAATATTCAATCTTAATTTTGTGGAAGTTTAGCATTTTCAATGAGCTGGAGATGAATGATTAATGAATAAATTTAAATGCTTCATTTTGTCCATGGATCATTAGTTAAGTCCTTTGTGGGAAGGACCTGAGAAAGGAGTGAAAATTATTGAGACATTAGCCTGGAGCAATCCAGGGGTAAATAGTGTGCACAAAGGGATGTTGTGTGCGCACTATCCACTGGCTTTCTAAAGAACCCTGGGGAAACGCTGTTTTCAATTTGGATTCTTAACTGAATCACATTTAGTTCTTGTAGAAAATTGATTTTTGTTTTATAGTGTTTAAACAGTCATATCAGTGCTACACATCATCTTAACTGCTTCATATAGACTTGAAAAGTTAAGCATACACTGTGGCTTTTAAAAAGACGCAAATGGGAAAACATGTTAAATGTCATAACACTATAAATGAACAACTAAATAATTGATGTTTAACATTATTCGTGAAAGTTTTATTTGGGGCTATCATTGTGACACCACCTTAACTTCTTAAAAGTACGGTTTTTCATCCTGTCTATCTGTGCTGACAGATCATTGGGGGGTTTGTTGTTGTTTTATCAGAGACCTCTCCTACTAGTCAGGACAGAAGGGGGCAGTGTGAACACAACAACACTGGAAAGATAACTGTCTGAAGCATGATCTACTCCAGGGGTTCTCAAACTTCATATTCAGGAGTCCAAATCTTGTATAGGTCAAAAGTTTTAGATAACGTTTTACTACAGTTATTTACAACTAAAAACCAAGAGAAATTGTTCTGTACGTTTAAAATAGTTTTTTATTCTAAACTTTTTTTTTTTTTTTTTTTACATGAAAACTTAAATTCAGCATAAACTGAAACAAGACAATAACAGCAATATGATAGCTGATATAAAGCTTATATACTCAGACATAGAGATAATTACAGTACGTAGCAACCTAGTTTGGAAAATAACCACATTTGGCTTCACTAAGCTGGGTTTTAAACACAGAACACTATTAAACTATATATATATATATATATATATATATATATATATATATTTTTTTTTTTTTTCTTTTTAATAACTTTTATTTATTCCCAAAACAGTCATTTTTTGCACATTAATAGAAAAATAACTGTTATGTATTGGACTGAATAAAATATCTGCATGCTCTTAAAAAATCTATTTATCATCTATATATGAGTATTTTGTAAAAAAAAAAAAAAAAAAAAAGAGAGAGAGAGAGAAAAAATAGAACAGAGCATACCCATTTTTAAAATAAATTCTTTGGCATTTCATTAGTTACTTGACGTACAAGAGCTTTGGGAATGTATTCTAAGTCACACACACACGCAAACCCATATATGTTTTTGAACTGGATTTTAGAAAACTGCTTTAGTATCCTAACACCCACTTCTGCTAAAACATGCACAATTTTATTCTTCCTGACTCATCAAACTGCTACAAAAGTACAGGGCATCTTGTTCTTCTGAGAATCTTTGCAGAGGGATGACTGTGCAAAAACATCAGATTGACCCTTGTTTTAATATGCCCTGTTGATCATTTGACTCATTACATGTTCTTTTGCACTTATGATGCATTTCTGTTTTACAAAGAACATGAGCGTTCCACTTCACACAGCAGTTTGCTTCGAAGGCCGTAATTAATAACGACTTGTGTTATAGTAGCAATCGGTATTGTTTCTACCAGACGGCTATTGGTCTGAGAGACAGCTGAGCAGGTCACACCACACAGACGGGCGGGATAGAGAGGAGCAGCAATCATGGCAGATGCTCTTTATTTCCCTTTCACTGTAAAAAAAAAAGTGGAAACTGCACAACCGACACTTGAGGTTATTGGAAACTCTCAGATTTGTTAGGTCTAATCCACAAATTACCAAAAATGTAACACACCTCAGATTCTCATCTGCGTTTTCTGAGCGATAGACTGAATCTGGATTGATTTCATTGAACCACAGCAAAAGACATTTTCAGAAAGACTGACCTATTCGATAATTTCATGTAGACCTGTCGCCTCAGGTCTATTGGTGTAGAATGATTATAATTGTATTAAAACTTTCAGCATTTAGGATTCATTTTCTGAATTTTGGGGACTTTTCTCAAGGTTTGTGAGCCTAAACTGTCGTGCATTCACACATGCACAAAAGCTACAGCAAATAATGCGGCACAGAGTCAAGGTACCACCACCTCATCAAAAACAGCTCAAAAAGAAAAATGCTCAGTCCATCTTATATTCTTCCTATCCTTCACTGACTATACAGCAATATCTTACATGAAAGTGCCTCAACAACACATTTATCTGCTCACCATGCATCTAATCAATCCCCTAAATAAATGAAAGTGAGCCACGACTGGATGTCATCACATTTATCTGCAGGCGTGCCTCGAGGTGCACACGCCTAAAAGCTGCTACTCTAAACAGGGTAGACTGTGAAAGTACTAATGAGGAGTGCCTGACAGCTGAGACATATTTTCTTCCATATTTGATGCTTGTTTCACTATGTTGAGGATAAAATTTATAGCACATTCCTTGCCGTGCTGTTGCACTGTGTGATGGATCAAAGCTAGGATAGCAGATTTTTGTAGTTCAGTCTAAAGGTAGATTCTGCAAGAAGCATGTTTGGTGGGAGGGGGGGAATCTGATTTACTGGCAGCGTGATTCTCAATTTCAGCCCGGCTCCACCATGCAGACGATGGGTCCGTTTCGTTTGGATTCACTTCAGTAATCAGTTTTGATCGCCGAGGTGAAGCCGAGCGAATCAGAGCAACGTTCTGTCTTCTCTGGCTAAACAAAAATTCTGCTCTGAGGTCTTTTTAAAACCGGCGGAAATGGAGGTGTCCTCTGAAACGTCTCGTTTTTGTTCATGAGAAAGTAGAGACTTGAGCCTGGGAGCTGAAGAAGTCAAGAAAAGAATTTGAGTTGAGAGGGGGTGCCACTGTGTCTAAAATATCAATGAGGGGAGACACTGCCAAGTTTGTGGGGCACACAAAAGGGAAAAGATGACCCAGCGCATAAGCTTCTCTTTGTTATTTTAATTTGGTTAGATTAAAAAAAAACACACTTTTAATCCTACTGCTCCGAGTTAAAGTAGGTTTTAAATTTCAACAAACTTTAACAAACTAAAGCATCCATCAGTCAGTCATACTACACTACTTAACCATACTCTGGAACTGTGTGTTTGCCCAGGTGAGTCCTTCATGTTGAGCTCAGCAGAAAACATGACAAACAAATTCATCAGTATAACAATACGTGCTCCTGGTGCTTCCACACTCATTTGATTTCAAAGATATTTATCTTAAGAGGATAATAATTTGTGAAAGTCTCTGACATTTGTGGCTAGCTAGCATGATAATAAATCCGTGGCTTGGAACATTTTTTAGTTAATTAGAGTCAATCAATCCAAACTTTGCTCACTTACCGGTGTGAAACCGGAGTATAATGAGCAGAAATCAGCATGGTGATTGGAAAACACAAATTACAGCTGTTAAAGAGAAACTCATCCACTTTTCTTCTGTTGGTGCCAAAATGCCTGCTGTGAGGGTTTAAAATTAGCAAGGCATTCCTTTAATGGATGTTGTGGGGATGCGTGCCTGTATAATAAAAAAAAAAAAAAACCTGTTAATATCCTCATAGGCAAAATTCACAAGGGTTAATATAACTGCATGGCAGCTCTTAGAGAAACACACTGGTCAGCTGATTGTTTTAATACAACTTCCAGTTCCTTGCAAAAATATTCGTACACTTTGAACCTTTTTCCACATTTTTCCACATTAGAATTGGGATTTATGTAGAAGAGCAGCACAAGATGGTACATTATTGTGAAATGGATGTCAAATAATGTGTTAAAGTGTGTCATGCATTTCTCTCAATTCTTATACAATCTAATGCACCCAACTGCCTTCACAAGTAACCTAATTTCTAAAAAAGAGATCCATTTATATGTAACTCAGTGTCAATACAAGCTCCAGCTGAATTAAAACTGAAAAGTATTAGAAATGCATCAGAGGTTTGTTAGAAAACATTAGTCAACAAACATCATCACAAAGACCAAGGAGCACAACAGGCAGCACAGCAATATATTTGACATACATTTTGAAATTGGTTCAACACTTTTATGAAACTTATTTTTATATGAAAAAAGTGAAAACCATGAATTAATTTTATTTTTAATGTATATGCTACTAATTACCACAGTGTGTCATATCTTTCACATCTAACCTCAATTACAATGCAGTTTGTGGCTGTAACATGACAATATGGGAAAAGGTTTTGAGGGTGTGAATACTTTCTCGAGGCACTGCGGGAATTGTTTTTGTTTAGTCTTACCAGTTGTTTCTCACAAAATAAAGTAAACACATAATTGTGTGTGACCAGCGAGGTGGTCAGCACAACGCATCAGTAAAATCATGTGGCATGCTAATGAACTTCACTGATATATGAGGCAGCCTTTGCTGTTAAAAGCGGCGTATATCCCAACGGTGAGGGCTACATTCATATATTCTTGACGTATACCTTGCACCTTACATCCATGGAGTAATGATGTGAATAATGACCTTGCGACGTTAACAGCGCCATGCAGTGGGATCTTCATCTGAGGCTTGATCTGAGCTCCCAGACAGCAGCCGAATGACGCCGCCAGGCTGCCGGGGTGACCACGACATATACAACCTCGCTGCTGGATGTAATTTGCTCTCAAGAGCTCTTGGAAAAGGGAGAGCTTATGTTGTCGAGCCCATGTCGTCAGGGCTGGTAACAGCAGCTTGCTATTGTATTAATTATTGTCAGGGAATCCAAGGGGTGTAGATAATACAGAATGCACTGGTTGGTCCCATTTGTTTCACTTGTCACTGGAGTGAATAATTGGGAGTGCTGACCATATTAGACACAGAGAATTTCTAAAAGATATGACTCGAACAGTTGCAACACCAAAGTATGGCTCAGAAATTAAAAAAGCTTAATGTGTGCAAATTTTAAATCACTATGCAGTGATTTGCAGGGGTTTTATTGCCAAAAGCGTTTGCAGAAGTTTTACTGACAGTACCAATAATTCTGATTCCCAGTAAAACCCCCAATATGTTAGAGAGAAACTGTATGTTTTATGAAAAGTATTATTACTCAAGAGATCAGGAAAAAAAAAATAAAGCAGCGGTATATCAGATATTCCTGATTGTTTAAAGGCTTGAGAACATTGATAGTGCTTCAGTAGAAAGGGGTTTGCTAATACAATGGGGCTCATCTTGCAATCCTCTCAAGGAATAACTATCAGTCCTGCTACAGCAGCTTCAGCGTCCCTTGGTGACCGCGCCACTGAGCCCGTGCTCGCTCCATCGCACCCCACTCCACGCCTGCTGCCACCCTGAAGGTAGATGCATCACACTGGGGAGACTGTGCAACAGCAGCCCCCTCTTCTCCCTCAAGCCCCCCAAGCCTTCTCCACGGCCTTCTCTGCAACTCCGAGTGTCCTCTGCAGCCCCAGGTCCCAAAAGTCAAGGTTCTCCCTCAGGTGACTCCTCCACACCACCTCCATGAGTCCTCCCACCTGAACTGCACTACTGGTATTCTTTTGTCATTTGAGAATGCCACACACACACACACACACACACACACACACACACACACACACACACACACACACACACACACACACACACACACACACACACACACACACACACACTCCTGTGCTCACTCTGGAGGGGACACCGCCTGTTCCTTTCTGCTCACCTCCCGGCTGCTGGCTGACTCTGTGAGCCGTGTCTGTGGTGGCGACGCCATGTGTGGGGGATCTAGGGGTTTAAAACAGCAGGCCTCCCATTTTCCCTGAATGACAAATATAAGTGCCTTCAGTTTATTGCACAAAGGAGATTTTATAAATCATCTTTCACAAAGTTTGATCTGAAATGACAAGCAAAAGCTAATGGGTTAAACAAGTGGTACACTGGCTAAATCCCATTTTTAAGGGTTGTCCCGATCCCTACCACTCCCCCTTCCCCTTAGCATTTCAATCAAGCACTGGTTAGAGATATTCCACAGAGAAATTGTGCATTCCTTAAAAAAAACTGAAACGTCACCAGTTCTCAGGGAATGTCTATGTTGTGTGTCAAACCAAGAATTATGTCATGCAAATAATCATTAAATCTGCAAACATTTTTATGACTGTAAAGGAAGAACAAAGGCAGAATGTTAAATGTGCCCTATTAGCAAATAAAGCTACCGTACTTGGATATATTTCAAATTTGCTTTCCTTTTTTCAAATGTTCAAACATTCTTTAAGAAGGCGTGTGACTCCTCTAACTGAACCATGTAAATGTTGACGTCCTTAGTAACTTATTACTTAACGGGCTACATCATAACTCCTCCAACTAGATATTATATCTGCATGTACCCAGCAAACACATTCCAGTGGTTCTTGACATGGTAAAAAAAAAAACTTAAATGGCAAATAGTCTTTCACTTTTCTTTAATGGTTAACAATTATACATAATACAAAACATATCACAGCACTTGAAAGTACACTTTAGTGGTTCTTGTGCCAATAAGAAAATAACTGAGAAAGTTATTTGCATGTGTGAGCGGATTAGCAAGTGCAGCTCATATGCCTGGAAAATTTAAGGGCTGCAAAACTTTTTTTTTTGTCACATGTGGAAACAGGACAGTTTGCACATGGGGTTAGAGGTGTAAAACTAATATTCAGTCAATATCATTGATGTCAATTTTAACATTCTTCAATTAGACGTCTTACTTCAACTCATTAAATATTGTTGGCTATCATGTCAGTGAACAAATTTGAGAGATCAGTGTGACTCTTAGGCTGAATCCCAATACCAGGTTTATCCGTATGAATAACTAAAAGTAGACTTTAGTAATTATACTACTTTTGAAAATTCCTTGGAGTATAATGATGAAGTATATCTAAACGTTACACAACGCGAATACTTAGTACCAAAATGTTTCATTATGTTAATAACACATCAGAATGTATATTTGTTTATATATATATATATATATATATATATATATATATATATATATATATATATATATATGACATATATAAATAAGTGAATAACATTGGTTCAGCTACATATCCTATTAGTAGTATGGTATAATATTTAAAATGTGGAATTATTTGATCTTCCCGTTGATAAATAACTACAATTAATAATAATAATATCAAACATGATATGTATTAGAAAAATATATAACTAAAATGTATTAGCTGGGACAATAATAACATTTGTCTTCCTTTTTAAAGGCCATGTACTTTTGCTCTCCCACTGTTCCACAAACGGTGGGTCACCCTTTAGAAACATGAGGCTAAGCGAGGTGCAAGGGGTGAAGTGGGGGTCATGTAGGGATTCATGTAACCTTATTAAAAACACTTACAGTTACAAATGGTAAATGTCCTGCTTTTGTTTTGCACTTTAACAAGTCTGAGGTCATTCACCCATTCAAAGTAAAGTATACTGTTGCCCTGACGCAGAAGGTAGGCTGCCATTTGCCACCACCGAGCCCTCTGACCACCACTCTGTCCAACGACACAATAACCGGGATGGACGGAGCAGGAGTTCAAACCGGCAACCCGCAAGTTACAGGACAAACCCTTAAGGAAGTAAAGGCATAACCTTCCAATTAACTCCCTTTTATAGTTCTGTTTTTATTTTAGGAGCCAAAAAATTAAGTGTATTCTTACTGATAAATTGATTTGCAATTAACTTGGCTGGAATACATAGGAAAATGTTGGCAAAAGGGTAAATGTCCACCTCAGACAGATGCATTGATGGATGATAGACAGCTCAGTGTACGGTTAGGCAAACATGTAGTTTTTGTGATTTTTTTTTTTTACCTCATTCGGGTCTTTGCTAGGGAGCAGAAACATTTTTCTGCTTTCTCCCTTTAATTCTTTTCTTCTTTGAAAAAAAAACAACCTTTTAACGGTCCTCACCTCCACTAAAAAAAAAAAAAACCCACAAATTACAACTTTCACTTTATAGGTTGCCATACCACACCACACTTAGTTAACAAAATATTTTACAAACAAGATGATATCACCCTCCCCCCCTGCCCCCACCACCCCTGCCCCACCCTCCATGATATTAATATGATATGTTCTCTGATCTGTAAACAGCTGGTTATCTTGCTTTTCCACGATAAGAGAAAGTGCTGAGGATTTACGCTCGGTGAGCACATTTGGGCTGAATCTTTCACACGTCACAAATTGCAGATGGGAAGCAGTGATCTTGAACAGCCGATCACATTTCCGTGACCATCTGACACCTTCCATTTAGGAAAATAATACTTTCTATCTTAGCATACCCCTCTGCAGGAGCCAGCCAAAAGGAATTATGCCTGGTAGACTTTGCTATTCACAACTTTGCTTTTCTTTGTTTCATTGCACTGATTGGATTAAATGCTTGCTCTTTATTCAGTAACCCAAGGATATGGTGATACTGACATGATTATGCTGTTTATTTTGCTGTTGTAGGAGCACAATGTTGTGCCATCTTAAACAATGGAAAAAGCTTAATATAGGGTAAGTATTATGCAAAGAGTTGTGTGCTTATTACTATTTCATTGGACACACTAGATGCCCTTTAAAGCTCTCATTATGAGTGAGAAACTGTTTTTAAAACTCACTTGATGTTTATTCTATTATCTCCCCCTCTTGTTTCCATAATCTTGCAGACAAAAAAAAAAAGAAAAAAAAAGACTTTTAAGCAATAGAGGTAGATATGGTATCTGAGTAATATGACAGATAAAAATGAGTCGGGTTAACTGGTACAGAGAGTTGTAAATCACTGTAGTGTGATTCTCAAAGGGTTTAATTAGTCTAGAAATTCCTCTCTTATCTGATGACCCCTCCCTCCTCCTCCTGCATACTGCAACAACCTACAGCCATAAACGCCCTGCAATCTGAAGACCAGTGGCCTCAGGAGACTGAGTTGCTACAAAGAGCTGAAAGAGTTGGAAATGGTCATTTTATTGCATTAGAATAGCTCGCCCGAGACTCGGGTAATGTACTGCTAACTGAGAGCTAGTAAAGATAACAGTATGTGGCTGCGAAACTGAAGTACGGTGAATTACTGTGATGCCAGTGAGGAGACTTCTTGGAATGAGGCAAACCAATATCGGTCGTGTAAACAACAATACAAACTGACTCCATACTTGCCTTAAACTTCCAATTCATATTACAGTGCTACAGTTCTCCTTTAGTAATAATATTGTAAGTTTTTTGTATTCATTTTTGAGATGGAGCGCACACAGTCTAATCAGTCATCTCATGGAGTTCAACCAGAGTGAATTGAAGGGGGGGGGGGACATGCTGGCTGCGTGCTTGTCAAGCACTCAAACATCAAACAATAGTATGGCTCCATCACTTAGAAATGCTACCTATATATATGGCCCGTTACTGCTTGACGATAGCGTTGTGCTTCTCTATTTCATAGTACATGAACAAACCCATTTATCCCTATCTGTCATTTTCAGAACTTGTGAGGCAACTGTCTCTACGGGTCCCATGGGAGTCCCGCATGTAAGTTTATTTACTCTAATTGAGCTCTGGGCGTAATTGACAGTTTGGGGTCCTAATAAGTGATACCTGATTTTTCACGTTTGTGAGCTTAAAGACTGAATCCTAATTTATATATGAAGAATAGGTGTCTGTGTGGTAGTGACACGGGGACCTCAAGCTGGAGGAAGCTTCCGTCGCTGTCTGAAGTCACATTTAGGTGATTTTTCACGCTACTGAAACTTCTCTCACAATAGGTGCGCATGCAGACAACAAAGACCTATTATTATTCATCTTCTGAAGTTTTGTCTTTTAGACAAAAATATTTATAGTTTTTTTTTCTTCCTTTTTTTTCATTTGTATTATGGTACAACAAATTGTTTGGATTTTATGTCTTCTAGCAAAACAATGCTGTACATAATGAAGCAGCTAAGTAATAAGAATGTTTAAATATATAAATATATCAGAAAACTATGATGTGCATTAAGCCTCCTTTACTCATACCTATAAATAAATATGGATGCAATCAATTGCTGTCAGATATCATATAATTGGTGTTTTAATCTCAATATATATTGAGCAGTTTTATCTCCATGTTCATTCCATAATCAAAATTGGAAAGTGTGGCTTAGCAGTAAATCAACAAAGAAATGACTATGTATCTAAACTGAAAGGCTGAGCAAGGAGAAATGGCCAAGATATCCATGGCAACTCTGGAGGAGCTGCAGAGATCCTCAGCTTTATTGTCATAATCAGTTGAGATGTCAACTATTAGTTAGTGCATTTCAGAAATCTGAGTTTGATGAACAGCGGAAAGATTGACAAATTGTGGAAAGTGAGCTTAAGAAACATGTAGAGGAAGATCCTCTGGTCAGATGAAGCTGAAATGTAACTTTTCGGACTTCTTGCAAAAATGCAATGTGTGGTGGAAAGCTAACACTACACCTCACCTTTAGCACACCATTCTCATGGTGGCGGCAGCATCATATTGTTACTGTGCAATGAGTCTTTAAAGGGTGCATCACGACAACATAATTGCACTATGAAAGTAGCTCCAACAGCAGGTTAGTTTCCAGGACTGCCCTGTTTTTTTTTAAGCTACACGTTCCAAACAACCTGAACAGCCTGCATGTCCCTGCAGCTGAAAGCATTCCCAGAGCATTATGCTGCCACCACCACTGTTCACAATAACGTTTTTTGATGTGTTTCTACTTTATCTTAGGCTTTCATTTCTGTCAAATTAAAGAATATATTATCTTAAACCAGTAATAGGTGATGAATTCATTTTTGTAATAAGCTGATCAAACATCACATAGTTCATAATAAGCCACTTCATGTGCTTGTTTCTGTAAACTTTGCATCACTTCGAGGATGTGTGCTGTGATGCTGCATGAGGTGCCTTTGTCACAGAGTGAGAGGAGGAATTTAAAAAATGTTTCCACTTCGCAATATAAACAATATGGACATCATGGTGGATGCTATTTATTATACAGATGCAAAACTTGCGTTAGTGCAAAGCATCTTCTTTTGAAGGACTAGCAGGAGCAGAATGAGATGAGGGGGTTATTTTGGCGATGGAGATTAAGGCAGGGGCTTTTTGTCATTTGTGCGAGACAAGCCATTCATCCATCCAGTTCACAGCCAAAAAAAGGCTGGTCCCAGAAATTAGCAGTTTCAGCTCAGCAGCAAAGTCGTCGGGCTGTGAAGGCAGAGAGAAATTGACTAATTAGCAATGCGCACTAAAACTTGACGGTTCTCTCTATAACAGCGAGGGAAAGAGTCGGGTTTTTTCTCCCCCCTTTTCTCTTTTCTTTCTTCCAAAGATGTTTGAAATCGCAGTCATTTACGCTCGACAGTTTTTACAATAGCCTTGAGCCATAATTTTGCGAGTCTCTCCAGCATCCATACCCCTGCATGGTCTCTCTCCACCGGCCATGCACGACCGTTTCTCTCCCCAACCGTGGATTTCCTATTACTCTCGTTACGACTCACTGAGCCCCAGGCCCAAGGATAATGATGTGTTGTTTCTTGGTAGCATAATTTGTCACACGTATATTTCTTCTTCTTCTTCTTCTCTTGCAGAAAGCACAGCTCCCTCTCACACACTCACACACACTTCTTGTTAATTCAGAAGAACAAATGATCAACGTCAACAAATACCCTGAAATAGTGACTTTGTGAGTTGGAATCAATGGTTATTTGGAGACACCTCGGAACAAAGAGTTTAAAGGAAAGGGATATTCTTTAAAAAAAACAACAACAACAACAACAGAAGAACAAAGGAATATTGGGGAGATATTTGGATCCTGAACCGTACTTTCTTTCTCTTTTTTTGGCGTGAAGAGCAGAAGTCAGGTAAGTTTGGTCTTCCCTTCTCAGGAAAGCTGCTCACATCATTTAGTTGTGACAGGCGCTTTTAAGGGACAACGCTACGGCATGTTTGGGTCCAAGTTTACGCACACCGAACCAGCTTGTGTACACGCATTAGAAACAAAAAAAAAAAAAAAAGCGACGCGCGTAATGTGTTTTAACTTTGCCGAGAGATGCATTTATGCGAATATTATCCGAATACTCACGTCCGTTTTACGCCCGCACTGCTACCGCTGCTGCTGCTGCTGCTGCTGACGGCTCGGAGACAAACTAATTGCTTTTGTATTTGACTCCGTAAATCAGTGTAATGTCCTCAATGTGAGGGGTGTGTGCACTAAGACTGGAGAAAAGATAGCTGGATGCTGCATGTTGTTCGGGTCCAACGCGGCGGAGGAGGCGGCTCTCTCTTTCCCCCCCCCTCCGGTTCACCTCGACAACTTCAGCCGCGCTAAGGAGAGGAAAAGCGCCGCAGCGTCTCCGGCTCCCTCGGCTCCACGCCGAGCTCCGTCCCCGGCTCTAAAAGCAGCTCGCACTTCAGCTGAGCATGCATAAGAGCGGCGCTTTGTGGGAAGTACTGCTGCGTTTCTGTTTGCTGCTTTACGACCAAGATCCCAAAGTTGGAGGCGCCAGAAGCCGCGCTGGCGGCAGGTTTTCCTAACCCGCTGCTCGGATGGAAGATAACTTACTGAGAAAGCGCTTGTGGTGCAGATGTTTGGTGTGTAAATAAATGGCTTGCATTGCTTATTTGTTGCCTAGGTGGCGTTCACAGTCAGGAAGTCATGTCCAGATCGGGTGATAGAACATCCACCTTTGACCCAACGCACAGTGACACCTTGCTGCATGGGCTCAACCTCCTGTGGAGAAAGCAGCTTTTCTGTGATGTGACTCTAACTGCCCAGGGACAGCAGTTTCACTGCCACAAAGCTGTGTTGGCGTCCTGCTCACAGTATTTCAGATCCCTCTTCTCCTCCCATAATGTGATTAGCAATGAGGGAAGCAAGGGGGATCAGGGCAGCAGTGGGACCCCCTCGTCCTCCCCAGACGACAAGCTGGTGACCACCAGTGCCAGGCCCATCAACAACCTGGTCCTGCAGGGCTGCTCCTCCATCGGACTACGGCTAGTGCTGGAGTACCTCTACACTGCCAATGTTACTCTTTCCCTGGACACAGTGGAAGAGGTGCTGTCAGTCAGCAAGATCCTCAACATCCCCCAGATAACCAAGCTAAGTGTGCAGTTCCTCAATGATCAGATCTCTGTGCAGAACTACAAGCAAATCTGCAAGATTGCTGCACTGCACGGGCTCGACGAGACCAAGAAGCTGGCCAACAAGTACCTGGTGGAGGATGTACTGCTGCTGAACTTTGAGGAGATGTGCGCCATGCTGGATGCTCTGCCTCCGCCTGTGGAGTCAGAGCTGGCTCTCTTCCAGATGTCTGTCCTCTGGCTGGAGCATGACCGGGAGACGCGCATGCACTACGCTCCGGACCTCATGAAGAGGCTGCGCTTTGCCCTCATACCCGCCCCAGAGCTCGTGGAGAGGGTGCAGTCTGTGGACTTCATGAGGAGTGACCCCGTGTGCCAGAAACTGCTGCTGGATGCCATGAACTACCACCTGATGCCATTCAGACAGCACTGCAGGCAGACCATGGCAAGCAGGTGAGGATAACAGAGGCAAAAAAATTAAATGAAAAGATATAAGCTCGTCGACATTAATTCAAACAACTGTGGGATGTGAGAGTAATTACGGTGCTGAAATATAAGGACAAATGAAACTACAGCGTACGAGACCAGTTAGACCTTTGAGGGTTGATGGTCAGATTATGAAGATGGTGGGGCGTTTCCTCTGACACAAGACAGCTGTGTAGAGCTTTAATGTACTCTCTACTGCACTTCATTCATAACAGCAAAGTGGACATGTGTCAAACTAAGATAGATGTAAAACAAAACAACCTTTTTTTTATTTCCTCAAATGTTTATGTTACTCATTCTAAATGAATGTGAACGAGATGTGAAAATCTTTATAAATTTTCTGTGACTGATTGGAAGCGGCTTTATTAAACAGAGCCTGAAATGCTGAAATTGAGTTGTTGCCATGGTAATTACATGGTAATTGCACTGAATTTATGATCCAAATGAAAGAGTTTTCCTGGAATTGAAATTACATGAAGAAAAACAAATGCAACAAGAGTTAATGCTAATGTTGTGTATTTTATTATTGCAATTTCTTTAGCCTGTGGGGAAAGTTATGTAGTATTTATGTGAAACTATCCACACATTATGTTCATGTTTGTCTGGATTGGCAGTTTGAGAAGCAGCTTGTATTTGCAATAAGTTTAGTGATTTTATAAAACTTCTCTATTTTCCTTTAAAATTATTACATTTTTTGTTTGTTAGACTCAATTTTTATCATAATGCAACCTATATCTATTCCTTCCCTGTCCAAATAATACATCTTTTCCCACATAGCCACCCAAATGTGCAACAAATCAAGACTCCTCATAATTAGTTTAATATGGCAGTGTTTCTCTCCTCTCAATTAATCACTATTATTTATGTCCAAGACCTCATTTGCATATGAATTACCCCAAAAACATTTCTGTAGGGCTTCCACATATTGCCAGACGTATACTGAAACAACATTGATTTACCCAAGTGTGGAAAAAAAAAAAAAACGAGCTACATTCATTGTTTTCGTTGCATATTGTGATAAATTTATAGAACTGCACTGATGGTAATTTAGAATCCAATAATGGTAATTAATTTGCAGTAAAGGGTGCCGCTTTCAGGTTATATTTGATCTACGAAAAGCAGGAAACGTCCAACAATTGGGTTAGAGAAGTCACATGAACGACTGTAGCCAATGAAATGAAGACAGTGTATAGTCAGGTTTATGTTCTGTGCTGTGCTTTTAGCCTCCAGCATGGCACCCTGCAGGACCATCCTCGCTTCACAGCTAATTGAAAACACATCTTTAGTGTACAATAACCATTCAGTAACACATCATAAGGATATATAGGCGATTGAGCAAATTTAGCTAATTGTAATGAATTTGCTCACAAGGTTTATTATAACCTCATGCTATGGGGAGATTGAGATTATTATTATTATTTTTTTTTTTACATGAAATAATTAAAAAAATGTCCTGAATGCTTTTTTTCTTTTTCCAAAAACCGCCACCTTTGGCATTACAGAATTCGTTCCAATAAGCGAATGCTGCTCCTGGTGGGTGGTTTGCCTCCTGGACCCGATCGTCTTCCCAGCAATTTGGTCCAGTACTATGACGACGAGAAAAAGACATGGAAGATCCTCACAAGTGAGTTTGCAAAAAGGCTCTCGCCTCCTCTGCACCCGAGGCGTCTTGTTTCAGTGGCTATTATGATGAGAAATAGTTGTTCCTGTGGATGACTTTAACACGGGTTAATTTCCGCAGAAAATGAGAGTAAGGAGTTCCCTAAATCCTTCAGGTAATAATGTATCACCATCACTTTTAATATAAGTTTTTAATCAGAGCGTGACTTCACAGCATTGTGGAGCTTCATGCCCGGGTTCCCTTGTTTTTGCTGAAATACGCTGGCGGGATGCATGATGAGATTTGCTTGGATCTAATGATCTATTGCAGGCAGAGACGGAACAATAAGAAATGACATCTGCCCTCGATAGATTCTAAATGTAACATGATTTTTTGCTCGCATTGATCAATGGTTGGATTAAATTACACCTGTGCATACTGCTGCATGGGGTCGCAGTCAACTTGTTGACCTTGTGTCACTTGCAAGCTGAGTTAATGCACATATTAATTGGCTTGATACCACAAATAAGAGATGTATGAATTGAATTCTAATCTTTAAACAAACTTGTCATGTTTTGTAAAACGTTGGGTTCTGAACAGGAGATATTTGAGACCTTTGGGAATGTGCAAACACATCCATACTGCTCTCGCCTCTATGGAGTGTCCATATGTCTGCTACCTCTCTGTCTTCTCTGACCTTTTGAGGCTCACCACTATATTTTTGCCACACTGCAAAGGTCAAGAGCAGAGACACTGGGAAACTACATTTCTCCTTTGCGTCCTCGTCGCTGGACATATTGAGTTCTTGTCTCTTGTTTTTGTCGGAGTCATATCTCAGCTGCTTTTCTCCATTCATACATATCATCCACTGCTCTGTGTTTTGTCTCTTTGAGGTGGGTGGAGGGGCTCAAACTTAAGTGTATTCTGTTTTAATTTGTGTTTTTCTTTTCGTCTTCACCTTGTTATGAGTCCTAAGCTCTTAGCAAAAAAATAAAAAAATCTGCTGTTTAAGCTCATTTTTGGTCTGTAAGGGTTCATTTTTACCAGTGGAGGCATGCATATGAAGTTCACTGGCGTATATATTGTCATTTTCTCATTAAACTCACACTCGCAGGCATAAACTGCAACAAGCAAAAGGTCAACAGGGATTTCTGACGCTCACGACTAAAAAGTTAACACTCAAATGGTCCGTGGCCAAGTGGAAGGACAAAACTGCAAAATCATCCCCTTAACACATCAGTGACCACCTGATGTAGCTTCCTCACAATGGATGTGGAATAGAAGATTATTAACATTCAATCATAACTTTTCAATGAGGCGAAACCTGAGAGGGACAGCCTTTGATTAAGACATTCATCAACACAATTTAGGCAGAATCTGATTCCCCTCGCTGTGTCTGAGATGCCCGCTGCTTGCCGATTCTAGTGGAAAGTTTGCCATCTAGTGTACCCACAGCAGCGTGGCCGAACACGAGACAAAGGCAGGGAGGGATTCAGCCCACGTTAATGGGCAAAATTTGTCTCCCTTTCTTAAAACAACCTGCTCTGAAAAACTAAAACAAAGGATTGTAACGACTGCATGTTTCCTTGTGGAACAAAGGGATTCTCCTTAGCAGGATTTGGTCGTGTTGTTGTCAAAGACATATAAGCAGCAGTGGTGCATTAGCTGTGAAATCATTCAACCAGCCAACACTGTGGCTTCGATGCAGAGGCTTCTGACTCCCTCTAGTGAGCCCTAGAGCTTATTGTAGACTGCAGTGATACCCATCTTGTAGAGCACCTGGTTATTCTGCTCCCTGAATGGCTGTTGACCCAGAGGGGTCAGTAAAAGGAACAGAGCAAATGGCCCCTATATATATATATATATATATATATATATATATATATATATATATATATATATATATATATATATATATATATATATATAGAGAGAGAGAGAGAGAACCTTGCAAAAGTATTCATACCTAACTTTTAAATATTTTGTCACATTACTGCTGAAAACATCTGTGTGTTTTCTAGAGAATTGTATGGGATAGACCAAGACAAAGTTGCACTCTTTTTATTTCCAGCCGCTCTCAGTTAATACTATGTAGAACCACCTTTTGATGCTTTTTATGGGGAAAGTCTATACTGCTTTGTGTACTGATAGATTGAAACTATTCCCCCCCTTCGCCCCCGTCCCCCCCCCAAAAAAACAAAAAAACTCAAGCTCGGCTAGATTAGCAGTAGGGCATCCGTTTTCAAGTTTCACCAAATAATCTTAAATGGATTTACGGCTAGTCTTTGACTGGGCCATTCTTACACACCAGTCCACTGCAGCTCTAGGGTTATTTTCCTGCTGGAAGATGCATATCCGTTCATCTCTCAAGTCATTTCAGCTTCTAACAGGGCAATTCTGAAGGAAGGTTTTCCTTCAGAATTGCCCTGTTTTAAGCTCCAGACGTTTTACCATCAACTCCGACCAACCTCTACACATGAACCCTGATGACGAAAACAACTCCCACACCATGATGCTGCCACCACCATGTTTCATGGTGTTGTTCAAAGTGATGTGCAGTGTTACTTTTATCGGCTGTTTTGGCCTCATCTTACCAAAGAACTTTCTTCTACATATTTACAAACTACAGAAGGATTTTTTAAATGGCTTTCTTTCTTTTTTTAATGTCTAAATTTTGTAAAAGCTAAAGTTCTTCTGTCAACATTTTCCCAACAACCTGGGCTGCAAATTATTTGCCAGGATTTTTCGTTTAGGTGGACTGGCATATATTATAGATTTGCAATTGTGCCATATTATTTAAGTTTTCAGATGACAATCTGAACTATGCTTGTAAGACCTTTACATCTATTGTTTTAACTTCTCTACAACTTTATCCCTGACCTATCTGGTGTGTTCCTTTGTTTTTATGAGGCAGTTTTCTTCTCTAAAAAATCTTCCGAGGCCTTCACATAACAACAGCACTTATTATATGTCCCTACTTTGCTTGGTTGCACTCAATTTAGTGGGGCTCGATATGTATGCACACAAAATTTTCACATTTCTGTTTGGGAAAAAAGACAACAATGTATTATTTTTCTTCCATTTCATAATTATTTTATTACTTATAATTGGAACAGCGGTCTGCAACCTGCGGCTTCAGAGCTGTGAGTGGTTCTTTCATCCCACAATGAAAGAACCAATGATAACTTTAGCTAAAAAATGATTAAGAACTAACTGTTGATTTTTAATATAAAAATAAAAACAAATGCTTGTTTTAACAGTTTTTTAGTACCGTAATTTCCACAATTAATTTTCACCACAAAATGACAAGAAATATACTTTTAGATCTATTTTCCTTGTCATCAGGTTGGCCACTATGTGCTTTCATTTAATAAATTCTTTTCACATATTTTCCACGTATGACAAAGTGCATAAAATCCTCTCTTTGAAAAAGTGTTGTTTTTCTTTAGTACTAAAAAAGAAAAAAATGAAATAACACAGAAATGAATAGATGGTTCTTCAAAAAAAAAAGTGTCATCTTCAAAAAAGATAACACTTTTCCTATAGTAGATATCAAAAATAACGAGTTCTCTTTTTCCAACAGTGGCTCTAAACCACTGATTTAGCTGGACAGAAAGTGAAACTGTCTCTTTGGACACCTGGTGTAGCTCATGCATTTCTAGTCAAACATTTTGAACTGTATAATGGTGGTGTGACAAAATATGGAAACAACGTCACATTTGTATAAGGGAGTCATGATTGGCATGCTCTTTCTCCTTCCGTCTTATTATTTATTTTCCTCATATTCAACATTCACCAGAATCTTTCAGATCTGACACTTGGACCAATAATCTTCTCCATCAGTACAACATGATCTTTTTTTTTTTTGCAAGTACAGGCACTAGATACTAAATAAAAAGCTGCCGATCCGTGTCCTATATACTGCTGACTGAATGATAATGTAAATAGCATGTGAGAGAATTTGGCAGCTGTATGGAACCTCTCTTTGAGGTGCACTGAAGGCAGGCAGCCTAATCCCCCTCATCTGAGATAAAGCTGTGTTTAGCGTATGTAGCATTAGTTCCTATCTGAGACTTCCCCTCCCGTCGAGGACCGGCACATGTCATCCAGCCTGAGTGAGATTGCAGGGAGAGGCCAATTGGAAAGAAATGAGATTCAAGGCTGTCTAATTTTGCAGCAACTGTGATCCATCAGGCGGTGGGGAGGTGACAGTGGAAATGACTGATGGAGACAGACAGGTGGGCTTTAACATTTCACTGATTTGTGCTCAAAAAGCGCCGGGCCCGAGATTTATTGAGTGAACACGATCATGTTCATTATGACTGTCACCTAAGACCATTTCTCTACATCTCAATGGGGTCACTTCAGCAGAAGGAGACGGAGGAGAGACATGGAGCACAAAAACATACATAGGAGAGAAATCCTCCCTCAGCTGCAGTGGATGTCTAACATAAAACACATAAAAAAAAATAAAAAAAGACCACGATATTCTTCAGTTTATCTTTATTGGAGCGACATATCTTTGGAAGGTCTACTGCTGTGGCATATTTTAGCAGAACACCAACTCTGCCATAATTAAAGCTGCACTATTGAGTCATCATTCTCATCTCAATATCAACATGTTGCAAAATCTCAATTTTCACAACTGCGTCCATGCAATTAATAGGCTTTAATTTTAACTTTCTGAAATACGTTAAAAACCTTTGAAACCTTTTTTTTTTTATTTACTCGTTTGACTATAAATACCAGAACATCAGAACAGGTGTAATATGCAGTATGATAGACGCTGCACTACACACTACAGTAACTGACGTGTTTTTCTGTTTGCCGTTTAGTAATGCCTTACAACAGCGCTCATCACTGCGTGGTAGAGGTGGAGAACTTCCTGCTGCTGCTGGGTGGAGAGGACCAGTGGAACCCAAACGGTACAACAAAATACAGTCACAACAAATATTTCACTCTTCCACATTTGCATTGGTTCAAAATCCATGGAAGGTGATGTCCCTTCAGGTGGTTGTAAACACTCATTCGAGGGTTAGGTCAGCTCTGAGTGAACAAAACACTACAGTAAACACTCGTCATCAATTGGAGCAGGAAAATAACTGCAGCTATCACTGGAATATTTTATGGTGCTACCGGTATTTTTTGTGAAACAGTGGTAGTGTTAACTGTTCAAAGCTTGGAGATTGAATCTAATCTTTACAAAAAATGTTATAGTTAATAAGTCAGAATCAGCCTTTTTTTTTTGTCAAATTTATATACACAAATAAGAAATTTGACTTTGGTTCTGCTTTATTCTCACTAAATCATTTTAACTAGTATAAAAATGAAATCATTTGAATGGTATCACTTATTTGGGTTTCTTTTGTTGTTTGTTTGTTTTCAGGGAAGCACAGTACTAATTTCGTCAGCCGCTATGACCCCAGATTCAACAGCTGGATTCAGCTGCCTCCCATGCAGGAAAGGTTTGTAACTTTTTCTTCTAAATTTAAAAGTGACAGGTTTAGAAAAGAGCCAAATGTAAACATCAGAGAAAATTGAGTAAAAAAAATAACATTTTTTTAAACTATTAGCATAATGCAGCTTCTTTCACTCCAGGAAAAGAACAGTTTGCCAAAGACGTTTGCTCACAGTTTGAAGAGCATACAGCATTTCTTGAATGTCTTTCACTTTGTAACACAGGTCTTAGCTCACAAGATAGGTTTTACCTTTAAATTGAAACAGCACTTAAAAGTCATTGTTGGCAGTTGAATTGGTTCTAAAGCAGTGGCATCCAACTGCGGTGGGCAAGTCATGGCTTGGCATTTGGAGAAGCCAACAGCCACTTGTTCCTGGGTAGTTTTGCTCTCCTAAAAGGAAATTTCAAAATAGTATCCTAATTGTGTGGTCGAATTTATTGAAACCAAAACTGCAATACTGACAAAGAAGACCAGCCGCATGGGTGGAGAAGGTTAGACACATGGTTTCCACTTGTCTGAAAAATCAGTGAAAACCTGACTTATCAAGTGACATGCTAAGGTTTATATGTGTAAAGAGATGTGAGTGTTCATTCCCTATGTTCTCATCCCCTCCGTCAAAACAGAAAAGGCAGAAGCATAAAAGTGTGATGGGGTTATAGATGATGTTGCATGTTGGACTCCTCCTCCTCCTCCTCAGGAGAGCCAGTTTCTTTGCCTGCTGCCTGGACAAGCACCTGTACGTAATCGGAGGTCGGAACGAGACAGGCTACCTCTCCAGCGTGGAGTCCTACAACATGGAGACGAACGAGTGGAATTACGTGTCATCTCTGCCACAGCCTTTAGCTGCACATGCAGGAGCGGTGCATAATGGCAAGATCTACATATCAGGTCAGGACAAATAGGTTACCTGTAAGCAACGATTATTTGCTTTATACGGCATACTGCTGCTGCAAGATGTCAGGTGTTTAATCACAATAAACCACTATGAATTGGAAAACTATTACTGAAACAGAAGCTCAGAAATTACATTTAAAAAAAATCTTGCATAAATAACATATGTTACACTTCAGGCAAAGGAACGTCATGATGTTGCATTGAAAAAAAGTTTAAAGTGAGTCAGAATAATTCTTTAATAGATGTCATAATCCAGCTGCATTTGTATTTCAATGCACACCCCCACATGTTTTCCACTGTTAAATGCAGCCACAGACAACATTGACAAGCAGCTCTGTCTTGTAAATTTTGCATATCTACAGTTGCATCCTTTGAAACGCATAAACGTCATTTTATGTTAAAAACCTGTGTTGAAACAAGCAAATATAAAATGAAACATGAACGTTAAAACGGCAACGCTTTTATAATGGTACTGTAGTCATCCCTCTTGAACCTTTTTCATATTTGCCACATTACAGCTGAAAACTGTAATTCAAACAAAATAAACATTTCAAAGTGTGGACTGCTTTTTCGTTCACCACCGCAGGATCCCTGCATTACTCTGCAATTTGCAAAACGGGTCATTCAGTTAGGATGGAGAGCTTTTCTGAGTAGCAATTTTCAAGTCTCGCTAAAGACGTTCACTTGGATTTAGGACTTCGGTTGAGCCATTTGAACTCACAAATATGCTTTGATCTAAATCAGTGTTTCTCAACCTTTTTTGGGCCAGCGCCCCCCTAGCCTTCATCCAGGTCCCTCACCGCCCCCCACCAAAGAATTTGCAAGCTACTTTGCACTGACCGTTATTTTATCATTAATATTACTATCACTATTGTAGATGTTTTGATTTTTTTGCTTGTTTCTGTATTTATCATCAAAAATTATTTCCCAGAGAACAAAAAAGTAATGGGAATAAAAATTATTTTCACAGGCGTCTACGAAAAATGCAATGAACATTCAAGTTAAAATTGGTAGGCCTAACAGCAGCCAATCAGAGTGGAAAAAAATATTCTTATTTTGTGCCACATAAAAGATGTACAGCAATGCCAGTTTAAACTTTGAACTATTTGCAAACGACTGAGCTCTACAACATTAAAACATGGATAGAACTGTAACTACATTAATTATAGCTCTTCTTCTCTTCAGTGTTTGTCAGTTTCTGGTGGTGCAGCTCTGTGCTGCCTTCAGGAGAATGGGACATCAGAGTATCATCCATAAAACTTCACCCACATGGCATTTATAGTGCAAACCAGAGCTTTCAGTGGAGAAACTAAAGTTCCAGGTCCTTTTAATGCCATACAAATATGAGACAGAAACATGGATTATATCTTTATATAGACCTGCCTATTGATTTATAGATTAATAGTTTTACTGGACAGAAATTACAAAGAACAAATCTGGTTCTTAATCAAATCCTAATGCGTCAAATTGAAAGTGTCATGGAGTCATCAGCCTCATGACATTAACACTGACATGAAAAATAATATTGAAGAAATAAATATATCAAATCTAATAAAAAACACAAATAAGTGATCAGTTCTTTACTGTTATGGTCTGTAAGATATATTTATTCTCAGTACTAGATATGGTCTCAACAAACCCATGACATTTCAACAATATTATTTTACCTTTTATGTGGAAATAGTGTCTGTTTATTCTTGCCATACAGTCCTCTGTATTAATTATTGCTCGAAAGGTCTTGCCATACAGGTTTATTCCTCTGTATTTACTTTAGTTTCTTAGTTTATTCTTGCATTTTGTTCTTCATTCATTTCCATTTAGTTTCCTTTGATTAGTATTATCCTCTCTTGGTTTATTGCTATGTCCACTTTAGCTTCTTTCCTGTTGCTAGATTTATTTTATTGTTTATTGGCGCTCACCATCAGTAATCTCATCACCTCATCGCCAAGAAGCTAACAGAAGCTACAAACACTGAATAGAAGAAGAGCTGCCATCGATACAGCTGCAGCCAAGCATGTTTTAATGTTACACAAGACAGTTTTACCAAGTTGCTCAAAGTCTAAACTGGTATTGTTGTGCATTTAAGGTGTAAAGTTTACCTTCGACCAAACGCCCCCCAAAGGCATCCCAGCGCCCCCTGCCAGGACATTTTGGTAAAAATGTCCGCCAGCGCCCCCTGCCGTCCTCTGAACGCCCCCTGGGGGGCGGTACCGCCCACGTTGAGAACTTCTAATCTATAGTATTCAGCCATAGTTTCATCCTGCTGAATGAGGATATGCGCTGTATTTAGACACATACATCCACATTCTTATCAACTCTATCCCACCTCTGCGTCTCTGAAAAACAAATCGTCTCCCCCATGTTCACGGTGGGGATGATGTGTTGAGGGCGCAGCGTTAAGAGCGTGCAGGACAAGCAAGAGCAAACTCTGTTTTTCAATTTCTGATGTATTTAGTAACACAAAAGGAGGTAAACTAAAATCTACTCAATCATGCTAATTTAAAATCTTCACAACCACCCTGGTTCCTGGTGTTATTTGTTTTGAGAGTACATGTTTGCTTCAGGGGCCTTTCATTTTTATTTGATCCGTCATTCAAATGCAGAATGTAACAAACTGAAACCTTATCTTTTTCTGCCAGATCTTAGTAGCACTGACTCATCTGTACTCCAGTCATAGTGGCAACATTAAAACATGCAAACAAAGACACCAGCCTGTTTGAACAAAACAGATGGGAGAAGCAGCCATTAAATGTGACACATCATGCTCTATTAGAGTAAAAAGACAACAAAAAAAAAAAATACAGCGTCTACTCAGCAAAAGATCCAAATATACTCCTATAGAGGCAAATGTGATTGTATAAAAAATGTATAATCTCTCTCCATGCCTTAAAATCATTAGGTATTCCTTGCATTTATTTCATTGAATGGTTTTACCTCGATATATATAGCGCAAGGCACACAAGCACTGCGTTTTTGCAACCAAGTTATATTTTGACTGTATTAGCAACACAGGGTTGTGATTACATGTTACAGGTGGAGTGCATAATGGCGAGTATGTGTCCTGGCTCTACTGCTATGACCCCGTAATGGATGTTTGGGCTAGAAAACAGGACATGAACACAAAGCGCGCCATTCACGTCCTGGCTGGGATGAACGATCGTCTGTATGCCATCGGTGGAAACCATTTGAAAGGTGAGCGCTCAGGCTTTTCAGGAAATGACAAAGGGTCGCGATTTGTGCTCTTTGTTACAGTTGTATACAAATTGTTTGGCTGCTATGCCCAGGTGCTGGCCTTCGTCAACTAGTGAACCCTTATTCTACCATTCAGAATGCAAAATCTGAAGCAGAACTGACGAAAGAAATCTTTCAATCTGCAGACAGAAAGTAAATGCAAACTTTTTTTTTTTTGCAACTGTCCGTACAGGCTCTGAGAGACGGTGTCCATTTTTATTGGACACTTATAAACCATAAATGTTTATAGAAATGTATGGTTTAGAATGAATGTTAGTGACTTGAATGTGTTCCAACAATGTGTATGGGTTGTTCAAAACTTAGTTATTTGATTTTTGAAGACTGCTTTACATTTGTCGTTACATTTTTGTGCCAGTTGCCAGGCAGTGCTACCAGATGACACTAGAACTACTTGTTCATTTGTGTTCCTCTCAGTACACATTTGTTCACAGAGGTACTTAACGTAGCCCTTTTCAACATGCCCACACAAAAACAGCAGAAAGAAAACTGAGAAAACACAGAAACAAAACAATTGATTTCTCTACTGGGAGATTTTGATTTTAATCTCAGAATATAAGGTTGATTGTAAAATATAGAATGTCTGCACAGTTCACACATTCTTCCGTTTCTTCCTCCTTTTGCCTGGGCAGGTTTCTCCCATCTAGATGTTATGTTGGTCGAGTGTTACGACCCGAAAGCTGACCAGTGGAACATCCTCCAGACACCGATACTCGAGGGCCGCAGTGGTCCGGGCTGCGCCGTGTTGGATGATAGCATCTTCCTCGTGGGTGGCTACAGCTGGAGCATGGTAGTAAATGTACTTTACAGTAAATAAAAACATAAAACTGTAGACATATTTTATCCAGTGACTGATGGTGGTTGAAAACACACCATTCTCTTGGTAAACTATTTCTAGTTTTGTTTCAAATTACTGTTAGACAAATGCTATGTGACAAATGCAGATGGCAGAGGGAATGTGATCACACTTATACATTTAAACCCAGACACAGCTGTCCATTTTTTCCAAAGTACGCTGGATTTATAAAAGTCTGTAGTAAAGCAGTCTGTAAAGTAATAGAAAAAATTCACTTTGACACTTGGCCCTCATATTATCACATTTTGCTTCCTGATAGCCACGTTCATGATTAATTTTTTAAAACATACTTTTCTAAAAGTATGTTTTAGAAATGTATGCATCATAACAATTGTCCTGAAATATTAGGCCAGCCTTTGTTTTCTGATTTCATTGCTTATTCTGTTAACCTTTTATTTTGCTTGTTGTTTGTATTATTATTATTATTATTATTATTATTATTAATTTCATTACAATGAAAGTAGTTTTGATAATAAATCTCAGTATCTTATACTGAGATCAAATTACGCACATGTGTACTGCGCTTACTGATTAAATTACTTCTGAAGGGGATCAGTTGCAATGGATTTTATTTAGGGCTATCAGAGTGAAGGGGATTAAACACCAATACATGCTGTACTCTTCAGAAGTGTTTTCTTAAAAATATTTAAAAGCATTCATCATTTTCCACCTCCCAAGTATGCGTTGGTCCATCAAATGAAATCCCAATAAAACATGAAAGATTGGGTTACAAATCCAAACATTGAGAGGAATAAAAGGAACGGTCTGATTCTCCCCTTCCGCAGGGTGCCTACAAGTCTTCGACCATCTGCTATAGCCCAGAGAAGGGAACGTGGACAGAGCTGGAGGGAGAAGTGGCGGAGCCTTTGGCAGGCCCGGCCTGCTCCACGGTCATCCTACCCGCCTGCCTTCCTTTCAACAAATGACAACTAATCCAGCCAATGGGCGGTGAGGGGGACAAGCAGCAGCGGGGCGACTGGGGGGAGGACCACCAATAAGCAAAACATTTGTCAAGAATTTTGTGGCAAAAAAACTCTCCAGCTTTAGCCCGGTTGTGGTGTAAAAGTTATTTTTTTACAGGTTTGACAAGAGCACTTTCATTATTCTCTACTGATGGATTGAGAGGGGGGGGAGAGGATGAGGTAACTCATGTATCTAAACGAATCATCTGTTCTGAGAAATAGTCTGTCCCATACTTGATTTTATTTATTTAAAACAGTTTGCAAGTGTTTTTGGCTTCTCTTCCATCGCACGCATAGTGTCGAGCTGAATTATAGCATTTCAGATCCATTGTACCTTGTAGTCAGTAGAGGCATCGTCACCAGATTACGTTTTGAGGAGGCTCGGTGAATTAAAAGTGTATAAATATTCAAAGGTTATGTTTGTACTCATTGCTCTCTGTCCGGATTGTTCACTTGCGTAACAAATACGTTGTCTCTTTAGGAAAATGTACATATTTGAGTATCTGAAAGGGACATTTCCAGAAAACTGTTGGCAAACAGAAAGAGTGAACTAAAGAGCTGCTCCAAGTGGGTATTTTAACTTGTCTTGATAATGTACACTTAAACTGAATTTTTTTTTTTTTTACAAGTTAATTCTTGCCAGACGTTTGTGGCAACTAGTCTTGATGCCACAACAAAGCTGCTTAAGAATCATGATTGATGACTCATATTATATTGACACTAATATTACTCAATGTTGGTACAATCAATTTGGAATTGCTAACCAGTATAATTTTCTGGGTAAATATATGTGGAGGATATTTGGGGTGTTCGTTCTTGAAGTTTACAGATGCAGGTCTGTTTATGAGACCACATGGTTTAATTGTTTAATGTAATTAAAAAAAAACAAGAGAGCATACAGTGGTCTTTGATGCACTTTCAACTCAGCAAAATTCACTGATTTGTACATTAAATCAATGTGCCGTGTTTAAGAGATATCTTCTGTGCAAATGAATCCAGTCTTGTCAACGTTATTAGGTTGAATAAAATTGACTCTAAATATTGATGCCGTTGAATTCTGTAATAAAAAAAGTTGCTGATTTCATTCTTGTACATAAACCGCCTGCAGTGAAACATTTTTGTGCACTCAACTTTGGATTTATTCTCAAATCCTGTTATGTATTTGGCATTTTAGAAAAAAATTCAATAAAAACGATTGATCAAAATAACTCTGTTTGTGATGGCATTCTCAAAAAGAGAACTTGGAATAAATATGATGCATATGCTCTCAAATATTTTGTCATATAATACATAATAAATAGTAGCAATAAATAAAATGATGATTATGTCTGAAAACACAATTAACTGCACTGTCCAGCAGGAGTCAGTATTGCGTCCCGATCTCTTTACTGCGTAGAATTGATATAATGCCATCTGCCAATCATTCTGTGGGGTTTGTCAGTAACTGACCAATCGGCGGTCGCAATATGTCCCGAAGACCACGCCCCTTATCTGGAGAAACTAAACCAGCAACATCGTAGCCATCGCTAACCTGCTGCAGTCATAGAGATTTCCAGGAAAATAATGTAAAATCATTGTCAAACATTGTCAGTAGGAAGCATGCAATCTCATCAGCTGTCACCCAGAGCGTGTAGATGGCGGAATACAACTTATTGCATTTCTAAAACAACAGTGTCTGGAATAATGCAAGAAATGGATCAAGGCCTGCAGCCGAACTCAAGTTCAGTTGAATGAAACCGTGATAGAGGGCAACTATGTTCTTCTGCAGGAAGGTAACTTGCTGTTGTCATAATGACACAGTACGATAGTCAAATAAAAGATCGATGAGTGAAGGTGGTTATGCTATATTTTATGTGTGTAAATTCAAATGGTAGCTCTGTGGCAGCATGAAAACGTCGCCGTTACTGCGGAATTTACATTTAAGCACATTTTTATGCTACTTTTTATTTTTAAGCATTTTCCTCATGGCAGATTTTCACAAGCCAGCATTATTTAAGGAATACTCGCCTATTTTGTACGTCGGACACAGCTTTCACACTCGCATCCAACGAGACTTTGTGCCCCTCATTTTTCCTCTGGCTGCAAAAGTCTTGGACTTAAAATTTGATTTCTCCATTGTTTCCCGCTAATAACCTTACAGACCTGACGTAGGACTCGTTGGAGAATTTCCATGCATGTCATCTTGGCCTTAGTGTTTGACTGATAAGCAAAAACCTACTCAAAAAATGTATGTCGTTGAGTTTCACTACCTCTGCAACACTGTATGTTTATTAAAGGTTTGCTCTGCTCCAGCGTTGGGGGCGGAGCCGGCGTCATATCGCGATATCTGTTAGTTTATTGGTCTAACAGATGACGCAACAATATTGGGGAGAAATAGAAAAAAAAAAATTTGGGCTAGCTACAGAAGAAATTGGTAAATTTTACTAATGGTTTTATTTAAAAAAATGTTATCATTAATTAATTAATAGGTTAATGAATGCATCTCATTTGAGAAATATTAAGATTTATTGATTTGGAAATCAATAGAAAGAGTGTTTGGGGGAAAAAAAGGTGTTTGTTACAGAAAATGAATAAAGGACACAACAGTATATTTCCAACTGATTTTTAAAACTTAAAGAATAGAAAGAATAGGACAGCTCAAATTAAACCAATTATTAAATTCTCACCGCTCTTCCATAAAACCACACGTCTCACAGAAATGCTCAGCCCTGCACTTACAGTGTAGAGATAGTTGAGCACTTAAGTGATGATTGGGGGAAATGGCTACATAGCTCTCAGCAGAATGAGGAGAATGAAGAACAACACTGATTTGATTAAGACAAAGACATGCAAAGCGATCCACTGAGGAACATCAAGAGATTTAGACAGGTAACAAGAGCTTCAATGTGAACGTCTAGCACGTGTGGATTTGAAGTCTTCATTTCTCCTCCAGTGTCGGTGGCAGCAGATGGTTTCTGCACTGCTCAGAGTCCCTCTCATGCTCAGCCCTGGGAATAACAGGATTGGTTTAAAAAGAACATGAGTGACCTTTTAATTATTACATAGACCATCCTGGCTCTGTTTTAATCAAAGACAAACTATTCTCTGTAATTAGCACTAGTGGTGTAATTATACCTGATAAAGACAACCCCCCCCCCCCCCCACCATCTTTCTTATCCAGAGAATGCAGCTTCCAAAACTTTTTTTTTTTCAAAACCTGACATATTATGATAGAATAGAGTGAATGTAAAATAATAGAATAAAATTACAAATTTGAACTGTATGATTACTTAAATAAAAGAAACCTAAGCACCAGAAGATGTCCCAAGTATAAGTGGACTAAGCTAGACAAAAAAGGTTTCAAAACTGCATGTAAGATTATTTGTCAAATAATCTATTTGTGGACATTTGACGTATAAGTTGCATTACAAGTGAACCAAAAGATCAAAACTACGAACATAAATTCTGTTGTGTGTATTTTAAAGCAATATTGTTGTCATGGTTTGTGGAGATGGAGGACCAAAAAGCAGACAGGAAACAGGCAGGATTATGTGATGGTGAGTTTAATGAAAAAGAGTTCAGCAAACTCTATGAAGCTGAAATTCAAAATAAGGAGGCACAGTGAGTGAAACAAAACAGGTACACAGACAAGACAGAACGTATCCTGGGGATCTGACCAGTGCTGTGGTCAAGACCACCTAACCCGAGACCAAGACAAGACCAAGACTTTTAGGGTCTGAGACCAAGTCAAGACCAAGACCGAGGGAAGTCGAGACCGAGTCAAGACCAAGACCAGCGGCCCGCGCTAAATGACACGATAAAATGTGAAATATGATCAAAATTGCTTCTCAAATTGATCTGAAAGATCCATATTCCCATAAAAAGCCCTAGATATTAAATACTTAATACATTTTACCAATATTAAAATGAAGTGCTTCCATCTTTGTGCTACAATCCGCGATGGTCTCGTGCCATCCCTAAAAAGATAACGCCCTGGGCGTTTGCCGATATTGCTTATGTCAGAAACTACCATTCACTGCACCATTAAACATAGCAATTAAGGCAATGCCCTGACGGTAAATAACGCTCAACTATGAACACTTACCAAGGAGCAACAAAGAAGTAACCAAGCACCACGCGCTCACCGTGACTGTTTTCACCCTCTCTCCCGCTACATGAAGCCAGGTAGTCTGACACCATGGCAGACATTACAGCTGCCACTTTGAACGAAAACAATCATAGAGCAATGTGCATGCTTTGCGTACTCTTTCATTCTTGTGTTTTATTTATTTGTTAATTAAAAAATATATCAATGTATATGATTAAATAAAGTAATGATACCTACTGCAGTGTACGTAGAGCATTACAAGAACAAAGAATGGCTCTCAATGACACTCCAGTCCTATTTTCTAAGTAAAGAGCTGTTCAGAAGAATCGGACTGTTCCTGAATTTCACATCACTATATTGCAGACGTTTGGACACAGCGTTGTCCAAAAGTGGTGGACAACGTGTTGACTGACAAGTCAGTCAACACCTCCGCACAATAATTCAGTGCGACTTTTTTTTCATCAAAAATGCTTGTGTCTCTGTACAGCTAGCTTTGCTAGCATCATGTCAACGGAGCTTACCTTTCTTTGAGCTACTTTTCTAAGTGACGAAAAAAAGTTAGACGTAGTCCCCACCATCTGTGAAAGCGAAGCGCTGCTGAGCTAGCTGTAGCCATCGGACGTCTTATGATTTATGCAGCGCTATTCTATTACTGAAGATTAGACAGATCTTCTGCCGTTCAGAGAAAACCACTGCGGATGTCTCAGAACGCGCGTGCGAGTGAAAGGTGGGCAGCAGGAGGGGGATTAACAGAAACTCGACCGAGACCATCAAAAAATGGTCTCGAGACCGGTCTCGAGACCAAGACCGATCTCAAGTACTACAACACTGGATCTGACAATGTCTGAAACTGGGAGGAATAAATGAGCTGGAGGCAGCTAAAATGACAAATTAACAACACAGAAGGAGTCACAGTAAAATTAACAAGATAATTAAGAAAAGAAAACAAGAATAAAGGACACAGCGCTCTACTCCTGCTTTGGTGGCGGAGCCGGCGTCACAGAAATGACTTAAAACATAAAACTGAAGACACAACTACAGCAAAAAAGAAATGATTGAAAACTAAGAAGTAAAAAATCCAAAACCACACAAAACCAAACATCAACAATTATATTTCTCTATTAAGTACTTTAACCATAAGGAGGAAAACATTTTTTAAAAGAAAGCGGAACTTCAACTCATTTCGTGAAATCCTAAAAGAAAAATGGGGAAAATAAAAACATTTTCAAGCATTTTGCTCCTTGGCAGATTTATTTGGCTTTTTGTGGTCATATTTACATCAGACCATCAGGCTAATCAAAGACACCTAATGACTATCCAAACCAAATAACTGGCTGAGCCCCTTGAGTGGCAACAACTGCAGTCAAGTGTTTATGAAAACTGGCAATTCGTTTTTTTAAATCAAATCTTAATTCAGCACCATTGGAGGGCTTTGGGGGCTGGTAGGTGTGGATCACTTCATCCTCTTAATAAATTCAATTACCATTTTAAAACTGCGTTTTGCATTTCCTTTATTTATTGATGTAAAATGTACTTGTATCTGAAATATGTGTGACAAAAAATAAAACCAAATCTGAAATAACTTATTTCTTATTTCACATTTAAATGTTTAAAAGGGTAATGCAAGATACATGTTATGTTGCAAACTTTTTCTTTGTCACATTTTGTAATTTAAAAGGTTTAAGATGATGTGTGCAGACATGATGCTTTTGCTTTTCAAAAACATCTTACTTAATACATAAACACTGCTTGTAATTAGAGTTAACTATTTTCAGTTTTTTTAAAAAAATGATCTTTTTACCCATTAAAAGTTTAAGTATACTGAAAACATTGAAACATTTAATGAACCAGTAAACTGTTGGTTTGTTTCATGGGGAAAACTATGACCAATGACCCGATCAGGAACAAGGTCTTGTTTACAACTCAGCAGTTATTTGTCATTAAAAATGATTCATCAAATGGTGAGAAGACGGCGTAGTGAGTCATTACTAGTTTCATAAATACAATTTATTATTTAATAAGCTTCTTCTCTGTGCTCTTTTAGCACATTTTGAAACCACAGCAAAGGATTTAAATAAGAATGTATAATTTGTTTCTTTTAGTCAATCAGACTTCATCTGGGCCCCGGAAAGTTACTTAACATCTAATACGTCAACATTTGTTTGGGTGTGTGTGCGTTGTTATTTTTGATTTGCTGTTGTGAGATAAAATGCAAAATAAGCAGCAACTTGTCTTTTTTTCTTGGGAGGGGGGGGGGTCAGCGGAGTGGAAAGAGTGTGGCTTTAGCTCACCATCTAGTGGTACATATCAGAGTTATTTGTACCCACGTTGCTGCTCCACATAGACACCTGTTGCATTTTCTCCATCAACCCCCCCCCCCATCCCCATTATTATCCCTCCCTCAACCAGTGATCTGAGAATAACCACTAAACTCTCCTAGTGAAGTTTTGGAGCCACATCCCTTCGCGTCGTAATCCGCACACCAAGTGACTCATAACACGGGCAGCCGGTTTGCGCGAAGATGGTCGGGATTATTTCCTCGCCTCACGTCTTGTCTCCACGCGTGTTTACGCTCATGTGTGCCACACGGCTCTGGCTCCCAGCCACCCGGCGGTATTTATAGCCATACAGCGGCGACCAGCAGCACTCAAGGAGAAACCTTCCTCTGAGCATCAAACTTGTACGGATTGAGTGACAGATAGACAGTAGGAGGGAGGGGGCATGGATTTAGGATCCAGCTCAGGATGAAGGAGCGCACCGCGCCTCAAGGTAAGCCGATCAGATCCATTGATCAGTGTATAGATTCACTGATATATATATTTGAATGTTTCCCTATTTGTCGCAGGTAGTGCTTCAATCCTCCAGTGTGCATTTTAGCAATCTATTTCCATACTTCTGAGTGCTGCTTTGTCTCTCCCTCCTCCACTCTCCTGCGCGTCAAACACTTAACTCCACAGGAATAAAGAAGCGGCAGCCTAATTAACAATACCCGTTAACTGGCTAGTTAATGCATTTCCAAGGCGGTTGTCGACGTGCGGCTGACGTGAACAAATTGGAGGAAGGGGGCGCCTGTTGTTTTAATGGGCACTAATTGAAGGAGATCACAGCCTGGGAGCTGAAATTTGAATAAATAAATAAAAATAAACAAGAACTCCTCCACAAAGGTGTTTCAAATTTAACAGATAATAAAAAAAAAAATAAAGAAATCTTACAACCATGTAAAAACTGAGTGGTTTTACTCTTTGACTAAGTCTGTCAGATGTGAGGGATCCACCCTTCCTCTTGTATAGTTGATAGCCTGTTGATATAAGCAGCCTTGACCTTTAATTGCCCCTCATCCGTGGCTCCATAGCAGACTGATAAAACCACCTACAGCACCATCTTTTGTGCTACCGCCAAAGACAGCCCACTGCCGAGCCGCACAAAGGTGCCATCTGACTGCCCTTCTAAATGTGTGTGCTGACCTTGCAGCCTCTGCCAGCTTTCATAGAGGCGCTTCTCCGGTGTTGGAGGGCAGAGCTCAGCTCAGGCTGTGTCCAGTTCATGTCTGAGGAGCCCCTGCTGCTGATGATGAGTGAGTCATCGAGCGCTTTTCTGCTCCGGCTCCTCCACACTCAGTCATCTTCCTTTCAGCTTCCAGCGGCCTTGTTCCGTCTGGCTCCTGACCGACCGGCTCTGTGCAAACTTGCTGTTTTTCAGCCTTTTGACACTCCATCTGACCCCCTCGCAATTTCTCCGTCTCAGTAGGAAATAAACTTTGCAGGCAGCAGAAAAAAAGAGGAAAAAAATTCTGTTTTTCTTTTTTTTTCTTTTTGTGTATTTTATGGCTAAAAAATACAAAACTCAAACCCAACTGTCAGCTGTTGATCCCAGGGCAAGCAACTCCTGTTTTCTGAGAATGACAAGAACTATGAAGATTCATGAACTCCGTTTTGGTCGAATGTGTTTAAGCAATAGAAAACTTGTTCAGGGTGCAACAAACTACGTTTTGTTTGAAAGCAATATTGTCTTTCTGAGCAAAGAGTCACACATCTTGCCAGTCATTTCAGCAAGTGTAATTGTAATTTTATATAAATATATTGTACATAATGTAAACTATTATAGGCATCCATTTGTTTTCTTTTTAGCGATTTCAATGGCTGTGGCTTACAGTTGAGAGTCTCAGAAAATTAGAATACTACATTGGACAAATCAAAAATGGATGTTTTGAGAGCACATAAATCAGGCTACTGAAAAGTATGTACATTTCTATGTACTTTATTCTCCTCTTGCGTGAATTACTGCATCAACACAGTTTTTATTGGTGTACAAAATTTAATATAAGATCAGCATATTATTGACTTTAGAGAAGAAAAAAAATCTTCTAGGTTTACAAAAACATATTCCAGTTGTTGATCAGTCTTATGGTAAACCAAATCACAATATAATCCCTACAGTGCTACCTGTAATAATCCTCCCTTTATCTCATCTTTAAAGAGCCAGTCCTTGAATGAGGACAGAGCTGATCTTAAAGAGACAGAAGTAAAAACAAAGCGTCTGCAGTGTTTAAAGAGTGGAGTGGAGTCAGCATCACTTTGTAGCCAGAAATGTTTATTTTTTTTACTTTAAAGCATTAATGTAATGCGCACCCAAAAGGTTATGGTTTTATCATGAGCTGCCCGACAAAAAACTAAACAAAAAAAAAGGTAATTTTTAAAAACTTTTTCATTAAATACTATAAATCTAAACTCTCCCTCCATCTTTACTCTATAAACCCACCAGCCAAAAACATTCACTTTGAATAATTTTATCTGCTTGACAAAAATCAAGACATGTGCTTTGATGCGTAAATGGGAATAATGTAAATGCTTTATTTTCAGTTGGATTCAGCTGCAAACAAAGGAATTGTTGTATGTTGCGATTAGAAGAGTCAGAATCAGTCAAACCTGGAGTCTGCAGGTCAGACCTAAAAGATAAAACCCTAATCTCTAACTAGAATGTGTTAGAAACCACATAGCGTTACATAAAAAATATTCTGAATGAATCACCCAGTCTGATATTCAGACTATTCTTATCTGCCTAAAGGAAGAAAAAAAAAAGTAAAAACTCTACTGCAATATCAGCAGGAAAATAAGTCTCAACAGCTAAATGAAGAAGTTGGCATGTGCACAACAACAGTACATCGTTATAGTGTCTAACACATCCAAGTCACATTAGATAATTAGAGCTAAATACAGTGGAGTAGAAGCTACTCATCCATCAATCATTAGCTGCTATTTGAGAACAATTACAGCATTTCCACTCAATAAAATAATATGGATCTCTGAACTCAAAAGAAAAAACTAAAATCTACACAGAATGTTCATGAATCTGTTTGAAAAGTTAATTAAAAACACAGATAACAGGTTGTGGTGTGGACCAAAAGACAAAAGTTGTGATTCTCTGAGCTTCACTTGGACCTCAATTTATTGCAGTCTCTTTACAGGTTGCTGAAACATTTGAGTCTGGACCAAAATTGAAAGAGTCCCCCTCCCCACCCCCCCACCCCTCTGGCTTGTCAGTGTTTCTCTAATTAGTACTGCCATCTCACACTCGTCATCTTCTGCTTCTCTTTTCTTCCCATTTGTAGAATTATGGTGAATCTGCCAAACTCCTGATCCCTGCAGATATGCTCACCAGTTCCGACCAGTCCCTCTCCCTTTCCTTCACACCAACTCTCCGCTCTCCATCGCACCGTGGACACAGTCACGTCCAGTCCTCCCTGTCTCTGCCGGAGCCTGAGGACTGGAGGAGGCCCATCCCGTCTGCTCGTCCTGGCCTGGCTCAGGGGGCTCGCTCCTGCTCCCTGCAGGTCCCCTACAGCGGCCCTGAGAACATCGGCTTGCCCCCTCGTGCAGCCAGTTTCGATGTGCCCTACAATCAGGATGACGGCTCGTCCGATCAGGGCTCGGGGTCCCTCAGCCCTCACGCCGCACTGCGGCGGCGCGGGGGTCTTGTGGAGCAGAAGGACATCATTATGGCCCACCAGGCTCACAAAATACAGAGCACACCACAAGCCCGCAGGAAGGAGTGGGAGTAAGTATAAAAGAGCTTCCAATTCAAAGGATTCCTTTTAAACTGTGCATGTAAAGATGATAAATCTGCAAGGAGTACGATGAAAGCCTCAGCGAAAGAAAAACAAAATCACAAGGATAATACATGGTTTTTCGTATTAACCTGTAAATTACAGCCTTGTGGAGACGGATTTGGTCAAAAACGTGATCTGAGACTTGTCAACAAAAAGCTTCTTTATGGCAGCCCAGTTCCATGTTTCTAAAAAGACCTAAATGTGAGCAGGCATGAATAATAAAAGGACTGCTGAGCTGGAAATACAATGTAAGCCATGCAGTACTGACAGTAATAATTACATCTGCAACTCCTGCTACGGCGTGTCTGTCTGTCATCAAAATAGTTAGAAGATGTGACACGCCACAGCCTCCAGCAGATACTTAATACACCAAGACATTTCCATGTTTACTAAAACCGGGGCGATTAATTGGTTATTTTATGACTAAATTACTCAGACAGCAATTTTAAATATGCTTTTATCTAATAGTTTTGGGTCTACGAGTATCTTTTTTTTTCTGCTGCAGCACAAAATAGTAAGAGAAAAGTGAAGCATGTCGAGTGTTGGTAGAGAACAAAACTGGATGCAATCAACTAGACAGAAGCTCAAATTTAAATGAATAATAATATTGCTTCTTGTGCCTGAAGAAAAGTCATTTTCCTACAAAACTATATTTATTTAATCAGCCAGCTTTCTTCTTTGCTTCTAGTAATAATAACATTCACATGACAATTAAGATTATGAATTTTTAATATTATAATTAATGAAAATACTCTTAGGAAAACTAGTGATTCAGTTGATTCCACTGTGTGTGGAATGAAGTTCATTATTACATATGAACTTTATGTAAATAATTGTTACACAAAAGGCATGAAATTGTTTAAATTGTCTTGTTACGATCCGGCGATTGCTGGGAAAGTTTAAATATCTTGCTAGACTGTAAATTCTGTGGTTTTAATGAAATGAAAGTGAAATAGTACACGAGTGTTGGATTGTGGTGCACAGAATTACAATTAAACTTAGAGCTTAACAATAATAATAATAATAATAATAATAATAATAATAATAATAATAATAATAATAATAATAATAATAATAATAATAATAATAATAATACATAACATACATTTTAACTTAATTTTATCTAATGTAGTTATCTGTACGTATATGAGATGCAGCTAGCAGGTTTTTGTTTTAGGTTCAGTGCACTTTTTGAATGTATCTTAAACTTATTATTTGCAATGAGGCCACACTCATGGCGCAAATTTGCAGACACGTTTATTTAACTGGTACATCCAAGATTTTACGTTCCTCCCGGGACGATCTCATACTCACACCGCACTTTTAACTGTCTTTTGTAGATGTGCTCAAATTAACCGATGCATTCACAAACCACTATGCTTTTAATGTTTTTTTGTTCAGAAACACCCACAAAATATTTATCCTGGAGCTTTAAGACATCTCAACATATTATTTAAGACCATGCAAATAGTCAACCATTTTATTTTATTTTGTTGCAGCTTTTCATTTCACACCCTTCTTAGCGCCATCTTGATATCGGAGTGACTTGTATTTATTCAGACTTTTGAAAGCATTTTTACACTTGGCATTTTGTCACATTTCAACCACTAATTTCAACATAGTTTATTGCGATTGTGTGAAATTGAGATAGACCAACACAAGGTTGTCTATATTTGTGAATTTATAGATAATGAATGTGTTTTGCTCAGAAAGTTTTGCAAGTATAATTCTTAAATGTGAGATGTGCATTGGCAGTCAGCTTCCCTGACCCGACCCAGGACTTTGAAGAACACTGCTGTTGTTACATCTGCAGGTCTTTTGGGGCATGCCTCTGCCAGCTTTACACATATAGACTGATATTTGCCCATTTTTCTTCGGAAAATAGCACAAACTCAGTCAAATTGGATGAAGAACGTTTTTGCACACGTTTCTTTGAAGGTCTTGCCACAGATTCCTTACTGGATTTAGATTAGACTTAATACATGGATTTACTGTGGTCTAAACCAGTCTGTGTATTTTTGGTTGTATGTTAAGAGGCATTGGCCTTTTGGAAGCTGATTCTAACATTTTGGTCTCTTATGTCTGAAGCACATTCTTCCTAATATTGTATATTCCCCTTAATATGATTTAAAATCTACAAATGTGTCTTGTTTTAGCCTCCTTTTTGGACCACGCATCCTTTTAATTTTTTAGTATTTATACTACTTTGTGTTGGTTTTTCACATAAAATCCAAATGAAAGAGTCTAAGGGGAGTTAATACTTTTGTCAGGCACTGTACATTCACAAATAGGTTAGATCTGATCATCTGCAATCTTGTGACTTTGCAATAAATGCACCAGTTGTCTTAAGTTTTCTCATTTTAACCACAATCCATCCCACATTTTAGAGTTGATTCAGGAATATTTTTCCATGCAATGTGCTTCAACAAGCATTGCATTTGTCATATTTGCTGGCATCATGCTAAAATTCAAGAGACTTTGTCTCTCGTTCTTTAAATAAAACAAGACACCCACTCACACACAATTGGCATATCACAGGGAACTGGCTCCAATTTCATCTGAAAAATAACCAGTAATATGACAGCAACATCCAGATTGTTAACGCTGAACCCTTTTTTACCTTTGAAAATAAATGACTCAAAATTACTATTTTTTTCTTCTTGCTACCTTAAACGCGTTTTTAAACATTTCCCATTCGTATTCCTAAACGTGCAAGTGGCAGCTGCATTTGAAATATTTTCCACATCGTATTTTGAGAAGTAGTGTGTATGTCTGAACTTGCTTCAGTTATTAATATAATTTTTGTTTTGTTGTAAAATCAGTTCTAACCACTTTTTTTTTTTGCTGCGGTTTGTCTGGTCAGATATCTTATAGTGTAATTAATGGTGGAGCTCTTCATGCTTACCTGTGAACCTCTGAACTCTGGAGCGGTTTGATCGTCTACCTCTCACCACTTGAACGTGAAGAGGTGCTGTATCAGTGCAATCTCCAGTCAACCAACATAACAACCCCTTCCTCCCTTCTCCTTCTTCTTCTGCTTTCTATTTACTGAGCTCCTCTCTATTTCCACTTTATTACTGTACACTATTTTTAGGCCTGTGTCCTTCACAAGCTACAACACATATAAAGATAAAATGTGTCAAAATAGACGATTAATGTAATTTTTGGGGGGGAGATCTATAAATGTATTGTGGTTATTTGTCCATTAGGGGATGCTAGGGAATCAAAGTAGAGCTGATGTGTGAGGAAGTAAGCAGTAGAGTTTCTGAATGCTGGTGAGCTTCGCCTCAGAATGTTAAAAGGCTATTAACACTCTTTAATGGGTAATATGACATGTTTGTAGAGCCGACGATTGAATGTGTGAGATTTTTTATTTTTTCTCCCTCTCACAGGCCTTTTAATTGAGATTTCTCCACATTATTCCAACATTCTGACCCAAATTTAGGTGTTACTAAACAAATTTGGACTCTCGTTAAGAAATGTGTGACTGGTTATGTAAATATGCGACATAGACCGGCACGGCTTTGCGCCAATCTGCGGCGATATAAGGAGCCATTATTAGACGAATCAAACTGACATAACTCAGAAGAGAGAGTGTCTGTTGCTAGGGAACAGAGAGAAAAATAAAATGCTAAAACCACTCCAGTCAATGTTGGGTGAAAGCCTGTCTGCAATTATATAAATGCCCTTCAGAGCTCTGGCACAAAGTGCCATTAACGTTTCAGCTCTCGATTCATGTCACCTGCAGCCAAACTTCCTCAGCCTTCCCCTCTCTGCATGCATGATGTTGAAGATGTGACTCTTTGCTGCTTATTTGACCAAAAAATGTAAAACTGTACGCCTATTTCAGCTGTGGGAGCAGACTTAAGCTTTCTCAAAGTTTGGTAAGGCCCCGGCAAATTTATTAAAGCTTTTGTGCTCGCTTAACGGCGCTATTTTTGTACTTCTCTGAGTAGGCTGCAAACAAAAGCCAAACAGTCTTAAAGCAGGCTGCACCTGGTCATCTGCATACTGTTGTTTGGAGCATCAGTGTGGCGATGGTGCTGTGCACAAGTCTGTCAGCTTCCTCCCCGCAAGATGTCCAGTGACCCCGATTGGGAGGTGTGCTCGTGTTTGTGTGTTGGGTGAAGCAGATTTCTGTAGGATGAGGTTGCTCTATTGTGCAACATGGCTTTTGTTGGCAGAAATGAAAAGAAAGAAGCAGGAATTCGAGAGAGCTATGTAGCTATGGAAACAACAGCAAAAGAGAGAGCTGGAGACACGAGCGCGGGGAGAGATATGTGCTTTTGGCAGAGATGGACAAATATTTCTGTAAGGCAAACACGAGATGTTTTTTTTTTTTTTTTTTTAATGAGGGCTTACAAAAAATATTCACACCCATATTCTATATTTTGTCACTTTACAGCCATAACATTTACGTGTTATATTGGGATTTTTCTTTGTTTGATAGACCTGCACAAATTATGGCTTAACTGCCACGTGGAAGGGAATTCTTTTTTCATATATATTTTTTAGGAATAGTTCACATTCATACATCCTGTCTCCCTGAGCCACAGAGCCATGTTTCCCTAGTCTTTTCCAGTTTTGCACATGTTGAAACTTCATAACACAGATTAAACACATACAGGTTGGACAGAGGGGCGTCTTTGTGCATCACGTTGTCTGTTGCAGCCTTTAAAATATTTTGTTTTAGGATTTTTCTCCACCTATTATGTCTGCATTGTTCCTGCAGAAGAAAAATGTCTCCTTAGCATGAGCCCGCCACCACCATGTTTTTGCAGTGGAGATGGTGTATTCAAAACAATGTGCTGTGCTGGTTTTCTACTTCACATGTTGCTTTGAATTTTAGTAAAATAGTTCAGTTTTGATCTCTTTAGGCCAGAGAGTCTTCTTTAAGTCTCGTGTCTTTTTTTCAAAAAGTGGCTCTTTCCTGCTGCTGTTTCATAATGGCCAGATTTGCGGAATGCATGACTAATAGCTGTTCTGTCAACATGTTCTTTTGCCTAACCTATGTATTTCTGCAGCCCAGCCAAAGTTACCGTGAGCTTCCTGGAATATTTTTTGATCAATATCCTCATTGCTCTACTTGTCAAATTAGGTCTTTGATGATATTTTCTTAGGTTTGCTGTTCTCATAAGTGGCTATAAAACTCAGGTTGTTGTGTTGTAACCGGATACAAACTTCTGCACAGCAATATGCCTGACCTGTCTTTTGTTTTCTTTTTGTTGTTTGTTCTCTGATTTTTTAATAAACATGCCAATTAGTCTTTTTTTTTTACAGAACTAATGCATTCTAAATTTGTAGATTAACGCTTTTAATAGTGTGAATACATTTGCAAGGGACTGTAAAATTTACCAAGTAGAAATGGTCGTCAATCAGGATTTTATTTGCTTGTGTATTTTAGATCTTGCATGAAGTGACACTTCTTCAACCTGGTTCCGGTACAGTAAAGAGCAGGCAAACAGAAGTCTTTTCTGAAACTTATTCATAGATCTTGTTCAGTCTTTTCTCCTTCCACAATCTCAACTTGTTTGCCAAGTGAGATTTTTGTCACTTTTCCTTTCCCCTTGTTTTCACCGTCCCTTGCTGCCTGTCTGCACTGTAGGACCCATCAATCAGCTGTTAACCTGAAAAATTGAGCTAGGATTTCAAGGTGACTAATGCCGTCATTGATTATCATCATCAAAAGAAAAAAACCCAAAAAAACAAAAAAAACGTCAGCATCAGTTGAATAATCTGTCTGTAGGGGCTGAAGTGGTCATCTTCAGTAAAACGCTGGGGGGAGCAGATGGAGTGAGAGCGCCCAGTCGCCTAATGAGGTCTCACTTGTAGCAGGGAGTGAAAAAGACCCTGCTTTCTTCTGCTTCCCCTCAAAAAAAAAAGAAAAAAAAAAAGGGAGCGGCCCTAAGATCTATTTCACGTTCTATTTTTACCCCTGACTTTTAATCCAATATTAGCACAATGGCCCAGTTTCCACATGTTGCAACAGTCTGCTACTGTTAATGGAAAGATGACAACACTGTACGTCTGTCAGGCGGCCAAAACTATTCCTATGGAGGAACAAACCTCTCATCTCTCCAGATGCCGCATGTCGTTCTGCGCATTATGTTGTACATATAGTTTGATTTTGATTTCACACATCTTTTCTTTTCCCACAGCACCCACCAGCAGCTTTACATAATTGTGTTTTGAACCCACACAGCCTGCTGTATATAGTCACTTTTTTTGTTTTTTTTGTTTTGGAGGATGTGTTTTTGTTCATCCTCAACAAACTCTAATTGCTATGGTAACTAAATGCACGTCCCTCCTCTGCAGCAGCTTCCATTCAGATGAATTTTGAAATGTCCACGAAGTGCAGCGCTGTGGGAGGGGACAGGCGGTGCTTTATGCGCTCCTGGTTGATAATTTTTTTTCCTCCCCCTCCCCTCCTTTCCAGTGGGTGATCAGTTCAAACGCGAAAGACGCTTCAAGAGATGAGGCAAACTGGCTTATTTTCCAGAAGTTAACCACAGCGGGAAGATGCGTAAAGTTTTGAAAAACGAGTCTCGGAACTCTCCTTCTGATGGGCATGTCGTAGTTTTTGTTTCCCGCGCTTTGCCAATTCACTACCGGCTTGGATGTTGGTAGAAAATTACAACTTAAGTGGATATTTTTCTCTCTCCTTTTTTTTTTCGTCCTATAAACTGCCCTAGTTAGAAAGGCGCGCGCGTTAAAAGTTATTCAGAGCTGATTGTTGCGCGCGCTGAAACTGTTGATTTCTTTGCTACCTTGATTTGATTCATGGAAGATTTTTTCAGAAAATTGAAGCAGCTGAATGGTATAATAGATTTTTTTTCGCCTCGTGGAGATGGAGTGAGAGGATTGTGCAACTTGTAAAGGAATCTCACAGCTCGAAAAGCTGACAGCGGACTAAAGGTGGAAAATCTTTGCATCGTTCACACTTTTCCTCGTAAGTAAGACTGTCTAAATTGGTTGACTCCTTATTTATTTTTGATTTTATTGCACTGTAGAATGGCTCGGTTCGGAGACGAGTCCGTTCCCGCCACGGTGGACTCCGGAGATGGCGACTTGGAGCGCGGTGGCGACGGGCAGGACGCCGCGTCCGGCGGGCTGACCGCTTCCATGAAGCAAGCCAAAGCGCAGAGGGCCCGGACCATGGCTCTGTACAACCCCGTCCCTCACCGTCAGAACTGCCTCACCGTCAACAGGTCGCTCTTTATATTTGCAGAGGACAACATCATTAGGAAATATGCAAGGCGGATAATAGAGTGGCCATATCCTTACATTAAAAGCATGATTTGTGTTTTAAAATGTTTTTTTGTTTGTTTGTTTTTTTAATAAGTTGTTGCTGCGAGTCGTCAGTTCAGAACCATGGATAGCGAAGTTTTTTTTTTCTTTCTTTCTCAAAGACTCTTAGTACTGTTTGCTGAGCTTCTGTCTTCTCCACAATAATGAGTCCGATTTACTGAAAAAAAAAAAAGAAAAAAAAATCACGTTCATATGTTGCTGTGCAACTTACTCTGCGCTGGTTCTGGCAGGAAACAGAAAGTAAGCATGTGATGATCATTAGAGGCAGCTCTGCTCACTGTGGGGGTGTCATGTAGGCACATCTCTGCTGCCTTAGTGCTCATTGGAATATGAACCTGGCCATGAGTAGGAGTCAGTTCAAATTCAGCAGGCAGCGCTTCACTGGTTCCCTGCTGTAGTGCTGGCAAGCCGTTTCCCTTTCTTCGGAAAGCTTTCCAAGGAATTTGTTGTGTCATTGAACATCATGCGCACAATTCTGCAACAACAAGACGACAAAAGACGCTTGCCGACTTTCTTTTTGTCCTCACGAGTCTGTTAGAGCTCAGTTCCTTGCATCATCAGCTCGGCAGCACCGCTCTGCTGCCATATCTGCCCACCTCTCCTCCTGCCTCACACCCCCTCCAGATCGCCGTGCCAGTCTCCTACAGTTACCTAACCACATGCTCTCTGTGGGCGTGTGGGAGTCGGGAGAGTGGTCAACACTAGCTGGCCGCTGATGTGTGCATCAGCAGAGGCAGAGGTGCAGTGCATGTGTGGGAGAGAAAATGGCCAGTGTAGTAATTTGGCGGCTGTGAAAACAGCACGTGTCAGAGTGTTGACTGGGTGAGACCTGAAACGTCCAAAAATCTGAGAATGTGGGTGCAAAGCAAATCCCTGTGAATATTTACAAGTCAAGTAACACTGGTTGTTGCACACTTCTACCAGAGGATTCAGCGAGTCGCTTACTTATTGTAAATTTATTGGTCCGGGAAAGCCACATTCGCATGTGGAAAAATAGCACTTTGAAAAGTATCCAGATCCCTGGGAAACCAAAAGAGTAATTTGTTTTTATCGGGTTTTTATGTAGCAGACCATCGCATGGTACAATATAATTGTGAAGTGGAAGAACAGGATAAATGGATTTTCAACATTTTTCTATATAGAAATCTGACAAAACATAATGTGAGTTTTCATTCAGCCCTTTGAGTTGGTGTGTTTTAAAACGGTTTAAAACACACCAACCACAGTTCTAGCTGTATGTTAGTATTTCAGGTGTGTGCCAAATCGACCTTCCTTTCTTACCAGATTTCCTGTCTCTGCTAAAGAAATACATCTCCACACCATAATGCTGCCACTACCATGTTTCGTAGGAGGGGACATTGCGTTAAGTAGTGTTATTTTCCAACAACACTTTGTGCTCCATGTGTAGGGGGAAAAGTTCAGTTTTGGTCTCATCTGGCCAGAGCAGCCTTTTCACACGTTGCTGTGTCTCTTACCTAGCTTGTGACAAACTTTAGGGTGGTCTCTTTCTGCCGCTGCTTTTATTGTTTCCAGTTTTCTATAAAAAACATTGTTTTCATTTGTTTGGACTACAACATTGTGACTCTAATTTAAAGCAGAATTTGTGATCCATCAAAGTCAATTAATTACTGTCAAGTATGAGAGATGAAACATAATAAATCTTTAGCAAAAGACTAAGGAAGTTTACTGTAATTGATTGCAATAAACCAAGTTAATATGTAATCAATTTCAGAAGAAAAAACTAATTTTCTGGTCATCTGAACATGTTTGGACTCTTGTACAAAACAAGATGTCTGAGATGTTTACTTCAGTCAGTGTTGACAGAGATCATTTGTTATTATTATTTATTCTGGAGGAAAGGGGAGATGTGTTGCACCACCGCCGCATTAATTTGGCTTTTTCTTGTCGAATGTAATAAATTAATCCTTAGAATCTTTAAGGAAAGCAGCACAAAAATATATACTAGAACAAGGAAGAAAAATGCAAAGATCACCTGAGACCAGATGAGAAAGTCAGTAGATGTAATAAAAAAAAACAGCAACCTTTATTATTGTTGTCTCTGTACTTTATTAAAATAGGAATTCTGGTCCATAATAGGTATTTACTTTTTTATATTTTATAGTGCTACAAGCACAATCTTTAATGTATTTTACTCAAACTTTTCAAGACAAACTGGAGCAAAGTAAAGGATGATTGCAAAGTGGCAGGAAAATTATGATTTATGATTGTTTATGATTGTTTTCAAAATGTTTTTAAATAAAAACAAATCTGTAAAAGGTGGCCTGCATTTAGCCCTCTGTACTCTGAGGCGAAGGTACACAGCACAAGGCCTAGTGTTGGGCGGATTTAAAACATCAGTTTATAAAGAGAGGCAATAAAAAATATCTGAAACTTTGAACATCTTTCGGAACACGGATAATCAGTAATTACTCATTTGCAGTTTGTCATGAACCAGGTAGGGTTCTCCAAATACATATGGAGGAAGGCTCTCTCCTCAGAGACCAAACTGAACTGGACTTTCAGGCGTACATCCCAAATGGTAAATGTGGGGAAGGAAAACACTACTGCACGCTGAACATGTCATCCTGACCGTAACAAAATAGTGGTAGAAGTATTATGCTGTCACAAGGCTTTCTTTCAGCAGGAGCAGGAGCACTTCATGGTGAATGGCAAGATAGATGGGGCTAAATTAAGGGCTATCTGGGAAGAAAACCTATTACAAGCTGCAAAAAACTGATAACTTTGGTGGAGGTGTATCTTCCAGCAGGACAGTTGCAGTGGAAAGGTTTGGATCAATAGAAACCAGACCCGGTTATTATTTACCCCAAAATTAACAAAAAAGAAAAGCTTTCAGTTTTAGTTTACTGTTTGTTGCTTTATGTTAGTCTATCAACTAAAATATAAAAATATGTGGGAAAAAAAGTTGAAAGAGTATGAATAATTTTATGTTAATTTAGAAAAATGGAAATGTGGTTAGTAGACAAAGGGGCCAAAACCTTCTGAATATATGAAAACAGGTGGTAGTTATCAAGACCGAGGATGAGATTAATGATGGATCAACTGAGTGAGAAGTATGAGAAGTATTTGCATCGTTATCTATTTCCATCTACTTTCTGATCCCGACATTGTCAATGTGAGTCGTTACGTGTCTCGGAGGACCCCATCTAAGCTCTCCTCCTTGAGTCAGTGACCCCATTTCGCTCTTAGCAGGAAAATTAATAATGAGCAGCACATCCCTCTCGGGAACTCTGGTGAACTGAATGTCACAAATGTTGGGGCTTAAATAGTTTATGCCACTTAACACATGTACATGTGTCACTCTCCAGAGGCCAGTGAAATCTCAGTTCTTTAGTAGTTCTGTATTATCTGGCGTCTTAAAAGAATTTGCTCAAAATTTGTCTTACGGCTTTGGAAGGTTTGGGAGCGGCAAGTGCTCTTTCTGTGCGTTAAAAGGGAAACGTATGTAACGACATGCTAATTAGGAGTGCAGTTATAAAGGGCATGTTTGTTTATCCTTTGCTGTCAGAAAAAAAATAATCAAAGCCTACCAGATGGAATTGAAAACTACTCAAAAAATCTTGCAGACTCTTTGAGCTACAATTACCAATTACATCAGTGTAGATTTACTGTAAGATGAAATGAGGAAACATAATGCCAGACATATTTCTGAGTGTTACCTCAGTGACACATTGGTGGATCGGTGCAGTGTTTTTCATGATTTCGGCTTTAAACAGAAAATGAATCCTGTTCCTGTCTCTGTTCAGACATTAACCCTGTATGCATTTTAGGTGTTTCAATTAAAACCTTAGTCTCTTTGCCAGAAGACACACAATCTTTAAAGACTTGTGATGCAGCGACAGTAGACTGAGTAAATAAAAGCTTCAGCCTGCTGTCATGTCAGCTACTGGAAGAGAAAGAAACCCTAGTTGTTTGCTGTACTTTGTGCAGTTACACCGTCGGGCCAAGGTGACTTCACAGCGCACTTGTTCCCTCCCTAACCTGCTCTTCTTTCTCTTCATAAAAAGCACTTTAAAAAGCATGTTGCCATGGATACTTGCAGTCTGTAACAGATTGCCTTCAATACAAGGAAAAATGTACCATGGTGGTACTTCATCCATCACACAGTTTTTTTTTTCTCCATTTCCACTAAATAATATGTTTTGAATACATTTAGTGAGCACTGCTAACTTGACTGTTTTTTTCTCTGTTTTTTATGTTCAGTTTTTTTCTGTCTTTGTCCTTGGGATAAAAGAACTTTCCTTAACCTCTTGACCTTCACGCCTTTCGAATACATGATCCTGGCTACCATCACTGCTAACTGTGTTGTCCTGGCCTTGGAGCAGCACCTCCCTGGAGAAGACAAGACCCCCATGGCAAAGAGGCTGGTGAGGAAGAAATCTGGTTTAACAATGGTTTCCTGGAATCAGAGGGCGTTAAAAACAACTGTGTGGCTGTTGCAGGTTGTTTTGATCTATAATCTGCAGATATGAATGAAGATGTGTCGTGTTCAAAAGCTGTGTTTTAGTTCATAAAATAACATAGATTAATTAATTAGAGCTTAAGGACATTTTTGTGATTTTATTGAAAAAAGTCCAAAGTTAAAATTGGTAAACTATGCTTTGTTTGTTGTTTTATCAGGTAAGGAATAACAAAATTGCAAAAACGTGTTTCTATTGCAGTTTTGTGAAATACACAAATTTTGAACCAGATGAAAATCCTCCTCACCCTAGTGCGAAAACTTTATTAAAAAACGTGAGTTTTGTTGTATTTCCATCAAGCAGTTATTTCTCAGAATTCTAATTTGCGCAATTAAAGGTCAATGGAAACGCAGCTAATGACCCAAAACATACCAGTAAAACCACCAAGTCAATTTTACATAATATTCCCCCTTATAGCATTTTAGACTACAACAGAAATATTTTACAAAAATTACATTAGGCAAAAATCAAAAATATTCATCAAGCAGTTCAAGTGAATTCCATCGAACAGTCATTTTTACATAACCAGTCATACCTACTTTTTCAAAACATTTTTGGTTCCAATAGCAAAAGTCTTTATGTTTACTATTGAGTTACGACTTTCTTCATGACCATGACATATTTGACTTAGAAACAGTTTAAAAAGCAGTGTATGTCATAGTTATGGATGAAAATGTATTCTAATCAAACTATAAATAACATAACTTTTAATAAATATTGAATAGGTGTAGTTGAGCTGTGTGTTGATGAGTTAACAATTTTCCTTTTCATTCCTGATGGATTTGAAGGGAATTAAAGGACATCCCATAATTATTTCTGCCAACACACAAAGTGAAACTTTATACTATTAGCATAATTCTTGTCTGAGTCTAAACAAAACTTTTTAATAAATAACTTTTTATGTTTGTGAGAGACAGCTCAAATTTCTGTCATCTCTTGCATTGATGGGTTTTTTGGAAATACTCATTTGGATTCTAATTGGGTCTAAAAGGGATTTTCCTTCTCCAAATCAGCCTTCTTTTTTTGTTAAAACCTAACAATGTAAGCTAAGTGTGAAAGTGAAAAAAAAAATAAAAAAAATACTACTCACAGGCCATGTGGTCTCATAGTCCAAAATCACTTACTCAACTTTTCAGCATTCAGTTGTAGCTGGTTAAAAATGCACAAATTTGTCATGTGTTTCAAAAGAAAGCACATTAAAAGTGTTTATATTGCAGAAAAAGAAATGAAACTGGCCATATTGAATAGGTGTAGTTGAGCTGTGTGTTGATGAGTTAACAATTTTCCTTTTCATTCCTGATGGATTCGAAGGGAATTAAAGGACATCCCATAATTATTTCTGCCAACACACAGAGTGAAACTTTATACTATTAGCATAATTCTTGTCTGAGTCTAAACAAAGACAGTTTGTATGATTACATAGTACATTTCATCAACATGCCACACTTTATTATGTAACTATAGTTTTTCTCTGAAGACCCTTCTGACATCTGTACCGACTTTACTCCCACAGGAGAAGACAGAACCTTACTTTATTGGGATATTCTGCTTCGAGGCCGGGATCAAGCTGGTTGCGCTTGGTTTTGTTTTCCATAAAGGGTCCTACCTGAGGAATGGGTGGAATGTCATGGACTTTATAGTCGTTCTCAGTGGGTGAGTTACATCAACCATTTTAACCAAAATTGTGGTGAGCAATATTTCTTTTGGTATTCACATGAATGCCAAAAGGGACTAGAGAGGATGTTTTAAGAAAATAAATAAACTTCTTGAGGAATCTCTGAACATGATGGTGCAACGAATGATTTTACGTAAAATCACGGAAGTTATGGGCAAACATAAGCGTCATGGAGAAGCAGAGCGTCTTCAGTCAGAAGTTTCTTCAAATTTGCCGTAATACAGACTGCTACAGGAGATCCTTTCTGCCCACAGCCACACTATGTGAAGAATCTTCGAATAAAATGTGTTATAGCAACATTTAATTTCCTTACAGATCAATAAAGTATTTTTTAATTGAATTAAGCCAGGATGAACAATTAGATAGGAAAGAAAAAATAGAGAGTGGCTCATTCCTGTCACTGCTTTAAGAATAACACCATCATCGATCCATACTCCAAAAGAGCAGCCATTAGTAGACTTTTCTAACATTTTTTGAATGTTAGTCATCATAAGTGGAGTTTTTTGTGATGGATGGGCATTTAGGATTTATATTAATTTCAAATAAATGCCATAAGGAAAAAAATAAGATTCCAGAAAGACAAGAAACCTAAATTGTGCCTCATGCAGTGAGCTCTGCATGGCAGAGGACAACATTGTTACACCTAGAAAGGGGTTTTAGTAAAGTAGTGTAATGTCAGCAGGGGACAAACATGCTTTTGATTTTCCAGAGATTTTTAAGTTTAGGTTTTTTTTTTCCAATAAATGTCAAGGATATCTTTTGGGATGTAAGCTTTTTAATTAACACATTACATCAATGTTAATATTTGGTTTGTTTTAAGAACAAACATTAGAGCAGTGCTTCTAAAGCATAGGCTTCTAGATGTCTGCTCAAAGTCTGCTCAAACACAGCTGATTCAGATGGTTGCATTGCCTCCTCAGCATGCTGTCAAGCACCCAGATGCTTGTTAATCACCCGTTCATTTAAGGCAGGTGTGTGGCAGCAGGGAAACTCCTTAAGCATTCAGGACTGTGTGTCCTTAAGATCAGGACTGAGAACTGCTGCTTTAGAGTAATCAGTCTCTGTGTTAGATACATATGTAGGAATTCTGCTGAGATAGGTCTTACAAAGGTTTTCTGGTGAACTAAGATGTAACTCAGTTAAGAAATAAAACGACCTCAAGGGGTGTTTATTCATCTACCACAGTACTTTCAACTTTTTTTTTTTTTTCACTTTCTCGAGGCAATAATTGGCTAAGAGGCATTGCTTTCTTGGTTCTGATCTCTTTTTCTCAGTGAATTGAAAATTCTGAATTAAACTTTCAGTCAATTTGATAAACCATCACTCCAGTATTTTAGTGAAAGGACCGGATTCATTTTTTTATTTTTATTTTTAGATTGCTTGCTCTTTTCTTTCTCACTGTTGTAACTGTAGGATGTTGCTTTTAATCAAACTTCATCTTTCACACGATTCAGCCCAGTTCCTGTCTGTGATTCGGTCCAACCCAACAAGAAAATTTCACAATTTTAGTTGGTTAAAATACCCCAAGTGGCATGCATGAAACTATGACTGTGTTTTCAAAAGAACATTTACTAAAAATGCCGGTGGGCATGAGTTATGGTAAAAATAAGATTGTAAAAAGGAGTGGAATGATGAATAAAATCAACCCATATTCAAACCTACTTTATTTCTGTAAGATGTAGCATGTGTCTTTGCAGGACTGAATGACTTGATGGAAAATTATACTTCAGAGTTTAGATTCCCTATGAAGGAACTTTTAATGTGAGAAAGGCTCCTTCCTATAATGTGCATATGGATGATACTCAGGGATTACAGATTTAATTTAAAACCACCTGAGCATGTGGCATGTAACCTTTCACTTGGTTAATAAATTAGTTAACAAGTGAGAGAAATATAACAAGTGTTGAATATTAAGTGGCTCCCTTTTCTTCCAAGTCGCACCAGCCACTTAGCGAGATTCAACCTTTGGCACACATTACCAATAGTTAATGACAGCTTTCTGTAATCTTTATGTGGAAAACATTTCTGATGTTTTTTCTTATTCTTAAATACTTACAAAAAGCCATGTGCTTGGCTCAGCCTTGTTTTTTCATCCATTTGACATACCTTTAATATCAGGGCATTTAAACTTGAACATGAATTACAGTTGTATTGTAGTTATACATACTTTTAAGAAGAACTTAGTCATTATTTGTTTTTCCAGTATGACATGCAGCCAGAGACAAGTCAGGATCATGGCATGGTCCTGCAGGTTGGTGCTTTGAATCTGAATTGAAGCAATTTAAAATATGCACATCTACAAAATGGCTTGAAAACTGATTTTCAAAAAGTGTCAATTTTAGTTTTTAAATGTGCAAAACTGGAAGAAATGGAAATGGCTGCACAGTGGTTTTGTTTTTAGTTTTGCTGACTTACAGCAAAACGGTAAATTAATATATTCGACTATATGTTGCACTGACGACTTCTCTAGGGTGTAACCCACGTAGGCGGTAACCTCGCACCAAGCTCTGCAGTCAGCCAAGTTATTAAGCAGGTATCAAAGATGGATGGATTCAAAATGATGTGCTACTTTGCTTTGACTTAAAACAAGAATTCCTAATATAATACATCTTAACCTATGTCAGGAAGTAGCACTTAAACACAAATTTAATGAAAGTGGGATCTATTATGCGTTTTATTGCATATGTTGGTACTTTTGGAAGTATACTAACTTCAAACTTTTAGAAATGTTTTTAAATTAATACTCAGCAGCTGATTCTTCAATTAATTTAGACAGAATTCATTTTTTTTTCAGTTTACCAGGCTGTGGCAGGTGAAGCAGAGGATTAATTTCAGACACTGATTGTCAAAATGTGTTGGAGCGTTCATGCGTGCTCTGCCGCTGGTGTTGACATTTATCAATATTTTTCACATGTGTGCTCATTCTGCAGCTGAGCGACCTCTAATGCGGACATGCCACCTCTCATGTCTCAGATATTCTTGTGAGCTATTGACCTCGCTGCTGTGCGTTCTTGTAGATTTATTTGTTCGTCATACTCGCTACATACATCTGCGAGAAAACATGACACATAGGTGCAGAAAGAAGTGTGTTTACACGGCACTGTCAGGCTCTGGAGTCAGAGGTAGGTGGGTGGATAAGTGGATTGGCGGTTGTGTCTAAAACTCGCTCTGATTTGCCCCCAGCACCTCTGCGAATTCAATGTGAAAGAGGCGCCAGAGACGACTCTGAAAGGCGTAGAAAGAGCAGATGGATGAGGAAGAAGGGGCATGGAATTGAAGAGGTAGAAAATGGAAAATGGGAAGACAAACATGATGAGAGTGTTAATTTGTTCCATGTAGGACTGGCCATAGTGAATTAATTGGGCTATGCTGCTCATTGTGCAGTATTCAAACATGCAGGGAGGATTGCTGTTGGCATCTTGACATCTCATTTCAATCTGACACCCACAGCTTTCTTTTTCTGCGTGTTTCTTATTTCTCTTTCCTTCGTTTTTCCCTTTCACTCTCTGTCTCTTACATAAAAAGGACACCGGCAGCACGTTTGTTGACCAGTGAATGCTGAACAGCTGGGTGGGTGAGAGATTTTCACAGCATTTTACATGACTGGTGTCTTCAGGGCCTTCAGGGAAAAATATTGAGCTTATTTGGTACTTTCTAAATTTCTCGTTAGGCATCTGTCAAAGTTTGCAGCAAGTAGCTCAAGAAAGTCCAAGTCAGGTTTACAGTAAATTTGCTGCATATGTAGGCCACACAGCTAAATCTGATCCACCTTTAAGAATTACAAACAAAATATGTTGGGGGCAGGCAAAGAACTGAATTTCTTAACAGTATGGCATACTAAGCTGTTCTTTATCCTGCTGATTCGTGCCAGGAGGCTTCACAGGAATGACATTATTTGCTAAAATATTTACATTTTTTTCTTGATACTTTTAAAAATTGATACATGTTTGTCTGTTTTAGCTAAATTATATTTGAAACACATTTGTTTGACACAGCTGGAGATGAACTAGTGTAATTTTCCCCTATATTTCAGACACAAGGGTAGATTTTCAGTTGATTAATGGGACGTGGCTTGAGATTTTTACAGCTTCACTTAAAAAAAAAATCAAATTTATAATTTGTTAATAATCTAAACTTTAAAATGGTAAATTTAAAGTTTGATTAGTAGCATTTTGTGAAACTGGTCAGCTTTTGGAATAATTTGCAGAATCAGTCTTGGCTTTTGGCAGTTTCCTTCCATGTTGTGTTTCTGTTTACTCCTCATGGTACTATTGTTTCGTTGTTTCAGCAGGAGTACATGGTTGTTCAGCTTTTATGTTTCAGCACTTTCAATCTCTCGAGAATCATCTAGTATACAGTCACTAGCAGGATGATCACAGCCTGCTAGTTTCCCACGGAGGAAACTGTTCTTCCTTCCTTCAGGCTTGTAAAAATTGAGTGTTTCTGAAAATAGAAACCTGACTTGGATTATCACTTTAAGGCCAATAGAGCGAGTTGTGTAACAGTTTGATGGAGTTTAAGGAAACTTTTGCTGGCAGAGGCTGGTACGTTATGTCAAAGATTTAAGCAGTGCTTTTCAATAACTATCATAAGGTTTGAGCATACAGGAGTAGAGATTTTAATCATTCCTCTTTGGGCAATTTAGAGAGATTTTCTAGAGTCTTGAGTACTCTCTTTTATTCTACTCTTCCCTTTACACCAAGTTTTCTATAAGATTAAGATTTGGTCCTACAGAGTACCCCTTTTTTTATTTAACGTTACCTTGTATTTCAAAGAGTTTAGGATGACAAGACTGATTCTCCTCCTGGCCCTAGTGATGCGGGTTCTGTACTGTTGAGAAGAAGAAAGAGCTGAGCCAAAAGGTGAAGCTCTCATTTTATCGATTGAGCTACTTTCCTACTCTCTTCAATGGTCATGAGTTTTGGATACTCACCGAATGAACGAGATTGTGGATATGAGCAGCCAAGATGGGTTTTCTCCACAGGGAGCTCTGCCTTAACATGGTGAGAAACTCAGTCATCCAGGAGGGACTCACAGTAGAGCCGTTGGTCCTTCATGCAAATGGTTTTGGGCCTTAGGATTACCAACTCATAGTCTACACCTGTGACATAGCAGAAAGACAAAACAGTAAAGCACTGTTTGTCATAGATCTAACACCTACAACAACAATAAAACTTTGGATGAACGTTTATGCAGACTTTGTCCAAAACAAATATAACTGAGAGAATTAATTATTTGTCATTTTCAATGTCTACCTCAGCCTGTATCCAGTAATAGCCATGACAGTTAACTCTGTGAGATGAGGAAAAACCTTCGAAAGATCAACTTAATATCTCGAGTTGAAGTTATGCTCCTTGCTTGTAACTGAAATCATGTCACTTACAGTAATAAAATGCACAAACTCGTCAGTATGCTCTCTGCAGCTCTCAAATTTTCTTCCTTGTTATCGTTCCAGTTGTGGCTGGAATTGGCAACAGACGACCTGATTTCCTGCCACCGATCTGACACAATTTTTTATTTTTTTTTTGAGGGGGGGAAGCACATATACTGCTTCCCTCTACTCACTCACTGTCTTAAACGCGCACACGCACGCACGCACGCACACACGCACACACACACGCATGCATACTCGTACTTCAGTAGCCCAGTACAAGTAAGTCAGACTTAAAAGAAAACACACATGCGTCGTAGAGGCCAGCTGGGAGTAAAATCGAGGCCACTGGGCCAGTGCTGGCGGCATTCATTCCGCTTCATATTAATAAATTGCTAGAAGCAAATCTGTTGGGACAAAGAGCTCAATTAAAACCCTTAATCTGACTGAAGAGTGTGTAGCAAAAAAATGACCGCAGCTGTGACAACTTACCCACAATCCAATTTATATCAGTGGGATTGTTAAGATGGTCGATTATACCCTGCGGCTAACAGACTGGCACAGGTGGATTTGATGCTTTGATTAGCAGTGAAATGGCCCCCTCATGACTCATGTGTGTTTGTGTTTGTGTGTGTGTGTATGGTGCTCCGAGGTTGCAGTTAGCGATTGTTGCCAGTGAACTCACCGCCCTCCCGTTGGTGGATTCATTTTGGTAACTCCCTCATCAGATCTAATAATATTGATCCCAGCTGTACGTACACATTCCTGTGTGAGTCTGTGTGTGTTAGCCATCTATTATGCTGTGTGAAGGATATCAGATTGTAGAGTGTGATACTCTGTTAAAATTGTTGCTCTTTAGACAGGATGAATAATAAAACTGGGTGGGAGTTGGGAGTGATTCATGGGCCATCTGGTGCAAAGAGCGACACACAGGACTGAGACAGCTACATGCATGAGTGACTTAACTAATTGGAAAATTCAAATTCACACTTTCCATGTTCAGTGCATTTACACACATGCCCACAATCCAATTCAATTTAAATATCAGCAGGCGTTACAGAAGTGCAGTTTTGTATTTGGATTTGTTCCAAATAATCTTTTCCTTCTTTTCTAGCATCCACTTGCTTCTTCTGGTGGATTCGTTTCGTAGTTCTGGTTGCTAGTTTCTATAATAAACTGAAGACGTTTTAATCCAGATTATTTTTTTGTCTGTTATACAGTTGACTTAACATTAGACAATACTAAGTACACTACACCACATTTCATAAATGCCAAGCCACATAAAGTCATATTTAATAAATGTAATAGTTTTTTTAATGTTAATTTATTTAAAAAAAACATCTCTAAATGAAACAAAGTATATGGCCTAATTACACACAGACTGATGTTTTCAAGGCTTTATTTTGCCAATTAAGATAATTTTCCACTTACAGCTAATTTACCAGCTAAACACGTCATTTGAAATTCAAATATTGCATCAGACCAATAAAAACATTTTAGTCACATTGAAAGTCACAGCATTCTTCATTTTTCTTTACAGTGGCCTTTAGTCCGAAGCAGGATTTCTGTGGGGAAGCCTTGATATGCTGCTAAAACACACATGTTGGGAAAACTGCTCTGACAACATGTCACCCAAAACAGTTACAGGTTTTCTTTTATTTCTACAGATATATCTGACTTACTACAATTTCCTCATGTCTTCTCTGTTTGGTGGAATGCTACAGTAACACTAGCGGGTGTGTTCTCTTTTTTGATACGGCTTATTGATCATTCAGCTTGTATCGCATTTTAATGCGCATTTCATGTATTTTAAGCTCTTGGAACTCTGCTGACTGTATTTGATCTCATTGGACGGATGTTGATGCCAGACCAAAACCCACTTGAAAACTGTTCAAATCCTAGGAGAAGTCTTAGAATCTCTGTTTACAATATTTAAAGGGAAAAATATTTTTAAATCATTGCAGAGTCACAGAAGGCAGGGCATGATGCATGAAGTATGCTCTGGAAATTCTGTTGTTTGGTTTGCAGCAGTTTGGTGGTGATAGATCAGCCTTCTGTGTGTGTGCGTGTGTTTTTTTTTTTTAAAGATGACCAGTTCCTTTCATTACAGTCCATTCAGATGTACATCAGAGTACAAACTATTCAATTCAATCCTAATTATAGGGAAGAAGGGACAGGAAAGAGAGACAAAAATACATACTAATCCGGAATTACTATGAAAAAAAAAATTGATGCCATTAGATACACATATCTAATGGCATCAATAGTACTATCAGTGTTCTTGTCCAATAAAGAAAACAGAAAAACAAACAAATACTAATTTTAAGGGTACCTAGATGGAAAGAAATGCGGACAGCATGTATTTGGACATATTTGCATTATTTATGAGTGAAAAACAATCTGCAGGCCAGCAGAAAGCAACAAACAATATCTCTCGCTGGAACAGAATTATTCATTTGCATTCCGTTCTCACAGTGATTCGGTAAAATACTAGTTTGTAAACGCTCTACCATGGCCTAAATATATAGACAATATATTTAACCTATATCAATGGGTTCCAATCAGTTGTTCATGAATGAAGAGGAAAATTAGTATCCTGCGATCCTGTGACACTATACATACACTCAGTAATTATTTATATGACTAACAATGAATAAGTGCCTATTTTTACATGGTCACAATTCAACAAGAGCATATTACTGCTGCTAACGCATTATTTATTTTTTTTCTCCCCAAAATAATTCCAATACCCTTACCGTGGAGGTGCATTATGCTGATGTTGATTTATCTGTGCATTAGTGTCTGCAACACTGTGGTGAAACAGTGAGCAACAACATAATGCTGCTGCTGATTACTGTAGTTTTTGGTGGCGTTCTTCGTGTAGGTGGAGGTGTGTGGGAGAGGGCTTGTTCTGTGCATGTAATGAATTCAGTCTCTCCAGAGTCGGTTTGCTTCAATTTCTGCAAAAGTACTTGTTGTTGAGAGCCCGCCAGGAAGAGACGAGCCTCTCTGTGTAATGGTGGATTTGAGGTTGTCACTAAAATTTCCAACTTGACTTTGATGTAATCTGCTTATTACCAGTTTCATGACTTTACTAATGGCTTTCTCAGACTGGACATATTACAGTTAATATTGCAATAAAATTATTTTTGATTATTTTAAAACAGTCTGTTCTAAAAAAAAACTGTTCAACTCTGAAGGTGGTCTATCACATTTGACCTTGTTAGATTTTTGTGTTTGTAGCAAAGAAGTTAAACAGGTTTGAATAGTTTTTGCAAAGCTCTGCCCTTGCAATTATTGATTCCAGAGAAGATTATATATTCATGGATAAAATGCACTGATTCACTTTGCTAAAAGCATTTACAAACTTGAACAAACAGCACAGGAATGAACTGGAACACTGTAAACCTACCAAATAATCGACCTCAATCTTAACCTCACTTGTCATCTCTCAAAAAAGGAATCATGTCTCTTTTAATTAAACTTATATCGATGGGTCTTAGTGCTGACTTTAATCTGATAGAAAGTCTGAGGAGGGAATAAAATTAAATGGTGATGACAAAGAAGCCTTCCAACATCCAAGATCAGGTGGTATCACCATACGGTAAAAATAACTAAATCTGGTCAGTCATTAAGAATGAAAACATAATTTTCAACATGCAATTTACACTGAAACTGTTAATAAAGACAGGATCCATATTTTTTCTGCAAATTAATACTCTTGTTTATTGTCTTTCGAGAGATGCATGTCTCCAAAGGATGGAAATAAGATCAGGGAGTCGAGTAAATTTTTGAAATATCGATTCTCTTTCCAGCAGTCTTATTATAATGCACTGGAAAACATGTTGATCTCTGATGTTGCATATTGTTTCAGTAAAAACAGTTTGTGTGAAAACTGTATCTAAATGGAATAAAATGACCTATGTCTGTGTGTGTGTGTGTGTGTGTGTGTGTGTGTGTGTGTAAGGATGATTCATCAGCTACCACAAACGGCATATTTGTTTTAATTTTGAGCAAGCCTCCCCTGAATTGTTTGTGCTCGAAGTGCAGCCTTGAAGGAGCTGCTGCAGCTGCCTGCCTTTGTTTTGTGTGTGAGGTTTGAAGGCCGTTTCCACAGACTCCCACTGCCGTGCTCCCTCTCAGTCACAGTGTCTCTCGCTGTGTCATCTCTTTGTCTGACACACTCTCACTTGTTACATTTGTGTTCACTAAAACCTAATAAACTGTGCAAAGAAATAGCAATTATTCGCGTGTGCAGCTTTGCCACCAAATATTTCAGCTTTTCAAATATGACATAGAATTTCCGCGCTCCCTTCTGTGCTGTTAGTTCCGCGGTTTGCAACGACATGAGCACAGCCATGACTTACTGACGTGTGCAGCAATACTTCTGACGCATATGCACAGGAGGAAACTATAGAAACCGTGTAAGACTACATCCTTCGTCACTGTCTGACTGATATATAATTAAGTGCGTTGAAATTTGACAGAATTCTGATCGATGAATGCTATTTCAATCCATTTTCTGTGATTTATTCTTTGGTAGAGCACAGTGGTATGGGAAATGCCTTCAGATATATTGGCATAAAACTGTTGTTTTTCTTTTCTTTTTTTCCCCATAACGTCTCTTTTTTTCTGTACTAATTATGTTTACAGTGAGGTGATGCACTGTTGGAAAAAATGAATAAGCATAGAGCAAGCTAATTTATGGCTGCTAAACCATGATGATACAAAGTTTGCATTCACTGCATCTGTTTATTTATTTTTTACCATGATCACTTTAGTTGAGAAACTGCAATGATGCCAAACAGCTGGTTTCAATGATGCAGGAAGGTGTTAAAAGTCTGATTTGTCAGTTTTTTCCTTTCATATCTTTCTGTAAAGTCAGTTTAAAAAGCATTGGGAGAAGAAAGTCAGGCACATAAACTTTCTTCTGTGGATTTATGTCCTCCATGTCACATGTCTCTCTCCTAGAAAAAAAAAAACAACAACTGCAGGAACTGATACTGCTAATACTAACTATATAATAGTGAATCTCGTAGATTTCACGACTGGCTCAGAGCTCACCTGTTTAGCTGTGTTTGTTTCCTAGATGAAGCCAATAAAAGAGCTACTGCTTCTCAGTAACTCTTTGCTTCTTCACCATCGTGGAAAGCACTCCTGGAGTTTTGTTTTGGTGCTTTTTGTGTGTGTCGGCTTTTTCCCCTCAATCCCCCAGTCGGTAGTTGCAGGAGGGCGCTCACACGAGCCTGGTTTCTGCTGGAGGTTTCTTCTTGTTAAAAGGGAGTTTTCTATTCCACTGTCGCCACATTCATGATCAGTGTGAGGGTATTATATGGATTTGAAGCAAAACCAAAACGCAAATAGGAACATAAAAAAATTATTTAATGAAGAACAAAATTTACAAAACAGTAACAAGGTAAATAGGGAATGAAACTGAAACAAAAAACAGTCAAATATGGTAACTAAATAAATGAACAATGAGAAAAAAAATAGCTTATAGCAAACAGGGATGGAAATGACAACGCAATCAGGTGAAATGAGGTGCAGCTGTGTTAGAATGAAGGAAATCAGGTGATGGGAAACAGGTGTGAAGGTGAGCAAACTGGCATGCTGCGGGAAGGTAAATAAAAAACACTTTCGAAGAATTGGGATTGAAGGGAACTACAAAATGTCTGCAAATAGAAGACAACAAAATCCAAATAAAGAACAGAACACAAAAATAAATGTAAAAAAACTAAATGCAAAGGAATTAACCCTGCCAGCAATAATGAATACAGAAACAGAATGGAAAGTCTTATAATAAATTTGAACAAATTGGGCAAATTATCAAAACAATAACACAAATGAAACCCCACCACTCAAACTTTCAAGGGTGATAACGGAGGAATTGCGGCAAATCTTACTGTTCAATTCCGTGCTGTTTGCTTGTTGTTTTTTGGGACGGGGGTGGTGGGGTGGTTCGCACAGTGCAATGATATGACATTCATGATTGAGAACAGTAGACACATGTTTTTGATCTAAACACAAACAACAAGAACTCCACAAAGTCCCAGGTTATTGATCAGACTATCTGTTCAGTCAGCAGCATGTCAGACATTCAGTTCTAATCTAACTGAAACAGTTTTACCTTAGTAAGAGCAATTGCATTTTCAAATTTAGGAGTGGTTTTTTTTTTCCCAGATGGAAATATTTAGAAATTACACAATGAATATTTTTGTTTAGCAATGGGTGTGTCGTAGTGCTCTTTTAATAAGCTAACAGTGCACAGTAACAAGCCGGGGAGGGACAAAGGTCAGTTACACTATGTCACTTACAGCTTTGCAAAACTGATCATGTTTTAAGTCTCTCAATAAAATGACAGAAGAGGTATGATTTTTTAAAAAAATCAAAAACTTCCATTCTTCCTTCAGCCTATTCAAATACGTTTGCTTTCATTTCTCAACAGTGTAGAAAAATTGCGAATAGTGTAAAAACTTCTTTTTTCCCCCTCACTTTTTGTTTATGCTTAAAGAGCCTTTTGTCTGCATCGTGAAAACCACATTGTTCTTTTAAGAATGCTGCTTTGCTTTAGTTTGCTATGAGTCTGAAAAATCTTTGAAGATTGATCGTAACAGGGGCGGTCAGCCCGCGCAGCGCTCTGCACCTGCAGTGAACTTTTTGAAAAAGGTTCTGTACATGGTGAGAGCGTTTTCAGATTTCTCCGCATTAGTGCGAGCACGGCCTCACTCATTCACTCGCTCGCTTGGCCTCTCTCCCTCCCACTGCTTTTAGGAGAGATTCTGCGTGGGTTTACACTTGAGTTTCTGCCATGTGCTTTCTACTCCCTGTTCACACACACATATATATATACCCTCCCCCACACTTCCCGGCACCATCCAAAGATTTTATAAGTTTGTATATTTGCTTGTTTGTCTAAATGTGTGTGTAGGGGTTTGCATGGGTGTGTGTGCGTGTGTGTATGTGTAAATCAGCAAAATGGTAACATCCATCCATCCATCCATTTTCTTTCACCCTTGTCCCTCAGTGGGGTTGGGAGGGTTGCTGGTGCCTATCTATAGCTAGCGTGCCGGGCGAGAGGCGGGGTTCACCCTGGACAGGTCGCCAGTCTGTCACAGGGCAAAAAAATGGTAACATCTAATAAATAAATCTAATTTCTGAAGTAAATTTTAAATGTTTGTACAGCTAAATAACAATAGGACCTGAACTTCTCTTAATTAAAGAATTAAGGCTTAAACCTGTCTTCCTCTTGGGTTACTTCTAGTACAATTTATGGATTTGAGGTATTTTAGTTAGGCCTTCTTATGGGAAACATCCACATGTGGTTTCTTGTGTAAGCTACAGCGAGTCAGTTGCTCCTGATGCTGTTTTTCGGTGTTTGTGTGTAGGTGGAGGCACATCGATGTGTGCGTGGGTAGATGTGAGTAGAAATGCCTGCCAGGTGTATGTGGTTGTGCATTCTTTGTCTCTCGCCATTCGAGTCTGGTACATTTAATGAAAATACTGTACCACTCGCCGGCTGTGCAGTTGTCTCAGGTTTTTTTTTTTTTTTTCTGTAACAAATTCACAATTTGATTTTTCCCTTTTTTAAGTAAATGGTTAGTTTCTAAACCCCTTTGTTTCATTTTGTAAATGTATAAAAGCAGGTTTTTTCAGCCACCACACACAGAAATTGTTGACCTTAAGAAAGTTTTAGAAACAGATTTAGATGCCTGTGGGTGTGCTTTACATGTCTCTGTGGCATATTGTGTCAAAAATGAGTCATTGGTTTGCGTAAATACAATAATCTACTGCAACTAGCATACCCAACATTAAACTTTATTTCAGTACAAGCCATATTAATACATTTGCCTCCTCTAGGATCTTGGCCACTGCTGGAGCCCACATGAACATCCCTGTTGATCTTCGGACCCTGAGGGCTGTGCGAGTCCTAAGACCCCTCAAGCTCGTGTCTGGGATACCCAGTGAGTTACTTACTGACCTTCGTCCACCAGATGTTGCGCCTGAATGTTTTCTTCAGTGAAGGAAGAAATATAATCTGCATGAAAGAAAACCAATCTTAAAGCACTGCGATAAAGAAAGCATAATCTGCACAAGTTATTACAATAATCGTATCTTCTTCAGTAAATACACGTTTACTCTTAAATAGAACCATGTGCAGTCAGATTTTCTTAACAGGAATATAAAGCAGTTAGAATGATTTACATGGCGTTTGCACTAAAAAAAAGCACTAAAAACTACATAACTTCACAAATGTTTATCTGTTCGTATTTTTATTGCAGAAAAGTAACACTACATTATTTTGCTGTTAAATAGAAGGTTATAAAAACCCAGACATCCCTTATGGTCCATTCAGCTGGGAGTAAATTAAATATATAAATATATCAAAACCTGTTGTTTAAATCAGTGTTTCCCAGCATTCTACTCCTTGAAAGCGTCCCTTCTTTTCACCAGGGTCACCTGCATTAGGTTCACATCCACACTGTGAAATTATCAGTATTATCACAGTTTTGCAAAAATGTGCTAAAATATGCAAGACACATTATTACAACCCTAAGTTATTACAGTGGTGCCTGTAGAAATAATCTTTTTGTTCAGCGTAAATGTTGTTACGGTGCATCAGCATACATGTAGTGTGACCTAAATTGTGGAAATTTTTCAACGTTCTAATTCTGTTAATTGAAAATGTGGTGCAGTTTGAACCTGATTTTATAACAGGGAATATCACAGCATGCCAATGCTAATAAACAGTTTGAAGACAAACTAAAACCAGGACAAGTGGGACAGAAATATTAAAATACATTTTTAAAGGAAAGAAGTTTATAAATTGATTGATTACATGAAAAAGGCTCAAAATTTAGTTTGAATCTTAGCTTAGTTTAGCACTTAATTTTTTAAAGCAGTCTTTTAAAGACTAACATATGTTTCAGTAACATCTAAGTTGGTGTTTTAATGCAAAATAAATGAAAACTACTTTTCTACTGCTTTAAAAGACAATCCATATCTCATGTAGTCTGTGCAGTGAGGGCATTTTGTTACGCTCAATTAACAAGTGTAAATTGCTTTTCTGGTCTTCTTCTATAGTGTAAAACAGTGGGTGTCTACTCACATTACAGGGCATTATCACCTTCTACTGCATAAATGCATAGAACTGCCACACTCCATTGATATTTAATGTATTTTTCTATACAATTTTTTTTCCCAGAGCAAAGAGATGTGAACCATTTAAAACAGATGAGATTCACTTTTGGTTCTCAAGCTGCCTGTTGAGAAAAAATAGTTTTGTGAATAAAACTTTGCTTCTGGGATACTCAATAAGGTTAAGTTTATAATAATAATAATAATAATAATAATAATAATAATAATAATTAATAATAATAATAATAATAATAATAATAATAATAATAATAAATAAAACAGAATACAATAGAACTTGCAATAAATTCAACAAATTTGTAAAAGCCTAATTTGTTTGTGTGCATCACTTCAGGTTAACCCAGCATTCCAATGACATCTATTGCTAGACTTTTATTTGTGTGAAAGACATTTTCGCTCCCATTACTCTCTTTCACATACAAAACAAAAGGAATGTTATTTTTTTCTACTACCTTTTCAGTATTATAGACCAGATAATGTTTCCCTAAAGACTAGTGTCAATCACGGCTCTGTGGAAGTTGGACTCATCAGTGGTGATGATAAAAGAATGCAGGAGGGTGGTGGACAATTTTATCACACAGATTGTAAAAAAAACTAAAACTAAAAAAAGCTTGTGGACCAAGTGCACTTTGACCCCTTTGATAATTGAGGGTTCACAGTGGACAGGGTGGAGGAGGAGCTTGGAACTGTAGTTGGACAATAAACTGGTCTGATCAAAACAAGTAATCTATAAAAACGGGACTGAGTAATTTCTACTCTTTGAGAACGTTTGGATCGTTTAATATCTGTCAGAAGTTGCTGCGGATGTTTTTATGCATGTGTAGTGACCAGCGGCTTAATGTTTGCTTCCTAGGCCAGAGCCGCTTTAAGTCATTGCATAATGAAAAAGTCCTGCAAGACTCCAGACAGTTGACATTTAAATGTTTTAGAAATTTGCCAAAAGGCTTGTTTTGGCTTTCCAGCAAACATTTTTTCTGTGCTGGTTTGTTGAGTACTGAGCTGACCAAAAAAAAAAAAGACTAAAACGTCACTCATTTAAAAGCACTGACTGATCGTCCGTCTACACATAGAACAAAAAGAGATACTGGACTCTAACGTGTCAGGAAGCCTATAAAAGATATAGCAAGCAGAGGGTAGAGTTCCCTGCTAGCATATTTGAAATGCTTTCAAAAGCCTTGTTATCCAGCTTCATCACAATCTCACAGACTTCTTGTGGAGACAGCCACATTTCCATTCTTATCAATATGACTGACAATAAATGAATTACTTTTAACAGCACTAAAATACCATGATAATGTTTCTGCTATAATTTAGTAACCTGATATGTTCTGCTCAAACCATCTATATGTGTAGGTAAAGAGGTTTTTTTTCATTCATTCTTTTAATTTCTTTCCAAAAGTCTGTGGGGAAATTGCTTTGTGAATTCCTTGCCAGTGACTCAGCCCTGGGAAAATCCTCATGCCTTTTAATGAGCCATAGGGCCTATTTAAAGTTCAAATTTGCTTTCTTCATACTCATATTTTTCCACAAATACAAGTACATAAAGAATATAATATGTAAATGCAGCAAATAAACTGATCAAAACATTTGTTCATTATTATTTAGTAAGTTACTATTTCATATAAAAAACCATATTGATAATTTTTTAGGCTTTTCACCTCAGTTCACCCCCAGGCTCTCTAGGGTTCACCGCACGCACCTGCTGTCTGGAACAATGCCCTCACAGTTGATTGCTGTCATACAGAAAGACTATCTTCTCCAAGGCAAGAATGTATAACTATGAGTTCTAAAAATAGTTTTTAGTTCCAGTGATAGAGACACACAAAAATAGAGGGGTACTTCTTCTAAGAGTAAGAGAGAAGTTCTGCAAGTCTGAAAGCAGAGTCTTTGCCTAACACGACCTAATCCAATTAAATTTTTTATTCTGCAAGATGAGCATTCTTTTAAGATAATATCCTATTACCTTTCTTATGATACAATGGTTATATTTTATGCTTTTTAGTATTTTTGGTACAGAGTCGAAAGCCTCAGGGTTTAAGCTTGTTCTTCTTAGAAGAAAAAGTTTTTCACACTCTGAAACTGTGCATTTTCTAACCCAATAATTGAAAATAAAAAGGTAATAAATTGAGAAGCACTGAAAAAAACGAGGGAATGTGTGGTACACCTTTGTAACACAATCATATAGGCCTGTCGCGATAAACGATAAATCAATTAATCGCTCTATAAATTAAACCTATCGATCTCATTTTAATTATCGGCTTTATCGTCTCTTCCTGCCTTTTTTTCTTTCTATTGATGACACTGAATGAAAAAAGACTCAACTCCGGTGCTCTCCACTGACCCTCCCTTCTTCATTTCCTTAGTCTAATGTCCAGCGCATACTACACGAGTTGTCGGCCCATTTTCAAAACCTGAGACACATTAGCCGACAGAAATCCTGGTATAACGGTTCGGTTGGGTTCGTCGTGCCGTGTCCAACAATGGACACAAAATAATGGCTACAAGTCCAGTTAACTGATTTTAAAATCAGGCATTAATCAATGCTTTACTATAATCTACCTGTGATGCATGTGGCTAGTGTCAGCGTAAAGTCCTGACTGAATGAAAATCATTATAACCTATTTATGTCACGTTAACGAAGAACAGCTGAAAACTTACCGGGTTTATCAACTGCGGTAGCAATTTGGCTCCAACTCTTCCTCTTGTCATTTCTATATTCTTTGCACGAAATGTTGAATAAATATTAATGTTGTTTGCACATAACATCTCCGAAGTCCGCTGGACTTCGGGTTGCGCCGTGTCAGCTGTTTGGGATTCCCCTCGTAATTTCCCCTCAGAAAGCAGGAGAATCCGCGCTTTCTGATTGGCTACCTGTCACATTCAGCTTTAAGCTCCCAGTCTGGAAAAATCCCTGATTTAGATCCGAGGCCACGACGATCTACCGTAACACACAACACACTGCAGGATGATCGGTTACGAAATCACCAGCGAAAATCGTAGATCGGCCAACGATCTAAGATTGTAGTAAGGAGAAAATAGGGGCAAAAAAACCGTGTAGTGTGAACTACTGCATTAGGTAGTCGGATGTGCCCATCTTCTCTATTTAAATCTAGTTATTACTGAAGGACAATATAGTATACAGACTTTATAATCTCCACTCTTTTGGCTGAATGTAGTATTTAATTCCACTTTGACTTTATGTTGTTTAGTTTTTATTCCAAGTACGTTTTTTGTTAATGGAGACTGAGAATCCATTTTATTTTTGTTTTTGGTTGTTTTATTTATTTAGTTTATCAGTTCCAGTGTTATGTGTTCTTTTGAAAATAAAGTGTATCTATGTATGGCAGGAAATTGCATGCATTATTAATCATTTCCATTAAACGAGTGTCAAAAGGTCTTGAAACAATATTATCGTTTATCGCAATAATTTTTTAGACAATTAATCTTCCAGCAAAATTTGTTATCGTGACAGGGCTGCAATCATATTAATAATAATGCCAGGATATAGTTATTGTGTTAATTGTGATTGGTTCTTTCACTCTTTGCTCACTTATTACAGGCTTACAGATTGTGCTGAAGTCAATTATGAAGGCCATGATCCCACTGCTTCAGATCGGCCTTCTCTTGTTCTTTGCCATCCTCATGTTTGCGATCATTGGCCTGGAGTTCTACAGTGGGAAACTGCATCACACCTGCCTCCCATCGGACGACATCTTTGGTAAAACTCATACACAATGCAGATAACATCATCTTAAAATATATGAGAATAGGCGTTTGGAAACAAGAAAATAAATTTTTAAGACCTTTATTTCTGTGTGAGTTGATAGAAGCAATTTAAATGCCGTATGAGATCCATCCACTTGGGAGGGAAATTCTGAATCCTGGTTTGAGTTCCTTTTCTGACATGCTGTTTTGAAGTACACCTATTTCTCCAAACCACTAGGTAGAAACTAATACCCCCAGGGCTTGTTTTTTGGATTATTTATGACCAGCTGTGAATAATTTACAAGCAAGTATGCTAAACATGTGGTTTAGTCAATTTTCTCAAAGAGAGGGTGTGAATGTCTTTGTCTGAGGGCTTCATGGATTACAGTAGCTGCAAACTCAGAGGTATTATTAGAGTTTCTGCTGGCTGATTTAGATACCGCTTAATTAGTCAACAACTACACTGTAATCACACACCACACCATAGCATTTACTGTCTTTGCCTAGCTGGAGATGGATCGAAATTCAGAAGAAAACGAATTCACCAGTTCTGGTTGCGTCTGCTCAATTATTGAGCAGATATCTGAAAACAAACAAACAAACAAACAAAAACATTTATTTAACAAAAAGTTTACAATTTCTTGGGAAAAATTCAATAAAAATTTTTTCCCCATCTTCTGAGTTTATGAGTTATGAGTTATATAGTTCCTTGGAGAAGTATACCACTTGAAGTTTTCCACATTTTACCATGTTACTGCCCTAACCTTCAATGTATTGTGTCTCTTATGTGCTGTTTTATGTTAATCTATCACATAAAATCCCAATTATTCACAGTGAAGTCTGTGGTTCTCACGTGGCAAAAAGGTTCCAGGAGATTTAAATGTTTTTGAAAGGCACTTTATACATCTTGATAATCTTAATAAAACTGTAAATCATGCACATTTTTATTATTATTAATTACTATTTGCTTTGACTTTTTGGGAGTATATTTAACGATATGGGATGATTATAGGATTTATACATTCTGAATTCAGCATGGTAAACCTCAGTTGTTGGAAGGGTATTAAATCTACTCCACAATATTCATGGGGAAAAGACTCCAAACAAAATGGGAATTGATTATAACAAATCAGCAAAGTGATAAATTGACCCTCATAAAAATGTACTCATGGGCCCCATTGAGATAGAATAGTGGCTCAATAATGTGTACCTGAAATGACTGACTGTAGATTACATAATGGCCCAATAGCAAGACAGTTAAAAAATTGACTCCAGCATTCGTTGTACAGGAGCAGATTTTCCCAGTATCCTTTTTGAGACCCAGTTGAGACCTACATAGAGTGCCTTACTGCCCCAGTTCAGATATAGTAATTAGTCAACCCAAATGGGTTCCATACAAGATGGCCATTGACTCACTATGTAGCAATCCAGACTGTGTCAAATCCTTGTGGGGCACACATCTTCATGTTGGCAGAAACCCATGGTCACGCTGCGTGCTGGAGTTGGAAAAACAAAACATGGCTTGAGTGGAGGTGGACAACAAAATATCGTTTGTTGGCCACTGTGTCTAGTTAGAGAAAACATCCTTTACTCAAAACTGGTCATTGTCTCTCATGGGTGTACAGTAAACAACACCACACTTTCTCATCTTGTTTGTTAGATTTTCTTTTCACCACCAACATGTGAAACAGATAGTTGGTGGATTTAAACAAGAGTGCTCTATAGTACTGTTATATCTGAAGGCATTTTTAAAAAAAATAACATCCAGTCTAATTTTACCACCTGCTTTACTGTCAGTGAACAGATTAGACATTGTTGCAAAAAACAATTGCAAAGCTAATTTAAATACAAAGGAATGTCTGGTTTGATGTTCTCGAAGTTTAGTCATTCTAACTCTGCTTTATTACTCAGTTTTATCATGCGTTTAGTCTATCAGAAAATTTAACATATCAGTGCGAGCGTTGCTGAATGTACCTTACATGCATTGCGGTGACACATACGGAATAGCTGTGCTTTATTTCTTCTAGATAATGAGACTGTTGACTCATCAGAGTTGGCATTTGCATGCGGCGTGAGGAAATGTCCGGAAAAGTACGACTGCAACGACACCTGGATTGGGCCCAATGATGGAATTACGCAGTTTGACAACATTCTATTTGCTGTTCTCACCGTCTTCCAGTGCATCACCATGGAGGGCTGGACAGCTGTGCTTTATAATGTGAGTCCGTACACTTAGTCAGATTAAGAACCATGACTCATCAGATCCGATTACTGTTAAATCTTTAATCATTTGAACATTACTGACATTGCAGACTAATGATGCTCTGGGCACCACATGGAACTGGATGTACTTCATTCCTCTCATCATTATTGGCTCATTCTTTGTGTTGAATCTAGTGCTGGGAGTTCTGTCAGGGTGAGTGGGCTTCTTCCTGTGTTTGCAAGAAAAAAATGTCTCGGTGTCAGCATAGTGGAGTAAGACAGCTGTTTCCTGCCTCCTCAGAGAATTTGCCAAGGAAAGGGAGAGGGTGGAGAACAGGAGAGCCTTCATGAAGTTACGTCGGCAGCAACAAGTGGAGAGAGAACTGAATGGCTACCGAGCCTGGATAGACAGGGCAGGTACTAAGAAGAAGAAAAACTTTTTATCTTGCTTTTCTGCAGTACTGTGTGATAGAACTGTGACCTAATAGGTTTTCCTAAACAATAGCAAGTTTGGAAACAGTTTTGTGGACACAATTAAATTACACATCTTTGCCGGAACATTTAATTTAATGATTAGATTTCATTATGTGGCTTATAGTGGTTTATATTTACAAATGTTAACTTAGTGCTTTTTACAAGAGAAGCAGGTTCAATTAATACCCAGCTGCATAGAATCCAATTTGGTCCAATTTGAAGTCAGATCAGTTTAATTCATTCCAACACAATTCAAGCATAGAGTCAAATTCAAAACAGTCTTGGCCATGAGTATTTTCTATTGAAAGAAAAAAACACAAAGTTAATGGCAGTGGTAGCTTCGTCAATTACTCAATCAGTGGTAGAGTCGAGTGTAACTTTCATTAGGACAAATAACAAGATTGCTAATGGACCCAATAGCTCAATGACCCCACCCAGGAAAAGACACATTGGTAAACATAGAATCACTGGGCTAGCTGTACCTTTTTATAGAAAAGACATGGACAGAAATATGAAGAAATGGCCGCAGCAGCTTTGTTGGTCATCTCAAGGAAAGCGGCACATTCAAACACAGAAGGTTTAAAGACTTTGGGTTTAAACCTCACCGAAGCTGCGTGAACTACCCAAGCCCTGGCATGTTTTGGAAAGTGACTCCTCTACCAGGGTTTGAGATCTTCATCAGAGTCGCAGAGTTGAGAAGCACAAACACGCAGTGCTGTAATGGCATTCTACATTGCTTGTCTCCCACGCAAGCAGAGGGTGAGAAAAAGGTGATACTGACTCACCGACTTAAATTTGTGTGCATGTACGTATGTGCACGCGCATCTCACTATTTACATGCCCGAGTGTGTGCGCGATGTAGACGCTGTGCATAGTTATGTGTGCACAAATGTGGGAGAGAGTGGGAAGAAGGAGAAAAGAGAGACAGAATACAAGAGAGATCGAGAAATCAGTCTTCAGAGAAGGTCAACCCGGCCTCTTAAGGTAGAGCTTACATCAGTTCCTGTAAATGTTTGTAGACATGCTAAACTATTTATCCCTGAAAACTGTAAAACTCCTCTTCACATGGTTTGAATTGTTGCTTTGTATGTAACATCCAGCTTTATTGCGTTACAGAGGAAGTCATGCTTGCAGAGGAGAATAAAAATTCAGGCAGATCCCCATTAGATGGTAAGTTTCTATGTTGTTGGAGAAGTTTTCTTTTTTACTTTTCACTTGTCAATGTCTTGTTTTATTCAATGAATTTTAAATTTGATTTAACTTAAAAAAAACGAATTAGAGAATTGTTAGTGTTTGTAACAATTCAAACTCAATGATTGTATTTTCAATTGGCCTCAGAATTCTGGTTATCATGTCATTGCCACTGATTTATTACTTGTTGTGGTGCTAACATCGTAATAAAATTGTCACAAAAAGTTCATTTCTTCCATTTTGTGTTAAATTTTTTTCTTCAGTGCTAAAACGAGCAAGTAAAAAAACAGGTGCACGGAGAGGCGCACCAGGAAGTGACAAGTACACAGACATGTCCACTGCCAGTAAGTCGAGGATATTACTCATTTCTTTTAAACTTGCAGTAGAAATTTTTTGGACAACTGAATGACCGGCAGTTCAAATAACCTGGAAGACCTGTAAAATCTTAATCTAGGTAACATGTTGGCTTGACTGACTTTCACTAATAAAATTTATTCAGAATGTAATATGAACAGTGTCTACATTATATGGCAATAAAGAACTATTGACAGCAAAGCTTCAAAACTTATACAGTAGTCTAATCTGCTGTTGCCTCATTCTTTACCTGCTTAGAAACAGCATATTGCACATTTACTGGTGCCCTGTGTAAAAAGTATATAGGATATCATATCAGTGTATATCGTATTAGAAAAATCTCACAAAATTTTTTTTTTAGGAAATACATCCTTAAGTTTAAGTAAATTTTTTAGTTTGAAATTAAAGTGTAAAATAAGTTAATTATTTTATTTATTTATTTTTTATTCAGAAAATAAATATGGTGGCATATTTATCAAAAGCCCACAAAGAAGAGTATCAAAAGTATCTTGGGGCTCTTTATTAGCAACCTGAGTTCACGTTTTACGGGGCTGCAAATATGACACAAAGGTCCATTTCTATTAGTCATTCTTCAAATTGAGACAGAAAAGAAAGCATGCCACTCAAGTCATTATTAACAAGCTTTATCTTGCCACCACAGACTGCGAACAGAGTGGAAAGGGACTGAAAAAAAAAATCCTAAGATAACACTCTGGCAACGGGTGGGATTTATTTTGTACTAAGATTGCACTAAACCAATTTGAAACATTTTCACCAGGGGTGTCTCTAATTGTGGAGGATCCTTTTCTTCATATTTTATTTTTTTTAATTAAGGCATGAAACCTTTTTATATTGCTCATCGATGTTCCTATTTTTCCTACCTCTAGGCATGTCAAGATCAAGAATGAACTTTCGCAGCGGCCGTCGTGGCCCAGCTGCCTACCTGCGACGTAAAGAGCGCATGCTGCGCATTTCCATCCGTCGCATGGTGAAGACAGACACATTCTATTTGATGGTCCTCAGTCTGGTGGCTCTCAACACCATCTGCGTGGCCATCGTGCACCATGACCAGCCTGACTGGCTGACCATCATCCTCTGTGTGTTTCAATCATGAACAGCTGACAGGGTTTTTCTTTTTAACTAACACCTTGAAGAGAAAAATTTAGGTCACGTTTAACGATGGAGCCGTTTGTGATTTTATGGTGCCTCGTTTGAGCTTTTTGACATGACTGGTTCTGGTTCTCTTCATATCTGCAGACTATGCAGAGTTTGTGTTCCTGGGGCTGTTTCTGGCTGAGATGTTTTTGAAAATGTACGGTCTGGGTTTCCGGCTCTACTTCCATTCGTCTTTCAACTGCTTCGACTGTGGGGTGAGATCCTTCGTCTTTTATTCTGACTCCATGTGACTTTAGAAAAACAAAAACAGAATAATAACTTTTTGCTTCAGAGACGTTAATGTTTCGATTTCATGCTCCACAATAAAGTCTTTGATATATCACTTAGAATAAACAATTATTCTTTTAGACTATAATTAAACAGCATCTCAAACTAATAAAGCCCCACCTACAAACTCATTGCTTGCTTTTTGCCTGAGCTAGTAAGACTTGAACATATCCCTCCTATATCTACATTTTTCTTAACAACAGTCAAGATTAAAGTCATGGAGCATAATTTACTTTCCTTCTTCATGTGTAACATGTTTTGCAGGTCATTATCGGCAGCATCTTTGAGGTGGTGTGGGGCTTTTTTAGGCCCGGCATGTCGTTTGGCATCAGTGTACTGAGAGCGCTGAGACTTCTGAGAATATTCAAGATCACCAAGTGAGTTTGTCAGCCTTCAAAAACAACAAAAATGAAGTGAGAAAACATGTCACTGTGAAGGTCAGAAAGTTTTAGTCAGATAGTTATAATTTTTTCAGGCCTTTATGAAATGTAAGCCTTGAAAAATACCATAACATAATGACTTCATTTTTTTAGCTTACCTAATAGCACAGAGATGCTCATGTGACTTAATTTTGCACCTATATGATATCTAAATTTAATTCATCTATATATTATGTTAAAAGCTTCACAGCAGTTTTTTTTAGTTTTTTGGCTACTTTATTTAAATTCCTGTTTCCAATATTAGTGGCAGTATAATTGCGATTATAGTAGGCCAGTTTCAGTGGCAGAAGTCTTTTGCATAATTGTAGATAAAAAAAGAGAAAATAATCTGTCTGCATTTCAGACTTTTTAAGGTCAAAAATTAGAACTGTGGGATTTAAAACCTTTAGTGGCTTTAAGACCTTGTAAGATCTTGTAGAAATTCTGATTTCAGGGAAATTGATGTGTCACTTTTTTTAATTTTTTTATTTTTGCAGGTACTGGGCTTCTCTCAGGAACCTGGTTGTTTCCTTGATGAGCTCCATGAAGTCCATTATCAGCCTGCTTTTTCTTCTCTTTCTCTTCACTGTGGTGTTTGCACTGCTCGGGATGCAGCTTTTTGGAGGGAGGTATGAACTGACTTCCTTTTATTGTGAGTTCCTGTGAAACCAGTTTCCATTTTTCACTTTGCTTCTGAACAAGTTGTCGTTCTGAAACAGTATTTACTGGGTTGAAAATGGAACAGCAGTTTCCTCAATGGCCTCTAAGAGGAAAGAAGGAGAGGAAGCATTATGTCTGGATGAAAATAACTCTCTGCAACCTCTTCCTTCTCTTTTTTTTTCTTCCTCCTGTTCTTCCTCCTTGGTCATATCTGACCCTGCCTCTCTATCTGCTTTTCCTCTAGGTTCATCTTTGAAGATTACACTCCCACCAACTTTGACACGTTTCCAGCTGCCATCATGACAGTGTTTCAGGTTTGGCTCCCACAGATCCCCCCATCCTGCCTGCTCTCCATGACACATTGCACCCTGGGATATTTCTCACCCCAGGCGCAGATTAAACAACTCTGCTCAATCGCTTTCCGCCCCCTGCCTCCGCGATCGTCCCACACATCCAAGCACACATATGCGCACATGAATATCAGACAAGGGAAACGTGAACAAGTCCACATCAGATCTGCTTCAAACCAACTGCACTGTGAAAGAGTGTTTTGATCAGCACACATAGTAATTATTAGCTCGTCACCCTTTTTAATACCGTATTGTTATCGGAAAGGGGGGATTCGTCTGCGGCTTGGAGTATTTTTAAGCCAACGTTGGCTTTAATCAGGCCTGAGCTGTGTAATTATTTCTGCTATATGTTCCGCACCTTTAATTACCTGCAGATTCTGACTGGTGAGGACTGGAACGAGGTGATGTATAATGGGATCCGCTCGCAAGGAGGCGTTCAGTACGGCATGTGGTCATCCATCTACTTCATAGTGCTCACTCTGTTCGGTAACTGTATCCTTGTTGACCTCAGAAGTGGCCAGAGAGCTGTGATGTAACCGGGACCCTTGTGCACCATCACTTTTGAAAGTATTCAGATAAAAGTGGCAATAATGGATTCTTGAAAAATTCAATTATAAGAGATGCTTGACAGTGTAAAAATAGAAAAGCATTAACAGTGAAATGAACTAAAATAGTCCCTGTTAACCATGTTGGGGAAATAAGTTGTTATAGTTTTAGTCAGAAGTTTATATTCAGTCATCACAGTTATTTGATAGTTAACTTCTAAGAAATAACTATCTTCCCTATCTTCAAAGAATAAAAAAAATAATAATAAATAAAGATTTGTGCATTTTTTTTATTCTGACCACCAATTTTCAATTATGGGTTTGACTTATTCTGTGGCATGAAAAAGCACTCTGCGATTTATATTTTCTTGAAAACAATAGATGTGGTACAATAAATGCAAACAAAAACAGTTAGGACAAAACTTTGTAGGCTCATGTTAGCTTGTTTAAAACAAGCTAACTTGTTTTCCAGTCTGAGGTATAATTGAAGCTGCATATTGTTTTTCTGTTGTGGCTATGTCCACCAGTCACCTGAAAATGTACAGTTTTTACTGTGAATGTCATTAAATAATGTGGATAAGAAAATCCTGAAATTATTTGCATTTACTTTTAAATGACTCTGACTCTCTAGCAAACTATTTTCATGTTGCTCTCATATAGCTAATAAAGACGTTGAATTCCATCTGGACATTTAAGAACTTGTTGACTTGGAAATCAAATAAAAGCTGTATATCCTGATATATCCTGTGTCAAATTTAAAATCATAGTATTTTTTTTTAAACGGAAGAGATGGTGAATCTTTGCTAGCCATACTAATCCTTAACAACCTTTATGACAGACACACTACTTAATGTCTTCTTGGCTATCGCTGTGGATAATTTGGCAAATGCGCAGGAACTAACCAAGGTTTGCATTTTTTTATATATTAATATTGTGCGAAGTTGTACAAAGGATTTATTTTCATGTATTTCTGTGTTTAAAACTTTAAATGTCAAATTGTTGCTTATGACATTTGCATCTCCAGGATGAAGAAGAGGAAGAGGAGTTCTTCAATCAGAGATATGCAAGAGGAAGAGATGGCTTGATATCAGAGTAAGTTATTGGTTTACATCTTACATCAGTCTTTTTAAAATAAGACGGAATTCATTCATATTTTAGCGTATGACCAAAACACATCACAACTCATAGGTCCATCTAATCAATGGGATTTCCTTATTAATGCAGGCTTCCAATTGCTAAATGCAATGTCATAAATTATGAACATTTCAAAACAACAGATTTACTAATAATGGTATTTGATGATGCATCCTGCGTTTAACCTTTGTTTTTTTTCTTTGATTTGTTATCTAAATGATAAAAATACTGCTAAAGGAGACAAGATAAACTGCTGTCTTCATGTAATAACATTGCCGTATTGATGTGTTTTTTTTCCAACAATATTAAAAATATTGATATTTTACTTTTGGACATATGGACATAACAGCTTTAAAAAAGCACAGATCTTTCGTACTCTGTGACTGTTTTAGCTTTGAATATGTACGTATCATTTGTGTGTAACATATATAAGTGTAAGCCATTTATGTGTTGCAACCACTAATATGCTTATCAATGTGAGTTTTTCTGGTTCCATCTTGTTGTCTTGTTATATTCTTGTTATGTGGCACTGAACAAAATTACTTGATTTATAATGTTTCTCAACTCGGCAATTTTTGAGCTCCTATTTTGATGCGGACACAAGTATGTCTTAATAAAATTTAAATATCACAGAAAAAAAATATATATATATATTTCAGTTATTCAATACAAAGTTAATATTGTGTACTGATCCATTACTCAGAGTGGTATATTTTTATTATTTTTGTTGGTGGTGATGATTATGATGATGGTGATAATTGCTAGCTGCAGATGAAAACTGAAAACTCAGCTTCTCCAAAAAATTAGATTCATAAGACCAACAGCAAAAGGATGCTACAATACAGAAATATCATCTTAAATGACTTTCAGATACAGCAGATTATATGCACTCAGTAATTGCTTGTTACTCCATCAGAGCAACATGGCATGGAACCAAAATAAACATACGTTTTGAAGCTATCCTAATTTGCTGGAAGGGACCTGTGTTTACGGTTAGAAAAATCTTTACAACATTTAATGTTCTCCAGATGACCTCTTCCATTTCTGCTTCCCATGTTCTCGTTTTGTTCTGTGCCACATCAGAAGTTCAGTGTACGTTGTAAACCACTAATGTCTTGTTTTCAAATGACCACTCATCGGACAACAAAAGAATCAGAACACCAGTAAGTATAACTGAATGCATCCCTGTCACACAGACCTTTCTTTAAGTTCCCTAATCGATTCCTGAGATTATTTTGTAGATGTTACACAATGTTTGCACTTTAATCCCACGCATTTTCTTTTTTGTCGTTGTGGGTTTTGTTCTCCTTTTTTTCCAACCTCTGATCTGTCCCTTCCTTCCAGGTATTATTGTTCATTTTTTGGATGTTTTTTCGCACATTGTTCCATGGGAATATTTTCTGTTAAGATTTAGCAGACATTATTAATTTATAGAGACAGTTTTCCCTTTTTTTTGTGCAATTTTTATTTAATTTTTTTCCCAACATTTTCTGATTAAATAGCTGGTTTGCCAAATGGATCTTTGTATGTTTGTTTCTTGTCACTAAATCTGTCTGTATGGAACAGGTTACTGCCCCCATATTTAGGTGTGTTTTGTGTTGTGATGTTTTAGTGGCAGAAGAAGGCCCTACCTATACAGAAAACGTGCAATCCATAGAGGGCGGCCCAATTTCCCAGAGGAACCTGACTGTGCAGCGGGGGCTCCAGATGAGCAGCCCCTTAACGGCACCAGGCCCTTTGCTAACCGCCGGGAGAGGAGAAGAAAAGTTAACATGTCCGTGTGGGAGCAGAGAGCCAACCAGCTACGCAAACGTCGTCAAATAGCAAGCAGAGAGGAGCTGTTTGGCAATCCCACAGAGGACAACAATGAGACTCCCACCATTCCCAAACATGTCCCCGCCATCTCCTCAGAGACCAGCCCGGCTCACCTGCCCGAGTCTCCCATGTCAGTGAAGATGCCCCTACCTGAGCCCCCGATGTCTGTCTCTATTCCAATGCCGGAGCCTCCAGCTGCTGAGCCTCTCGTCAATTTGAGCGAGGAGAAAACAGCAGGAGCAAACCACCGGACCGCCGGCGGTGGGAGGCACCGCATGGCCCGGAAGTTCAGGTCCAGTCAGGGGCCAGAAGAAGGAGCCCGGCACAGGCGCCACCGTCACCGAGAAGCCCGGGTTGAAGCCAAGAGTCTGGACTGCACACAGACCCCACGTGAAGTTCTACATATCAGACGGTCGCTTAGTCAAGAGAGGAAGACCATTGATGAGAGAGAGGAGAAGGAAGACAGAGAAGAGAGTGAGAGAGCTGAAGGAGAGGGAGGACAACAGAACAATGCACAGATGGAGGAAGATGATGGAACATGCATTGTCAATCCATACGCAGAAGTCGGTGAAGAGTGCAGAAGGTAGGGAAGTTCCTGTGAAATATTCCTTTACTTTTTTATTCAAAGTTTTATTCTTCCACAAAGTTATTGCTACTTCTCTGCTAAAATTGCTTTGTTTTAGCCATGTTTATTGACATTTATTCAGCTGCATAAAAAAAAATCTCACTTTGAAAAACAATTCTTCTCATCAAATCATCAGACCCATCGTTTTTTGCTATTTGGTTGGCATGTAGTCTTCTCATATAACATGACATAAAGCTCTTTAACTCTTCTTGTTTGCACAGTCTAAAAAGTGACATCAGAATTGTCCAAAGTTAAATCAACATCTCTGTTATCTTTTTCTGTACTCATTATTGTTCATTCCAACTGATGCAACTGCTAGACCCCAGCTTATTTTACTTTAATCTGTTGTTTAAAGTGCAAAATTCACCCTTGATCAAGAGGAACAAAAACAAAGAAAGCATGAACTTCTAGTTCATTTACTTAAACTTTTAAAAAGTTCCTTTATGATAAAATATTGTGGTATTTTTTTATTTTTTGCCTTTTTATGTTTTGAAATATTTTTTCTACGATGAAATAGAGATGCGGTACCCAGCAGCGACATTCCTGACCCTCCGCAGTGCACCAGGTCAAAGCAGGGAGAGGGTGGCTGCAGGAATCAGTACGAATTCCTGAGCCAGAACATGTCAACGGACCCTGCTTTAGAGGGAAAAGAGTACACCGTGAGTACCATCGAGGCGGAGAAACGCAAGATATCCATCAAGCGTGATAAGTCCAACCCGGAGGGAAGCGTGGCCATTGAAATGTCTTCACAGCCCCTTCTGGAGCTCACTCCTGGCACAGGTAGACCTGTGTTTCCTTTCCCCCTGCAGTCATACTGCATTAAACATGGCATCATAAAAATAGTACCACCAGGTGTAGGTGTTTCTGAATTCTAAATTTAGTAGCTACTAGTCTTTTTTTGGTTAATATTTTTTGTCTTAGCTGTCCATAAAAAAAAAAAACTCACTTCCACCTCTTGGTCTTCTCTCACATTGTGGGTTATTTTAGAGAACAGCAAAGAGTTGGAGGCGTACCAGTCTGATGAGAAAGAGGAGGAAACAGAGGATGAGGAACCGCCGATGCCTCCTAAAGCCGTAGCGCCTGACAGCATGTTCATCTTCAAAGCCTCCAACCCGTAAAATACCACAAATATCCTTTAAATCGTTCATCTTGAATTTTTGCATGCATCCAGTCAGCATCCTGCCTCTTGTTGCTCCACAGCATTAGGAGGATCTGTCACTATGTGGTCAATCTTCGCTACTTTGAAATGACCATCCTCCTCGTGATTGTGGCGAGTAGCATCGCGTTGGCAGCGGAGGACCCCGTGTGCACAAGCTCAGACAGAAACAAGGTATGTGAACTGTTGATGGCTGTTACTAATTTTGGGTTTATTCTGGTTAATTAAAAATGTGTGTAAACATAAATATATGTGACTGGAATAAAATAAATGGATAGATGAAGGTGTTCAGATTCAGTTAGTTCATAATTCCGTGATCAAAGCTCATAATATTCACACTGGCTGCCCAAACATTGTGGAATAGCTTACCTCTCACACCATTCATCTATTTTTATCTGGCCTGTGATTGATTATGTATGACACCCTAAATAATTATTTGAAATTCTATTTACCTCTTTATGATTGTGGATGGTATTGTGAAGCAATTCAGCCAACTGAAGTTGTTTAAAAATATTCTATATAATTAAACTTGACGCTAAAGTACTTTTTATATTACTTTCCTAATATCAAAAGAAAACGTATTTGAACTGTAGAATATGAATAAAGTCTAAGAAACTTTATTCTTTCCATTGTATCATGGACAACCTGAAGATATTGTTAGAACACCCTTAAATGATGATTGCAACCTCGCGCTTTCTTGTAGTAAATTACCGAAGATGACATTTTAGCTCAGTGCGACTGTCAGGTTGGATCTGTAGTTGACATAACACAGTCAGCAACAATGTGTCATGACACATTTGGCTTTCACGCACATGCAAGGTGAGAATCAGCAGCTCTGCCTGGCGAATCGCTGTGCAGTTTGTTTTTCACAACTTTTCCCTTTTCACGGTGTCATGGAAAGTGTCCAGAGTAAGCACACATTCGTCTTCTTTATACGTCCGGATAGAGCAGTGCTCCAAATCCATTGTGAATTCATGAGAATTTTCTCAGCAATAGTAGAAAGACATTTTGATGCACTGAGTTTGGCGTACGGTTTAAAACCAGTTTGTTGCTCTGATGCTGATTTTTCCTCTTATAAATTGGTCTCATGAGTCACGCAGCTTAATGGTAGCGTTGCTCTACATTACTGCTGCACTTTAGGTAATCAGTGTGGTTGTTATTAAGCCAAACAACTGATATTTTGTGATTTGTTTTGGTGAATATTGTATGAGTGAGGTGATTCAACAGACTCAGATCCTGACAGAACTAAAAATATCAGTATTTTTTGTATATGTGTCTATAATTGTATCTGCTTAGTTGATTCAGGCTGATTTTGATAGCATTCCCCAATGAGCTGGTCCGTCCTGGTGAGTCTTGTCCTGAGGTATTTTGGTTTGGTCACCACTCTTAAGTACTGGGTAACAAGTGTGTAGTACCTGGTGAATAAGTCTAAAGTAGATTTGATCTACTATGGAGAAGTTTGGTTAAATGCCTTTTTCAAACCGTACAGGTGCTGCGATATTTTGATTACGTCTTCACTGGAGTGTTCACCTTTGAAATGATCATAAAGGTAGGTGACTGAGGCAATTTTCCCATTCCCATTTCAATTTTATACTTAAGACATTTTGCAACATGTTTTGTTGTAAAACATTTTTTCTGCATGCATATATTTTTGGCCTCCAGATGATAGACCAGGGTCTCATTCTGCATGATGGCTCCTATTTCCGAGACATGTGGAACCTCCTGGACTTCATTGTAGTGGTGGGAGCTCTGATCGCCTTTGCTCTAACGTGAGTCACAATGCAATTCAGCCTTTTCCTATGACTAATGACTGACTCACCGCAGCTCATAAGTTTGAGAGCATGCAGTACTTACTTTTATAAGCGTCCTTTCCTGAAGTCACAAGCTGCACGTACCGAGACACCTGCGAGCTTTTGGAGTGTGTAACTCAGTTTTAAGTTTCACTGCAGGACTTTAAGAGGAGAAGATGGATTTTGGTGTAACTTTTTTTTCTGTTTTCTTTCATGGCTTGCATGTGACAGATAATTCACAAACTAATTAACTAACCCCCCGTTGTGCAATTTGTTGAAGTTTTACTGTATGTTAATTTCTCTGTTGTTAATATGGATGTGATGTAACCTTTTTTTTATCCCTGAATTTTTTTTTTCTCTGTTGTTCCTGTGGATTTTATGACTGTTGGGGCAACCAGGAATGTGATGGGGTAAAATTTTTTACATGTGAACATCTCCCATAAATCTTTTACATATTTCTCTCGTTTCCATGCATCCTGATCTTTGCTTTCTCTTTAGTTTTGTGATTTTCTTACTATATTATATTTTACACGTCACTCAAAGAGTCAGGCATTTATTAGGAGTATAAAATGTGAATAAGTACAGACAGACAGACAGACAGACAGACAGACAGACAGACAGACAGACAGACAGACAGACAGACAGATAGACAGATAGATAGATAGATAGATAGATAGATAGATAGATAGATAGATAGATAGATAGATAGATAGATAGATAGATAGATAGATAGATAGATAGATAGATAGATAGATAGATAGATAGATAGATAGATAGATAGATAGATAGATAGATAGATAGATAGATAGACACAGAATCAGAATTTTACTCCTCATGTTTGCCTTTCTCTCAAACATGAAGTTCTTTGCTACATTGTGTGTGTTTTTTCTCTTAATTCACTGACATTTTGCTCTCACTACTTATGTCATGTCTTCATGGTCAAGCTGGACTGTAGATCTGTGCTCCTTAATACCTTATTTTAACGTCAACAGAAACAACAAGGGCCGAGACATCAAGACAATAAAGTCCCTCCGAGTTCTGAGAGTTCTGCGACCTCTTAAAACCATCAAGAGGCTTCCTAAGCTCAAGGTCCGATCAAGATATGAGAAACTTGCTTTTTGATGTTGTTTCACAGGCTTCTGACAGATTTTATTTACTTTGCCTCCCTCTTGTCTTTCTCCTCCACAGGCTGTTTTCGACTGTGTGGTCACGTCTCTGAAGAACGTCTTCAACATCCTCATTGTGTATCAGCTCTTTATGTTCATCTTTGCTGTCATCGCGGTCCAGCTCTTTAAGGGGAAGTTCTTCTTTTGCACTGACAGCTCCATGAAAACAGAAAAGGAATGTCGGTAAATAAGCATCCGATCTGTTCTCTCAGACTCACATTAGTGTTCTGAGTAGGTATGCACCGCATATATCAGCAAAACCCTCCTACATGTTGTCAGCCTCGATCAGCATGTCCTTCCATGCTGTGTAAGAGGGGAACTGTCGACACAGAACCTGAAAATGAAGAGACAAAATCTGTTTTTCTGTTGTCAGAAAGGTGGTTACAGTAATTTTTTTTTTTGACATTTTGGGAAATGTATTTTTTCACATTACAAGAGGAGTCATGCCTTTCTTGTCTTAAAATGTTAGGATTACAACCTGACGGTAGCTTATGGCAGATATATTGACAGGCAATTTGTGATGGGTTTCTGTATTACAGTGTAAAATCAGTTGTGGTTTTATTAAAGAGCAAGACAAAACACTGGCACACATTAAAGCTACAAATGCTTACTCAAGCATTTTCAAGGCAGGAAATCCTATAATATGCTAGCCACTTACTAAGCATTAAAGTTCTCTCAAAATTTGAGGCCACAAAGACATTCAATACTGTACCTTTCAGTGCTTGCATAAATGGCTGCAGATTTGATAATGTCAAGAAATATTTTTGACCTTTTGCCCATTTTTAGCTCCAGATCTCTTGCTTAGGGACTGGACCATCATGCATCACGCTAAGAGCTAAATCCAGGTTTCACAGATATTTCTGAGCAGAAGAGTTTAAATTAGTCTGACATGAGATTTTTCTCACTACCTGCAAGAAAACGTGACGTTCCTAAATAGCCTTTTTACAAATAAGTTGGATTTAAGTCAACAATACTCCACAGGATTATTTAAATTACTCTATCAATGTTTATGACGGTGAACATTCGCATGTAACCAAAGCTTCAGTACCGTTTATTAAGTTGCAGGTTTCATAGGTGATTAAAGGGAAATGATGACCTCCAGTCTGCTCTGGTCCCTGCAGAGGCTTCTACATTGACTACAGCAGAGACAAGAAAGAGGTCAAGAGAAGAGAGTGGAGGAGACACGAGTTTCACTACGACAACGTCTGCTGGGCCCTGCTCACGCTTTTCACTGTGTCGACTGGGGAAGGGTGGCCTCAGTGAGTTTACATTTAAGTTAAATCTTCGGATGGTTTATATTTATCGTTAAAGCTCTGAAGCATAACAGAGATTATCTTTTCATGGATGAGTTAGGGAACCTGTCTCAATATGTCTTAATTATAGGTGAGGGCTGACCTGTGAATGAGCCATGAATCTGTATTTTATTGTTCATGAGTGGGAACAGGAAGTATAATGTTTTTCTTTTTTTTGTGCTCCAGGGTCCTTCAACACTCCACCGATGTCACAGAGGAGAACATGGGGCCAAGTCGCGGGAACCGGATGGAAATGTCCGTCTTCTACGTGGTCTACTTTGTGGTCTTTCCGTTCTTCTTCGTCAACATCTTTGTGGCTCTTATCATCATCACCTTCCAGGAGCAGGGCGATAAGATGATTCAGGAGTGCAGTCTGGAGAAGAATGAGGTATGAACAGCGATTGTCAGTGTCATTTAAGGCATAGCTGGTGTTTATGCTGTTCAATTCCTCCCTGTCAGAGGGCCTGCATTGACTTTGCCATCAGCGCCAAGCCGATGACCCGCTACATGCCCCAGAACAGACAAACCTTCCAGTACAGACTCTGGCACTTTGTGGCATCGCCTTCTTTTGAGTACACGGTGCTTGTTATGATCGCCCTGAACACAGTTGTTCTCATGATGAAGGTAAACCAGTTTCTCTGTAATTTTATTTTCGGAAACCCTTTGAGATACCATTATAGTAATATCTTTCTTTCTTTTTAGTACCACTCCGCCCCAACAGCGTACGATGCTGTCCTGAAGCACCTAAACACAGCCTTCACAGTGCTGTTCTCCATGGAGTGTATACTGAAGATAATGGCTTTTGGATTAGTGGTAAGTGTGAACGTCAGAAGAAAAGCCCCCAACTCAGGGGATTAAGAAACCAGTTTTTGTTCCTGTAATGCATTTGAATAAAAACATCAAATTAATATGACATTTTTTTATTTTTTTCTATGCAGAACTACTTTCGAGACACTTGGAACATTTTTGACTTTATCACTGTTCTTGGCAGCATCACGGAAATAATTGTGGACTTGCAGGTAAGCCGTTACCCGAATGACAATCGACGCTTAAAGGTTGCAGACCTTAAAAATAAATACAAAGAGCCGGAAGTTCCGAATGCAGCATCAAATGTTTGCGAGTTTTCTTGTGTGTGTGTGTGATGGTCTCTGCCTCCAGCGCTGATTTGGGTCATGTTGTGTTGAATTTTACCATCTGTGATTTACATCCTGTCACTGCTGCCCGCCTGCCACTCTGTCCCTCTCTGACTGCATCACCCTCCCTCTAATCGACTCATACGGTGGTCCCAGTCGGTGAACACCACCATCAACATGAGTTTCCTGAAGCTTTTTCGGACAGCCAGGCTGATCAAGCTGCTGAGACAGGGCTACACTATCCGCATTCTGCTTTGGACATTCGTACAGTCCTTTAAGGTCTGAAAGTTTTCCACTATTATTTATTCAAGTTACTTAGTCTGTTAGTTTGTGTGGTGATATTATAACAAAAATCAGCATCTATATTTTCTTTCCTCTCTGACAGGCTCTACCGTATGTCTGCCTTCTCATCGCCATGCTTTTCTTCATCTATGCCATAATTGGAATGCAGGTAATATTATTGCTACCATTGAAATAAGTTCCAGGAACTTACAAGAAAAGTTAGTGCAAACTGATGTATTTAGGTTTTAGCGCACTTTGCTGTCGTTTGATAAGCATTTGAATCCCTGATGTTTTGGGTGTTCTGCAGGTGTTCGGAAACATCAAGCTGAATGATGAGAGTCACATCAATCAGCACAACAACTTTAAGACCTTTTTCAGTGCACTTATGCTTCTGTTCAGGTGAGCTGCACCAAGAAATACCAGAAAAGATTGCAACCATTGTCAATTTAAGCTAAAGATTTTCTAAAATGTTGCTTAGTGTGCTTAAAACCGTTTGTGTTTTAAACACCAGGAGTGCAACAGGGGAGTCCTGGCAGGAGATTATGCTCTCCTGTCTGTCCGGACAGGAGTGTGAACCAGATCCCTCCATTGCCCCCCTCACCATGTCTCCAGACCACGAGGGTGGGTGTGGGACTGACTTCGCTTATTGCTACTTTGTCTCCTTCATCTTCTTCAGCTCTTTTCTGGTCAGAATGAACAAAAAAATAATAATAATAAAATACAATGTTTTAGCAATATTTTCTTTTTCTTTCACCTGACCAGTGCTTTCATCTCAGTTCTTTGTGTCTTTTTTTTTTTAGATGCTGAATCTATTTGTGGCTGTGATCATGGATAACTTTGAGTATCTGACACGAGACTCTTCTATTCTGGGCCCTCATCATCTGGATGAATTTGTTCGCATATGGGGCGAGTATGATAGACTGGCATGGTGAGAATTGGCCTCATTTTTGCTACTGCTTTGCATTTCGATTTGTGAACCAGATCAGTGGTATTTTTCTCTGTAACCAGCAGAGGGCAGTCAAAGAACATGAAATGTCAAAGCTTCAAATTACCTGCAATCTTATAATTACCTTGGTAAAGTACTCAGTTGATAAAGTTTATGCAGCGGACATAAACAGTAAAAGCTTTCATTGATAATTTAGATCAAAACACATTTATGTGTAAGAATGGCCCAGACCTAAATCTACCTTAATTGGAAATCTGTGGTAAGCTTTCAAAATATGGTTAATGTCTCAATCTGAATGAGTTTTAGCTATTCTCCTTTGAAAAATGAGCAAAAGTTTCACAAAGGTTACGTTTTAGATTAGTATTTGGACAAAAAAATTGAAAACCATTTATTATTTTTCTCCCACTTTACAGTCATTCAGTACATTGTGCTGTTGTATCTGAAAAAAGAAAATATTGAATATATTAATAATAAACCTTGTGCTTCTCATTAATCTATCCACTTTCTGCGCTCTCTGTCTCTGTTGTGTTTTCTAAAGTGGGCGTATTCACTACACAGCTATGTACGAGATGTTGACACACATGTCTCCGCCTCTGGGCTTGGGTAAAAAATGTCCCGCTAAGATCGCCTACAAGGTAATAAAAACATAATCATTGTTTTTGTCTGAAACATAGAAGAGATTGAATAACTAAAAAAAATGTGTAAATGTAAACTGTTTTTGGATTTGAGGCAATAGAAATCAGACTGTTTTTGTTCAATTGCTATGGTTTTTTACAAAATAATTTTATTTCCCCTTTTTGTCTTCTTTAGAGGTTGGTGTTGATGAACATGCCCGTGGATGAGGACATGTCTGTCCACTTCACTTCAACTCTAATGTCACTGATTCGCACAGCTTTGGATATCAAAATAGCTCGAGGTCAGAGTCACTGTTAGTTATTATAGTAATTCATGAGTATACATCAAATGAATAATAATAATAAAAAAAGATCAGAATGTACAAAGTATATATTGTCTCAGGGGGGGAGGACCGCATTGCTCTGGATGCTGAGCTACAGAAGGAGATCAGCATCATTTGGCCTTACCTGCCGCAGAAGACCTTGGATCTCCTGGTTCCTATCAACAAAGGTCAGCCTCTAACTGTGGCGGCATTTTTCCATCTGCCACTAAGAGACCAGAGGTGAGGCTTAATGAAGTTTGTCCGCTGCTCCCACAGATACCGACATGACAGTGGGGAAGATCTATGCTTCAATGATGATAATGGACTACTTCAAACAGAACAAAGCAAAAAAGCTGAGGCAACAGCTGGAAGCTCAGGTCAGCACAGCATGTTTCTGTGAACTCTGTTGCACCTTCTATGGAGAGTGAGATTTTTTTTTGTTATATTTGCATTTTCCTTTTCTTTGCTTTTTACTTCATAAAGTCACAGGGTTTCCTTAAAGTTCTGAAAAGTCAGGAATGTAAAAATGACTTTCTTTCATCTTCTGGTCCAAATGTCCTTACCTTTTTTCCTTTTATCTTTCCATTTTTTTTCCTTTGCTCCTTCTTTCTTACCTCATCTCCTAATCCCTCATCCCTGATGACTTTTATTGTTTCTTTCCTTTTCTTGTGTGTCTTACTTTTTTATGTTGTTCCATATATATTCCTTTCTTTCATTCTGCATTTTTGAATACACCTTCCTTATGTTTTTCATTGTTTTCTTATTTTTCCATGGTGACCCACAATTCTCTTTGTGATATTGTAGTCCATTTTATTTGATTCGTCTGTTTGAGGTCTTGCTCTGAAATGCATTCAAGTTGTACCTACACTCAACTCAAATGTTGTGAATTAACTATCAGTAACTATCAAAAGTTTTACATGGCATTATGCCTAGGCTTTCTAAATTATTTATAGGCATAGTAATCTTGCAGTAATCTTGTGTGAAAATGCCTGACTTTGAAGAATGTAAGAAAAATGTTCTCTTTCTCTTATTGTTCTGGCATTCGGCAAAATTGAGAGAGAAAAAATATACAACTGTACGGAAATAAAATAAGTTTAAGTTAAATTTATTATAAATTCCACTGGGTGGGATTCTGTGGCTCACATCATTCTTCAGCAATTGGTCATGGCTCTAAAGATGTGAAGAAACAAAATCTTAACTAAGTTATTTATAAAGTTGTGACCTGTATTTGAGCTGTCATGCATATTTTTGTGTCTTGTTTCAGAAAAGCAACTTAATGTTTAAACGTCTGGACGCCTCCACCCTACCTGAGGACATTCTGTCCAACACCACTCCACTGCCCATGATGGCTCACAGCGCGGGTTCGGCCCTGTGAGTCTGCAAATGTTTGAAAAACATATGTGCAGGATGTGTGGAGCACTGCCGCATGTGTTTGCTTTCTGAATTTATTCCCCCCTATTCCTGTCTCCCGTATAGAACCAGAGGGGGCTTTGTGGCTTTGAGTCCTATCTCACCCCAGGAGCTATTTTTGCCGCCCATAAGCTCAGACACTGATGCCGGTCAGCAGCAGAATGTGGTGAGACAGAGGACAGATGCAACCACCACCACTTTTTAAACGAATAATTAATGAAATTGCTTTAAATATACAATTCAAAGAAGGAAAAAAAAAACAGTATGTAACTTTATGTGATTTTTTATTTTGGGTGAAAATGTTTGTGGCATACATAAGCGGTCACAGATGTTTCAGTGCCTTGCAGAGCACTGCAACGCTGCTTTTTGTGCTCCTGTGTCTTCGCCTTTAGCAGGTTGCAATATAGGAGACAGACTGTCCCGTTGTTGGTGTGTTGCTGGGTCTTTACTGACTGGATGTGCTGGTCTACACTCCCTGCCAGTCGAATGATATCAAAATACTCTGACATACTTTCATTTAAATTTCCAGAGGAATGCATTTGTCCCTCTTGACAGATGTTGTCTGACTTTTAGGATTTGATCTTCCATGACATATTGCTCTTCCAAGCCGAGACACACAGCGTCTGGCAAAAATATTTCTACTCCTTGAACTTTATCCCATGTTGCCACTTTACAAATTAAAAATTAAATGTATTTCAATTGGGATTTTAAGTAACAGAGGTGAGTCCCAGACTTACCTACACTCAACTCATTTTTGAATACTATGGTGTGTAGTTTTCAAAAATATCCAACAGTGTGGCATCCATTTTTATTCAGGTCTCGTTATTCTGACTTGAGTGCATAATTTCCTTCGGAGATTATCTAAATAGCAAATAGTCCATCTGTGTGTAAATTAATCATAGTATAAATACAGCTGTTCTTTTCAGTCCCCAGACATTTGCTAAAGAACGTTAGTGAACACAAACAGCATTCATAAAAACCAAGGAATACAGCAGATAGGTCAGGGGCTCAAGTTGTGGAGAAAGTTTAAAGTAACTGCAAACCTACCAAGATATTTCTGTTCACCTGAAATGACAAGATGGGAAAGGAAAGCATTACTCAGAGACAGCCAAGAGGTCCAAGGTAGCTTTGAATGGGCTGCAGAGAATTTTTAGGGATAAGGTCCCAGTCAAAGTCTAGACACAAATCCAAAAAACAGCTTTCTTTTGGATTTGAGTTCTGAGAAGTTGATATTTACAGATAATAGAAGGAGACAATTGTTTTTTATTAATATACTGATATATTTGGCAATAAAGGATGGGCAAGATATTCCCATCTTCCTAAAATAATGGCCTAAGTAATTTTTTGCCAAAAGTGACTCTTTTTTTTTTTTGCCTAAATCATCTTTTGGCAACAAAAAGGGGTAATTTGTTTTCATTGGGTTTTCAAAAATTAGACCATTATCTTAGGAAGGTGACAATATGCAATGTTTGCAGATGTAGCTGTAGCAAAAGATGATTCTGGAAAGTATTGATGCAGGGAGCTGAAAAATTCTTCGCCATATACCAAAAATGTTAATTGAGGAAAAGATGTGAAAACCCTCCATGCATCATTTTTCTCCCTCTACTTGTATGCGGTTTTTCTACTACATGAATCTCCTTGACCTTTGTGGCTGTAATGTGACAAACATTTCAGATACACTAATACTTTTGCTATGTGCTGAAAATCTCTTTCTCTGTACATTCTTGTCCTTCTTCACTCTACTCTGCTCTTCTCTTTCATAGCCTCACTTTCTCATTTTTCCCTCTCCTCACTAAATCTAACTTTTCAGCTATTAACATGTTTGTGTTAGGCTGAAATGGTTTCTATGGAGATTGTGGCTGAGGCGGCCCTCAGTGATGAAATGGTTTGTTTGACCTTCTCTTCTTTGAGCTGGGCCTCTGCATAGGAGAGGCAGTGCTGTCAGAGACGTGATCGGTGCCCTGTCTTTCCTTGCCCTCCTGTCTAATTTCTGTACTCACATAGGTGGGCGAGTGCATTTGGGGCATTAAAGTCCCATTGGAGCTTCCACTTGGGAGAGGCCTTTGCGTGCGGGCCTCCTCTATGCCGCGTCTGGCCGTAGAGTTGCAGGTATTCAAAATCTTCCATGACATGGCTCCCTGGCTGGATCTTGGCTTCCATGGCTGCATGGGCTCTTAAGCCAAAGTGCTCGGGTTTTTCTCTATGTGCACGGTTTGTCTGTTTTAAATACAGAAGAATTTGGTTGCGAAATTTGCTGCTTTCAGAAGTTGACTGAGGTTCAATGAGCTGTCGGGGTGTCATCCTTGAATGCTGATGGCTAAACTTGTTATGACTTTCATCCCCAAAATAGAGCAAGCTAAACCAAAGGATTCGCTGCACTTTTGCACCAATAAATGCATGAAAACTTACTACTTTCTGTTTTTTCCTAAATCATGGGATGGAGTTTGGTATTTTCTAAATCTACCGTTGTTTTTGTTTGTGGTCACATACAAGCAGGAAGAGGCTAAAGGTGGCTCCATGAAGCGTTCAGTCTCCACGGTTGCAGATCAACGTGTAAACGGTCTCTGGGAGGAGGAGAAAAGCCCTGAGAGAGTGTACCGACCTCGACATAAAAGCTACAAGGCTGCTGGTTAGTCACGTTTTTGTGTGTTCTTGACTATGCTCTGTCCAAGTTATGAATACAAATTTTGTCTCACAAGCAGAAAAGTATAAACTTGCTATCTTTTTTTTTAAAGCTCTCAGCGTGACTTTGAAAAAAAAAAAGGCTATGGATTTAATGTGCATAGACAGCGTTGTTAGAAATAGAACAAAGGAGTTTCAACTGTCATGCTAAAGTCAAATGATCACAATAGACTGCATGACAGGTTATCTTATTAGGAGTGGAGCTTCACACATCTCATGTGATCTTCTTTGTTTAGTTTTTTTTTTCTTCTAACATGATGTCAGGTTTTAAAATTCAAACCCTTTAAGTCCTTCTGCATTCCTGAGACATCTAGAATGCTGCTCCAGCAAAGGGAAGATAGGAGCTTCATATAATTTATGTGGTAGGAGAAATAGAGTGTGATGTGTTGGCACTGATGTGTAACCCTGGAGTGATGACTTTTAAACTGAGCCTTGTCAAGGACAGATATATTTAAACATCCTCCAACGTTTTTAAAACCATCAAATTTTCACGATAGAAGAAGTCGTTATAAAAAATTGAATGTGATAATATCAATGTTCAAAAGCGTTCTAACACCTTACCAACCTATAATCGAAGCTACACAATAATGGTTTACATACCTGAAGGTAATGCAGTTACTTGAATTGTCTGCAAAGTGCCTATATGTCCCTGGAAAACACATAAAGTATGTTTGTATTACAGTGTGTCTGGACCTGGAAAGAAAAAGGAATCATCTTTAATAGTAGCATACCATTTCAAATTAAAATATATAAATATGTCATATATTGTATTAAGCAAATGAGCAAACATTAATTCAAATACCAAAGATTTATGCGTTTAAATGCAGTTTTTGTCGTCCTTTTTAATATATTGTAAGTACTTGGGATATTGAGATCTAACATAGGAGGGAATAACTATGTAATTGATGAAACAACATCACTCCCACAAGGGTTAATCGGCTGGCAATTTGATAAACAGGGCATTTTTGTCACTATGCATAACAGAGGTCCCCAAACTTTTTCCTGTGGGGGGGGGGAGGGCGTTTGTCTTTTGATTTTTACCCAGGAAGCACATCGGCTAAACCGTGAGTGAAACAGCCATTGTCAATCCCAATGGCTGAAAGACTGACTAGTATATATTCCATTGAGGAAACGTAACTACAGCTCCGCGCCTGCCGCAGATATCTCTGCCAGGTTTTCCACAACGATGCAGCAGCAGAGGGGGGCAGACACCCAAAATTTGAGTCATAACAGGTCAATTGAATATGCCAAGTTTAGATTTAACTGAACTGATTACAGTAGTTTCCAAACGGTAACTGTAACAGTAAAAGTGCTGATCCTTCGTGTCTGCTACTAGCATGTGCTAAATGAAAATGGGCGCTTTCTTCTTCTTCTTCTTCAGATTTCAACGGCAGCTTGCATCCATTATTGTTGCACTACTGCCATCCACTGGATCCTAATATCTATGCCTCAAATTCTCATAATGATCCCAGTATTGTTTAAAAAAACCCGAAAAATCTTCTTTTTCCCCTCAATGCTATTTAACTGATCAACAACATTCTCAAATTTCAATTCCCTATTAAAACCTAATTCCATTTTAATGGGCGCTTTCTTCTTTTATTTCCAATTTTGACTTCCAATGATTCACTTCCTGCTAAAGAGCTCCCTGGTGGTTGAAGAAAAATTTTCATATAAGCGGCTTATAGTCCGGAAAATACAGTATATGAAAAAAATCTGAACGCTCTCTGGTATTGTTCAGGGGGCCGGACCAAATGTGGAGGTGGGCCGGATCCGGCCCGCGGGCCGTAGTTTGGGGACCACTGATGTATAGCCTAGTTGTTGTTCAATACAATATAGAGTAGTAGTAGGTACTAATAAAAGAAAATGCTTTCAGTGTTATTATTTTTATTAAATGTGCACATTTATGTTATGTACCAGTGTCACGGTCTGAGCACAGAGAGCGAGGTCGTTCCAAGGAGCATTGTCACCTGCTGTCTCCAGACACGTCTCGCTGTAACTCAGAGGAAAGAAGCTTGCAACCCTCACGTTCCTCCAGCGTAGAACAAGCCCTTCCCCAGGATAAACAGGTGAGTAAAATATACACATCTAGATGCCAAACAACCAAATAAGGTGTTTTTTTTTATATATACTATCAAACTTTTCTGCTACTTTAGCATGTTACCTTGTATATTGACAGTCTCAATAATGGCTCTTTACCCAACCACATCATGTCTGTTGACCAGTTTCAGTGACCAGTGGGGGACGTAGCTAGAATTAGTCAACGTACTAACAGTAGCATTTCTAAGAGTAGAATCACTTTCAAACTGCTAGGACAAAGATTTGGAAAAGAGAGTCGCTGTATCTCAGTGTAAAAGCAAGAAACATTGGTCTCATAAGAAAGCATATGCCTGTCTTAATTAAGAAAATGTAATTTTGTAGTCTTTTTAAATGTAATCGTTTATTCTTATTGCACTGTATTCTTATTATTTCTGCCATAGGTGGTCACTAATTATATGTATTGAAGAAAAGGTGATATGCTGTGTGAGAAAGAGTAGTTGTATTATTTTATAAACATAACCAGTTATAGACTAAACATTTCAACCACTTAGTACATGGAAATGTGGTTGAAATGTCTACTTTGACAGTTTTAGTAAAACTTGTTTTCTGACAGTCTTACTCTCTCTTGCTCTTTTGCAGCCTGAATGAAACACAACCAGGTCTTCATTTGCAGTTTCCTTTTAAATAGCAGTCTAAAAGGCCTTCTAGTGCCTTTTATTGTCTTAACATTCAAAACTGTCAATAAATTTACAATTATTCACTACTTTGTGTCTGTATATCACATTTTTAAAGGTCCTGTAAATTGATGTGAATGAAAAGTCAAGAGTAGCTACTGGATTAACTGATTGTAATTTTTCTTATTTCAGGGTAACAGCTCAGACAGCCCAGTACCGTCCACCTCAGAGTCCAGCACACCCAGCGGCCGACGACCTCTCTCACAAACCCCAACCCGATCTCGCCCTCACATCTCCTATTCCCCTCTTGTGTGTCGCACACAAGCCTCTGCCGGAGAGGATGATGATGAACAAGGCAGCCCAGAGACGACAAGACGGAGCAAGACCTCATGGGAGACCCAAGAAGGAGCTGCGGGAGGGAGGCGGAGTCAGCTTGACATAAACGCGTCCCCGCCTCGACGCTACCCCTCAGAGCCTTTCCTGGCTTCACAAGAAGACGACCACAGCCCGGATCCCTCTGGTCCCATGGAGACATTGACCTTCGAGGCGGCCGTGGCCTGCAGCCTGGGACGCTCAAACACCATTGGCTCAGCCCACCCACGCTGGCGGACCGGCTGGCAGGTCCCCAACGGACACTTTAGGAAGCGTCTGATGCAGACGGCCTCCGCTGCAGGCTGCGACCCCCTCAGCGACACAGAGGAGGACGACAGGTGCTAGGGTCGGGACACACAGCATGGACGAGGACATCGGCACCCTTGAAATGAAAGTCAATGAGTCTCTTTTTTTTTCTTTGCCTTGTCAAGGTTGTGAGCCCTCTGGATGTCGGGCAAATACCTAAAATGACAAAAGACCTTAAAACTTCCTGAAACTGTAGATGCCAACTTACAAAGAACACTGACAATCAATAAGGTCTATTTCCTGATTTGTACTTGATGATACAGAGTAATAATGCATCTCAAGTTGTCACTGAGTAAAGAAAATGACTGAAAACAATGGACCAGGTCATGCCATTTGTGTCAATAGGTATTTTCATTTCTGAAGATGTTTTTAAAAGATTCTGTGTTGCTCTAAAAGGTATTTATCTGTGGGGTGTGTGAATATGTAACTATGTTTTGTTATATTTTTTCTGTAAATAAATCCTGATCATCTCACCATTGCCATGTATTAGAACAGGTCAGTGCAACAAGCCATCATAAAGAGGCAATCTGATACTTTTCCAGGCAGTGATATATTAATAATAAGAGATATACTAATAATGCTGGATTTTTTTTACTGTATGAATGAATGTGCAGAGGTCAACAGTCTAATTTCCCCTCTTCATTTTTCTTTTCTGGTATTTAAGCATTGTAAGTTCACAAATCTGGGATATGGTTAAAAGTAATAGAATGTCATAGAATGATTCGTTTGTGATTTCACTTAATATAATTATTAAATCATGCAATCATCACACCTCGGATCTCTAACTTTGGTCAGTTTTACATCATTTTTATTTCTCAATCCCTTTAAACTCTGAACTTTTTTGGCAAAAAGACTGTGGCAGAAAACTAACATTGCATAACATGCAGAGCAGAAATTTGTCACGGTGAAAAATGAGGAAATGCTTTTCTTCAATTTCTGAGCATTAAAGCATCTCAGAATAATTGAGAGTGCAGTTTTACCACATAATGATCACAAAACTGATCTCCATCTATGATTGTGCGCACTACATGAAGAGCGTGAAACATGAACTATAGAAACTTTGCAGGTACATCATGACACATTTTGCTTCAAAAAATACACATTACTCTAATGCATTTGCAAATAATGTACAGAGAAAAGATGCTGTTTATAACATTTTAAAAAAGGGAAAAATAATTATCTTTGCTGGCAAGCTTTAAAGATGGAATCTTTGGAAATATTCATATTAAGGTTGTGTATTGTTTTATTTGCCTGACAAATAGGTGAAATTATTGAAGCTCTCTTAACCAAAAGATTTTACTTTAAGTTCCAGGAATGCAAATACTCTGTGGGTTCGTATGTGTACAATAGCTGTATATACGAGTAAAGGTGTACTCAAATGGCCATTGTTATTTGAAGTCTTGTCATTTTTACCCTTTTATTAAGTCAAGTAATCTCAGAGTTGGAGACTTTCTGCTTATTATGTTTATCTGCATGCTTTTATCCATATTAATATCAAAACATTAGATTTTTGATATAAATATGTAACAATGTCTACAAAGGAAGGTGATATTCATGCATAGAGGGAACTACAGAAAAAAACTTAATTAGTGATTTTCAAATGCAAACTGTGGCACATATTGATACTAAGAAGAGTAATGCATTAATAGTAAAGAAGAAGAAGAAGAAGAATTAGCCCAAACAAGAGATTTGCTTTTAGTTTAAAATGTTAACAACACATAAACAATAAGTATAAATATTTAAACTTTTGAAGAATTAAAGGAAAAGACACAAAAAATATATACATATATGTAAAAAATATATACATATATGTGAATGTACAGCCAATTCAGTTTTTTTCATAGAGAAAAGTTGTTATAGTTATTATATGCCTATTCTGTTTGTCAATGGAGGGTTGCCTTTTTATGAGCAGACTCATAAAGAGGCAATTTAATACCTTTCAGACAATGGAAAAGTATCACTGACAGTCGTCTCAAACTCAAATCCTCAGGTTCTGGTGTCCTGGAACTTTTAGATGTGTTTCTTGTCCTACACACTGGAATTCAGTGGCTAAACTGCATGCAGTAGAGCTCCGGAGAGCTCTGCTAATGAGCTCTGTTGGAGCCAGGTGTGCTGAAGCAGAGAGACAACTGAAAGTTGTAGAACACCGGCGCTGGAGAGCTGAAGTTTGAGACCACAGCCGTAAGGAGTTCAAAAGACAAACATCCTTGGGGAAGAAGGCTATGTTGGTTGGTGGCAGCTGGTTTTGCAAGTAGCTTTGTAGATATGCCTCATCTGTTTATGTGCTTTTTTTTTTTTTGTTGAAAATAATATATGTAGTAAAACTTAGTAAAAATTACCATACCAGTTAAGTCAACAATAAAATCTATTTTAGTGCATAAAACACAAGAAGACAATAGAAGACAACTGTTCAGAGTAAAATTCAAGTCAATAAATTCAGCATAGAAATAGTACAAAGAGAACCTTTTAGATCCTGCCAAGAGTTGTTGTCAAAATCCTCTTATGTCGTTATTTTGACTGTCAAAAGCTGGAAAGTTTGAGAACTGCTACAGACTCTTTGTTCACTGAATATTTTTTTAAAGCTTTTCATAACAAACCTTCCCTCAGTAAATAATATTTTCTAATCAACAGTTTAAAACAGCAGCAGAAATGAGACATTTTTTAAATTTTATGTGTTGTCTTAAAAAAAAATTACACAATAAGTCAAAAATGGACTTTATGAGTTCTATTTCAACTTATGGAAGTTGAAATACTCAAAAGAAGAATTCTCTAAAACTAGAATACAAAACGTTTAAGTTTAAATTTTTTTCACAGTAGGGTTTACTTAACATCTTAAACATGTAGATTACTTGTGAGGGATTAAAATAGGTGAGTTTTTTTTTTTTTTTTTGCAACCAGCTTCAATGATAGAGATGTGAGGAGGAAAACTAACTTTTTGTCAGATTTAAGTTATTTTTATGGTCCCCAAATTCTGGGACAGAACAAAACAAATCTGAGGAAATAAAATGTAATTCTATGGGGAAATTGGTAAGAATTCTGATATTATACATTTTATTCATAATATAATAAAATACTTTGTTTATTTTCTCCAATGCCTCTAATCTTCTTTCGTAATTATTTTTAAATTATGTTGTAAATACAATCATTTGTAAGCGTTTGTAAGGGGCTGGTCTTGTGTTCCACTCCAGGACGGCTGATGGCGGTGTTTCGCATCTGAGCTGACTTACCAAAAAGAAGAAGAAAGGATAGAGAAGAAACAGCTAGCAAGGAAACAAATTGTTTAATGTTACTCACGAAGTTGAAAGGCGTAAATGATCTTTGAGTCTGTCACTCAGACAGCTCAGTGGGACATCCAAAGTTGCTACTGAGCAATATACTGTATGTAAAAGTGGGAGTCTTTACAAGGAATGAGCGTCACGTATTGAGGAAATCGAGCAGAAAAAAAAGTAGCTATCTGGAGTGCTAACCGCTGTCATCCTCATCAAGGAGAGTTCTTTGTTTTGTTTCTCAGATCCGAGTAATCATGGAACGAAGCTAGTTTATTTTTTTTGTACTGTTGCCACTTAACATGTTTGCAGGAGTTGACTAAGCATGACAGAAATGTTAATGTTGATATAAACCCGAGTAGTCGATCATTCCTGGGACTAAAACTAACATTAGCCGACCCAGAGCAAGTTTAGCAGCATAGTTGTGATTTTTAACGTCGGCCCTGAAAAGGACTGGAGGCACGGAAATATGGGCAACTGTCTGAAGTCCCCAACATCCGACGACATCTCTCTGCTCCATGAGTCCCAGTCAGACAGGGCGAGTTTCGGCGACGGGACAGATCCCGATCTGGAGCCGCCTCCTCCGTACCAGGTGAGGATCTTCAATCGTTCTATTGCTCCTTTAATATCCTGAGGAAAAACATTTTTTTTTTTAGAAAAGGGTTGGCTAGCACATGTTAACCAGTAGTTACGCTACTAGTTGGTTTTCCAGTAATTCTGCTAACATGGCGTGTTTATAGCTTCAGGTTTGTGGCCTCATTTGACTTCACTTATACTCAAAATTGTATTTAAATAGGCAAAAATATTGTTTGTTTTCATTGTTATTCCCGCAGGGCACATGCATGTAAACATTTCTGTCTGCAACAGCGCTTGTATTTTTCCGTGTCTGCCCTCTCAGTCTGACCCCGTCGGACCTGATGTCGTGTTGACACAGGTGAATATGTGTGTTTGGTTCTTGGTCTGCCACTAGGAGCAGGCTCACATGCCCATGTACCACCCAACACCCAGTCAGGCCCGTCTGGCCACCCAGCTGACGGAGGAGGAGCAGATCCGCATAGCTCAGCGCATCGGCCTCATCCAGCACCTCCCAAAGGGCGTTTATGATGGAGGACCAGACGGTTCAGAGAAGAAGATCAGAGAGTAAGCATTTATACTATGTGGAAAAATGGATAGGAGTTGCCAGACATCACACTTGTGGTTGTCTTGGAGACCCCTGTGTGTCTTTTCATACCTTAAAGTTTTGATTTATACATATTTTGTTAACACGAAATGTTTTCTTTATGATGAAAGCTTTGGGTGTTTGCACAGAAGGTAGAAACAAAATGAAATTAGGCAATAAGTTAGATCAACACTTAGTATTTAACATCTCCTTTTTGCAATATTTTTTGTTTACGACGATGCAATTTATTACAATAATTCCTGTCTTGCAGCTGTGCTTGTTGCCTCTTTTAGAGCCACAATAAAAGACATTTAATTAAATTATCACAATATGTTCTCCTAAAATCCTGGGTCTCATTGTCTTTATTTGATTCGTTTTTTCAGGTGTGTGATCTGTATGCTGGACTTTGTTTATGGAGACCCCATTCGGTTTTTGCCATGTATGCACATCTATCACATGGATTGTATAGACGACTGGCTGATGAGATCCTTCACCTGCCCCTCCTGCATGGAGCCTGTGGATGCCGCCCTGCTCTCCACCTACGGACCAACCGACTTCTCCCCCGATGCTTAGGTCAAACTCGACCCCTTCCTCCCCCGCCGCAGCAAACCCCAAACCTAACAGCTGCCCTCTTGTGGAGTGAGAGGAGTTTAGAGATGTATCGTTTACCTTGCACTTTTGGAAATTTAAAAAAAAAAAAAAAAGAAATTACTCGCCCAATGTTGGCCTTTCATTCTTCCAAGGTCTGATGCTAATTTAAGCTGGTCTTAAAACATCAGTTACGAGTCAGAAACGGTTCCCCTGCATGGTTGTGCTTCTGTGTGTTTGTTTCGCCCAGGTTGTGTCGTGTGTAGCAGCAGGTTAAAGAACACATTGGAATTGTGATTGTGTGTGTGTGTGTGTGTGTGTGTGTGTGTGTGCGTGCGTGCGTGCGTGCGTGCGTGCGTGTGTGTGTGTGAGCTCGGTGGTAAATGAACATTTTCACTTGAGCTGGTCTCGCTTCACCATAACTTTTGTCACTTGATAAAAAAAAAAATGGATTCAAATGAACGTATAGTTTACCAAATTACTGACTCTTAAGCTTAACGATTGGAATATGTTTCTGCAACACTGATCTCCTTAACATGCTCCAACTTAAAATGACCCTATCCTTCCGTGGTGTGCAAATACTAAGACATACACTTGTCAAGTCCAGATTCCAAACAATACACATAAATATAACATAAGTCACTCAGTATAATAGACTGCATATTTGTTACATGAATGTTGCACCAGATGATGTTCAGGTTGTCTGTCAAGGGCTGATTTGTGCATGGACAAGGAGTGGGAGGAGTCAGTCAAACTTTAGAATCGCTTGCACACACCTTTCATCTGATCAGAGATTTGCACTTTACTTAAAGGACATTATCTAAAACAACATATTAATATATTTACCTTATAACCTTGCACTATCAAAACTTTCTTTTATCTCCTGAGACGCAGGAGTTATATAGCGGATAAAAGATATTTCCCCACTGTCTGTAGTGAGTAAGCCTGAAGATGCATTTCATAAAATCTATGATCCAGCAGTGTGAACGTCTGTTTTGTTTTTCGTATTTTAATTTAGATTTTCCCTTTTTTTCTGTTTAAGAGAAGGGACAGAGGCTTGCTTGAGGTGAAGGGAGTAGTTTGACACTTTCAGATCAGGAGTTTCCTGAAAGAGTGATGGTGTCAGGCGTGTGCTGCAAGACAAGCGTGTGCTTTTGTAGCAAACAAATAAAAATGAATATATTGACTTGTCAAAGTGTAAAATAAAACAGCACCATCCATCTGTCTGCCAGATGTTTACTATGATTTTGATTTGTTTGTTCTTTTTTTGTTTTTCATCCGTGTTCTTCTTTGTGTGTTTTTTTTTTTTAAGTTGGAAGGAGTCTTTTCTTGTGCAGTCAGTCTTCTTCTAGAAACTCTAGTTATTTTAATTGAGATGCACTAATCAGCATTTTTCTGACCAATACAGATTTGCAGGGTTTTCTGTGTTGCCCTGTGTTGAACTTGTGGCCTGTTCAGGGTGAACACCACCTCTTACCTAATGACCACTAGGGATAGACAGGAGCTCCCACTTTGCCCTCCATGTGTAAAAATGTATCGACCGTGGATAGGTGGATGCTTTTTTTTTTTTTTTTTTTGATTGTAGAACTTGATACAGCTATTTGTTTTGAGCCCAACAGAAAATTACGGTATGACAGTGTAATCCTAATTTGTGCAATAAAGCATATATCCCAATTTTTTTTTTCTAAATTTGGGCAAAAAAAAAAGTGCATCAAAATACAGGATATTAGTTGATTTGTTAATTGAATTGTGAGAGTTCTTAGTTTTGATGCATTTAAGAGAAACAAATGCTTCAGTAATTGACCTGCCAATCAATAATCAAAGCTGATCAAGGGAAAATTGACTGATGGGTGCATCTCTACATCTCGGCAAGCCAAGTTAAACTTTTCACGTGTTTAACATAAGAAGCTATATTCATTTATTAAGCATAAATGTTTTGTTTTACTCTAAGTCACTGTAGCAGTAGTTACCATAGTTGTTCATCTGATTTGTAGCATTATGCAATTGTTTTTTTTTGTTGTCTTTTTCAGTTTAACTGTGTTTTTATTTCACATTTGTGTTAAATCCACTGCACATTTAGTACATTTACTAGCTAGCTTGTACACTGTTTTTATGTGCAAACCTCTGTCCCAGTATTGAGACTTCTTTTGTGGTGTAAGAGGTAAAAGTGAGACGTAATGATTTCCTCTTGCTTTTCCTTTATTGTTTTTCAGTTTTAACTTCATTCTGAGCATTTCTTGTAATCGTTTTATTTCTGTCCCTTTGGAAAGGCTAAGTGCTTGTGTAAACAATAAATTGGAGAGAAACTATTTGTGGTTTTTATTTAAAATACCCACACTCTTTCTGTTATGTCATACATCACCAAAAACACCCAATATCCAATTGGATGAATTTGCTACATTGTGATTACAAACCTGGAACACAACAGAATGCACAAATGCTAAATAGCTGAGCCTTTCATTAATGCAATCCTGAAATCTGGCAGCGAAGTGAAAAGTGTGACTACATAATCAGGGCTTCTGTGTTGCACCATGGCAGCACCAGTTTGGAATTTTAATCCCTTATTTTCCATGTTTTTGCTGCTTCTATCCAATATGTTTGTGTATGTTAAGTGAATTTACGACGCATGATTGGTTTGGCAAATCATTCTTCTCAGATTTACACCATCACTTGGTATGAAAATATTACACTGCAGACATCGCTCTTTAAATTTGTGCAAGATTTTGAGACGTATGACTGAAAAATTGCAAATAGAATCCAATTAAAGTGCATGCTAAGAGTTTGAATGTGCAAATGGTGGTCATGAATCTCAAATCTATTTATTGGCTTTAATGATGCAGCTTTTGAAGTGATAAAGAAAATCTAAATTTTCTGGCATAACTGTGTCTATGCCAATCTCATCTATGCAGAGTTCTTAAATTTGAAAGCTTAAAGCTTACCGATTTAGAACAAGATCTTCCTTTTTTGGTCTGCATCTTCTAAAGTACATTGCAATGTGTTTCATACTTTATTCTAACTTTGACTCATTTTCCAGGTCATGACAGGTTGATGTTTTCTTTGCTGTTTCTGATCCTTTTCTATGATTTTTTATTTCCAATTAGGTTTGAATTAACTTGCTAAAGCTTAGGATCTTTGCAAGTCTGATTTTGGAAAAGTATGGAATTTTGACATGAAAACTGTTTAGAACCCTTGCAGAAATATTACATTTAATTTGTTCTTTTGGTTCTTTTGTTGCCTTTGTGCTCTGTTTAGCTGTATTACTTTTCAGCATTTAACTGAATTATGAAATTTTCGAAACAATTCTAGAATTATTTCTTTAGCAATATTTACATGTTGTCATAACATAATGTCTGTATACAAACTTCTAATTCTGCTGAAATCTTTGCAGTCCCATGCTCAAAAACCATTGCTTCAAATTATGGTATTGTCATCTTCTTTAAATGCCTGTTTTCCATCATTGAAGAACAGGTTTTACTTGATTGGAGCTGTTATAAGTGACATTAGGGTCAGTAAGAGTCATTATTTACTATCGATGGAAAGCCATCCCTTTAAATGAGAGATATGTGTAGGCAACATTTCTCATTTGTTTGCTCTTTTTACTCTAATAAGATATTTTTTTGACAGGGAACGGGTTGCTATTACTTCTCTGCCTTGTTTGCACTTCTGTTTATTCTTGTTGATCTCATGGTTGCTTTCCTTTTTTTTTTAGATTTCATATTGATTTGGCTTCTCCTGAACTCAATGCTTTCCATCTGAATACATCTGAGAGTTTTCCTGGACAGCAACCAAATGCACATTTAAAACTTGAAACTGATCCAAGACCATTATATGTTCTCAGGTTGTCCTGAATTAATAAGAAAAAAACCAACACCCAGAGAGGGTTGATGTAATAAATGGGTGTAACTTCTGAACTTTTGATGCATTATTTAAAGTTTTAGCTTAGAGCCAGCAGTTTTTAGTTAAATGCCTTCTTGCTGTACACGGTCTTTTGATTGTTTACACGTAACACTATATGTATAATGCAAACTGATGATCAGCAAGGACAAAATTCTGAAAATTGTCTGTTCGTCACCATAATGACCACTGCAAGATCAGATATACACCATAAAGCTATTGAAAAGAATGTTTTGTTTCTAACATGTCTTTTTTAACATTCAGTACTCTCAGTTTGCAGGGTTGCAAGATCTGTGTGGTTGCACTTTTCATATTCTGGCAACACGCTGGAACAAACATCAAGTGACTACTGGTTCATGTGTGACATGTAAGCAGATTTTTTGCAGTTTCATATTAACTATGGGAGTTTTGTCAAGATTGTAAAAATGAAGAATCTGATGTTTTTCTAGCTTAAGAATCATCTCAAATGAGATATACTTGTACTGAAATGTTGTTTTCCAATGTAAAAAAAAAAACCCAGTCCCAACAAGGGAGCATGGGGATTTGTGGAAATTTAATGCATTGTTTGAAAAGAAAATAACTCTATGAAGGCTACCGTCAGTCTCATCTTATTAAATGTGTTGGCATATCTAAAACCTGTCTCAATTAATCAGAAAATATTTTGGACTACCTCGCCACTGGAGCCATTTCAAGCGTTCCTCATGCTGATGTGAGTGAATTTTCATCCCTGCAAACAGAGCATCTGCATAGCATCTCATGGAGTTTAAGGAACCTTTTATTTGGGTCATTGTTGTAACACAGTTGCAGTGGTGCCAAGTAACAATGCTCGGGCCACAATCATCAGCATGTTCAAAAGGTCTGTTGCATTACATGTGCTATAGCATTAAATATGTAGAAATAAATCAACAACACCAGGATGTTATTTACTTAAAGTTGTGCATATTTTCGAAACAGTCAGTTCTTTTCTTAAAGACATTTCTTCAGATTCATAATAATATGATCCCCTTAGTAATTTGTACTTGAACTACAAAACAACAAAATCATTTTCTCTCTAAAAATGATTGATTATCATGCTGGCATGGAGGTGCTTTTTATTGTCGTCATTGTTTCAAATGCTGAGTGGTACTTTATGCAACTGGACTGGATCATCACTGTTTGTACATCCCGTGAAATGTGACGGGAATGGAGCACTCCACTTCTGCTCTTGCGATTTCTGACAGATCCTTGGCATTTAGAATGAGCATATATGCTGGCCTCTGGGAACCAGGAGCTGCCACAATGGTAAGGAGGACACCTGTGGAGACAGCAGATTTGAAACTTGCTTAACAAAACCCCTCCATGCATCTTTTGTGTGTAAATCAGCTTTAATATTAGTTTATTTTAATTTAATACCATCTAACTTACCATCATCTTCATCTACCCCATCTGGAGTCTGAACAAACAAGGGCTCTGAGGGGTATGACTCAGGCTCTTGCCAAACCCAAGTCTCCTTGGTCCTCACATTCAGCTTGCAGATCTACACATAAATTAGAAAAAGAAGATAACATGAGTACATTTTAAGTCTCTCTCTCTTTCTAAGTTCAAAACGTATAATATTTTACCCTGTCTGGTATGAAATGGTTGAGTCCAAGCCCATAGGCGTATGAGTAATTCTTTCCTCCATACTTTTGGTAGTTAATCTGTGGAAACTCAAAGGCTTAAACCCAAGAAAAGAGAAGTGTTAGACCAAAATGAGATTACTAGTATTTGCTAAAAATTGCATGTATCCCAAGCTATGTGTTGGTACCTTGGCGAGGTCCAGAGAAGAGCACTTCAGGCTCCAGCCAGACCATCCCGTCAGCATGCATGACTGCTGTGGCTGTGGTGTACGGCAGACTCACGAGATTCTTCCCCTGCTCCTCCTAGATAAAGTCCATAACATGGTTGGTGAGAACTAAAAACACATAACCTTTTACTAAGTGGAAGGATTTTATGGATTTCTGATGCCTCACCTTGTGGACATCCAGAGGGATGACATATCGCCGCACCTCTGGCTGGGGCGCCATCATGGCTGCCTTCTTCACCTCCTCCCAGTTGGCTCTCAGGTTGGCCAGCCACAAGTAGTTGTAAACAAACTCAAATCTAAAAGTACAAGAGATTTATGCTTACTGGCCAGTATTTACTACAAATTTCTAGAGCCAGGTTTTTACCACTTTGCAGAGAACAGCTTTTGCTAAAAAAAAAAAAAAAAAAAAAAAAGGCTTTAATTTTAGATGCCATAGACTCAACAGGGTGCTGGAAAATTTTTGTGATGTTTGTTTCCTGTTTCATCATAACCCAAACATCTTTTCTTGATTTGCAAACCAGTGATAGTGGAGGCCATTCGACTATCAAACCAGTGATAGTGGAGGCCATTGAGCTCATTATCATGTACAAGAATGGAGATGGTAAGCCACAATAAATGTTGTCTTAAGCTTAGTTGTTACTAAGTGAATCCAAGGCTATTCTGGTTTTCTGTTGTTGTAGCCAATAACAGACGACACGAGACATGTTGCCACCCGCATGTAGAATCTGTTTGAAGGTCTCATATGTGCTTTCAGAAATGGTATTTTGGATACGTTGGTTGCAAGTGACCAGAGTACATGTCAGCTTCGAACACATTTTTGAGACATTCAGGTTGAGCAAAAATTGCTAATTCTATGTAGCTACCCTTTCCATGAGCAAATGTCAAGAACAATGAATCCTTGATCCTCATAGGTGTTGATGTGGTGGAACATGCCAATTGGTGCTCCTTTGAACTTCAGGTCGATGTACTCTCCAGGGTCTTTCTTGGCAACGTGGAAAATGGTCTAGGAAGGTTAAATTACAACTGGTTAGACATTTGGCCTGAGAACAAATGATAAAATAAAGACTGATGTTTTAATTTGATTAAAAATCGTACTCCTTGGCTTTCGTTAGACTCGAAGCAGTCCATGTAGTTGGAACCTCGGATGCTCCAGGCACTGAGGAACTTCAGCAGGTTGATCTTCACTGGAGTCTCAACGAAGACAAAATAGTTTTCTGACATGCCAAAGCTGTGATGGAGGGAAGTACATTTTAACAATGTGGACTTCACACAACAGTGGTTTGAACAAGCAAAGAGAAAAACAAAAAAACTACACCCACCTGTGGACATACGATGGCTTGAACCTCTCAGCACTGGGAAACTGAACCACCACTTTGGACTTCTCAATAGGGTCTGACTTATCTAAGGAATGAAAGCTGCTTTGAAGTGCAGGTGAAAAAAAAAACCTCCTGTTGTTTTACTTACAAAAAGACAGGAGAACCTCTCAAGAGGCATAAGCAGAACATTAATATACATGATTTTTAATAACAATAATAAGGAGAAATTAGCATCCTAGGAGCCTGAGATCCTTGAAATTATATATGATAATAATGGTAATAATAATTGAATTGTTAAGTTTGTCTCAAAGATCTGATTATGTCACTGGGAATATGCGGGTCCCTGTCCCAGCCTCCCATGCAGCTTGCAATGAACTCCATGCAGGGGTAAACATTGAGCACAGGTTTTGATTTTGTTTCAATATGCTGTTGCAATATGCATCCAAACCTTTCTGAGTGGGAGGAATCTTCACAATGTTGTAGGCCAGTGTTGCACCTTTTCCCATGCAGTTTCCAATGTTGTATACAGTACCATCTTGCTCAATATGGGGGTGAGCTGTGACGCCATTAATGTTTACGAAGTTGCACATGTCAACCTGCATAGGAAAAATAGCTTTTACGAGCTTTATGATATATTTAAAGTTAAAAATCCATATGTTTTAAGAGTCATGGATGGATGGATGGATGGATGGATGGATGGATGGATGGATGGATGGATGGATGGATGGATGGATGGATGGATGGATGGATGGATGGATGGATGGATGGATGGATGGATGGATGGATGGATGGATGGATGGATGGATGGATGGATGGATGGATGGATGGATGTTTTGCACAACTGGATACAAAATAAAGCCTGGAATTTCAGATATTTCTCTATAAATTCTTTCGTTTTGAAACCTATCCAGAATGAAAAAGTACTTAAATCCAACATTATGCTTCTCCACACAACACAGTAACTCTGTTTTTGCTGTATCAAACTCAAAGAAGTTACATTTCAAACTTGTATCAAAGTCTGCTGCTACACTGAAATACCTTCTTCAGAGTCTCCAAGGTATCAGTGTTCACTTTAGTGATGTAGTTTGTTTCTGTCACGGCATAGAAATCCTCTCCTATAGGGTAAACATTAACCAGGCAGTTATCTGTGACTTCAACTCCTTTAAAATAGGAGAAAAATCTGCAAAGAAAAAAAAGGTAAAAATACATTTTAGAAAAGATGCATAATTTCAATATTCTCTACAAATAAATAAATTTTCTATGTGTGCAGCCAACCTGGAGAAGATATTCTTGCAGGGATCTGGGTAGGCAAATGTCCCAAACTCAGTGATAACCACACGTTTTTCTGTGATGGCTCGGACGTACGCATCTGTTCGAACAAACCTGAAAGAAGCAAGAAATTAAAGAAACAAGAACTAAAAATTAATCGTGCTTAAATATGACATTTTTGTTTTTCTTGCATAACAAGACAAGAAACAAATCAGAATATTACTTCGATTCTAAAAAGTCATGACATATTAACATTTATGTCACACAGTTTTGAACATTTTTGTGCTGATTGTAATCGTTGTGAATTTTGCAAATGTGCTGAAGATGACAAGGCTGTGGTTTTGTGTTCAAATTCTTACTTCCTGTAGTAGGTGACTTGGCCGTTCTTGAAGTCGAATTTATGCATGAGGGCCTGTCCGTCAAAGAGGTGATAGAAAGGTTCATCTCCAACCTCAAAGAGTCCAGGTCCCAAACGGAGAAGACTTCCCTTCAGAAATGAAGGAATTCTACCTGCAACATTTAAAAAAATATATATTTTTCAATCACATGGTCAAAAAACAACACTGGAAAATCACCAATACGAGAGTGATAAAAACAAACCTGTGACTGTTGCTGGCAGAGGTTCAGCTAGTTCCTCACATGTCTCAAAGATTTTCTTGTAGCTACCAGCTGGATGTTCAAATCTGTTTTCAAAGAGTAATGTAACAAAGAAGTATGTTGAAATGAAGTTACATGAGGAATGTGCGGCATTGTATATAAGTTCCATGCCAAGCAGTCTGTACTTTTAAGCATATCAATAATCTGTCGCACAGACAAAATATCCACATAAGAACATACAGAAATAGTAGAAATGTAAAACAGAGCTTGCCCTCCTTATACGACGTACAGTATTTCACTTCATCAGAAACTCACCTGCTCGCCATGTTTTCCTCCTGCGTCAGTAACACACAAGTGCAAACTGTTTTGAAAACTGTGGGTCACTTCTGAGCTGGAAGCCTCTGATCTTCCAGTGGATTTGGAGTATTTATTTTCCCTGCCAACGTCACGATTGCTGCACTGTTTTGTAAATCTTTCCCCTGGCCAATCATGTCACACCGTGAACAAAAATCCCTTTGTCTCTATATCCCTCTGATGGATAACTTGAGGACTGGCCCCTCTAGAAACGGATTTATTGAGCAAGGTGAGTATTGCAGTAAACAATGCTTGGCAAAACTGTTGCATTGGTGCATGTGATTTTATTTTTGTCATCCTCAATAACTGCGTGAGCTTCCTTGTTGAGACATTTTGAAAGATCTTTTTTTTCCATTTTATTGCTGCAGTCAGTCTGCAAAATCACCAATACGATTTTGTCTGGAGATGTGCATGCTAGAAATGATATATGGTCTTTGTAATGAACAACTGAAACCTCTACTAGAGGAACTCTCTAATTGAATGTGGTAGAAGTATTTTCAGATTAAATTAGCAAAATAGTTTTATTTATTTAATAATTTCAGATTAAATAGTTGGTACACATGCTACAATAAGACATGAAATAATATTACATTTACTGTATCAGGAACAGTGAAGGATTAAAACATAATTAGGTTATGAAGTACCAAGACTGTTATATATAGCGCTAATAAGATAAAAACGTGCACACTAGTTCTTTGGTTTCCTTTAGCAATACAGGACCTCTGTTCAGGATAATCCAGGTGAAGCGATTAGACATAAAACAGAGTCTGTATTGTTCTGCCAAGGAACAAAAAAAAAAACACCATGAAAAAGCACGTTTCACCAGTCACAGTGCTGTGACGTGCAATAAGTCACATGCCATTCAATTTAAATAGTTTGGACAACAAGGTTGCCTCATTTTACTAAAAACAATCCAGAGCCAAACTATAGTTCCCAGATTTGCTAAACTGTGCTAAGCAGAAGTATTCACATCTTTTTCTAGCATGCACGCTGTGAGGCAATACTTTGTTTCCCTGGAATTTTGCAAGGTTTTTTTTTTTTCAGTTGTTTTGTCTCTACCATTTTAAAACCACAAGAGTCTGATTTTTGGCCATTCTTATTTGCAAAACGACTTAAGGTCAGCCTTAAGGAAAAGAGAGAATTTGTTTAATTTGTGAGCATCAGTTTTTGTAACCTTGTATTAAATTTCTCAACTGACTTATCTCTGACCTGTCTGGTGACAGACCTTGAAACAGAAGCCATATTTGTACTGAAATTAAATTGAAATATTTGTACAGTGTATACTAAGTTTTACCAACTGAGAGGAGGAAAGGGCGACCTCTGTAGGTCATTAAGGGCGATTTATCTCTCTTGGGCAATATTCATCACGATGTCTATTTACATAATTTGATTAAATCAAGTTAAGACAAAAGAAACGAAACCAAAAAAGAGGTTACAATGTATAACTCCTGATGTTTCTTTGTATTTACGTCCCTCCCTTTTACGCATGCGCAAAAACTCAAGCACTATCCAATATGGCCGCGACGTCCAGCAGTTGTTTCTTCTTCTAGTTGGCATCTAACCTTTGTCCTGTTGGTTATTTGCAAACAAAACGATTTTAATGCGATACGAATAGGCGCTGCAGTGATTTGTTTTCGCGTGTGTCTATTTTTTTGTTGTTGAAAAAACGGTAGTTGTGTCGAAAATGAGTTACACGACGCGGGTGGTTCAGGTGACCAATGTGTCGCCAAGCACAACGTCGGAACAGATGAGGACATTGTTTGGTTTTCTGGGAACCATCGAGGAACTAAAGCTATTTCCGCCAGAGTGAGTTGACTACTTCGCTTTTTATTTAAACTTTTAAGGCTATAAAATGCAAGTACATTCAACTGGGCTCCTAAAAGCTGTAAAAGTATATTTTTGTGTAACGGAAATGTAGGCCGCACGCTTACCAGAGCACATCCCTGAAGCTAACGCTAGCTTCCGAATTAGCATTTGCGTGAAAGGCTGTTTCACCGCTCTTTTTAAATCCCGAGATCCGCTTTCAAAACTATAAATCAAACTGAGCATTAATCGCAAAAACAAACAAGCTAAAGAAAAACATAGCTTTTTCAAAACCTTTTTTATGTGTACAAGTGAGTCTAGTGTAAGAAAATGTGGTTATGTGAGTTGCTGAAGAGATCTGTTATGCAATTCCAATGTCTGTGATATCTATCGACTTATGTCCTCTACAGTTGCAAGATGAGTCATCTAATGGTGGTCATCCATAACTATATACCCTGTCGTTTAATAATTATAAAATTTGACATAGTAGTTTAGTTGTTGGGGCATTTTTATATATTTTTCTAAATTCTTCATTTGCAGTGATTCCCCTATGCCAGTGACATCCCGAGTCTGCTTTGTGAAGTTCCAGGAGCCAGAGTCTGTGGGAGTGTCCCAGCATCTCACCAATACGGTTTTTGTGGATAGAGCTTTGATCGTGGTCCCGTTTGCTGAAGGTTTGTCTTGTCATTCTGTTCGTGCTCCTTTTGAATGAATGTCATTATTTGTGAAAAGTAACAATGTTACCAAGTTAAATGGATCCCATTTCCTCAGCTCAACTTAACGTGTTTTATTTATATATAATTTTAAAGGAAGATTGATTGAAACCGAAACTCCAGGTTCTTCTGGTTAGTAAAATGGCGTGTAAAGCAGATTTTACCTATTTTCTTAAATCAAGAGAGGCAACACCACAGTGCAATTGTTCTTGCTTTTTGTGGATTATATCTCTGGCTTATCATCTTCTTTTTTTTTTTAGTTTGTCTAGCTTTTAACAGGTGCTGCTTGTACAAAGAAAAAATTATGTAATGTAGCAAAATCTGCTTTACACACAAGAACATCCCCCAGCAGCAGGCTGTGCAGACTCCTCAGAGTTCTGAAACAAAGTAGAAAAAAAGCACATTGCCATATGTACATTTTCCCCCATATTGGACTATCCACTGTTAAACCTCTCTTTGTTATTTGTGTGTGTGTATGTGTGTGTGTGTATGTGTGGTTTTTGTAGTGAAGAAGGCAAAAGCAGCCCCCTCGTTGATGGTCGTCTGCCTGCCAACAGGGAATTGTAGACATTTGCAAAGGCCAGCAAGCATTCAAGCCCCACCCCCTATTTTGTCCTCTATTCTGTCTCTGCCTGGACTTTCTCTTTCCCTCTTTTTGTTTTCTTATTTTAAGTGGTTAAGAGTATGAAAATCAGACGTGAATTGCTGGTTAGAAGCATTGCTTAACATGCAATGTATTCAACCTCTTAAAGGGCTGCTTGGCCATGCATTATATTGGTGCAAGAGAGTCATACTCTTAATGTCAATTTTCTGGAAGACAGAGCTAAAAACAAATGTGTGTTAACTCACTGCTGCAAAAGAAGTCGATAGTTTTAATCAAAACCACTATGTTGTAAATGTTTAACAAAACCCAAATGTGTCAGTGTACAGACATTAAAACGGTTTCTACCAGAAATATATATATTTTTCAGTTAGATATGCACCAATCAGGTTTATGGCTAATTTGTTTAATATTGCTGTAAACTTTCAAAATTAGTTTGATCTTTTTCTGGTTTTGCTTTTCCAATAACTGTTCAGTTTTTCTTTCTAGTCTTGCGATGAGAAGACATTTATATTAGAAGCTGCAACACACCACGTTTGAGGGCGTTAGCTTTCGTTTTACTCAAAATGCTGAGAGTTGGCATTTTAATTTCTCTTTTGCATTTTATATTAGAAATCAGTACAATGGGTTACGTTAGCATTACTAACTGTACATGGTGCAGTCGGCATATATTCCCTTGAGAATTACCAGCATTTAACACGGACCTCTAAAACGCTGGTAACAAACTTAAAGCTAAAAATATAGGAACATTTTTTTTTTTTGTGAAGATGTTCAACTTCTTTGGTACCTTTTTGAAGTACTTTTGGCTTGGAATGATGTTCTGTTTTTCTGATTCAGAAATGTGTGTCATTACCTTTTAAACCTGAAAGTTAAATAGTTAACTAATTGGTGAAGAATCACTAAACAAAGAGTCAGTCTCTGTGTTGTAGTCTGATTGAACAGCAAACATGACTCTTCAGAAAACCATTTCTAAACTACATCCACTTCCCTTGATTTTAATATCTAACTAAAAAGGTCAGCTTTAAGTGTGTTACCCAGAGTAAAACGTCCTCATTGCAGATTGTAGAAGCACTCAGGTATGAAACTTGTTAGAGATGTAGCACATTCAGGAAAATATTTATTTTCTGACCTGCAGGTCAACATATAAAATGTCTGATTTCGGTCACCAGCCGGTTTCTCTGTGCATCTCTAGATGTATTAAACTTTGCTAAAACAGCATATATAAAGATGCTTCAGAAAAAAAATCTACATGAACTGAGTATTTTAGCATTAGTTGTGGCTGAGTGACTATTGAATATATTCAGACACATTCATGCTTAAAAGGTTGACCTTGACATGGCATTAGCTTTTTTGGTTTTGTTAGAACCAGGCATCTGAAACATCAAGGTGGCTTAAAATAACCCTATTCTTTCAGTGTGAGCTAAACCTGGACTTCAAAAAGGGTAACTCTTTTCATTTACTGGATGCCTGATGTCACTGATGATAAAACTCCTTGTTGTTAATTGTATGAAATATCCACCCAACATGACAATGCTGGTGCAATATTCTCTTTTAACAGTGGTCTTTTTTTGTTTTGTTGTTGTGTTTTACAGTTCTTTTTCCTGGCTCAGCCAGTCCTGTATACCAGACCCTGCAGAAAATACCATCCAACAGTTTTGTGTCCTGCAGCAATTTCTCTCTCCAGTGTGCTCTTGTGTTTAAATGTTTTCCCTGTTGTGTGTCTGAATTTAGGTCATGTGATTTCTGTGAATAAGTTGCATTGGGAATAGGTTGAGGCAAATGATAATGAGGTGTTTGGTAATCTGCGCAATATAAAACAAAAAACTTAGAGGTGTTGTGTATTTCATGTAAAGCTGATAGCTTTTTAAAAAAAAAATTAAAATAATCAAGACTTCATCCCATGCCAAGGTGTGGTTAAGTGATGCAGTGTTGAGGTAAGGATTTTTAGCCTATGATGTACAGCAGGCACGCTACCTACCCTGAATTTTATCATTTAGTCTAACCACTTAATCATTCTGAAATGTGTTTTTGGTAAGTAGACACTGATAGCTTTTTTTTTTTTTTTTCTTTTTTTAGTTTTCCTGCCAAATCCTTAAAATTCTCTCTGTTGTGTGTATCTCGATTTTTCTCTGTGTGCTTTTAGTAGCGAAGCCGCCAGCGTGAGTCGCTTGTTTCAGTAAGCATCTAAATGAAAATTGAGGGCACACCCAACTGGAGAAGCCGATGTGCTTGCTAACGTTTGGTTCATGACTTAAAAAACACATTCAGGTGATATATTCTTGGCAGTGTTCATTGGAATAGTGTGATTTATTCCAGCAATAGTTAAGTCACTGCAATGATTACTTTTTGAAGTAGGGAACTCTGATCTGTAAGTGACCACTTTGTTGAACCTAATTTGAAGAAATGCAGTGAGAAGACTTTTTTTTTTTTTTTTTTTTTTTTTTTTTTTTCAGAACGTCTTCTGTGAATTTTCCAAATGTGTAGACTTTCACTCCTAATGCTTGTTTTTTATTTTGCTGTAGGATCTATTCCTGATGAGGCTAAGGCTTTGTCCCTTTTGGCCCCAGCAAATGCTGTTGCAGGGATCTTGCCAGGCGGAGGCCTTCTCCCGACACCGAATCCCCTCCCAAATCCAGCTGTAAGACTTCACATCTATAGACTTTAACTAGGGCAACATGTACAGTCATGGCCAAAAGTTTTGAGAATGACACAAATATCATATTTTCACATGATCTGCTGCCCCCTAGTTTTCATGTGTGTATGTCAGATGTTTTCATCACATACAGAAATATAATTGCAATCATATTATGAGTAACAAAAGCTTTTATTGACAGTTAGAATGAGTTAATGCAGCAAGTCAATATTTATAGTGTTGACCCCTCTTCTTCAGGACCTCTGCAATTCTCCCTGGTATGCTCTCAATCAACTTCTGGACCAAATCCTGACTGATAGCAGTCCATTCTTGCACAATCAATGCTTGCATTTTGTCAGAATTCCTAGGTTTTTGTTTGTCCACCCGTCTCTTGATGATTGACCACAAGTTTTCAATGGAATTAAGATCTGGAGAATTTCCAGGCCATGGACCCAAAATCTCTAACTGCTCTTGGACGGTTGGGAGAAGTTGCTCTCGGAGGACATTCTGGTATCATTCTTTATTCATGGCTGTGTTTTAGGCAAGACTGTGAGTGAGCCGACTCCTTTGGCTGAGAAGCAACCCCACACATGAATGGTTTCAGGATGCTTTACAGTTGGCATGAGACAAGACTGGTGGTAGCGCTCACCTCGTCTTCTCCGAACAAGCTGTTTTCCAGATGTCCCAAACAATCGGAAAGGGGATTCATCCGAGAAAATGACTTTACCCCAGTTCTCAGCAGTCCACTCCCTGTACCTTTTGCAGAATATCAGTCTGTCCCTGATGTTTTTCCTGGAGAGAAGTGGCTTCTTTGCTGCCCTCCTTGAGACCAGGCTTTGCTCCAAGAGTCTCCGCCTCACAGTGCGTGCAGATGCGCTCATACCTGCCTGCTGCCATTCCTGAGCAAGCTCTGCACTGCTGGTAGCCCGATCCCGCAGCTGAAACACTTTTAAGAGACGGTCCTGGCGCTTGCTGGTCTTTCTTGGGCGCCCTGGAGCCTTTTTGGCAACAATGGATCCTCTCTCCTTGAAGTTCTTGATGATGCGATAGATTGTTGACTGAGGTGCAATCTTTCTAGCTGCGATACTCTTCCATGTTAGGCCATTTTTGTGCAGTGCAATGATGACTACACGTGTTTCTTTAGAGATAACCATGGCTCACAGAAGAGAAACAATGATGCCAAGCACCAGCCTCTTTTTAAAGTGTCCAGTGGTGTCATTCTTACTTAATCATGACAGATTGATCTCCAGCCCTGTCCTAAACAACACCCACACCTGTGTTAATGGAGCAATCACTGAAACGATGTTAGCTGGTCTTTTTAAGGCTGGGCTGCAATGAAGTTGAAATGTGTTTTGGGGGATAAAGTTCATTTTCTAGGCAAATATTGACTTTGCTGTTAAGCTGATCACTCTAAAACATTCTGGAGTATATGCAAATTGCCATTATAAAAAACTGAAGCAGTAGACTTTGTAAATATTAACATTTGAATCATTCTCAAAACTTTTGGCCATGACTGTACACTACTTTGCTAGTGTGTTCACACCCTTTGATATTTTGCACATTATAACCACAGACTTTGAATGTGTTTTTTATGCACAGTGTAATGCTTAATTGTTGAATGGTTTTAAACGTTTTACTAAATGCAAGTTTTAAAAAAGAGGACGTGTTTTTAGCCTAAAAAAATGGTTTTCTGTTGCGTTAAATTACGATAAAATACATTGATGTTTGTGGTGGCACTGTCTCAAAATGTGAAAAGTACTGAGAGACATAAATACATTTTAATCAAAGAACAGCCCTTTCTGTTCCACTTTTGAGTTAAGTTACATTTCAGATTCTGTCTTTGTTGCCTAATTTGTCATTTTTAGTAGCAACGATCGAGCTGCTTGAAGGCCTGTGTTTTGCTACACGTGGGTACAAACACTATTCATTAAATTTTCTTTTCCAGCTTGGAGCCAACCCCTTTGGTCCTCCAACCATAGATCCAATGGCAGCGTTTGGATTTGCTGGACCCAATATGAACCCACAGGTGAAAGCTTTATGCCACTTAGTTCAGCTACTGTTTTTCCAAAAACACTTCTGAGTTTTAGACCATCTTCTGTCTTCTTACAGGCTGCTGATCAGTTGCTAAAGATGATGACGGATCCAAAGTAAGTGTGCGAAGACGTCAAAATTAAACGAATAAAAGCAATTTGGTGTAGCTACCGAGGTTAAGCGTAATGTCTTCTCTCTGATTAGACTGAACCCCTTGGCTGCTGGTTTGAACCTGAGTGCGAGCCTGAAGGCCGATGCGTCAAACAAAGAGATTGAAGAGGCTATGAAGAGGGTCAGAGAGGCTCAGTCACTCATTTCTGCTGCTATTGAACCTGGACGTGAGTGCTAGAATATTTCCCTTTTACTTGCCTTGGATGTTTTTTTGTTTTTTCTATAAAGCTAAATAAATAAGCTACAATGCATTATGAAACATCTAAGGTGCTATCTATGCTTCTTGCAGATAAGGAGAGCAAAAAGAAACATTCTCGGTCTCGATCCAGGTCCAGAAGAAGAAGGACCAGGTCACGTTCAAGACACAGGTATGGCTGTTATTGAGACAAATGATGTAGCCGGACCGTTTCTCTGTGTGTCGACTAATAAGTTGAATCGCTTGGATCTTCAGTCGCAGGCGAACCAGGAGCAGATCAAGACGCAGATCCAGCTCGAGGAGCAGGCGGCGTTCCAAAAGCCCACGCAGGAGACGCACCCACTCCAGAGACAGGGGCAGGCGAACTAGAAGCAGATCCAGGTGAGTTCCTAGTGGAAGTGTTTCACCTGGAGCCCGCTGTGTGACATGAGCAACTTGTTGGGTGACACATGCGTCTTTGGTTTATCAACAGAGACAGAAAGAAGGAGGATGTTAGCAGGAGGAGATCAAAAACGCCTCCTAAAAGCTACAGCACTGCCAGAAGGTCACGCAGTGCGAGCCGGTGAGTGAGATCAGAACCCGCTTACTTAATCACCACAGAACTTTGTTTGCTTGAACACCACATGGGTGTAGATAGTTAGAATGGAGCTCTAAGTATTATTTTACTTATTATAGAGAACATGTGTGATGGCAAATTTGATCAGCATTTTAGCTTAAACTACCCAGCCCCTGCTGTCTTTACAGGCATACAGTATAATTACCACCTATAGATTCTTTATTGGCCATATTGGTGTGAAAACATCTCCTCATTAAGCAGGTGTGTGTGTGCTTGGACAGAGTAAAGCTTTGTTGCAGGCTCGTCTCTTATTTGGAACATCTGTTCTTTACCTGCCATCTGCTGTTCTGATTTTCACTAAAAACTGGGGACTATGAGAATCTTGCTTTGTACCGTTTTTAACTTGAGCATAAATTTCACCTTAAGATTCTTAGTAAGTAAACAAAAACTGTCTAATTCTATTTAAGACTGCTAAGATTGACTTTAGCAATAAAACAAACATACTCTAAATTCAGTGGTAGTTTAACAGTGTATTACACATAATGATACTCCCCCCCCCGCCCCCCCCGATTTTTTGTAGAGTAACACAAATATAACACCCTGAAATCAGGCTGGTTTGCTCATAGACTGAGCTATCCGCTCATAGAGCTCAAGGTTGGTTACATTTAAGTGTCCTTATAACTACTGTTTGTTCCTTTTTTTTTTAATCAGAAATGTTTCATAGCAAACAGGAAAAAAGCATAGAAGCCGATTTTCAGCCAGCTTCCTTTCAGTGGATAGCAACAGGAGGGCAAGGCTTTACTCAGAGAATCATTTGGTTTAAACCAAAGAATTAAGACATTTGTAACAGTTTGGAAACCATAAACCTTTACAGCCTTTGTACACCTTTCCTGTATACTTGGGCTTATTTAACCTTTTATGCCAGTGACCCTTCTGATCTACTCTACAGGAGGCGCAGAAGAAGTCGCACCGCCAGCCGATCTCCAAAGAAGTCTCCTAAAAGGAGAGTTTCTCCCTCTCCTTCCCCTCGAAGGTTAGTGGGCTGTGATATTTGAGAAGTCTTCTTGACGGTCTACAAAAATATTGCAAAGTGTGGAATTTAATGGCTCACTAATTAGGTACAAATGAAATAAGAAACTGGGGAAATGTATTCATTATTAAGATTTTATTTTTCTTGTATATTTTTCCTTCCATGCTTCTTTCCTACTGTCTTTCTCTTTCTTCTGTAGCACTTTTATATTTTCAAATCAGTGTAAATAACTGGGGAACTTTAGAAAATTGACAATGGAGACGGTCTTTTTGCATTAAAAAAAGTGTAAAATCCCTAGTCTAATCATGTCAGGTTTCATTCCATGACCACACTGATTTCTTAGAATTATGTTGCCCGTGTTGGAAGTTTCATTGGGATTTTCTCTTTACTTTGTACAGGCACAAGAAGGAAAAAAAGAGGGACAAGGACAGAGAGAGGGAACGCAGGAGTGACAAGGAACGCGTTCGCGAGGAACGAGAACGCTCTGCTAGCAAGAAAAAGAAAAGTAAGGACAAAGAGCGGGAGCGGGAAAGAAAATCAGATGGAGACAAAGGAGATATTAAGGTTTGTTTTGTATCTGCAGAAACATTATTCTGAAAGTATGGGAATCAGTTCTACTGTCAGCTCGCATAGAAAACATCCAGTGACCCAATGTTTTGTTTTTGTTTTTTTTCATACAGATCACTAGAGATTATGATGAAGAGGAACAAGGTTACGACAGCGAGAAGGAAAGGGAGGAGAGGAAGGATTCAGACGACTCTGCCATGTCTCCTCAGTCTGTGGAGGGAAACGGCTCAACACGGCTCGTAAAGCAGGCCAAAGTTAACGGCGCTGATGATCGCCACGAAGAAGACATGGATGTCAGCGACTGAATGCTGCTTCATCCCACTGTATCCCATTAATTTTGGTTAGAAACATTCTACAAAATTTCCCCCACTTGGGTGAATCTAAAATGTGAAGTGCTTGGAAAAAAAAAAAAAAAAAAAAGTTTATCGTACAGAAACAAGTCTGTCGTTTTTGAAAATGTATATTGCAGCGTTGTTTGCCTAATAATTTCGTTTTTCATTTATCTTTTGTCGATAGTACACATTTATCCCCTTGCCACCACAGATGTAATTAGTTTAAACTGGAAGTAGGTTTGCTTTATTACTATTGAGCTCGTGTTTTCAAACTTGTTGCTTTATGTATTGTATCTTTTTTTAGTGTTGTGGTGTATGAGTCTTTCCCGCTTCTTCGCAGGACAGTTGCATCTTGCTTCTGATCTACAAGTGTTTTATCAAGAATTTCTTTTATATAATAAAGCCTGTTTGAAGAGCCAATAGTCGAGTTGTCCGTTTTCTTCAGCTTCCTCTCTGCAAAAATATGAATGCTGGTTTACTAAGTTACTTAAAAGGAGAACAGATATTTTTTGTACCTGGACAAAGACATTTGAATGATTTCAATGTTTCAACATATTCCATCCTTTAGGGAATTGATTTTCAAAGTATTAGTCAAACGGTCAAAATTTGATATAGTGCTTATTAGTTGATGTATTGCTACAGTAATGCATCAGAATCAAACATGGCATAGCAAGAGTTTAGTGATATTTAATCCAAATGTGTTTTCAATGTTGAAAATATAAACATCACTGGAATGCATTAACCAATGCAGGTAAAACGATTTCAAATAGAAAAATTTTACTTTTGACAATGTAATGTGGTGGAATGCTTCCAATTCAGTAGTTAAAAGTGCACTCTCCATTTTCAGAGCAAGGTTTTATTGGGTTCTTTAGCCTTAGTCACTTTTTAATGGCTTTGCTCAAAGGTTAAAAACTGACACATAACTCTTCAATTACACATGCGACCTTTGACCCAAACAGCACCAAACTGATAGTTTAAATGACACCTACTTTAATCTAAATTTCACACAAGATACATCACAGATATGCCTCTTGGTTGAAATTAGATTTATTTTCTATGAAATGACCTATTTAACCACTAGTTGGCAGTAGAATTCATGCAGGGGATTGAACCAGAGCGTCTTGTACTTCAGTAGAAAGAAACTATTTAAAAAATAAATGTTTTTTCCTAGAGCTTATGACGATTTGAAAATGAAGGGGAAACATTTTAAGCACTTTATCTGGTGTTGCCATTTAGTTCTTGAGGGTCTTCAGTGAAAGTTTGAGGAGATGCTGGATGTTTATCACTCATTTTTCTTGACAACTTCAGACTTCAAAACCGATTCCTTCGCAGGTCTGCATTTCATCACCTGCATCAAGGAGGAGTAATGACATTTGCACAAGTGCAGTTGAAACATGATGCTGGTGCTTTATTTAAAGGGATGTGAAGTAGGTATGGTTGCGGTACAGAATAGCTGAAGCCAGCAACAACTTGATGGATCACATCATTTCCTGTCTGAATACTGACATCCAGTTTGATTTTTCACAGCTTATTTTCCACTCCTTAAATTCATATACACGTATATTTGGAAGAAAAAAAAAATTATTTGCAGACTATCAAAGGGATCACATGTGTATCGCTAGAAGTTGTTCGAAAGTGTTAAGTGTTACTTTTCACCTCCCCAATCTAAGTATCCGTGTGTCGGCAAATACTATACAGTAACAAACTCTTAGATAACGTAGCATCAGGATGCATTTGATCCAGGCGGCTAACAGCCATAGCATGCCTTTAAATATCAGTGCAGTATTAAGACTACAAACTGTTTACCTGATACCCCAATCTGGGTTCTCCCACACACAAACATACACGGAACACAGTAGACGTATTCACTCGTACGGAGCACGGGAGGGGTTCATACTATCACAACAAAACACAGAGACAGCTGAGAGGTAACATGAGCAGACCTGAAAACGCAGGAGGCCGTGTCCTGCACAGGAAAAAGGCTTTGATATCAAACTGTTGAGGTATATATATATATATATATATATATATATATATATATATATATATATATATATATATATACACACACACACACACACTAAACCTTGTCCCAGGTGGGTAAAAACATTCTTAAGTACTGGAAATGTATTGCTACACAGTGTTACTCCATTGAGTTTATAGATATATAATATGCTATATATAAATGACCAGTAAGCTCAGTTTAAGGATAGCTCTATATTTGTGGGGTTTGTTTTCCTTTTCTTTTAAATGTCGTGAACAAAAACGAGAAGAATTATATACATTTTTCTGAAGGTGAGTGCAGCTTCGAGTATACTGAAATATTAATGATGTGACAGCTTTAAAAATGGCGCACAGCGGCACAGAGTAGCAGCTTTACCTGCTCTGTGTATAAACAGCAAGTACAACGAAAGCCATCAATCATTTCACAAAAAAACATTTGCAGATATTCATCTATAGCCGACACGGCGCTCCGTCAAATCCTCTTGGATTAAATGGTCAAAAAGAGCAGCCCTCCCATTTTCTTCCCTTTGTTTTTTTTTTTTTTATAGTAATAAATAGTTAATATGGATTCAGAGTCAGACCAGCGTCCTCTGTTCTGCTCTCACTCTCCCAAGCAGGACGCGTTGACAGGTCAGAGGTCCGGAAAGCGGCTTGGATCTTCCTTGTATTCGGCAGGGATGAAGAAAATAGAGTCGTCAAACTCGTCGTAGCGGAACTCCTGAAAGGTGACAGTCGCTGTGATCGTCGGGAAGACGGGGATGTCTGCGAGACAAGAGGAAGAAAAACGATAAAAAAAAAAAAAATAAAACATGTTTTTTTACTGTGATCTTTCCCCCCTGAAGCTCGCCCACTCGCAGCCGGTGCAGAGGTAGGTCGACACATACCGAGTTTGACTGGAAACCCCGGAGGAAGTTTCATCTGAACAAACTCTCGGAGTTTGTTGAAGTGCTTGAATGGAGCAATGACTTCCAACACGTTTAGTAACCTGGAGGCAGAGCAAAAGGAATCGGCACTTGTTTTTTTTTAATTTTTTTTTTTTTTATGCAGACCATAAATGAACATTAAGCAGATTGAAAAAGAAGTTGAAAAATCACATAGAGGAAAAGATAGTTCTAAGCAGCGTTATTCAGAAATTTCAAAACAAGAGCGTAAAATTTAACCGAGAATGCACCGGACAGAAGCGGGATAGGCACTTTAATCGCTCAACTAATTAAAGCAGGAGGGCGAAACGCAACAGTAGGAGCAAAGAGCTGATAGCCATTTTTTTGTGGTTAGTTTTCAGAGATGGAGAATGCAGAGAAAATCTTGTAGGGTCAACTTTTACATTTCTACAGAAACGAACTTTCAAAGAACAGTCTCCCTTAAAAAAAAAAAAAAATGCAAAGATTAGGAAGCGCAACAGAACTTGGGGATATTTAAGTGTGTGCGTCTGGAGCAAAATTTGTTTTAAAACATTCTGCATTTATGCCAGACTGATAATCACAGTACATAATGCGAATCAAGCCATTTGCTGGCATAAGATGCAAGAGCGCAGTTTAAATAGTCAACTACTAATGACTTCCACTTAGTTTTGTAATACAAGTTAAAAAAACAACTGCCGTGTCAAGCACACTTTACTATAAACAATTTATATTCGCTCACTGCAGGAAAGCTAGAAAACAAAGGAATTTGAATTGGCTAAAATCTATTCCTTGAAAATGCTAATCAGTGTATCTTAATTATCGAATTGTATTAAAGCTCTGAAATTAAAAAAAAAAATTTAACTTGCACATTAGTGACTTCACAATAATGTACTAATTTCTCTTGTGCTATCATAAAATTAAAGTTTGTGGCTGTAGTGTGACAAAACGTAAAAAAATAAAAATAAGAAGAAATGGCCTGAATAATAGGAATACTTTTATATGGTACAGTTAAGCTGGAGAAGGAAAACTTACAAAGAACCTCGAGCACTGAGACTTCAGATAATATCATCTGCTATAAGAAAAAGCCATTTTTCTCCAACTGCAGCGCTGATAATTTTTTCCCATTAAACTGAACATTATAAAAGTAGTAAATATATTTTCAACAAAACAAAGCAGAAAATGTGAAGAGGAAAAACGACATTAAAAAGCCATTAACCGTGATAAAGAACGAGGTTTTAATGTTGTCCCCATTAAGGTTCACTCAGCAGAGGAGATAAAGCAATTTCCTTACGTAACACAGCCTGCTTTAATCTTACATCATCATTTACTCATTTTAACACGCATGCATCTTTTAAACTGTGCTTTTCACAAATCTACTTTACTTGTTCTCCACGACCGACTTACAGACTACAAGTCGACGAGAACACCGTTTTCGTTGGAAATGAAACAAATTCGTAGTTTAAGGAAACCATATATTTTAGCTTTTAGCGTTTTACACCAAATAAAAGCGCAGCGACGTACGTGGTGTTGGTGTGAGAATTAAAGTGCAGTTCCTCTGAAAGACAAACTTCAACGCTGACTGGAGGTAACAGAATGATCAGTCTGTCTCTATGGTTTAGCTGGCATTTTAGGATCTAGGAAAGTTCTAGGAAGTCTAGTTTTTCAAAAGTTAATTTTATTTAATATAAAATAATAGTTAACTGGAAAATTAACTTAAAAAGTTGGAAGTTATAGGTAACCGCTCAACTGCTTACAGATAAAGTGAGGCAGAAACAGAAGAAGTCATTGTTATTTTTATTTATTTATTTTTAAAATAAGTTCATTTGTCTTCTGTTCATTAATGGGTTTTTTTGGGGTTTTTTCTTGTTGCTTCTGTGGAGTTTTTGATCAGCGCTTAACAAGTGAAACCCTTCATGTTCTGGGCCTTATTATCCGAGTTATTTTATCTTTACTCGACGCTTTTCTGAAAACCCCAGGAGTATTCCGTGGATCAAGCAGCGCTGAAAGCTCTGCGGAGAGATCTGAGGAGGATGGGATGTACTTACGACTCGATGCCTAGAGGAAAATCCTGGCTCATGGCTACTGTAGCTTTGAAGTTCTTCTTGCTTTCCTTGCACACGAGCTCTCGGCCGAGGTGAGGCGGCCTGAAGGTGAGCCGAGACACACAGCAGACGAAGATGCATTTACGAAACTCAGCACTTACACAGATTCGCTTGCAGCTGCCCTGAATAATCAGGCGAATTACAGCAAAGACTGATGAAACCGTAGAAACGTACTTTCCATGCTCTGCCGTTATGTACTCTTCCCAAGAAATGGTGTTGGGGGCCGGCGCTGTGAGCGACTGCCTCCTCGCAGGCTGCAGACAGGAAAACATCAGTCAGGGGAATTAACGCCGCTCTACTGTGATACAGCTATTAACTGCTGGTGAATAAAAAGAGCACTGAAATGAAGGGAGTAGTGTGGGGGGGGGGGGGGTACCTCAAAATTCTGCTCGCTGATGCTGCCTCCCTTGCTCAAACTCTCCATGATGGCTTTATTCCTCATGATGTCTTCTTCGCTTAAATGCTCCCGCCGTTTCCTCGACTCCAGCACCAGACCGTTGACGGCGTAGAAGTCGGCCAGGAAGTTTCCAACCCTTTCCTACACACAGAGCGCGAGCGCAGACCTTTAAACACCTTCATAAGCCGCCGTACTGTAGAGGTTCAAAATGGCAGCCACTCCAAACTTCGACTGGTAAACAAACCTCAGAATGACGATCTAACCCCTCTGAGCATTTTCAGCTCTGCAACTGCTAAACTGAACTTTCTGTGGCTTCAACTAATGTCTATAATACAATAAGGGATATACTCAACATAAAATACATGGCTTATAACACAAAGCTATGACCAAAGGAGTCGCTTTGACCACTTAGAAACAACACAAAATATTGACAGACATAGATCTTTATCAACAAAATAAATGAAGTATTTAGGTACTTTTATGGTTTTTAACTAAATGATAGATCTATACAATGAAATGAAAGGATACAGATGTTACTGTTTTGTAATCCTGATTTCATAGTCAGTTTTGAATTAGAAATACATCTCAATAAACTAATATTATTAGTAGTATTAAGCACTTGCAGCTTACAGCAAAGGAAAACCTAAAAATGTAGCTACTGGAAAACGTAAATTATTACAAAATGGGATTTTAATAAAGAAAAAGTATATTAAGACCCTGACAGATGTCCAACGAGGTTTCTGCTAAGGAGGCGGTGCTCACTGCTGTGCTCTGGGATGGACTGGATAGTGAACTGAGTGACACCAGACCAGATGACATAAGCAACCTGGACTTTAGATAGAGCCTCAGCTGACCGTCTCCACACCACGATGCGTTGACGCCCCAATTCAAGCAAAAGCAGCCCTAACCAAATATTTATCACCAATACTGCACATTACATGAATTTATTTTTCACTATGACGGCATTTCTTAATGAAAAATGCTTTTTATTGTGGTCTTTGTAATATTTCTACTTTGAACTGAAAGACACATAATGTACTTTGTGTGCAATCAATCTATAAGGTGCATTAGTTAATCTTGAACTGACCTTAATTACTGATATGTGCAGCTGCATTTCTAACACTGTTGGGCAAGAGATTTATGAAAATAAATGTTTTGGGTGTATTAATAAAAAAATAAAACAAAAAAACCCAGTTACCAAATATACATTAAGTGACAATAAGCTAAGTGGAACGTCACACAGATGCTTCAGACATATTATTATTACCCGATAATTACTATGTGCTCCAACAGGATATTTTATTAAGGAATGATTTTCCTTTAATGGATCAAACACAGTTGTCAATGCTGTAAATTATTCATTAGAATATCTAAATAAAGCTAAAAGTGACTTAGATTCATGAGCATAAACTATAATGGTAAATTTGTTTTATCTTGATTTTTTCTTTTGATTTTTAAATATTCATATTTTTAAACATTTATCTATCAGAATATGTTTCGGGGCTGCCAACTCTTACTTTACTAACCTAAATAAATAAAAAGAATTTGAAACGTCATGTGGTTCTCGTGTTAAATCGCTGTTTTTGGTTGAAGTCGTGACATTGTTCCACAGTTTGCTCTGCTGCAGGCCTTACCGTTTTATCCTCTCTGAAGAGCCAGCCAATCTGACTCCGAGAGAAAGTTATTGACTTTGTCGACAGAGTTGCGGAGTAGACGTCGCTGCTCATCAGAATGTCCACTTCCTCTTCGGTCTCCATCTCCGATTCCTGGGAGGACAGCGAGTGTCATGTCAAAACACCGAAAATCCCTCCCTGACACTGATCCCTGGCGACAGTCGCACCCGCTCACCTCGTGGTGTATTCTTTGGTACACTTTGGCTTCGTTGTCCAGAACCACAAAGGACTGGGAAGGCGAGGCGTCACCGTTAAAAATGAAGCTCAGATCTCCGCGTTGACACTTCATGTCGTTGAAGTCGATGAGCGTAGTGTCGAGTCTAAATAAGGATGGAGGGCAGAGAATTAGGAGGGAGAGAAAATTGTTTCGGCCTACTTTCTAGCTCTAAAAAAAGTTCTTGGCCTGAATAGCAAATATTTGCTGCATTTAACACTCAACCTACTTTTTTTTTTTTTACTGGTACAGGAAATTTTATTTTTTTTGATGCTTTACCTGATATTAATACCCTGCTTGTAGATTTTGCAAGCATCAGACGGCAGCATCCTGGACAGCAACGGCACTAAAAGAGACAAAAACCGATTTAAATACACCAATCTGTTACAAAGAAACAACTACCAATAGCTGCTGCAAAAAGAAGAAGGAATATATCTGCTTTAAAATGCACAGCGCTGCAGACAATGTTAAGAATGCTGCCTTCTTATGTCTTGTTTAAGAAAATGTATTATTTGCAACTTTTTATTCGTAAAACAAAAGGTCTCACCCCAGCTCTGAAAGTCCCAATGAACCTCGAGGTAAAAGTCACCAAGCTGCGGAAGAAAAACACAAACGGACTCAATGATCCATCTGATAAAAGGAGAAGACTGTTTGCGGCCACTTGCAGGACCGACTTTAATTATTTACACAAAATCTGCATCGATACAGTAAAACATAAAGATCGGGGATGCAGAGGAACAGCCCACAGCAACAAATCCATTTTTTTTCACACCAGCTGAGATTCTCACCTCCCTGAGAGCTTTCAGTAATTTCGGCCTCTTTTCCTCCACATTCTCTCTCGACTGCTGCTTTAACTTCCTCAGTATCGCCGTAACTGGAGAAACAGAAAGAACAGGCAAAATTTAGCAGCATACGCTGCATGGTTCTCTACAAAACTAAACGGACGGTTGATGTTACTGGCCGACTCCAGATTTTTACGAAGAGGTCAGTAAATCTAAAGATAGATGATAAACATGCCTTCCGGTCTGAAAGGAGAAAAGACCAAAGTACAGCACACGTACACAGAACAAACATATTTAGGTTTCATTGCGAGATGTCTCGTTTTGTACCCAAAACCAGACTTTAGTGTGCTGCTTTAACTCAGTTTGAGTTTTTTCATGACATTCTATATGTTTTGACACCACGTGTCCTTCACAGATCTTAAAAGTTATACATTTTTGATGCATTTGTGGGGGGAAAAAAAAGCCTCTACTCTCTGAGAGAAAGAAACAAACACCATCCTGCAGTCCTCACAGACAGTGAGACATGTCAATGGTAGATGCTTAATTTAGTTACAAATACGTTTCCTAAGGCATGTATTTAGCCTTCTTGCTTGAAAAGAAAAAAAATCTGTTTTTTGCTATGCCTTTCCAGGATTTCTAGAAGACTTTGCATCGACTCGTACCGGATGGGGTTCTGCAACACGGACGCAACAAATTACACTGGTTGAAGTGGAACGCAGCGCTGCCCCGGTACCACCAGCGCCGACTGAATCAGCAGCTAGAACTCACTGGCTCATGAAATGTGCCTCTTTCAGAAACTGACCAGTGACCCTTTTAATGATAGCAGACCGCACAGAGCAAGTCAGCACATATCAGTGACTCCTGGTTGACTCATGCAGAGGGGAATACCGGACCGGGAGTGGGCGTGATCAAGAGACGCAATGCTGACGCGGCACATGCAGCTTTCTGCTGCACGTTCTGGCAACCGGAGAGCTAGCCATACGGAGGACAGAGGACGAGTCTGCAGTTTCAACTTTCAACACACAATTTATTTAAAGGAAACACCGTCACATTTCCTGCTCAAACTAAAAAATAGCAGCTGTTTTTCTTTAAAGCAGAAACCTAGTGATGGGGCCGTTATTCTCTGTCTTTCCACGTCCTTGCACTTGCTAACCCTCAATGCTGCCCCCTCATGAGAGACGTGACCTTCTGAAAGCAAAGCTCCTGGTCCCAGGTCCTTCTGTCGTCGGCCAGCTTGCCGCGACGGGCAATAGTAGCTGAGATGCATACTAATAAAAGTTTGGGGTCATTTGTGGAAAATATCCAGCCTTAAATGTCCCCAACACAAGCTGTGAAAGCAGATGCTGCCAGTAAATCAGTTGTTTCATCCATTCGGCCAAAAAGGAAATACTGAATGCAGCGACACAAGATGGTTGCAAAAAGTGATAATTAAGGATTCAGGTCAGTTACTTCTTTTTTCTTTTTTTTTTACGTGAGATTAAAAAAAAAAAAACATAAATTAGCAGCCCCCTGAAGCGAGGGACAGAGCTAACAACAGCTCCTGCCTCACACAATGCAAATTAAATGTTTCACCAGACATTAAACGTAAAAACAGCAGCATCACTGAGCGACGTAGCGATTAGCCCAAAAGCTCAGGGCTGCCTCGTATCATCAGTCGGAGCACGAACTGCTTCCCATCCAATCTGGATGTCGAGTGCTCCGAGAAACTCCAAGACCTTTAGCTTTTGGCACCGACATCATAGCGGTGCCACAATTAAATGTTTAGTTTTAATTCTTTTAAATTGCCCCCACAAAAACAAAAACAACCACAGAAGCTGTGCTGCATCCATAAATGAGGACTCTAGCATTGAAGTGACTTTTTGTGCATGGAATCTCAGGGCATCCTACCTCAAATCTGAATGTGAAGGAAATTAATAGGAAGCTTTTAGCAGCTGGAATGTAACCAGATACGATCCTTCTTTTCCACAGTTCAGCGTAAACAAGACGACACATTGCGATGCTGCTGCCAAAGCACCGAAACAGAACACCGCTCCAGTCGGTAGACTAAATAACAAGCGAGGGCTATCAACAATTGGATACGCGGATCTGATCCCAAGTGTCAAAACAGAGGGTTTGTTGCAGACATGAAATTGAAAACAGAACAAAGTCTCATCACAAACTCCTCGCAGCTGCGTTTTAGTAACTTACTCATCTGCCGATCGCCGTAGCTGATGGCTTCTGCGAGCGGACTCCACCCCTGTGCGTTCTTGATCTTGACGGGGGCATTGTGAGCCAGCAGGAGAAGAGCACACTCTGAACGACAAAACACACAGAGACACACGTGTACCACATTCTGTGCGAGGTTAATCTGACATGTCCAACATTTCATAAACACGACTAAAGAATTTAGATTCAAAGGAGCTAACCCAAGAGTATCGAGAAGCCCTGTTGGCTGCTGTCTCACCTACATCCTGCCACTTCAACTATGTGGCCAATGTAAACAGAAGAGCTGTTTGAATGACATAAAACTAAAAAAAAAAAAAAAAAAAAACAAAAGAAGTCAGGGAGTTAGTAGAACATGATGAAATCTAGTCGTTGTATTAGCCAGGACATGATCTCTGGTACTTTATATTTACTACTGCTCATGTTTCTAGACAGCGGTTAATAACATAATAAACTGGGACGACTTTGACCTCCTCCCGCCGGTAAAAAATGCTTCGTCCTCCATTTAAGAGGAAACCCGTCCCCAGTATGCTTTCTCATCACTTCTGCCCAGCTCATTCCCCACCTGACCGTGAAGGAACGCGCCCAGTGTTGAAATTTTGATGCACATTTTGTACAACACGAAAGAGCAACGACGGGAAAATGAAACCCACGTTTCAAGAAAACACTAAATGTTCTACGCTAATCACCAAGCCCGTGTGCGATGTGCATCAGAACCGCTCTCTGTCTGAGCGTGCACGGCTGCTGTTCATTAAAAATTAACGGAGGTGTTAAAATAAAATGCTTTATGTTCAGTGAGTGGGGGGATGTTCCTAAAGGCAGTGAACAGTGAACAGATTTAACCAAAATGGTGGGGACATTTTTCCTCTATTAGGACTTTCAGAAGGCATGAAAAATATTCTTGCTTGTTGTCCAAATTCTAACCAACACTGTGTTGCTGTTAAATTAAGTTTACAAATATCTGTGTCTCCACATACTGGCTTCTTTTTGAGATGATGGTGATGCTTGTATCAAGAATTGGAATGGGCTAGACTGGTTTTAAAAAGTTGATTCCTGAACGGCTAAAACATTCTGTCATACTGCGTTTAAAATTCCTCTAATAAGATGCTAGAGAATGTGTTCTCGCAAAGAGCCACTCGCCAGAAACCAGTTGCTGTGCACTGCCGTGGAGCTGGTTTAAAATATAAAAAGTTTCAATGAGTCCACGTTTCTAATTCTCTTTATTAGCACAACCGCTCTTGATGCAAAAGACTGGATTTACTATTTTAGTGCAGAGTTTGAACGCATCACATGTAAAATATATTAGCTAAAATCCTGGTTTCAAAGTTGTGTGGTGCACTCTCGATTATATTTCACAATAAAAACAGATTACGCCTAATTTACTGGCATACATTTATGGTACTTGAGAAGCTTTCTGAAAAAAAATATACAAGATAAAAACTAAAAAAAAAAAAAAAAAACACCCAAAAGAATAAGATAGTTATTCTGCTTTACCTTTGTGGCCCAGCATTACAGCAAGGTGAAGAGGTGTGTTCCCTATGAAGAAAAACAAATTAATCCAGGTCCAAGTCACAGACACATAGAAACATCAGTCATAGCAATTTTAATTTATTTCAGTAATTCTAATCAAAAAGTAAAAATTATAATATACATCCACAATACACAGTGCAAGTTTCCAAGAACACTATGCAGCCAGAAGGTGGATGTTCAGTGTGGTGTATCTGAGAATATTCATGGAAAGTTAAGTGGAAGGACAAAGTGTAATTTAGTGGAATGAACGATGTGTCAATGATTGTCTGCTGTAAACTGCAAAATCAATCACATTAGATTGCTATTTTATTTTACTTAAAACGTTTTTTTGAGAAACTGAACTTTTGTTTTCATAATTAGCTGTACATTATAATGAAAAGCAGCTGAAAAAAACCACACTCCCCTTTCTGTAATTAATTTATATAACATAAATTTTACTTTTATAATGGAATAACTGGTATAAATGGAATCGATTACATTCTAATTTAATAAAATGCATCAATACAGTCTGGGACAATAGTAAGGTAAAAACAATATATGGGGCAAGTATAAAAAGATTACCATGCACGTCTTTTTGAGAGATGCTGTGGGTCCTGATGAGAGAGGAGAGTCGACGGACATCCCCTTTGAACACACACTCATGAACTGGAAACTCCAGCTCCTCACTTGTCAGGATTATTGGGTTTTTGTTGTCATCATCCACAACTGATGCGTTGCCGTTTATGTTGTTCGCATTCAGCTGCTGCTGCTGTTGCAGTGCCGAGGATTTGACAGATTTCTGAAAAGCCTTGTTAGACTTGAAGAGGTTATTATTACCATTAGGAACCGTCCCGTTGGAGGTCTCATCGTAGGTGTCCATTATCGCCTCATTTTTATTTGCTTTATTATGATCCTTCCGCATGGTGCGTATCTTATCACCTGTCATGATGACTACCGTGCGTCAGTTGGATTACTATAGCTACTACAAAATGGTGAAGATGAAAGTGAACATGACAAAAGTCCTTATATATAATAAAAGGAAACAATCGCGAACTCCTATTTGGGTTTTTTTTTTTTTTTTTTTTATAATTTAAATATCGTTGCACTTGATGACAGGCTGAACCCCAACATTAGCTTCAATCATCCGTTAGCTTGCTAGCCCTAAATAAAAAATGAATACGATGGGTGCGGCGATGGATACAGAAATTAACCTTAAACATAACAGAACACACTCGCACAAAATGAACACAAAGAGAGAAGCTAAAACAACCTGTAGACGACTACATCGTTGTGTCTTCTACCACCTTTTAAATGTGCGATTTAAAATAAAATCGGTGCAGTCTTTGCAGCAAAAGTCGGACGGACAGGTTGGTACAATAAGACAACCGAGCTAACGTTCTCGCTAGCGACACTGCGAGCAGACCTCGCGAGATCATGGAAATTAGGTTTGCTCAAACTGCTCCGGGTCTGCATGTAAACTAGCCGTGAGATTTATGGCTCTGTTTCGAGATCCAAATCAGTTGGCTGAGTTCACCGAAGAGAACTGATTCCCTTGTACTATAAATTAAATTACAATGCTATACTACTCATGTTTCCTTAAAAAAATAAAAATAAAAAATAAAAAATGGATGGTTAAACCAAGAGTGTTGATAGACATCTGATAAGTAAATTAAAGAACTGCAAATGTGTAAGAAAAACAAGAGCCCTAAACAAACCAAACCTTTGTGATGTTTTGATGCTGTAGGCTTAAATACATTTCAGATTTATATCTACAAGAGGTTCATGAAATCTTTATATCTGATTTCATTTCATCACTGTAAAATATATTTTTAAAAAGTTTTCAGTAAACACCTATATTGAAATTGAATTACAAACAAGCAGAGTAATTAGGAGACTCATGAGAACAGTATGCGCTGCATTTTATTTAGTGACATTAGAAAGAAGACTGAATACATTTGCATGTCACAATTTTAAAATTCATTAAAAAAAAAAAACTCAGAAAACTGTGTGCCTTTTTTATTTCTACTTCACAATGAAGCACTCCTTGTGTTGGTCTGAGCACTTTCGCAATGCACTGTAAAACAGCAAAAGTCAGAAACAAATGGAATGAAACACATTAAGGATAATAAACAAATGCTTCCAGAAAGCCCCCCGGCTAATCAGACAAAAATAAACAGTGTTGTTTATTTTTGTCTAATAAACAGAGGAAAAATGTGTCTGATTGGATTGAAGTGGGAGCATTTATCATCTCCTTGGGGAAATAGAATATAATAAAAAATATGGAAACTTAAACAGACTAATTTTACCCCATACATCGGGCTTGAAAACGATCAAAGAAAATTCTTGACTTTTCAAGTCTGTGTATCAACCCCGATTACAGAACCGTGTAGCTTCACAGTTGGTGAATCTTTGAGTTTCCCTCCCTTCCAGGTGGTGGCGCTGAAGAGTTGAGCCGTGAGAGCAAAAACAAGAGGAAGCGCGACATTTCTGTTTGTGGTGCAAGCAGCTAGCTAAGCTAACACGTTTCGTTACCAAGAATGGCAACGTCCAAGAAGGGGAAAAAAGTAGTAAATCAAGAAGAACTCCGGCGGTTGATGAAGGAGAAACAACGACAGAACACGGAGAAGAAACGCGTGGAATCTCCCTTCGCCAAATACAACAGTTTGGGTCACCTCAGCTGTGTCCTGTGCTCTGTGCAGGTGAAGTCTGAACTCCTGTGGCCAGCTCATGTTCTGGGGAAGCAGCATAAAGACAAGGCTGCCGAGGTGAAAGAAGGAAAGAGCCAACCGGCTGTATCACAGAGTCTCCCTGTAAAAAGGAAAACACAGGACAGCGTGGAAGCTGTTGGAAAAAAGGCCAAACCAGCAGGTCAGTCTGAGTCGGGTTTGCCTGGAGACTTTGAGAAGCCGTCCGAAAAGGCGAGTGCTTCCACACAGAAATCTGCAGGACTGAGCCTCTTGGCAGGAGTTTATGACGAGGACGAAGACGCTGATGAAGCCGATGTCCCAGCGCAGCCCGCTAAAGAGCTGCCAGCTGATTTCTTTGACAGCTCCATCCCACCCACGCCTGCCATCTCCCACTCGGGATCCATCCTCAAAGCAGACGCCCCGGAGAAGACTCCCGAAAAGAAAGACAACACAGCCGAGGCGCTGCCCGAGGGCTTCTTCGACGATCCGGTCAGAGACGCCAAAGTGCGGAACGTCGACGCCCCGAAAGATCAGATGGACAAGGAGTGGGAAGAGTTTCAGAAGGAGATCCGACAGGTGAACACAAAGTCTGAGGCCATCGTGGCAGAGGACGATGAAGAGGGACGCCTTGAGCGTCAGATCGATGAGATTGATGAACAGATCGAGTGTTACAAAAGGGTGGAACTGCTGAGGGACAAGCGGGATGTTTTGAAAAGTAAATCGGGGTCAAGAAAGGATGAAGAAATGGAGACTGAGAATAACAACGAGGAGGACGAGGAGGGAGAAGAAGATGAAGAGGGGCTGCTGGGGCTTTTGTCCCGGGACTGGAGGGCTAAAGGGGCTCTGGCCTAGAGCTCTTCTTGTAAAACCTGGTTTTGTTAAGATTCTTGATAAATTTGTTCTCAGACATGAAACTTGTACATAGTTTTGCTAAAAGTCGCGATCTTTTGTAAATTTCATTTTCAGTCATGCAAAAAATACTGCAGTAAAACACATGTCACACAAAATCAAAGCTTCTGAATGTATCCTTTAAAAAAAACACAAGAAACTCAGGCCTTTTACTGTCTTTATTCATTGGTGCTCAAACAACAAAAACATTTGTAAAATCTCATTTACAGTTGCATTGTGGACCCAAAAATCTCTGCGACAAAAGCTTGACTAACCTTCATCCTGAAAAGAAACATTTAATTTATATACGTACTCGTTAACATGGCGAATTTAACAAACATGCCATAATCAAATGGTAAATATTACCTTGATAAGATCAATTACAGAGCAGTTAGATCCCTAATACCTTTTTAATTTAAAGCATAAAAATGGAGAACACAACATTTTTGGTCTAAAGAGGTATTAATCGAGTGTGTAGTCGGATGCATTTTCTTGTTTAGATAGGATTATGAACATGTTAGCATAAAAGTGGATCAAACCTAAAATATCAAAAGGTTAAGGAATTTAACGGAAAAGTGAAACTCCTAAGATTTAAAACAGTAAAAGTGTTTATTTCTGGTAATTTTGATTCCTTACAGCTACTGAAGACCCAAATTTTAACTTCTCAGAAAATTTAAATATTAAAGGCCAAAGAAAAAGGATTTTGAATAGAAATGTACCACAGCAAAAGAATCTGGACCTTCATTGAGAGCTCTATGCAAGCATATTACAGAAAGGTGAGTGGAAGGAAAACTGTTGATTTAATGTTCCAATGGAATTTGGCACACTGCCCAAAGTACCAAAACCTTGTTTAAAGACCATTTAATCTGAGTATGTTTAGTAAGTAAACCTTCCAGATTTATTGTCAATAGAATGATGAAAGTATGTCTGGGAAACCCAAATACCCAATCAAGATCGAGTGCATAAACTGGACAGTACCTGGGCATTTTTGGTTGGCCAGTAGTATAAAATCCTTAGTTTTTTAAAATTTTTTTATTGGTCTTATAGTCTATTTGAAACAAAAAAAATGTGTATCTGAGAAAGTACATTTTGAGTTTTCCTTTGCTGTGAGCTACAATTATCAAACAATTTGTCTCTATATGTAATTAATCGGATTTTGACTATTTACTGGAGTAAATAAAAATGTCAAAAGACATTCTAAGTTGTTGAGATGTATCTTTATTGTGACCCAATTAATCAATTTTCTGATGGATTTTAAACTATTAATTCTGTCAATTAACCTTTAGCATATTTTATTGAAACCAATAGGTCAGAACTTAAGTAGAACAACAAATCAGTATCGACAAAAAAAATAAAGCCTCGTCGAGTATCTCTGATTTAATTTTAAACAACCCAACCCCTCTGATAATATAACAAGTCTGAATATGGCCATTTTATGAATACACACATAATTAGGTCCTTTATAATGCAATAAAATGTATCAAGTAAATAGTGATGGTCAGTGTTTCTCACACTACCCGTTACATATTGTGAGCTCGGTGTGCCTTCATTCCACTGCATTACTTCACTTATTGCTACATATGCCTCATAAATAACCCTTAAAAATTCTTGTAAAGAGTTTGTAGCCCTTCAAATCTGCGAAACGTCAAGAAATGAGAAAAACAAAAACAATATGCAACAAAACTACAGATAAATGCACAAACTGACTAAGTACGTGATCACAAATCTAAGGGTGGATGAAAGCACTTCAAACTTTAGTTTAAGCTTAGAAAAGAGAATACAAAAGTTTCGACTGTTCGTATACTTGATTGTGTCTGAGATAAGTTAGGAAACTGTCTAAAAACACAAAGAAAACCTCAAAAAAGCCATATCTAGTAGTCATTTGTAAACATTCATAAAAAAGTCCTTCTCCACATCCTACAAACAAGCTTTAGCTGAGCTGAACCAGGTGTTTGTGTACACACTTGGGAACGTCTGAGATAGCTGGTAGGTGCAGCCTAAAATACCTTAAACAATAATCATTACATCAGGGCGAGACAGAATGAAAAAAACAAAAAAACAAAACAAAACAATTGCGTACAGAAACACTTCAAGTTGAAACCCTAGGGTGGAAAACAGGACTTATTCAAGGTCTATAAACATGATTCCAGGAACTGGTTAAAATAAGATCTGATTTTACAAACAGATGCCTGTTTGGATGCCCGCTAAAATGTAAGAAATCATTTGTCTTTGCCAATAATACACTTGAGTGGGCCTGGGGGAAAGGTGTGAGAGGACGGCATACCAGTGCCACTTTTACCACCATCAAAATGATAAATATTCAGTTCACAGAAGGTGCAGCAACTACAGATAAGGGGTTGGGAATCCCAGACCCGCTCCCAGACCCTGCTGGGTGTTCAACACTGTTCTCTGCCCTCAGTGACGCTGAGCTTACAAACCCACAGCAGCTCTCAGCTCCACGAGGGAGTACCTCCGGTCGCCGTCATCAAAGCACGCCAGCGCACGTTCGCTGGGAGTCGACGTCCCGAACAGCATCTTCAGGTCTTGGTGAGTAAGTCCGAGGGAGTCGCGTCCGACTCCGGCTCTCTGGTAGACGTCTTCAAGGTCTGGAAAAGAATCCGGAAGCAAAAAATAAAAACAACAGAGTTTCAGTGTGTTTTAGAAAAGGAACAAGTATTGCAGTAATATGAACACGTATATGTACTCGAACGCTACGCAATTTGGACAAATAGCAAAGTTCACGCCAAATTGAAAAAACAAAACAAAAAACCATAATTGGGATTATGGTTTTCAATAAAACCATAATCAAAAAAAATAAACAAACAATGGTTTGTTTATTGAATTAAATAAACAAACCATCATCACATTTTCTTTTGACTGTACTTTATTATTGATTTCCTCCCAAAACCGAAAACGCATAAACACATGGATGATTAAGTTGGTGCTACTTACGAAAGACTTTACGCAATGCAACAAACAACTTTTTCCACGTGTGAATAAATAGGTAAAAAGGCAAGACACACCCCGACCTAGCGCTGTTAAAGAAGTAACACAAGTCTTTAATGAAAGGAGAGCTGTCCACTTTGTGTACCCGTCAGAGAAGCGACACCAGGCAGCAACACCCTCCCTGGACATTTTGTTCCAGCATTCCTCCTGGATCGCCTTGGAGTCAAGAAACGAGGACGCCTGCTGGTCTGGGGCAGTGTCAGTGGCGTGGACATGTCTGTCATAGGAAGATTATGTTAAACAGCTACAGAGTGCAAAGAAAGCCATGAGGATAAATTGCTTTTTTTTTTTCTCTCTACACAATACCTTCCAAATCCTGAGGTGTTTCTTTCGGTGTTGTTGTTTCTGTCACCGTCTTAGTTTCAGGCTCTTTACTGCCGACAGCCGGTGAAGCTACTGTGTCATTATACTGCAACTGCATGGCAGGAAGAAGGCAATTAACTTACTGTGTGTTTGGAATCTGTGGACTCAAAGAGTTGGAACTAGAAGTTCAGTATTTGGCTGTTAGCGTCTTTTTTTTTTTTTCTTGCCTTTGAATGGTTAAACTTTAAAGGGGTTTATTAACCCAAATTCATTGTGTATTCAGCTTTGTCAAGGAAATGAATTTTTAACAAGGGGATCAGTGGCAAGTGACATCCAATTGTATTCAAGTTGACTTAAGACAATGTTAGTGAAGTTTTGATCATTTCATTCCCTCCCCCCCATACAGACTGATGACAGTAACAAAAATTGAATAAGAAAAACAATTGGCTACGAAAAATGTATCTGTAAAAAAGCATTTAGTTATTCTGGTGATTAGATCAAATGCCATCTGCTAGCGTTTGGATAAAACCTAAATTCAGAAGGAAAAAAAAAAAAAACCATATATATGCATATATAAATTTAGTCACCATAGAATTGGGGTATTACTCACGCTGTGCTTTGACCCGTTCTCTAATGAGGCCACTCTTTGATGGAGGTCTGCAACAGTAGACAGAAGAACGTGGATCTGCTCATCAGTCCACATATGGTGCTGCTCCTCGGTCTTATTGACTTCACCCATGGCTCTTTTTAGGTCTGTGATGTCCTGCAAAAGGTATGCAAGATGTCAATATATCTGCAGTTCAGAGTTGCACAAACAAAAACGGAGCTCAGCTCTGAAGACGGGAAGACGTGTCTGGAGAGATTTACTTCCCAACATTGAGTGGCTACGTTAAAACACGTCAGATTTTTTTGTGATACAGAAAAGTGGAATGGTGATAAATTATTCAAAAATTCTTTTTGCAATACTGACATGTACAGTTCACAAAAAACAAAAACAAATACACGGTATAAAAAATATATAAAAGCCGTAATACTGCAATAACCTGAATGCATATACGCACACCCTTAAATTAACGATTTGCTGGCCACAACAAGAGATGCACAATGTTAGAAAAATCTTGCGGGCAATTTAAAATTTATGAATATTGCAATGTTATAAGTTGTGATTTGTGCATATTTTCCTATTTTCCCTCTCTCATGTATTATTCCTACATTCTCTGATCTGTAGCATTTTGTGTATTTCGTGTCTGGTGTTTGAATCATAACAGTTACGACAATATTTGAACTGCAAACAATCCCATGGTATGCAAGCATAGCGCACCCTGACATTGTATATTGTGTATCCTCAATCGAAACCTGAGGTTTTAGTTATGTGGATGAAGTTAAGAGGAGTTTGGGGTCAAATCCTTACGATCCAGGAAAATTCAACCCGTGCCATTTCTATAGCTGAACTGACGCTTTTGATAGTTTTCAAAGCGTCTGCAGTCACACTAGTCATGTTGCATTTTATTCAACGTTTACACGCGAGACTGCACTCATAACTCTGCACTAGAAAAAGCCATTTCTTAGCTTCCTTCGTCTTGTTACTATGTAGTCTAGTTAAAGGATGTGCATGCTAATGCAACCAGGATATTACAGTTTTTTTTCTGCAATCATTTTTGTTTATTATTCATTTATTTTTATTATGGCCTCATTATAAAACAGATGGTCCCTCCTAACAGGGATGAAGTGCACTTTCCAGAAGCTCTAAACAGAGCTCGCAAAACTATAGGTAATAAGACAAAATTATTGAGGTCACGGTATCAGAAATACACGCACATTATTTGTTGACTTTCTCCTTTCATCGTGTTGTGCTTGTAAAGAAATGAGGAAAATATTTTTTTCCATTCTTTCAGAAATCTGACCTAGTTTTAGTTCATAGCATCTAAGCCCTCAAAATAGATTGGCAGTTGTTTAATGTATTATGAATGCAAAGCCAAGGCACAGATCCAAAGAACTGACAGGACCCTCTTATCCCAACGACTCCTTTAACATAGGCTTGACAACAACTGCCAAGCTGCTTACATGCGTGGGTTAACACACATATTAATCTGGCTGTGGTGGCGATCACTAGCGCTCCTCATTTGGATTCATGCCGCGATTCGGAAGATCGACACAATGAGCCCGGGTGTACGGTAGTAGATTTGCTTCAGTTTTTAAACAAGACAAATGCCACAGTTACGAATCAGGGGGAGATTAAACTACAGTTTGGTCTCGCCAATGTACTACAGAAATCTCAATGTGCTGTTCAGTTGTTTTCGGTGCCAATGACAGAAGGCATCTTTAGCTGTATTTGCAGTGAGCCTACAGATGGAAATACAAATAGCTGAACAAGAGAAGTGCATATGTACTTTGGTTCAGTAAAAAAAAAAAAAAAAAATCCATAGCTTTGCTCATGTGAAAGAAGTCAGTTTGAGGCTGCAAACCAGTCATAGTCATAAAAGATAGGAACTTTCACTGTTTCCGAAAACAATTTAAGTGCAGTATAGATCAAAAAGAAATAAACAGTAGAGGAATATTATGATTGGACGGTGTAATGGCAACTGTAATGACACAAAGATGTCCTGTTCAGAAGCAGACCCGCTAGTTGAATTTTTTTGTTACCTTGTCCAAAGTGCTAAGAAACAAAATGAGCAGATTAAATAGCTTAATCTGCTTTTAAAGCAGCCCACACCAAACTAATGCAAGGATGGCTGACAATGATGCCACACAGAAGATTGAAGATCCATTTTCTTGCGTCTAATCAGCAGAGGGCAGAGAGGCTTTAGATTTGGAGTGATCAATCAGCAGGAGATGAGAACAGATGGTACTATATGGAAATCCCAATGGCCATATAATACGCAACCATTTTTTTCTACAAGTTTACAGCTTGGCATACACATGCTCCAACTCCTAAATAAGTGTAACCTAGTGTTCAAACGGTGGTTTGAACTGGGTACTATTTCTTCCATGCTGCGCATAATAATATACCTTAAACCTGCTACTCAGGAATTACAACAAAAGTATTTCAGAATTACCATAGTCTTCTTTGACTCATCGTCTTTCTTCTGATTTTCAAGAGAAGCCTTCATCGTTTCCACGTCATGCTGTACACTTGTGAGTGTGCTGCCAATCGTGGCGACACTCTGAAGCAGAGAAAAACGCTTGAAGTGGCTGAAATCAGAATCAAACTAACCACATTTCCAGCTTCTGTTGGTTTTACCTTTTGAAGCTCTTCAACGGTGGTCGGAAGGCCAATTAAATCAGCAGAGGATTTCAGACTGGTTTTCAAATGGTTAACAGCTGAATCCAGAGACGTGATCTGTGCGGGTTAAAGCAAAAACATTTTAGCTAAAAGTGCAGAAAGTATGTTGAATCTGACTGTAAAACTATTAGAAAGTTACATGCAAATGTTACTAAATCTGACATGTAGATGTCAAAATGTTATAAAACTGCACTAAAGAGCTTGAAAGGTTTATTTCCTAGAAATACCTATGGAAACTGTAGCGAGGAAAAACTACACAAATCCCAATCGCCATACAGTAATTCAGTTCAATGTTCTCTGGTGACTTTTCCTTTAGACGCATTTAATATTACAAAAGATTACAAGCTTTGTAGCAGGCGTGACTGACCTTGCGATTCATTTCTGTGAGGTTAGACCAGAGCTTATTCAATCCCTTGTCCCCGTTTTCAATGTCTTCAAGTTTTTTCTCCTTGTTTTTCAGATCCTCACTTATTTTGGGTATTTCACTCGATGACACCTTCTGGCTGGATTCCACTGCAACAAAAAGGTGGCCGAAAGTGTTTTAAGCAGTGCCAAGAGCAATAAACACCTTACAACTAGATTAAAAATACGAACAGATTTCATGACCTGAGGGCATTGTGTTGTTTCATCACCAGATTGGTTTGTGACACTTACTGCTGTGCAGCTTTTCCTTCAGTGAGTCTAAATCTTCCTTCAGTGCAATTTGCATCCATATGAGTCCAGCACAAGCCATGACACAGGCAGCTAGTATGATGAACAAAAACAATGGGTAGCACACGTTGCAGCACTGTGAGTAGCTTCTTCTGTAAAAAGGAAGGACGTGTAACATTAGACGTTGAAACTCCACAGCCTCTTTTATTATTCATAATTTGAACCCTTGGAAAGCTGCATGTGTGTGAGTAATAAGCTTGCTCAAAATGAAATGATCTTTAAGCTGCGAAAGCCAGTTTTTATAAATGTATTCATTCCCACTGAATTGTGATTTCATGACATTACAACCGCAAACTGAAGGTGAACCTTAAACTCGTTTTTTGGAAGCATCTAGCAGATTTTTTTTTTTTTTATAGAACTGCCCTGTATTTGCATCCATCCATCCATCAACTCTGACCAGTAGGGATCCTTCAGATACCAGAGCCTATTGACCTTGTAATTAATACTCTGCTTTCCAATCTTGTCGGTGTGGACGAATTGCTGCGTGTGAATAAGTTTAATGTGGCAGGTCAAGAACAGTGTTAGAGTGGAAATAATATAAATAATTTATTGTCCCAATGAGTAAATTCAGGATTCAATTTAAGGGGCCAAAGGTGACGATTTAAGTTAACTCAAGTCAAGTCACGTTTATTTGTTTAGCACAACTCAGCAATAAGGCGGTTCAAAGCGCTTTACGCCATAAAATCACAACACAGCAACCAATTATATAACAACAATAAACATTGCATTTTGTCCTGCCATCCTCAAAAACATCAAATATATTGATCAATGTTTCAGTTATTATGAATTTAAAGAAAAATCTGAACAGGTGGGTCTTTAGCCTTGATTTAAAGGATCTCAGTGTTTCAGCTTTTTTGCAGTTTTCTGGAAGTTTGTTGCAGATTAGTGGAGCATTAGTAGCTTTAAGGCTGAAATTGGCAGAATATTCATTTTTCTAAATATGAAAATAATTGATCAGACAATTGTCTAAGGAGTACGTAGGTGAAGTATTTTAGGAAAAGGATGTTGAATATTTGAGTTGCAATTTGAAAAGTAATTTAGCATAAGTTAGAAAATACCTACAATTAATCCACATATATTCACATACTTATGTGTAGAACAGCAGATCACTCACTTTCCAAAGTTAGTTCCACCATTCAAGTTGTTGAAGTCATCATCCTCCGAGCTCGATTCTGACTCCGAGCCCGGTGGTTCGGTTCGAAGAAGTCGGTGCCCTGACCCCTTCTTAGTCTTCTTTCGCTTACTGTCTCCGAGTCCGATCAAGGCATTCAGTTCCTTCCTCTTCTTCATTTTCTTCTGAGGGGTCAGCGAACCCGCCGAGCCCGATTTAAAGCCCACTAAATCCAATGTTTTGTCCAGTTTGCTGGATGTTGTCGTTTATGTAGCAGCTAAGCTAACCTTATCCTGCTAGCCTAAATTCACGCAGCGTAATGAGGAAATCCAATATATAAAGACATCGGACTCGTAATCCGATAGGCTTATTTAACACTATATGCCAACATAAACACGTTTAGTTTCTGATTAGCATATCTTCACACCCTAAAAGTCGCTTCTTTAAAATAACTGCTCCTGTAAGCTACCGGGTTTTCATGTCCTCTAAGCTAACTCAGCTAAGCAGCGTTTTGCTAACAGCGGCTGTTCTAGCTTCCGTGTTCTTGCTTTACCTCAGTTATGTTAGAAGACTGTTTGTTGTATAAAGTTAATTTTAACAAAAGCGACTCTAGTAGATTAACACACGATTATGTCATAAAAGAGAAGACTGCTATTTCTACAGACTTGACCTGCTACCCACAGCTTGTAATAACCTCACAGTTGATTGGTCCAGTGACAAACACAACTTCCTGTGTATTGTTTTGTGATGGAGCGAAAAGGCGCAGTGCACTGCCCTCCTCTGAATGCTCAAAGTTTCTATATGGGGAAAAAATAGAACTGTAAAGTAAGCTTTTTACTTTACAGTTTAGAACAACTTTATATCTCAGGATCTTCGACGATGTACAAAATCACTTAACCGACATGTTCCTGCAAAAAAATTTAGTTCTCCTGCTTAACTCACGTCTTTGTCATTGAAGCTGGTTGCTCCCGGGTTCACCATCTGCATTAAAGTTAGAGATTAAAGACAGGATTCTATTTAATCTATAGGCCTAATCCAATTCTTAAAAAATAAATAAATAAACATTTTTAGATTAAAGTCAGAATTTGAACTTTTTTCTCTTTTTTTCCAGAATTCTGAGGGAAAAAAAGTCTGATTTGTTATATTTTTCTCAATGGACCTTGTTGTCTTTCATAGTTATGCTTATTTACTGTGCTGAAGTGTGTTTTAAAGATTTTAGTTTCGAGTTTTTAAATACCACATAAAATTGTTTATTGAAATAAGTGTTTGTAATTTTTTATTTGATATGGCCCTCAACACAAAAATCCACAGAGTACTGAATTGCATTAATATTTTAACTTTTTGTCATGTTGTAACCCATCCTCCATGTATTGTATGTGGGATTTGTCTGTTAGACCAACACAGATAACAAATGATGGTGAAGTAAAAAATGTGCTGTGCATTTGTATCAAGCTCTCTTCACTCTGATCACAAATACATTCAGTCAGGTGCTGCAAATTGCCCCAAGGCAATATTAATATAATACACAATGTGTGAAATGTGATCTTAGTATAAACACAGTGATCTCTAAAGACCAGAAGTGTGCTAGAAAGCATTAGCAAGAAAACAGCGTCTTAGTGGCAATGTATGGATTTAGGCTGAGCTCAAATTTGAATCATCAAATTTCAGTCTGGATTTTGGTAAACAGAGTAGAGATGCTCAATATACTGCACTTCTTGGTATTGATCAGATGCCAAGTAAATACACGGCTGGTATTGCTTATATTGATACCAGCACCAATACGTATTACGGTATTTAAGTAAGTTATCTCATCAAGCATCTGACACTTTCTGTGTTTTTTTCCCTTTGAATTATTTTGTTAAAACCTACAACAGAATTTAGATAATGTATATAGCTGTCTATAAAATACTTCTCATCATCATAAAGAAATACTTTGGATTCACCTCTGCTAAAAAACAATGTCCAGATGTCCAGAGGTGGTTAAATTTAATGCAGCTTTGAATATGAGAAGGGTATTATTGAATTTTTTATTTTTTTAGATAAAAGAGACTGTTCAGCTAACACCCCCTCAGTCAAGCTATACTTACTTAGCCTTTTACTGTAACAAACATTAACATAGCAAATAAGGCTTAAGTCTTTAATAGTTTATTTTTCTGTTCATCACTTCTCTGAATTTTGAGTTTTTCCACTTGTGATAACTTTCTCATTGTAAAATGACAAAGTCCAAACAGCTTGAAAATGGCTTTATAACCCCGTTCAGATTGATGCACAGTTGCTTGTATTTAATCTTTTTGGTTAAATACAAGCCAAGTTCTTTCCATTCCAGCATTGTTGCACACTTGAACGATTCAGTGCAACAGGCTGCCAAGACTCCTGCTTTTAAACAGATGGCCACACCTGCGGATGACCAATTAATCAAGTGCTTAAATTAGCCGCACCTGGACTGTCCTTCTCTCCCCTGAACACTATGGAGTCAGTAAGGGTGTGAGCTCTTTCTCTGTCTGCGTTAGCAGTAAAGACAGCTTCCAATTTCTCAGAATTGTACATGATGTTGTGTAAGGCTTCCACTGTGTGAGAGGATTGGTCTAATGGTGAGAGAGTTGTTCAGAGTCCCTCTTTGCTCGGTGTGGGATTTATCCTCTATGATTAATGTTAGCTTGTCTCAACTGCCTGCTCTGCGGAGTCCAGAGGAGAGATCTGAGCTGGCCATGGTGACCAGCTGGTTCAGTTTTTTTTTTTTTTTTTTAACGTTGCTTTATACATGCAACGCCCCAGCAGACTACGGCTTAGTAAAGGCACTACAGTGTCATTGGATGTTTTCAGCAGCGCCCTTCATGCTCCAAAGCATCCAAGTCTAGTCAGTTAAGGTAGATTTGGTCTTTGTAACAGGACTTTGAGTGAACCATTTCAGATCATTGCTAAGACACTTGTTCTCTCCAACCATATCAAGATGAAACCATGTATTTACAAAAACAGTTTTAAAAGACACCACCTTTTTTTTCCTCACTGCTTGGCATGAATTAAGTCCAATGTTTTTCTATTTTTAGGCAGCTAGGATAGATTTTTATTTTATTCAGATTTAGTTTACCTATTGTGACTAGACAATTTGGGAATGCCTATGTAATGTACTGTAAGCAATCTATATTGATATTGGAGTGGCCATCCAAAAGCCTTGATCTCAGGAACATGGACAATTTATGGGCTGTGCTGAAACCGTGTGCGAGTAAAGTGGCCTGCAAGCCTGAAGTAGTTTGATCAATTATATCAAGAAGAATCTAGCAATATTCTAGAAAAAAATGTTATAAGTAGGTAAATATCTGGTTTCATCAGTGATTGTTGGTGTGCAAAATTGTTGATGGCTATCATGAATTTCATTTTGCTCCTTCTGATTGACAATAAGCTGTGTGGTAAGATCATTTCTGCAGTATGTACTGCACAGAATGAAAATGACATGGAGTATTGGAAACTCCTTTACAGCAGGTATGGGCTGGTATGAGAGTCTCTCAGTAAGATAACATTGACTAAAAACATCACAGTATCACATTATTTACACAAAAAATTTATGTGTGAAACGCAAGAGTTTTCCTTGACCAGAATTTGCCTTCTTGTATACAAGGAAAAATACGTGGCTGTCACCTTTAAGCCAACTTGCTGGTAGATAATCATAACACAGTGAGGTAGAAGTGTGAAGCCACTCTGTTCTTCGTATATCTGGAAAAAACTGGTCACTCTTGAACATTATCTGTTTGTTATTTGATTAAAACGTTTAGACTTTTTTTTTTTCATTTTAAAGCGCATATGTTTTTAAAACATTTTAATACATTTGTCTAGTCAAGGTTTATCACAGAGCTTTCCACAAAACAATATCCAGACCCTGTCTCGCATTAAAAATGTTTAGAATGAATTGATGGGGCTAGTCTTCATATATAGTCAGTTGGCTGGCTGTTTCAGACCCAGTGCCTGCAGGCTCTCTTGCCTTCATCTAACATTACCTTCTCCCCTGGACAGCTGCTATGCAGAGATTAGGGATAAAATAGAGAGACCATGTCCAGCTGTGAGGGAGAAGATTGAAAAATCTATTTGAGAAAGACAAGAGTGGAGGAGGAGGACGACATCGCTCGAGTTCCAGGTGTTGTGGAGGAGGGAGGGAGCTCGTGATCTGAAAGTAAATGCTTGAGATTCTGGATAGGAGAATGGGTGGACAAGAAAAGTCTTGGACTGATATTTTCAAGAGTTCAAGTTTTTTGTTGCTTCCTAATATTGCTGTTTTGTTTTTGCTTTTTTCTGGAATATTATTTCAAACTTATCCACTGATCTAATTGTGCAGCTTGTGTTCTTCATGTGTTCAGTACATTTTTCTTCTCCTTTCCAGATATAATTTATAGATTTAATTATGTTGATTTATTTGTACTTTTGGGGTACTTGGTATATTACCATCATATGGTGTGAGTTTTATGTCAATACCATTCGAGATACACTTATTGAAAATTTTAATGGTTTTAATATTTTATTTCCCTCTGTATTTTTTGGTCTCTTTTTTTCCCACATGTTTGTGTTAATAGTAAAATATCAGAAGAGTAAAAAATAATGGAAATCATTGAAGCTATTGCAGTTGAAGAGGTGAGACTGGTGGCCTTAAATTTGCTGTTGTGACATAACGGTGTGTAAAAGAGCTCGCTATCTGCCTCATCATTGGCAAAGGGAACGCTGCTGATGTAAGCTGTTGTCAGAATGATGTGTGACGGTTCCCTCGATGAGATCATAAGGTTAAAGGGCAAGTTCAGTTGCAGTTCAGTGTCCCTTTCACTGATATGATCAAGGTCTCGCCATCTATTATTGACACATATCAAAGGAACACCAGTATAACAACATATAAAATTGCGGATTTGTAGACATTTTGGTTTGTGTTTTGAAAAATGTGTACTTATTTCATCACCTTCTCTTTAGCAAGAGTAGTTTGGAATCTGAGAGTCGAGTTTTAAATGTAACAAGTTTTCCAGTTGCTATTGACAATACAGTATGTTTTTTGCTCTATAGTGGTTCAGGACCTCCTTATCCATTTCAGTTTCAGAGTTTAGCTTCGGTCTTTCATGCGGCAGAAGTTAGTTCACCAAAATGAATTCTTTACAACAAAGCCAGGATGTTGCAATACTGACGGAGTGTGATTTGGCTTCCACTTGGTTCAGTAAAAAAAAATCTGCTCCCCACAAAATAAATGGCTCTGTGTCAATATCTTCAAACATGAGCACACCCTTTTGATTTGTGTGAGGAAAAGCTGAGTAACATTTGAATTGTGTGACATCATTCCATAGGAGAGTTTGGTACTTAGTCTCAAATAAATACAGAGAAGACAGTGGTGTTTTTGAAATTTGTTTACATTGCTTTTTCAGTCGCCATAAATTTGTCACTTCTGCTATTGGGTTTTAGAAATCTTGAGCATACTAAATTATTTCTTCTGTGGAGTCTTGCTTTGTTTGTAATGCAAACTCGCCTCATGATGGAACGCCGCAGACATTTGGTCTCGGCTTTTAGCCCGTGCTTTTGTGCAGGGAGCTTTTCTCTTGGTTTTCAGAGTTGTTTACGGTTTGTCTAGACATGAGCTGGTTGTCGGTAATAAGTTAAGTCAAGGATTTTGAAAAGTTAGAGTTTAAAAAAATGCCGAAATTGTCTGTCAGCTGGTTTCAATCATATCCACTCTGTTAACTACAGGAATCATCCCAACTGGGATTTAAAGAATTTGGCTATACTGATAATCCATGTGACCTAATTCATCATTTTAAGTAAATACATATTTGATTGAAGAGATTTCTTGCCTCAAAAAAAAAAAAAACATTGGCTGAGTATGGTGAGAAAACTAAAGGAGCCTCATGCATCCCATAAAGATAACATCATGCAGTTTAAGAACTTCTTGTTCTGTGCTTTATACTGTTTCATTTATTCTCTTTATAACATTGAGATCTGCGTCGCACTCCACGTTTTCTCCTATGAATTTCAGTTTGTATTTCTTTGAACTCTTAGATCTGATTGCAGCAATAACAATGATTATGGCAACTCAGATGGGTTGTACAAGAAATGTAAACCTCTTTTATCTGAAGTAGTTAATATTTTCATGCCCAGTCATATTCCTATATTACACAAGTTTGTGAGAGGTGTTTTTGTCCTCCCTAGGTCTTGTTAGCTCTTTGCAACCTTTCGGGGGGTTGTTATTTTGGTTTTCACATTTTTATTTTTTTACATGTGTCTGGCATCAGCCTCAAAACTGACATGTGGTTTTAATAAAACAATAGAAATTCTCAGTTCTCATCTGAAATATTATCTTTGCTCTATTTTATTATAAATATGGCATATTTTGCTAATTATTACAGTCGGAAACTAAAACCGGCCAAAGCGTAGCCCACTTCCTCAAAAACTGACAGAATGATGAATGTCTATTTACCTCTTTAGTTTGTCTAGAGTCCACAGTCGCCTGCCAAGGTTTACTGGGTTTTTCTAAACCCACAGGTTAGGCCACAGATTTTTGTCTTCGGTCTTTTGACAGAGTTTTTGGAATTTGCTAAATACTTTTGATGTATTCAACAAATTTCACAAAACAGCAATTAATGTTTTTGTTTCAGTTTCTTCATGTTCAGCATGAAATCTTAATAAATGTATTTGACCTGGAGGGCATTTTTGGCTGAACCAGTGGGACTCACGGCTGAGTACAGATGGTGTTGCTGCTTACTAGCTTTTAGCTCTTTTTCATTGAAAACAGTCCCCCACCGGCCTGTTCTTGGCTTTGAAATATTTTCTTTTGTGTGCCTGTTACCCCCCTGATCACCACAGTACAGTGCTAACATTAATGACACAGAATGAAAACCGCTCACTAGATGAATTTACAGACACACAAAGGAACCTGAAATGTTCCTCACAATCACAGTATGGGTTTGATTATTGAGTTGCAAAAGATGAGACCCACTGCTGATGCCTTATTATACTTAAAACATAATTCCTCAAGGCAACAGTTGTCAGTTCACAATAATAGAATAAAACCATACAAAGAAACACAAAGATAGCATTGTGATCTTTTAGCCAGACCGATGCCCCTGCCGTGTATTTAATGGTCATATATATTCACCTTTTACAACTTTTCCTTTTCCATTGTGTTCAAGCTTGTAGCTCACAATAATTAAATTAATTTCTATCACTGAAGTTGGAGAAATAAGTAAAAAGGCAAGAAAGGAAAAAAAAGAGAGAGAGGGAGAGAGAGGGCACAAGGCAACAGAGCCAAAGCCAAAAGTTGGAATGCCAGTTCAGGTATCAATGCATGACGGAATGTGCACCTGAGATGGCTTTGAGTTCAAAAAGTGAAGATTAATATGGTGATTTATTCAGTGAGGAGAATAAAATCAGAAGAAGCTGTCTGAGAACAATAGTTTAGAGAACTAAAAAAAAAAAATCTGCACTTTAAAGAAGGATTCAAAAGTCACCTGTCATGAGTTCAGTCTATCTGCAATTAAACCAAAATTGTGACAAAAACCTGAAATTACAGATCTAGTAGCATTCAAATTTCTGCTCCAGTTCTGACCAGCATTATTGACCAGCATTACTGTTTCATGTTCAGACATGAAACAGAAAACTCCTCTCTACAGAGGAGGAGTTAAAGGCGTACAGTGGTTGTGGGAATCTCATTTTCCACGTGGTCAGTCAGATTTTTTACTACATTCACTACATTCAAGGTTTTTTGTATTGCACATTTCAGCAACAAGGCAGTTCAAACTGCTTCACATCATAAAAACATAATACAGTCTCAAGCGATAAAGATTACATTCTGTCAAATGTTATCACCAAAATCATCAAGAAAATACACATCAAATATGTTTAATTAATGTTTCGCTTACTATTATAAAAGGCACATTTATCCGCACCATAGCAATGCAGCAGTTACTGTGTATTTCAAAGGACATGTCAGCCATACCCCTCAGGGCTCAATTACAGTCATTTTCTATACAACAGCACATACTTTGGCCTCAAAGAGTCCCTTTAAATCACCATATATGGTTGATGGAAGTGAAGTTAAAATACTGATGCACAATCAGACTTCAGTTGCAGCTTTAAACACACTAATTCTCGCCCAGACATTAAAAAAAGGAAGCTGTGGATGAAACCAACTGTTTGAGCTTAGTGATGATGGATATTAATTTCGGAAGAAGTTTTTGCACTGACGTAAGACACATAAAAGTAAAAACTGCTTAGATGGAAGGCATTTTCTTGCCTGATAAACGTGCCCTTGCAAAAAAAAAAACCTCCTGTAATTGCATTGATGCTTGATACATCACATATTTCAGCTGAAAAGGTCTTTTAAAATAAATTAGTTTGTGTCCTGTGTACAACAGTCCATTGGACCCAGTGAATAGTATATTATCCATATTTGGTACTTCCTTCTTTTTAGAAATACATGGCTACAAGGGCTTTTAAAAAAAAATCAGTACATTTAGTACTTTTAGATTTTATGGCTTTAAAATATATTTGATCTTTTAGTACTCTAAAGTGTGTCAGAGTCACTGTGTTGCATCCTGTGCATTTGCTATAGGTACTGGAGTTACATAGGCGGCAAAGTAAAATTCAGTTAGTGGCTCTGCTTAGAGCACCTGGTGTGAGAACAAGCGTCACGCTGGGGGTCTGTGTGGAGCCATGCCAGTATGAGGCTGCAAATCAAAGCATCAGAGGTGTTTCATCTCCTCACTGGAGTCTGTTTTTCATCCGAGGTTAAGACTGAAAGGATAACACTTAGACCTCGGGTTCCACACATCCACAGCCACGAGGCAGGCAGCATTAGAAAGCCCTCATTTTCTGATTTCTGCCAAACATTTTGTTTTCAGCACTTTGTTCACAGCAGGACTACGCACACTCCCACCAGGACCGGTTCCTGCAGCCGTGGGCCGGAAGCAGCCTTGGGAGCTGAAAGAGAATGTAAATACCGGTGGCATGATGGAAGATACTGAAAAGAATCGACTGTTAATTGAAGGCTTTCATCTGACATGGCAGACCATGTGAATACAGATTACCATCAGTTGGAAGCAGGGCTGCTGATGGAATACCAATTTTGCTCGCTGGTCGATTGTTTTAAATATTTGTTTAAAATCTTCCGGCTAACATCCTGTTGACTCAGCCACCCAGTACATGAGGCAATCTTCTCATTTAGCCCTTCTGGATGACGGCTAAGAAAGAATCTGCATGACATACAGAACTGGGATACATGCATGACACGCATATCACTTCCATTTCCAACTGATGTCTTATCAGGAAAAATATGCTCTTTTTGCAGTAGAAGCTGGTAGCACGCTCTTAGTCACCCCTTTTTAAGAGAAACATTTAATCCCAAAAGACTCATGCTATTGAGATCCACAGTTCAGGTGTGAGAATCTGTGCACAGGACATCCATCAGTCATGCACCTCTACAATCTGGTGTCTTTGAATGAGTAGCCTGAAGAAAGTTGATGTTCAAAGAAGTAGGAAGAAATAGGAAGTCATGTTTTTTTTCCTGGTTTTCAGAAGCCAACTCGGATAAGTTTAAAACTGAGCTTTTTGGACCACACCTTCCTCAAAGCATGGTGGTGGCAGTGTCATACTGTGAAGCAGCTTTCTTCAGCCGAAACGGAGAGCTGGTCAGAGTTTAATGGAAAGATGGTTGAAACTAAACACAGTGCAATTCTGGAATAAAATTTGCAACTTAGATTAAAGCATTTTCATGTGTTAAGACGGTTAATTCGAAGGTCTGACTTAAATCTGCGGCGATACCTGAAGATTGATGCTCAAAGATGCTCTCCATCCCTTCTTCTTTTGTAGAGAATAATGTACAAACATTTTAATTTCTATAAAATCTAAAAGATGGAAACATTTACGGGTTAGGAAGGCTTTTGCAAGGTTGTGTGTCATGTGTTGTGTATCACGTGTAGGTCAAGTAGCAAAGAAGATACAGACCTGACTGATAGCTTTACACTTTTCAAGTGGCTCTTTGTAAACATGTAGAGATAACTCTATATCAGTGTCTAGAAAAATGTCTGACTGAAGTGAAATGAAACATTACTGTAAAATCTGGCAAGTTTGATAAGAATAGCTAAGACCAATTAACGACATCAACTTATAAAGATATCTGCATTTTGCTCATTGGCCATTTCTGAATATTTTGGGTTCTTAACAAATATTCCATTTCTCATGCTGTTGTGGTGAGGTACATTCATCTAATTAGAAATAAATCCATCTGTCTAGCCTTTTTAATTCATACATGAGGTTGGTGCCTATCTCCAGCTGTCAACAGGCCAGCAGTGTGCTACGCCCATAACAGACTGGCCAGTGATATTTTACCCACAAATCCATAGTGACACATTGTATCAATACTCTAAAATATTGCAATAAAAAAAAAAGAGAAAGAAAAGGAAAAGGCAAGGAGCTCTGAAAATGTAGGTCAGCAAATGTATGTATCATATGGACTCAGGAACGCTGTCTCCAGCGTAACTGATAAAGATTGGCAACAAAACTGTGACATGAGAGCAAGGAGAACACGGGAAAGCTTGTTGAAGTTAACAGTGATCTTGTTCTGCAAAATTAAAGTGACCTTAGCCTACATGTGCTCTGTCACTCTGTGTGGTTCATCAGATATTGTGCAAAAGGGAATCAGCAGGGGGCAATGTTCTCACATCAAAGAATAAGAGCCATACTGCATAAAAGCAACACTTGATTCAAGGACAAATGAGCGCAGACGAACTGGTTTAGCTCAGGCTAATGAAAGCAATGGAAATGTTCTTCATATCCAGCACAGTGGTAATCACTGATCATGTTTATGCCATAATATTGTCTGCGGTAGCTCCTGCAGCGGTCTTGCTATATCATAAAGGGCTTGTACAGCTAAATATTTCACACACACACACATGCACCCACACACACACACACGCACAAGCCAGATTCAGAAAATGGCAGCATTTTCCTCACACAGTCAGCCACACTCAGGGAGCAGAACGCATTTGAGATCATGTTGTAATAAATAATTAACACAATTGTAACATTCAAGATTGTGCCTGGAAGCCTTTTCAGTGTGAAAAAGCTTTACGCTAAGATGACAATTTGACGACTACTTGCTGCTTTTATTTAGACCCTAACCCCCGTGTAATCAGGTAAATGCTTTAATGTAAAGGAAGCGTATCGTTCTGGGGGGATTCAACAATTAAAGCTGCGTTTACAGCCAGAACGTGCACTATGCAAGGCTCTAATGTAAAGGAGACATATTTCAAAGGCACATAAAGGTCTGACATCATCTAAAATGGATAAAAGAGAATAGATTAATAAATTAAGAAACCTATAGCTGTGAACTAAAAAGGAGGTATATAGGGAGAGTGGGATCTGAATATGAATTCTATTGAATTGACACACAGTATTCAGTATTATTTGCACCATCGGTGCCATATATAACATGTCCCTCTTATGAACCTCCTTCTTGATGCTAATAAAAAGGTTCTCCTCAGTGGTCTCCGGTTTTTGTGCAGAGCTGGGTCAAGTATTTTAAATTCAATGAGAGTGAGGATTGGTTTCAGAGAGAGACAGAACGCCAAAGTTCTCTTTTTCAGTGTATTAGACCAGGATTAGTTTAATCCATGTCTGTGAAATAGGCCCCTCATTTTCCTTGTAATATCTTCAGAACACTAGTATCTTCTTACTTGGGTTTTCTTTCATTTTGCCAAGATGAAAAAAGTAAAACAACTACAAATTCACAGAGCTTTTATTTTATTTTTTTCTCTTTTTTTTGGAAATGGTTGGAGGCAAGTTTACTTACACTTATTTTGCCAAAAGAGAAGAAATGCCTGGATTGAAAATATAAAACAAAAGAGAGAGATTAAAGGGCAAACAGATGGGGGATGGAACCAGTTAGCATGCATAGGAAAGTCAGAGAACAGAAAGCGGGAGTGACTGAGGCATCTGAAAGAGGGAAGAAATCATTGACGTTTCTCAGATTTGATTAAAACTGTTTATGTGAGTGAATAAAGCATGACAGAGAAAGGAATTGGCTTTATTGATGGCAGTACATCCGCAGCCTGGAGAAGAAAAGAACAAGGCTAATTTTCTCCTCCTGTTTCTATAAGGCGAAACGGAATTTTGCAGCTTTTTCCCACTCATCTTTTTTTTCCCCTTTTAAAAAAAAAAAAAAAAAAAAAATCTGTCCCAGTGCAGATTTTAAACAGGGGTAAACAGAAACACAGCGCTGGCCTAAATTTCTCCCACACAGCGGCTGTTTTATTGAGTACATCCAGCTTGCAGCAGACCAGACTCCCTTTACTGCAGCTCATCTGTGAAAAAGAGTCTGAGGCATTTGGTGTTGCTGAAACACAGCTGTAAATTTCCTGGAGCTGTTATTATTAGGAAAATTACAATTTGTATTTGTGCTTGCACTAGTTTATTCTACAACTGGAACAACAAGTAGTGATTTATTATATTTATGTGAAAATGTAGATCTGCAGCTCTTACAAATAAATGTTTTGCTCAAGATAAACTACGGCTACATCAACATAAAACATTTGGCAAAAAAAAAAAAGTGCGTGAATTCATTATGGTTATCAATACTGCCACAGTTTTGTTCAGAAATCCTCAATAGCTGATCGTTACACTTAGAGTGTTCAATTGTTTTATCCTGTTTTTTTTTTCTCCTTGTGTTTTATGCGCTTTATTCTATCCACTGCAAAGCACTTTGGTTAACCTGCTGGTTATTGTGAAGGTTATTGTGAAATACATTTATTATTATTTATAATTAAAGTAGAGCCAGCAGCATCAGTCACTTCATAGATTTTCAGCAGCATAAAATGTGCTTTTCTATTCGTAGCAATGATGAAAAGAGCAGTGATCTTAGCATTAATTGTGGTAATAGTAAAAGTGGTTTATTTTATTTTAATAATTTCATTGACATATTGAATCTGCACAACTTTATGTTCATTTCAGATTTCAGATTTTTTTTTTTCCAGAGTGTAACCACGTGTCTCGGTGTGATTATTTCTATTACTCAAGGTACAATTAAAAGGTAAATAATGTTTTAAAAATAAATACATTGCAGATTTGCAAAATTGTAATACATACTGGTTGTTATAAAGCAGCGAGGGAATTTCAATGAAATAAACCGAGGTCCACAACAAGAGAGAAATACATATTTTCCGCTGTTAAATATTTAAAGTGAATCAAACAGCTGAACTAATACATTTCTGTCTATTTTCTGTCTGTAGAGTGTAATTTATGGTACACCAAGCATTAACATCATTTTCAGTGTTTTAAAAGGCAAATCTGACAGCTGCCCTTTATTAAAATCCTGTCATGGATAAATTAGTCTATAGCTCAAACACACAAAGCACTTAGCATTAAGACTGCTCAGTGTTTTCCAGAAAGAATACTGTAAAATCTTTCAATTATCTTTAAATTATTTTAAACTGTGATCACTATATACTCAAGGCTCTTAGTGTGAAGACTTGATATATTGTCAAAACTGAGTGAAACATAAGTATTATTTTTATCTTCCTGTAGACTCCACAAACTATTCATGGTATTCCAAGAAATATTTCAAGCTGGTAATAACTTAAACAGATCAACCAGAAGACTGCATAAATCCAATTAAAAGTTTGCTTACACACCGGCTTGCTGCAGGGTCTAAAAATGTATTTAAAAGTCTTAGTATTTAGTTGTCTCTAGATTTTCAATCCTACGTCTTAAATGTCTAATATATTTCTTTTTTTATTTTCAAAACGTCTTTTAGTGGCATTTGTTAAAAAAAAAACAAAAACAAAAAAAACTGGTGCATTTTTGTGGTTGAAGCATCTCTGCCTTCTCGTACATAATGTCAGAAATACTTGATGAACCGTCAGAATGTAGTTTTCTCTTGCATAGAAACTACTAAAACCAATCATATTTTCATTCCTAAAATACACACGCGGTGGCTTAAATACTATTAATACTTTAGCTGATTTTAATATCTTAAAAGCAAAAACGGCAATTAAAATTTGAGATTCAATTCCACATTTATATTTTGGACAAGCTCTGGTTGTCATGCAACTTCAAATTTTGTGTGTGTGGAAACTGCAAGTGTTAAAACATTTAACCTAAATGTGACCGCTTCAGTGAAAGCAACTCCTCGTCAAATAAATGCAAGCATAAGCATATCGAGATTTGACTCTGAGAAAATATGTTTTAATACTTTATACTAAAGCTTTCGTAGGAGGACTCTATCCTGATAATTATCAGGTACTGAAGAAAAACAGAGAAGTGAGTAATTTCCCTTTTAAGTAAAATCACAAGCAAGCCTCAATTTATTAACTGGATTAAAGAACTGTATTTAACTTTATCTCCTGTAAAGATCCCCTGTGCACTCGAGGGAAAATAGACTCAGCTGAGGAGTTTTCTTGCAATATATGAAGAATTTAGATTTAATGCTGTGAACGGAAGAAATTATCCATAGAGTGAATTTAGCTTGGACTAAGGACAGCTGTCATCAAACACAGGTAGTGAAAAAACTAAGAGATACATTTTGTTTCCTATGTACCCTTCATATGCTAAGTGCATGAAATTTTCCACATACTTAAATGATTTGTTCCTATTTATCAACAGTATTGTTGTTGTTAGGCCTTATTAGATTTATATTGTTGAATCTTCTTTAAAAAAAAAAACAATAAAAAAACAACTATTCAATATACAGCTGGATAGAATCATAGTGAAACATTAAACTCAACGATGTATAAATGAACATGATGTTCAATTATACAGAATGAACTTTCCAAACTGTGTTAACAAGAGTGTGAGTGTAAAGTTTTTCTTCACTGCTCTTGTCTTTAACACCATCATTGTTGAATAACTTACTTTTATAAACCCAATAAAAATTTATATTTATATTGACTTGTATTAAGACGAAACTGTCTAACCATAAGAAAAATTAAGAAATTGGTATAAATGGGAAACTGTTTTAATGAAACATTAAAATCGAATTAAATATATATATATATATATATATATATATATATATATATATATATATATATATATAAATGCATACATTTTTCAGCTTCCTAGATATTTTTTTACATCACTTGCAATATTATTCAATTAAAAGTCCAATCTCATCCCCTGTTAATTTGTTACCTGTTATATAACATCACATCTAATTCTGATCTGAAGTTACCATATTTCTCATTTTCAAATTAAGAGTTAAAGATGCAAAGTTTCTCTAAACTTAATTCTATCTTTTAACAGGTTTTCTCAGCAACAAAAACACTTTTATCATCATCTGAACATCAATATCTGGACACACATCTTGAGGTCTGTTGAAATGCAAAGAAAACGAGATGGGACCCAAAATGGTTCTTGTTAACCTGCTGTTAAATTTTTACTATACTTTTCATTAGTTTTAATGATATGCTCGTGATCATTTAAATATGATTCACAATATGAGACTGAACCATGAAAGTGACCTCAAAGACAAATGATATTTGGAGAATTTTGAGACAATTAAAATAACAAATGACGATTCAAAAAAAACATATTTCGAAGGTGTAGTGTGAGATACAGTTTCAACACACAGAGACGGGAGAATTTCTGACTCCTGTTGATACTTATGCAAGTCGTGCAATGTCGGCTTTTAAAGATCCTTTAAAAAATTCATGTGCATTATGAGCTTCAGAAGAAAATGAAAGCATGTTTCAAAAGTCTTAATTAGTTCCTGTAAAGTTTTTGATAACACTAATAACTTGAAGACAAAAAAGCACGAGGATCAAAAATATTCCCCTGATTATCTGTGCTGCTTTAATTCCAGTCGTTAGTATCCACTTAATTTAGAAAAAGGTTTACATTTGAGAGGTTTGAACTGACAGAAACATCTGCTTAGAGTTACTGCAGCCTGCACCTGATTGGAAAAACCCAGGGTGTTACAACTGCACCAAATTAATGGTCTAATCACAGCCATACATGTGCCGAGGGGCTAATTTAGGTCTTGTTACACCATACACTACTTAATTATCATTTTTATTGCAACTGAGGGAAGAATAATAAAGAACATGTAAACCATTACAATTTGACACTTTTATGGCAGGTTTTAAAAAAGAGGTGATTTCATTTACGCTCCTGTGAATTGAGATAAATAAGAAAGCAATCTCCTATGTAAACAAAAATGATGAAAGCAGTAAAAAGAAATATGTGTTTGTTTTGGTCTGTGTGTCTTGTGGACATGCTTTTTGTTTAACAAATGGACACAGACACGTTGGTCAAGAAATCACATGCATGTTAAAGTAGCAACCGATTCAATTCAGAGTCTCACTTTGAGTTAAAAACAGTGCCAGTATTCGGTCATATTCTGCTAACATGTTTTAACCTTGTCCCATTAATGAGCTGCTTTCTTTGTGCTGTTTTTGGCCTTAAGAACCACAGCTCTACAGGAGGCTTGTAGGTTTTGTAATAAAAGAAAAAGCGTGGGAGGGTTGTCTGTTTAAGAGATACTGGAACCATCACATTTGGCAAGGACAATCACATCAGCACCCTCACTGACGCATAATTTTTAAAAAATTTCTGTCTGTCTGCTTTGTTCTGACATGCCCCATGTTCACTGGCTTTTTTTTCTTCACTTTAATGAATATTGTCATTTTTCTTTTAGAATTCTCAGAACAATCAGTGACATTTGCTTGCAAAAGGCTATGTTTTCAATCAACTGCCGTTTTTGTTTTAATTTAAAATACATTTTTTTCTGAAAAAAGGCAACATGTTCTCACTGCACTGTGCATCATGCCTCCTATTTATGTCAGAGTGCAGGCAAGGGTGTTTAGTTTCTTTATGCTTGGCTGTTCTCATACTGTGAAGCTGAACTTAATATGCAATTCTCTTTGTGCTGGATCCTCTCCCAGCATCTTCAATCCGAACGCACAAGGGAGAAACCTTGACGAGGCGCACAGAAAGAAAAACAGCACATTTGGGTATGACTAAAGCCTTCAAAGCATTCCCCACCACCAAGATATCCTTTTTTTTGTGTGTGTGATTCAGACTATGGGAGACAAGCAGCACACGGGAAAACACATTTTATATTTTCGGCAGCATGTGTTACTTTGCCTTTCGGTGGACCTTGACTTTCATGGAGCACCCACAAAATGATATGTGAGCTTTGCGGCAGCTGCAAGGGAGCACGTAATGCAGAAAAACAGCCACGTCTGATGAGGTAGAGAGGAAAACCAAATTTTTGTTTGAAAAAGAGGAGCAGAGATAAAAAGATTACGGTTGATAATGTGTGAGCAGCCTCCCGCAAGGGGAAGAGAGCACTGTTGCAGAATACCTGTGGTTCGTGTAAGGACTATTTACATTGGAGTCGTACATTCACGACACAAAGGAGGAGAGCTGCGATTGGTTACTGGAAATTGTGCAAGAAGCAGTAGCAGTGTGAATTTTAATTAAACAAAACAGACTAAGAGCTAACATATGGCTATGTATATGTTGTCGATTTTGGACAGAAAAACCAAAGACTTAAAACAACAAACTACACATAATATCCTTAGTATTCCCTGTTCATAACCTGCAATCTGAAAATATGGATTAATGCAAAGCTAACACTAAATTCCTATAGAGAGTATATGCTACCTCACAAAACAAAGCAGTTATAACATGGTGTAAAATGATTCTTCCAAAATAAGATGGTCAAGACAAATAAGAAATAGGAAATGCATATATACATACAACATATATTTCCTTCCTTTAAACTGAAAATTAAATATGTAGTTATTGTTTATTCCAAAATATATGAACCATAAAGATAAACGAAAATTGTTGACGCAATGCTCTTAAGAGCATTTTGTAGCTTTGCTTAGAAATCTCTGAGTCCTACATGACACCATTTAAATGGTCAAAAAACTGAATTATGAGTAATGGTGCACCCATATCCTCTTGAAAGAAAAAAAATGAAGGGTTTTGTTCTCGTTATTATTTCGGCTATTATAAGTTCAACAGAGCAGTAGTTTATTTGCCTTAAAGAGCCAGTCAGACGCAGCCAGCAGTGCAGGAAGAATGCCAAAACCAAAACTCTCCCCGGTGTTGAATTGTATGCAAATCCAGGTAATAAATGGCTTCGGTAGATAAAGAGGTTGCCAAGGTGTCAAACACTGCCTTCTTGGTATACTTACATTTCTTAATTCACTGCCAGTGGAATGAATGATTTGGGATCCATGCCATCTGCAAAGACTAATAAGGCATGAGCAAATGATATTAGAGGAAGGTGATTATATAGGTCTGAGGGGATTTTGTTCAGACAAAAGGCTTCCACCATTTTGTATAAGCTCCCTCGCCACCGGCATCCTAAGCCACATCAGATGTTTGGGCTTTATCAGGACTTGAAGCAGTTATTAGCCCGAGCAACAACCCCGCTGAATTTGTTTCCTGTTGAAGAGAATGCCATTATTGAGCTCTGCTCACTTTGGGTTGTATTGATTCCTTTTATTTATTCTGTACTGTTTCCTTGAATCAAAGCTACCCTCTTTTAGAAATATGACAGCAGGTTACATTGTAGCTAATTTAAAAAGGTCATATATCTCATGAGAAAGGTTAATACCCTCAAAGATTCACTTGAGATCAAATAAAGACATGTACAAAGCTGGTATTATTACAGCTAAGCTGCTAAAATGTCTTCTTCGGTGCAGTAAAGAGAGAGAAAAAAACTCTATTAAGAGAGACAGTGTCTGCATGGAAATCTCGCTGCATTGTAAGGCTGCTGATGGTTTACTCAGTCTGCGCTAAAATACCTCAGCTGGAGGGGTTTTGGGGGAGGGTGGAGCATTTATGTCGTCTACTGCGTGTTTCTTAAATTACACTATGCGGGTCATTTTCATAGGGAGAGAAAGCAGGCTCAAGGCATAGCGAATCTGACTTATGATACCAGCAGAAACACAGACTTTCCTGCCAAGCAGCATCGGAACTCTTTTCTTTGTCAGACATTGTTTACTGCTGTAATAGAAAACCTAGAAAGTTATCTATTGTTCTGCACAAAAATCTAATGCAAAGTCCAAGAAGTTGCAGGTCCAATTGAGTGGGTACTTAATTAAACCTTAAACATGATCTGCTATCACTTTACCCATCCTGCTCAAGTTCCTTGCCACGAAGAGGCCTTTAAATACTTTCATTTTATATGCTGATGCTGATTCTCGTATACCACTTGTATGTCATAACCCCTTGTAAATGATAAAAGTTAGGTTGTTTCAGCATCAGTAGGGTATGTAAAGCTGGCATTTAGCAAGTCAAAATATCTTTTGCAAACCTTTTGCACTCACACCGACTAGTCAGATTTTGCTCACCAGATTACAGCTTCATGTATCAGTTAGCTTTACGTTCACACACTGCATTTGTGAGCATGGAGGGCAAACAGAAGACCGGTTTCATGACATTTTGTGTTCTATCACTGCCAAATTTGTGGCCACTCAAACAGGCTAAAAGTTCCTTTGAAGAGCAGGCAAAATAACACAATTCAGTGTCATCCAGAAGAAAGGCTTTTGTTTACAGTCTTAACCACACCGATAAAATAGATTGTTATAATTTAAACAGTGTGTGTTTGGCAGTGGTGTAAAAACTTCCCAGGTGTTTAGTTGAGAATGTTTAATAAATATTTGTAAGTAGAGATTAGGCATTTAGTAGCTAATCAAACTATTTAATGAAACTTGAAAATTCTGGTGTTTTTTTTCCCGACCATTCAGCTTAAATTAATGACCTAACATACTTAATTAGCAAAATTCTGTTTTTTATTGACCTAAACTTTAGAAACAACAGGGAAATAATTGTCAGTTTATATTACATTACTTGAAATATAAATTAATTGCAGCGCATTTTCATCTGGAACAAGAGATGAAAATATAGTGATGTAACACACTGGCTACAATTCATTCAGGGAGATTCTGGTGGGTGATATGGGCCACATGGGCAAAATGGGCAGTTGCCCAAGGTTGTGTTAACAAGGGAGGAAAGTACAAGGACCAATTCAAATTTCTATTTCTTTTTTTGCTTTTGCAGTCAGTTCTGAGTTAGAGCCTGTTTCTGAGAATAAAATGTCCTTCTTATGTGCTTTGTGTGGGACTAGTATGCATATTATCCTGGCCCAGAATTTAGATGATTTTCTAACTTTTGATCGACTATTCATGCAAAAACTGCTCATTTGGTTCCATCACATTAGTGTTGGTACCCAAAACTGTTAAAGTCTTTTGTTTGAAACAACACTTGTTATTCAGAAATTTTAAAAAGATTTACAATAAACACGGAAAGTTCACAAAGGTACTAAGGTTACTGAAAGGAATTTATGGAAATGTAATATTTTTCTTCCTTGGGTAAGACCAAATGTGAGCTAAATAATTGTTCAAAATAGTATTTAATATTAATTTAAATGTAATTATTTTATGTAAACTGTAAGATACTCCAAAACAACATCATAAGTGGCAGGATGTGCAAATGTTTGTTGTTTCACATGAAAGTGAGAGTGTAGATCATAAACTGTATAAAATTTATGCTACAAATCTACATAGTAGAAATGTTCACATGCTGAAAAGGTAAAATTTGCTCACATTGCAGCTAAACTCAAAACCTACAAATGAAATAACGAAAATAATAAAATAATAAGGTATTACCTTTAGTCTGTAAAACATATGTAAATGCCATTTAAAATGTGGTAGCAAAGGCAATTTCTTCTACATCATTTGAAAGAAGCAGTCATGTATTTAGTTAATATTACAATGTTTTTTTTTTCTTTTGGTAGTTTTGTTCATCTGAATCAAAGAACGTGACTGACCAGTAGCTGTCATATATGTCACAAAGAAGTAGATACCTCTGCTATTTTACTGCCTGTTTGGTAGTAAAATCACAGCTAAGAAAAAAAGCCATGATTTTGGGTATACATTTTTATTACAGGATTTCACAAAGTCTAACATTTAGAAAAGTGCAGTGAAAAAAAAGCATTGATCTGATCTGAATTGAGCTGAGAACTGGCAATATGTTTGCTACATATAATCTGAAGTATCCCACTTCCATGTGTTACGTTGTTGGCAAAGTTAGTCTAAAATATTTTGCTGTCACTGTATAGATCAAAGTCAAGTTGGGTCAAATACTTCACTTTAAATATATATATATATATATAAGTAGTATATATATATATATATATATAAAAGATAAAAATAAGGAAAAATATAAATGAACATACACAGATTCACTCTGGTCAGCTACCTTCTTATGCCTTGTGGGATGTCACTGCAGGCATGTGGGAGTGGAAGCTTGTCTTTTTAAGGGTACATGTTATCTTCATTGAATATTATTTTACACCAAAATAGCCAAATAACCAGAAAAAAACTAACCAGTGAATGTATAGGTGACAAACTAAATTCAAAGTGAGTTTGTATATTTTTAGCTTCTCCAAAAAGTTTGATCTTAGGCTTGAAAGAATCTCTGATTGTGAGGTTTAAGAAATTAAAACTGCAAAACATTAACAGAATGCAGAAGCAGGCTTCAACTAAAATAAGTAAAAAAAGCTTCAAAGCAGAATCAATCTGCTTTGAGGCACATTCGTAAATTCCCGAAAGCAATCAGTTTTACTTACACGTCTTGTTGACGCACACTTAATGTGCTTATACACTTGCATAGTACTATCTTCTGGGTAGCACAATCCTTACTTTCTGATTCTAACATGCGAAAAACATTTTACAAGTAACTAAAAATATGTTGAAAGAAGAAAACATGCTTGATCCCAACTTTAGTTGAATAAAACTTATGTTTATAACCTTTACAGTGACTTTATTTTTTGCATTTGCAGCTTCCTGCAAAGTTGGCACAGTGCCCTTGATCCACTTACAAGAATTGCTGAATTTAATGGATTTTTCTCTTCATGCTTTGTATTTTATCGAGTACAAAGAAACCCAACATAAGGAGAAAAGGCTTTTCATTTTTGCACATAGAGAAATATACCTTTGTGCTGATTCAATTTAGAATCAGCACCAAAGTTTGAAAGATGGAGTAGATGCAGATGTGCATCATTTTTGCAATCTCTGATTATGTCTTTGTTTCTGCATTTTCAACAAACAATAGTTTTTCTCTCTTTCTTTCTCAAAGTCAGTTGGTCTCGAACAGCCAGAGCCCACGCTTGTTTATCCATTCAGGTGGTGGTCGGAAGGTTAGCCCTTCAATATTTCAAACTGATTACTGGGTGAAGGATGGTCACTGGCCTTGAATTTAGTAAAGCTTTCACAGGTCAGACCGGAAGATTTTTAACCTTTTTTTTTTCTTTTTTCTTTTAACGGCTGCAGTCTGTCTGTGTACTGTAGCCCAGAGTTACAAGTTGAACTGTGTTTAACACAAGCATAGCACTAACACAAAATGACAAGAAAGCTCGAAGGAAATCACGCTATTCTTCTAATCTTTAAGTTTTTACATTTTTTATCTATCTTGTACATTTAACTATCGCCCGTTTTAGGAGTTAGGGAGGGAGCTTATTTCTACTGTCTCATCCCTTAGCTGCACAAAAAAGATAACCTTTGCACTGATGAGGAAGGAAGAGCAAAAGATAAGAAGATAGTAATTTATTTTTTTCCCCCTGTGGCGCTTGCTTCCTTTGTGCTCCAGTTAACATTTATAATAAGAATAAAATCTCCAAAAGTAGATAAAATAATCTTTTGTTAACATGCAGGTAAAACAGTTTCAGACTGCAATACCCCTAAGGGGCTATTTATAAAGTCTTTGATTTTCCGGGAGTTCAACAGGTACAGTTCCTTACAAAAGTACTCACGCCCCTTTGACTTCTTTACTCTTTTTAAAATAAAAATCATAGACTTTATGTTTTACATATGATACACAAGGTATCATAAAATTATCTGCATGTTTCCACATTTTTTAAGAATAAGAATCTGAAAAGCATGAGGCACATTCATAAAAAGTTTCCCTGAATCAATACCTTGCATTTTGATTGAGGAAATATGCAAAGTATTTCCTGAATTCCTGAAGCTCCAATCACAGACTTAAAGGCTGTGATTAAAACTGCTGGTCACTTGGGCTCAACCAACTGTGTCCCATTCGTCTTGGCAAAAAAGCTCAAATGTATTCTAAAAATGTATACATGTATTCTAGACCTTGTTCTTTCGTGGTGTTAATGCAATAAAATTTGAAAATGTTTAATGCTTTGAATAATTTTGCAAGAGCCTGTGCATTAGTAACCCACTTACTAATACATTATCTACAAATAATGAAAATGTGTCATTTTTGTTATGTCACAGAGTCAAATACTCTTTTTAACAATTCTGAAACGAGACTTTCCATTGGGAGGAAACAAGCAGGTAAATATTTGGGCTCACTGAACTCTAAATTAAATCGGGATACTGAACAGAAATTTGCTCAAAACTATTTTACTTTTACTTAGAAAATCAATATCCACTTGAAGCTGGAGCACAGTCAGCATAACTGCTAATTTTAGTATTAGGCTTTTTATTTTGATGTTGAAACTCTAGAATTGTGTTTTTCTCCTGTGGATGTAAAAATCTTTGATCATTGGAACATCTCTTTTCCATTTCAGAGAAATTCCCATTTAGTTATTTTTTTCCCCTCTCTTATATCTTGTGCTAAACACACATGTTCATTTTAATGTCTGCTGTTGAAATTTATAATGCCAGTTAGATAAAACTTTGGAGCAGCAGCTGCTGCTCTTCCCACTCACTTTTGCAGATAACTTGGCTAGAAATTCTCAACCAGAAGAGAGAAATCTGCCACACTGTAGTGTGCTTCAAAACAAGAGGTTAGGAAAACATAACCTTCTTGTCTGGGGCAATGTGGTGTGGAAAAAAACATGTTGCTTCTGCTAATTCCCTGTGCAGCAAAAAACTTCCTAACAAGTAAAAAGATACCAGCCGATAAAGTGTGTGTGTATGCGTGCGTGCGTGCGTGTGTGTGTGTGTGTGTGCTTGTGCCAGCGAGAGGAAAAAAAATAACACATGTTGCAGGGTCTAAAGTGACGCACCCAACAGAATTGGACAAGAAAACACACTATAATGTCTTATCAGCTCTCTGGCATTAAAAGCAGACCAGAATGAATCACCAATCTTTGCGTGTCTGAGGAGGAGATAACTAAGCAATTTTGATTTGGAACCCATAATAATATTTTATGAGGCTCCACAAGCTCCTTTCAAATCTGTTGACGGAGTTCAAGGTTGTAGGTTTCAGCTAAAAACCGATAACCCAGACCGGAAATATTCTGTTCCAGTGAATACGTGTATTCATATTAGCTGTCCTGAATGAAGAAACACAAATAAAAAAAAAGCTGAGAAATTATAATAATAATAATAATAATAATAATAATAATAAATTTAATAAATTCATCATTTGTGGGGGGCCAGTGTCTATCTCCTACAGATTTGGGACAAGAGGCGGGGAACTGCATGGTCAGATCGCCACACACAGGAGAACCAACCGCGCAAACACACGCAGACATGCACACACACACACACACGCACACGCATACACATACACATACACACTTATACTAAAAGACAATTTAGTGAGACCAGTTAACCTAGCAGTAGCAGCCTTGTTTTTGGACCGTGGGAGAAAGTTGGAGTACCCAGTGAGAACCCATGCATCCACAGATAGAACATGCAAACTCTATGCTGCAAGGCAACAGCGCAACAAACCGTCACTATTCAGATTTAACTATAATGATAACATGAGCATTTATGTGCCTATTATTATTTTATTCTATGTATTATTTTATACTAGTGGGTATTTTGTTTGCTAGTTTCATTTAAAATATCTGGATATCCCATTGGTTAAAATGGCAAAAACATTTAGTAAATATAATTTTTACGGTAAAATATTTAGAAATTTTAGAGCTACAGCACATACCATCCCTTTAAATTGTAATAGAATGAAAGAGCAATTGTCTACCTAAACATGATTTCTGAAATTCCTGGGCTTGCATAACACAAAGTGGATTTTTAAATCACTTTTTATTGCACAAACGTGGTGCAATCAAACCTCATTTTAACTATTTTTAAATCACTATAAACAGTTTAAACAGCTTTTAATATTTAGAGTTAATATCCGTTGTAAAAGTGACATAATTTCTGCCTGTGTGCAAGAGAAACCTTTCCATATTGGTGATCTAATAGAAAATAAATTCACAAAAAATGTCAAGATGCTTGTTCCACAAAATGGTGTTCAGTTCTTTAATATTGCATTTAATCACATGGAAATATCTGTTTATAAAGTCTGAAGGTTGCAGGGTGCTGGTTCACCTTGCAGATATCCTCGGATTCCATCAGTGCACTCTAGTTGCTAATGAAAAACAATTGCAGCCTGCTCTTTAAAACCTTTTTATTTCTGTCTTTAAAAAACTAATTAGTGTGTACATATATGCATATTTCCAATTTCTATCAAATAGCATTTTTTTCCCTTCTTAAACTATTTACTTAGTTGTTTATCATCTCTTACTATAAAAGTCATTCCTTTGGTTGTTAATTAGTTCTTCAATGCCATTAATATATTACTGTAAATATTTGTGCATGTTATGAAGCAACAAACAGAAACAATCTTCATGCACAATTTAAGTTTGAACTCTTTCTGAATATGCTAACTTTTGCATGCATACTGTTTCATAAATTATGAATATTTAAACACAGTCTTATATAAAATTGTGTTGTTTCTTTTTTTAAAATGGCCTCATTATGAAGTGAAATTATTATTTTTTTTCTCTTGTCGTTTTCTTATTAATGCATGCAGCGTCGAGCAGCTGCAATGCTTTCTGCTCTAAGGAAAACCGATTTGGAGTGAAACTCTTCTCCTGAAACATATTTTTATTCATTTACTTCCCTTCATTTATTTGTTTTGATTTTTATCGTAGAGTGAAAGATTTATTAGACGAAGACAGAAAAAGGATTCATGTGAAAGCACCGGTGATCATAGACAGCGCGATTCTGAATTTTGCTCAGTTATGAGCAAAGTTAATTCGGATCAGAGCTTGTTCCCGACAGTATCGCTGCATTTGCCCTTGAGGATTGCCAACAGACTGAATAGTTGTGTTCCTGCAGAAACTTTCATGGCACAGATTAACCCTGCCTCCTGTTGTTTGATCTGGTCAAGTCATGCAAAGTGCCAGAATTATCCAATCCTCATGCTAATGCTTGAGTTGTGTGTAAAGCATTTGAAGACGGTACACGGAGCATGCACTGCTCAAGCCCGTCTTCTTAACAGCTTCCAGCCTGGGATGATGTCATTTCTTACCCTGCAGAGGAGTAATCTATCTCCTGCTAGCCCTGAAGGGCCCCTTAGGAGTTATCAGTCTTTAATAGTTGTCTCTGTTGCAGCTGATTCAATCCGTAACACCATTTCTGGGGCCTGTGCAAGCATAAAACAAACATACTTAATCATTTCTGTCTTTAGAAGAAGAGAAAAAAAATCCTCCGCGAGCCTTCGCTGCTATGTTCTGGGTGCAAAGCATTAATATCAGAGCAGACAAAGTGCTGTGGCTTGCAAGAGGTATGATTACGCACACACTCATGACAGAGGGAGACAGAGGGAGACAGATTCACACACACACACTCACGCACCCGCAGGCGGAGAGTCTCACACACACTGCTCAGTGTGCCACTTCCTCATCTCCTGCTGCTCTGTCCTTAAACCTCTTCACCCTCTTTGCAGGGAGCAGACACTGTGCTCTTTTCTCTTTGTCATGGTAATAACACTAAGCCTAACTGTCCCCCATTCTGCCTGTCAACTTGCATTTATTTTGTTTTCCTTTTTTCTTTACTCTCGCCGGCATGTACTGTCAGATTTCTTGGGATATGTTAAAGTTCCTCCTTGTATCGTTGGCTGCTCCTGGAACCAATTATATTATTCGGCCTGCCTATTCCTACATAGGAATGGGAAGAAGGGGAGGCAGAGAGAAAAAAAAAATCTAGCTCTTTTCCCATTGCTAGCAGCATCACACCTCCCCTAACTTACTCTTGAAGTCCTGCTCAAGAGACTTTTCCTCCCCTAATCTGTTTCCTCTTTAAAAGTCTTTGCAGTGTAGTTTCTCATTCTTTCCATGACGTCTCCTTCTGACAGTGGGAATAAGGGTCTTTTTGTTGGCGACACCAGCATACTGCTGTGTGACACATTATCTGGTGTGGTGTGCCACTGCAGCAGGACGCTTGCCTCGGAAGCTAAAAGTATTGTCTGAGCTACTCACTTCACCCCTGGCTATCTGCTGTGCTCTGGCTTAAGGCTTTATCCTCAGGACTCTGCTGTGCTGCTGGGCCAGCTGGGCCACTGAACATAAACAACCTCACCTTTGAATGCTAGGAGTCCATGTTCAAACCGTCTGTCGGTCTCTCTGTGCAATGTTTGTTGCAATTTTATGTAAAGACAAGCGCCAAAGTAGGGCACGATTGTGAGAATCAAGTAAAAGAATACATCATTTTGTAGACTTGGTGACATGCTTTCCCTTTCAGCCCTTCTGAGTCAAGTCAAAAGACTTGATGCAAGACTTTTGGTGTGTTTCTACTACCTTTGCACATCTAGACATTGAAATATGGGCCAGACCGTCTTTGCGAACGAGCTCAAACTCAGTCAGGCTGGATGGACGGAGAACATCTCTGAACAGCAGTTTTGAAATCCTGTCATGTATTCCTGATTGGATTTACGTCTAGACTTTGACTGGGACATTCTAACATATGAATGTGCTTTAAACCGACCCGCTGTAGCTCTGGCTGTGTGGTTATGGTTGCTGTCCTGAATCTCTACTGCAGTTTTGAGTCTTTTGTATCTTCTAACGGGTTTCCTTCCAGGACTGGGTTGTATTTATCTTGTCTTAACTAAAACAAATGTCCCACTAATAAATAAATCTATATAAATATTAAATGGGTAATGTTATGTAAAATCAAGTTTTGTGACTTTTACATTGTCATAATGTTATTCTCTAATCAAAAACATATCTGGAGTGCTGCTTTGATTATTAATCAAGCGTCCTTTCAATCATGTTTCATACGTATAGCATTTACGTACGTATAGCACATAACATTGCCCCTTTAAGGATCTAATATTTGACCAAAATTGAAGAAAATCAGCTAAGTACTGTTGTTAATTACTCTTCTCATCACAACAAATATAAGAATTGTGGAACATGTATGTTAGAAACTTGTCGCTTTGATAATATCACGAGATTTAAAAGATCATTTAAAAGAATCACATTTATTAGGGCTTATTAGGCCAAGTCCCCAATGTTTCAAGAGCCGAACAGTGCATCTGTGTGTACTGTTAGTTTCTGCCACGAATAGTGTTTGTAAGTAGGTCAAAAAGTTCAGTGCTGGTCTCTTCTGACCAGAGTCTCTTCTTCCACATGTTTGCTCTGTCTCTTGCATAACTTGTTGGCCGTCTGTAATTTCTGCAGAAATACTCATAACTTTCTTTTACAATTACTTTCTTCAAAACCGATTTAATTTGCAGAAGGTACCAATGACGAGTGTTCTTAAAGTACAATCACAAAAACAGTGATTTCAATCTATAATTTATTTTTGCTTACTGTTATGTCCTAATGACATCAAATGAAATTGAATTATATATAAACTGATTCATTTTTACATAAATAAAGTTGTATGATTTTTAGAAAAGTTATGCTGAAATAAATAGATAAACTTTGCCTTTCAGCGAATCTATGCTCTCTGTAGGTTGACACAGCCCAGAAATCTGATTAAAATTCTGCTTCTGCATTCAGCTTTCTCCTCAAGTTTCAGCTAAAAAGCAGGCCTATATAATTTGCCTAATCACACTTTTAATAGCAGTGGAGCTGTCAAAGCCCCCCAGAGCAAAGTAAGGCACATAGTGGCTAGAAATGACGTTGCTCGGACAAACACGACAAAGTGTCAGAAATGTCATTCGCGGAACAAATTGCCCGCCATTGTTGTTCTGTGACACCTGTGAGTACCTTTCTGTAGACATGGTGTAATTATGGACTCAACGAAAAATGTAGATGGGAAATAATAATGCAAATGTATCTGCTTTAGTGTTTTTTATTTATTTATAATGGCTTACTACCTACTATTATTGTTTTTTTTTCTCGTAGCTATGTTTCCACACTACGGGCTTGTCACCACGAAACGTTGTTTTCCTTTTTCCTTTTGTCTGAAGCTGAAAATACATGATTACAATTAAAGCTGAAGGAATCAAGCAGGTAAAATGTTGAATAAAATCCACCTTGAATTGTACATACAACTGAAATCAAGAAGATTTGCATCAATTGCAGCATAAAAGACCAAAGGCAAACCTTTAGAAGCACACTGTTCTCAATTTCTCTGTTAATTATTGACAATTTCAAACAATCTTCAGTTTATTGCATTTATTTCATTTCGTCAATTCGTTGGTAAACTGTTATCAGAATTATTTAATTTATTATAATAGGTCATAATAATCTTTGTTTATACTGAGCATTTTCAAAAAATGTTGGAAATGCAGTTCAAGTGAATTGTTGTAACCTATTTGCTGGATTTTACAACAATCTTTTTTACTAAGGTATTTTCATTATAAAATGAAAATATATGTTGGCGAATGTCCGTGTTGGCTTAGCGAGATAATTCATATAAGTTTAACGAACACGGTCTGTAAATGTGCAAAAAAAGAAAAAGAAAAAAAGTTGCTTCAGAAACTCCTATGTCGCTCCTAAATTGAACAGAAGTTTGAAAATGCATTAAGAACAAGAGATGATGTTCTGTTGCCCATGACAACCGTGGTTCATAAATGAAAAGTTTGCAGTTGTCAGTCAAAATGCATAAAGAAAATTAGTTTGAAATGGCTGCTGCTCACAGAACTAGCAGTGATAAGCCGGTTTTAATTTGGCAGTGCCTTCGCTCTTTAAATTCTCGTTCAAATTGCCACCTCCCACTCCCCTGCCCACTTTGGGTGATTGTGTGGAAGTCATTTTTAGCTTTAGCTGCACCGTTTGGCTGCACCGTTTGGAATTAATGCTTTAACCCGGTGCAGCCGTTTTTGTCGCAGACCACTATAATAGGAGGGGCTGAAGTCACCCCAACCCTAAAGTTTAGCAACAGCTACTTAATATTTTCCCCCTTTCCCAAGAGATGACTGTGCCAATAACGTGAGCATGTTAAGAGTTTGCTTTTACTGTTCGTGTTTAAGAGTCCAACTTTATATCTAGTTTCCTAGTGCTGCACCTACACCATTTGAATGACTTCATAGGCCTTTACTCCACAAAAAGGGAATGTTTTTTTGTGGTTAAAAACATTCCCTTCAAAATGGGACACCCTCATACATCATTACTCAAAGCTCATTTCTTTTATCTAAAATAAAAATGTGATGAGTTGCTACCAAGTGCCTGTTTTGACATTCTTAGTTCCCTTGATTTCAAATGAATGGCCTGCCGACAACTTCCCATGGCCATCTGCTGCAAAATAGATATACGATGATCAAGCTGCTTTTATCATCTCGGAATACAAGCTAATTAGTATGAGAGACTGCAAAAAAAGTTTATTGTATTGAGTTTCAGCATTTACAGCTTTAAATATTTTATTTTTAATAATCTTTTTTTTCATATTCAACAAACATAAAAGAATGTTGGGGCTAAGTGTCAGCAAAACAAAGAGGTCAAATTTAATTGATACAAAATTTGTAATGCATATTTGAAAACATAGTCACATATACATTGTAGTATTAAAGTGCCTAGAAGTTGCGCTTTGTTGACACTAATAAATATTTCAGATCAACAGCCAATTTTAATATCAGATAAAAAAAAATTATGGTTCCCTTGAGGGTTAAACGCAATCCAACCCGACGAGGAATTTTGACCCATTATTCTGTTATTATTGCTTCCAACCACATTTTGGGTGCTGAGCATGAACAACCTGCTCAACCTCAGGCCACAGCACATCACTTAGATTTAATTCTTTGACTAGGCCAATTCAAAACCTTTTTAGCCTTTTTTAAACAGTGTTTTGTTTTACTATGGTTCATATGTCATATTATTATTTATTTCAGAACACCAGATTATCATTGTTTTTGCTTATGATGAAAAAGTAAAAAGAAAAGGAATCACCAATAGGAGAATATATTTTTCACAACACATCAAATCCAGTTGCTCCAAAATAAAGTAAGGCAGCTCAAAGGTCTCAACAAATATAATATAGAAATATCATGTTTGAGAGTTCTCAAAAATAAATATATTCAACACAACCTAAACTTTAGGTTTCCAACAAAACTGTGAAAGTCAGCGAAACGAGTAGCACATGGTGTGCATCAGTATGGGATGTAACTGTTATAACAGGCAAACAAACAAATCTACAAATCACAATGTGGCAACATACCTGTGGAGCAGAGTTGACACAAGTTAGTTGCCAGTCGTGGTTTAAAACCTCCTGTAGGACTTACCGGGCCATCCGGTGTTCCAGGGTCCCTACATAGTTTTATTTACGAGAAGTAAATGCCTAACCTAACCACAAGGGTCCTGGTGGGGTTGTAAGTTACAGTGGAAAGACTTGAAATTTGAAGTTTTCGCATGTCCTCCATCTAATATGACTGAGCTTGAGCTATTTTGCAAACAGATATGAGCAAAAATATCTAAATCTGCATAGGTATAGTTGAGACATCGCAAAACAATTACAGTTGTAGATCCTATTTCGTCTTGGTCTAAATTCTAAATGCCACTAAATTACATTTAGGTGTGTGGCTGCTACAACGATAAATATAACAAAAAGTTCAAGTTCATACTTCCATGAGGCGTTGTAAATCCATTGCTTGTGTTGCTGTGCTCCAGATCCACATTTTGGAAAAATCACCGGGGCTGGTTCCTTACTTCAAAACCTTCAGGGAGATGCTATTGACTCCAGCAGAGAGGAAGATGTAGTTTTTAAAAAAATCACTATGGTTGCCCTGACAGCACTGCTGCTCTGTTCTTAAATATGTTTAATCTAGGATTGAAATTAATGTGCAGCAGGCTGGTGGTTTCACAGCAGGTGTTGACTAAAGCTTGGCTGCTCAAGCAGGGCAGTGTTCATATCTCCACAGCAGCCAATAGTGTATTGATCAGAAGGTGAAAAGCAAGTGATTGTACATGTTGTCATGACACTTCCAGAACCAGCCTTCTTGGCAGCATGAGGCAAAACAAGCGCCTGTTGAGGTGTGCTGCAGCAGCCCTGTGTACACACACAGGAAGAGATGCATAATGGCTGGGTTACTGACAGCTCAGACTCCCAGGTTTTCAGCCCTGCAGCATATGAGGAAAGTCTCCTAAAGCTGCAAGCAGACTTGCAGAGCTTAGCAGAGCTGACAATCTTATTTACATTTATTATATGAGTAAATTCATCCTGACTCATCAAAGAGAAGGAACCAGTATTGACGCTGAGTATCATAGAAAAAAAAAATCCTCTTATAAATTCAAACAGTGATTGCTACGTAGAAAATCCAAACCAAGACTGTTGCATGTGAAGACGTTTGCACATTGATTTTGTGCATTGTACATCATTCTTTAATACTTTTCAGGTATGGGAAATTACCAGCTGATTATTAATGAATTGTTTTGATTTTAGAATGAAATGTTATTTTTAATACTGTGTAATCTTTTTCTATAGAGTACCTGTCAAAGATTTACGTACATCTATTATCATTATATATGTAAAATTCAGTTTTCTTCTCATCAAAAAGTGGCAAAAAAAATGTTGGTTTTAAAGACTTGCATTGTCACTGCTAGAACTTAGGAGGCTTGTCATGCTTGATCATCTCACTGGTCACAGCTGCATGGTAAAACTATGACAATAGAACTTCTTTTAAAAATTGTCAGACACCAGGAAGGTAGTTTTTAAAATTCAATCGAATGCCCAATGACATATTTAATAGTCCCTTAGAAACTGTAAATAAATATTAGTTATGACCACTTTTAAAGACTATAAGCAGAGTCTGGCTCCTTGATCTATCTACGTCGACAGATAAATCCACACATAATTACTTTCAGCGTGATATATGTGTAATTACGTCAAAAACCGAGCATGGATCGCATTGTTCTATCAAAGCCACCTCGGCACGGCCTGATTATTCATTTGAGTTGCATATCTTGCCGTCAGTCAGCTTCAATGTTTTTCATGAGATGAAACAAAGCAGCCGCGCCACATTGTATACGGACGTTTCATCATATCAGCATAACAACTGTTCCTTCTGATGCCACAAACCACAGTATAGAAAATTCACAGCTGCCTATGTTTAAGACTCTATTAATTCCAGCCATGACTGCTGACAGATGAAACAGCTGGCAATAAACTATCTTGACAGTCTTGTGTGTTGCATTAAAAAAAAAAGGGACCGTTATAGTTGGGCGGCCTGAATTTTGGTTACTTTGTCATCGCTTGTGTTGCTTTTCTAGAACTCTGCCAGAGACATCACATCAAAAGAGCAAAGGCAAAGAGAATATTTCATCTTCAAAATGTTCACTTAAGACTGTTTCTCAGAACTGCTCAAGGACTAACAGGTAGGCTTTTTATAGGGGTTTCCTGCTTGCTCTGTACTTCCACCGACATGAAAAATTAAATAAATGGAGCCTGCATGAAACAGCTAAGACTCACAGTATGTTTGGTTTCCTGCAGGGATGCTTGGTTTGCTTAAACGCAGTAAATCATTCGGTTAAATATGCTTCTCATTCAGACTCAAACAATCCTCTCTCATCAGCTCCTGAAGAGTTTATTAAACTCTTAAGCTAAACGTGCATGGAGTCTGGCTTTGAAGCTGTCTCCCCTTCCTGCCTGTGAATCCAGCACCTCTTGGGGGCAGTAGAGACATCAACGCTTCTTTCATGTCTTTCCTGCATGTGAGCAGCAAGGTCAGAGCACGGATTGAACTTGGATTACCACCTTACGTGTCTTGGCTTCCCCTGTTTGCTTTAGGCCCAGATTATCACCATTTACAAGCTACTGGTATAGTCTACTTTGTGGCCAGGATCATATCTAACATAGCAGACTAAAGAGCTACTTATAAGCTCTCCACCAAAAATAATTCATTGCAAAAAAGTTTGAAGCTATTTGAAGAATTTTAACTTTAAACATTTTAAAGTAAAGTGAATTTTTATTTGAACCCTGATTTTTTTTTTTTTTTTTTTTACACAGCATGCTATGTGGTTGATATAAATTGGTCCTTTGGGAAGCAATTCCTGCACCATTTATTGGGTTGTTTCTACCGAGGCGTTCAGCTGGACGATCCCTCAAGGAATCACTTGTGTGTGATATGAAGCTTTGGGTGTTCTTGCAGAAATCCTTTTGATGCATGTCCCCTATGTGGTCCGAGTTTGTTTCGATTGAGTAGCAGCATCATAAACACAACAAACGCTCTCTGGGTTTGATGCCCTCTATAAACAAGTTGCACGCAGCTTGATTGTAATGATGATTTGGCACAGAATGGAAGGATCAGGCAGAGTGGGGCTGGAAGTGGCCTAGAACAATATGTTTGTATGAAGTTGCTGTGCAAACACATATAATCTCAGCTTCTTAGCCAAAGAGGCTTGATGAGTGACGCTTTGGAGGAATCCCTTGGCCAATTAGTGTAACACATGGGGTACCCTTCTTATATTTCATTTTATTTTGCATAAAAATATACAGTGCCTCGACTGAAAAGCTTGAAAAGAGACTCCAATAGACTGGAGACTGCTGAGCAACTATTAATATTTTAACAGTTTGACAACTGCTAGTTTCATCAATACATTTAACCACAACTAGCCCTTTAAAGACATTCATGATCATGATGTGGCCTTAAATGGAAACGAGAGAGACATCCCTGGTCTAGACCAAAATCAAATTGCAAAACTGTTGTAAAACATGAAATTCCATATTCACAGATATTCTGCCCATTTGGACAAATTTTGAGCAAATTTGAAAAGCGTGTAGAGACACACTCTGAAAGACTTTTGCTGTCTCCAGCAAACGGTGGTCATATTGACTCGTAGGGGAAGTGACTATATATGCTGCACTTTATACATAAAATACCCTGAAGCCAATGTCTCCTTTTCCATTGGCTTTATAATGAAGTACTATTTTGTGCTGCTCTGTCCCAAACAATACCAGTGACTTATACTGAAGCTTTTTAGTTGTAAGATGATAAAAATAAAAAATAAAAAAATAAAAACTTCACAGAATATGAAAACTTTTACAAGGTATAGTCAAAACAAGATTTTTAGTATACAACATAATTTATCTTTTCTGTTGAAACCTCAGGGATATTCAATGAAAAATAAATCAATAAGATTTTGTTTTACCTGGCAGAAGACAAGCTGTGTTTGAATAATCAGCATCCTATGCATTTTGATGTGCTTTCGGTAGGATAACTGGGATTTGATTATTCATGCGTCTGTTAAATCCAAACCAACATACTTCTTCCCTTTGAGTAAGAAGGTCAAGAAATGGCATTAAATAAATTTACTGCTGTATATGTTTTCGTTTTCCTCCTTAACAACTCTGCCAGGTTTGATTTATCGTGTTTATCAGACTGGCTAAAAAACAGCTGCAGGCAATAAACGAGCGGATTATCTGATCACCTCGCAAATATTTATCTTAAAGCCTTGGCACTCCTGCTAGGAACGCTCGGAACATACCTTGATTAAAGAAGATGAAATCATCCACTTGTAAGAAAACAAAGAAGCCCATTACAATTAAAAATCTCACTAACCCCAAGTCAAGCACATTAATATTAGCCTGAAGAATATACCTCGGTTTTTACGCACACATTTACTTCTGGTCCGCCCTATAATGTTTTCTTTGCTCTCCCCAGTTCAGTGAAAATTGATCTGAACTCCTCTGAGGTAACAGCTGCTAAATGTTTCTTACAGATTCCTTCCATAATAGATACCAAACTAAAAACCATCAAGCTGTTATTGTTTTATTTATTTCTCCAGAGGCCTGAGGAAGACTCAGCTAAGAGTCCCAGCGCGGCGCGAGGTCGAAGTCATCCAGCAGTGGCCTCCGTCTGGCATTTTACCCAGAGCACATCCTGTGGGAGTGGGAGCTGTGGAGCCGGCTGTGCGACCACATCAAACAATGGCTTTTTGTTGTAAACAAAGCCAGGGCAGCTTGCCGGGGGCCCTTTCTCTCTCTCCCCGTCTCTCCTTGCCGCTTATGGCCCCCTATCCGGCCTATAGACGGCAATTCTGGACTGACTATCAGACGGTGTGCACCACACTGCGCCACAGAGTCTCTCTTCCGTTTGTATCTGTGCACAAAGACCGTGAACCTGGCAACGTAACAGACAAAGTCAAATTCTGCAGCAGCAGAAGCGAAATGAAAACTAAAGGTTTGCCTTGAGAGGAAACAAATTCACCTGAACAGTTGTTTCCCTGGCATTACGCATAATGTCCATATGTTTGCTTAGCAGTGAATTTTTACTGCTTTTTGTTGCTTGTTTCCGGGGGTAAGAGTGCCAGTTACGAATAAAGTATTTAATGTGCAGTTGTTTTCCTAAAACATATAATTTATTTGTTTGTGAGCTCAGTTTTTCTTTCAGTTGCTTCTGAGTGTTGAAAACAACATTCCTAGTTTCCCTTAAAGCTGAATAAAACATTAGTTGCTGATAGATGTGACCGGGAAAAGCACACTGCAGTGTTTACAGTGAAGCAGTGATGGTGAAACTAAAGATTTTAGCCTGAGTGACAACCTGCATATAGAAAGAATGAATTGGCTTGATTATTTCTCCTCTTGGGGTGATTATTTAAACTGTTTCATTATTTTCCTTTCTTTATTTCCTCCGAGCTTACATACTAATGTGATTGTTTGTTGTCGGAATGTCTTTTGATTAAATTTGGCTCTGTTTTGTTTTGAATACATTGGTTGGATTGCACTTAATAAACAAAATGAATAGAATAGAACCAATGTATTTAGAACTGAACACTTTTGATTCGGCAGTAGATTGCAGTAGCAGTAGGTGCTATTCCCTTCAGTACATATTCCTTAACAAGAGTTTGACTCTTTATTAACTTACTTTTTAAGTTTTTTTTCTCAACAGTCAGGAACTCCAAACACATCCTGATTTCAGCATACGTAAAATGCACCAAAGGTCACACTGGCAACCTTTTTTTGTTCTTACCTTTTTTAAAGAGTGAGAAGTCAGAACTGATTCAAGCACATCAAGTTGGGAAATGGTGCTTTTTTGTTTTTAGACACAAAATTGGTTCTTTGGAACTTGGAAACATTTTCTGCCTGATATCACTAAATAGCTTTCTGAAAAAAGTTAACACGTGTAAATCTGACTAACCACAGGCAAAAAAACAAAAAAAAGTCAAATTCATGTTAAAAAAGCACATAGACAAAATTGTTGGTAAGCCTCTGTTAATGACAGACAAGCCCACTTTGTGTTTAGTTGTGTGTTGTAAGACCTATAACCTACGACTAAGTCCAAGCTTTTTGACACAAGGCAACACATTTCTGTCCAGAATGCCTTGATATTTCATTGAACCCTGTACAAATTTAAGACACCCTGTGCCAGATGCAGCAAATCAGTCCCAGAACATAACTGAGCCTCTGCCATGTTTCACAGAAGGATCTGTACTCTTTTCTTGGTATGCTTCATTATTTGCATCTGTGAGCTGATGTGCCTCGCCATAAAGTTCCAGTTTTGTCTCATCAGTCCAAAGGAAATTCTTCCAGAAGCTTTATGGTTTAATATCCATTGTGGTGAATTCCAGTCTCGCTTTTTCATGCTTTGCTATCCTCCTTGCTCTTCTCCCATGAAGTCCACTTTTGTTTTGGAAAGTGATTCTGTTGAACCACATGTCAAAAGCAATGTATGATTTTTATCAGTTATTCTTTTGTCAGTTTCAGAGGGTTACAAACAATGTTGTTTGTGTGTAGACTGTAGACACATTATTGCACATTATAAAAAGACAATAATCTTTGAAATGCATACAAATTAACATATGACAACCATAAAGTTACGCGAGGTGGCAATGTGAAACTTGAAGTATCACATGTGTTGCCATAATGAAAGCCATAAATCGTATACTTAATATGTTACTATAGTAATGTATACATTGTAATTTCCACTTTCATTTTCCTACCTCGGTTTTAAATGTGGAAAATTTTATTTTTTTTTCATTTTTATATATTTTTATCTGCTTTTTTTTTATTGCCATCAGACGCAGAAAACAGCATGTGAATTTTCCATTGGATTATGAATCCTTATTAAAGTTGTGCATCAATGTAATCAACATCTTGATTGTACTGGTACATGGAAGTTAATAAGAGCTATAGGGGGGCTTAACTGCTTTTTAAATCACTGGTTTCATGTGCTAAATAATTTTTTAATGTTATATTCTATACAAGGCATTTAAAAAATGGAATAACTAAAAATATCCCGAAGAGGTAAAAAAAAAAGTTTCACATAAGAGCAGGCCAGAATCAGAAAAGAAATATATCTTTAGTATAAGCTGAGGTTAGCCTTCTCTATTTCAAAAGCTACCTTTCACTTGCTCTGGAACAAAATTACTCATATCTGTGGCTGCATTTTTTGAAAAGGTCAAAATCAAGTCGTAATGCAGTTTTATTCTGAAATATGTTGATGCAGCATTTTGCTTTTGTAGGGCAGAATATGAGTTTCCTGCATGATAATGCAGTTAGCACACTGACTGGCCACAAATTACTCTTAATAGATACCCAAAGGAGCTGCAATACACAGTCAGATTACAGTGGGAACCCGTTTCATGACCACGTATGATTCCTGCACACGACCAACACAACTGCTTCATGTTAGAGTCATTGCTACTTGTTCATCTGCCAAGTGCTTAATCAAACCTTATAATGCATGTTTTTATAGCTGAGCTGGTGTTTATCCTAGAGATTATCACCACTTTATCCTCAGGGATCTTGACTGCACTCGGCTGTTATAGACCAGTGATCGCGCTTTAGCTTTAATAATGAAATATTTTAAACAGTCCACTAATTGAAACAGCAATGCAAGGCACCAGCTGTGGCGACTGCCAAGCTATTATCACTGCTGATAGATTTGATAAAAAAGGGAAACAGGAGAGGAAGTGGGAGGCTCTTCTTTTGTGTCCCATGAGCATTGAAGAACCATACATGCATACGTAAAAGTTTTACTGAAACTAATCTGTATTCTACCATCATTTTCAATGTATTCCATTGAGAT